>NW_024704742.1:47846196-49073696 GCF_018977255.1 Callorhinchus milii
AGAGTAGGGGAAGGAGGGTGACCGAAGGCGTGGTCAAAGAGGAGGGTCTTGAAAGGGGGTAAGGAAAGGAGGTGAGGCGGATGGACTGCGGGATGTAGTTCTCAACGACGTAGCAAGGCGCTATGTCAAATGCAAGGATTATTTTTATTATTATTAAGAATCCCTTAATAGCATTTATTTATTTCAGAGCTACAATGTACCCGCGTGCAGCTCGTTGAGAGCCTCCAGTACCCTTTCTGATGAAAAGAAACAGTTTCTGGAAGTGGGTCCTGACCTGCGAGAGTTTATAAATGGTAATTTGTCAGACAAGAAGGTGTGGGAAGAATATAAAGGCAACCTTAAGCGACAAAAAGGAGAAAGGTACCCAGAACAAACTTGATTAGTTATTTTAAAATAAAGTATTTTTATTTATCTTACTAAATCAGCTAATTCTAATTGGTAAAATTACAGTTAAATATGGTGATGTGGTGAAGATGTTAACCTGTATCTAAAGAAAAAGTCCTTCAGGTGAGAAATTAAAATCAAGGTCCCATCTATAATTATAATAATTTTTGCATTTCATTTTGTGCCTTATCACTTTATTGTTGCATCTCAAAGCGCTTCACATGTATATAATATACAGTGGATTGTCTGTGTATTTTGTGTGTTAACACAGCAGCCAATTTGCGCACAGTGATGTCCCCCAAACAACCCGTGCGTGAGTGACCAATTTTTTTGGGGGGAATTTGTTGGACAGAACACCAGGAGAAACTCCCTTCTCTTTTCAAGTAGTGCCATGGGATCTTTAGCATCCACCCGAACAGGACCTCAGTTTAATGTACCATCCGAAGAGTAGTAGAGATATTAAGGGGTATGATTTAGAGGGTAGGGATATTGGGATTAACTTTAAAGTTGCCAGAAGGCAGCCATTTTGGATTCGTGTGTGTTGATTTCCAGGTCGTCAGTTCACCCCAAGGTATTCAGCTCAATTAGCCTTTTTCACAATTTTATTATATGAGAGTAGATCATTCAATCTAATTTCTCTGCCTTTTTCCCATAGCCCTTAAATTACTTATTAATAGGAGCAAATTAAAAGGGAATGTTCATATTTATCAAATTATTTCAGTGTTTGGTACTTGCTGATAACATGCAAACTATTTTGAAGCAAGGTTCCATGTATTTTACTAGACTTGTGTTAAAAAGAATTGATACATATTGTGTTCATCAAGATTGAAGAGTACTGTAGCTCAGTGGTTAGAGCATTCGCTTTGCAAGCAAGAGACCCAGGTTTGATTCCCGACAGGGCGAAATGTTGAGCGAGTTTCCTTACTCCACACGGCTCTGTTTACCTAGCAGTAAGTAGGAACACAGTTGTTAGTTGATTGGCGGATTGCTTTCCCGGGGTAATAATTCATTTTTTAAAAAATTATAAATTATAAATACATGACTGTTTGTGGGACAATGCTGTGTGCAACTGTCTGTCGCATTTCAGCCACAAAATATACAGTCAATTCACTTTACAATATTCCGTGAAGCGCTTTGTGACGTCTCAAAGACGTGATAAAAGAGCTATATCAAATGCAAGGATTGTTATTATTATAATATACTATAAAGTGAATTGACATTTTGTTATTAAGATTGAAGAATAAAGGGTAATAAAATATTCTTCCACTTTGGCACCCTGTATAAAACACAAGCCAAAAGAAAGCTGTGCCTCTGCAGTATGTACCAGCAGTTTGAGAAGAGAATGAGTGTGAATTTTGTTTTCCTGTTTTCACACCAATCATTTCTGTGAGAGCTCAGTGAGATTGTCTGTAATGACCAGTTTCAAGTTGTGAACTCATGGCCCCTGAGAACTGATTTGAAACTATGTCTTTGCAGTTCATTTCTCTGTTCATCTTGTTTGAACATGAAGAGAGAGAGAAAGCTTTTATCCTGTAAATCTGTCTGGATTCATGTTACAATCACAGTGTCACCTTCTTGCCCTTAAAATGTATAATTTAAAGAAATCCTCATTGAAGTATCTGTTATTGATACATATATATATACATATACATTCGCATCAAATTGAAGAAAGTATATCTCCTGTAGCTTGAAGGCTCTTTAAAAAAAATCTAATACTTTTACTTCTCTTCCTCCTCCCCCATGTACAATGTTATTCAACCCAAGGTGGTGGGGTAACAATTTTGCTAAATTGTGCCTCTCTAAAATTATTTAAGGACAACTTTTGCAATAATATGTTTTACATTTCTAGACTACGACTACCTCCATGGTTGAAGAGAGAGATTCCTATTGGGAAAAATTATAATAAACTAAAGAATACAATTCGGAATTTGAATCTTCACACTGTAAGTACTTATTGAGAATTTGTTTGAATAATCCTATTTGTATCTCCTATATCACTCCCTCATCTTTATCCATAGGAATGCCTTACATTAACAATTTAGACCAAGTCCTTATTTGCTTTTATCTTATTCTGTAATCATATTCGATTTATGATAATTACAAACTTCCTTATTAAAGACGTGTTGTGCGTTTCAATCAAATTTGACAGCCAATGCAGGGTGGCATTCAGTCGTAGACAATCTGAGTAGCAGGTCCGAGTTCTGTATAATAATGCACCTTGGTGGCCCTTTATTAACCAACATTTACTGAATGCTTTGTTGTTTAATTTAGGTTATCTTTTGCAGGTGTGTGAAGAAGCAAGATGTCCAAATATTGGCGAATGCTGGGGAGGGGGAGAGTATGCCACTGCAACAGCAACCATTATGGTAAGTTCTGAGATTTATTCTAGTTGTGAATGAACTAGAATATGTACTGAAGTCTGATAACTGTTCCTTTACCCCCTCACCCAGAATCCACACGATTCCTTTGGACTTTTTTTTACAGTTGTTGTCAGTGCAATTTTGTGGTAGATCTGCAAGAAAGTGTATGTGGGTAGTGAAAGAAGGGAATTCTTTCCTCTGCTAGGTAACATGACAATATGTGAAAATATGTTCTGGGCTAAATCTGAGTACAAAATAATGGTATTGAAATGGTGTTAAATAATATAACACTGTCATGTTGCTCCAAATTTTGAAAGTGGATACAATAAAGATCATTATAAATGCTGTAAAATCCCAAACCTGTGCTTTCACAAGTTACGATACCACTTTCGCTGTATATGTGCATGGCTGACTGGTCTGCTTCCTACTAACCAGATGTTTGCCTGTGTTTTTTTTTACAAAAAAGGCCCATTTCTAGGTCATCAGGTTACCCCCGACATCACTGACTGTGCTGAATATGGGCAAAACAGTAAGTGATACCAGTGGCAACTTAATGATCCTGTCAGCCCTTTAAGCACTAGAGCTGGCAGAGATGTGCACACCCCTCATATGTGGGGTTCACATTGCAAACGTGTTATAACTGAATTTTCGGTATAGAGAAACATGTTATAGTAGAGCTGCACTTTAACTATTCTCCAATTAAGAAATAAAACCAGAGCTCTGGATACCTTATGAAGGAGTGCAGCATTTGGAACCCAGTTAAATTCAGAAATCTGCCGCCCGCATACTGACCCGGACCAAACTCCGTACCCACACCTCCTCACCAGTCCTGGCCAGGCTCCACTGGCTCCCCATCACCGAATGGATCGACTTCAAGATGCTCACACTTGTGTTCAAATCCCTTCGCTCCCTGGCTCCTCCCTACCTCTCCGACCTCCTCACTTCCCAATCCACCACCCGGCGCCTCCGCTCGACTGGCACCGGCCTCCTGCTCGTCCCTTGGACCCTCCACCCCACCATCGGAGGTTGCGCTTTCAGCCACTGGGCCCCCAAATTCTGAAACGCTCTCTCTCATCCCTCCACCTTGCCCCCTCCCCTTTTTCAAGTCCCGTCTGAAAACCTTCCTCTTCGACAGTGCTTACGGCCACTTGCCCCCCGGCTCGGAGTCAGGCTTTGCCACTGTTAAGCGCTCTGAGACTCTACTCTGCGTGGAGGGTGCTGTATAAGTGCAACTTCTTGTTGAAATACTGCATCAGTGCTTTAGGTGTTGTTTTGTCGTGTTTCTCACTCGTCCTTCTGCTATTTCAGAAGGGTGAATGAGAAACAGGACAAAACAATTCTATCAAATCATAATAGGTTTGATTTTGCCCGAGATGTCAAGAGATGAGCTGCTTTCCTTGAAAAGGGATATTGGGCCATTCTATTTTGATGTACCTTCAGTGATCACTAATAAGCAATGCTAACAGAGACCCAGCAGCAGGTTGGGTAGGATATTGGACAAGGCTGCAAGTTTTAAAAATGTATATATATGATAAAGTTTTAACTTATGTATATTAAGTATGCAAAGTATGAATTAAGAAATATGTATAAATGTTCTGCAATTCTTAAGGTTTTGCGTTGGGAAATGGTAACAAGATGAATATTGTGAGATTAGAACAATTTTAATTTGAAAAATGGTTTTCCATGGCTCTTAAAAAGAACCTGCATCCAAATTAGAAATGACTTTAAAAACTTTCTACAATGCTGCTCACTCTTAAATTTAAAACCAGATGATCATATAGTTGTGTCTAAGTGGAATTTCAGGGCTAAGAGTTTATAGTTTCAGGTTTTTTTGATGGAATGGATGTTGGAATCTGCTGAAATATTTTTAATGTAATTTTTTAAAGAAAACTCAAAATATCATGTGGAATCTTTGCCAAATGTACTTTGACGTTTTATAGTGTTGCATTTTGAAAATATGATCCATCCCCTCCTCTTGTGTTTTGATATTTACTATAAAGGTTTCACTTTACAGTTTCCTTTCATGCTTATTTACATCTTGTTTTTTCTCATCAGCTGATGGGTGACAGCTGTACCAGAGGCTGTAACTTCTGTTCTGTAAAGACCAGTAGAAAACCTCAGCCACTAGATCCAGATGAACCATACAACACAGCAAAAGCAATAGCAGATTGGGGCCTGGATTATGTCGTACTGACCTCTGTGGACCGAGATGGTGAGATGGGGTTTTCTCTTCACTGTCTTGCCACTGCTATTTGTTATTTAGTGTTTCGCCCATAAAATACATGGTCCATTCACTTTACAACGCATTCGCTGAAGCGCTTTCAGACATCTCAATGGTGTGATAAGGCGCTATGTCAAATGCAAGGATTATTATTATTATGATTGTCAAACCATTTGGCGTTCACAGTTTTGAAAGAAGAAACATCCAAAGCTTCTTGCAGAAAAAACAAAATTACAGGTTCTATTAAAACTATTTAAATCACTTTTACAATGAATTTCTCTGACATGCCTGGAACAGATAAAGCAGTTAATAATAGTTGTTTTGAACTTCACCACAAAGTGAAATATATTCAACACCTTTAAAACATGAACATATCAAAAGATGATCCAGGCCACGGGATTTATACAGGGCAGATAATATACATCTCACTTAGGTGCAGAATGTTCCCTTTTCTCTTTACATCCTCTGCCTTTCCCACGGTGGCACTCAAGCAATCTTGTGTTCTTAAGAGTGCTTCAGATTGTGTAAAATCCATTAAGGATGCCAACTCTTATCTGTCCCAGCATTTTGTTTGTCTCTTCAAATGGCATCTCCTGTCCCCGCTCAATCAATTGTGAAGAACCATCCGGCTCTATCCTTGCTCCTTTTCACCACCAACACATTGGGTCTTAAATTCACAAATGACACTCCAATCCAGTACATTTTTGCATGCTGCATTTTTGGAGGTGACATCCCTTAGATGAAATATTAACCAGTCCAGGCTGCCTGCTCAGGTAGAGTAAAGAGCCTATGGCACTACAGTATTTGAAAAGAGAAGGAAATTTATCCTGGTTTTCTGGCTTCATATCCCCAAATTTAAAAAAAAGTCATTCACTTCATGGATGTTTGTGGGACATTGCTTTGTACAAATTGGCTTCACAGTAAATTCTTTCGTGCACATGTTGACTTGATGTTTTGTAAATGTTAATTATAACTACGGGAAGATAAAGGTATCCATGTTGTATTGAGGTATTGTTTGAGGGGGAAGGAATCTATCAATAGAGCACTATTGGGTTTATGGCTATAACTGCTCTCATATGATTTGTTGCTTTTCCACAGATCTTTTAGATGGTGGAGCAGAGCACTTTGCAAAGACAGTATTGCAATTAAAAGAAAGGTAAAGCAATTTAATGTAAGTTATTTGTAAGAATGACTTCAAAGGAAAACCTTTCTATCCATGAATGATAATCAAAAAATGTGTCTAGCCAAATTGGAATACTTATAGAAAAACTTCTGCTTTAACGGGATACCAACAGCAGTAGCACTGGAACTTGCTGTAACACACTGGGATTCCAAATGTGATATTTGCAAACCGGAATTGCTACGCTAATAGCAATTTCAGTTTGTGATTGAAATTGCGATTTGTCTACCAAATTCTCTTTATTNAAAAAAGGAGGAAGATTGTGGACACGATGGTTGGCAAAAGCCATCTTGAAGCTAGCACTTTGCTTTCTGACCTTTTATTTGTCCCTTTCCTTGGCTGAATAAATGACTGATACCAAATCGTCAACTGTATTCATAAATATTTTCTCCAATTATCAAATCTTTTCTTTTCAGTCGCAAACTAGCAACTTTATTTACAAATATTACATTTTCAGCTCCATTTCCTTCAAATCTTGTGTTGCCCTTTCTTCCACTATTTTTTCCTGAAAATGTTGTATTTATTGCATCCTTTATCTGTCCCTCTCCTCTGGCTCTGTCCCCATTCCATTAAAAACTGCCACCATCACGCCCACCCTGAAAAAACCCTCCCTTGATGCGTCGCAGCTATCAAGCTACCGGCCCATCTCCAACCTCCCCTTTCTCTCCAAGGTCTTGGAAAGAGTTGTCGCCTCCCAACTGCGCTCTTTCCTCTCCACCCATTCTCTTTTTGAACCCCTTCAGTCAGGTTTCCGTGCTGCTCATAGCACAGAAACTGCCCTGGTCAAGGTCACCAATGATATCCTGACCATCTGTGACCAGGGCTCCCTCTGTCTCCTCGTCCTCCTCGACCTATCGGCAGCATTCGATACGGTCGACCACGCTATCCTACTCCACCGCTTGTCCTCCCACCTCAACCTTCAAGGCACTGTCCTTGAATGGTTTAGCTCTTACCTTTCCCACCGTCTTCACTTCGTCTCAACGAATGGCTTCTCCTCCACCCCCCGTACTGTCTCATGTGGTGTCCCTCAGGGCTCTGTCCTCGGTCCCCTCCTCTTCACCCTCTATATGCTCCCCCTTGGTGACATCATCCGCAAACATGGGGTTAACTTCCACATGTATGCGGATGACACCCAACTCTACCTTTCCTCCTCTACTCTCAACTCCACGACCACCGATGTCCTGACAGCTGCCTGTCCGACATCGAGTCCTGGACGAGAGACAACTTTCTTCAGCTCAACGTGCGAAAAACCGAGGCCCTCCTGATTGGCTCACGTCAGCGCCTCCGCACCTCAGGCGCTGACACCATCAGCATCCAAGGCTGCACTCTCCACCTCTCAAAGCCAGTCAGGAACCTCGGCGTTTTGTTCGACCCTGAGCTGTCCTTTCTCCCTCACATCCGCACCACAACTGGCACCGCCTTCCATCACCTCCGGAATATCGCCAGATTACGGCACTACCTCACCCCTCACGCTGCTGAAACCCTGGTTCACGCCTTTGTCACCTCAAGGCTGGACTATGGGAACTCTCTCCTCGCCGGCCTTCCCGCCACCTCCCTCCACAAGCTGCAGGTCATTCAGAACTCTGCAGCTCGTGTACTGTCCCGCACCAGGCTTCGCGACCACATCACTCCCACCCTCGCTCGCCTCCACTGGCTCCCCATCCCCCAGAGGATTGATTTCAAGATCCTCATCCTCACCTACAAGGCCATTCACGGCCTTGCTCCCTCCTACCTCTCCAACCTACTATCCCCCTACCTACCTGCCCGTACTCTCCGTTCCTCTGACTCCGGTCTGCTCCACACCCCCACCCTAACCGCCCTACCATCGGTGGTCGGGCCTTCAGCCTCTCAGCCCCCGAGGCTCTGGAACTCCATCCCCCAGTGCCTTCGCCGCCTCCTCCCTTTCCTCCTTCAAGGCCGGTCTCAAAACCTTTCTCTTTGACCGAGCCTTCAGCTCCCCTCTCGACTCTCTTCCTCCTCCTCGCTCCCTCCCTTCGCTCCCCTCACCCTGACCATTTCCCCCTCCTCTCTCCCTCCCTTCCCTCCCCTCACCCTGACCATTTCCCCCCTCCTCGCACCCTCCCTTCCCTCCCCTCACCCTGACCATTTCCCCCCTGCTCGGGTCATGACCCAACTGTGCAGCGCCTTGGGACGTCCTCCTGACGTGAAAGGCGCTCTATAAATGGAATCTTGTTGTTGTTGTTGTTGTTTATCATTTTAGATTTTACATTTTCAGCCATTGAATCTCTTTCATATCAGCTTGTAATTGTTTCTGCAGAAATCCCAAGATTATGGTGGAATGCTTGACCCCTGACTTCAGAGGTGATCTAAAAGCAGTTGAAAAAATTGCGGTTTCAGGGCTTGATGTGTATGCACATAATGTGGAGACTGTCCGGGAGCTGCAGAGGTGAATTTTTAATTTTGTGAAATTACACTAACCCTTCATTTTAAAGTTCTGCATCCATTCCCACACTAGCTGCCATCACAGCCTTTCACCCTGCCTGCTTTTAGATGGAGAAGGTCAAACTTCATATCTGGTGATGACAACCAGAAACTGTATCTGGCAGCTCCACATGCTCTTCCAGCGTTGGCCACAGGATCTCAGTAAAGCGAGAAACTATTCTTTTTGCACCATCGGCAGGAAATGACGTCCTATATAGTGCCGTTGCCTGAGATCAGCTAATTTTCACAGATGAGCAATCAAACCATTTTTAATCTGTCTGGCTCAATATCACACAATGAGAGAGTTTCCTTGTGATCTTATGAGGATTTATTAGCAGTGTTACTGTATGTCACACTCTTTAGTGGTAAAGTACTTGTCTCCATATGACCTACTGAGGGACATCTAGGCTTTGAAACTTGCTGATTGGCAACATTATACGCACGTGTTGTACAATTCTGAAAGAGGGGCTCTTTAAAGGGTGATAGTGAAATTGGGTCACTATCCACGTTATTCTTTTTTGGATGGTGTTCTTCTGAGGTAGAACTTAAGGTACCCTGAAGAGAAGAGAAGCAGAGAAGCTTTGCTGGATCTGACCTGGGAGTGCTTTGAAAATGAACCAACGCTTTAAAAATAAAACATTATCTCGTCATTATGAGGAAATAGGTTAGAAATTGTGTCATTTGCATTCTAATGGACTTCAATGATCTAAAGTATTCACATTTAGAATCATTGAAGTTTCTATGAACTCGCTGTATTTTCAAATGTAATATTTCACTGGTGTTCACTTCAGGAGGATTCGTGATCCTCGAGCAAATTTTGACCAATCTTTGAGTGTCCTGAAACATGCCAAGAAAGTGAAGCCTAATCTTCTTTCCAAAACATCAATAATGTTGGGATTGGGTGAGACTGATGAAGAAGTACACTCAACCCTGAAAGGTGAGAAACAAGCGTTCACTGTCCAAACGAACAGTCTGCGACTTCCTTTTTTTTTACTTCAATTTATTGTTTTCCAGCTCAGTTATGAAGCCGTCAATTAATAAAAATGGTATATCCTCTATAGAGAATGATCATTATGTAATTGTGAGTAACTTGAAATATAATAATTGGTATTCAGTAATCTCAAATTCATTGAAATGTCAAAGGCTGACTCCAAACACTGGTACTTTCATCTAAACCTTCTTTCTCTAGGTTTTTTCCTTTTTCCCCTTTCTTCCCTAAAGCTGTAATGCTTGCTTGGGCATTGCACCCTAGGTATTTGCAATTTTTGTTACTTATTCCACCAGCCTTTCATGTGCAAGCCACGACTGAGAGTATCAGCTTTTGTCCTGATCTTTCTCTCCCCTCACCTTTCTGGACACTCAGAATTTCAAGCATAAATCACTGGCTTCCAACGTGGGACCTCTGGAAACAACAACACTCCACCAGATCCATCTGAGATTAATTTAGTTTGTAACTATAAACAGCTCTCAGTTACAATAGAAACATTTTGTAAACATTTTTACAACAAGGAGGCCTTTTATTTCCCACATGTACTTCAATGTCTATGTCTACGTGGAGTCCTGTAGCTCAGTGGTTAGAGCACTTGCACTTGCTTTGCAAGCAAGACACCTGGGTTCAATTCCAGGCAGAGGGCGAAACCTTGGGCAAGTTTCCTTACTCCACACGCCTACTAATAATCCCTCCAAAAACAATAATAAATTGGTCATTTTCAATCTACGACTGTTTGTGGGACATTGCTGTGCGCAATTGGCTGCCGCGTTCGCCCACAAATATACAGTCAATTCACTTTACAGTATATTCTGTGAAGCGCTTTGGGACGTCCTCCCGACGTGAAAAGCGCTATATCAAATGCAAGGATTATTATTATTATGATAATTGTCTTTCAGATTGCAGGTTTTACAATTTGCATTTTGAACTGTAGCTTTACTGGGGTCAGTGTCCAGAATTCCCAGTTACTGATTATCCTGATTTTAAAATGTCTGTCTAGCAGTTTTATAGCTGAGTAAGAGCTCCTAATTAACCAGACACTCATTAAGATTGACACAAAATGAACTAGTAAAATGACAAGCAAATAATTTGGTAAATGCAGAATTTCAGACCAAAGATTAAAAAAAACTACTCCAACTATAAAGGAAAGTACATGTTTCGTTTTAAAACTGTAAACCTCAGAGTCCTCTAGTAATAAGTTCAAAGGTTTCCCTTTTATTTTCTTGTGCAGAACTACGTGAGGCTGGTGTGGACTGTTTAACGTTGGGACAGTATATGCAACCTACAAAACGAAATCTAAAGGTAAAGGGGAGAAAGGGCAAAGTTGTACTGGACACTTTCACAAATGTAAATTGTTGTGGCATTTGCGACCTATTTGAACTATCTTCAGTTGTCTGGATTGTGCACGCTATTGATAGCTTTTTGTTTTTCTGTCAGCCCCGGGCTATGTTTTTCCGCAGTAATCCAAAACATTGTTAACCCAATGGGATACGGAGATGTAGACATGTCCTCACCATTGTGAACCATCTTAAAATGGTGCTAGCTGGATAGCGTGTCATGAAATTGTAAACTATGAGGTTACGTTTACCTATACTTTCATTGTTGGATGTAAAGAATGCAGATGAACAGACTGCAGTCAAAATTGCAGTATTCGGATTTGCAAATAGCGATTCTGAATGTCAAACATAAATGCTGCAAGTAATAAGGTATTTCATGCCAATCCAGAGGAGGTCTGATTCATTCAGAGTTCCCCTGGATAATTTGTATAAATTGGAAACACACAGAACCCAATGATTTCATCCGATTATTATTATTATCCAGTGTAAGTTTTAATGTCTGAAATTCTTTTTCAGCTAGTTCTTAAATCTGGTCAGATTATTCTTTTTATGCATCAATATCTGTTCATTTTTTGTAGGTTGAAGAGTATGTAACTCCAGAGAAGTTTCAGTATTGGGAAACTGTTGGAAATGAGCTGGGATTTCTGTACACAGCAAGTGGGCCCCTGGTACGCTCGTCATATAAAGCAGGTAAGGAGCCAGATATTTACAGAAAGTCAAACTGTATAGATAGAATACGTTCACTAATATACTGTATAAGTAATTTGAGGGAAAACAATTTAAAAGGCTCCTAAGGTCAACATTGAATGCTTTATATCTATATTGCGTAATCTTTTAATGACTGAGGGAGTCTAAAGTGAGGACATGTGCCAGTTATTAATTTTCTCTGAGTTGTCTTATTTTTTTAAACGAATCTTTATTACAATAGTTTCATCACTAACTGTGGCTAATCGTCAGAGAAGCTGGTTGTTTTATCAGAAAGTTATTGTTGCGACATCATGCTCAGATAGCAAGGAGAAAACCTTGTTAAACTACTACCTGTTAAAATAAAAGGAGCTGCACAATTCTACTGTATTTTTATCAGTGAGGACTCTATGACTCTAGATTGAGGTACTCATGAATAAATAAAATGATCTCCTTCAAATATTACAAAATTTGATTCCTAATGTTTGAATAACTAGAGTGGGGGTGTCATAGTAAGTTGTCAGTTCTTCCTTAGTTGTGAAATAAACTAGTCTTTAGCCTTGTACTTCTCACTATCAGCTTTGCTCATTGATAGCACTCTGGTCTCTGGATTAGAAGGTTATGGGTTCAAGTCCCACATCGGGTCTTTAGGTCCTAACAATTAGTACAGTGCAACACAGAGAGAATGTCTGCATTGTGACTGCAAGTGCTGTCCGTTAGTAGGATGTTAAATCAAGGTCTTGTCTGTCTGCCCTTCAAGTGACTGTTAAAGATCCCATGAAAAGAAAGGGAGTTTATCCTAGTGTTCTGGTCAACAATCCTCCAGATTAGTTGGTTGTTCACCTCATGGCTGCTTGTGGGAGCTTGATGAGCAGAGGAAAAAGAAATGTACTGCAAAATGGCTGTCCTGTTTGCATACATATTTCTTTCCTGTCCATCTCTCCAGGTGATTCAGTTTTGTTTTTTAATTGTAACCTTAGCTGGTTTCAGTCACAAACCCAAACTGAATCATCTGGAGAGATGGGTGGGAAAGAGGTCGTCACTTCTGTTTGTCCAATCACAATGAACATGGTTTGATACTCACATTCCTATCCAGAGTATCTTAGCCTGACTGAAAAGAATAAAAGAAGGGAAATGGGAGAAAAATACAGACAATACACGTGTAAAATAAAACTCAGTGTTAAATAAAATAATTAACTGTTGTTCTAAATCCTTCCTTTCAATTTTTTTTGTTCAGGTGAATACTTCTTGAAGAAACTTCTACACAGCCGACAAGCTGAAGTGAATTAGACAACTCAGAAAACTGACTGCCTGCATCAAGGAGCTTCTATTAAATCAGTGATATTTTTCCCTGAATATTGCAACTTATTTTAATGAAGAAAGACATTACTTATTAACCACTTGTTGTGATATAGCTGACAGGCTGCTTGAACCAAGTTGAACCTATTTCTTACAGATTCTCCTGAGGAAATACACTTTTTAAAACCAAAACTACAAATCATTCATCATTTGCATTCCACAAAACATTTAGTGCTTTTTAACTGGTACTTGCACAAGTTGAGGAAGACTTTGATTTGGTCAGTGAATATAGTGAGTATATGTACTCGTCCTACGGGAGTTAGTTTAATGACAAGCCAGCATTCTACATACACACGTTCTGTGACTTGGACACAAAAAGTGAATTGTTTTCAATAACTGTACAAGTTGATTAAGTTAGTTTTAGAAATTTGGAAGTAGGGATTAATAGCTACAAGTTTAAAATAAATTTGATGAAAAGGACTTTCTGGGTGAAAAAAGGGAAATAGAATGCTAGACTGCTTAATTTACAGTATACTGACCTAAATCTTATCTGGTGCCTGAGCGAAAAGAAGATCTGTCTCCAACTATACTTATTGAAATTAGAGTTTGACTGACTCATTTGTACAGTATTACGTTTGACAAATTCTTTATGCGGTGGGTAACAAAATGGCAGTAACTTTTCAGATGTACACTGGTTAATTAAATGTTGCACTTGTGTGGTATTCCAGGTGTCAAGTACGTGTACACCTGATAACCTTCCTACAGATTAAAATAATGAACTACTATATTACAAGCTTCAACCAGAAGAAAGTGTTGCGAGTGAGAGAATATTTGAATACAATGGAACTACATAGTCATTGTAGAGTCATAGGCGGGCAGGGCTTTAGCCACTCTACCCCTACCCTCTGGAACTCCATCCCGCAGTTCCTCTGCCCCGCACCCTCCCTTGCCTCTTTCAAGACCCATCTCAAAACCCTCCTCTTCGACCGTACCTTTGATCACCGTCCTTACTCCCCTCCCCCTGCCCTCCCCAATCCAAACCCCAGCTTGGGTCCGAAATACTGACTGTGCAGCGCCTTGGAGCATCCTCCCGATGTGAAAAGCGCTTTACAAATATAATTTTGTTGTAATAATCCTTGTATTTGATATAGCGCAATGCTGGCATTTCACACTGAGCCGTGCTGCTTACTTGGAAGCTTGCAGGAAGTTCAGTCCACTTAGTGAGACTTAAACCTGTGCTTGTCAGTCGTCAAGTGACCAACTAGTGACAATCCTCTTTGGAGTTGGAGGGAGGAGGGTAAGTGGGGTCTTTTTGGAGCTAGACTAGTGACATGCTTCTTATCGCAGTGTTAGAATTGGGTCAATCCTCTGTGGTGGGCTCAGTAGTCCAGTTCCTGAGCCATGCGGGTCCTCAGTATTCAAAGGCACTGCTGACGACAGACCAGCCAGCCTGGATCATCAGCAAGACTCCGACAGATCAGTCACTGGGAGGTTGGGATTTTGTCCCACTCAGCTCCTGTTAACCAAAGCCCTAAAAGGTAGCTTGATCCTAGTTGGACAAGCAGCGGGAAGCTTGCCAGACAATGCTTCCAATGTTATGTGATTTTACCTGATTAAACTCCAGCAGTACTTCAAGCCCTTTGAGATGTCCTGACGTGGATGGTGGGTGTCTGACAAATGCAGAAATCCATCATCACAATTCAATTCACGACTGTTTGTGGGACATTGCTGTGCGCAATTGGCTGCCGCGTTTGCCCACAAATATACAGTCAATTCACTTTACAGTCTATTCTGTGAAGCGCTTTGGGACGTCCTCCCGACGTGAAAAGCGCTATATCAAATGCAAGGATTATTATTATTATTATCACGTTTAAAGAGTATCCAAACCAGATAAGCGTTCCATGGATGCTACCCACACATGGCAATTCCCGTGTTTGGAATGGAATATGCACTCTCACCTCGGATTGACTGCTGGGGTACTCCAGAGATGCTCCAGCAGTGCCCTAAAGAAACGCTCTGGGGTTCCCTAGCCTTTGCTTTTGCCGACACATGCCTAATACACTAAGTATTAGGCATGGAGTCCTGTAGCTCAGTGGTTAGAGCACTCGCTTTGCAAGCGGGAGACCTGAGTTCAATTCCAGGCAGGGCGAAACCTTGGGCAAGTTTCCTTACTCCACACAGAGCCTGATAATAATCCCTCCAAAACCAAAAACAATAATAAATTGGTCATTTTCAATCTACGACTGTTTGTGGGACATTGCTGTGCGCAATTGGCTGCCGCGTTCGCCCACAAATATACAGTCAATTCACTTTACAGTGTGTTCTGTGAAGCGCTTTGGGACGTCCTCCCGACGTGAAAAGCGCTATATCAAATGCAAGGATTATTATTATTATTATTATTATTATTATTATTATTATAAGCAGGGTGCGTCCCTCCGAGGAGAGAGTGCATTTTCCATTCCAGACACAAGGAAGGCATCCTTAATCTAAACCTCTCCTGTAATCTTGTTACAAAAAGATCTCGTTTGCCACTTGAGCTGTTCATTCAATTTTACCTTCCCTGATCATCTGTCATCCTTTGTGCAAAAATATATTCTGCCTAACTGCTTCTTGCTTCCTCATTTCCAACATTATTATTTGTCTCCTGGTATATGTGAACCTCTATCATAATGAACAATTTAACTAGATCAACTTTGTCAATCTATTACAATCGACGAAAACTTTAATTCGATCACACTGGATGTTCAAGGGTGTTCAACTGGCGAATGGAGCAATTTTACAATATTTTCTTGAAACTTCAGTCAAATGTAGTTCAAAATAAAAGTGAAAACATCTGCCTGGCTTGATACCTTTTCACCACTAAGTCCCAAGTTTCAAAGCAGCCTAACTAATGTTCTCTCTGCTGAAAATCACGTAAATTTGCGTTTACAATGCATGTTAATTTTTCGTTCCTATGACTAAACAAATGACACATTTAATTATTTGGTTATAAAGAGTATTGAGATTTATTTAACATTGATGTCTACCACAAATAAGACATGACAAAAAGAGTTGATATTCAATTTTATACGTGATTGTTACATGTTCCCTGTGAATTGCACATTTCCTGAAATTTGAGAGACGTTTTACTAACCACAAGATGGTAGAATTCCTCTTCTGTCTCCATTTCTCAGTGGTTACAAGATCAACCTGGTTACTAGCTACACAAAATCGTCCTGCTTGATACTTAAGATGAACCATTACAAGCAAACATCTGTGCAGCTGACATTAAACTGTGGTGGGTAAGATTGTGAAAACATCTTTCTGCACCATAGAGTTACCTTCATAAAAATGATTTTTTTGTGATTTTGTTCATTAATCGTTAGGTATGAATGTTGATGTTCCTTCTGTGGAACTTTCACATAATTTTGCTTTCATTAAAAAAGACACATAGACATAATTCATCCAAAATTTTACACCTTGATTTTCTTTGGTGGAGGTTCCTGTAAACTCAGTTTAGCAACTTCTGCCCTGGATGTGAAAGGAACTCCCTGTCCAGCCACCTTCTTGCCAATAGTTTCGATCTAAAAATCACACAAATAAACATTTGTCACTGGTGATACGGGATACTCTGAACTCAAATTCCCAGATACTTAAATCCTTTACAAGTCACCCAGCACATCCATTATGTTGAATATCTATCTTGTATAAATATAGTGTAGAACTACATTCCTTCCTGAAGGATAATAAAGCCCTTTGTACCTGGAATCCCAGCTTCTGAAGTTTCGAATGCAGGCCATCTAGAACACGTCTACCATCAAACACAAAAGCTGGTTTTAACATGTTCTTATATATAACTCCATAATCCAGCACCTAGAAAAACAAACATAGATAAAACAAAGTCCAATCACAAATGATCTTTTTTGTTTGCAAAATAGTCTGCAATACCCCAGCAAAGTGCTTTTTTTAATACTAATGTGGGTCCATTTCCTTAAAAGATGTGCTGGAGTTTCATGGACCCCGACTACTGCCTTATAAAGCGCTCTGGGATGCTATCCTGCACTATATAAATGCAAGTTGTTGTTATAACAGGATCGTCCAGTAGTTTTTAAAGCATGTTAAGCATCTTCTAACCACTGTTTCTTGATAGATCTAATTTTCTCCCTTAGCCTTAGTGGGATCCTTCACTGTGGGTCATGGTCCTCCATATAGATTTCTCATGAACAAAAAAGCACCATATCTCTTAGCATTATCTCCCAGCAATAGCCTCATCCAGAATAGATCTAATGTTGGAATAACTGATTTGGAATTCTCTGATTTCCATCTCATTCCTGTTTTGAAAACTAAGCTACGATATTCCTCATCCAGTCCTCAATTACGGTCCTATTTAAGAAAGTTTTAAAAATATTAATGAGGGTTTGTTTATTTCGTTGAGTAGATAGGCTCCAGTGTTCAACCTGTCTACTCCAATGTATTCCAGATGCTGATAATAATAATCCTTGCATTTGGTACAGCACCTTATCACGTCTTTAAGATGTCTCATAGCGCTTCACAGAATATACTGTAAAGTGAATTGACGGTATATTTTGTGGGCAAAATGCAGCAACCAATTGCACACAGCAGTGTCCACAAACAGTCATCAATTCAGTGAACAATTTAAGTTTAATTCCTGGATTTTTTTTAGAGGTGTGTTTTTTGCAGCTTTCGCTATATTTCTCTGAGGCCTGTTCAGGATGCTGCGAGGAAGTTGTGATTAATTCCTCAACTTTGATTGGATTTCCTCTTACCTGGAACTCATCCCACTCAGTGCAGATAATGATAGCGTGTGATCCTTTACAGGCTTCATATGCATCAGTGCATACAGTGACCAAACACGACACTGCAAATTTGGAAGCAAAAAGATTTATCTTAATTGTGCTACCTCCAACTATGGATGCACTGCACCGGAGTGTGTCATGATATTCTGCAAATAATTGTTGTGACAGATTTCTCATGGTGTCTGAATTGCAAAGTTTAAAGCTTGTGAACAAAGAAGGAAGATACTAAAATCTTGAATAAAATTCACAAAGTAGGGAGGACTACTTGGCACCCTGCTTTGCAAGAGGTTATTTCTGCACTACTGTCAATAAAAACATAATGTCATGATGTGACATTTCGATTATAGGTTAGACACGCAAATAACACATAAATGACTGATACAGGAAACAGCTATACTCTGCAAGCAAGCGTAGCTGCAACAGATACAGCTAGTAATATAATAATCCTTATATTTGATACAGAGCCTTATCGCATTGTCAAGACATCTCAAAGCGCTTCACAAGATTGACTATAAAGTGTAGTAACTGTGTATTTGCATGCAAACATAATAAAAGACATATAACTGATACAGTGACTGAGGGGAGAGGAGAAAACATACCATTTTACAGAAGGTAGTTAGTTAACGGCGATACTTATTTTTCCCCACTACTACCACTACCACGTAAATTTCCCCTATGATTGTTACTGAAGTAGGGAAGTTAGATGTTGGTTTTAACACTGTACAGCAGCTAGAATCACTTGCTTTCCCAAATGGGAATACGGTTCCTGCAATTAATAGGTTGGGATTTTAGCTGCATATTCTGGAAGGATTTGTCTTTTATAAAAGATAGTCATTCCAATAAGTATTCAAGCTGATAGAGCGTCCACCAACCAAGTTCAATGTTTAGTTCTGTACGCTATATACATGGAGAGTAATGATGATACATTGTCAAGGTCATGTTATACCTTGATCAGGGAGATCATGAGAGATGTTGGGCTGTGACAGGTCTTGAATGATCTGTTCTTTGGGTACTTTTGGGTCATAGATGTGGAGCTTAGCACCTTCATCCAGTAAATATTTGCTGATATAAATACTGGACGACTCCCTATAAAATAAAGGAAAGTCATCATTAGCTAAAAGATCGACCACAAACAAGGTAGAATTGAGCTGCTCTGGTAATTTTTGTCAGTTTCTCACCTGTCACACACAGCTTAATATACTTATTAAAACAATTTAAACACTTAACCATTTATTTTCTGACTTCCTGCTGATTCCCATCTGTCATCACTTTTATCAGTAAAGTCTACATGAAATTAGCAGATACAAATTTGACAATAAATTCATGTTATATTTTTAAAAAGGAGAATTCAGTTGGCATAGTGGGTTGGTTTATGAGACATGAATTTGATTATTTCCTCTGTTGTTTGAAAAACATTAAAGGTGACGGGGAGGAAATTGGGAGACTTTGCAGACTTTTTGAGAGTGGAATGAGATTAGGTGGCTCATGAGGAGAAAACCAATAGTGGATAACAATAGAAACACAATAAAAACATAATGGACTGCAAGGCCCTTTTTGTAATATTCTCCATTCTGCTATTACACGTGAAAATCTAAAGATCTGCCACTTATACATTTTTGGAGACAAGTCCAAGTGCATGAAAGCATTCCCTGTGTTACACATACGGCTTTCGATTGATACATAAATTAGGGTAACCATTTGTCCTGAATTTCTGAGGACAGTCCCCGGATGAGGAATTGTGTACCTGGCCATATTTGCCCTGTCTTGAGTTCAGCAACAAACTGAGTAAGATTAATAAAATTCTAAAACAGATATACTCATCAGAGAAATATAGCCATTAATCCAACGAGCTTCTCCAGTACTTACCAGCATCAGGAATTGTGGTGTGTTGATTTTTTTAATATGTGTCCCTTGATTTGGTTTGCAACATATGGTAACCCTAAATAAATTGCAAAGTGCATTAAAAGTAATATAGTTACCTTGTGTCTCCGGTGTCCTTTTTGAAAGCAAATCCCAATAGGGCGATCTTTTTGCCTGTCACTGTGTTGAAAAGACAGTCAATAATGCGGGTAGCAAACCTTCGGCGCTGATAGTTGTTTATGTCAATCACCTAAAACAAAAATCATATAAGTGTGTTATAATAATAATATAATCATAATAATATTTGATATAACAACAAAAACACCTTTCGCCTTTCATGTCGGGAGGACGTCCCAAGACCCTGAATAATCAGGGATCAGGACCTGAGCGTGGGGGGGGGTGGGAGGGGGAGGGGGCGCAGTGTGGGATGAGGGAGGGCAGAGGGGGTAGGAAGGGGGCTGAAGGCACGGTCAAAAAGGAGGGTCTTGAAGGAGGCAAGAGAGGGAGCAAGACAAAGGTATTGTGGGATGGAGTTCGAAAGGGTGGAGGCAGAGAGGCTGAAAGCTTACCGATCGTAGGGCGGATCGGGCGGGAGACATGGAGCAAACCCGAGCCTGCTGAATGGAGGGAGTGGGCAGGTTGATAGAGGGTTAGTAGGTCAGAGAGGTAGGAGGGGGCAAGGCCATAGAGGGCCTTGAAAGTGAGGACGGGGATTTTGAACTCTATCCTCTGAGGGATGGGGAGCCAGTGGAGCCAAGTGAGGGTGGGGAAGATGGGGTCACAGCCTGGTGCGTGAGAGTTGCAGAGTCCTGGATGATCTGCTTGTGGAGGGAAGAGCTGAGGGAGTTTGTGTAGTCGAGCCTTGAGGTGACGAATGTGTGCATGAGGTTCTCGGTGGCCTGAGGGGTGAGGCAATGGTGGAGTCGGGAAATGTTGCGGAGGTGGGGGTAGGCCTAATAATAATCCCTCCAAAAAAATAAAACAATAATAAATTGGTCATTTTCAATCCATGACTGTTTGTGGGACATTGCTGTGGGCAATTGGCTGCCGCGTTCGCCCACAAATATACAGTCAATTCACTTTACAGTGTGTTCTGTGAAGCGCTTTGGGACGTCCTCCCGACGTGAAAAGCGCTATATCAAATGCAAGGATTATTATAGGCAGAGAGCGGGTTATGGCACAGATATGGGGGAGAAAGGACAGTTGAGGATCGAACAAGACACTCAGGTTCCTGACTGGCTTGATGAGGTGGAATATGCATCCGTGGATGGTGATGCTGTCAGCGCCTGAGGTGCAGAGGCGCTGGTGCAAACCAATCAGGAAAACCTTGGTCTTGTTGACATTCAGCTGCAGAAAGTTGCTCTCATCCAGGACTTGATGTCTGACTGATAGTCTGCTGTAGTGCCTTATCATGCCATTGATACATCTCAAAGCATTTCACAGAATATACTGCAAAGTGAATTGACTGTACATTTTGTGGGCGAAACAGCAGTGTGCAATTGTTATAGTCGTGGATTGAGGGAATGCTCGTGGAACGCTAGTTAGAATAACCAGAAGCTAGAAGCAGTCAGTTTTTCAAATTAATGCAGTATATATTCCCGAAGAGTTAAAAATAAAAAGTTTTTTTACTGTACGCGTACTTCATTTTTCGACTACGATTATTAGACAAAGTTTCAGAATCAAAATAGATATTTCAGTGCCGCTCTTTATTATAATTGATGATAATTATTTGCTGAATTTCCTCCAAGTGCAGTAGAATCTGGATACTTGTTCCAAGAAACAGAATCCACCATAACATTTCCATTAACGCCCATTAAATTGAGAAATCTGGATCTATGTACAATTTATCCCACTTACTAACAGATCAGGACTTCTTCAGCAAGTTTTAACATGTAAATTTGCCCTTACACACACAAAATGTTATTCAGCACAATGATCATGTTACAGAAATTCCCCGTGACATCTTATCCACGTACCTGCTGCCAATACTGAGCTACTTCAGTTAAGTTTAAGGCTTCACATAAATATACCAGGTTCAGGACATCCTTCTGAAAGCAACTCCCTCCAAATCCTAATATGAAAACAAAGTTCTGTAAATTGGAATTATCTGGACGGAAGATATTTCAGCCTCTCCAATTATTTCAATGAATATAAATCTGCACAATTGTTCCTAAAATAAGTCACTGACCAACACTGGCTTTGAGAAATTTGCTCCCAATCCTCTGATCCATTCCTATCGCACGTGCCACCTCCTCAACATCTGCCCCAGTGGCCTCACACAGAGCACTGATCGAGTTAATGCTGCTGATTCTCTGAGCAAGGAAAGCGTTAGCAGCCTAATGATAAACAGAAATGGGAGAAATAATTAGGCCGATAAACCATTTATATCTATCATATTTTCCACTGATCATTTTTTTTCCACAAATGAAGGATCGTAAAATAAACAAATGCATTTACATTTTCATCACACTTACACAAATGAAGACAATATAGGGAGTGTGGTTATTAAATCCCTAGTGCAACAGTCACATCCTGATACAATATAAAATATACGTTTGTAAAGCGCCTTTCACGTTGGGAGGACATCCCAAGGCGCTGGACAGACAGGGATTTGGACCCGAGCTGGGGAGTTGGGTGCCTGAAGCTGCGGATGTAGGGTTTTGAGAAGTGCCTTGAAGGATGCAAGGGAGCAAATGAGGTGAAGGGAATGTGGGACAGAGTTCTAAAGGGAGTGTGTCTGATACACCGAGACAAGAGCTGTCAACCTGAGGAATAACTGTGAAATAGAAATATTACACGTGTGGCACTTAAACCAAGTTTGATGTTGGAAGTTGTACCAGTTTGGAAAGTTCTGAGGACCATGTGTTGGTGGTGATGATTCTGTCCTTTGGTACCCAATGCTTGTACACTGAGCAGAGAGCCTGGATAGCCTTCTGACCCTCCGGGGTCTCATCTCCCCCGATCAGCACTCGGTCTGGGTTTTTCAGATCCTTAACTGCAGTCCCTTCAGAAAGGAATTCTGGGTTTGACAGCACCTACCACAAAAGAAGATGAGATGTCAGATGGATGCAGTTACTAAAAAAAATTGTAAACATGCATCAGTCAAGTTCATTGCTAAGAAGGGAAAAGCAACTGAAAGAAATTTCTGAGGAGTCTGAAATTGTTTAACGCAGATGTTGGGGTAATTTATGCATCTCCCTTAACATTAGACATATTATTCAGTTATTTTGCCTATATATACATGGTCACTGCACTTTATAGTAAATTCTATGAAGCACTTTGAAACCTTTTGACGATGCGATAAGGCGCTATATCAAGATTATCATTATTATTTAAACTGTTATAATAAAAATTAAGCAGTGGAATTATCAGTTTGCATTTCAATAACCAGTGGAACAATGTTTCAGTTACCTGTAGCTCTAGATTTGGTTTTGCGTTTGAGTGGAATATCCTGCGGATGCTCTCGGCGGCTCGCACAGGCACTGTGCTTTTCTCAGTCACTATTTTGTACCCATTGGAAACTGCCACTATCCTCCGAGCGCAGGATTCAATATACTTCAAGTCTGCAGCCCGGCCTTTGCCCAGTCCATATGTTTTCGTGGGGGTGTTCACCTGTCACAAAGCGAAGAACACACACATGCTCAGAATTCCTCCTGTAACCAGGGATTTATTGTCTCAGCTTTGAATGTAAGAACATAAAAATTTGCAAGTTGAAAGAAGACCAAGGTCCATCCAATTTGCCCTTCACCATCCTGGCAGCCACGTGCACAAGTCTTGTCCCAAACTATATATTATATCCTGAGATATTAGTAATAATTTGATCTGACTAACAGTGGAACCTCTGCTAGGGGCCATGAACATTTTCTTTTCCACATTTCATATTTTGCAAATGTTGAACATGTTTGTTAAGAATTCATTTTTCTTAATTTTGATCCTCTGCTCTTCACCACGTGCCAATACCAAGCCACAAGGCTGCACCTCTGACAATGCTGTTCTTAGCCAGCGGCTAGGAGATGCAAATGATGTGACTATCCCACATGACTCACCCTCCCAGTGGGAGTTCATCACAGCCCACTTTATTTTAGGAGCCAGTTTAAGAACTGCGGAGAATTTTTCACAATTCTGCACAAATTTACGATTTAAAGCAAAATGATCCTACAGGCTAAGGCTCAGTTGAATTTCTGGTCTCGGGAGCTTCATGCATTCAGGAGAGGAGAATACAAATCCTTTGCGAGGCAACAGAAAATGAAAATGACTTACAGAAATGAATATTAAGTCAGCTTCTCGAATGGCTCCGTCAATGTCAGTCGAGTAGAATAAATTCTTCCCTCTGCAAGATTCAACTACTTCCTTCAGCCCTGGCTGGGAAAAAAAAATCAATTTTAAAGGTGCACCACAGGCCAGCGCTGAAGAGGTTAATGAAAGAGAGGGCGCAAACTCTTGGATGTACCTCGTAGATAGGAAGCTTGTCAGAATTCCAGGCCTTTATTCTTGTTTCGTTAATATCCACGACAGTGACACAAATTTCAGGACACATCTGTGCAATCACACTGCATGTTGGACCCCCTACGTATCCAGCACCAATACAGCAAATCTTCTTGATTTCAATCATGCTGACTGGAGAAAAAAAAAAGGTCAGGATGGAAATTGCTGTGAATAAAGTATTAAGTATTGAATAAAATATAAAGTATAAAATCTTGGGATGTCCTCCCAACGTGAAAGGCGCTATACGTACGTAAAGATATTCCCTCCTCTTTGACCGTGTTTTAATGGTCACCTCCCCCTTCCCCCACGCCTGGCTTAGTGTCAGGCTCTGCACTGTTAGGCGCTCTGAGATGCTGCCCCGTGTGAGGCACGGTATATAAACGAACGTTGTAGTACAGGTAACTATTAAGTGCGCAATTGGCTCCTGCATCTCGCCCACAAAACACACAGTCAATCCACTTGAAGTGCTTTGAGGCGTCTCAACTAGGCGCTATATTAAATGCAAGGCTTATTATTATTAATAATAGGGGACTGATTCGGTCCGTATTTCAATCAGAAACAAATTTTTGCAGCATCACGAACCTCAACAACAACAACAACAACTTGCACATCGTATCTCATTTCTCCACCACAAGTCCTCTCCCCTCCATATGAGAAGGGCCCACAAAGACACCCTTATACTTGCGTAGCACCTTTCATATAGGATAATGTCTTGAAATGCAACCCAACTCCCTACCTATCTCAGTCACTCCACTATGACCAGGCTATTTATTTCACTGCTGTTAATCTGTTTACAAGCACGGGATAACAGGAGCCATTCCTGTCAATTTGAATCTGTATCATCTGTACTGTACATTTTGATGCACAACAGCCTCAGACACTTTAATACACTCTTAATTCAAACCAGAAGTTAGGTGTAAACTAATCGTCCATTTGACAGAACATGAATCAATGATGATCTTACCCCAGCCATTAATTATTTCCCCTTTTTTACAAATTTACAGCACAACTCATTTACACACACACACGCACATATTCACATAAGTGGAATAACTGACCAGAACTGGAAGATTGATCACTGGTGTAAGACACACTCTGGTGCTGTTGTCAGTGGGATGTGAGCTGCTGCTTTCACAGCTGAAGTCCAGACACTCCCACAGGAACTTCAGGTCAGAAATCAGTCACTGTTACATCAGACGCAGTAAAAAAGAGGGAGAGATCTCAGGGAAGACAAATGCACCTTGTCTTTATTTTTTTGCGATCAAAGTGCAGCGAGTGCAACGTGGTGTTTTTTGTTGGTCAGAAACTCACACGAGACCAAGCAAACTGGAAGGGAAAAACACCCCAACACATCACTGCTTTACAGAAAGCAAACTCGGTGACAGAAATCTACAGCAACTATTTTAACGAGTACAACAACAATAACAACAACGCGTTCATCCAAGTTTTCCGTTAAACCAATGAAAGAGTTCAGCCCACTTTTTCAAAAAAAAACTTTCACTTCCTTTTAAAAACCAAATAAGTCCTCATCATACTCTGAGAGTGAGATCATTCGCATTGCTACTTAAGTGCAACTGTTGGACTTCCTCAAAACATTTCCCTTTTTCTGCTGGGAGAGAAGATTGTTCATAAACTGCTCTGTTTGGAGGAGGAGGGAGTGGGGGGCAAAAGGTTTTACACTTTAAAGGAAAACTGGCTTGAAAATGCTGCCCATCCCCCATCCCACTTCCACAGAAGAAATCAAATGTGACTTGGCATTTCCGCACTTGAACCCAACCTTGGAGGAGGCGCCTGAACAACACAAGTAAAGGGGCCGGTGCTTAACCCAGCGCAGCCCAGCCCAGCTCAGCTCAGCTCAGCCCAGCCCAGCCCAGCGCAGCCCAGCCCAGCTCAGCTCAGCCCAGCCCAGCCCAGCTCAGCCCAGCCCAGGCAACCAGGACACTGAGCAGAGCCTTGTGTGTGAGTGTGGGTGAGTGAGTGTGTGTAAGTGAGTGTGTGTAAATGAGTGATTGTGGGTGTAAGTGTGTGTGTGTGTGTGTGTAAATGAGTGGGTGTGGGTGTAAGTGTGTGTGTGTGTGTGTAAATGAGTGTAAGTTTGTGTGTGTGTGTGTAAATGAGTGAGTGTAAGTTTGTGTGTGTGTGTAAATGAGTGAGTGTGGGTGTAAGTGTGTGTGTAAATGAGTGAGTGTGGGTGTAAGTGTGTGTGTAAATGAGTGAGTGTGGGTGTAAGTGTGTGTGTGTAAATGAGTGAGTGTAAGTTTGTGTGTGTGTGTAAATGAGTGAGTGTGGGTGTAAGTGTGTGTGTAAATGAGTGAGTGTGGGTGTAAGTTTGTGTGTGTGTAAATGAGAGTGTGGGTGTAAGTTTGTGTGTGTGTGTGTAAATGAGAGAGTGTGGGTGTAAGTGTGTGTGTGTGTGTGTGTAAGTGAGTGAGTGTGGGTGTAAGTTTGAGTGAGTGAGTGAGTGCGTAAGTGAGTGCGTTGCACGACCGGAACATTGAACATTGTCAAACACCAACCAACTCACGTGTGGAGATACTGTCAAACTTGGATCCGAAAGAAAAATCAAGTGGAACAGAGCCAAAGGGGAAGGACTGAAGTTTGTGACCACCAAAAAAAACACACAACGCTGTACTTTGATCTGCAGTTTGCACCTCATTGAGATCAACAACAACAACAACAACAAGAAGGTGCATTCATCTGCCCTGCGATCTCTTCCTCCTTTCTCTCTTGTTTTTTTTCCCCCCACTCTGTGTGTGTGGTTTTGGCAGTGGCTGCTTTCTGACCTGAAGCTCGTGTGGGAGGGTTAAGATTTGAGATGGCAATGAACCAAAGAGGTCCTTCAGCACAACCACCCCTGTGACGTGCGGGGGATCCAGGCAGGGCCTGTCCTCTTGAGCTGTGAAAGCAACAGTTCTCATCCAACCCAGAGCAGTGCAAGGCTGTGGGGCTGGGACACATGGAGCCCAATTAGCTCAGTTCGATCTTAACACCTCCAAAATGTACAGGAGCTCTACATTTAACATCATTAAAGTGCTATATCAAATGCAAGGATTATTATTATTATTATTATTATTATTGTCGCAGGTTTTTTTTAAATCCCTCCAAAAAATGTTGTTGTTTTTTTGACCCCGGGATCTCATTTTACGTACGGCCAAAATGGGGCAATAATTTGACGCCCACTCCGGGAAAAAAATAAAACTGGGAAAAATCTGCCACTTCTTTTACATGCTCTTACCGTGTTAAAGATGTACTTTAAAGATGAAGACCATGGTGGGGGGTAGATCTAGGGGTCTGTATTGGCGGAGTCTGACCCTGACCCTGGGGAGGTGGGGGGGAGAGGGAGGGAGTGGGGGGGGGCAAAGCGTAGGCGCTGAGGGGGAGTTTGGGGGCTCCCAAACTTACTGAGACTGAGGTATTTTTCACTGTACCTATGGTCGCCTCTCCCTCCCTTGCTCGATGTCCAACCCCACCACTGTGCAGCACTCCAAGATGCTAACCCGTGTGAAGGGCTCTGTATGTTAAAGATAATAATAAAATAATAATAATCCTTGCATTTGATATAGCGCTTTTCACGTCGGGAGGACGTCCCAAAGCGCTTCACAGAACACACTGTAAAGTGAACTGACTGTATATTTGTGGGCGAACGCGGCAGCCAATTGTGCACAGCAATGTCCCACAAACAGTCGTAGATTGAAAATGACCAATTTATTATTGTTTTTGTTTTGGAGGGATTATTATTAGGCTCTGTGTGGAGTAAGGAAACTTGCCCAAGGTTTCATCCTGACCTGCCTGGAATTGAACTCAGGTCTCTCACTTGCAAAGTGAGTGCTCTAACCACTGAGCTACAGGACTCCACGATAGTCAGAGGTCATCACAAATGTTTTCACAGCACACCTCCAAACAGTTCCTTTCCTCTCAGATCACTAGCAAGGGATTCGAGCAGTGACATATGGAGCGAGTGCCAAGACACTGTCCTGAAGTATGGTACTAAAGTGCAGCGCTGTGGTGAGCTTATTTGTGATTTGAACTGAAATATATGCATATAATAATCCTTGCATTTAATGTAGCGCCTTATCACGTGTTTAAGATGCCTCAAAGCGCTTCACAGAATATACTGTAAAGTGAATTGACTGTATATTTTGTGGGCAAAACACAGCAGCCAATTGTGTAATGTCAGTTGTGGATTGATCCCAGAAGCTGAGAAAAGTCCCCTTCAGAGAAATTCAGTTTTTAATGATCGACTCACAAAACAAATCCAGGTATTTATTGTGAAAATCAGTAAATCATGACTTAAAGATCCCTACATTTGAAGCACGCCAAAGGCATTGGGTGCATAAAATGACTAGAGAAAGACAGATGAATGAAAGATTCCACTCTCCGATCATCGTTACTCTTAAGATTCAACCGTAGGTATTTTGAGGCTCATTGTGCCATTCAGTCTATCAAATGTGTTTCATACTGGAACTATTCCCAAAAGTGATGGTGTGCAGTAGTCTGGTGGGATGGTATGTCAAGTTATGTGCATGTATATAGAGGTATACAAGATGCTTAATGGGATAGAGAAAATAAACCCAAATAAATATTTTCAGACAATGCCAAGGCAACAGAACGAGAGAGCTCCAGTTTGGGTTGTGCATGGCCATTTCAATTTAGGTGACATTAAACTTGAGACCCCCATCTGCACGTTCAGGTGAGTGTTAAAAATCCTATGGGCACAGTTTCTCCTGGTGTCTTTGACAACAATCCCCCAGATAAAATTGGTTATCCATTTCCTACTTGTTTGTGGGACATGGTTGTGTGCACATTGGCTGCTGCATTTTGCTACAATTAGTCACTACACATATATTCTGTGAAGCACTTTGAGGTGTTTTAACGTGTTTATGTGCTCGATCAAATGCAAGAATTTAACAAAAACTTAGCAAGAAGGTTCTAATTGTGCAGGTGTGAATCCAGCATTCAGAGCCAATAATGTGTAAAAGCACATAATTAATAAAGTTGTATTTTTAATCATTGCTGTCATGTTTCCAGTGCTCCAAGATGCAATTCTGCCTGAAGGGTGTTATATAAACACAATTTGTTGTTGATCATTATGTAACTCATCTTGAAAATAATTATTGAAGTTAAATAAAATTGCAAATTAAAAATCTCCAGCTATTTGCATTTCCCTTATTTGATTCTCTTTCATATGCACACACACACAATTAAATACATAGCATCCACTGTTTGCACCTATAGCATTACAGCAGTTTAAGGACAATGCCTAACTCAATGGTGGTGATGAACTGAGTCAGAACTAAATCAATCTGCTTTTCATATTTCACAAACATGTGAATCATCTCACAAGCCCATTCCAGGCAAAGTGCCAGACAAAAGAAAAATCAGTTTGTGCAACCAACCTTTTATAAAACAGGTCTATACTAAGCTGAATCTCTCGAAGGCAAGTACACTCATTTGCTGACATAATGGGGAATATCTCTTGTGAAATTTGTGTTGCTTTCACCAACAGAGCATCGTTAGAATTTATTCCTTGGCTTTTAAATGTTTAACAACCCTTTCCAGCCACCTGGTTTGTCAACAACCCTTGAGGCGTTCCATATTGTTGATTGCAGAAGAATGATTTAAGAGCATGAGAGCAATGAGAACGGTGCTGATTATGACATTCCCTGACGCTGCTGAATTGTACAGAAAGCAGCACTGTTCATTCTTCTGTAATCAACATTATCTGGAAGAGAGCAGTAACATTGGATTTGAAGGGATTATTGTTACTTCCTCCTTACTGCTAGGTAAGCAAAGGCGTATCAGGTAAGGAAACTTGCCTAAGGTTTTGCCCTGCCTGGAAATAGAACCCAGGTCCTCTCTCTTGCAAGGTGAGTGCTCTAACCACTAAGCTACAGGACTCCACAGATAGAAGAATACTTGGAAATTCATTGGTTTGGCATCAAGAGTAAGTTTTCTTAGAAAATGATTTGTGATTTTGGAATCGTTTAAATGGAAATGTTCTTTTCAAATGTGATGTTAAAAGTCAAAGGGGATGTTACTTGAAGGCATCAGACTAATAATGTGGAGTCCTGTAGCTCAGTGGTTAGAGCACTCGCTTTGCAAGCGAGAGACCGGAGTTCAATTCCAGACAGAGCGAAACCTTGGGAAAGTTTCCTTACTCCACACACCTAATAATAATCCCTTCAAAACCAAAAACAATAATAAATTGGTCATTTTCAATCTACGACTGTTTGTGGGACATTGCTGTGCGCAATTGGCTGCCGCGTTCGCCCACAAATAAACAGTCAATTCACTTTACAGTGTGTGCTGTGAAGCGCTTTGGGACGTCCTCCCGATGTGAAAAGCGTTATATCAAATGCAAGGATTATTATTATAATTATTTCAAAACAGCTTCAGAGATAGTGAATATCCACACTGCTTAATTGCATAAAGGATCATTGTAAAAATACAGGATTCGTAGTTTGATTATGTGCCACCTGTTGGGAGTAATCGTTTGAGTCAAATGGATTTTATCATATGTGATTTGGGGTCATGGGACTGCAATGGTTTTACTGTGATTCTCTTATCTGGTCAAAAGTTATGTTTGAATTCTTAAAGGACATTGAATAGTTCCATCTACCCGTATTATTAGCCAAGCTATTTCTCCTCTTACTCAATTGCCTGAAGAAGTCACTCTTGGGTTGAATAATAGTGTAGTTGCTAGTGAATACAGAACTCATTTGGAAACAATCATTTCTAAGGCTTGTATTACATAGAAACCATTTCAAAGAAACACAAAAATTTGCTGCAAGTTCATAACCATATAACCCTTTAATATTAAACATAGTGCACAGCAAAAGCCCTCTTCCCAACCACAATTCTTTTAAGATTTTACAAGTTCCCTGAAAGGGACTAATTACAGTACATTTAGCAGAGGTCATCAAGGGCGAAGCAACAAATTCATGTAAACCCTGCGTTTCTTTTTTTGGCATATTGGCATATAATCATTTAAAAATCTAATTCACACCATCTGAGCAAAACAGCAGTATGCCTTCTGTAGGATGCAATGAATCGATCTAATATTACAGTTGTACAGCTAATTATCAAACGTTTTTTAGGACAACACTCCCAAAGGTAGTTTACTTCTCCAGCTGAGAAAGAGGGTAGCTAACTGCTGCTCAAACTGGATTGTAGGAGGAAACTATCTTATTTATCCTCTAATTATCCCCCCTTCTGTGTTAAAGTGCCTATCCTTTAATTACACACCTCTCTATAGTAGAACGACTGAGATTAAGAAATATTCAGCAATTTAAACCATGTATTAATTGAAAAAGGACACATCTGCTGTTTGGTCAGAGCACCATTATACATTTGGGTGGGCTGAGCATATAGAACTTGCATGTTCCTGTCATACTGTAGCCTACCTCTGGTTGTTTTCAGGCACACAAGGGGAGGGGAATATTGCTTTGCATTGAGACACTGAACTATATTTAGCAGTTAGTGGGAGTAGTTAAATTAAGGGCACCTTACAGTAAATCAAATTATAAGAAATAATGATATCACAAACATCCTTTAGAATATTGTGTCATTTCTACATTAATAAAATGAAGGACTAATGCTGCGAGTAAAATAAATGAAATATTCCCCTCAGTTTGGTACAGAATCATACTAAAAAATACTAGAGCTCTACGTTAGTTGCTCTATCATTTAAATTTTTGTAACCTAGAAAAATTAACTTTCATCAGCAAAAACCTGTAAAGTATTTAATAATGAATAAAGTGCCTACTGGAAAGCAAAAAAGACGAGCAAATTCTTCAGACTAGATTTGAGTTTTACAGGAAACTACTTTGAAAAGGTAATTAAAATAAGAAATCTAAATCTCAAATATTTTAACGCAAGTATTAATTTTAACAAAATTATGTTGCTTTTCAGAGTCTGTTTAAAAGTTTGGATAAATTGTTGATTGCATTCTTCCTATTTGAGCAATAAATGCCTTCAATTTGTGCAAAGTCCACACATAAAATACATAAAAATATTTAATTTATAATTCCTATTTAAATTATCAGTAATGTAACAGACACCAACAAACTTCAAAACCTATTAAAAAGTTAATCTCAGTGCTAGATTGAGACCTTATGCTTAATCAGAAATGCCCAGTAAAGAGATTAAAAAGCAAACCTGGCGTACAAGTTTAGATTGGAATAACCAAATCAACTGTAATGTGGCATAGTTCAGGAGAAAGCAATTTAGGTTGTTGGGACAGTAAAATAAATGTTCATGTGGAACTAGGCAAAAAAAATCAAGATTATACTGTAATGTATATCACATATCTGGTCAACTTCTCAAGGGCTCTGGCACTATATTCTGCGTGAGGGGCGCTGTATAAATGCAAGTTTGAAATTATAGCTATGTTTTTAATATCATGCCAAAATGATCTTAACTTGCTTATTGATCTCATTCGACAGTCAGATTTCCATTTTTGACTGGAGAACCCAATTGTGACATTTGATCAGTAAGGCAGGTGGCACATTTGCTTTGGCAAAAAAGATCTGTCAGTTATTTTTTCCAAGGTTAAATGTCAGGGCAAAGCATCCCACTGAGCCTCCTGAGCAAGTGCAAGAACAGTAGGTGGCAAAGGATTTTGTAAATCATTAAGACTACTGGGCTTCTTTGCAAAAGATACAATATGCAAAGCAATTTTGTTCTATGGATCGAGTACAGCTTCAGTGTACTTCAATGAAAAAAACTAATAAATATCTAGAAACAAGTGAGAATCACAAATTATGATGAATTAAGTCAAAATGCAGGGTACAGCAGCAAAACCAACAAAGTAACAAAATCCTCCATTTAAAAAAAATCAAAGGCAAGTTTTAAACCCGCCACTAGGAGGTCCAAGAGAGAGGCACCTAAAATTGGCAACGAAAGAACATTTTCCCACAGCTCAGAAAGGACATCCATTACTTCGTACAAATCCACTTAATATCATTCCACAGTATCAGCTGTTGGTGTTTGAATGTGTCACCTAACTGCACATCCCCAAATATTAGGATAAGAGTTAGGATTGATAATATCCAAAGGATGAAACATGAAACTGAGGCTTTGCCCATTCAGGTGGACATTAAAGATCCCAGGGCACTATGTAAAAAAAAGAGAATGGAGCTTCTCTCTGTGGCCCCATTCACCCCACATAAATTAGTCATTTATTTCTTGGCAGTTTGTGCACCTGCTATTTGCAAATTAGCTATCATATTTACCTATAAATACAGTCACTTCTTTGACAACCATTACCTGTGAAATGCTTTGAACCATTTCAATGTTAGGATTATAAATATATTTATAATTTGAATGTACACAACCATAAAACTGCATTCCACTGTTGCTGTGTTAACCGTTACAATAATCATTATGAAATAACTAAAAAGGTCACTTCAGACGTCATTTTTGGATGCCTAATTCAAGCAAGCCTTCAGTCAGTATTAGTACTGAATTTGTTCTCTCTCTTAAACCTCACTTACTCCCAAGCGCTTTGGGAAGCTTTCCTGGGTGAGGGATTCTATATAAATGCAAGTTGTTGTTGTACTCAATCTAGAGAATTCCTTTCATAACCTAATGCAATTTCTTACTGCAATATCATCAGAAATAACTTGAATTTGTACAAAATTTAGAATGAATAAGAATCTGTTACTGTATTGGGAGCACATTATGGACCATTAAATAGAAAGAAAGAGGATGATTGCAGGCAATTTAGAGAGGCTGTATTAAGAGGGTTGTAATAATGGACGACTATTTATCCCAAGGTTTTAAAAAGTAGCACATGAATAGAGGAGAAAACTGCAAAAAATCAAAAATATTTAATAGGGCAGCAAAAAGTTAGATTAGGCTAAGAGAAAGTGCTACATAAGATTATCAGTCAACGTAAAGAACAATAGCAAAAGTTTTTAATATTGCTTAGAGTATGGTCAAAGAAAGGGATGGGTCCAGCCAAAGAGGGCAATCATGTAGTTAAGGATGAAGGAATGATGCAAGTACTGTACTTCGCTTTTGTTTTTAGAAGATGTGGAAGTGGGATTCTAGGAATACCAAGCAAAGATATTAAAGAACATCAACTGGAGCTAACTATTAAAAGGGAGATGGTACTAAAATGTTAATGAACATTAAAATAGTAGTCGCTATGCCAGTATGGTATGCATCCCAGAATACTGAAGGAGATAGAGATGCATTGGCTGGTATTCAACATATGTTTGGGATGGGAATTACACCAGAGTAGAAAGTGGTAAATTTTATATCCACATTTGAAAAAGGGGAAGAGAATAAACTGAGGAATATATGATAATTATTACCACAATTGTTGGTTAACTTCAAGAGACAGGATTTCATTTGTGAATACTGAGAAACGCAGAAATTGACATGAAAGGGAAAGATTTGTTTTTTAATGGCAGCTTGTAATTGAATGTTTTGAGGAAGTCAAGAGTGTAATGCAGTATTTAGGGAATTTCAGAAGAATTTGATAAGGTGCATTACAAGAAACTGTTTAAGGAAATCAAGGTACATGGTAATAAAGTCAAATTGGTGGCATGGATAATGGATTAAATAGATAAATGTCAGAACACAGAGTAAGGGTAAATGGAGATTCCTCAGATTATGTAGATGCAATGCAGTAGTGGCATTTCCTATGCAAGGATTCTGTCTTACTGTTTTCCATGCAAAGACCAACAACAACTTGCACTTATATAGCGCTCTCCAGGCAGGATAGCATTTTACGGGGAACAAAGCACAGAATAGTCCTAAAATGCATCACCTTCAAACCCATGGGACAAGGGAAAGAATAAGTTAGAATCCTGGGGTTGTGCCACTTGAATCCAGCGTTTGGTTAGAGTGCCTTTTGCGTGTCTTGCCTTAGAAGCAGCCTGAAAATGAGCTACCGTGTTTTTCTGTCATGTCACATATCTGCATTGCATAACAATTTGGCACTGCAATTGTGGCGAGTATTCAGCTCACAAGATCATCCTCAAGTTTGAAGGACACTAAATGTAATACCTTTCCAACATAGGTTGGCACTAGTTTGTTACACTGACCTCAATCCAGTATTTACAGAAAATTCCTATCAAACATATTGCATAAACTGCCGGGTGTTTGGAATGTACTGCATCGCAAAAGAAGTTACTGTTCCAAAAGTTTGTAAATATAATGGTTACAAAAAGTGCTAAAAAGCAACTATTTCAAACTAATTATTGCAAACAACATAAAGGAGCACTAAGCCATATATGTTTGGTTAATAAAAAAATCATTTTTATAAACTGACAAATAAAAGTTAATTAATATTTTTCAGTTTTGAGGGTAATGAACCCTTTATTTAACTGGTCCTGCCAGTGTTGGGTGCAGTAACAAACGAGACAATAAACTTATCCCACCTATCCTTGCACAATGCTCTGTTATGAGAAACATAGGACTGCAGTAACCCATTTGCTCAAGATGGCTGTCAAAACATCTATTCTGTGGAAGTTCCAGGAGCACCAGTGTTGCTTTTCAGAATAGTTTTTGAAAAACATGTCGTTTAATTCATAATTTTAAGGCTACAGAATAAACTATTCAACCATTAAGAATGCCACTGAGAGAATATTGCTCCTTTAAGTTCAAAATATCTTTGAAAAACATACACCAGTAAACAAGAGTTTTTGAGAGTTAGTCAGTTAGTCATCATTTTGGTTAACTGGATTCCCGGTTGCCTTTTTTGGCTGGTAAGGCTTAGTCCACAGGAGGTGCTGGGGGTTCTTGTCTTGGATTCTAGGAAATAAATGAACTGATTATCAATAGAAGTTATAGTACAAATATTGGTACAACTGATTGTTTTAAAGAATACTGAAACCAAATGGAATCATAAATGTCTCAGAGGGAAGTTATGACAACATGTAGATTATTAGCATTTTATGTAAACTTTCAGTGAATTAATAACCCTACCCCCAAAAAATTCAGGAATTATACAAGGTCACTAAAATTCCTGAAATGAACAAGTGCAACAGGCTAGTTGCTTAAAATTCTGCATCATTACAGTGTGCAGATAACAAAGATCTATTAGTAGCAATCACTTCCCATTATAAACATTTACTTTAACAGCAACAATATATTACTGTTGTCAAGCAAATACTACTGAATTTATTGAAGATATTAGCTAATTTTCATCCAATAATCTTATGGTGGCAATTGATTTAAACGGTGTTGCTGTAGCCAATTGAAGAATAAAGGCAAATATTATTTTAAAAAATGAATCGTGAGCAGAATTGTGTAACTGGAGGGCTCATCCAAGACGATAAGGGTAATAACTACCAAAGCTATGTTCATCATAAACACTGTCCATCGTCACTGAAAGTGTCTAGGCAATAGAACATAAGGGAAGAGAGAGAAAAAAAGGAAAAGGAGATTTGCCTCATGCCATTATTATGTACTGGCTCACAAACAACACTTCAGCTACGAGGAAGTAAGCCAAGCATCCCAACCACCCTAATTATAAATGGGGATTTATAATTTAATTATAACTTGCTCCCACCCTCACTTCTTTCAAGGTCTGTCTCACAACCTTTCTCTTTGACCACACCTTTCCCCTCCCCCAGCCCTTCCTCAGGTGCCAAGCCAGGACTGGCCAGTTTAGGTCTATAATATCAGACCTCAGAATATAATAGATAGCACTGTAGTGTGGCAACCAGGTCAGCAAGTTGCTGATTTAACTGCCAAACTGTGCTGCTCATGCAAAGAGAAAGCAGTCCAGAAGTTGCTGGAATACCGGGAGGCCTTCTATGCCTGAACACTGTGAACTGGAAGTTTTTTTTATGCCTTTTCTGTTGTAAAAACTTGTTTACAATTGTATGAGAATTAAATATGCTCTTCTAGGAGCAAGGTAAGTGTAAAAATACCAGATCATGGGTTCAATCAATATTTATACGATTTTTTTAAAAAAAGTATTGCTCAATAATCGATTTGGTTATAGAAGAGGGCACATTTGGTCCTATTCAGAAGTGGGCAACAGAACAAAACAGGTACAAAGTAGATTTGCAAAAAAAAAAAAGTTGTAATTGAAACAGCTTACATTACGTGGCCCAGATGGTTTCCCATTTGGAGATCCTCTCAGGCTAGCAGGTCTCATCAGGAACAGCACCAGAGCAATGACTGCCCAAGCCATCATAATCATGGACACTGTCATTCCACCATCAGGGGAGGTAGTTGGGCCTGGCACTAGGAAGGGAAAGACAAATTGTCAAGTTACTTTGCTGAAATACATTCTTAAAAGGAGACTATAAACTGGGTAAGCAAAATCACTTGTCACTTGTAGTTTGTACGTACGAGTATAATGGTGTAACTCCCATGAATTTTACCATTTTGTGCTGAGATTTGCTTGATGAACTGTGTGGATTGACTTAATGAAATCTTAAGGACATTCACCATGCCCAAGGCAAGAGGCTTTCTCAGAAATAAAACCAATGTGTAGTTTATTAACAGAAATCACGTGCAAGCAATAAAAAACTTACCAGACCTCATTGAAGAACAAATTTGCTAATACACTTATTCAGCGTAACAATTACTGAATATATATTGAATGTGAACAACTGTGAACACGCAGAAATCTGTCAACATAGGGCAGACAATTGCTACAATTTTGTTCCTAAGCACGTCATCTCAGAGCTACCCAATCCCAAGAAGGTCCTTGTTACCTGCCCCCTCAAGGGGGATAGTCACTATTTGGTCATTTAACATTCAATAAAACACATGCTTGAGTCCTCATTTGCTGGATAGTAGGTACCAGGAACTCTCTTGACGCTTCCTGATGAGCCGCATAGCATGAAACAGGTAAGAGCATTGCCATCATCCTCCTACCCACAGCATCTCTATCAATTGAGCTATGCTTCCACCAATTACAAATGGGGAACCTGAGCAGCAGCTGTTCTGCGCATCAATATCCTATATAATCTCGTCTATAATTATCTCATATAACCAACTGTAGTCCATTCAGCCAGAGCACTCCCCTCCGTAATTCTTAACTTGGAGGTACAATAGAGCTGTAATAGTATTTAATATTAGTGCAATAACCTCAAACTCACTCACTGTTGAGTTATTCCCTGGATGTGGCACTTAGTGGACCTAAAGTGCATCACTGAACTTGTTCTTAATCACTGAGGGTGGTGTTATTTCACAAGTATGAATGATCAGTTCTGATTTTTCACACTCACACAAAATATACATGGAACCTGTAGCGTATTGGTTGAAGCACTCGCCTTGCAAGCGAGAGGACCTGGGTTCGATTTCCAGGCAGGGCAAAGTGTTAGGCAAGTTTCCTTACCCCATATGCCTTTGGTTACCTAGCAGTAAGTAGGAACCCGGTTCTTAGTAGATTGGCAGATCGCTTTTGTGGAGATAATAATCCCTTCAAAAAATTTTTAAAATAATAATTTGGTCATTAAATCCATGACTAATTGTGGGACACTGCTGTGTGCAATTGGCTGCCACGTTTCACCCACAAAATATAGTCAATTCATTTTGCAGTACATTCTGTGAAGCGCTTTGAGACGTCTCAAAGACGTGATGAGGCGCTATATCAAATGCAGGGATTATTATTAAATATCCATCTAGTAGTGAGAAGAATGACCAAATCAATAGAGACCAGTTAAAATGCTGATCAAAGGAAATGTAATGTTGGGTTAAGAATTTAAAAAATTCATAAGAAATATTTTCATCTATTCAACAATCTGAAATATGACTTACTTCTGTAGATTACCATATTTGTAGTAATGTAACAAGTGAAATAAAATGGAACATCACCTTTAACCGAATCACCAACCTGGCAGCCAGGGAACCTTTGAAACTAGTTTATACATGGTCTTGTATATGTACAATTGCTGTTTGTTCACACCACCATTTCATGATCTTACTGAAGTAGGACTTACATTCTTATTATTAAAGTAGGACTTACATTCTTGCAGACACTCATTGTCTGTGCAGTAAGACTGTGACTGTCGTAGCTGGAAAAAAAAACAAGCTTTCGTAAATCGCAAGTTATTTTAAGGATATTTAAATTACTTCCTAACTTTCTTTCTCATTGTAATCGTTTGCAACAGTTTCATGAAATACAATTTATTGCAATACTTTTCTTTTTGTGAATGGAGCAAGATTTTTACATTGGAGAATTTTACATTTTGGGCAATGAAGAGGAAATTTCCCTCCAGTTTTAGTCCGCAAGACCATTTTATCTTAAAATTTATAATTTAAAAATATGGAAAATTCTTAAATTCATTCTTTATTTGGAAGCTCGTTCTCCAGTGTTCTTAAAAATACTAACATGACTCCGTCTCACAAGATTTGTTCAAATGAAGAATGTCCTTCGGCCCATCTGATCTCACCCCTCCAAAATATCCACCCTACCGCCATCAACAGGCAAGTATTCTGGCAAGTACAATTTAAGTAAGTTTTTGGACCCAACAAAACCTTGTACCCAAAAGGATCTCAATCAAATAACTACTTTGTATAAGTTACTTTTTTCCAATTCTGGTGGACATGTACTTTATAGCATTTTTGATACATAAAATATTTTTAAAAAGTGTAACTGCCAGTCAGAAAACAAGTACTGCGGCTTCTTTTGACAATCTCTCAATGTTTGTTCTTCCTGAAAGGCAAATGCCACGTTTCAGAGTGTCACATTAACTCTCAAAACAAAAAGAAAACCCTCATTCGTTGAGGAAATTGACATTACGAGAACCTTTATGTAAGGTTATGCTGATCCAACATTTATGAATGTTGAAAAACACAATGTATGTATATATATTAGTCATTTGTGTTGAATTCAGAATCCTCCCACAATCAATTTAAATGTTTTCTTCTTAAATCTGACATTTCACATACCCGTGGGTTCTGCCCACTTCTATTATTTCTGGATGCTACACACCAGCAAGAAACAAACATCAGCACAAAACCTAATTTAACAAAGCAGATATTATTCCCATTAGCATTAAAAATACATTTTAATGGAAAATTGAGTTAAAGATTGAGTTGTGCTTTTTGATCAAAGTAACAATGATTTTTAATCTTGTTTTTCACCTCAAAAGTTTCCCCTTCCTTGCATGATGGCTGGAGTACAGTTTCACAGGGAGCTGTTGCTACTAAAAATGATACTTACATTTGGTATAGCCCCTTTCACAGTGACTGTATGTTTTGTGGAATGTGGATGCACCACCAATTTGCATACAGCAATTCTCCATGACCAATTTTTAAGTATAATTTATTTTTGGTAATAGAATAATGTCTACATTTTCAGTGTTGATTAAGGGGCTAGGATTTGCAGGACTGCACTCTTAACAATTTATTTTTAAAAATTCACCGGTACTGCATTAAACAGCCATTCTTCTTGTTGGGAATCCAGATAGTATTAAGCGAAAAGAAAATGGAAAGATGCACGGCTCAGTCTGGAAGATTGTACACATTCTGTTGGCATCTTAAAGTATTGTTCTGGGTTTATCATTTCAATTCCATTTAAAACTCTAAACATCTCTATAATGGCCCCCCCTGAGATGTCTTCTCTCAAGAGCTCTAGTTTTCTTAACTGTTTCTTATTGTTCATTTCAGCAACACTTGGCATCATTCTCACTGCTCTCCTCTGCACTGCCTCTATGGTTTGGGCAGCTCCCTTATGTCACATTGACCAGAAATGTATGCAGTACTGTAGGCGTGGCTTGATCAGAATTATATAGCTTGAGTAAAAGACTGAGCTTAAAGTCCTGGTATGGGGCTTGAACCCACAACCTTCTGACTTAGAGGCAAGAGTGTTATCAACTGAGCTAGGATGATATCTAAAGGTAGTGGCAGAGGCAGGTGATATTGACTAAAACAGCAGGTCAGTTTTCAGTTTCAAATTCAGAAGATTTTGCAGATGTAAAAGGACTGAGTTCTGCAAGTGGAGTAACTCTGTTGTCCCTGCCATGATTAGTACAACAAGTTTAAGGAAAGTTTCTGGAATCTTCTAGTTAGTAGTTCAAACCACTGTTGCTGGAAATGAACATCTTAAAAAGAATGCTGGATAGTATATAATGTGGAAAGTGTCAGAGAACAATCTTCATGAAGTGAAATTATTTCCTCCAAATCTGTCTTCCTCTAAAATCACTGTTGAGTAACACTTATGCAAAGCAGTAACACTTATGCAAGGCATTCTTGCATAAGTGTGTTGGGCATTCTTAAGGATTTACTTCCTTGTTCACAGATATAGATCACAAATGTTTTCAATAGACCAGGTAATAAACAGTACATCCAAGTGATCAATTAGTTGGAATGCAGCCCTGCAAATCCTAGTCCCTCAAATCAACATTGAATATATAGATATTATTCTATTGTGAATTTTTTGATTAGGTAATTTATTAATATTAGCTTATTTTATTATTTTTCATGGGAGTCAATCAGTGAATTCAATCATGTAAAGGTCCATTCAAGAAAATTTAAGTCTGTTTAGTCTTCCTCATCCCACCCCCAGTTCAGGCTCCCAGTAGCTATGTGAAGTCCTTTGACATATTGTCCTGACATGAATATATAATGTAAATTGTAACAGATTTGTTAACTTGGCATCACACGGATTGTTGCTCATTCTATTATTAACAGGACCTGCTGTTCCAGTTTGACTTTTTGTCCTGAATAGTATGCTGCTGAACATCATGTACAGGACTACCACAAATGAAGATAATGCATTTGATAGTGTCTCAACATATCTTTGAAAGGTCTCAAAGTGCTTCAAATGATTTACTGTGTACTAACTATGTATTTCAAAGGCAAGTATGGAAAACTGCACGTAACAGAGTCCCACAAAACAGCCAAGAAGTAAATGACTAAATTTGAATCTGGGGAATTGTTGGGCTTTCTTTTTTCGAATAGTGCAATGGAATCTTTAATGTCCACCTGAAAAGGCAGGTGGGATATTCATTTAACGTTTAATCTGAAAGTCGGCACAAGCAATATTGCAGTGTGCAGTGCATCCACAGAGCTCCATTGGAATTTGAGTATGAGCTCAAAGTCCTAAGATGAAATTTGAACCCTCAAACTTCTGAATGACACATGGCTGAGATCTAAATTAGTAGGGGATTAGAGTTCAAAACAAATGATTGCTTTTTTTAAAAAAAAGGCAGGTTATATTTTATTGAACATTCAACTGCAAGAAACATATAATCCTAACAAGTACGAAATAGGAGGGGAATAACTTTGTACTGCAAGAGCTAAGAAAAATAATTCAGCAGATCTTGGACCTTCCTGGTCTCTATGCCTTGGAATCTTTTCAATAAAATGGATCACGGGAGCGCTGCATAGCTTAGTACTTAAACTATACAGTTTGTTTGTAATACTAAAAATATAAAATATGGCCAGACAATATGCCTCACACTTTTACCAGCCTGAGCCCACCTACCAGTTTTTAAAAATATATATTTTCCCATCTGATTATATTTTTATATTAGAACTTTCCATTCTGTTTCCCATTTTCCTTCCCCCTTCCAGCACTGCACCATCTCTTAACCAGAACAGATCAAACAAATTGAATGGTTACCAGCAACACTACTGCATTTCCATGCAGCTGCAGATACTGTATATGAAACAGAACCTAAAAGTTCTTTCCCTCTCCTTCAATCATCGCTTTCCAAAGGTTCTCTCTATTTTTCCAGATTCATAACCGGTAGGCAGGCTGAGCCTAGATCATCACAAATGTGAAGCAAACACTATAATTATACTGGGACCCAGTAATTAAAACATTCCAGTACATTATAAAAAAAACTAAGACCTAAAATATAAAATACTAACATTTGATACAATTGTTTTTCACCCCATAATATGTCAAGTGTCCCACACAATGAGTGACTTTGAGATCTAGTCACTTACTTCCTCAGTGAGCTGCTTTTTTTAAATTCATGCAGAGTTTTGTATGAACAAATCAATTTCTCTTAATACTCCTAAACCAAAACCATAGTATTCACCATATGAATACCATGGTGTTGGTTTGTTTAGTCCATTGTTCTCTTAAAATGGAGCAGATTTCTCCTCTCTGGTTGTTCACAGGCCAAGGAGGATAGGATGCCCCAAATCCCACATTATGAAGAACAATTTATATAGTATTGAGGTGAATCTGATATTTGGTATAATAAAATCTAAGTGTTTAAATCACTACAAACCTGCACCTATTAAAACCTAGTCATATTTAACAGACTAGATTTATACTAGGAAATACCAGAATGGAAAGTTAAGATTATTTGTATAGATATTTCAAAAAAGCATTTAAGGAGGCATGTAAATTTATCACTAAGAAAGGCTCTCTGAAAGTACAATATTGAAATCTCAGCCAGTTCAAATTTAAACCTCAATTGGGAGTTGAAATTTATTGAACTCACTGAACAAGCTTGCTTCAATTCTACTCTAGGATTCTCAAAAAAATGTTTTGCAAAAGCAGCAGCATTATTCCCACCCATAGCAGCAGACTCCTATAATGATGGGACAGTAATATTTGTCATTGCCATTGTTTGCCACTTGTCCAACTGTCTGAACTAGGGCCTTAATTAAGTTTTTGGTCCAGACAGTTGGACAAGTATTTTTTCCCCCTGCAATCCTCCATTCACCCAATTTAAAGAACACAGTGGAAAACATTGGTGGGAGAATGGGCGAAACAAAGAACACATTAAAAGAAAATGAGCTAGATTATACACAACGTTAACATTTGTATAACAGTTGATAATAGACTATTATCTCACAAAGGATTATATAGCAATTTTTTTTTTCTGTTCTACATACTACAAAATACTGTTCCACAAAATACTGCAGGATTTAAAAAAACAAATTGTCCTAAATAATTTGTACTGTGTTTTCCTCCCTCAAATTTTATCAACTTTTTCTTCACATTAAAATTAATAACAGAATATAATGATTTACCAAGTTGATCAGGCTTCTCATAGCATGTTCATGTGAGCAAATGCATTCACAAGGATCAAAACCACCGTCACCCATGATAAAATGACGTTCCTCCAGAAGGTCTCTGGTAATTAAGACAAAGAAAAACCATTACAATGGAACTATTGAAAACGTGCTGGATTATTTCAATTAAAATTCAATTGTTACAATTAAAAATATACTTCCTGAAAAATTTTATTAATTTGACCTCATGCAGTATCTGTTTAGCAGCTAGACTTTCAAAAATGAAGTTACAAAGGTATGTAAAATATAGGACACTGAGGAGCTGTGGGATATGATTTTGTTTCAAACTTTGAAAGTGGGATTCTATGCTGTAAGATTCAATGATTCCATGTGGGAAAGCAAATAAACAAAACTGTTAAAAAATCCATCCTATCTTTTTGAAATATAAAATACATCATGTTAATAATCATCATACGTCAATAAAACTATGGACGAAATCTAACCCAAATTGTTCCTTTAATCGCCAAAGTAACATAATAAAGAAAAGATAAAGCATAAAACAGTACATACCCTAACAAAGCACATAATTTATATTTGCATTTTTTTAAATTCTTAAAAAATTGAATTTTGTTGAAAAATTCCATCAAAGTTTTAGGGAAAAAAATCAATTTGAGCTTCAGATCAAACATCAGATGAATGACTCGATAAATGTCAAAATGTAAAAGTCACCAAGTCCTGAGGAGTCACTGCCCTGCACGGATGCCGCTATATAAGTGCAAGTTGTTGTTGTTGATGGTGCATATCCTTGAATGCTGAAGGAACACAGAGATAATGTGCCCCTAATCACAATCTTTCAGTAGAATGGAGGGTTGTAAAATTACCATTTCTTACCATTCTGTTCAAGAAGGAAAAAAAGAATAAACCACATAACTATAATCATACAACTATAGATTAGTCAGCCTAACATCAGTAGTGGGTAATGTAGTCACATAAGAATGGGTTAAAGACACAAAATAGTAAAACTTTAAAAGCTACATATTTTATCCGAGAATTAGAGGCAAAGAGTAAAAAAAAGCAAAGAGCTAATGTTAAGCAAGACATCAAGTGGGCAGAGGGCACTTACTTCTTCATTTGAACCTCTCTTGGGATCTCATAACAGGGAATCTCCCTGGTTTTTAAAAAAAACACCTGCAGGTTTCAGTATTAATGTGAATTAAAGTCTGAAAAGCTTTTATACCATAATTGATGGATTTCACCTCCTGTGGTCAGAAATCATATCATGTCGGTGAGTGCCAGACAGACTTTGATAAAATGAAAGTTGTAGAATGGTTCAGTTACATAACACACTATGAAGTGTGCCAATTGGCTCCCGCATTCGCCTACAAATAGTCACTACACTTCACAGTAAAATCCTGTGAAGCGCTTACAGACAACTCAACAACATGATAAGGCTCTATATCGATTGCAAGGATTATTATTAGTATGAACAACTTCAATGTTAAAGTACACATCACAGCTGTGAAATCATCTACTTGAGTAAAAGAAAAATCACACACATTCAAATAACATTAGGATTTTTCGTTAATGACACATACTTATCACATACTCCAATAGATTACTCTTAAGGATATCTAGTATTACACAATACAATTTACATAGTGGTATTCATGTTGGTAGGACATCTCAAAGGGATTTACACTGTTGGGTGGGCTCCTGAGTCGGGGTTGGAAGCCGAAGCGGGTAGGGAGGGGAATAACTGAAAGAGGGGACAAATAGGCAAGTCTTGAAGTGGGCTTTGCACATGGGGAGTCAGAAGGACTTCCGGATGGAGTTCCAGAGAGCTGGGGTAGAATGGTCAAAAGTTCATCTGCCAATATGAAATGCATCAGTCAAGCAGATAAGGCGAGGAGCATGAAGCAAAGGGAACGCCAGATTGGTAGAGTTGGAAGAGGTTGCAGAGGTAAAGTGAAGCAAGGCTGTGGAGGGATTTGAAAATGAGAACCAAAATTTTGAATTCGATCCACTTGAGGATGGGGAGTTAATGTAGGTGAGTGATAATGGGGGCGATAGGCTCACGGAACCCAGTGCAGGAGAAAACATCGGATGCAGTTTTGGATAGTTCACAGCTTGTCTAGTGAAGAGCTAGGAAATCCAAAGAGCAGGGCGTTCACATAAGGCTGGATGTAATGAAAACATAAATGAGGGTCTCAGTTGCCGGTGGGATGGATGGAGAAGTAAGACGAGGTGGTGGTGGAGGCGGGCAATGTTACACAGTAAAGAGTAAAAAGTGAAACAGCAACCTTATGCCAAACACCTAGATTTTTTTTCAGTTACAGTGTAATTAATGTATTTGCATGCAGACATTTAGACGGCTCAGTTGGTCCTCTTCTCTTCGACTCTTCATTGCAGTGCTTGTATTTGTTGCATTGGCTGAGGTGTGTCCTTCAGATCAGATGTTAAACTGTTGATCTGCTCAAGTAGCTGTTGAAGAGCACATGGCACTATTCGAAAAGAAAAGCAAGTTCTTCCTGGTTTCCCAACCCCAAATTTCCTGAATAAAATTGGTCATTCACTCCATGGCCATTTGTGGGTTATACCCTGTCCAAATCATGGAATCATAGAATTCTACAGCACAGAAAAAGACCATTCGGTCCATCGTGCCTGTGCTGGCTCTTTGAAAGAGCTATCCAAATACCACTCCCCTGCTCATAGAATTAAATTGGCTTCTGTGCTCACCTACAACACATCACTACATTTTATACTGAATACTGTGAAGTGCTCTGAAATGCCCTCCTGACGTGAAAATCACTACATCAATTGCAAGGATTATTATTTTTAGTATAGATATATTTCAATATTGAAGCTAAAATTACAAAATCACCCAATTTTAAAAATTAGAACATTTTTATTTTTATTTCAAGGGTGGTTGCACTTTGCAATCATCTTTTGGATGTGGTTATCAGGGTGAGATGATGAAATCCTTTGAATTCTGCAATGTCAGATATCCTTCTTCTTAAGGATTTTCTTACATGATGATTGTGCTAAGACACCATTACTGCCTTCAGCTGAGCTCAGCCTATTCAGCATATACCGCAGATTGAGTCCGAGAACATTTCAGTCTCAGTTTCATACTAAATAATAATAATGATCCTTGCTTTTGATATAGCACCTATAACATTGCAGCATCTTAGAGCCCTTCAAAGGTAATTGTTGCTAAAAGTGGCTTTCTCAACTGTGAAATTCGAGGAAGCTAATTTAGATTTTAATAATTCACACTGAAAATGAAGTCTAAAAGATCACCTCAAAGCAGTGGAAACATTTGCATAATGTATATCTCTTTTAAAAAAAGAGGAAGGTCTGTTGGGCTCACAAATGCTTCTTGAAACAGCTGCATAATATGCAAATGTTAGGTGATCTATTTATGAATCTAGCTTTGATAGAGAAATTAAATGCACATGAAAATGAATGACTTTCTCCAATGCTATTTAAGCTTATTACCCATGCAACTGATTTTATTATTATTTCCTCTTACACAGTGGTGGTACTGCATGAAACCTTTACTTTGTACAAATATGATTGGGTTGTTACTTCTCTCCTAATGCTTTACAATGAGGAGGGGGTACGAAATAAGTCTAATTTCCTTCTAAATTATCCAGTAATTGATTTCAGAAAATGCAAGTACTTTATGTGGATAAAACTGAATGTTTTTATTAAAAAGAAATTTGGAAAAACAAGGATTAAAACAACCCAAAGGTATAAAATCATCCCAAAAGTAATAAAATCAACAAGTCACATAGCACCCAACACAAACATAAATTAATAAGCTAATATCATAATAATCCTTGGATTTGATACCGTGTTTTTTCACAGCAAACTGATTCAAATAGCTTCAAGGATTTTTCTGTAACGTGTATAGGTGGACACAGCAGACAATCTGCTCACAGATTGGCTGCGACAAACACCTAGCAACACCGAGCAGAACAGGAATGACCAGGAGATTGTTGGCCAGCGCTCTGGAAGAAACTTCCTTCTCTTTTCAAATGGTGCTATTGGTTCTTTGAAGTCCACGAGAGCTGGAGACAGGACGTTGGTTTAAGATCTCATCGGAAGGATGAGCAATGCAGTTTTCCCCCAGCACTACGTCGGAGTGTCAGCCAAGTCCCGCAATTTGGGGCTTGAATTCAATTTTCTCATCCAAAGGCACCAAGTTCTACCAACTGAGCTGGCCTGACACTACGCAGGCTTTAACATTTTTAGGTCTGCAAAAGTATTTGTATGGAGAGATAATTAACAAGATTAGTCAATACACCAATCTCAATTCAATTCTGACAAAAGTTTGTGGACCCGAAACGTTGACTCACTTTCCTTTCTCCATAGATGCTGCCTGACCTGCTGAGTTTTCCCAGCTCTCTCTTGTTTTTGTTACACCAATCTCAATGGTTGGTGCGAATTATTCATCTCATATGTCAGTTAAAGAGTGTTATAGCAGCTTCAACATAAAGTGAAATAAATCATAATGCTTCCTCCCTGCCCTGAAAAAAAATCGGAACATCTTTTAAACTGATTTGAAAATACAGGTGTTCAGCATAAAGTCAGATCGACTGTTTGATCAGGAAATCTGCGAGCTATAATGTGTGAAACCTGTTTACCGAACTGACAGACAGACATTTTTGGTCTCTACTTTCAACAACCGCTCGACGAGCGCACAGCAACGCCAACACGTTACGTTTGTATGGAGCGCCTTTCACGTCGGGAGAATACCCCAAGGCGTTGGACAGTCAGGATTTGCAACAACAGCAACATGCATTTACATAACAGCGTCCTTCGCACGGGCCAGTACCTCAGAGCGCCAAACAGTTTTTTTTTTTTTTTTACAGACTGTAATTCACAGATTTCCTCTGGTGATGATAATAATAATAATAATAATCTTTGCATTTGATATAGCGCCTCATCACGTCCTCGAGACGTCTCAAAGCGCTTCACAGGAATACACTGCAAAGTGGATTGACTGTATATTTTGTGGGCGAAACGCGGCCGGTCGGCCGTCTTGACTTTACGCTGAAAACGCTCATTTTCAAACCAATTCAGAAGAGGTTTTCTGATCATTCCTGACTCCGCTGCCAAACCTTCAGCAAAGACTTCAGCAAAGCCCGGCTCCCGGACAGCCGGGACTGGTGGTGAGGAGGAGGAGGAGGAGGAGCAGGAGGAACAACAAGAAGAGGGAACCAGAAAGAAACAAGGCAACGAACAACCTCAACGGCACGTCAGCCGTCCCAGCACATCCCCGGACGACGACCACGACGACAACAACAACAACTTGCACTTGTCTGGCGCCGCTCAGGCGGGGGAAGCGTCTCGCGGCGCTTAAAACCACGGCACAACAGACCGACCGACCGGCAAACCAGAGCCCCGGAGAAGCTAACAAGTGTTTTACCTTTCGCGCCGGTGGTGGGTGGTGGGGGGTGGGGGGGGGAGAAGAGAGAGGAACTGTAATTGATATTGGTTTTAAATGAAGCCCCGACAACAGGGTACATCCCTCGCGCCCCACCCGCCCGCCCGAGCGAGCGAGCGAGCGAGCGACGGTTGAACGGGTTCCAACGGTGATACTGACCGTTGCTCTCGCGCCTCTCTCTCTCCCCCCCCTCGCCGCCTCGTCACGGGCAACCGGCTCGCGCGCCAACTGCCACCTCGCGCCCCACCCGCCCCCCGGGCTCGCGTTCTCTCACCGCTGCGCTCGTGCTCCTCGTCGCCTGCTCGGTTGCGCTCTGCAGGGCGGCGGGGGTTGATGATTCCGTCGCGCGCACTCACTCACTCTCTCTCTCTCTCTCTCGCCGCAGTTTGTTTTCGTTCCCTCCACTCCGTGCGGAACAACAATACGTACGCAAAGCGCCACGTCACCAGGACCACAAGGAAGGGGCGGAGCCGGATCTGAAGCACGTGATCCGCCCTCCTCCCCCCCCACCCCATGTTACTTGCGCGCGCATACGTTTGGGCGCTTCAGCGTTTCCCTGGACTTCCTCCTCCCCACCCGGGTCACTAAGCGCATGCGCGTGAGCGCTCACTCACATCACATCACTCTCTCTCTCCCCTCTCTGGTCATGTGATGACCCAACCAGGACAGACACACTCACTCACACACAGACACACAGACAGACAACAGACACACACACACAGACAGACAGACTGCAGCAGTTTTTTTTTGCAGGAGCAGAACGGTCGCTTGCTGTAGGTCGTCGGCCCGATTTGGCGATCGCTTAAAAAAAAAATACGCAGCCAAAGAGCCAGAAATTGAGACATTTCGGGGCCGACCCCTATGTCGTGTCCTCCGGCGCGCCAGGGCACGCCCGGCGTAAGACGGCTGTCGAAAGAGCCAGAGGGGAGATGGGGAGAATTATTTCCGCAGAGCGAGCTGTTCGGGTCTGGAGTGCGTTGTCTGAATGGGCGGCAGAAACGGATTCGATACCAACTTTCAAGAGTGAAGTGGATGGATATTTGGGGAGGACAAGGTTGCAAGGCTATGGGGACAGAGCGGGGGAGTGGGATCCATTTGGGTAGCTCCTTTAAAGAGCCGGCACGGGCACGATGGGCCGAATGGCCTCCTTCTGACCTGTAATTCTTTGATTTTATGTTATTTTAGAGTGACGAGCATTTGCAAGAAGCACCTGCAGGCGGCGCAGTGCCAGTTGCTGATACTGTATATGTCAGGCAGAGTGAGATAAATGACATGTATTCTTTTGGTTGGTCCTCGCAAATGCTCTCGTCAGGGCTTTCCAATGATGACCTAAAATGCTTTTTTGTGCTGAGAGATTACGTGGAACAGGAGCTGTCTAGACTCTTGTAAACTGGTGCAAGTTGGGGAGGGTATGAAATTTTTTTTAAATGTGTGAAAATATGTCCTTGTGGCTGTAAGACCAAGTCATACTTTTCATTTTAATTACCATTTTAGAAAAATTGCATGCATTAACTGCTATTAATAATGGTTTGCCAGATTTAAAATTGAATCCCTTCAAAAATAATAATTTGGTCACTCAAACCACAGCTGTTTGTGGGACACTGCTGTGCACAATTGGCTGCCACGTTTCGCCCACAAAAATATAGTCAATTCACTTTACAGTATATTCTGTGAAGCACTTTGAGAAGTCTCGAAGACGTGAAAGATGCTACATCAAATGCAAGGATTATTATTGGTTATACAAGATGTTGGAACTGGGGCCTTCTGATTTAATAGGGTGCTTTCGATTCTGCTGTGGATTCTGGGACAGCCTCAACTCCGTATCATTTTTTGGGGCTGCAAAAGGAGGAAAAAAAACAAGAAAGATATTGGTAAATATTTACAATCACGAGCTGAAAAAATCTGAAGCAGTCGATAAAAAAGAGAAAAATATTCTACTGAGTTCCAAGGGTAATCACTCAAACAACTACTTATCAGTGTTGACTAGTTACCCAAAGTACAGTATCTCGAAAGTACAGAGCACTCAAATAGCCAGAATATTGAGCAATTAACAACAAACATAAAAAGATTTACAGGTGAACTGTAATCTTAATCATTGGTTGTTAATTACATAGTTAAGGGTACCTAAAGATCTCTGTCCGCAACCTTTAGACCGGGTTTGCCTTCACTCCACTGGGATTGGCCTCCTTGTCCTCTGAGTCCTCCGCTCCACCATCGGCGGTTGTGCCTTCAGCCACTACGCCCCGAGGCTCTGGAACTCCCTTCCCTACTCCTTCGCCTCGCCCCCTCTCTTCCCACATTCAGGTCTCGGCTGAAGACCTATCTTGTCGAACACGCCTTTGGTCACCTTCCTCCCCCTCCCACTGGCTCGGCCCCGGATCCTTTACTGTGAAGCGCTCTGAGACGCCATAAGGGTGTCTATATAAATCCAAGTTGTTGTTGTTACACAAGGTTAGCACAAGGCTCAAATATTATACCCCATTAGTGTAGTAAAGAAGTAGAGTAATTCTCAATCGCACCAGAAATTAGAGCAGTAAATCTCTGATCATTTGATGCTGTCCTCTTAGGGAATGTCCTGTAATCTGACAGGGATATGTAGCTTCCTCAGATAATACAAATCGAGATCAAGATAAATAGACATTTGTCTTTTTTCAGAGAAGTAGATTTGTCTCGATTCTGTTTACTTCACCAATGACCCATTGAATGTCATTAAAAGTGACACTGTTCATGAGACCATTCTATAATATGTAACTCTAACTGAAAGATAAGTAGCAACCAGATTACTGCAGGCTGACATAAATAAAACAGGACTGTTTAGCAAACCAATGATGTTTTATCGAGAGTTATGAGAAAGGTGTGTTGCTCATCCCTTCTCCTCGACAAAAGTTGAAAACTATTTCAGGATTAAATAAACATTAAACTTTAGTTTGATAATTCCATCTGATCTCGACTGTGACAAACAGTAAAATGCATTGAAAACCTATTACAACAATATGAAACTTAAGAAAGAGCCTCATCAGATCCAGACCTTTCAACAATTTCAAAAATATATATTCTCGGTGTAGCAACTACTATAGGAATTACATTTATCTCGTGCCTTTTACATCGAGATGAAGTCTCAAAGAACTGCATACAACTGAGTGGGGGGAGCTGAGGGAGCTCATGCTGGGATACATTTCCATGACCACCCTTATGTATCATATCCAAGTAGTCTTTATAAATGTGATCCTAAAGAAGTAGGCACCATAGTTGCTTTTAATGCTGCACTCATTCAGTGTCTGTACACGCTGACTGTTTAATATGTCACAAGAGTGCAATGGGGAATGGGATCCATGGCTAACTTTTCAACTTCCCAAGCTTGGGGCAAGTGAAGCCAATTGCAATGGCCATGGTCTGTATGATGAGGTATCTTAACAGCCAAATTCATTGATCCATCAGGAAAATACCAATAAATTATTTCATTATAATCTTTTGGACAAGTGTCAAAAGCATGTAAATCTTATTTCTTACTGGTAAAATTCCATTAGGTCACCACTACTAATAGAATTGTAAGTGCTGTGTCTTTAAATTTATTTTGAAGTACGGTATCATGCACTCCTGGTATGTAGGAAAACAAATGCAGCACACTCGACTGCAAGCAAGATATTCAACTGATATTTAAGTGAGATAATTTTGGATGAGCGATTAAACTTCAATTACTGCCTTAATTGCCTTTTCCTTTCTGGCGGTAATAATTCCTTAAAAAAAATAAGAATAAATTAGTCGCTTCAATCCATGACTGTTTGTGGGACACTGCTGTGTGTAATACGGCTGCTGCGTTTCGTCCACAAAATATACAGTCAATTCAATTTACAGTATAGTCTGTGAAGCGCTTTGAGACATATCGAAGACATGAGAAGGCACTATATCAAATGCAAGATTATTATTATTAATGAAAATTTAAATAAAAACAATTATTTTCAATATCTCCATATTTTATGTTCTCTCATACTTGCAGCTGCTCAGGTTACATATACTTCAGGAACTTCCTTTCTATTTTCCAGAACAGATATCAACCTGACTCAGTTGGCAGCACTCACCTCTGAGTTAGAAGATTGTGAGTTCAAGGCTGCCACTCCAATGGAGGGCTGGGGTAGGATGCATTGCTGGAGGTGTGTCTTCAGATGTCCTGAGGTCCCGTTTAACTGAGGTCACATCTGCCTTTCAGGTGGATAAAAGACCCCATGGCACTACTTATAAATGCTCTGAATTTCCTCTTTATGGAAATGGAATATATATCAAATGGAAGGATTGATTATTTTTATTATATATCAGCGTTCGTCTTTCAGACCAGCCTAGATCTTGAACATTACTGCTGCTTACTCAGCTGCGTTCTCCTATGACTTTACTTCCCCCAGTCACTCCCTCTGCTTTGCCAATTGACCTGCTTCAAACCCACCCCACCCTCACCACAATTTATTTGTATTTGTGAAACACTTTGAGACATTCTCCCGATGTGATAGATACTGTATAAATGTAAATTGGTTTAGATTGAAACACATTTCTCAAGGGCTGAAGGTGTCCCCGCAGACAACCCTTTTCCTCCCCAAAACTCTCTAGGCGCCAAATCATCAAAGAATGATACAGACATGATTCCTGTCTTCGTGAACAACCGAGGAAGTCATGTGTCGGATTGCCTCTCTGACTGGGCGAGCCCAATTGCTTCTTGGTCTTTTGGCTAAGATGAAGTGTAGTTTCTGTGCTTATCAGTTATTCCTTGGCATATGCGCCTGCCAGAAAGATCTTCTGTTGAAATTCACTTGTGTTTACATTATGGCGAGAAAATAATGTATTATGGGAGGATGAGCTCCTGGATTTTGGCCTGCTGTTAGTTGTGATCTGAGGTGTTTGATCTGACCTCACAAAGAGGAAAGCGGAAATACTGTAATACAGAGCCAGCCTGAGCACTTGGTCGCTATGTAAATTGCTGTTATTATTGATACTAATTTCCTGCTTGATCACTGACTCCTGTGTAAATGAAAGAGTTGCTTCAGTATAAATGCAACAACAAAAACTTGCATTTATGTAGCACCCCTCACAAAGGCTAGCGTCCCATGAGGAGTGGTATATAGCACCCCTCACAAAGGCTAGCGTCCCATGAGGAGTGGTATATAGCACCCCTCACAAAGGCTAGCGTCCCATGAGGAGTGTTTGACAGTGGTGGAGCATGATGCTGAGCCGGGGTGAGGGGGTGGGGGGTGACCATAGGCACAGTCAAATACGAAGGTCTTCAGATGTGGGGAAGGAAGGTCAGCTGTGGGTTGAACCTGATGCCAAGGTTGCGCCACTGATTTGGAAAGTCTGAGGGAAAGGCCGGGGAGGTTGAGGAGGTCAGAACCGCAGGATAGAAGACGTTGACCGGAGCCACTGAGTATGATTTCCGTCTTGCCAACATTGATTTGTAGAAAATTTTGGCTCATCCAGGCCCTGATATCTGCCAGACAAACCGAGAGAACATTGACGGACCTGGGTTCACAGCTGGAGGAGGAGAAGTAGATTTGTGAGTCATCTGCATATTTGTGGAGGTTTACCACATATCTGCAGATGGCATCGCCAAGAGGGAGCATATAGATGAGGAAGAGGAGGGGGCCAAGGATGGAGCCATGGGGTACACCCAAGGTGATTGGGGGGTGGTGGGATGAGAAACCATTCGAGGAGATAAAGTGAAGATGATTTGTTAGGTAGACTGCAAGGCATTCCTAGAGTATGGTGCACGGTAGTGGCTCCTGGTGCAAGTGATATACAGTAAGACAGGCCAAGGTTGCATCAGAAATTAAGTTATGATTGAATTGAATTAGCAATTGCTAACAGACATAAAGATAGAAAACATTTCTTATCCTGGTCATGAATCAATTTCAGTGAGATCTACAAGAGGCTGAATCAACTTTTGTTTTTTTCTCTGTCTTGAACCTTCTGCAGTAACACTGCTGGAATGCCTGATAATTGCTGTCACATTCAAGTGCTTAGTTATCATAAATCTTGTGTTGTATGTCTTCCAGGTACAGAATTGTTCAGTATCAATTATGTTTTTTGGTTCATTATGTCTCAGAAAAATTAGGATTTTGCTCAAAAATTTAAAAATGGCAGTCACAAAACATTATATTCTAGCATTTTTTTAAACACTTTTTGGGACTTATATGCAGGCTAATATTTGTGCCATGTTTGTCCCTGTCTGGGCATAAAGGAGATGTGCCATTGTTGATAGAAGTTGGAGCAAACTAATAATAATAAATAATAATTCTTGTATTTGATATAGCGCCTTATCACGTATTCGAGACATCTCAAAAAACTTCACAGAATATATTGTAAAGTGAATTGACTATATATTTTCTGGGCGAAATGCGGCAGCAGTGTCCCATAAACATTAGTGGATTGAGTGACCAAATTAATTTTTTATTTCTTTTGAAGGAATTATTACCCACAGAAAAATGATCCACCAATCGACTAACAACCGGATTCATAATTATTGCTTGGTAAACAGAGGCGTGTGGAGTAAGAAAACTTGCCTATCGTTTTGCCCTGCTGGGAATCAAACCCAGGTCCTCTTGTTTGCGAGGTGAGTGCTCTAACCACTAAGCTACGGGACTCCACTGTAACAGATACCACCATCACAATTAACCATATAGCTTCTCTCGAATCAATCATATTCAACAACAACTTGCATTTATAAAGTGCCCTTCGTGCAGGGCAGCTTCTCGGAGAGTTTAACAGTGGTGGATTCTGACGCCGAGCCAGGGGAAGGAGGAGGTGACTGTAAGCAGGGGTCGAAGAGGAAGGCTTTAAGTTGTGATCTAAAAAAGGAGAGGTGTGGTCAAAGCAGAGGGATTGGGAGTGAGAGTTCCAAAGCTTCGGGTCATAGCAGCTGAGAGTAGAGCCGCCGATGGGGAGTGCAGAGGGATGAGGGACAAGCAGGAGCACAGAACCAGCCGAGTGGAGGTAACAGGTAGTGGAATGGGGAGAAAGCAAGTCAGAAAGATAGGCAGGTGCCAGGGCTTGAAGGGATTTGTAGACAAGTGAGAAGATCTTTATGTTAAACGTATGCTTTTACATTGATCTTAAACTTAATTTGATCTTAAACTAAATTTGATCTTACATATAATACTTGAAAAAGCATTCTGGGCCACTGACTAATATTTTGGGGCAGGGGGAACGGGATAAATTTTTTTTTAGCTGTTCTTGTGTTAATCAAGAATCATTTGGGAGACTAACAGAAGTCGCTGGGAACACTTAGCAGGTCAGGCAGCATCTATGGAGAAACGAAAGTGAGTCAATGTTTCGGGTCCATGACCCTTCCTCAGAACTGGGGCACGTTGGGAGGGAGAGGCTTTTAAGGGCTAACAGAAAGGGGGGAGGCAGGACACGGACAACAAAAGAGAAAATGGGATAGAGGATGGGGGATGATGGGTTAAAGCGGTGTTAATGATGGAAAACAAAGGGGTGGGGGGAACAACAAAAACAAGAGAGAGAAAAAGTGTGTCTAGGACCCAGATGATGTGATAATGGTCACAGAAGAGGGGGAGGGGAAAGGTGAGCTGTCATGGTCTGAAATTATTGAAATAACTCCCCCTCTTTGTTTTGCATCTTCTCTGCAACATTTGAGAGATCCTGGTATATGGAGCGGCCCTCTCCAGGTATGTGAAATCTCCTTCCACTTTTGACTAATTTTTTAAAAAAAACTGGCAGTCTTTGTAAATGTAAATTTTGGATATTGGGGGTCATTTCTAACTTTTTTGTTTAATATTTCTATTCTGGGCTTGATCGCCCAAAAGGTGAGTCAAATCCTTGTTCTCCTTGGTCCAGAAATAATTTTTGGGTGATTGCAAGTTTTAAGGCCCGGTCTATCATAAAAATAATCTTTATAATCCTTGCAATTGATCCTTCCTCATTAGGTGGATATCTCGAAGTGCTTCACTGGATTTATTGTAAAGTGTCATGACAGTGAATTTTGTGGACAAACACAGCAGCCAATTTTCACACAGCAATGTCCCACCGTCAGTCACGAGGTGAATGGAAAATGTTGTCAGGTGGACTGCAGACTTTGACGCTGGAAGCAGAAACTTCCTTCGCTTTTCAAATGTGCATGGCCCAGCAATCTTTAACATGCATCTGAACAGGCAGACAGGGTGACTTAACATCCCATCTGAAGCACATCCGAGCACTGCAATGGAGTGTCAACCTAGACTACATTAGATCAAATAATGGACTTGTGGGCTTGCACCCACAATTATGTGACTCAGAGGTAAGAGTGCTGAGCCAGTTTAATACCTGAAGTACCTTGATCTTTGACATAGTACTTTGAACACTCCAGGTTGATCAGCAGTGTGCCAAACAGTCTGAAGATTCAAATGGCCCCATTTATAGGGTGGAACAGAACCCCTCTACCAGCCAATTCTAGTAAAAATAACCTTTAGCTAGGGGCCATCCACCAATTCTCAAGCACAATGCTATAAAAACTGGAGAGAGCAAGTTATCCTGGGCAAAGTAGAAGAGTGGAAGTTTTATAGTCATCTGAATTGTAATTCATCGGGAAGAGTCATGTGACCTCTTTGATGGCTCTGCCTCAACACACTTGGTGTATTTTAAAATTACTGTGACTAATAAGATCCCACTGAACCTAAGTTGTCAACTTTGGAGTTTTGCTTTCGACCTTTGGTCCTGAAGACTGCCTGTCCATCTCTCGGTATCTCTCTTCTTCATTCAAGTATTTAAAAGCGTTTTGTGGCTTGTTTGAGGAATTCATATATTTTTGTATATTATTTGTAAATGATAAATGGTTATTAGATGCTGAATTGATAAGATATTTGTATCAGAATTTAAACTTCCAACCTTTTGATGCATCTGTGTTGTATTTAGAAATGAAAATTGGTAGACAGTTACAGAACAACATTGATTTTGCCATATCCTCATTTGTTTTATTTTGTGATAAGCAGAACATTTCATTCCTCTAAACAACAACAATAACTTGAATTTATTAACTGCCTTTCATGTGTAGGATAATGTGTAGGAGCTCTTCAGAAATATAGAGTTGCACACCGAGCAAGGGGGAGAGGGAAGGGGTAAGTACCATGAGCACAGTCTTTTTTCAGCAGGATTTAAAGGCGACAGAAGGGGTGAGAGGGAGTTCCAGTGGTTGGAGCCTAGTAGGCGGTGGCTTGGCCATTAATGGTGGCGTCGGGAAGACACAGAGGGCTTTGAGTTAGCCGAGTGGCGTGCACGAGCAAAAGAGTGGGGTAGGAGAAAATAAGAGATTGAGAGGTGCTAAGGTGAAGGGATTTCTAAGTGAGGACATTGAAGTACATTGGTTGGGAGTGAGGAGAGGACTAAAGTGACAAGTGTGTGGAGTTTGTTGCAGGTGAGGATTCAGGCTGAGATGTCTTGGATCAGTTTGTGCTTAATGTGCTATTTAAAGTTGAATGGATAGGAGAGCCACCGATTGGTAAGTTACCACCAACTAATATTTACGAAATATACTACTGAAAATAACATGTTTTAGGATTTTACTATGGATATTATAATCTGCCTGAAGGCATCGCAACTCTGAGATTGACAGAACAACTCAGACATGACAACTGAACGGAGAACTTGTTCCTTTGAAAAGGGTTTTATGATTCACCAAAGAATTGGTTGGTTTCTAACAAGCTGATTAGGGAGCAAAAACCAAGACTCAGATACAGAAGATATTTCACACAAGCAAATGGCAACCATCACAGATGAATGCAGTACATGACACATTTAGATCCAGAGAATTTTCACTGGTGGGGACTGAACTTAAAGGGGCATTTCTATCCCACATCCAGAAACATTTAAAACACATTTCTACAGATGAAGCAATAATCTATGTATTTTTATGTTTTTGCATCAAACCATAGGAAGATTGAAATAATATGAAAGCAGGAATCTAGTAAGTCTATAAATACAATGTCTTTAATTATCAAATATTCTGTAAAATTTACCTAAAATTCTGTAACAGCTGCTTAAATGGTGACCATCTGGCCTACAAAATAATAATTTGACAAGAATAATCCTTGCATTTGAATACAGCGCCTTATCGCGTCTTTGAAACGTTCTCAAAGCTCTTCACAGAATATACTGTAAACCAAATTCACTGTAAAGATAACGCTGACAAAATCGCCATTACGTTTATTATTATTATTATTATTATGATGGAAGGGCAATTTTGAAAATACAGCTTGGGAATTCCTAGGGGCTGGTGGGGATATTCCCCACTTTATATGTTTTTTTTTAAAAAAATGCCGTGTTTAGATCCCAAACCGCATGAGGCTGTGCCGGGTGTAAAACTACAGTCCCAATCAGCAGCAAGTCAAAAACCCAAACAATAATAAATTGGTCATTTTCAATCCACGACTGTTTGTGGGACATTGCTGTGCGCAATTGGCTGCCGCCTTCGCCCACAAATATACAGTCAGTTCACTTTACGGTGTGTTCTGTGAAGCGCTTTGGGACGTCCTCCCGACGTGAAAAGCGCTATATCAAATGCAAGGATTATTATTATTATTATTATGGGCAACCCGCCCAGGGGGGGGGGGTGAGGGGTAAGTTGCGAGTTGAATGAGAGTATTGTGACAGCCAGAGTTTATGCAGTGCGTGTCATTTGACGGGGGAGGGGGGGGGAGGGGGGGGCAGAGAGAAAAGAGGTTTAAGGTCGGGTCAGCGAAAATGTCATTTATTTTCTCTCTCTCTCTCTCCCCCTCCTCCTCCTCCTCCTCCTCCCCCTTCATCCCTCCCGAGTCCCGCTCGGCTGCTGTGGTTTCCTGTGCACCCTTTCTTTCTCCCTTCCCGCCCACCATCTCTCTCTCTCTCTCTCTCTCTCCCTCCCCCCCCACACCCGCTTTTTTTTCGAGCTTGTGGACGACGTGTGGGAGGGGTGGGGGGGGGGAAGCAGAAGAAAGACGCCATTGCTCGGTGTTGTTGTTGATGCTGAGGGAGGAGGGGAGGGGGGGAGGAGCAGGAGAGTGAGCACAGCCAGAGGCCCAGCCCCGCGCACGCGCACCGCGCCGCCCTCCCCCCTCCTCTCTCTGTCTCGCCCCAGCGACCTCAGGCCGGCAGTTGCCCCACTGCGCCTGCGCCGGCCGCGCCGCCATTTTGGCCCCGTGGAGAGCCGAGTCCCTCGGATGCGGTAGGGAGGGAGGAGGAGGAGGAAGGAAGGAAGGAGGGAGGGAGACGACGACGAGGAGGAGGAGGAGACGGAGGAGGAGAGGGCCGAAAGCCGAGAGCCGAGGCCGGGAGCCGAGGGGGGCAGCGCGACTCGAAATGGCCAACATCGCGGTGCAGCGGATTAAGCGGGAGTTCAAAGAGGTCATGAAGAGCGAGGAGGTGAGGCTTAGCCCCCGAGCAAAATACACCCTACCCCCTCCCTCCCTCCCTCTCTCTACCCCTCTCTCCCCTTCACCGGCTGCGGCTGTCTCCTCCCTCACCCCCCCCCCCCCCACACCTCCTCCCCTCCTTGTGACACCGCACCGGGGGTGACGGACAGGCGGCCGAGGCGCTTTAGGAAAGTCCACGGGGGCGGGCGAGGCCTTCACCGTCAATACCCGAGAGGGGTGGGGGGGGCACAGAGCAAATGTACCAGTGTACCAGTGTGTGTGTGTGTGTGTGTCTGTCTGTGGTGTAACAGCAGTCACTGATGGGCGCGAGTGGTCATGGATGAGGTACATTTTGCGGTGCAGCGGTTGAAGTGCCTGCACTCAGGTGGTTGGTTGGGGGGAGTGATGCTTTGCTTTGCGGGAGGGTTCGTGTGGGGGGAGACCCGTGCCCAGGCCGGTGGACCCCGAGGCTTTTGGAGGTGTGTGGTAGTCTAACCTGGTAAATCAGACAGATGTGCAGGAGAGCAACAATGTGCAGGTTTTTTTTGGGGGGGGGGTCATTGACAAAGAGCTTCACAGTGTGTGATTTTTTTTGACAGCGGCTGCGGTTTGCAGGAAAGGCATTTGAATTCTCCAGTGGATTTGCAGTGCTGTCAAAATTATGCTTCATTCCCTCCGCTAATGTTCATTTCAGTGATGAACAAAGGGAAGTATGGAAGTATGCCACGGCATTATTCGAAGGATATCAAGTTTCGCTCGACATTTTGGGGTTTTTAAATAGATTTCAGGCAATCGCACTTCTGGAATTATCGGCCGCTTCGGTTTCTTGCATCTGCAATAATTTGTTTCTCAGGAGAGAAATAGAATTTCAGGGCAGTTTGGGCCTATGCTGTAGTATGAAGTTTCAGGTAGTTATCAATTTGGTTGAGTCATGATGTCAGATTGTATGGTGGACAGGGTGAACTACTGACAAACATTATGATACTTGGTGAACATACCCTAGTTCTTAACTGATTCTTAGTTTTTCCAAAAAATATTTTTCTTCTACTTATTATGAACAACTTATCAAATATCTATAGCGTTGGTGTTAATCTCTTATCGGTTTGGAACATCAGTGCTTGTGTAGTATCTGTGTTGCACAAACTCTTCTGGTTCTGCAACTTGGTTGATTTGCATTGACAATCTAAAACAATAATGTTGCATTTTAACTATAAATACATATCCACAAATGATCTCTATGTTAATAGCTGAGAATACTGTTATTTAATAGTTACCATATAGAAAACTCTTTCATTCGATTTTGAGCTGTGTGTACTATAGAGATGCACATTTCCTACCAATAGAGTGTTTCTGAATTTAAGTATGTGTAGTATGTTCTGTCAGTTTTGTTGGCATTGAAACAATAAAGCCTGACTGGTTCAGTTTATTCTGAAAATAGGAAGTTCAGTGTTTTTCAATTCTAGGCCATTTTAAAAGTCAGCAGATCATGGGGGAGTGTGCCTTCTGTTTATTCCCAATACCATTTTTTCTCAAGCTCCATTTACCTATTCCATTTGAGCTGATAATGTCGTTATGAACTTGGACTTGCTGATCACAAATTAAGATCATTTAAGTTATGGCAGTAAAAAATGATTATTATACAGAGTTCTACTAATTTATTTATATAATAGAAAGTATTGATTTTAATATTTTGAAATGTCCTTAGACTTTTTCTGAAACCTACCATGATGTGTAAGCTACAGGAAGATGGATTTCCTAATTGATAAAGCAATGTTGTGTTAAGCCTGAATGTAGCCTTGAGCATGAGACTGTATAGTAAATACTGTATATAGATATCATTGAAAGGTGATTTTGCTTTATGATTAAACCATATGTTGGAAATGTATCGACTGCTGACTTTCTGTCCCATTGCATTATTGTTTTCTCAATACTGAATGTAATAGTCAGAAGTCAGTCGTTTCAAATCTGAGGTTAGCAAGCATTTCTTCATACATAGGGTTGTGAAAGTGGAACATTCTGCCCCCCAAAAGCTCTATTGGAGGAATCAACAGGGATGTGTAAAAGAGGTGAACTTAAACCCCGGCTAACTGGACCAGTCGGGGAGAGATCCAGTCTGGAGAGATCGAATTTCCAGCTAAGTGTAGTTTCAATGCCGATACTCGCATTTACTGGCTTTTTACGGCCCTGGTTTTTTTGTGAGGCTGAAAATTTCTGGTAAATGCCAGTCCTGGCATTGTCATTGTTAAAATCCCACAAGCAGAAGATAGCAAATAAGCCAATGAGTCAAAGTTAATATTCCTGACCGCTGAAGGATGGATGTGCACTAGGTGGGTGGGTGGGAATCTACACTTGCGTTGGCCTGCGCATTTGTTTTTTAATTTTTCCGTTTTTGGGTCCTCCTCGGCTAGGTCTGAATTCTGGATACCCGTGGGCCATGGATTTCTGTAGTAGAAGGAATTAAGGATGTATAGTTAGTTATTTGAGGAGGATAAGTTTGCAGGGTTATGGGGAGAGTGCGGGGAAATCGGATTAATTTGGGTAGTCCTTTTCAAAGAGCTGACCCAGAACACGATGGGCCAAATGGCCTCCTTCTATGCTCTATGATTCTATATGGCAAAAGCAAAAGGATAAACCATTGGGATTAAAAGATCTGAAAAGATCTAGTACTGGTGCAACAGGCTTGATGGGCTGAATGACTTTGTGTTTGTTTTGCTTTTTTTTTGGTTAGCCGGGTGTCTGACGCATGCGGAAACCCTTCACCGTGCTTAAGAGTATCCAAACCAAACTGAGATTTCTATGCATCCCACCTACACATGGAAATCCCAGAGACAGATTGTTGGAATGGAATGCGCACTCTCTCCCTGGAGGGATGCATCCTAGTCACCTAATTCTGGAAAGTATTAGGCGCAGTTTGACAAGAGTCAAGGCTTGGAAACCCCAGTGTATGCGTTGGGGTACTTCTGGAGTCTAACCAGCTAAAACCACATTGCTTGCCAAGCTTTCCTGCTGCGTATCCAGCTAGAACCACCCTACCTCTTAGGGCTTTGGCTTGCAGGGTTAACGGGAGCTGAGTGGGAGGATCCCCGCCCTCGGGTGCTGCTGATAAGCCAGGCTGGCTGTGCTGTGATCAGCAGTGCCCCGGAGTACGGGGGACCTGCCTGGCTCAGGAACTGGACTACCAAGCCAAGTTCAGCTCCAAGGAGACACTGCTAACCTCCCCCTAAGGGGGATAGTCACTAGTTGGTCGTTTGACATCTGATAAGCATGGGTTTGAGGCCTCACTTGATGGATGGTAGGTATCAGGAACTCCCTGCAAGCTTCCTGGTGCGCAAAACAGCTCAGTGTAAATGCGTGAGGGAATTGCCATCTTCCTGTCCGCAGCTCAGGCACATGCCCCTTCCCACTGAGTGATGTTTCCACCAATTGGTGGTGTGGAGTTTCCTATATCCTATTCTAATTACAACAACAAAATTACATTTGTATAGCACCTTTCACGTTGGAAGGACATCCCAAGGCGATGGACAATTCGGACCCGAACTCGGGAGGGTGGAGGGCAGGGGGGCAAGGAGGGTGATCGAAGGCATGGTCGAACAGGAGGGTCTTGAGGTGGGTCTTGAAGGGGGCAAGGGAAGGGGTGAGGCGGAGGGACTGCGGCATGGAGTTCCTGAGGGTGGGGCCAGAGTGGCTGAATGCCCACCAGCCAATGGTGGGGCGGGCGAGTCGTGGGACGTGAAGCAAGCTGGAGCCCACTGAGGGTAGTAGGGGATTAGGAGGTTGCAGAAGTAGGGGAAAGCGAGGCCACTGAGGGCTTTGAAGGTGAGGAACCAAGATCTTGAACTGTATCTTCTGTGTGATGGGAATCTGGTGTAGTCGGGCGAGGACGGGGGTGATAGAGACACGGAGCCTGGTGCGGGAGAGGACACGGGCTGCTGATTTCTGGATGATCTGCAGACTATGGAGGGAGGAGTTGGGGAGGACGACAAGCAGGGAGTTTAAATAGTCGAGCCTGGATGTCATGAATGCGCGTATGAGGGTTTTGGCGGCCTGCAGCGTGCGACGGTGGTGGAGCCGGGGGATGTTGCGGAGGTGGGGGAAGGCAGAGCGGGTCATGGCACAGACGTGGGGTAGGAAGGTTAGTCAAACAAGATGCCAAGGTTCCGGACTGGCTCAGTGAGGTGGAGTGTGCATCCACGGATGGTGATGGTGAGGTGTGGAGGCGCTAACGGGAGCCACTCAGGAGGTCCTTGGTATTGTTGATGTTCAACTGTTGAAAGTTGGGTCTCATCCAGATATTCTGTCAGGACATCAGTTGTCCTGGAGTCAAGGGTGGAGGCAGAGATATAGAGTTGGGTGTCATGTGCATACATGGGAAAGTTGACCCCATGTCTGTGGATGATGTCACTAAGAGGGAGCATGAAGATATTGGAAGAGGAGGGAACTAGGACAGAGCCCTGAGGAACGCCGCACAAGACGGTGTGGCGGCTGGAGGAGAAGCCGTTTGTGGAGATGAAGTGGAGACGGTGTGAGAGGTAGGATCTGAACCATTCATGAACCACGGCTAAGGCGAGGCAGTGGAGGAGGATAGGGTGGTCAACGGTATCGCAGGCAGCAAGGAGATCAAGGAGGACGAGGAGGTAGAGGGAGTCCTGTTCGCAGTTGGAAAAAATGTCATTTATCACTTTGACCAAAGCAGTGGGTGGCACAGAATTAGTGTGAAAGTCTAGTTCTTCTGAGTATTTAAGTTCTAATTCTGATTTGTGTTCACCAAAGCATTTTTTGTCAAACGCTTTGAGTATTATTTTGCATAATAAAATATAAATCACATTTGTTCCTCAAGTTTCTATTTTATTTTTAAAGTCTTCATACACTTAACAATTAATTTAAACACTGGCTTTTTAAACACCCCAAACACTCTGAACTTAAAGTAAAGGCAATCAGTCCTAAAATGGAATAAAATGCATTTTTTAGGGTAAACAAGGAGTTTGATGATGGAGGGGAATAGCTGAGGATTGGAGTTGGTTGGGACATAAAGAGATTCAATGTGGGCTCAGAGATGGAGGATGAGAAACATTGCTGTTTTTGTTTTTCAGCTCACCTAAGTTGGAAATTAACTTGGTTGTGGTGGTTGGCAAGTGAAATTTTCTCTCCATGTTTTATTAGCTTTTCCTATTCTGCTTACCAGAACCTAACAATATTTATGCATGTGCACTTTTTCAGGTTGATGTCCTCATTCTACAACAATAATTAGTATTTATATAATTCATGTTTATTTATGAATAAATATTTTTTAGTTTAAAAAAAATCCACACTATAATTGGGACTTCTCTTTATGCACATCTGTATTATAGGTTGCGAAATACAGTTTAATAAACCTTGAACAAGAAGTCATCATTTTAATTTCTACTTTTTAGTTTGTTTTAGTAAGATTTTATAGCTGCACGAGAAATTTTGTAATGCTACTTCGAACCAGGATCCCCGCCCCCCCGAAAAAACTTGCAATCAGAAAGCAAGGCTTTCCTTCCTGCTGTAACTCTGACGCCCAACTGTATCCCCACCATTGTCACAACAAAGTCTTAATGTACAATTATATTTGACTTAGTGCCGTGTTTTGCCCACAAAATAGTCAATTCACTTTACAGTATATTCTGTGAAGTGCTTTGAGATGTCTAGAAGATGTGAACAGCGCTATATCAAATGCAAGGATTATTATTGTTGTTATAAACATCACAAAGCGCTTCACAGAGACTTGCTCTCAACTTTGTGATTTTGCATTCGTAAGCAAACAATCCAGTCAGTTTGTAGACAGGGTCCACAATGACCATTTTATTTGGAGTATTGTTAGTTAGAATACTGGGAGAAACTTATTTTTCCTTTTGAATAGTGCATGAGATCTTTACCATCCACTTGAATAGGCAGGTGGGACCTTGGTTTAACACTCTCATAGAATTATAAAGCACAGAAGGAGGCCATTTGGCCCAATGTATCTATGCCGACTTTATTCGAAGAACAGCTCCTCTAATGCAGCAATCCTCCATTGCTGCACTGGTGACATCTTAGGATGTGACCTCAAAGTCCTGAGTAGAACAGATGAAGGATTAAATTTGTGGTCTTTCTGGTCTACTCACCACACAACCAAACAATACGATGCATTTAACTGCTGGGGGTGGAGGGAACCCATAAAGGAGTTACAAGATCACAGTACTACAATTGAATGGATTCATGGTTGGGTTATGAAGGCACTGAATGCAGAGATGAAGAGAGTCTTGAAGGAGCATCTTTATAAGAATCGTTTTAAAAATGAAATTATTGAATAATTATAATATCTATTTTTAAAAATATTTAAATAATGGATGCTGATGACATCCCTGGAGACACACATTTACAGGATGTGTTGAGCCCAAATGTGTCAGAGCTGAAATAACATCTTCGATTATAGTTTTATTTCTAATTCATCATTCTTACATTGTCAGCCTTTATAGTCCCTCTAAGATGGTAGCCTCAGCTCTTGTAATGTAAACAATAATTCAAGATGAGAAATCAAATTCTAATTCATTCTTTTCAATTTTTTTTACAAAGAAGCAACCGTAATTGTGAAACCCTTGAAAATGTCCCACTCTAGGATCCAAAATCTACTGTGCTCTGTCACTTATAGTAGAGGAGCTTTTGGTATTGCTAATTGTTAAACAAGGCTTAATAATAATTATTTTCCTGTTGATATTATCTAGGTGTAGCTTTGTCTGTGGGCTGTGTTGTCTAAACCCATAAAAATGCGAAAGTAGTTAACAAAAGTGAAGTGACATTTAAATACTATATGAAAAACATTATAAGATGACTCCTGAATTTCCTTCAATTTAACTATATTGAACGTTCCTTGTACCTTCTGGTTGCTAACAATAATGTAGCACTTAGTGAAATCCATTGTAGAATTGATACAACTGTTGACTTTCATTCCTGGTTCTGAAAATAATTGCTTGATGATAAAAATGTTGTAGCTAATGTTCTCTAAAGAATTGGAAAAAGGTGTTAATAAAACCAGTTGAAGCTAATAAAGTGCAACTATCACTCGAAACTCTTAATATCTAACCATTATGTGTTTTCTTTTTCCTTTAAAGACCAGCAAGAATCAAATAAAAGTAGAACTTGTAGATGAGAACTTCACAGAATTGAGAGGGGAGATTGCGGGACCTCCAGACACGCCATATGAAGGTAAGGACTGGACATGGCACTCTATTCTGGTCGTTTTTTATTTCTTTCAATAGAAAGTTTTACTTTGAGTGAAGCAACACAGAAAAAGGCCATTCTGTGTCAAACCTGTCGCATTTTTAATACATTTTTTGATTTTACATGAATTTATCCCTCAAATATCAAGATTGAGTATTTTAAAGATAAACTTGACGAATGTGATAGTTTTTGCATCTTCTGCATTTTCCTTGTCTTGCATTCACTGCAATTTAGCAGAAGCAATTTACAAATCATCATTCATTGATTAATAATAAAGTGCTTCATAGGATATATTGTGAAATGCATTGACTTTCTTGGCGAACGCGGCAGCCAATTGCACACAGCATTGTCCCAGAAACAGCCATGAAACAAATGACCAATTTTATTTGAGGGATTGTTGGCCAGGACACTGGAGGAAACTCGCATCTCTTTTCAAATCATGCGATGGGTTCTTTAACATCCACCTAAGCAACAGGTGGGACCTCGTTTTAGCTTCTCATTTGATGGATGGCATCTCCTACAATGCAGCACAACCCCATATGAGTACCAAGTTCCAATGTGGAGCTGATCTGATAACCTTCTACTCAGATGCTATTCACACATGTTTATGGCAATTATCAGGTTTACAGTCTTTTTATTTGAAAGAATTGTGTTCTTATGGTTTGTTAATAGGAAATTTGCTCTTTCCAGAAGGAGAATCTTTTCACTATAACTATATCATAATTATCAAAACAATTTTTGTTTTAGTGAAAACGTTTCTGCATTTTATTGCTTCAGAACCCTTCTATTTTCTCACAGACTGACCATTTCTACGACAACAACACCACCAAAATTACATTTATAAAGCGCCTTTCATGTTGGGTGGACGTCCCAAGGCACTGGACAGAGTTACGGACCCGAGCTGGGGGTCGGGGTTGGGGAGGGTGGAGGGTAGGGGGGAAGCAGGAAGAGATCGAAAGCCCGGTTGAAGAGGTGGGTCTAATGTGGGTCTTGAAGGTAGCAAGGGAGGGGGCGAGGTGGAGGGACTGCAGGATGGAGTTCTAGAGGGTGGGACAGAGTGGCAGAAGGCCCACCCGCCAATATTGGGGCAAGCGAGGTGGGGGACGTGAAGCAGGCGAGTGCCCGCTGAGCGGAGGAAGCGAGCAGGATGGTAGGGGGTTAGGAGGTCGCAGAGGTAGGTGGGAGCAAAGACCATGGAGGGCTTTGAAGGTGAGAACCAGGATCTTGAACTGTATCCTCTGTGTGATGGGAAACCAGTGGAGTTGGGCAAGGATGGGGGTGATAGGCTCTAGTGCGGGAGAGGACGCGGGCTGTAGAGTTCTGGATGATCTGCAACCTGTGAAGGGAGGAGTTGAGGAGGCCGACAAGCAGTGAGTTTGCATAGTTAAGCCTCATTGTAATGAAAGTGTGTATGAGGGTTTTGGTGACTGCGATGTGAGACAGTGGCGGAGCCGGACGATGTTGCAGAGGTGGGGGAATGCAGAGCGGGTCATGGCGCAGATGTGGGGGTAGAAAGAATAGTTGAGCGTCAAACAAGACCCCAAGGTTCTGGACTGGCTCAGTGAGGTGGAGTGTACAACCGTGGATGGTGATGCTGTCAGTGCCTGAAATAAGGAGACACTGACGGGAGCCAATCAGGAGAGCCTCGGTCTTGTTGAGATTCAACTGAAGAAAGTTAGCTTTTATCCAGGACTTGATGTCCGATAGATATTCAGTCAGGACAGCAATGGTCTTGGAGTCAAGGGTGGAGGCAGAGAGGTAGAGTTGGGTGCCATCTGCATTCGTTTCCATTCTAGGTAATTTTTGTGAATGCTACTTTGAAGTGGTGCCCCAAATTGCTATGCAATGACTTTGTTCTCTTCCTCCTTATGACTTGATAAGGAGTTGCTTGGCATCTCCCATAGTTACACAGTCGAGGTTGAGAATTCAGTGGAATGGATAATCAAATTTGTTCCACACAGTTGATGTGGTGAGCTATCAAAGTCCTCTTTCTTGTTGTATGTTATGGTCTGCACTAATGTGAATTTTCTTATCCAAAGGATATTTTTTGGAGATGACTAATTGAACATCCAGTGCAGGATAGTTCCTGTGGTGTACTTGTATGTAATATAGTATCTTCAATGTATGAAGATTTGTTGTTTGATGCCAATTTGTTTTAGTTTAACTTATATATTACATCAACTGTAGTTTCCCTCTGCTGCACAAGGAGAAAGATTGCTTGTTCCTGCTTAACATAACCTAGTTAAACTATCTTGTTTCTGTTGGACCTGAATTATCTGCCTGGATTACTGTCATATTGAAAAGACCATCTCTTCAAGCTCGATTTTCATCAAAATCTAAAAGGACTTTGAAGCCCACATGGTCTCTTTTGCCGATATTTGCACATGAGGCAGACTGATCACTTGGGGCAAGGATATCAGCTTCTGTTCATTCTGCAAGCTAAAGCCCTAATGGGTAGGGTGGTTTCAGATGGACAAGTCGTGGGAAGCTTGCCAGACATTGGTTTCAATGGCAAACTGTGCATTTTAGCTGGTTAAACTCCATCAGTTGTCCAACATAGAATCTGGGCACCACGGAGGAATGCACTATACTTACCTAAATCCCGAGAGTATTAGCTGCAGGCTAGTAAAGTTGTTATTCGACTGCACCTAATACTCTTGGGATTTAGGTAAGCAGGGTGCATTTCTCTGGGCAGAGAGTGCATTCCTTGCCAGGTACGTAAATATCCAGTGTAGGTGATATACATGGAACTCTGCATTGTTTGGATACTGTTAAGCGTGGTGATGGTTTTCCTCCCCCCACCATCCAGTTTATAAAACTCTGTCTCACAGATAAGAGAGGGAGTTTTATAAGCTAGATGGTGAGGGGGAGCAAAATATACAGTATACAGGGATTCGGCCACAAAAATAAGTCAATTCACTTTACAGTATATCCTGTGAAGCGCTTTGAGATGCCTTGAAGATGTGATAGGCAGTATATCAAATGCAAGTATTATTATAATAATCCCTCCAAACTTAAATAATAATTTAGCCACTCAATCCGTTGCTGTCTTTGTGTTACACTGCTATGTGCAATTGGCTGCCGCGTTTTACCCACAAAATATTCAGTCGCTCCGCTTTGAGACGTCTCGACGCCATGCTAAGGCACTATATCAAATACAAGGATTATTATTATTATTATGTGGCGGTTTCATTGTATAATTCGACTGCTTGGAAGCCAATTTGCATCATTGATATTGTTCACTTTTGATGCTGAATTTCCCTTCTAGACCAAGGACAACCCCAGGTTCCTCTTTTTCACCACCAACCGGCTCTCACCCTCTCACACCTTGTATATCCTCTCCTCTAACTTCAACTGTGAGGAGATGCTGGACATCCTCAAGACCAAAATTAAGGGGATCCGCTCAAACGCTTCTGCCGTCCAATCCCCTCCCCATCTCACCCTCACACTGACCCCTACGCATCCCTCTCTCTACACCTTCGAACCTGTCTCCCTCTCCTCTCTCACCACCATTATAACCCATATTAAACCTACTGATATAGCCTCTCTCTCATGAGATCTAATTTTAAAATAAGTCTTTACAATGTCAGATAAAGATCAAGTCAATTTTTTAAAAAAAATTGAGCAGGCAGATGGGACCTCGGTTTGCTCTGAAAATGCAACCAACCCCCACTCCCCCAGCCCTGCAGTGTCATCTTAGTCTATGTGATTCCAAGTCCTGATGTGGGGCTTGAACCCACAACCTTCTGAGAAGCAAGAGTGCTACCACTCTGCCAGGTTGACACTGTGTAGGAACTTGATGACATGGGAGGTGCATTGTCAAGAGGAGCCGTCCTTCAGATGAGATGTTAAACTGAGGTCCCATCTGCCTGTTCAGGTGGACATTAAAGATCCCATGGTACTATTTGAAAAGAGAAGTGAGTTTCTATTTGTGTCCTGGCCAACAAATCCCCCCTGGCCAACAAATTCTTACTCCACACGCCTAATAATAATCCCTCCAAAAAAAACAAAACAATAATAAATTGGTCATTTTCAATCCGTGACTGTTTGTGGGACATTGCTGTGCGCAATTGGCTGCCGCGTTCGCCCACAAATATACAGTCAATTCACTTTACAGTATATTCTGTGAAGCACTTTGGGATGTCTAGAAGACGTGAAAAGCACTATATCAAATGCAAGGATAAAAAAAAATTGTCTGTTTGTGGCACACTGCTCTGCGCAACTAGTTGCCGTGTTTCGCCCACAAAATACATAGTTAATCCACTTTAAAGTATATCCTGTAAAGTGCTTTGAGACATTTCAATGACGTTATAAGGAGCTGTATCAAATGTAAGGATTGTTCTATTGCATTAATCAGTGACTACATAATATGCAAAGTTGTGCACTTCATACAACAAACGCACCACGAGTCACCAAGTCTGTCAATACAGCGGAAGAGGTCAGAGTCTAATCTGAAAATGTCTTAACAGAAAATTCAACTGAGAATTACCAAGGAATGTCACTGATTTCAGTAGCTCTCTTTGGGTAGTCACTGCATGTATATTGGACGTATTGGGTCCCTGGGATCAGGAAGTAACAGTGCACTTGCCTTGCAAGTCCTGACAGACACCATAATTGAGCAGCGCATGATGTTTTGGTGACGGAGATATAAAAGAGGCACCTGGGTGTTAAGCCCACATGCAGATATTGTCAGTCTCTGTGCTAATTCTGGAAGATCTGGCAGAAGGCAAGAAAAAAAACTGCTTCTCTTAAAGAAAAATAGCTCGGCAAAGCAGGGAGCATTACTATGCAGTTGAATGCCAGTACATATACACGTACTGGAGAAAGGTGAATTTGGAAATTATGTGCACTAAAAAGGATTTTTACAATTTACTGTAGACTGTAGTTTTGTAGGTGAACAAATATGAACATAGCAAGACTTAACAAATTACAACAAATGTGGGTGAGGAGAGAGTACAAATCTGACAGTAAGGATTGTGTATGGGCCAAATTACCATCTCTCAATCAACCCTGGTACTACTTTCAAAGAAAATATTTGCATGGAACTAAGGGTAGATATCCACACCTCAAACAACTGATTTGTAGGAGAAGGCCATAAAGTCTTGTTCAGGAGAGAAACTCTGGAAAGCATGGACCTGGAAAGCTCTGAAATCTTGGAGTGGAAAAACCTATTAGTGGTGGGTACATCATTATTCAGATGATAGTTTGCACAATATGGTATAAGAATGTGCACCAGTGTGCAGTAATTCTAATGATGCAAGGCACTACTCAAAATGAGATACATTGACCTTTTTTATTGATGTCGTACAGAATGTGAAACCAGTGTGCCATAGCAGAGGATCACCTCTCATAGGATGTGAATCATCACTTGAAGTCAGCACCACCATAGATGCATAATACAGTGTGGGTGATTTTGATATTGCAAAGGAGGCACTTATTGGTGAGGGACAAGTACATTAGTGAGAAGGTTGCATGTAGATGTAGAGCACATAGAGAAGGTTCCCTGTTTTCAAGTGGGGAGTGGTAGAGCGGTGGAGATGAGCTGTCTTGCGCTTACTTGCCTCCATTCAGACTTGTGTGTTCTGTCTCATAATGACTTAAAAAGAAAAGTACCAGATGTCTACGCTCTCATCTACAATAAAGGACAAGACAACACAAGTGCCACCTACAATGGTGCTTTCACTTATACACACTGATGGCGTACTCCTGTTGCTAATACAGACGTATTGGGATATGAAGCAACTTTTGGAGAATAGTTGCTTAGAACCAGAAATATAGGATTAATTCTGAAAGGTGCTAACTCAGATCAGTAGACATCTTAATGAGGTATGTGTTGAGTTGTATGAGGATAGATAGTTGCCATTCATGCTATGGAGAGTTCTTTGTTTGCTGTACATCTACACAAGTGACACCAATACTTCTGAGAGCATTGAACCTCCAGTGTATTTATCACTGATGTAACATTGTTCGTCACATGTTCAGGTTAGCAAATCTATTGTATCCACTGTGTACTTGCACCATATCACTCCCACAAATAGAATACTATTAGGTAGGATACGACACATCAAAAAGAACAAATGTGAGAGCAAACCATTAGTAATTCCACATCGTTATAAATTGATCATTTTAATGCATCTTATAGTATTCCATTCTTTGTCCCGAAGATGAAGGGATGAAGTTGTATACAATCCAACCAAATAACAGATGTGCAACATGCACATTAAAATTAAAACAGGAATGTCACATAATTCTGTGAATGCAAACATGTCTATTGAAATAGTGCCCACTTTCAGAGCTCACTGAAACAATTGGACATCAAAACTGACACCCATTCACCCTGTTCCCACCAAGTTTTGAGGTGCATGTAGGTGAATGCTTCACAATGATACCTTTCAATTATCTCATTGCAGAAGAACACTGAAAACTGTTGACTCTTGAAATACCATCTGTGGCTATGTGAAGGGTCCTTGTGGTAGTTAAGAGCATTCATGACTTTCAGTGCCATGAATGTCTGTCTTAATATTGGAAGCTTATACTGTTTTTTGTGGATCTTATTGCTGTGCACCTTCATTCCTTGTGCATGACTGCTCCATCATTGTTAAATACCTTTATCTACTGCAGTACACCCTCTTGCAGTAATGCCTTCTTTGAACTTTCTGCACTTGTCTCTTCTGCATTCTTTAGACCACTCTCGTACTTTCCACAGTTGCTACATAGATCCTATTATTCAATTCTGTCACTGCTCTGATAATAAATTCCAGCTGTAATAAACTCACTGATTTGACATGGCATTAAATGCTCATTTTTTTAATCTGAGCTATGATGCCTAAACTCATTCCAGTGATTGACTAAAATCCATATGATTCTTCAACATGTCTTAAGATTGCATTCAGAAGCAGAAACCCCACTGAATCCTTGCTAATGGCACTTCCCTCCATAGGTTGCAGATCATCCAGAACTCTGCAGTCCACGTCCTCTCCCGCACTATGCTCCGTGACCCTATCACCCCCAACATAACATAACATGTAGGAGCAGGAGTAGGCCATTTGGCCCTTCGAGCCTGCCGTGCCATTCAATCATGGCTGATCTTCTAATCTAACTCCAGCTAATAACCTAACCCTGCCTTATCCCCATATCCCTTAATCCCTTTTGCAATAAGAAATCTATCTGTCTCAGTCTTGAATATGTTCAAGGACTGAGCGTCAACAACCCTTTGGTGTAGTGAGTTCCATACATTCACCACCCTTTGAGTGAAGAAGTTCTTCCTCAACTCAGTGTGAAAGGGCTGGCCTCTGATTTTAAGGTTGTGACCCCTGGTTTTAGTTTCTCCAACCAGGGGAAACAATCTCCCACTATCTACTCTATCATGCCCTTTGATGATCTTATAGGTTTCTATAAGATCCCCTCTAATTCTTCTATATTTCAGAGAATATAGGCCCAAATTGGTCAGCCTATCCTTGTAACTCATCCCCTTCATCCCTGGCACTAGCCTAGTAAATCTACGCTGCACCCCCTCCAAGGCAACTACATCCTTCCTTAAATAAGGAGACCAAAACTGCACACAGTATTCCAGGTGTGGTCTCACCAGGGCCCTATACAGTTGCAGCAAGACTTCCCTACTCTTATACTCTAATCCTTTCATACTGAATGCTAACATACCGTTCGCCTTCCCAATTGCTGCTGCACCTGCAGACTAACTTTCTGTGATTGGTGTACAAGGACACCCAAGTCCCTCTGGACGCCAACACATTCCAGTCTCTCCCCTTCTAAAAAATAACCCGCTCTACTGTTTTTGCTACCGAGGTGGATGACTTCGCACTTCCCCACATTATACTTCATCTGCCACCTACCTGCCCAATCACCTAACCTATCTATGTCTCGCTGCATTTTTTTAATGTCGTCCTCTGTGTTGACACTTCCTCCTAGTTTTGTGTCATCCGCGAATTTAGATATATTAACTTCGATGTCCTCATCTAGATCGTTGATATAGATGGTAAATAGCTGAGGCCCAAGGACTGATCCTTGTGGCACTCCACTAGTCACATCCCGCCAATCTGAAAAGGACCCGTTTATCCCTATTCTTTGTTTCCTACCCGTTAACCATTCCCCAATCTGCGTTAATATGCTCCCCCCAATTCCATGGGCCCTTATCTTTTGGACTAACCTTTTATGCGGCCTCACACGACTCCACTGGCTTCCCATCACACAGAGGATACAGTTCAAGATCCTGATCCTCACCTTCAAAGCCCTCCATTGTCTTGCTCCCCCCCACCTCTGTGACGTCCTAACCCCCTACCATCTTTCTCGCTCCCTCCGCTCAGCGGGCTCCGGCCTGCTTCACGTCCCCCGCCTCGCTTGCCCCACTATTGGCGGGCGGGCCTTATGCACTCTGCCCCCATCCTCTGGAACTCCATCCCGCATCGCCCCCTCTCTTGCATCCTTCAAGACCCTTCTCAAGACCCTCCTTTCGATATCCCTGCTTCCCCCCCTGCCCTCCACCCTCCCTGACCCCGACCCCTACCCCCAGCTCGGGTCCGAAACTCTGTCTGTCCAGCGCCTTGAGACATCCTCCCTACGTGAAAGGCGCTATACTAATGTAAATTTGTTGTTGGTGTTGTTATAGCAGCTCAATTGGTCCCTCGCTTAAATCAGCTAATAAATAGTTTGAGAATTGTACCTGTGCCCTCTTGCACTTAGTACTTTACACTGAGCCAATTAAACTACAGGGAAGCTAATACTCTCTGCTACTGTGGCACATTTTGCATATATATTGTATATACAATATAATATATAATATATAATATAGGTCAGATCAGAATTGTATTCCTGTTAACTTGTATGCCCTGAATCACATGAAATTTGATTTTAAAACATTTAATCAAATATGGTAGTGAGGTAACGCTAATTATAAAACTGTATTCCTCATAGCTAAATATTGAGATGATTTTAAACCGTTAAACTGGCAAATGCCCAAGGAATGGATGTGAAATTGTGTGTTGGCTGTACCAGTGAAACTTTAAAATATTGAATATATGGAAAGGTAAAAAGCCCCTGTGAAAATATACTGCATTAAGTATTGGCTATTTTAAACTCGGGTTGAAAGACTTTCTTAATGTACAATGTTTTATATTCTTACAGGAGGACGGTATCAGCTAGAAATAAAAATTCCAGAAACGTATCCATTTAATCCTCCAAAGGTAAGACTCATCTGCATATGCATGCTTCTGGATTAAAATAAGACTCAAATTACTAGTAACATTAAAATGACTGGAACATATATATTTCTGCTGTTGACCAGCACATCTGGAAAAACTGCCTGTTTTCAAATGAATGGTACCACGGGATCTTTAATGTCCACCTGAACATGCAGATGGGACCTTGGTTTAATGTCTCATCCAAAGGATGGCACCTCCAACAATTCAGTGCTTCCTCAGCACTGCTTTGGAGTGACAACGTAGAATAGGATCTTAAAATGCCGACATCCTATAATCTGAGATGAGAGTGCTATCAACTGAACCAGCATGTTGCGGGTAACCTACTATTGTAGCCCACTGGCACCCAGACTTCAATCCATTTTTCTACCTGATATGTGTCCAGATGAAGGCTTTAAAACAGTATTTTTAAACTTTGGCCAAAGACAGAAAGACTATAGCAGAGCAATGCAATTTGTACTCGAGGAAGAGGGTAGCATGTGATCTCAATTAGAATGAGATCAGTGAATCTTGAGTTGCTACATGATCTACATTTTGTAGTGTATCCTGTTGCTTTTTGTTCTTGAAGCTGAACCCACTGTGGGTTTTCAGTAGCTTTCATTCTGCATTTACTCTCTTTTTTTGTATACCTAATGGTGAAGCGTCCTGTGATGTTGTTTGGCAGTATTTAGTTTAAAAAATCATGCTGTTGTATTTTGTGTTATCTAAGATGCAACAGATCTACCAGGACCTGAAAGCCTGTAAACATTTGATAGTGTTTTGTTTGAACATGCCAATATAGTTGCATTGCTCTTGACTCTTCCCACATGAAATCACTCGTAAGATGCAAGTGGACAATTTTTCCTGCTTCCTATTTTTGATGGGGTGACTGGGTGGTTCGATATTGTGAAGGGGAGAGGAGAGAGGAAATATTTGTTTGCCTCATCTGGAATGATAAACTGCACAACTTGCACTGATATTATACCATTCAGGCAGGATGGAGGGTTAGAGCATTGAGGTGGAATTAACATCAAAGAAGGCTAGAGAACGTATTTGATAATAACAGCAACAATGACTTACATTTATATAGCACCCTTCGGGCAGGATAGGATCACACAATGTAGCGTAAAGATATTTTAGCATAAATCTGATGCATTGACTTGTTAATTTTTTTCTTAGAAATTAACTTGGGGGAATGCAATTTGTTTGCATTAATCAATAAACCTGGGATACTGTTTGTTCAGAATTGTAAATCTTTTAGGATTACTATATGAACCTGTTTGGCATTTTCTTTTATCACTTTAGTAAAATTTGACACCAAAATGCAAACCTGCTAGTTTTGAATGGGGATCTGCTAGTTTGATATGTGTAATGTGAGTTTTTCCATTGCAGTGACCACAAACACTGATTACATAACAGACTTTCAGTAACCCAGAGTTTTAAATTTCAAGAACAACTGACATAATGCTCAGACCCTTAGTATTTTAACAAAAACCTCCAGCTGAGTTGAGCCCTTTGACGGAAAGCTGTATGAATCCTGATTTTTGTGTCATCGGTTATGATTATTATGGGTAATGAAAAATTGCATTGAATCTTTAAAAAAAATTGAGATTCAAGATTTTCAAATTCTTGTGTTGTTTTGTTCATTTAAATCTCTGGTTAGTATTTGAAAAATGAGTATTATTTAGGTGTTGCCTTCAGATAGCCAGTGTAAGACCGAAAATACTAGTTATTGACCTTTTCATTTTAGTTGTAGCTGAGCAGCATCTCTTTGTGGCTGAGCAAGCTTCAAGGTGATGTGTTTGGAAATGGAATGCAAGAATTGATCCTCTGTGCTGGTCAGTCATCCGGTTCCTGAGCCAGGCGGGCGGAGTTGGGCGGGCGCAGGAGGCGTGCGGAGTCGGGCGGGCAGGTGCAGGAGGTGGGCGGAGGAGGGCAGGCGGGCAGTGCATTGCTGATGACAATCCAGACAGACAGGTTTGTTGACTTGGAAGGGCAGAATAGTGACACGGAGCTGGGAGTCTTCCCACTCATCTGTTAACTGTGCAAGCCAAAACTCTAACTAGTACTAATCACTATCGGGTGGAATGGTCCTAGTTGGACAAGCAGTGGGAAGCTTGCTATATAGTGGCCTCAGTGGCAAGTTTTGTAGGTTTACTTGGTTGGTCTCCCGTAGTATCTCAATGCAGACTCTGGAGTTCCTATTCCCTGGTTCTTGCCAGCCTATGCCTGATATTTCTCCAGAATCTAGTAGGCAGGGTGCATCACTCTAGGGCGAGAGTGCATTTTCCATTTCAGTCCAAAGAAATGTCCATGTGTAAACGGAATACATTTGTGGAACTGTGTTTGGTTTGATATTCTTAAGCATGGTGATGGGCATCCACATGTGTCAAGATATCCGGCTCACCCCAAAAAAAATAAAGTATTTTATGTTTTTCAGGTTCGGTTTATTACAAAAATATGGCATCCAAATATCAGCTCAGTTACAGGAGCCATTTGCTTGGATATTCTGAAAGATCAATGGTATGTTTTGACTCCTTCCTCTTTCCTAATGTATATAACTAAAGCAGAAAACCTTATCATTTTCATTTGTTAGTGAGCATTGTAGTGGTAGCTTCTTTGTGCACAAAGTTCAAAAGCTCATTTATATTTTGGCTAACTGAATTATCTGATTTGCTAAAATTGTGTTCTCTTGTGGGGTTGACTGTTGCTGAAGGCCAGCTCACATGTTGGGTGCAATTTATCCGAGTTGCCATGTAGAATTATGTGCTGTAATCTGAGATTGCTTTGTGTTGAAATGAAGGCATAAACATATAAAATCTCTGGCATTTGGTACCGCAATGAGGATTACCCCGATGCTTCAATTGTGTTCTCTTCCTCCCTCAACCCTCTGTGTTCTGGCTGCTAATAAAGCCAACAGTTAGCACTACAATTCTTTGTGTAACATTACTGCAATAAAGGAATAACCTTTGCAACAATTGTTGGACGGTGGTGATTGCTGTAATGCTCCAGAATGAAGTGCACAGTATATGGATAGAATGTTCTGGGACCCCTTTCCTGGTCCCTGGATTACTGAATCCTATTATGTTACTGCTGATGTATGAGTAAGCAGTTGGTTACCTATTCTGATTGATGTTTCGAGCGTGCTGCTTCATTTTCAGAACTCCGTTCGATTTCTCTTACAACGCTGATCATTCAATGCTAATTATTTACTAATTTATGGACGATGTCTCAAACCGTGTACAGTAGAACCTCACTAACCTGGTCACTCAAGGGACTGGGCAAAAGTCACCTACTTAGTGACCTGACCTGATTACTGAAACAGGTCGGGTGATTCAGGTCACTGATGTAATGTTAAGGGCACTGATAATGGGCAAGTGTGATAAATATTCAACAACCATACTTTGCAATCTCATTAAAATAAAGGCAGTGTCGCATTTAAAACAAAAGCTGTCATGTATTCAGCCTATCTTTTGAAAATGAATCCAACTTATGTTCTGCCAATGCGTAGATCACATCTAACTGTCTATGCCTTTTGCCCTCATTGTTTTTGATTAAGTCCACTCTATTACGTAAGGACAACTCCTTCTGCGGTGGCATGTTTACAACACTTGTCAACAGTCACTAAATCAAAACAAAGTACACACTAACCATGTGCACTGAATACAGCATTGTCCGCAGGAGCTCAGGTTAGGCCGCGGGCGCCGGGCGAAGTCGATTTTCTGCTTGCGCCGTTTTCACGATCCCAACACTCCCCACATCGCGCATGCGCGACTGGAGCCCACTCCATCCACAGTAGCAGCGTCGAGGAAACAGCATGAGAAGCCTGAGGCCTAGCGCACTGTGTACTGTACAGGATAGTAGCGGAGGGGGGTGTTTGTACCGGGTTTGAAGCGGAGGAGGGCGCTGTTGGTGATTAGCAACAACAAATTACATTTGTATAGTGCGTTTCATTTCAGGAGGACGTCCCAAGGCGCTGGACAGTTAGGGATTTGGACCTGAGCTTAGAGTTGGCAGGGAGGATAGGAGGAGGATGGTGACCGAAGGCATTGTCAAAGAGGAGGGTCTTGAGACGTGCCTTGAAGGAGGCAAGGGAGGGAGCAAGATGAATGAAATGTGGGATAGACTTCCAAGGAGTGGGGGAAGAGATCCTGAAGGCCCAACCGTGGATGGTGGGGCGGGCCGGACGGGGGACGTGGAGCAGAGGACGGAGCAAACAGGTCGATATGTAGTTAGTAGGTCACAGGTAGGGAGGTACAAGGTCGTGGGAGGCAAGGACGAGGTTTTTGAACTCTATCCTTTGGGGGATGGGGAGCCAGTGGAGCTGGGCAAGGGTGAGGCTGATAGGGTCACGGAGCCTGGTGTGGGAAAGGACACAAGCTGAAAGTTCTGGATGATTTGTAGCTTGTGCAGGGAAGAGATGGGAAGGGTGACAAGCAAGGAGTTAGCGTTTTCATCACATCGAGTAGAGCCTGGAGGTGATGACAGTATGAGGGTCTGAGAGGAGAGGCAGTAGCAGAGCCGGGGCGATGTTATGGAGGTGGGGGAAGGGGTCTTTTATTTATCATAGGAGGCACTCTAGAAGCAAGCTAGGGTTTTTCAAATGTATTGTCAAGTGATTGTAAAATCGAGTGTCAGTCAGGCTGAATTGTCTAATAAAATCCATGGACCACTCAGTTCAAGCATGTGGAGCACTTGATAGATGAGGAATTGAAGCTCAAATGCAATCGTGAAATTTTTGCTTATTTACTGCATTGAATCAGCTAAATGCTGATAGTTGCCAAAAAGGAACAAATCCGCTATTTCACATCACTCCCTAACATTCATTTAAAAAAAAACACTCGCTGCTAGGATTGTGGGGTGTGTTTTCTAGAAGGATGAGATCAGATTGGTGAAAGGCCTTATTCATTTGTACCTTTCTTGTAATCCATGTTTCGAAAACGTGGGTCCTACAACTTTCATTGAGCTTCACCAGATTCGGGTTCAACTCTGAGCCAAGCCCTATGCAGACACATTAACTGCACAGGATTGAATGATATTTTCATAAAGTATTTTATTCAGTCCTTTGAAAATCGAAACTTTACTTTTGACTACAGAGAGCCCAGGTTTCCAGCAGCAAGAGTTTCTAAGAAAGTCTGATTCAATGTCCTTGTAGAAACTTAATAGTGTTCAAGGTTGGAGATTTCAACCCAGCAGTAGATGAGCTGACCTGCTTCTTTTGTTGTTCTGGCAACGCTCTTGTTGCTTCTGTTCTGAATTGCTTCTGCTTTCCCAGGAGGTGGCTTATCGACCCCCAGTTCACACCCATGAATATACCCAACTCAGCTGCTCACTAATTGTCTTGCCCGAAGCCATTAGTGCTAATGTGATTCAAGGAAGTAGCTACAAGCAGACGAGAGCTGTGAAGTTCAAGGCACAGGATGTACATAACAACTCACTACACTGTTTCACACCACAGCTTTCATTACAATAAAAAGGCTGCCAAAAATATAGATCCAAGTAAAATATTTTCCACTGACTTGCATCTGTTCAGAATCATGTGGCTCTTTGTTATTTGGGCCCTTTTTCCATTTGTTCATTCCCTGAAGATATTTGCCTCCAATTTACCAGGTGTAGTGCTACAGTAGTCTACTTGTATATAATAATCTTTACATTTGATATAGCGCCTGATCACGTCTCAATGAGCTTCACAGAATATACTGCATGTTTACTTTTAGTACTGGGTGAGACTCATGACGTACTGTAGCCAGGGCACTTCATTTTTAATGCATAATGTTGTCAATATTAGGAGCAAAGGAACCCTAACCTTCCACTATTAAGTGCTCTGAGACGCTACCCTGCGTGGTAGAAACTATAAATACAAGTAGTTGTTGTTGACTTTAATTTCTTTTGGTCAGCCAGGTGTGTGCCACGTGTCATGCTGAGTATCTGACCGATCAGAGCTCCATATTGGAGTGCCAACTGCACATGGAAATTTCCCATTTGTAATTGAAGCTCTGGTTCATGATTTATTTTGAGAATGTTTCTATTTGGTTCAGTGTGATACTTGAACACAACAATAAATGACAGTGATGTGCCTTGCTTTAGGAATAAGTATATATAGAGCCAATAATATATAGTCTTAAGCAGTACAACATAAAAAAATAAGTAAATGTACAATGTAGTGACGGTATATTTTGTAGGCAAATGTGGCATCCAATTTGCGCCCAACAATGTCTGACAAACAACTATGAAATGAATGACCAATTTTATTTGGGAGATTGTTGGCCAGGACACCGGGGGGAATTCCCTTTTCTTTTCAAATAGTGCCAATGGATCTTTAATATTCACCTGAACAGGCAGATGGGTCCTTGGTTTAAATGCTATCATCTGAAAGATGGTACCTTCAATGTAGCACTGTATCGGAGTGTCAATCTAGTTTGTGTGAGTTCAAAGTCCTGACGTTGGGCTTGATCCCACAACCTTCTGATTGAGGCAAGGATACTACCATTCTGGGCCAGCAGCGTCCCTGAAATGAGGCTAATTAATTTGAATAATTTGTGTGTGGGCGGGCAGGGATGATTTTGGTACATTTAAATTTATGGATACAATTTAAAGATCGAAAGGCGGGGGAAAATAAAGTGTAAGACTGTACAAGGAGGATTGACGGTCAAAAATGTTCATTCAGAGAGTGTGAAGCCTGGGGATCATGCCAGCTTCTGTTTTCTTTTATCCATCAGTTGTTTGAACTTTGCTATCACGTGATTGAGCTTAGCTCTGATGTTGCTGTGTTATTCTTGCACTAATAATTTATTTAGGGAGAACATAAAGATGGTAAGGTTAAAATATTTGGCCAGATCCTGCATGCAAAAATGTCAGGGTAACACACTGATCGAGATAATTAGAGCTGATTTAAACAAGATAGTGTTGGTATTTAATTTAACATTGACGACTAGAGTTGAATGGTTGAGGAGTATAAACTAAATGGCATTGCATAAACTGTATGGCACAGAAACAAACCATTCGGCCCAACTATTTCATGTTGGTCTTTATACTCCACCTGAGGCACGAAACTTCCCTATCCCCCTTCCATAATCCCTACTCCCTTCTCCCTCATTTCCTTTTCAATGCATTGATGCTTTCTTTTTCAACATGTCTTTTGGTAGTGAGTTCCACATTCTCTGTGTAATAATGTTCTTCCTAAACTGTTTTAGATCTGATAGTCCCATTTGTACCGTATAACTTTCTATAACTGAATTTTTATTGTAAGAAAAGTTGAATTCATTTTAGAGTTTTAAAGCTAAACAAGAGAAACACTGTTTAAAGTGCAATTAAACTACATAGGCATTCATATTATGTTTTAAAAATGCATATTTACAGAAGCTAAAATTGCTGCCCTACCTTGATAACAAAATTCCCTAACCTATTCAGTCAGGGATAGGATAGGAGAAAGGTAGAATTGAAGGACAAGCATCAAAGGAGTGGATGGAACCTACATCCAAGGCTTATAAAATTCTCCTTAGACTCCAGCTATTTTCACTTTGATTTATTTTTTTCTTTACACCAAATGCACTATATAAATAAAGCTTTTGAGCACAGAAGTAAAAACATTTTTTTAAAAATTCATTACTTAACAATTCTGAATGGTCCCTAGACCTATGTAAACACGGGAGTTAGGTGGGCTGGGCACAAAACTAGCATTATGCCAGGAGATTTCTCTGTGCTGGAAGTTGGCATGTATGGCAGAGTATGTCAACCTTAGGATAAATGACAATGTGATACTGAACTTAAGAGTATTGTGTACAATCCAATTGCTGTTCTACAATACAGACAACTTAGTATTGGTGCCAAAAATCTCAAGGGGGTAGCCCCAATAGTGTAATGGACAGAGTTTATGGACCAGGAGGTGCTGGTTTGAATCATGATCTGTGTTGACTGCATGCTGAGGTTTCTATTCTCAGCCAAGGCTCATTGGTGGGTGGGCTAAATTGGGTTCAATCATGAGAATTAAGGACAATCATTAAAGCGGTGGTGGAAACTACATCCAAGCTTATCCAATAAAACTAGATTTAAGACACATGAATTGTGAGGAGAGGCTACAGGAGCTGGGAATGTTAACACTGAAGTAAAGATATTATGGAACGCCTGGAAGGGCACAGATAAACTCTGGGTTGAAGGAGGAGACTCAATTGGCCAGGCCTTTGAAGAGAGGAAAACCAGCCGGGGTTCCTGCAACTGTTCCTCCTCTACATTACCTTCTACTCGTTGTGAGCATTGTGTAGCAGAAGTCAGACATTGCTGTAACGCCCTCTACAAGTCGAATGGCCTAAGCATGGAATATGAACCATGGCAACTTGGGCATGGTATTGAGGGCGACTGATAGCTGTTTCCGACAAGAGGAGGTCAGGTCAATAACAGAGTGGGGAGACAATTAGGAAAAAAAAGTTGGACTGATTTTTAAAAAAAATCATTTGAGCCCGTTTAGTCCCATATAAATTAATTTACTTTTTCATCGTTTAATTGGTAGTGTGCTTTTTTATTCAAGAGTGAAGGGCTGAGTGGAACCACCAGGATTTGGGGTCAAAGAACCCGTGAATAACTTGTTTTTAAATACAATTCTCAATCCACTGACAGGAACAAACTAGTAGTCCACGGAGGTGATGAATCTTACTTAGACTAAGCAAATGCACACACTTCTGGACTACTGCTAAATGGAGTCTGGTTTTGCTAGAATTGTTTGTTCTCCTAGTTCCGCAGAATTTCTAACATTTATTTACCCTTATTAGGCTGACGAGATTCCTTTCTCTTTGACTTCTTGCCTCCATTATAATTTACTGAACCTTCCTTTTGAAAAACAATTGAATTGTGGATAAAAGCTTGTGTATGATCCCTGTCCATAACATTTTGTTTGTGCGTTTTCCTCATCTACACGTCAGGTGATGAGAAAACTGCCTAATAGCAAAAACAACTTGCATTTATATAGCGCCCCTCATGCAGTGTAGCTTCCTAGAACGCCTAAATACAAGTGTGATGTGAGTGTTCTCAGGAATGAATGAGGCCAAGTGTGAACTCTTGTAGGACTTTAAAAATCACATTAGCACAATAATATTTTTTGAATGACTTCTATTTATGTGACTCAAGTTAATGGGCAAACCACACCAGCCATTGTCTGAATAAGGTTCATCTTCTACTTAACCCCTGGGTTACTTTTAAAAGTATGGTTTCAGCCAAGAACCCAGCAAGAAGGTCTCTGTCCTTAATTTTCTGTAAATGTCCACTAGGAGGGGTATGAGAACAATGCGGTTTGATGTTTTTCAAATGAAATGTTAAAGAAAATCGATAGGTGTACAAGAGATGCCAGAGGCGAGTTGTGCAGTTATTGGAATTCTGAAGAGCAGTTTGAGGTTTGCACTTAGTGTAGTGTGTAACTCTGTTGCTCAAACACTTGTCTTTTTTTAGGGCAGCTGCTATGACTCTAAGGACAGTTTTATTATCATTACAAGCCTTACTGGCAGCTGCTGAACCAGATGACCCGCAGGATGCAGTAGTAGCACAACAGGTTGGTGAAAATTTGTCTGATGCCAGCATATGAATTTTGAGGCTATATATTCTCATTATTTTGGTTCTCTGAAATTGATGAACAGTCCACAAAAACATTCATCTTTTCTGATGTACAAACGTTTCACTAGATTATTTTGAAAATAATGTTGACATTTTTATGAACAGTATTGATTTTGAGGAGTAAATAAAGCACTTCACATATTGCTCCCCTGAAGCTCACGTTTATTGTTGTTTGATTAGCTGGATGTAAGACACATACAGAAACCCATCACTGCCTGACTATGCTTGAGCTCCATGTATGTATGCTACCAACACATGGACATTTTCTTGTGTCTGGATTGGACACCCTACTTAGCTATTGTCAGAACATATTAGGGGTAGTTCGCGAGAGACTGGACTTGCGGACCAATCATGTCCCATTTCTGGTTGTGATCCTTACACATTAGTGGATGTTGGGTATTGACAGGATTGAGTACCTATAATTTTTGTTCTTCATTTCTCTCTCCCACTCTATCTGAATAGCCTATCTCACGCTTGCCTCCTATGCTTGAACATGATGAATGACCATGATTGTTGCACCACTGCAATACCACGCCAGTATAGTTTGTCTCCTGGGGAAAGGAAAGATAATAAATTGGAGTGTGGAGGTCCTCCTGGGTTATTTAAAGAATGAAGTGTATTCTATCAACCCGTACCCTCCCTCCTCACCCCCTATCAACCTCCCCGCTCCCTCCTAACTTGCTACCAACACCCCCGCCCCCTCCTAAACCCCTACCAACCGGCCCGCTCCCTCCTCACCCCCTACCAACCCTCCCGCTCCCTCCTAACCCCCTACTAACTCGCCCACTCCCTCCTAGCCCTCTACCAACACCCCCCACCCCTCCTAAACCCCTACCAACCTCCCCACCCCCTCCTAACCCCATACCAATCTGCCCTCCCCCTCCTAACCCCCTACCAACCCCTCGCCCCCTCCTAACCCCCTAACAATCCGCCCGTTCCCTCTGCTCAGCCGACTCCGGCCCGCTCATGTCCCCCGACACACCCACTCCACCATTGGCGGGAGAGCCTTCAGCCACTCTGCCCCCAACCTCTGCAATTCCAACCCCAATCACTCCGCCTCACCCCCTTCTTAGTCTTCTTCAAGTCCCGCCTCAAGACCCTCCTCTTCAACCATGCCATTGGCCACCCCCCTTCTCCTCCCTTCCCCTCCCTTCTCCCCCCTTTTCCCCTCCCTCTTCCCCTACCCTCCCTTCCTCTACCCTCCCTTCTCCCCCCTTCCCCTCCCTTCTCCCCCCCCCCCCGACACCAGCTCGGATCTGAAATGCCGTGAAAGGTACTATACGCACTTCATCTTCTTCTTGTGGCTCCGTCTCGCACGAGGGACATTAAAACCATGCGTGACAAAACTATTACTGCCCCCGACTCCTGGTAAATCTAATAACCCGTTTGCCCCATCAATTAGCTGCACTGCAGCGCCCACGGAAACATTAATCTCGCCTCCGAATGGTGAACCCGGGTTTAGAGTGAATGGAGTTTCAACAATGTGCTGCACAGTGAGAGATCGTTTTGAGAACAGACCAGAGAAACTGTACTGATTTCCACTGGAAGAGGATGATTGAGAGTCAGACGTCAAGAGGAGGAACAAATTATCAACCGGCATTGGATTTCTTTTCAACCGCACCATTGGTCACCTTCCTCCCCCTCTCCCTGGCTCGGCCCCAGGATCTGTTACTGTGAAGCGCTCTTAAGACGCCGTCCGGCGAGGAGGGCGGTATATAAATCCAAGTTGTTATTGTTGTATTGAACAATATGATGTATTGACTGACCTTGTAGATGCTCAGTACAACAGTACCAATAGTTGTGTTCACTGTGACTTTGCAACATTAGAGGAAGTTATTTTCCTCCAATTATCTTTTCTTTTGAAATGCCTTTTTTTTAAAAATGTTGAGATATGGTGTCCTTTATCCTCAATAGGCCATTCTACATGCATGAGCCCAGATGACAGACATTACACCTAAGCATGAGCATGTTTTCTCCCAACATTTGCAACTATTCTCTTTCAGCACTTATTGTGAAATTCTGAGTTTTAAAATTTGTGGTAAATTCAGTGAATTTAGCAAATATGCCTACTTTTGAGGTGATTGTTTGCAGCTTTTGTTCGAGCATTATACTTAACGATTATGTTCTTTCCATAGCACAAGCAAAATCCAGAGATGTTTAAACAGACAGCCAGGCTCTGGGCACATGTTTACGCTGGAGCACCAGTTCCTAGCCCTGAGTACACCAGAAAAGTAGACAAACTGTGTGCTATGGGCTTTGATAAAGTGAGTATTGAATCATCTTTATCTGATTCTGTTACTCGTGCAATAAGGATTTGCTTGTGGAGTTCATAAAAAATATTTCTCATGTATATTCAACAAACTTTGTTCCAAGATACCATTTGTCATGAAAACAGATGTTGCTGCTAGTGTTTATATGTGCAGTGGTTACCAACTCTATAGTATAGTGAAATGCACTGGGCTGTGTCAGAAACCAAGGGACAGCTACTTGATGGTAATATATTCACTAGTAGACCTGGCTGAGACCCGGAGGGCATGGCTATTTAAGAATTAGTATTCCTCTATTTAGTTAAAGAAAAGGGAAACATAATGACCATTAGCAACCTTCTGACATCTCTCACCCCCCAAAAAAAATTTTTTTTTTCACTTTTAAGAGTTTTTCCCATTACAGGGGGAATAATTGTTTCTTATAATTTATCAAAAAAGCCAATCAAACATTAGATTACAACTCAAGGACATTTAACCGTAAGTCAATGTTATTTCTAATATAGATCTAACCGTAAAGTGGCATTTCAAAAGCATTACAGTTTGGGACACACCACCTTCAAAGGGACAGGTACATTGGAGAGAATTTAATGATGACTAGGATGATTTTAATAATTTAGGGCTTCAAATAATGAAGCGAGGCTTCCGGAGCTGAACTTCTTCCTACAGTCAAATTCAGTTAATTGAATATCGGATAATTGACTAATTTGGTCCATTGAATAGAATTTAGAAATCCCAAAACATTTGCACACTTATTCGGATAATCAGTTAATTGAATACTCAATATACAAATAATTTGGTTTATTGAATAATTTTCCCTGTGACCATGTGTATGAAAAAACAATTACGCATCGTCCCAAATCAATACCTTCTACAGTACAACGGAAAGGCCATTGTCGTTCTTTCCTCCTTCCCCATCCCTTCACCACTCCCAAGAGCGGTGTCACTGTCCATTGGTCGGTTGGCTACGTTTGAATGAGAACATGTCTGATTGCTGAAGAGAGTTTCCGGTGAGGTTGGAAGCTGTGTGGCTTGAGCTCTGGAAGATGAGGCTCTTTATGTTTAGTCCGGTTATATGAATAGTTTTATTTATTTAATAATTTTCACTGTCAAATTGAGTATTCAGTTAACATAATTTCATTAGCAAGTTTTTAAGGTCCTCTAAATTTCTGAGAGAGCTTGTTGATATAAATGTAAGCAGGCTGTTACATTGAGTACAGATTGAGAAGAACTAGATTTAAAATTAACAGGATTAGAGATTAGAAGAAATCACATTATCCCCAGAGATGTGGAGAGACTTCTGGCTGTAGCAGTTGATCCCGTGGATCAGGAAGGAATTGGATTGAAGGTTATGACAATTGAATTAAGGAAACTTGCTTAACTGTCTTTTGGATTGGAGACCAGGGAGTATTTTTTGCAAAACTTTCGTCCAAGAGACTGGTAGACTTCACAGTGGGTTACATGGTACATGGAAAGAATGGACTTGATGGAAAAAGTGGCTGTTTCCCATTATAAGTTGCTGTTTCCCATTGTTAATGATTTTTAAGATTTTTGAGTTGATGAAGCATTTGCCAGTTTTAATGGTTCTTCACACTGACAATTATTGATAGTCCTGCATGAGGGCAAATTTCCTACAGTTGAATGTGAACAAGACTGAGTGGCTCGTGCCAGCACCTCAGCACCTCAGGCTCTGGCAGCATCAACCTCCATGGTTGCACACTTCAACTCACCAAGCCAGTCAGGAACCTAGATGTCTTGTTCGACCCTCAACTGTCTTTTCTTCCCCACATCCAAGCCATGACCCGCTCTGCCTTCCCTCACCTCTGTAACATTGCCCGACTCTGCCACTACCTCAACCTTCAGGCCGCTGAAACTCTTGTTCATGCCTTCATCACCTCCAGGCTCGACTATGCAAAGCCCTGCTTGTCGGCCTTCCCAACTCCTCCCTCCACAGGCTGCAGATAATCCAGAACTCTGTAGCCGTGTCCTCTCCCGCACCAAACTCCGTGACCCCATCTCCCCAATTATCACCCGACACCATTGGCTCTCTATCCTTCAGAGGATCCAGTTCAAGATCCTGGTCCTTACCTACAAAGCCCTCCATGGCCTCGCCCCACCCTACCTCTATGACCTCCTAACCCCCTACCAACCTGCCCGCTCCCTCCGCTCAGCTGGCTCCGGCCTTCTCCATGTCCCCCGACCCACCCGCCCCACCATTGATGGGAGAGCCTTCAGCCACTCTGCCCCAACCTCTGGAATTCCATCCCCCGATCACTCCGCCTCGCCTCCTCCTTAGCCTCCTTCAAGTCCTGCCTCAAAACCTCCTCTTCGACCATGCCATCGGTCACCACCCCCTTCCCCTCCCTTCTCCCACCCTGACCCCAGCTCGGGTCTGAAATGCTGTGTACTGTCCAGCACCTTGGGACGTCTTCCCGACGTGAAAGGCACTATACAAATGTAATCTTGTTGTAGTGACGACTGTTGGTGACTTGACTGGTTGAGAATGCTTCAGTTTTAATGGTTATTTATTTGATGTCTAGCTTTTGAACAACTCAAGCAATTAGAATATTAAGTAAAAACATTTTTAGTTAATGGAAAAGATGACGCCAGGGTCCAGAACAGAAATAAAGAATGTCAAAGAATGAAACTTGAGACTCGAATGGAAGACTTTTATATAACCTAGAATGGACAGAAGCTGAAAGGACAGAAAAAGGAAAATCTATTGACTATTTAAAATACTTATCAAAATACCTTCTAAAGTTATCCCTTAAACAAATCCATATTTGTGAACATTAAACGATTAGATGTGCTCTTAATAATGTACTGTAATAAGTGTGTTCTGATATAATCTAATCCCTTTAGAACAGTTTCATGAAATTGGCATATCTACAGCACATGAAGTTGATCCCTGTGTCTGACTAGTCAGCTTTTGAGCATTTATCAGATGTTCCAAAAGGAACAACCACACCAAACATATTACAGGTTGTCTGTTCATTGTTGGATAAGTGATAAAGAACTAACAATGAAACAGTAGATTGGATATTTAAACAAAAACAAATCTTTCCTGCTCTCCTAAAGCTGTCAATTTATTTTGTTTGGTCAGCTGAAGTCTTGACATGTGCAGAAATCTAATACCATGCTTAAGAATATCAAAACCAGACTGAGTTCCACTGTGTAGGCTCTCAACATGTGGAAATGTCATTGTTTAAAGTGGCATGCACCCGTCTCTCCTTGAGGGGCTCACCAGTTTACATCATTCTGGAGAGTATGAGGTTCTGGTTGGGGAGAACCTTGGGCAAGTTTGCTTACTCCACACACCTAATAATAATCCCTCCAAAACAGTAATAAATTGGTCATTTTCAATCCACGACTGTTTGTGGGACACTGCTGTGCACAATTGGCTGCCGCGTTTCGTCCACAAATATACAGTCAATTCACTTTACAGTCTATCCTATGAAGTGTTTTGAGACGTTGAGAAGACGTGAAAAGTGCTATATCAAATTCAAGGATTATTATTATAACCAAGTTAACACTCCAGAGTTTGTTTTGGGGTACTCTTGGTTTAACCAGCCAAATCCAAATTGGTGCAATAGAATGCCCCACCGGGCAAGTTTCTCGCTGCTTTTCCAGCTCAGACCACCTCCTACCCATTAGGGCTTTCGCTTGCAGTGTTAACAGAAGTGGGAAGAATTCCTACCCCCCTCCCCCAATACTGATCACTACGCCCCTTAAAGTCCTGTCCATGAGCCAAACTGGCTGTCATCAATACAACACTAGAGTATATTGGACCCGTCTGGCTCAGGAACCAGACTACCAACACTTAATTCAATTAATCCAAAATGACGCTGCCCAGATACTCACCCACACAAAACTCCGTGCCCCCATCACACCATTGACTCCACTGGCTCCCAATTACCGAATGGATCAATTTTAAGATCCTCACTCATTTTCAAATCCTGGCTGGCTCCAGCCTCCTGTTCATCCCTCATCCTATTTACTCCACCATCGGTGGCTATGTCTTTAGCCACTATGCCTCGAAACTCTGAAACTCCCTCCCTCCCTCCCTCACCACTTTCAAATCCCACCTAAAGACCTTCCTTTTTGATAATGCTTACAGTCACCTCCGCCCTTCCTCTCCCCCTGGCTTGGCATCAGACTCCGCCACTGTCAAGCGCTGCTGGACGCTACCCCGCGCGAAGCACTCCATATAAACGCAAGTTGTTGTTAATGCAATTTGTTGTTATTGCCACACTGATTCAATTCTGACATTCCATTGCCAAGCACGTCACTTTGAAGCCAGCTCAGCTCCACAGAGACTCCACTTCCTATTAATTTATGCTGTGTGCAAAACCATTGGCGTCTGTTGCCCTCCAGTATTTCTAAGCGGCAATTGTTTATGTGGAAGTCGAGCTGGTGAGTGTCAGAAAACTATTAGTCTGTAGAAAGCATCACAACTGGGGCCAATCTTTCCTCATCAGAGATGCACATGTTACTCAGTGTGGAATGCAAAGGGTCTGTTCGCCTCTCCTGATTTCTCCCCCATTGACCATTGAGGTCAATGTTAGTGCTCCCTGGTGTCCTGGCTGTTAGTTGATGTTACACAAATTATGAACAACACTGTTCTGATTCTGCATGATTTATGCTAGGTTGCGGAGTGCCTGGATTAAAGAAAAGAATTCAGGAACTTTTATTTTTAGTGTTGTCACTTCCCCTCAACTTGGTTCAGTCAATTTGAATCACAATTTAGTGGTTCAAAAAAGAGTTTAGCCTAGAAACAGAAATGCGTAGCGCAAAAGCAAGCAATTCGTCGTATGAAGTCTGTACTGGCTCGCACAACATTATTGTAGGTTTTAAAATGTTTGTGTCTATATTGCCACAGACCAATTTATGCTCTAGGTTAGATGCAGAACTCATTCCTGAACCTGGCAGACACTTTTCTGAGATAATCCTGCTGTGTACATTTTTAAATGCCTACGTTTTCTGTTTTTTCACTCAAGGAAGTACATTATGTCAACTGAACACCTTCCAGATGTCTTTAGTTTTAGAGTAACATAATATCCCACTAATCAGGTGCTACTTTAGAATCTTATTTATTCATGAGTAGCTATAAATTGTTCAGATTATATGATTTGATTCCCGAAAAGCTAAGTAGGAAATTGCATGAGTCTTTCTGCTTGTGACGACGGACTACCTGTCTTCTACATATTCCGATTAGACTAAGGGATTGTTCTAATTATCAATAACATTTAATATGACTTGCGCGAAGTCAGAGTTGCAGGTAAACTTGTATAAGTTGTATAAAATCAGATTTAATCAATCTACATTGCACATATATAATTCAATACAACCGGTAAGTGTGCATGTGGTAGTTCATCACTGTGATGTTTCCCACGATTCAATGCAACTAGCCTTATGTAGCCATTGCCCTTCCAGTGCATCTCCTGGGTCCGCGGTGAAAAAAGAACAGATTCATTGTTTTTATTGGCCTTGACAATTCACAAAATTAATATCTAGAATGAAGAGAAAGGTTTAGCTGTAATTAATGTGGAGAATAAATTTGAGTTACATACCCTAGAATTAAGGAGGTTGAGAGCTGATTTGATTTGAGGTATTTAAAATAATGAGGAATTGACATGCAGTGACATTTTGGATTTTTGGAAAAGTAAATGTGGGTCCATATCTCTGTCATGTTATAGGCTTCCCAATGAAGTATATTATAATGGAGTTCCATTCTAGTTACTTGGGAATTTTATGAATTAAAGTTTATGAGGATTGGAATTAAAGATCGGCCATGACCTAATAAATGAACAGACTAAATGCCTACTCCTGACATCATGTTTCCACCCACAATAATCTGCTGTAGTTTCAGTTTTTCTGTATTATATTAGAATAATAATTCTTTGAATTTGATATAGCATCTTTCAAATCAGGAAAATGTTTCAATGCGTCTCTGCTGAAGTCTTAACCAGCTCGGACTATCCGGCTGGTCAGGGCTTTGACTTAAAGGGTTAAAAGGGACCGAGTGGGATGACTCCCTGCCCCCAGTCTGCCCTTCCAAGTCCTGCTGATGAGCCAGGCTGGTTGTGCTGTCATCAGCAGGAAGCTTGCCAGGCAGTGAGATCAATGGCAAGCTATGCAGTTTCAGCTGGTTATCATGAGTTCAATGTAGTGGCATGGGATCTTTAAAGTCCCTCTGAGCAGGCAGACAGATCTGATCCAAAAGGCAGCACCTCCAACATTATGGTGCTGCATTGCATTGACACTGTATTGGAGTGTCAACCTCGACAAAGATCCACCTTGGGGATACTGAGATCAGATGAATAATTCAGTCAGTGGTTTTGTTAGGTTCGTCACATTGAAATGGATTTGGGCCATTTACATAGCTCAGCTTTTCCAATGTCTGGAATGCAGCATGGTGACATTTTTGACATTCAGCTGCTAATGATGTTAGGATCCTGAATCTTCTCCATTGATAAGTATTCTCAGTGTGAACCTTATAGTTGGGTGAGCAGGGTGTGCTCCTCTAGGGACTGTTTGTGTGCAATTGGCTGCCATGTTTTGTCCACAAAATATAGTCAATTCACTTTACAGTATATTTGGTGAAGCACTTTGAGATGTCTCAATGATGTGAAAAGGTGCTATATCAAATGTATTATTATAATACATAAATGCGCTAAGTAAGATTCAAGCGTTGTACCAGGGAGACTAATGTTAGTGCAATGTTCAACAGATGTGCAAACTTTAAAAACACAGCCTCAATAAAATTAGGTTCCACGTCAAAGTGGCAAGGATTGCTGGGACAGATTTCTTGGTGTTGACTGCTGTTATACTTCTGGTTTCTTACCTTAATTAAGTATTCCCTTATAGGGTGTGTTTCCCACATTGGGTTGAGATCTGTATGTGCAGTTTGGCAGGGTTTCCATTTGCCAGTTTGTGCCAGATCATTGTAAATTCTGATTTCAGCTTGGCTATATAAACAAATTGGTTGTAGAAAATAACTGTAAGGCTTGCAAATGTATGGCTTCTGTTATGCTGTGTGGTCTGACTGAAATGGACCTAGCAAATCTAATAATATTCTTGTCCAATCAAACCTACTGTACCGAGCCTTTACAGATGTGAATATGTCCAAATAAACACAAAATATAATCCTATTGCCACCTACTGCTTATTTTTATTCTTGAATTTCTTTTTCAGAATGCAGTAATAGTGGCCTTGTCTTCACAATCTTGGGACGTGGAGTGTGCAACAGAACGACTGCTTAGCAACTGAAGAATTCTGGGATTGCTTCTCCCAAAGGCCAGGCGCCCTTTCCCTTGACAAACACCTCTGCCCTTTTATTTCTGGGTTCTGCATAGATTCCAATTTAAGTATCACTGTAAAATGTGATGATGGCTATAAACGAGACTGGATTCGATGCTCTGTAAATATAGCTCTCAAAAGATCTGTGTAAATTAAACGAGAGGGGAAACAAAGGGGAAAAAGTGAAGTACTTTTAATTTCTTTCCTACTTGGCATTGTAAGGATCCTGAATTTGAGTTGCATTCATCCCTGAAGATGACATACACCTGGTTTAGTGCAGTTTTAACAAGGTGACCAAGGGTCTCAATTGCATCAGCTGTTTTTGTTAAAGAATGTGGTCTGCATCTTAGAAAAAGGCTTTATTTTTGAATGTGTCATGGCTGTTGATGTAGCCATTATATATGGTAATAATGCTCCTGATCAGGTTTTATTTTCTGTTCAGTGAGAGGCTGCTTCACTATTATTTAATTGTGTCATTAATGCACATGGTCTTTTATGACTTCAAAAAAACATTTTAATAGTACCTTATCATGTGAGGATCCTTGAGTATCCTACCATGGTTACATTGTTCTCTAGAAGCCTTTGCTGTGACACAATCAAAAAGAGTTTAAAAGGCTAGTTTTTCTTGAACTGTTTGAGCTGTTAAGCAATTCAATAACTGCTTAAAGGTGGTTTAGAATTGTTCAACAAGTGCTTCAAAACATTCACTCTCTGCTTGTTTCACATTTTCTATATTACACTTTGGAGGCTGTGGTGGCTGTACTCTTGCTGTAAATAACTTATAGCTCACATAGAGATAGAGGTTTGTTATTGATCAGATGTTTGCACTCTGTTCAGTGTCTCTGAAAATTCATAAATGGGATATTACTTTTATCACCCTGTACATAGAGCTAAGCTTTTTATTCGTATTAAAATGGTATTTCATCTTAAAAGTTTACATTAACATTGGGGTCATTTAATACTGTGGTTGATTTATCAAACATCTGCAAAGATTAATTGAAAAAAAGAAAGTGATTTATTCTTTGTTAGTAAACCTATTGACAATCAGTTAGTGTCAGTTACAAATGCACGCTTTTCAAATGTAGTGTGCGTATTTAGTTTGAAGTGATTATTTCTCCATGAGGATAAACTACATAAGGTTTGGAAGTGACAAGATCTTTAAAACTCGGCTGATTTTGGATCTTAACTGCATGCTTCTAATTTATTTCCCACACTAACTAGTTCTTTTGTTTGTGATCAGAAAAGGCATTTACTTGACTGAGAACCAGTATGAGGTTTGTATTTTTTTACTTTTAGGTTGTCATTCAACCACGGAGATATGGTTTAAGAGCACAGGCTGCTGCCAATGGGAATTTGTGTTTTTCATTACGCACATTAAAAACATTTGGATTGAGAATAGTCTTATTTGGCCATTAATTTTGATCTACTGTTCAAATTCAATTATTCCTGAAAACCTCATCTATTGTAATCTTGTTCCAGAATTAAACTGAGATCCCTCTACACTCCTGATGATCCTTATCCTCTCCACCCCCACCCCAAAAAATTACTTTGTAACCATCTGGTGGGAGATTAATTTATTTGTTCCACCCTAATGAGAAGTGCCTCCATTCTGGCTCAGTTCATGTCCAGAATTTGCAGTAAAGAGAATGCAAACCTGTGGCAGGTACAATGAATCATTTGATACTCTGAATCTATTATTGGGAAGAGATGTGTAATCATTTCTGTCCTCCAGACTGGGAATGGTTGAGGCCAATTGTGACTACTGCTAACTCATGAGTGATCAGGATTAAACATCTATGGCTCAGTGATATAACATCCAATGTGGAGATGGTTGACTTACTGGAAGTGACAACTCTCAGTGGCTTGGCTGATGTCCCAGCCCCATCTCTATCTATGTATAAATGTGGTTTCTGTAAATTATTTCCTTGGCCAATTTTTCTTCTCCATTTTTCTTCCTTTTTTCATTTATTGAAGTAGAGTTCTATTAGCGTCTGCTTCTCTCCAGCACTTTGCCCATTTGACAATGATTCATGTGTGAGTTTTGGCAGTCTGTTGGAGGGCCATTCAGCTGGAGGGGACATTGTACATATACATTATTGAGGTGGGATTTCATTGGACTTTGCTTATATTCAAATTCATTTGAAGCACTTTCAGTTGCAATTAAATTCTGATCATTCTAAGATTATTATCCCTGGATTGCTTTTCCAGGGGTAATAATCCCTTAAAAAAATAATAATAATTTTGTAATTAAATCCACTGCTGTGCTTAATTGGCTGCTCTGTTTCGCCAATAAAATGGAGTCAATTCACTTAACAGTATATCCTGTGAAGCGCTTTGAGACATCTCAACTATGTGATAAAGCGTTATATCAAATGCAAGGATTATTATTATTATTATCACTCTGTGTGCTCCTGCAAAAAATTCTCCAAATTGTTTCTGATGGTGACCCTTCCCTCACTTTTTGCCTTCATTCCTGCAAACTTCCCTATCTTGATACTTTGATAATCGCTCTTCCCAACTTACCTGTTGTCCTCACGTAAGTAGCCTTTATGCTCTTTTCCCCTCTCCCTTTGCTAAAGTTAAAATGTATTACATTATTCCTATTAAATTTCATGGCAAGAACTATTCTATATGATTTTAAAATTTAAGCTTGATTTTTATCTACCCATATCTTGAAATACATCTAATTTCCCTGTTACTCTTCAGCTTAAATCTTGGAGATACACATCTTCAAGGGGACGTTATAAAGATGTACAATATAATGAGCTATTAGTGAAGACAGTTAATAGTTTGATCCTGTAATGGGAAGATGAGGGTGAGTGATCTTGCAATAGTCCATCCACTTCTCAGTTGTTGAATCAGGGATATTAAATGTATTAAACATACTATTATACAGTCCCAGGTACCAGCTTAGTCAAAGACAGTTTTGACTTGATCTGACTTTGGGTCAGAAACCTTGATAGCTCAGAATGATTTGACCTTTTTTTTCTACGTAGCATAACAAAAGGTTGCAGAATTAAAGGGATGGACAAAAGTATATCCTGTGAAGTGCTTTGAGACATGTGATAAGGCATTATATCAAATGCAAGGATTATTATTATTATTTTGTTCATAATGAGGAGGCGCTAAAGCCAATTGTAATCCTTCACAGCAATTCCTTGGCTGTAGTTTGCTAACTCAACACAGAATTTGAACCTTAAGCATTTTGGTCTGTATATCTTTGTGCTCCATTAGTTAGTATATTTACCTGTTATAATGGCTGTTGGACAGCTATAAAAGCTTATTTTAAAAAAAAGTAAAACTGCTGTGTACAGTCCACATTTGCTGCACCCTATGCAGGTATTGCCAAATCTACAGATTGGTTTTAAAAAGTTTCATATCTGTTATCTAAATAGTTTAATTGGGTTTGGAAGTCACTACCTCTGATTTCCCCTTCTACTCATTCAACCCTCCCAAAATTTGTTTTAAAAAGTTTTTACATTTAAAGTGTGAAACAAGGCTTTAAATTAATTTTTGCAGAAATAATTGCTTCAGATTTACTGTAGCTTACTACCTGTCTGTTGCGAAAACAGATAGATAGTTAACTTGTAGAATACCTATAACACATACAACAGCAGATGGCTTGCTAGTACTCGCCCCAGTTAGAACAAATTTGATCTAAACACCTTGAGTTCATATGAAATGTCAGTTTATAGATGAATCTGTATATATGCAAATTGTTAATGGAGTCCCTCAAAAGGAAACTTTTTTGAGCCAGTAAACAAATACTTGTACTGCATCCATAAAAAACAAAAACATAGAGATTTCTATTTACCCAAATAGCTCGATGTGTAAAGTACACAGCCTGTATAGTGAGTATCATTACATTTCTTTGCTTGAATGCTTGATTTGCTAGCATTTTAGGACTGCTTCTCTAATAGTCTTCATTGGAAAGTGAATGAAGATACTGTCATTACATTAGAGCTGTTTGGAAGGAGTTAATTTTTGTGCCGTGTGTTTAATACAATGTGGGATTAAGGCCTATCTGTGAAGGACTGGAGTTTTGACCCTTAGGATCTTTTTTCCCTGAAAGTTCTTAAAGTTTACCAAAGGTATCTTTTGGAATTGAGCAGCAGACTTTGCTTGAGTATTTTCAGTTACTAAATGTTTCTTTCCTCTTCCCTTATATGTGTGTGGCTCCTACCCCAGCTGTTATTACCCTATGTATCTCTGCAACTCAGCCTGTTTCAAAGCCAATGCCATTGCTATCTAGTTCCTGAGAAGTGTCAAGTGGAAGCATCCATTTGACTTTTCTTTTCTTGTACAATGCGTGCAAGACTGGTTGCTCTTTAGTCTGAAGTTTAAATCTCCTCCCGCCACCCCCACTCCATGCTGGTCGTAAATAATTCCTCTATTTAAACTTGGGAAATAGAACCCAAAGGAATTATTTTCAGTAAACGTGGATTGATTGATAACTGACCATTAACTTGTCAGGTCAATTACACAATTGATTGTTAAAATCAGGTTTTTGTTATTGGTAAATTATTGCAGCTCGAGCACTGTTTATATGCACTATATTTATTGCAAAATGTCATCTCAAGGGGATACATGCAGCGCTGAAATCCAGAATTTTCTACTCAAGTCCAAATGTGGTGACTTTTACTTGTATATTGTCATTTTTACTTAAAATTGTTCATATTTCATGAAGAACAGTCTATGACAGGAGCTGTATTTCCTTTGAACAGACTAACAATAATCAGCAATGCACTCACTGCCTCAGCCGCACTGGAATTAAACCACGAAGGAATATAGCAAACATTCAACCCATTTTCAAGTCCAAATTAATTTCACTTAGTGTGTTATACAAAAACATGGGATATGATTTGTATTCCATGATAGCAAAGGTGAATTTGCAAGCGAGATGTCAGGTCAGCTACTATGTTCCCATTACATTGTTATAAATTCATATTCTGATGCAAACCTGCTTCATTTAAGGCTATTGTAGCTGTCTGATGGCTCAGCGACTTTATCCATTTGTGTAGCTGAGCCATTTAGATCAAGAGGAAAAAAAGGATTTGGTTCCCCATTTGTTTCATAACCAGATTAGTTTCTCAAACTTGTGTCTTCCAGCTGCAAGTTAAGTCTCTTTCAAAATTTGTAATTGGCTAACCTTGTGCCCTCTATGGAGCAGCAGTATTAGGTGATGTTTGTTATCCACCTTGCATTCATACGGCATAGAATGAAAAAGATCCCAGCACCCCTTAACTGATACCAGACATCTTTAACATGCTTTGCAAAATGCTGCAGGATTAGCCATGGAACGAAGTGATCCAACTGTGTTCTGAACACCAATCATTTTCAGCTACAGTAAAAAAAATGTGATATAATGGTAAGAATCACTCTTAAGATTCATGGTATGAAAAGGCTCTTCTGTTGCCTTACATTCACTGCCATCCCAAATTATTAATATTACTGTTTGGATAGCTCTTTTCAAAGAGCCGGCACAGACAGAATGGGCTGAATAGCCTCCTTCTGTGTTGTACAATTCTATAATATTGATTCAAGCGGAAGATTACAGTAGTAAACTATTGCATAGAAGCCTCTGTTAGAATTCCAGAATAGGAATTATTGCACACGACTGCAATTGTATTTCATATTTTTGAACAAATTTATTTAAGTTCAGTGTTCACAAAAATTATTTGAAATTAACTAAATTTTTAGTTTACTATGCAAGCTGCCTACTACCGTAACGTTATTCCAGAAAAAAATGTACCGTGCAAAAGATATTCTTTCATTTTACATTGCATCCAATATACCCCCGTCCCGATTACTTTTCCCCTTGAAACTTTTATCCATTAAAATGTTTCCCACACTTCTGCCACCAATTTGTTTTGTATTTTGTTGCTATTTCCTTTGTGTGTGCGTGTGTTAAGCTTATTTTGGTGACAGTTTACTGTACAATGTACCTCTACTGCTTGTTCTTGACTTGTATAATCTGTCTATCTTGGCAAGCAACAGAGTAAAGAAATGCAAAATGAAAAGTGTTAGACAAGAATGGGGACTGAGGAAATCAGGTAGGTCTACACACCCGACTCCTCGGAAGCACTCAACAGTGGGATGTGCTCCAAAGTGTGGTATCCTTCACACCTGCTGATTTGTGTTCAACTTGGGTGATCTACCTTCTGTACCTCTGGAAAACAGCGTAGCCAGTTTTAAGGGTGCAGCTTGCAGTTTGATCTCAGGAGACGATAGTTTCTTCTGTTGCCTGCTGAAGTCACTTGCCCACTACCAACCATCGGTAGGTAACTGAAGACTTTATGGATATCTTATCGCTCATCAGACAATGTGCTTACTGGTTCAGTCCAAGGATCTAATTATTGCACAAGTAGTAAATAAAAGTCAAAGCTGTTTTATTAATCCTTTGAATTATTCAGTTATAAATGTGCCACATACAAATTGTTCTTATTTTTAATGTGAGCAAGGACTTGGAAAATTTTGAACTGGTGGTAATTGTGGAGTCCTGTGGCTCAGTGACTTGAGCACTCGCTTTGCAAGCGAGAGACCTGAGTTCAATTCCAGGCAGGTCAGGGCGAAACCTTGGGCAAGTTTCCTTACTCCACACAGAGCCTAATAATAATCCCTCCAAAACAATAATAAATTGGTCATTTTCAATCCACAACTGTTTGTGGGACACTGCTGTGCGCAATTGGCTGCTGCGTTCACCCACAAATATACAGTCAATTCACTTTACAGTATATTCTGTGAAGCGCTTTGGGACGTCCAAGACGTGAAAAGCGCTATATCAAAAGCAAGGATTATTATTATTATTAATTGCTTAACTTAAAACTTTTGCAGCATTATTCCTTTAGCTACAACAGCATTAAATACCAACCTTGATTGGCTTTTTATCACTCAATGTAATACATTACCAGTTTTACAGTTCATTTCTCAATCCTTTCAATGGAACCTTTGACCTCACACGATGCATACTTCTTGGGGTAAACTAATAGTTTTATTTTGGGGGGTAGTGATGTGTATTTACATAAATGTGAAAAACTCGCAGTGGAGTTAGCTAACCAGTCCACCATTCATAATTTTTTTTCTTCATAATAAAATTGTCTTACCTGTATTTATAGGTAGATTTCTTTGCATAATCTGAGCAGTAATAGAAGGTTATGCTTGAAGGCTTAGTTGAAGGCTCATGTGGAACATTAACACCGGCATAGACCAGTTGGGCCAAATGGCTTGTTTCTATGCAGTATATTCTAATGTAATTATTTCTTTAAAATCCCTGATAGCAGTGGAGATGGGGTTCAGTTGAAGCCACTCCAACCCTTCACGATTTTGAAAGTTACAAGGTGTAAATGTACAATCGGGTGCTGGGATTGGTTGTTAAACCTTACATATGGGAGTATTACTGGTACAGTGTTTATGTTTTAGTAATTCAGATACTAATAATTATGTAACTGCAATTAGGCCTTCCAATTTAAGACTTACAGGGCAGCAGTAATATTTAAATACTTGGAAATAAGGAGGCTATATTTTTTCCTCATTAAAATCCAAATGTAGAAAAGGGTTTTCCAATTAGTGGTCTTGTGTACCTAAAGTGCAAAGGAAATCTTTCTCTTTTCCCTAATCTTACTAGAGCTGTGCAAATTAAGTTGATTTGAAATTAGAAAATTATTACTGTAAGACAACATTACATTTGTATAGACAGTGTTGCATGCTGACATTCAATAAGCAGAATACCTTGTTTTAAAAAAAAGTTCTCATACTTGTGACTGAGCCATTTGATGTCTTGGATGAGAGGCTTTAATTGATCGAGCAGGAGGTGTGCCAAACCAACATTCCCACTCTTAGGCCTCGGGTGGATTCATGCCACTCACTGGTAGAGTAGATATCAGGAAGTTCTGGTAAAACCATTCTACCAATATGTTTAAGGATATAGCATATGAAGTGTTGATCAACAAGTAGCTTTCTGTTGTATTCAAACAGCATACATCACTGGAAAGATGGAAGAGACTATCCTGGAGTAGGTGTTTTCTTATTAAAAGCAGAAGTAGGGTTGCTTTGCTTTTTCTCACCATCCCCTACCGTTGCCTTTACACTTTGTCTATTTATAATCAGATGCCAGTTTATGGGAACATTTGTTAGGCATAAACTCCCACGTTTAATACAATGATTTCAATGATAATACCTGCACCAAAGTGGTCAAAATGTTTATAGTATGGAGTATTGTACTAAATACAGTAATGTATAATCAAATGGCTTTGACATGCAGACTCAATATGTACTCAGTACTCTTCATCCAATAAGTATACTTTTTCTTCAGTGAGATAAGGAAATATGGCAAGATATATTTATACCAAGTATACATGTACATCAACAGCAAGCTACTGAATGCACAAGTGTTCAGTTAATGATTCGATCTCCACTGAATGCAAAGATCTTCACTATAATGGGTTTAATATATTCTGACACCTTTTACCAGTTTATTAAAACATGTTTTAGACATTTGACTATTCCAGATGGAGTGTTACCTGACCTAAAGTAGCCCAATAAGTTGTATTTGGAAGAAGATACAATATTCATCCATGGCATAGATTGGAGAGATGATTTTGATGAAAACAATTTCTAACTGAATACGTTTGGTTATAATTGGAAAATTAAATTTTTATCCCTTCCTTTTGTAATGAAAGTCTTTCACCAGTTATACAATCTGGATTAAGGACTTCTACATGGCGGCAACTATTACTCTGAACTAAAATACAAACACAACACAGCAAATTAAGAGTACAGTCAATTTTTAATAACAGCCAAGACTGCTGTTTCCTTTTACTCTTCTAGGCCAAAGGTAATGGATTGGTTGAGAAAAGTAACTTGGGGTTTTCCATTGTCTCTCTGAATCTTGGTATATAGATTTTCTTGGTTCTTGTACTGTAGTCAATTAGAAATGACTTGTTCTCTGCTGTTCCCAAAGTTGTTAGTTATTGGCCTTGGATAAAAGATGGATAGATAAATCAACTTGATTTGTCAGCTCAGTGAGCTCAAATATAAATGTCAATGAAAAATGGGATTTAGTTGAATGCTTCAGTATTTGTTATATACATTAAAAAGGCACCATTTTTAAAATGTAAATATCTAGATTGGAAAAGTTATATTTTGAAATGTTAGATACTTGTCTTACATCACTTTGACAGGGTGCATCTTAAAATTTACTTTGAGACATGTATGTATAATGGGATAAAGCAGAGGATTTAGTTTTTATTTTAGAGCTACATTAATAATCCTTGCATATAGACTTGATGTAGAACTCAATATGCTAACTATTGTAGTTAAAATAATGTATTAAACAGTTTTATGAAATGCTGTTTGTTCTTAAAACTTCATTGCTTCATTGGCTTGAGAAAAGCCCAAGAATGTGTGGAAATGATAAAAACAAACTTACTGTGCAAACTTTGACAGTATTATTTTTGAACCCACACTCTCAATATACTTTGTGCACATTTGTATCAATACAAGCCACATTTTTGTCAAGATTATTGCAAATAAGTGATCATCTACGTATCTTTACCCACTTTATCTAAATGTGCAATATGCGTAGGTTACAATGTGTAAACTTGAACACTGCAGATATTGTGCATGTCTAAAAATTACCCCTTTATTAAAACAATCAGTTCCCAATACTTTTCCATTTAAACCTTTTATTTAGGTAGAACTTTACTCTGGTAACTGTATATAAGGAGAAAACAAAACAAATGCTTTACTGGAGTATTACAGTATAAATCTTTACCTGCACTTTCTTTTGGAAATTTGTGTATCTGTTTGACACCTCTGTAGTGCCTGGTACCACAGTTAATCCTGGTGTATTAAAAGACAATGATGTACATCTTTGAGTCCATTTTCTCTTCCTTGATTGTCTTTTTCAAACGCGTACAATGTAGAAAGCATCTCATACACCAGCAATGAGTTTTGTATTTATATCTTCCATAAAGTTGGTAATGGAATGTCAGATAAATTGCAAGATATTTAGGATGAGAATTTCAAGATGCTCTAATATCCGAAGTGTCTTTCAACACTCTGTGTGCTCCTGTAGAAACTTCATCAAATTGTTTCTGATGACCCTTCCCTCACTTTTTGCCTTCATTCTTGCAAATTTGCCTCTCTTGATACTTCTTTGGTAATCACACTTCCCAATTTACCTCTTGTCCTCACGTAAGTAGCTTTATGTTCTTTCCCCCTCTCTGATAAAATTAAAATGTATTACATGCCATGTTGGAGTCCTGTAGCTCAGTGGTTAGAGCACTCACTTTGCAAGTGAGAGACTTGGGTTTGATTCCCGGCAGGGTGAAACCTTGGGCAAGTTTCCTTACTCCACACTCCCGATAATAATCCCTCAAAAAATAAATAATAAATTAGTCATTACAATCCACGACTGTTGTGGGACACTGCTGTGCGCAGTTTGCTGCCGCATTTCGCCCACAAACACGCAGTCAATTCACTTTACAGTCTATTCTGTGAGACGTCTAGAAGACGTGAAAAGTGCTATATCAAATGCAAGGATTATTATGACACGAACACCATCTGACTTTAAGCTCGATTTTATCTACCCATATCTTGAAAAACATCTCATTTCCCTGTTACTCTTCAGCCTAAATCTTAGAGATACACATCTTCAAGGGGACCTTATAACGATGTACAATATATAAATACAATGTGTATATACATATTGTACATATACAGCCTTTAATGAGCTATTAGTGAAGACAGTTAATAGTTTGATCCTGTAATGGGAAGATGAGGGTGAGTGATCTTGCAATAGTCCATCCACTTCCCAGTTGTTGAATCAGTGGTATTAAACGTATTAAACATACTATTATACAGTCCCAGGTACCAGCTTAGTCAAAGACAGTTTTGACTTGATCTGACTTTGGGTCAGCTCAGCATGATTTGACCCACACTTTTTCTATGTAGCATAACAAAGCGCAGACAAAAGGCCACAGAATTGAAAGAATGGACAAAAGAGTGCACCGATAAAAGGGCAAACGTATTGTTAGGTATACTATTGTAGTGAAACTATGCTGATCGTGAATTCAATTGATAACAGGCTCATGTTCTCAAATGGCACCTACAGGACTCAGAGCAATACGTTCACTTGCAAAATGTGTTTTCTTACGATTTCTGCAATAATATCACAAATTGAATTCCAATACAGCAGCAATTCATTATTGAGGGCAATTGACTTTTTTTATGTGAAGTGGCTTGAGATAGGAGTTTGGCCACCATCAGTTTCAAATGCAAAAATTGTGGAAAGTAGCCTAATAAAGGGTTGCTTTGGTTACTGCCCACATGTTCTACATTTTGCAGCATCTCATTGCTCCATGTCTATTAAACTGATTTTGTTTTTCATTTGCAACAAAAAAAATGCAACATTTGCAACCTCTCCTTTTTTCAGGTCCCCAATTGTTACCCAGAATTGTTCAACAGTAAGCATCTGTTTACAGACTTCTTACAAGTGTCAGTGTCATAACCATAAAAACAACAAAATTGCATTTGTAAAGCGCCTTTCATGTCGGGAGGACATTCCAAGGCGCTGGACAGACAGAATTACGGACCTGAGCTAAAGGTCGGGGTGGGGGAGGGCAGGGAGATCGAAAGCAAGGTCGAAGAGGAGGGTCTTGAAGGTGGCGAGGGAGGAGATGAGACGGAGGGACTGCGGGATGGAGTTTCAGAGGGTGGGGATCGAGTGGCGGAAGGCCCGCCCTCCGATAGTGGGGTGAGCAAGGCAGGGGATGTGAAGCGGGCCGGAGCCCGCTGAGCGGACATAACCATAACACTAACTATATAACCATAATACTAGTTGGGAGTTCAATCATTCTGTGGGAAATATTTATAACTAAAAATGTCTTTTATCCAATCCCCAGCTCAGGTGCAAACCCTTGACTGTCCAGTGCCGTGGGACATCCTCCCAGGAAAGGCGCTATTCTAAATACAATTTATTGTTGTACATTAACAAAAGGAAAATAAGCACAACTTGGTACATGATTCATATTTTAATGGAATTATTGGTTTGTCCCAGAACTGGTCCCAATAAGCTAAATCCGTCTCTCCTACACCATTGTTCTGGAGGACATACATATATACCTGCTTTATCTTTGTTACTATACTGATTGGCACGTGGCACAGGGAGCGATCCTGACATTACAACACTCAAGGTCCTACACCTCAAAGTATCTCTAAAGCCTGAAATTGTCTCTGCAGGAACTGAAACCTAGTTTTATGTGATCGTTTGACAGATGATAAATGCTTACATACAGATGCGGTCTCCACACAAAAATAGCCATTTGTGTCAGCATTTGTCATTTGTTAAACGAGCACATTAAATTTCTATGGTGACTTTCCTTTATTCTGGAAAAGCTGCAGGACTTGATTTAAGTGATTGCATAATCAGAATATTAGATTCAGGTAACCAAAATTGTGAAGTGTTTCTCACACCTCAAGGTTTTATAACTGATTTACTAGGCCAGAGAGTATGCTTTGTAATAGACTTTCTTTTAAGTTCTCACTGAAAGGTTTTTTATTACAGACTTCTCTTTAAGAGTTGCAAAATGCAAGGATTAAAATGTAATATTATTAGTAACTTGCCCTCCAGTCTGCATCCCCCACAAATCACTTCATTTTGGCAGTCAGGTATGTTACTGGGAAAATAAGCAGAACATGAGATGTGCACAAGGGATTTTTTTTTAAAATTGCACTGGCATTCAGCGCCCACTTGATTCCCTCTCCCTATATGCAAATGAATAATTACCCTTGCATTTGACGTAGTGCCTGATCACGTTGTTGTGACACCACGGAGTGCTTCACAGGATTTACTGTAAAGTGGAGCGACTGTATTTTGTGGGTGAAAAACGGCAGCCAATTGCGCACAGCAATGTCCCCAAAACAACCATGGAGTAAGTGACCAAATTTAAAAAAAGCACAACCTTTAGCTGCTCTCCTGTGCTCTATGTGAATGCAGCCTGCTATTGGTCATATGGAGGGCATCTCCTTTTCCAGCATCATTGCTCCTTTCCCAACTTCCCTTAATTGTTTACTCTTGTATACCTTTTAAATCAGCCCAACTAGCCTGAGCCTGTTTATAGTCCACATGAGATTCACCCACCCTTATCCTCTAATAGATATGCTAATATTGGTTAAGACCAAAGGTACAAATATGGAGGATGATGTTCAAAGATTGAGAAAGGTGCCAAATTAAACTGCTAAATTCTTCTTCAATGCATCTTTTGCATTCACTGTCCTTCCTATATTTGCCTAGCAGTAGCAGTTTTGCATTCTGTAGGTTAGAATACAAAGCACGATTAAACATGCAGCAGGTTAGAAGCTCTAAACAAAAATACCACTTATGGTCAGTGTTAGCTGTGGTCACCTGAACAAAAATATCTCTTTAAGGAATTTTGAACTTTTCATCTGAATTATTTAAAATCTTCAAAAGATCAGAAACGCCTCATTGACAAAAGCAACACAGCAGCTAAAGATTAAGCAGCGTTAACTTTCAAAATATGGTACTGTAGTAGAAGTACAACAAAACCAAAGGTAGAAAAAGATTATGTTGTTCAGCATCCATTGAAGAAAATTGGAACAGACCAAAAGTGCATGGGGGTGTAAGAGAATATGAAAGTGCAGCCTATAGCATTAAGCTTGAAAATTAAGCAACTTTATTATTATCATCTGAGATAATAGATCAGTTAATGAGAATTATTGCCGTAACTTCCAGTGGTTCTTGTCGAGTACCTGGAAGAGGAAATGGTGGGAGAATATTGACAAGACCATTGTGGGCTTTTGCTTATTCCTTATTCTTACATTAGTAGCAACCTTTTAGTTTCAAATGTGGTTAAGAAATATTGTTGGTAATCTTATTTGTTAAAGATTAACAAACTGAAGCTAAGCACTGCAGTGTATATTTGTGGCTCAGGACAGTCTAAGTCAAGTTTCACTGAAAACCTCTTGATGAGGAATTTCATTGCGATTCAGAGGATTATGGTACAAAACCAAATCTACATCAGAAAATAAGATTAGACGTCACTGCAATGGATTCTCTCAACATTCACATCAAAGATGCCGTCAAAATTCTATCCTAAGACAAGCTTGACCCAGGGGACAACATAGCTTAGTGGCCATTTAACATTTCGCACTGAACATTGCAAGTAGCATGAAAGAAATCATTGCTATAAATTAACACTCATGAAACTTACTGAAGGCTGCAAAATGCTGCCCCTTAATTCTTTAGGTTTCTTCACAACAGATGTTTAGGTAAATCACAGAGAAGCATTAAATTGCCAAATCCTGATCATTCTTCTGGGAGGAAGGGAGATCAAGACCCGAAGGTGTAATCTCTATAAGAAATTCACTGCATGGGCATTTGATTTCTTACACTGTATTGTCTAGACCCAAGGAGCAACATATACTGTAGAAGCTTTCTGGACAACATTGCAAATTTCTTTGATTAGAAAAGATAATATCGAGATGGCAAATAAGAGCAAGAACACCAAAAAATAACAGCAAATGGCAGAGTGCCTCTCAAACATAACCTCATGAGACTAAACACCATTCAAACCAATGAGGAAGACTATATCCCATGGTAGGTAAATTCATATTCTTCCTCATTTATTTAACCTCTACATACAAATAAAAGAATATCAAAGTAGATCAAAAATTCTGGAGCAAGTACAGGTTTCAAAATTCATTAAGCTTGAGTAGATCATATACAGTGACTGGCTGAACGCATGAAAATGCCAAAGCTATGGAAGGTTGCAAGTCCTTTCTGGGAGAAGTGATGAGGCAGCATGCACACACTTTTAGTTATTGTAATCAGTGTCAATGGAGCTTGTCTGAATTGGGGCAGATGAAGGACAGATATGTGCCTGTTGGCAAATTGAATGAGCAATGTTTGAGCGAACCAAAGCTTCAATTGTGCCAATCACAGAAAATCTAGGATCAGATACAGGTCTCCTTGAAAAGTTCGTAAATCAACCTTCCCCATAGGTGAAAAAAATTAAACCAGGGTCATAGATCCAGCAGATAATTACATAATCTATTTATTAAAGTTGGCAGGCAGCAGTGGGTGTGTAAGCATTCTGTAAGTGCTTAGCCACATACTGTAAATATGGGGTGGAGAGGGGTGTTCATCAGATACGTCCTTCCTTAGTGGGAGGTAGACATTTGTTCTTTCCATTTCCCAGTCTCTGACTTTCCTGCAATCTAATTGTGCTATTTTTTTGGGGTGGAGGTGGGTCGGGGGAGAGGAAAGAAAGGATAAAGTCATATGTGCATTTATGTGTGAGTGAGGATAGTTGGGGTGGAGAGGAAGAGGAGAAAAATAAGAGGGGAATCCATTTTATGATAAGAGTGGGTGGGATCAGCTTCATTGTGGTATTAAAGGCCATCATCTAAAATTGAGTGATTGATAATGATTTGTAACATTTGCAATTGTTTTTACCCTATAAGATAAACAATCCTCTTTGTTATTCAGTAGTTTTCAAGAGAGGTAAACAGTGAACCATGAGACACCTAGAAGCATTTATTTTTTATGCAACAAAAAATTTAAATATGATCATGTGTACATAAAAATGTACACAATAACTACACTGAACAATGTCTGGAATCAATAACATTGATGCAACAGTAAAGAATTTCTCTAAGATAAACAAACATGGAGATGAGCGTGAACAGGGAGACAAACTGGTGAAAAATAAAGTTTTAAAAAAAAATTCAACATACCAATAAAAACACTCAGTTAAATGCATTAACAATTTGAACTGTTTTAACTGTCTTCATAAGCTGCCAAAATCCAATTTGTTTCTAAAACACTTCATTTTTTACATCATTGGTTACAGAGCCTGGTAACTTGGAAACACCTCACATCATAAAACTGGTCTGTCTCTAAGGTACCTCATTTACTTCAAGATCTGATACAAAAATCTGAAACACAAAATGTTTCCATTTACCTTTCGGAGCAATAGTTTTACAGGAAAGAAGATAAAAGGCCTCTGATAAAATTTCATAAATTAAAAGTACTAAAAGTAAGATTTTTTTTAAAAGTATTGTTAGGTTAGAGAGGAAATGTTGAGGAAAATTCTCTAGTGGAACTGGTTAACACCCCATTTTACATTTGCCCATTTCCAACACTGCTCAATGTTAAAAAATAGAATTTGAGGACTGCCCCAGTGAGCAGAATTCTCACACTCGACACCCTCAGAACGGCAAATTTGAACTCCAGCCTCACTTGCAAAGAGTAAGCTTCGTCAGGTTTCAGCCAGCTTACCAGATGGAAGCATTTTGTAGCAACAGAGCACTCCACTGTGTGTGAGTGAGCGAAAGAAGAGACAGAAAGCATGTGCACGTGCGAGAATAGAAAGAGGGGGCCGAATCCATCCTAATAAGCATATCTCAAAAAAAAAAGCAACATTGCCAGCAACCGAGAAAACAAACCATTCCACTTTCCTGGCTGAAAGAAGACAGCAAGAAATGATACTTGTGTGTAGGTATGTATGTAGGGGGGGAAAAAGAAAAAAAATCGACCAAAAAAGGCAGTAATTCCAATATCACTGCCATCACTGGAGCTCAGTCTGTACTCACTGGTCCTCAGCCTGTATTCACAAAAGACACACATTTCTCTGCAAGTTCCAGTAACTATCAATATAAATTACACAAAAATAGTGTAAGGAAATTGCAAATACAGGCCTGGGCAGTCTACAGTCACACAAACCATGCCCAGACGTTTCTTTGAGGATCAACAACATGGACTCAGTGCAAAACTTTAGAGAACAGTGTGAAAAAAAATCTCCCCACCCCAACATTAAATGGCAGACTTAGTATTACACCTGAAGTCTTCACTACAACATTTATGGCAGTAGCGTCAAATATTATAAGCACATACTCAACTGCTCTTTTAACCACAGCTGTTTTCTTGTATTCTTTCACTCTCACCCAAATCAAGTTCTATTTAAAAAGGGACTATTTTTAAATAACACAAATGCTTCCGCCTGCAAATTTGATAATAGTAACATGAGACTCTATAATGCACCTTTTCCGACTTCACAAGTCAGTGTAATAACTTACTTTGGAAGGTAAAACTGCTGCAGCAAATTACTAATGCATAATTAAACTGGTTACATAAGACATCCTGTAACAAAATCCCAATCTAAGGGATCATTTTTATGAAGTGTACATATATGTTAAACAATCTTAACATAGAATATGCTTCATAAAAACAGCCCCAGGGAATTACTGACTGCTGGAGTAGCATCTGCCCTCCAGCAATGCAGAAGTTAAATTTTAGTTAAAATTTAAATGGAGTTCAATAATATCTTAACCAAAGCTCTGAAGCAGTGTTGTCCTGATGTTTTGAAGGTGAGGAGGTTGCGTATAGTAATTAAGTTTTTGTACAGTATCTCAATCCTTTTATCTGGTACGTTTCCTTCAGTGGCAAGGAACACTTCTTTCTACAGCCTTCGTCTCCTTCCCTTTGGCATGGATTTTCTTTTTACCTACATCCAAAAACAATAGAAAAGGATAAGTGTCAGAAATTAAAGGAAAGAAAAAGATGTCTCACCGAACAGGTCACATGCAAGTTGGTTTGTAATAATATTAATATCCTTATGAGATCAAAGAAACATATAGAAAACCCAAGAATGAAGAATGGTTATAAATATTTCTAGAAATATTGAACTGTGCTCAGCAGAATTTCAACACTTCAATCCTGAAATATACTCCAGTAGGAACCACTTCTACAGCGAGAAGAGGCAAAAATAGACTTGCTTTGTCCTGTCAGGGTTGGTGATCAACCATAAGAATGAGTCTACGATTAAAAAAGCTGAAAGCCTGAGACAGTTTTCAATCCAGAATAATATGAGGCAGATATGATTCACAAATTTAAAATATCATGGCTAAGAATGTCAGTTTTACTTGATTACCTTCTATGGTCAGAGAAAAATTTCACAAGTGCTATCTTTGTGAAGGTTTTATCTGGAGTTATTCATTGCCCACATCAGATTTAAATACGATGTGCACAGTCTGCTGGGAGATCAGGCTCGATAGCTCATGTGGCTATTTGAAACATAAACCTATCTTTCTCTTCCAGATTCTTTTCTATGATATTAGGAATGTTAGAGCTGAAGCAGGTCAACAGGTTCAATGCTGTGATAGAGCCTGGGCACGTTATCTAATCAAGAGACTTTCTGGTCCGAAGGCAAGTTGTGGTGTTGAAGACATCTTAGCTGGTGTCCCAGCTCTTTGAAACTAACTTGAATTCACTGCCCTATTCTAGTAAGATTTCATAATTTGTCACTGATACTACTGCACCTTAAGAAAGCTTCCCTTCGCTAGTTTTGTTTTATCAATCTCATCCTGGCTGCTCTCACAGGACTTAAACAGGTCCAGTTCCTCAGCTGAGCTTTCTGGAGTAGACTCCAGTTCCTTCACTGAATATCCATCACTGTCCAAAACCTGGATTCTGAAAAAATAAAGAGGGCTAGAAATCAGTAGCAGGAAAACTCATTCCACTCCCTTAAGGTACTGCAATTATGTTATATATAAATTACAAAATCTGGACCAGCGACAAAAGGCAAAGACAAGAACAAAATGCACCAACAATGAATATATGAGAACACAACTAAACGCTAACCACGAATTAAAGACAAACCTTTGTAGATCCATTTGTCTCTGTGCTGGTGCTCTCTTGACATTTGTTTCTTGCTGTTTTGGTACTTTTACATTTGTTGCTTCTGGGTCTGCAGGGCTTTCCTGATTAGCTGCAGCTCTTTTTCGGCCTCTTCCTGCCGGTTTATTTGTGTCGGTGTTTTTTCCAACGTTGCTCTCAGACACTGCTTTAGGGGGACGACCTCGTCTGGCCTTGGGTGGAACAGGTCCTGCTGTTTCTTCAGACTTTCGTTCTTCCGGGGTCTGTTGAATGTTCTCTGAGCCAGCAGCAGGTGCCGTCCTTTTCTTTCCACGCTCTGTACTTGTCTGTGGTGGTAAAGACTGTTCAGAGGACATCTCCTGTTATAAATAGGACAGAGCATACACAGACCGATGCATAATACTGCTACAGACTCTGTAATTTAGGATTTTTAATCTTCTAAGAGTGACTTCAAGATACCCCCTGCACTGTATGAGGTAATAAACAACACTTTAAGTAGCCACCTCCCTGAATAACTGTTTAAAATAGAAGATATTCTCAAGTTTGCGTTGGTCCAAAAGCATCCCTGCAGAGTCACATCACACTGGGTTCTCCAATTGAGACACAAAATTCATTCCAATGCCAATCTGATCGGTCAGTCTTCACGTCAGATGTGAGCAAACTGGGCTTACTTATTATCCTGATATCATTCCCTGCTCACTAGCATTTGGATAAACTAAGTTGCCAGTCAGTTTAACTAATTTCCACATGACTGCTTCTGGACTGGCAAAGTTGAGGTCATTTTCTCTTGAGAATTTACTTCATAGTATCTCTTTTTGGGGTGGGTAGGAATAAGAATAGTTATTTATATTATATAAATGAATTCCCATCCACCTCTAAAAGTAATGCTTCATTTTAATATCTAAACAAACTACAATACACCCCATGATATTTGGTATCTATGAACTGTATGTACCATACCTTGTTTCTGACTGGTTCATCTTTTTTTTCTGTTTTAGCTGGCGTGACCGAAATCAGTATTACTGGATTCTCTTCATTCTCACTGACTCCAGTTTCTGAAGTTTCAGAATTCTGTTCCCTGGTACAAAGTAAATCAAAAATAGTTTCCATATAAATTTATTTGCAAGAGCTCAAAGAATTTTCAATTAAGTATTTATACTTAAATTACCGTACTGTAATTAAAGGTTTGTATTTGATATGTCTTTGATAACCACAACTGTAGTTACAGAGGAGCAGTTCTATGCCATACATCAAGCTAGGCTGTAAATATCTGTATTTTTATGAAAAGGTTCACAGTTCATCGGTGGAAAGGAAACAGGACTTTTATACAATAGTTGGCCGCTTGTGTTTGTAGTGGCAGCAGAGCAGTACCTTTGTTGCCGTCTGTCAACTTGTTTAGGACATTGACAGTCCAAATTCCACTGTACGTGGGAACAGGCAATTGAACTGCCTTTGAATAAACCCATTATCATTAATTGGCTGTGCATGTATAGGTTACAGTCTAGATAGATGCAACAACGTTAATTAGCAGCATAGAACATTTCTTTAGTTAAAGAGGTAATCTCTGGTTACCATTATCTTTTGTTTTCCTGGGATAAATAATAATTTTCATTTGGTAAAATGCCTTTCACATCAGGAGGGAGGCTCAACTGCTTCACAGGATGTAAAGTGAAGTGACTATGTTTTGTGGGCAAACAGTTGGAAAACTTTCAATCCAAACTGGATTTAAAAGTCTTGAGCTCTTAATCTGAAGTCTTTTTTAATGCTTTAATTTTGCCACGTACTGTACAGGTACTACGTCAGGGAGACTATCTTGTGGGTGTTGCCTCCAGGATGTAAAAGTTTATACAGTAACAAGAAGGTTCTCCAGGAATTGCATGAGGCTGAATGTTATTATTCCAAGTACACAGTCATTCCCCTATTACACCAACAGAGAATACTGACATGAATAATCAGGGAATACAACCATGAAGACTTACTGCAAGACAACCAAATGTTAATTATTTCTGCTTCAGGAAAATATTTCATTCTGATGTGGATTTCTGCTTCTTTAATATCATAAAAATCCTTGCATTTGATATGGCAACTTATCACATTGTTGAAACATCTCAAAGCATTTCACAGGTTTTACTGGAAAGTGTGCTGACCATTTGCAGGCAATTTGTACTCTGGCCGTGCCATTTGCACATGTACCTCCATTTATCCTCAAACAAGCACGACCACATTTATTAGCCCTATAAAACAATAGTTTCACAATCCCAATAAAAATCATGAAGTGACGCTGGGTAAAACTTTAGAAGCTGTAATTGTAACATAAGATTCTATTGTAGTTTGCAAAGGTTTATAATCACATGTGCAGATTTTTACAATCCTTACATTTGGTTATGTTTTTTTCATGGCAGAGACACATCCCAAAACGCTTCACAGGAAATACTGTACAGTGCAGTGACTGTGTGTTTTGTTGGCGACTGTGTCACCGTTAAAAGCATATGAAGGAATCGGGAGCAAGTCATAATTTCTGCACAAACTGTTTCTATGGCCAAGTCCTAACTATTGCAGGCTGGAATATAAATGTTTTCCTGATTTCACATTCCCTAATCTAACATTACTGATGTGGACATGAAACTGCTTCGAGTAACTATCTAAAGATTTTGAAAGCCTTCAAAGACCATCATGTAAAATTGCTTGTGGGCATTCTTTGCCATCCTTATTAGAATGCAAATTTTAAAGTTTTACATTCAGAATATAATCAGCTACAAATTCAGAATATAATCAGTTAAAAGTTTGTTACATTTTAAAGAAAATAATATTGTTAAAAAAACAAGAAAGAAAAATTCAGGAATTTACCAGCTACTAAGTATGAGAATAACCTTACCTTCCCTTGTTTGCAGCTGGTGAGCTGGGTTCAGAGTTTCCACTTATATTGCTTCCAGTATCTGACACCGGGGTTCTGGTCTGTGGTCTTCTACCAGCTGCTGACAGAGGTTTGTTCACTGCACCCAGTACAGTAGCAGGTTTAGGCTAAAAAACAGATTCATGTACCCATAAATTAAGCATGTTTTATATATTGGACATTCGAATAAATTGGATGAAACCCAGGTGCTGAATTCCTACAGCAGATATATGCTACAAATGCAGAATTTGTTGAAAGTTTCTGTTAATTTTCTGGTGGTAAGACAGGTTTTTCTTCTATTTTTAAATGAAAATTTTAAAATAAACTACAGGATACTCCAGTGCTGCAGTAAAGGCATAGAATAAGGTACCAGGAATCCCAATTCTGAAGAGATCAAGTAATAGAATGAATTAAATTAGTTTCATTTAAAAAAGTTTTAACATTTTTAAGACTGTTCCAAACAAGGTTTGGTCATCAAAATATTGGCTGGTCTCGTTTTCAAAAAATATCCACATTTTTTATATTTATAGACTTATAATCTCAATTTATTTATAATGTGACAAACATATGGTGGCTTCAAATGTGTCAGAATACAAATAATTTTTTAACAAAATATTCCAAATGACAACAGCACAGTGTTACAAAATCCACTGACTGCAAAACAGTCGTGTTAAAATAAGGCCAGTAGATCAGAGGTGCCCAATCCATTTGCCCAGAATGATAAAAGCAGGGTTTGGCAGGTTACAAAAATGATATAACCAAACTCCTGATTGTAATTTGCTGACATGGTTCCACAGCACAACATTGGTACAAAACAGGATTGTTCCAGTCCTAACAGACAAACCTGCAAATATAATTTTGTTTATAAAAAGGTTTGTAAAATTGAGTCCCTTTTGGTTTAGCAATTCTCTATTTGTTGAAGGCGGGCAGGAGAGTTGCCAGTGAGTTACATGTTTTTTCACCATCCTTCTGGCATTAAATAATGTTCCGTTCCTGAAGTTCTTGCTGGTTAGGCAGATGGAAGAGGCTCTCTGTCCAGAACTCACATAGTTCTGGCCTGAACATATTGTTTCAATTGGGAAGAATTGCATTTTTATATGGCGCTTATAAACTGATAAATCTCAAAGCACATTACACTAATTATGCTCAGGTACAGTGACTTTTAAGTGATTAATTCAATCAGACTTTGCAGTTCAACATAAGTCCCAAATCGGAAGATGGAACAGATCCTTGAAGTGCAAAGCATTGTGGACTCTCAAACCAAGGCAAAACTCAAGGGACAAATTATTAAATTGCTTTCTGCTTAATCACTCATTATTTATATTATTTTGATCTCTCCAGAACCCTGGCTAGGAATCACTTCTGGTATACATTATTAAGCACTGCTTGCGTTATCATGTTTTATTTCAGAAGGATGCTGAAAATTTTCAGAGTTGCAGCATTGTTAGGTAGGTGAACAATATAGTGATGATCATAAAAATACACTTGGCCCAACAAACTTCTGATCAAGGGAAATACCCCGAAGCAGTTTTTCTTTCAGATACTGATTGATCAACTGCTCAGTACTGGCATCTTCTGTGCTTTTTTTTAAAAAAAAGCATTGGATTCTAACATTTAGTTCCAGTAAGAAAATCAACTTTCCTTTTTTATTATTTACGATTAGAGTTTCTCTGAATTTAATACTCAAGTTTTGAACATAAAAAAATTACTATGAAAAAGCAAGAGAAGAGTTAAAATAGATGTTGGAAACTTATCAGGGTTCCACTTGGAGAATAACTGCAGGTAAGATTTGTCAGCGCCTTGGGACGTCCACCCGACGTGAAAGGCGCTCTATAAATGCAATCTTGTTGTTGTTCTTGTTGTTATCTTTGCATCCCTTCAGGGTAAAGTGCAGCAACTGATGTACCTACTATACAGTATTATCACAAGAACAGCAAGGGGTAGGAACTACAGCTGTAAGGCTTGGCAAAGGGGAATCCCTATTTATTCCCAGAAAGTTCAAGAGTTACTGGCAGGATGAGATGTTAACAATTCATCCACCTGCCGTGAATTTTGGCTGGTTTGCTCTTTTTACAAATAATACAATTCAAAATGTTCAGTTTTTGTATGACAAAAACTTTGTAGGTGGAGTTATGCCTTAACTCCCCATGCACCCTAACATTGATTTTCATCAAGAGATACTGGAGGTTGTGGATGAGAAAGCGGAAATTGCTCAAGCATTAACTCAAGCACTTTTAATCTATCAGTTACTGATCTGATTTACTGCAATTTTCCCAACTGCTACGTAGTTGCCTCAGTACTGTTTAGAGCTAATAGATTGTTTCATTTAGTGTGGCAAGGGGAAGAGATATATATATTATATATATATTAGGAATTAAAGAGCAAATAAGATTAGCCTGCAAAAAATCCTTATTAGGTTTCTATAATCTTGTATAATAAACCTTTTAAAAATCTTACCTTCCCTGTGAGTAATAATGTCTTTGCTTCATCTGACAAGTAGGACTTGCTATTGCAGGAATCCTAAACAAAGATACAATGATTGAAAGAAATTTACTTTCTCGTGAGGTTAGGAAAAAAACATAGAATAGCAAGAGAAAATTTGCATTCTCCTCATTTCCCTGCTATACGTGTACAAGCAATTTCCCCTAGCTCCTCCTCACTGCAAGTATTATTCCTAGCCTGTGGAAGATAAGCAGGAGACTTGAGTTGGCTGCTAAGTAATGGAAGAGGCAGGTAATTAGCTCTTCATTTCCCACCTCTGTTTATAAGTATCCTAAGGAATTGCTGTGCCTGCATGGTATCACTGTATTTGGCATCACATTAGGCACACAAACACTACCTCACTTATGCACAAATAAAAACGTAATCAGATAAGGAAGGAATAATCGCAGAATTTTTTTTGTCAGCCAGTGTTTATCCGGTATGGAGCGCACATATTCAACCAGGAAGGATGCATACTGTTTATCTAATCTGACTTTAGGTTTAGGTTGGCAAGAGCCATGGCTTGGGGCCACCAGAGGTAGCACTAGGATGCAGTTCTTGTAGTCAATATATTTTGCTTTGATATTTGCCCATATTTTGCTTTGATATTAACTTCACTGGACAGCAAAATAGTTTACAACTGTAGATTTACCTGCACTTGCAGAGAATAGGGCACAGCTGGGGATCGAAAAATCCCTTCATGCCCTGGCACCTCCCTACCTCTCCAACCTGCTTACTCCCCACTCCATTAACTGCTACCTCGACTCACCTGGCTCTGACCTCAAGCTTGTTCTTCATACCTCCGTTCCATCATCAGCGGCAATGCTTACAGCTACTACTCCTGGAAACTTTGGAATTATCTCCCTCAATCCCTCCACCTTGCCCCCTCCTTCCATATTTTCAGATCATGCCTGAAGACCTTCCTCTTCGACTGTGCTTACGGTTACCTCCTCCCTTCCCCCGATTTGGAATCAGGCTCCACCACCGTTAAGAGCCCTGATACGGTACCCCACGTGAAGGGCGCTATATAAATGCAAGTTGTTGTTGGACCTTCCCTAAACAATTGATTTACCAAACACTCATTGTTCAGGTTTTTGCCTGAAGGATGGCCACTTAAGTGGGTGTTCTGGAAGGTTACTAGGTGCTGTAAAGGAAACGGAGGGATAAATCCAAGAGAAAACCTAGGGGAAAAATATATTGAATGTGACCCCTTTCAAAACACCTAGTATCTTGCAAGAATACTTAATAAAGTAGGAAAAACAAATTACTTTATCGGGTGGTGTGAAGAATTTTGTTGGGAGCACTGGGTCCTTTGGAGAGTCCAAGTTATATGTTGTACTTTTGCTGGTAATGACAGTGAGTGCCACGTCACATACTATGTAGAGTTTCTGTGAAACAAACAAGACAAATTTAAGCAAAAAGGATGTCATAAAATGTGTCTGTTATATTGTATAATTGAAACAAAGCATGATTCCATTTTCAACACATTCACATCAGGTAATGGTAAACAGAAAAAAAAACTTGCCTCAGATTTGTCGTATAGATTTAGGCAATGAAATCTTTCCTCCTAATTTGTTCAGCCTTTCCATAGGGACAGGATTATACCAACATACATCGAAAAATGTAATAGCATAGTTTTGTAAGTCTAAAATTGATCACTGTGTTCGTACAATTCACTGAATTTAGTTATTTGCCTGAACTAACATTCATACCTGTGATACAAGACTGATACTGTAAAACTATCCGTGGTTTATAAAGCTGCATATGTGAACTTTAGCCAGAGAAATTAAAACATTTAGAGAAAACAAATTTTACATTTTACTGTATTAACGTTAGCACTCGATTGCTTATAGCTTCAAGCAGCATGGTCCAACAGGCAGCCCGTGGTCTACAACCAGGACGGCGCATGATTTTGTCAGGCCCGCAAACCGTTTTCGACCTTGTTGCTTTACCTCTCTTCTGGTTGGTCCCCAGGAGGCAGTGCGGAGAATGACAGGAAGAGGGGCGAAGTGGGAGGCATCCACCCTCGCCCCTCTCCTCCCCTAACTTTCGCGCTTCTTCAAGCAACTCAGTGAGACACAGCGAGCAGCAGGAGTATTTTGCAATTGTAAATTACAAAACTATGAGTCTCAGTAGAAAACACAAGGGAAATAGAGGATTTCAGTGTAAGTGGGAAGTGGATTATTTGTTTATTGAAAGTAATGGAAAACCTTAGTGCCTTGTTTGCTTGCACGTCATATATGGTTTGAAGGAGCTCAGAGTTAGTTTTGCAATTATGGATTAATTTGTTTTGGTTTTGTTGAGCATTCTCTGTAGGGACCTCCATATGCCAAGTTAATATCTTGCGTTTTGACTTTAATACATTAAAAAAAATTGTTACATATATTTCCTTTGAGGTGATCATTATTAAGTAATTTACACAATTTAAAACGTAGGATTTCTGTTTAATTCTTATACAAGTGCAAAACAATAACCAAAACTAAGGCAAGGAGAGGATGAGAGCAATGGTCAGAATACAAATAGTGATAAAGATAACATAAATACTGCAGAAGAAAAAAGGTAATAGGAAGTTACCACAAAAGGTGTAACAAGTCAAAAAGTGTGAGAAGAACATCGTCAGGGCATACAGGCATGTTGAGGACAGTTACCCAAATGAGAGCATAAGAAATAAAACAAGTGAATTAGAAGCACAAATTCAGCTTAAAGGGTATTATAATAATAATAATCCTTGCATTTGATATAGCGCTTTTCACGCCTTCTAGACGTATGATGTGGTAGCCATTACAGAAACCTGGTTATAAGCTGGGAAGGATTGGGAGCTAAATATTCCAGGCTATAAAATCTTTAGAAAAGACAGGGACATTGGAAAAGGAGAAGGAGCAGCAATATTAATAAAAGACACTATTACAGCAGTGGAAAGGAAAGATTTCAGTAAGGTCGAAAAGGTTGTGGAAACACTGTGGGTAGAATTAAGGAACAGCAAATGAGGTAAGACTCTGTTGGGAGTAGTCTACAACCCTCCAGAGAGTTGTGATGTAGTGGGGAAATGTATAAACACGGAGATCAGGGAAGCACGTAGCAAAAGCAGGAAATTGGAAATGCCAAGATAATATAATCCTTGCATTTGATATAGCGCTTTTCACGTCGGGAGGACGTCCCAAAGCGCTTCACAGAACACACTGTCAGGTGAATTGACTATATTTGTGGGCGAACGCGGCAGCCAATTGCGCACAGCAATGTCCCACAAACAGTCGTAGATTGAAAATGACCAATTTATTATTGGTTTTGGTTTTGGAGGGATTATTATTAGGCGTGTGGAGTAAGGAAACTTGCCCAAGGTTTCGCCCTGACCTGCCTGGAATTGAACTTGCAAAGCAAGTGCTCTAACCACTGAGCTACAGGACTCCACAAAGATAAGTTGAGTTACAGATCAGCCATGATCTAATTGAATGTGGAACGGGCTTGAAGGGCTGATTGGACTATTCCTGTTCCTACTTTCCTATGTCACCCAAAAGTTGGACCACCCTGGGATCAACCCATCAGCACAAGTCATTTCAATCTTGAGTTATTTTCTGAAGATAACACTGTAATATAACAAATGATTCAGTTCTTAGCTATCACAGTATTCCATTTCCAAAATGCATTTCTCTCACCTCATTCATTTTGCAATCATCTGGTGCTTGAGCATCCTTGGTCTGTTTGATGTTCTCCACCATTTTTCTTATAAAAGCATGGCTATTGTTTTCATTTTTTGTCATTAAAACTTCCAACATGAACCACAGGCATCTTATCAGATACAGTAAAAAAAAAAGTTGCATTAAGAAGTGAAAAGGTAAGGCATTAAAAATAAAGGAGGGTTTTACCAATGGCCAACAGGTTTTTGGGGGGATATTGGTTCAAAAGACATGCAAGGACAATTTAAGCAATGCAGAATTACATTACTTACTCTTTGATGTCACGTAGCTGCTCAATATCTTGCGTTTTTGTAAAATCTGGGTCATGGGCAAGTAGATGAACTGTGTATGGGACTACGTATTCAGGCAAGAGAGACAGCAGCTTCTCTAAATAACAGACAAAGCATTGAAAATTAGGACATCAGTGTGTGCAAATTGACTGCCACATTCACCTAGAAATACACAGCCATTACTGTGTTTTTCAAAAGATTAATTAAATTCTGGATATAAATTAACATTAATGGTGCCAGTTACAAAGTAAATACAAACTAAATAAACTAGAATTTCACATTTCTGCAGATCTTTTCGTGTTTGGAAGATAGGTAACAAATAACAGTATGATAAAAAAAATCTTCCAGTCACTGCTTGAAAGTCTATTCAGGAGTGTGGAGACTGTGATTTGTATTTTATTGCTCTGATGTAGCACTTGACAGATTTAGGTTGAATTGTTAGTGCAATTAAAGTGAAAGCCAGTGCTATGACTCATAAACAAGGCTTCTGTTTTTCAGGGTTTAAATTTTTTTTCGGGATTTATTTTTACTTGATTCTAAGCATTTTTGAGTTCTAAATCCAGATGTGTATATTAGCTTGTTAGCAAATTTACTCAAAGACCATAAACTGTACATCAAAGAAGTTTCTTATTTGATATGTGAACATTATGCCACGCCCCTCTTCCCAAATATGACACTGACGCAACAGTATCTTGACAAATCTTCCACAGGAATTTCAAATATTTGGAATAAACAGGTAATACTAACCATGAGCCATTGGGTTTTGCTTGATATACTCCCTCCGTATACTGATATTTTTAAGGAGACACTGTCTGGCATGTGCTCTTCGCTCCTTTACAGGGTCCTTGGCACATAGTGCAAACACTGCCATATACTCCAATGGAAGTAATAATTTCCCCAGGGCCTTGTGTAGTTTCAGAGCAAATATCTGCCTCACCTGGTAACACTCATCCTGCAACAGCAGAAGTACTATATGAACAAAATATCATCATGTTGATATAAACAATTACATTGGTCACAAATGCTCAGTAATCATTTCACAGGCAGATATAATGCAATGGTGATAGTGTAATGATAGTCTCTAACATATAATCTAATTCACCGAATAGTTTAAATTTCACAGTGGGGGAGAGAAGAAACCGGTTAAAAAAATCGAGGAGACAAAACAAAACTGAAAAGGATCATGATAGTAGATGCAAAATAATGCCAAGAAATCTTAAAGGACCTGAAGAGAGTTCAAAATGAAAACAAATGAGTACTTTATGCATGGTTTTTAAATCGGGTGGAAAGGGAATGGAGAAAGGGAAGCAGAAAAAGAGGAAGAACAATAACAATATGCCAGCCAAAACCCGTTGTATGAGCTCCACGAATTTGACATCAGCAAGGCAGAATTTCTGGAGGGGGAACGAAAACCTTTGACGTTGTGCCCCAGAGTACTAAATGAAACAAATGGATGAGATATGTGGAACACTAATAGACATTTTCAGGGAGTTAAACAAATAATGAAGAGGTAATATAGTAACCCTTGGTTTTGGTATAACACCTATAACATCAAAACATCTCAAAGTGATTTACAAAAACTACTGTCATGTGTCATGATTATTAATAGACAAACAATTTGCATACAGCAATGTCCCTAAAACAGCCAGGAGATGAATGACCAGTTTATCTGGAGAATTGCTGGTCAGGACACTGGGCGAAACTCTTCTTCGACAGTACCATGGGATCTTTAATGTATATGAGGACAAAAAAGTGCGATTTAACGTCTCACCTGAAGGGCAGCACCTCCAACCATACAGTGCTCTCCCAAAATTGTAATGGAGTTCAAAATTCCAGGTACTAATAAACTGGAAACAAGAAAATAACTGGAACCTCTTTGGAGCCTGCTGTTCCTAATATATACAAATGATCTGGACTCATACTCAGTGCAAATCAAGTTCAATACAGATAATAAAAGATACAACACATAGGAAGTAAAAATAGGAGGAACTTGTAAGTCCTAAACATGATAGAGACTAATAAGGGGCAGTTGAAAGAGGCTGAAAAGTGTTAGTTGATTGTCACATACTTCACTGTGCTCTTTCTTGGTCAGCTGGGTGTCTGATATATATATGGAACTTGTCACCTTGCTAAGAGTATCCAAATCAGACGGAGTTCCACCTAAACATGGAAATTTCCCTATGCCTGGAATGGAATGTCCACTCTGTCCCACGAGGGTCACATCCCACTTATCTGATTTCACAGAGTATTAGGCGCAGGTTGATAAGAGCCAAGGCTTGGGGACCCCAGAGTGTGCGGTGTGGTGTACTGCTGGTTTAATCAGATGAAACCGCAAAGCTTGCTAACGAGAGTGTTGTTTGGCAGAGCTTTAGATTAAAGTGTTAATAGGAGCTGAGTGAGAAGAATCCCTGACTAGTCTGCCCCTCCAAGTCCTGGCAATGAGCCAGGCTGTCTTCAGCTTGCGGACCCACCTGGCTCAGGAACTAGTCAACCAAGACCGCTACAGAAGACTGACTTGATTCCAATATTCTGTTGCCCAGCACATCATCCAGGAGTGAGCTCAGATTCAAGGAGATCTTGCTTACCACCACCTCCCCTCACCTGGTAATTTAAATCAGGTGAGACAGCATTAAGTAAGGCAAACAGGATGCCAGGCTTCATTAGCAAATTAGTTGTGTACTCAAAAAGTAACATTAAGCCATGCAGGGCTATGGTTAGGCTGTATCTGGAGTACCATGTACAGTTCTGGTTGCAGTGATATGGGGATACAGAATATTGGAATCAATTCAGTACTCCATTGCTGTCTTGTTTGACTAGTTCCTGAGCCAAGTGGGTCCAATGCAGGGAGGTGGAGGTGCTCAGTGCCTCGAGGTAGTGCAGAGGAAGGTAAAGAGGCAAATTTTCAGTGTTAAGAGCTTGGAGGAATGATTGCATCATCATCTTGGGCTCAAGGTTATCTAATCTAAGGTGAAGAGATACATCAGTTGAAGTATACAAGACATTTAATGGGATAGAGAAAGTAAACTTGGAACAATAATTCAGATATAATAAGGTAACAGACAAGTGGGCACAGGTTCTGAAGAGCAAGTTCAGGAGAGACATCTGAAAATATTTTTCTTGTACAAAGAGGCGAAACAACAACAACATTACATTTGTATAGCGCCTTTCACATCGGGAGGATGTCCCAAGGTGCTGGACAGTGTATAGCATTTCAGACCCGAGCTGGGGTCAGGGGGGAGAAGGGAGGGGAAGGGGGGTGACCAATGGTATGGTCGAAGAGGAGGGTTTTGAGGCGGGACTTGAAGGAGGCTAAGGAGGGAGTGAGGCGGAGTGATTGGGATGGAGTTCCAGAGGTTGGGGGCAGAGTGGCTGAAGGCTCTAAAATAGATTAATTAGGAAAGATGACTGAGGAGAGGATACTGGACTAATTTAACAGCTTGTTTGCTCTAATAGAAAGATGGTAGGATGGTTTTGTTAAAGGAAGACATCAAATGTCTTTCTTCATCCGAACCAATCCTGCGATCAATTGATATTATGGTGTTCTATCCACTGACGAAGCCTACCCACAAAAGCTGGATGCAGTAATTCCTCAGATTTTAATGATTCAAATCATTAAATAACTTTCTGCTCAATTTAAGAGACATTCACCTTATAAAAAAAGAATTTTTTGGAGCAGCTGTTATTTAATTCATCCTGTACTACAGATCTGAAAATACAATTACAGAACGTTTAATTATCAATTTATCAATCTGCCAAATGACATAAATCAGTCAATAAGCCACCTGCATGCTGCAGTAAAGGAACTGTATACTGTTAAAAGAAATTGAATTCTATAATGTTTGTTTATCATTACATCTCCCCTTGTCTCGTTATACAGAAATGTTTGTTGTGAACCACAAGGTGCATCAATACATTAGAATTGAATGAGAAACATTGCTGTACACAAATTTGACTAAAAAATACAGTAATTACAATTTAGAATAAATCCTGTGAAGTGTTTTGAGATGTCCTCCCGATGTGAAAGGCGCTATGTCAAAATCAAGGATTAGAATTCTATAAGAATGGAAGAATGAAAAAGAAACATCGAAACTGAGTGGATAAAATTAATATATACGTACATTAATAACAAGTGCACAAAGCTGGAACTGCTCTGGGGTGATAATTTCATGGTAACAAGGTTCTTGTGCAAGTTTAAGTATGGCACATCCTGCAGCCAACCGTAACCGAGACATATCAGATTTACTGGAAAACAGAAAAAAGGGTCAACTTTCAAATCAAAATTACGTAAACATTTCTTAAGTAACATAATATTGCAACCTGTAATAAGCTAATGGAGGATAAGATACACAAAACCAAAAGAAGAGTAAATTACTTACCATGTAATCCTTACTCTTCTAATAAAAGGTCCCCTCCACACACATCGATATTGTCTCACGCAGCATGTCTGAACAGGACAAAGAGAGGAAATCAGGTCTCTCTGTTCCTCTTTATATTCTTCAGATCATGTTCTCATTGAAAATGTGTCCGTCTTTGACGTTACTGGGGGATTTTTTGTTTGATTTTGACTAACTCCAATAAACAAATGCTTTTGTGAGGGGCAAGTACCAATGCGTGTATGTGCAACTGGAGGAGACATTTCATTTGAAGAATGAATACAAGGCAAATAATTTACTTTTCCACCACATTCTCAGGTTTCCTTCGCACATATATGAGCAAACCACAGGGAGTACATCCTCCAAAAAGTGCCAAATTCAAAGCCTAAATTGACAAGTATAAGCAGCCGACAGTACCACTAGAGAAAAAAAATGCAGATGGTACATAAAATAAGTGTTTGAAGTGAACGTGTCATCGAGATATCTCAAAACAAAAACATGTAAAAATCTGCTTAGAAATTCTAGTGGAATAAACATCAAGATTAGCAGAGACAGCTATAATATAGCCAAAGTAACACCACTCCGAAGGCAGATGTTTGATGAGGAAACTCTACGGCTTTGAACAACAGCTACTGGAAGGCATTACCTGGAGTCCGAGTTTGCAAAAACACGACAGTACATCCAGGTCTTGGAATACAACTTGAATGGTTTGCAGAAACGTAAGCAGCTACTGCTCAAGCTCTGCACTTCCAACTGGTGGAACCATCGTTCATTGGGTAGGGATGTGTGTCCGAGCAGTGGACAGGAAAATGGTGGCAATCCTCACGCATTTCACGTCGAGCCGTATTGCCCTTCAAGAAGCTTGCAGGGATTTCCTGATATCTACCATTCTCCTAGTGAGGGCTCAAACCCATGCTCGTCGAATGTCAAACTGGTGACCGTCCTTCGAAAGGGTAAACTGGGTCTCTTTGAAGTTGAATTGGCTCCAAGGTGACATGTTTGGCGACGGAATGTCAGAACCCTCTGCGGCGGTCTAGTTCAGTTCCTGAGCTGGGCAGGTCCACAATACTCCAGGGCACCTCTGGCAGCCCACCAGCCTGGTTCATCGGCAGGACTTGGAAGGGCAGATCAGTCACTGGGCACAAGGATTCTTTGGTTTTAGCTGGTTAGATTCCAGTAGTAAACTAACACTCTGGGGTCCCTGTAGCCAACCTGCAACTTATACTCTCTGGAATTAGGTAAGTATAAGCTTTGTCTCTCCAGGGAGAGAGTGTGTATTCCATTCCAATAAATATCTCAGGAATTTCATCGAATGGGTGCAATGCATGGGTTGTTTTTGGTCTGGATTTTCTTAAGCATTATGATCTGTTTCCAAATATGTCAAACACTGACTGACCAAAACAAAACTATAGCATAGAACAGAATTTGTTATAACCTACCAATGATTTTTATTTAAATATACAAACCATTTTCCATTAGAATGTATTAATAGTTTGCATATCTGACACTTTTGAAGATTTTAATGCTGGATGGATGAATTTTTAGCTGGTTTGTGCTTAGATGTCTGTGCAACATAGGACTCATGGAGTCCTATAGCTCAGTGGTTAGAGCACTCGCTTTGCAAGTGAGAGACCTGAGTTCAATTCCAGGCAGAGGGCGAAACCTTGGGCAAGTTTCCTTACTCCACACGCCTAATAATAATCCCTCCAAAACCAAAAACAATAATAAATTGGTCATTTTCAATCTACGACTGTTTGTGGGACATTGCTGTGCGCAATTGGCTGCCGCTTTCGCCCACAAATATACAGTCAATTCACTTTGCAGTGTGTTCTGTGAAGCGCTTTGGGACGTCCTCCCGACGTGAAAAGCGCTATATCAAATGAAAGGATTAAAACAGGAAATACAGTCTGTGTATGTGAATGTGGAAATAACCTGAGAACGAAGTACAATTTTTAGTTGCACAAAATTTCACAGGTTTCACACCTCACAAATGATTTACAATTGGTGTGGCCTGCTTCAATTCATGAATGCAGCTTAAGTGTTGCATTCCAAGGAACAATCTTCCAAATGAGGGAACAAAGAATGGGGGTAGGGGAAGAAGGATACATTCTGCGCTTACGTGGTGACCTTGAGGCACCAAAAGCATGAAAAGACATTTCTGAGCAGTTCTCTTTATTAAGATGACATCAATTTGTATTTGCAAGTGAACCAGTCTTCTGCTTTTATTTTATCATGTTGACTATTTAATTATTATAATAGATTACAGAGAATAATTCTATGCAAAATTACCTTATCTTTTTCTGTTCAGTTAAATCACCCTCACTAACGAGCATTGCTGATAATAGCCGCAGCGTGGAATTGGCAGATTTAGATTGGTTGTTCTTCATCCCTAACAGCCACCGCACCAACAGCTTAATGGCCTGAACCTACAAAGAAAAGTAGAAATGCACATGCACAGAAAATTTTGAACGTTCATTTTTGCACCAACGGGAATGTAAGCATTAACAAAAACAAAATTACATTTGTAAAGCGCCTTTCACATTGGGAGCACATCCCAAGGCCCTGGATAGTCAGTGTTATGAACCTGAGCTGGGGGTCGGGATGGGGGAGGGCAGGGTGGGAAGCAGGATGATTGAAAGCACAGTTGAAGAGGAGAGTCTTGAGATGGGTCTCAAAGGGAGGGGGCGAGATGGAGGGACTGCAGGATGGAATTCTAGAGGGTGAGAGCAGAAGGCTCGCCTGCCAGTAGAGGGTTGGGCAAGGTGAGGGACGTGAAGCAGGCCGGAGCCCGCTGAGCGGAGGGAGCGGACAGGATGGTAGGGGGTTAAGAAGTCACAGAGGTAGGGGCGAGCAAGGCCATGGAGGGCTTTGAAGGTGAGGACCAGGATCTTGAACTGCATCCTCTGAGTGATGGGAAGCCAGTGGAGTCGGATGAGGATTGGGGTGATAGGGGAGGCCGACAAGCAGGGAGTTTGCATAGTCAAGCCTGGATGTTATGAATGCGTGTATGAGGGTTTCGGAGGCCTGCGGTGTGGGACAGTGGCAGAGCCGGACGATGTTGCAGAGGTGGGGGAAGGCAGAGCGGGTCATGGCACAGACGTGGGGTAGAAAGGATAGTTCAGGGTCAACAAGACATCAAGGTTCTGGACTGGCTCAGTGAGGAATGAACATCCTCGGATGGTGATGCTGTCAGGGCCTGAGGTGTGGAGGCGCTGATGGGAGCCAATCAGGAGAGCCTCGGTCTTGTTGACGTTCAACTGAAGAAAGTTAGCTCTCATCCAAGATTTGATGTCTGACAGACACTCTGTTAGGACAGCAGTGGTCCTGGAGTCAAGCGTGGATGCAGAGAGGTGGAAGTTGACCTCATGTCTGCGGATGATGTCACCAAGAGGAAGCATAGATATTGAAGAGGAGGGGACCAAGGACAGAGCCATTAAGGGACAAGAGTTCATCTTAATTTGGTCAAAACAGATCTGTGCAGAAAAAAATACCAACTTCTGAACAATGTTATTGGTACATATTCTATAGAACAGGGATGGCCAACTTGTGGCTCATGTGACTATTTTACACGTTCGTAATGCAGCTCCCAAATTGGTCGTCCATGCTAGAGAAGATTAATTTTGTTTTACTGTTCCATCTTAAAAGTACCTTAGCCAGCACCTCTGGAGAGACTTCCTCATCTGGGGTCCACAATTTGCCATTTTTCCTCCTGCAAACTAACAAAATTACAGATGTTGAGAATTATTATGATCACCAAAAGTTTGGATAAAGAAGCCCCTTCTGCCCATTTGATCTCGTCTCAACCACTCTTCCTGGCTAATCTGTTAATCCTTGCCCTCTTGGTAAGGAAATACTCTCTGGAGTTTGCCCTGAAATTCTGCTTTGCAAACACCTCACCTGTATGATCTTGTTGAGTTTACTTTCTCGATTCAAAATCTTACATTTTTCTCTGAACATCTCCTCTGAAATATCTCTTTTCATGATTGGAATCATAGCTTGATAATGATTCCTAATTCTAACACTGGGAATCATCTGCACTGGCTCCTGTACCTGGGCAGCTTCTTTACGTTGTGCTGACCAGAACGGCAGCACTCTGTCTGACCACAGCACTAGGAGACTTGGATACAATTGTTGGGAATATGAACTCATGTTATTTGGCAATATAGCTCAGCATCCTGATCACCTCATTTATGTTTGCCTCGCAATGTTCTGACATTGTGAGTGATGAACCAACTAATACCCTTAAGATTACTTCAGCTTCCCCTTGGGCTATTCTGTCCTACATGGAGTACCTTGCATTTGTTTGTCTGATCATCAATTGTCAATCACTGGCCCATGTGCATAGCCTATGAAGCTCTCTTTGTATGACCTTTGCTGCCTTCTCTGATTCCACAGTTGCCCCCAACTTATCTGCAAATATAAGCACTTTATGTTGGGTCTGAGTACCTAGGTCATTAATGTATATAAGGAACAGGAGGGGTCCCTTCCACAGGCTCTAAAGGCACCCCACTTAATTCCTTCCCCTCATTTTGACCCATCTCCCCTCTACTTTCTTCCAGTCAGCTAATTTCAAATTCTTATCAATATCTCGCCTTTGATCCCCAGTGAAATCAGTTTGTGAAAGTTTTTTGCATGATACTTCATCAAACTCCTTTTGGAAGCTTAAGTACATTTATGTCATACACCAGTCACTTTGGTAGTCACTTACGCAAAAAAAGTCTGAGGATGGATAGATAAGATCTACCCATTCTGAATCTGTACTGGCTATCTTATTAATTATTAACTTATTAACTCATTAATTATTAATTCATTAATTATTATTAACTTATTAATTATTTTTATTTATACACAAATAATCTTCCATTTTCTTTCTGATGAAATATTCTTTTTTTTTAACTCCATTTTTTAAAATTATTGAGGTCAGGCTAACAATAGATTACATAGAAAAAATATTTTCTCAGTAAAATACATAATCAGATAATGGTAACAACCTATCCTGATAGATTACTTCATGTACAGTATATGATTGCTCCTTAGTATTATAAACAATATGCCGTTTGCATTACATAGTACACATGATATTTTTAATATTGTTTATTCCTTTTTTTCTTAGAAACCAATTGCTGTGCACAACATCTTAACATACCCGGTCGTTCATAAGCAAATCTTTGACAATAAAGTTTGCAACCACCGACTTCATTGGAGAGGCAAACTGGTCTGGGGCCAACATGGCAATGTGCCCTAAGGAGACGAGCGGTGTTATCAGCTGTTCAGGTGCATCAGCATTCAGATTTTTGCTGAGTGGCTAGAGGAAACAAAGTGATTACAAAGAGAATACATAACTGGCTCAACACAATAGCACAGAACTATAATTTCTTGTTAAAAGTGCTATTCTCAGGTTTGTGGTTTAAAGTGTCCAATAAGTAATACTGTGGATCAATTTTTATAGAAATGAATGCTGTCCTTCAACTAAATGAAAGCAGACACAACCAATTAAATTCAAGTAAGGCCAAATAGATACCACACTGAATGAACAATACACTAGATTTTGTGTTGAATGTACAGAAGCTCTAACTTCAAGCTTGAAGAATTTGTTTTTAATTTGAATTGACATTAGAAATCTAGTTGGCAAAATTTAAATGCGTTCTCCAGTTACCACTATCAGGGATTGGCAATAAATGCCAGCATTGCCCACATTCCTAAATAAGTTTAAAAATCAAGGGTCAACATCACTGAGACAGAAGGGTAAAAAATATCCTGGCTGTTTGCTGACTGCTATATTTTGCTGTCTGGGGCCACCTGGACAAATCTTCCCTGAGGTTAGCCTGAACACATGTTCCGCAGATATCAAGGAAAGTTCTGGCTAAAATATTCATTTTCCATTTTTTTTAAAGAACTGTGCAATTGTTTGTTATCTTGCCATCAGGGCTTTCAAATCCAACTCAGAATTGGCTTTTTGGGGGCAGGTTTTCCCATTTGTAGCATGGCTACTATTTGAAGGAATACATAGCAGTATCTGTACTCTGGGAAGAGCAAAATGGATAGAAACAAAGAAATCTACAGCGCAGAAGGCGACCATTCGGCTTCAATCCCACTGCTCCTCTCTATCCCCAGACCCCTTCAAGCCCCTCTTTCTTATGCCTATTTACTTCTCCCTTGAAAGCTAAAAAATAGAATCACTTTATCTCAAGAACATTATAGCTCATTTAAGTAAGATTATGGAGCAGGAAAAACTGATGTATAAAACTAAATAATAATAATTCTTGCATTTGATATTGCAACTTAATGTGTCATCGAGATATTGCAAAACTAAAGATTTATATTTTGAGATTGCCAATGGACCCCTGTGATTAGAGGTTGCATTCCTCATCTCTTTCGCAATCCTGGGATTTTAATGCCCCAAATTGTACCTTGTGCAGGACGCATGCAGTTGTTCTCTGCGCTAGCGGGGTACCTCAGAGAGTGTCCCTCCTCGGGGAAGGCGCTCACCTGCTCCCGTCGGCTTTCCCTCGTGGAAACGTGCGGCCCACTTCCCGTGGAGTCGGAAGACCCACCCTCCTCTTCTACCTGGGCTCGGCCTTTATACAATCCCGAAACCCCAGGATTCTCTTAAACAAATCCCGGGATTTTGGGAGCAACATTACCACATGAGATCCTAGGATCGGGATTGCAGCCCCTATTCATGACAAATTCTGTTGGTTTGCATGACCTTAGAAGTACATCCTTCCATCAATGAAAAAATTAAAAGTATTAGATTACGAATGCCCCTTCCTTTTGTTTTTATAACTTCACATTAAAGAACAAATCAGTTTCAGCAAACAGAAAACAACTAACAGATAATTCAGATACCTCAAAGATCTGTGCCAGCTGTACTTCTTTATTTGTGAAGATGGCGTGAATGCAGTGAACAGCTTGCTTGGCTTGGCGAGGTGTACCTCTCTTTGCTTTCTGATGCAGGATTGGAATAAGTGAACTGTTTGAAAAACAAAAGATCAATTTTACTGAATCGTTATAGAGATGGTTGTAAATGCCTTGCAAAGTTTTAAGTGCTTTGGGTATGTTAACTTTTCTTGCATTACTGAATTCTCTTCCCTTACAGTCAAGATTACATACATTTTGTACTGGTGGTCTTATTTTTTAAATGTAGTTTTATTCAAATAAATAAGACTCAAGAAAGTTCTTAGATTCAATTGCCAGAGGTAAACACCCAACAAGTGGACTGGATACTCAGGAATAAATGAGTCAGGATTTCTGCTCTTGATAAATATAATTTCTGCTGATGCTGGACAAGGACAGGATTGGGCTCCACTTCAATGCCCCCTTTCCCATCCTCTCCACCTCCCATGGTTGCTAACCTACCAGCACTCACAAGCTAGGTTTGTTAAGAATGAGCCAGATATACCATGCCTGAGAAATTGGGACCCTAGTACTGTTTTCCTCAAGAAAAGATGAAAGGATGTGAAGAAATGGTCTCCACATCTGCACAGAAAGGAAAACATTAGTACAAAGAATTAACTGGATTTTTAAAATCAATTTACTGTGAATTTTGAGGGAATTCTGACAATAATCTTTTCTTGGTGCGAGGGCAGAGAAACTCCCACCATCAATGACATGAAAAAGGTTCCATAACCAAGGCTTAGTTATATATGGAAGTTAATTTCCCTTTCTGTATGAGTTTTATTTACTGATGAATGAGAGATATCTTTAAAATGTTAAAAGGGTTACATTGTTTCAATGTATAATTATATAGAAACTGCTTTAAAAATCTAAAAATGCTATGCAGAAATGCTATGCCAGCATCTTCTTGACAATGGAGAGAGAATGTAAAAATTCTACCAAATCAGCGTATTATTATCTTTAAATACAGGAACTATTGGCTATATTGTTTTGAAATCATAGCCAATAGTTCATGTATCTAAAGATTATAATACACTGATTTGGTAGAACGTTTATATTCTCTCCCCGATGTTTTTAATATAAATTAAATCAGATTTTGTAAATAATGATACTGCCATATAAAAGTTATATTTACAAAATCTTTCAAATCAATTGATATTCCAATGAAGCAGAACAGTGTTCCCTTAGAATTTTTGTACATATGGAATTTGAATGTCCAGAAAATTCTTCCTACTGGGTACTTACGAACGAATCTGTGGGAGATCAGTTTCTATTTTATGTCCAGTGTTTCTGAAGATTTGAATGGCAGCCTCTGCTACTTTATCATCCTCCATCTTCAAACACTGCAAGAGTGATTCATACGTCTCTGAAGAGTGGAAGGAGGTGGGATGTGTGAATGACAAAACCTGCAGCACAGAAATGGAAAGGAAGGAGAAATACAAAGGTGACCTTTTTTAAATATTATATTTTCATTTTGAAAGACAACCTTATACCCAACAATATTTATTTGTTCAACATGGATTCAAAATTTAAAACCCTAAAAAGGGATTGGTTAGTTTTGTCACAATACTGACAGATTCAAAAATGTGGTCAGATTTTAAAGAAGTTATTAATGCATGAAACTACATTAAGTTCAGACTACAATTTAACAGCAAATCCACCCATACATAATTATTTCAATTTAGAATGCAATCTTCCCATAGCACATGAGGCTGTAATGTTGAAGTGCTTTGGAGATCAAGAGCTTTCATTTTAAGATAATTGGGTTTCATACCTTAAGAAGCTCCAAGCCTGCTCTGATTGCAGAGTCAGGGGTTACACCTTCCTCTTCATCATCTGCAGAGCCTTCGATGGATTTATTCATGAGCTTCACTAAAGAACTGTAACATAAGACATTGGCTGCAGTGATGAGCGATTGCATGCACACTTACCTTTGCATTGAATTACGCATGCGCAGTGCAGATGATTGATTAAATCTGATTTTGTACGACTTATTGCCTGCATTTGCCTGCAACTCGGACTAAGCGTAAGTGTCATGTTTAATGTTATAGTCCCGACTGATACAACTTATGTGAGTTTTACTATAAACTATGGCTACTGCTCAAAGAATACACAAATAAAATAATAAATAGATGAGGGGAGAAGGGAAGCGTGGAGGGGGATTGGGAAAGAGGATTAGGATGGGCGGAGTCCCATGTGGAGTATAAACACTGATAAAGACAAGTTGGATCAATTGGCAGGTTTCAATGCTTTCCAGTTCACGTAATTCAATGTAATACTCAAGGGATGAAGGAAACAAGCCAATTTCCCTTCTGTAGCCTCTTCCGTTTCCAAAGCAATGAAAGTAAGATATTGCTTGACAATCCATCATCATCATCATTAAAAGCTGTATGAAATCCTTTTGCACTTATTGTGAAGTCTACTAAACAGTACTGCTACTCAATATGTAATACCACTCTAGCAGTTAACCAGCAGTACAATAAAATAAGAGCAGATTCAATGTACTGAATGATTATTTAAAAAAGGCTTCAGTCCTTTCAATGTAAAGTGTTTACAATTCTCTTTTGAAAGAAAATGAATTATTGAACCAGTGACATAATTCAGTGACCCCAATACTTTTTAATCATAGATATGCCCAGTGGAGTGGAAAATCTTTGGAGACTAGTTTCCTCAGTGCTCAATCCTTGCAACTAGATTAAATACTTCAATGAGGAACTGTTCAATTGAAGAAAGATTGAAAGATGAAAGACTGGTTGTTGGTACCAACCAGTCAAAGGTTTAGAATTTGAGCCCCATCCCAGAACTTGAGGGACTGCTGCATTTGTAGAGATTCCATCCTTTGGATTAAACGTTAACATTAGGTACTATCTATGCAGTTGGTTCAAGTGTGGTGTTAACAATATCTCGGCACTGTTTTGAAGAAATCCTGGGAATTTCCCACTGTCCCATCTTCATCAAATTCACCTCCCAAAATGTATTCATTCAACTTATTGCTGTTTGTAGGACACTGCTGATGACATTAATTTTCATTTTTGCCCAAATAACAAGTAGTCATTTATAAATAAATAATGTTTGTTACAACTGAATATCAAATGCAAACATTATTTTGATACTTTTTAGCTTCTGATCATAATTTGTGACTCAATTTATTGAAATTCAGCAACTTGGGGCTCATTTTGATAGCTATAGCTCTTTGTTGAAGTGCATCAATGTGGAGTCCTGTAGCTCAGTGGTTAGAGCACTCGCCTCGCAAGTGAGAGTCCTGGGTTTAATTCCCGGGAGGGTGAAACGTTAGGTAAGTTTCCTTACTCCATGCACCTCTGTGTACCTAACAGTAAGTAGGAACCTGGTTGTTAGTCGATTGGCGAATCGCTTTTCCGGGGGTAATAATTCCTTCAAAAAAAATTATTTGGTCATTCAATCCATGACTGTTGGTGGGGAACTGCTGTGCGCAATTCGCTATCGCGTTTCGCCCACAAAATATACAGTCAATTCACTTTACAGTATATTCTGTGCAGCGCTTTGTAACGTCTCGAAGACTTGATAAGGTGCTATATCAAATTCAAGAATTATTATTATTAGGAGGTGTTACAATTGCATTAATTGACAGATGCAAACATGATGCAGCAATATGGTGGACACTCAGAATTTGGCACAGATTAAGAGGTATAGCTGCAATTCATGCCGATGATATGAGAAAAAGAACTGAAACAATAAGTTAACCGGTTTTGGCACAACAAATGAAGACAAATCAACACAAATGTATCCAGATTTTGAAGCAATGACAACTATTTGGTTGCTTAGAGAAAGCATTATGTGCAGTATTGCTTGATAAGACATCTTATCGTCATCAGTTTACTTGCTCAGGCCAGCAATCTGCTTGACATTTTATCTGAAACTCTGAATGCACTGCTCTCCTGCTTTTACATGGTATATTGATTGCACTCATTTCTCAGATCCCTGCCAATTTTCCTTTCCCGTGGTTTCTGATGCATGGCTTGAATTACTTTGCAGTGGATAGGAATGCTCAAGTTGGCACCAACCAAGAAGGCCTTGCACATTGGCTTTTTAAAAAAACTAACCACAATTATTTAGGATTTCAGACCTGGTGGGTTATTAACAGGTGAATCTCTGAATGATGGTTATTTCAGAATCGGTTTCAATTTATTTCTGTATTGTCTAAAGTAATGAATTTCAAGCATTTGAATGCTTACGTAAAGAATGAGAAACTAAACAGTACAGTACTGAATGTTGTATTAAATGTAACTTTATGATCACAAGAACATAGTATGTGTGGGTATGGTGGAGGAAGAGAATAGAATCCAGAGGATACAAAGTAAATTCAGATAACACATTGACTGTTTGGATCAATCGGTTGAAATGGATTGTTTTTGTTTGATCAAATTTGAAAAAAAAAGACTTTATGGGATGCTGCTGTGCGCAATTGGCTGCTGCGTTTCCCCCACAAAATATACAGTCAATTCACTTTACAGTTTATTCTGTGAAGAGCTTTGAGATGTTTGAAGGGCTCCGGGACGCTACCCCGTGTGAAAAGCGCAATTTAAATGTAAGTTGTTGTCTCAACGACTAGATAAGGCGCTCTCAAATGCAAGTATTATTATTTCAGTATTAAGTAATAGGTAAGGGAATAAGGATACTTCACAATAATCCATAACATTTAAAGTTACTGACAATGGGCCTTTCAAGCATCATGAATTTCTCACTGCTGAAACAGAAATGTTCTTGTTTGGCACAATACTCCATGAGGGAGCACAATAGCAGTTGGCAGCAAGTGCAGTAAACAACAACAGGCAGCCAATAAGAAGAGTAAAAGCACACGGACTCCATAACATGGTATCCTTTGAGGTGCTGAATACTGAAAAGGTGGCTGATATTAAAAAAAAGGTACATATAATCTAATTTCAGATGGAACAGACAGGATATAACCACATCCTCTTTAATGCAAGCCTGAAGTGCAGATTTTTAAATGACAAAAAGTGAAACCTTGTTTGTAAGTGGGTTGCAAGGGTACAGGTTACATTTGCAAATTTATCTCATCTCATCATCAATTTAGTGATACTTCAATATGTAGCACATTGAATGTGCCCGGATATGCATTAGGCAGACACCCTGAAGCTGTTCTCAATGGTGAAGTTTGTGGAGATGATCTTGTAGCAGTTGATTTCTAGCTCATGGCTTTGGACTATCAGTTTTATTGGATACTTTTTTTGTGTAGTGAAAAGCTGATATCACTCCAATTGACAGATGACACCAGACATAATTAATTAAAAGAACCAATGTTGAAACATATTCCATTGCTCAATGCAGCCCATTCAGGTTTAAAACAAAAACAGTTTAAAAATCAATCAATTATTCTCCCATATTAATCCAAATTTACCCCAAATTCAAATTATTTGGCTACTTATCTCATCATTTAAAGGACACTGTTTCATCTCCAAATATGCATTGGAAGCAAGAGAGAATCAGAAAAAATAGAACACGAATAGAATAAGGTAGAAAATAGCAAAATAAAATTAAAAGGAAAAATAATAAGTAATAAATGGAAATCTTAAGTAAAGTTAATGTTTTGCCTATTAATGATAGTTAAGATGACATTTGAATGTTTGACCTTTTTATTACAGAATACTGTTGATTTTTTGATAACATTATAATACCAACCTGAACAGACACCTGAATGCCCAAATTAGAAAGGGTTGAAGTACAAGCATAACACATTCCAAACCAATGCCTTCAATCCCTCAGCTTCCATTTTATGTAATGTAATCCTTGCATTTGATACTGCACCTTATCATCATCATAAAGTCTCAAAGTGCTTCACAGGATTTAATGTAAAGTGAAGTGACTGGGTATTTGTAGGCAATTACAGTAGCCTATTTGCCACTGCAAGTCCCACAAAAGGCATGACCACTTTTATCCAGAGGATTGTTAGTAGGCAAGTAGAAGAACATTACTTAACAATTTTTGCTTCCATTAAATAAATATCTGTGGTGCAAAGAACATAATAATTATAATAAGTGTTGAACAGTAATTTCCGTACAATACCTAAATGTTAGAAAGCATACCTGATAGCTTCAGAATCAATATGCACTGGAGCAATCCTTTCCAGCAGAAATTTCACCATCTCCAGGAAGGGATTAGTTGGTTGCTTGGGATTTGCTAGTTTACGTGTTATTTCTCTCTGATGAAAACAGGATGAAAACAAAGAGTGAAGATTCCATGAATTTATAGAAAAAAATTAAATTGTTTATCATGATTGAGCTTTAGGTGCTTAAGTTTGAATTTGACAATATAGTAAAAATTAGTTATCTTAAACATTTGAAATGAGAGCTAGCTCCATGGAAAGGCGATGCCTCGGTTTGTGTCTCAAGAGTCAGGTACTTTCCCACAAGGAAATAAAAATTTAATAATCTGCACCTTATTGCAGCTAGTTTCAGACTAATATTGACAGGAATTTGAGAACAATTATAGACGGTGTGTGGGAAAACAAAAAAGAGTTAGGGAAGCAAAACTATTTCTCAAAGGTCTTACTTTCAATAAAAGGGTAAACATTTGAGCAGTAGATTTTATATACTTTAAGGGAGGTAACCAAACACAGAAATAATGTTCACTTACCACACAGATTTCTGCTTGTTTACATGAACATGCCGGACTAATCAGCAATTCCAACTGAGCCCGCAGCCTCTCATCATCACCCAAAACCTGGTTAAACTTTTTCATGAAATCCTGCGCTTTTCCTGGGTCAGGCAAGTTTTCTGATCATAGGCAGGACAGATTAGAAAATACGGTAATCAGTAGACAACAAAACCCTAAGTTTTAAAACTACCGGTGAAAGCAAAACAGAAACATATACACTTAGTCAACAGGAGAAAATGGAGAAACTGGAAAATCTAAATAGAAATTTTTTTAAAAATGTTTCAAATGCATTATTCTCTGGACCCAGAAACTGCAAAGAGGTAGATTACTCACCTTGAGGTGAGTAGTCCTCATTCTTCGAATTAAGTTATCCTTCACATACCATGGAGTAAGGCAGCCAATTTAACCGTGAAATCACAGCGTCGCCTGCCCCTTTAAGGAACTATTCAGCTGGAACCCATGTGACCTCCCCTGCCCTAAAAAAAGAGAGTTCTCCCCTCATTTGGGCATCTTCAGTTATTTCAACCAGAGGTAGCAAAGTATGAAAATGTTAAGTGTCGAGACACTCGAGGTCCCATTTGACCAATGCTTGAGAGATTCACTTGCAAGTTTTTTTTTGCTTTGTTGAAAAAGTAGATTGTTAGTAAAAATGCCAGCAACAATGATAATACACAGGTTTCTCAGTATCTAACAATTGTAGTGTTTCTAAAATTAATAAGAATGAAAACATGGTACACCAGCAAAAATAAAATATCACTGAAAAACTTAGGCATGGTCTCTGGACCAAGGTCCAGAGGGGAAGTGGGTGGGAATATGGTATGTGGAAGATAACTGTTCGAAGAATGAGGACTACATCTAAAGGAGGACAATCTACCTTTCTTCTTCATTCATTATCCTCCACATACCATGGGTAACTCTTGCAAAGCTGTCTGATTCCAGAGGAAAACAAGACTGAGAACCAGCAGAAGTGAAAGATCTTGTCAAACTGCACATCCTGCTAAGTCACATTAAGTTGATTGAAAACCAACAATCGCAGGAGGCACACTCTCCTCCCCCACCTCCCCCAGTTATTTAGATAGGGTGTTAAGTTGTTGTGGCAGTGCAGAGAGCTGGCAAAAGATGCACCAACAATGCAATTCTGCACTTTCACATTTTTCCTTCCATCTAAAAATGAACCTAAGCAAGCCAAGTGACAACTGCCAAAACAATGTCTGTAAATCGCATCCTGCACTCTGTGACAATGACGTGTTTGCCAATCCACTGACATGGATACTGTATTCGTTTTTTTTCTGTTTGACCATGACTTGGTTCTTATGTATTTTGGTTAGACTGTGATTGGATTATGCTGTGTTTGAATTCTGACCTTTCCCCCTTTGATTTCTACAAATGGAATTTATGACTCCTCCATTTACACGGGATAGACAGCACTTGCCTATGGTAAATGTGAACAGGAAAATATACTCAGATTTTCCAAAATCCATTACTTACCTTACCCATGGTATGTGGAATATAACGAATGAAGAACCAAATCTATTAATAACATTCATATTTACTCTTACCGAGGTAGAACACCTTACACAAGCAAAATGCTCTACCTTGGCACCAGACAAATTTTCCTAGCTTACTTATGCTAAAAGAGGATTGATGGTTTTTTTTAATGAAAAAGAGAGAAGGATATGGAAAAAAAGAAAAGCAGATGGAGTGAAGAAAAAATATGCTGATTTAGATTTAGAAGAAAATGAACAATGTACAAGACTTGGATATTACACAAGATCAAAACGTTCTTCAAGATGCAATTATGCTACAATAATTTAACTTTTAAATTCCAGTTTCAAAGACTAGGCTTTTTTTTTCTATAGTTTTATCATCACAGGTTTAGGAAATGGGATTCTAGTGAATTTTGAAGTAAAATATTATAACTTTGTGGGTACTTGGCTCTTAATTATTTAACAACTAGTTGTTTATATGCACTAAAATCCAAATATGCTAGTGCTGTAGTCAAGTGAGCACTATTTAAATTCATGGAGGAAGAATGAAAACTGATGGAGTTTACAGACCAGGTTACTAAGACTGGTGCCGAGTTTGATGGTCTCAACCGGGTTACATGGGAGGGAAAAACACTCAGGCTCCTGGTCTCACTACATCATCATCTACTGGTTGTGCACATGTGTGACAGCTGGGTGGGGTGGGATTAGGCTCGGCTGTGATGATCTCTACAGTCAAGTGGCCAATGAATGATGATTCAGGCACTGTACAGGAGGCCTATGCCTATGGAACCCAGCGAGAGAAGGTCAGACCAGAAGAGAGAGGCTTATGCCAGTGGGCAAAATTTTTTAAATAGAATTGGATACTAAATTTATAGGGGAAAAAATGGGTTTTGGTTCCACACAGTACAATGTTATAAGGTTACGACTTAAGCTTGACTTCTGATTAATGTTAATTTATTTTGATGAGTCAAAAGTGAAAGAACAAACCAAATGTACCTTTATTCCAATAGATAACATTGTGCATTTATTGTTACATAAATTTGAAATAAGAGAAAGTCTTTTTAATGCAATTAGTTAAGCAACTAAATTATACGCAATTGAATGAAAGACACCACATGTTAACATGTTTACTTTCCAAAGCATACTTACTTGCTATTGCCATCAGTTTGGCAAACATGGCATTATTGTTAGCCTCTGACTGCAACAAAACAAAATATTTGAAATTATAAAAATGTTCTTCAGTTCAAAATAATTGTATAATAAATATTTGTAGTTAATCTTTCAATATTTAGAAACTGTTGCTTCACCATAATCTAGCAAGTATCCTGTTGTTTGAGCTTTGAGACGTTTCGAGCTTTGAGACATTTCGTAATAAGGCCCTATATCAAATGCAAGGAATATTATAAACAAAAACAGAAGTCGCTGGGAACACTCAGCAGGTCAGGCAGCATCTATGGAGAAAGGAAAGTGAGTCAAAGTTTTGGGTCCACGACTCTTCGCCAGTGGCGTTCTGACCCGAAACGTTGACTCACTTTCCTTTCTCCATAGATGCTGCCTGACCTGTTGAGCGTTCCCAGCGACTTCTGTTTTTGTTTTCAGATTTCCAGCATCTGCAGTGTTTTGTGTTTTGCAAGGACTATTATTATTATTTTTTCATCGTAATGATCACCTGCAATTGCTTAAACACTCTTTTGTCCAGCTCAACATACCGTATAAAGTTTCTACTCATAATGTTTCAGCTTCTTTTCCATTTCAAATTAACAGAATTGGGACAAAACATGCATACACTGTTGATTCATTCTAATGGCCGATCAACAATAGAGATCAAGGGGAAAATACATACACAAAAGCATAGGAACCACAAGATGAGAAACGACAGCTCCTGCTATAGACTTTGCGAAATCTAATCATATAATGATTTCTGCATCACTTACTTAATCTCAATTTTAGGCTCTAATGAAGCTTGCATTAGTAGAACTGCATCCTCTATTTCTACACTTGTAGTCAGATAGTTTTGTTTATTTAAGTGGTATCACCTTGAATCTCAAGGAATAAAACATTTGCAATTTATGTAGCATGGGTGAGGAATGTATGCCAAATGCACGATAGAACTGCTCTATGTATGTCTGTAAGCAAATACTTGTGAAGAGGGTGAACCTCCTTAATGGAATTTAAAAAATATTTCAAGGTAGTAAAGGACAAATATTTAGCATCACATATCTTGGAATGTTAAATAGAAATATTTTTAATATAATAATAATAATCCTTGCATCTGATATGACACAAATAACATTGAATAGGTCTGGGAGTGCTTCACAACATTTCTTTAACATATAGTGACTGCATTTGTAAGCAAATGGAACAATTGAGCAATGCAATGTGGTCTCCTTCTGAGCTAGCTCCAAGGTGGTATATTTGGCAAAGGTATATTGGAATTGAATTAACCCTCTGTGGTAATTTGCGGGATAAATCCTTGCATTTGATATAGCACTTTTTCCTGTCTTCTAGATGTCTCAAAGCGCTTCACAGAATATACTGTGAAGTGAATTGACTGTATATTTGTGGGTGAAATGTGGCAGCCAATTGCGCACAGCAGTATCCCACAAACAATCACGGATTCAGTGACCAAATTATTATTTTATTTATTTTGTGAGGGATTATTATTAGGCGTGTGGAGTAAGGAAACTTGCCCAAGGTTTCGCCCTGCCGGGAATCAAACCTAGGTCTCTCACTTGCGAAGTGAGTGCTGTAACCACTGAGCTACAGGACTCCACAATGGATACAGATCCATTGGGTCTGCAGTACAAGGCACTGCTAATGATGGACCAGCCTCCTTGTCAGCAGGATTTGGGAGGGGCGATTCATTGGGTGCACTTGGCTGCTGTTATCCCTGCAAGCCAAAGCTCTGATAGGTAGGGTGGTCCTTGCTGGACCACCCTACCAATCAGAGAGAAGAATATGCATTCTGTTCCAGACACATGGAACTTTCATGCACACACGCATACATATGCGGAACAACAACACACAACATTACATTTGTAAAGTGCCTTTCAAGTAGTGAGGACATGCCAAGGAGCTGGACAGACAGAGTTACGGACCTGAGCTGGGGTCCGGGAGGGTGGGAGGGAGGCAGGGGGAACAGAAGCACGGTCGAAGAGGAGGGTCTTGAGATGGGTCTTGGAAGGTGGCGAGGGAGGGGGTGAGGTGGAGGGACTGCGGGTTGGAGTTCCAGATGGTGGGGGCAGAGTGTCGGAAGGCCCACCCACCCATAGTGGGGCGAGCAAGGCGAGGGACGTGAAGCAGGCCTGAGCCCGCTGGTAGGGGGTTAGGAGGTCGCAGAAGTAGGGGGGGAGCAGCAAGACCGTGGAGGGCTTTTAAGGTGAGGACCAGGATCTTGAACTGTATCCTCTGTGTGATGGGATGCCAGTGGAGTTGAGCAAGGATGGGGGTGATAGGATCGCAGAGCCTAGTGCGGGAGAGGACAGGGGCTGCAGCGTTCTGGATGATCTGCAGCCTGTGGAGGGAGGACTTGGGGAGGCCGACAAGCAGTGAGTTTGCAGAGTCGAGCCTCGATGTAATGAAGGCATGTATGAGGGTATCAGTGGCCTGTGGCGTGAGACAGTGTCGGAGCCAGGCGACGTTGCAGAGATGGGGGAAGGCAGACCGGGTCATGATGCAGATGTGGGGTAGAAAGGATAGTTGAGGGTCAAACAAGACCCCAAGGTTCCGGACTGGCTCAGTGAGGTGGAGGGTGCAACCACGGACGGTTATGTTGTCAGCGCCTGAGGTATGGAGGCGCTGATGGAAGCCAATCAGGAGAGCCTCGGTCTTGTTGACGTTGAACTGAAGAAGGTTAATTCTCATCCAGGACTTGATGTCTGACAAACATTCCGTCAGGACAGCAGTGGTCCTGGAGTCAAGGGTGGAGACAGAGAGATATAGTTGGGTGTCATCTGCGTACATGTGGAATTTGACCCCATGTCTGCGGATGATGTCAGCAAGAGGGAGCATATAGATGTTGAAGAGGAGGGGACCGAGGACAGAGCCCTGAGGAACGCTGTACAAGACAGTCCGGGGGCTAGAGGAGAAGCCGTTTGTGGAGATGAAGTGCAGGCGGAGTGAGAGGTACGACCTGAACCATTCAAGGTCAGCGAAGTGGAGATTGAGGTGAGAGGAGAGGCGGTGGATGAGGACAAAGTGGTCGATGGAGTCGAAAGCTGCAGAGAGGTCAAGGAGGAAGAGGAGGCAGAGGGAGCCCTGGTCGCAGATGGCCAGAATGTCATTTGTCACTTTGACCAGCGCTGTTTCTGTGCTGTGGGCAGCACTGAAACCTGATTGGAGGGGTTTGAGAAGGGAGTGGTGGGAGAGGAAGGAGTGAAGCTGAGAAGCAACAACTCGTTCCAGGACCTTGAGAGGAAGGGGAGGTTGGAGATGGGGTGGCAGTTAGGGAAAAGGGTCCTGGGAGGGTTTTTTAAGGATAGGAGTGATGACAGTGTTTTTTAAAGGAGAACTCAAGCTTGCTTGGATACTCAAACATGGTGTTAGGTTTCAGCATGTGTCAACACACAGCTGACCCTAAAAACAGATGAGTAATGCTCGGAATACTTACTGCAGGCTGTTTATGCAGGTCTAGCAATTCCCGAACATGACTCCGTAACATGTTTTGGCACTTCCACATTTCATTCAATGCTCTACGGGCAAAATTAATATTGAGAGCTTTAGTATAAACTCAACATATTTCTAATTTCATGTAAAAAAAATTAAATTCATATTAATTGCTCCAACACTGGTGACAAGTAATGCTATTGACAAATATTAATATTACATATTGATGTTTACACTCAGTTTTTGGAAGAAATTTAGCTTGTTATAATCTTGTGATTATGCGGGGGCGGAGAGAGAAAAGGCACGGGGGAAGTAAACAATTAAAATTATTTTATCCCTTTAACAGACAAACTATTTTATTCCCTTAATGACATTTTAGTCAGCTGATGTTTCTAACTGTATTTGTAACACAACCTCCTGTTCTACCTTGAAACTATAACATGTAGTCTAGTTTGTTTAGCTTTCAGTTTGGGACCAAAGTCTGTGTTTGAATCTCAATAAATTCACTCAGTCTTTTGAACTCAAATAAAACAAGCCAAATCATCCGATTTACTCATTAAAAACAAAACTGGTGCTACCACCAATGCACAAAGTCAACAAAATTGTAAAGTTTTGAATGGAAGAAGGCAAATACAATATCCAATATCAACTTCAACAATTTAACTAATTCTAGCTTTAAATTAGTTTAAATGAAGTTTAATGAAGGAAATAATTTAAATAATTAAATAATTCACTTTGGCAGGAAAAATAAAGAAACTCTTTTGTTTAGATGGCAGGAACCTAAGGAGTAAAACAATCTGGGAAATCTCTAAAGTAGCTAGTCAGGTAAATAACGCTATAATAATAAGGCCAATAGTGTGGATATTTTGTCCCTTTTTTAGCTGGAAATGTTTAAGAGGGGACCCAATAGAGGTGTTTAAGGATATAAAAGAGTTTGATAAGGTGAACATAAATAGGCCATTTTCACTGGTTGGGATGTCCATAACCAAGTATAAGATAACAACCAAGGGATCTAAGATCTACAAGAGAATTTAGGAGCAATTTCTTCAGAGGGTAGTGAGATTGTGAAACTTGCTGCCTGAAGCGGTGGTTGAATCATATATTATGGATGAATTCAAGAAGATAGACCTTCACATAAGGGAGAAGGGATTGGAAGGGTGAAGAAATGGGTGAAGAGTTATGTGGAATGTAAACACTGACATGGACTGGTTGAGCTCAGTGTCATGTTTCTATCTTGTACGTTATTTATAAATGAGGATGATTCCCAGTGTTGGAGCAATCAGCTATGAGCAATGATTGGACAGGTTCAGCTCTCCAGTCTTGAAAGTAAACAAATCAGAGGGGACTTGGATTTTAAAATTTAAAATGGGATTGACAAGGTAACCCCAGAACAATACTTCCAGATGCAACAAGACAGTAGAAAAAGTAGACATGTGTTCAGAGCTCCAAAGGTCAATTTCAGCACAGACACCAGAAAATACATCTTAATCCAGAGAATAATTAATGAATGGAATAGGTTGCCAGGAAGGGTGGTTGAGGCCAGGACACTGAATTCATTTATAAAACAGCTTAAAGTGTGATGGGAAGATGGTAGGGTTCGTATTCTGGAAGGACAAGATCAAACAAGCTGAAGGGCCTTCTTCTTAACCAGTCTTGTGATCATATAAATACAGGTGATTTTAATCAGACCATGTTTCACTAAATTTAAACCTTAAATGTTTGTGCATACAAATAGTTTTGTAACATAAATATTTGACAAACAATACTCACTTGACTGCATTTGGGTCCAAGGAAGCATAAAGATAATAAAGACATTTCATTCTTTCTTCAGTCTCCAAATTATGGGGTACAAGGTACTGGGCGAAGATCTTTTCCACCAACAACCTAACCAAACATGGAAATATAATGGTTACACAATGGCACAAATGAACCTTCAGCTTACACAATCTTGTTAAGCCAGAGCCTCCGAGTGAGAGGTAAGCTGGGTCTCCTTGGGGCTCCAAAATGAGGATTGACAACTGAATGTTGAATTGGAATTAATGGCAGCCTCAGTAGTCTGTTTGTTGAACCAGTTGGATTATCAGTATTCCAGAGCACTGCTGATGAGACCAGCCAGGCTTGCCGAGCGGCAGGACTTGGAAGAGCAGACCAATTACTGGGGCCAAGAATTCTTTCTACATGACTTCGTTTAATCCCTCTAGCCAAAGTCCAAACATGTAAGATGGTCCTAACTGGATAAACTGTTGGAAACCTGTAAAACAGTACACTGTTAAAACTTTAGAATACCCTAACACACATTCTTGGAATCCCCAAGCCTCATCTCTCGCTAACATGCATTTAATAATTCCACCAGAGAGAGTGTGTGTGCATTCTAGTCCAGAAATTTCAATGCATAATTGGCATATATATAATATATATATGGAAATCTTGTCTGGTTTGGATACACCTAAGCCAGATAAGGGGTATCCACATGTGTACAAACCCTGTTGAGCAAAAATCCTGACAAATTCACATAGATAATTGCTATGAATTTTAAAACTATTTTTCAGAGCACAAGGTTCAAGTTGAATCAATAGAACTTGCTCATCAAAAACAAACTTTTTGTTAGGTATCAATGACATTTTGTCAGCAAGAATAGTACAGTGCTAATCTAGAGTATATCTGATCTTGGAAACTTCAGCTGTAATTGAGAAATGCATTTGATGCTCAATAATCAAATTATCTTCTAGAAGATCTTAAATCAGATGAATTATGAGACCAGCTACGCCTAACGTCTGACTGGACATCTATGGCAAATATGCAACAACAACAAGATTGCATTTATAGAGCGCCTTTCACGTCGGGAGGACGTCCCAAGGCGCTGGACAGTTGGGTCGGGACCCGAGCAGGGGGAAATGGTCAGGGTGAGGTGAGGGAAGGGAGGGGGCGAGGAGGGGGTAGAGAGTCGAGAGGGGAGCTAAAGGCACGGTCGAAGAGAAAGGTCTTGAGAAGGCCTTGAAGGAGGAAAGGGAGGAAGCGGCGAAGGCACTGGGGGATAGAGTTCCAGAGCCGAGGGGCTGAGAGGCTGAAGGCCCGGCCACCGATGGTAGGGCGGTTGGGGCGGGGGATGTGGAGCAGACCGGAGCCAGAGGAACGGAGGGTACGGGCAGGTAAGTAGGGGTATAGTAGGTCGGAGAGGTAGGAGGGAGCAAGGCGTGAATGGCCTTGTAGGTGAGGATGAGGATCTTGAATTCGATCCTCTGGGGGATGGGGAGCCAGTGGAGGTGAGCGAGGGTGGGAGTGATGTGGTCGCGAAGCCTGGTGCGGGACAGTACACGAGCTGCAGAGTTCTGAATGACCTGCAGCTTGTGGAGGGAGGTGCCGGGAAGGCCGGCGAGGAGAGAGTTCCCATAGTCCTGCCTTGAGGTGATAAAGGCAACTCAAAGGCAACATACAATAGGTCATTTATGCTTGGTTGTTTTTATTAAATAAAGCAAGTTATATAAATTTGCCTTATAAGTGCCGTGGAACTGATATTAATTGGCAATTACAGAAAACTCCTGATAACTTGACCCTGCCTTAACTACCACTTAAGTCATCGTGCTGTTAATATCCCAACGCCATTTATTTATGGATTCATACATATTTATTTATGTATGCATATAAATTATTTATGGATTCATACAAATACCTAATTTGTTACTCCTGATAACTTGTCACTTTTTCCCTTTGAACAACTGGAGTTTACTATATACCTCAAATAAGTAAAAATGGGAAATTTTTGAAACCAACTTTCTTGATTTTAACCTTAAGCACCTAGGAGTTACTACTGGTACAGCGATAGAGCAGTTATCCCCTATGCAATATAATAGATCCTCAAATGATGCCTTGAAGAAATAGTTCCTATGCAGATGAAAAGGCTATTTTTAATATGAGACTGACGTCTCAGAAAAAAGGAGTGTTGACTTTTGTTTAGGGAGTGCTGAAGAGTAACAAAGTTATTTGCAGAAAGAGTCAGCAGTGAACTTAGTAGCAGATGGGTAGGAACTTCTGTCGGATCTGCTAAAGAGGAAGAGATCCAGTAAAGTTATAAATAGCAAAGAATCCAAAATTACTAGAGGATATAGTCTGGGAAAATGCTTCAGTAAAATGCAAAAAACGTACATGGTATACAAAAAAGAAAATAATTTGATTTCCATATTTTGGCATTAACCATCCCCTTTTAATAATATGGAGAATCTATTAAGACAGTAATCTGAACAACATAGTGAGAGTCAACACTGACAAAGATTAAGCAATCTATTCAGATGACCCATAAGACAAAGTGAAGAATTATTTAATAATGGTTTATTGTGAGATGATGTGCCACAAAGCGCACCTCATAATAATAACTCATTGTAGTTTCAAAGATATTGCAGCACTATTCCAACCATTGTTCTTAAATAATTTACATTCTGAAATTAACTGATACCATCTGTTGTTTTTTTACCAGGCTAACTTGTACCTGACATGTTACAGATTGACCTACTTGTCATCAATGCTGTTCTGGTAGTAGATATGCAGGAGTTTATCTTTGATCCAGTTAACATTTTGTGCAGCTTCTTTCCCAGCCTCAGCATGAAGACAGTACTTTTTGTACAGCTGGGCCAAACCCATCATTGCTTCCTTCCGCACTCGCCACTTGAAATGGAAAATAAAATAAAACCAGTCAGCTACACACAACCGTTAAAATCAGGAAGGCAGAACAAGGATTTTATTATTTTAATGTGGCCCTGTTTTACTCTCACAGGCATTAAAGGGTTTAAGATAGCAAATCATTGAATAACCCCTCACCAAATCGCCTTTCCTATGAATCACTGTTCAGATTGGTAACAGAGCAGTGTAGTATTTCACGTTTACTTCCACCCACCCAATCCGCAGGGATCCACAGTACTGCTCAATACAATACAACGGCATACTGCTGTTCTTTCAGTTATTATCTGCTTTAGTTTTATGTGCTCCTCCTCTCCTGAAGGCATGAACTGGTGTTGGATATAATTTTATATGCCAGGGCACCCTTTGGTGGTAATTTGTTCAAGTGGCCATTCTGCATGGGTGATGAGATGCAGGCTGTTAGACAGCGAGGCTTTCTAACCAAATCTGTCACCACCCCATGTAAATAAATGTATATTTTCCAAAAGGAGTCACTGTATAGGATCATGAGTGGAATTCCAGCTGACTTTTGTTTTTCCAACCCAGGACATTAAGTTGGTTGTAGCAGCCCTATTGTTGGGGAGCATTGGCTTTGCCAACTGATCTATTAGTGGAGTCTTTTCATTCCTTCTAATGTAGATTGACTTTCACGCAGAAGGAATAGGTGATTCTAAATTTAGAAAGGGCAAGAGAAAAGAGGAACAAGAATGATGTCCTTGAAAAACAAATGATTATTGGAACCAATCAGGGTACTTAAAGACAATTTTGAAGCAGAGTGACTGTGCCATACCAGTTCTAAAGACCACATTACCTTGATCTCAATACTTAAAAAGTTAAAGGAATCAATAATCAGAAGCAAAATGGAATAGTACATATATAGAAAGAAAACAATAAAAGACACCAAATAAGAATATAGTACTATGTCTGATCAATTCGGACTGTGTCTGATCAACTGTGCATTTTTGAGGCGAGATCCGAAATTGACAACAGAATGCTTCAAATAAAACCCTCTTTGAGATCATCAAAAATTCATGAGAAAATGGATTACCAACCGACCACAAAGTAGCAGGAATGAGGTCAAAAGTACTACTGGTTGGATGTAAACATAGAAACTATACACATTATATAGAATTTGACAAGGGGTAAGGTGAAAGACCTAGGTGTGTACTCGATTGTGTACAAACAAAGTGGTGGTTGACTTAGAAAACCAACTTGCTACAAACTGATGTTTTTGAGAAGATGTATGCAAGGAACTTATATAAAAAAACATGATTTTTAAAGGTCAGAACCTAGTTTGTGGAAAAAAAGATGCACAGCAAGCAATTTTTGAGTGATGGGTATTTGTTCTTCACTATTGTCGTATACTGCAATCATGGAGTTCAATTCCTTCTTCAAGAGCCTTCTTATTTGAACTCCTTGGTTCGTGACCAATCTCAATCAGATTGGCCAAAGTTTATCAGTGAGTTCTGTGGCAAATGTTACTTTTTGTCAATACTTCACTAACTTTTGAGTCTTACCAGCCAAGACCAAAAGAGGTATTGCTCGTCAATGTTTCAGTCCAAAAGTTGAGTAATTCTGAAACATTTTTAATCTGCAGTGGGCCTCTAAAATAAGGTGTTCAGTGGCGGAATTGAGTCAATCTTCTGTGGTGATCTTGAGCCATGTGGTTCCGCAGTACTGCAGAACAAACCAACCAGCCTGACTCATCAGTGGGACTTGATACGGCAGGGCTTCTTCTCATTTAGTTCCTGTTAACTCTCCAAGCCAAAGCCCTAATGTGTAGGGTCGACTTAGCTGGACAAGCAGTGGGAAGCTTGCCAGACAGTGCTTTTAATGGCAAGGTAAGGCATTTTAGCTAGTTGAACTCCAGCAGTCACCAATGTACCCTTTGGAGTCCTCACACCTTGAAGCAGGACATATTTTTTGTGTGGCAGATTGTGGTTGCTCAACCAAGCACACTTATACTCATAAACACTGTATAATGTAAGATACCAATACCACAAGGTGGCAGTGTGCAGACATTTCATAAATTTGCCCCAACACCATTATACCCAAGGTAAAGTAAACAGTTCTATTCTTGGCAAACGTGCAAGTAGGTTCAGCTGAGTGTTAAAAAGATAAACCAATTGTTGCTATTTAAAAACACACCCTTTTGTCCAATGTTCTCTCCCTCACAAACCCAAGCAGCTGGTCATTCACCAGGGACAGGTCCTTCTTTCCAGCAGTTATTATCGTAACAATAACATCATGTCGGATTGCTTCTTCAGGATCATGTGATCGGACCTTCAAGAACTCTATTGATAAAAAAATAATTTATAAATATACAACGCTTTACTCTGGACCACTGTAAGCATTTAATAGATCACAATCAGTTTTGACCTAAACAAATAGGCCAAATAGGACTCTTCAAACTCTACCAACCTATCTGCTCCCTCTGCTCAGCAGGCACTGGCTTGCTTTGTGACCACCACCCCTGCCTGCCTCACCATTGGCAGTCAGGCCTTCAGCCTATCTGCCCACACTCTCTGTAACTCCACCCTAAAGTCCCTTCACATTGGCTCCTTCAAAGTCCATCACAACACATTCATCTTTGACAGCACCTTCAGTTATCTTCCCACCCCAATCCCCCAGTGCCTTCGCCTTGCTTCCTCCCTTTCCTCCTTCAAGGCCGGTCTCAAGACCTTTCTCTTCAACCGTGCCTTCACCTCCCCTCTCGACTCTCTACCCCCTCCCTACCCTCACCCTGACTATTTCCCCTCTGCTCGGGTCCCGACCCAACTGTCCAGCGCCTTGGAACATCCTCCCGACGTGAAAAGCGCTTTATAAATGCAATCTTGTTGTTGTTGTTGTTGGCCCCACTCCCCAGAATCTACCCCAGCTCAGGTGCAAACCCTTGAGTGTCTTCTTGCACCTTCGGATGTCCTCTAATTCTTAGAATAATGAAAATAAAAACATTATAACTTGAATGGACCATTTTGGAATCAATTTATGTCCTGAGCTTACTCACAGGTCAACTCCAGCAGTTTGAATGCCCCTTCTATGATCCACTCTATGACCCACTATTGATTTATACCTGTTGACTTTCTTTTGAGGACTTTAAAGACTCACAACCCTTGTTCATTTTACTGGCTTGCTTTTTAAATTATTTCAAAAATGCCTACCTTATTACAAAAAGCCAACGATCCAAAAATTCTATAAATCTCAGGAACAAATTCAGTGTACAATATCTGGCTGGCCTGCACTAATTAATTTTTAAAGGGCTAAAAGTAAAAATAAATTCAGTTAAAACATTTAATAACCAAGCAGATTACCAATTAACCCTGATGTTTAGCGCTTTGAAGTTCAAAATGCTAATAAGGGTGCATACTCCTGAAGAACAGAACACAACTGGCAGTGCCCAAAGCATTAGGGAACTCAAAAGTCCAGAGGGATATTGCTACATTTGAACCAACTAAATTGTGCAACTTGTCAGGACGAGTCACTGGTAAGCTTTCCTATGCTTGTCTAACTATGACCATCTTGTAAGTGAGCCTGTTGCCTTGCAAAACTATCAGGAACTGAGGAGTGACAAGAACTCCCCTCCAGCCCCAGCAATTTGCCAATTGCTGAAGTCCCATTGATGAGGCAAGTCAACTATCAAGAGAACCCTTGAATTCTATATAACGTCCTGGGTGAGGTACTGGATAAATGAGTCTGCCCCAGAAAGTTGAATCAGCTTTGCTCTTCTTTTCGTTAGGCACGTCACTATGGAACCAGCACAATTTACCTCCCAAAGATAATATTCACACAGGCCACTAACTGTATTTAGTGATCTTATGGAAATGGTTAGAACAGAGCACCACAAGGCAGGAATATCACCCAAAGTGTTAAGAAACTTCATTGTTATAATGACTTCCTAAAAATTTAAGCATCTCACCTGTAAGATCTTTGGCTAAGTCAGGATGATTCATCAGACAATGACTTGCGAACTTCACACACTCTAGTCTCACTGGAACATGAATGTCATTAAACCTGTAGAGAAGTATACATAATTATGTTTTTCATACTTTAAAACCATCTTGTCACATGCAGCAAAATTCCCAGCAACATTTTAACTGCCTTATCCATTTGAAATTTAAATCCTAGAAAAATAACATTTGGGATAAGATAGCATTTTTTCCTAAAGAAATGTTATATTTGACATAGAGGTATTACAAACTGACAAATAAAGATCTGATTACCCACCAGTCATGGCCAGCTTTATTTATTTGATTACTCGATCAACAAACGGGAGAAAACATGAGTGATGCTGTCCCTTCAAATGATTTGACACTATATGTCAACTGTCTTTGTAAAATGTTTTTATACCGTTCAGAAGTGGACCTCACTTGGATCACGGGTAATAGGATAGGTGAACACTCAAAATAATAAGCTCCAAAGTGCACTTAGGTCAAAAATAGATAAGTAGCAGGAAGTTCGTTTGTGCATGATGAATCGATTATTCACTTCAAAGATGTTGTGGGACATTGCTGCATACAAATTGCTGCCACCGTCACCTATAATTATCGGCATCGCACTCTACAAAGGAATCCTGTGAAGTACTTTGAGACTCCTCGACGATGTGGTAAGGTGCTATAACAAATGTGAGGATTTATTATTATGAACTGCATTCAGACACCGAAAACTATTCTTTGGCTGTCTAATACTTTTGATCAGTCAAAATTCCACATAAACTAAATTATATAAATCTGCATAAATATGGAAGCAGTCACCTCAATAAGTTGTTAGGGTCAGGTTGGAGCTCAACTGATCATTTTCGTAATCTGCCAAATCAAGGCAATAGTGCTCACTTAAAGTTGCAAGTTACTTCACATTAATAATAATAATCCTTGCATTTGATATAGCGCTTTTCACGTCTTCTAGACGTCCCAAAGCGCTTCACAGAATATACTGTAAAGTGAATTTACTGTATATTTGTGGGCGAATGCTGCAGCCAATTGCGCACAGCAATGTCCCACAAACAGTCGTAGATTGAAAATGACCAATTTATTATTGTTTTTTGTTTTGGAGGGATTATTATTAGGCTCTGTGTGGAGTAAGGAAACTTGCCCAAGGTTTCGCTCTGCCTGGAATTGAACTCAGGTCTCTCACTTGTAAAGCGAGTGCTCTAACCACTGAGCTACAGGACTCCACGTTGCTTCAACAAAGATAAACCTTGTCTAAATTATAACCCTAAATGAACAAAAAAAACCTAGATAAACAAAACTGGTCATGAATTTACACAAGATAATGGATGAGGGTTCTATTCAGATGTTAAAAAAGTCAGAATGTGGCAAGAAGTTATTCAGCACCAGATTCAAATGCCCGTTAACTGTAACCCAGACACCTTTCAGCACCAAGAGACAGCAGCAGCAGGCAGGTTGTGACACTTGCCTCAACACACCAATGGGTTTTCTAGGCATGACCGTGAGACTAATGTACTAACCTTTCCTTTTAGTACAGTACAAATTAAAAAATTACATTGCTTCTCTGTAAGGCATTGCTGACATCATCTGGAACAATGTACCCAGCTTTGGTCACTTAATCTTAGAAAGAATATAAAAGGAATATAGTAATACAGTAATTTTATATTCTTAAACAGAAGAATAGTAATACAGTAAACCTATATTCTTAGATAGAAGAATAGTAATACAGTAAACCTCCGGCTCCAGGTATCCAGAGTTCGTACCTAACCAGACTGGGTTTGAAACCTAAAAGTTAAAAAAAACTTTGGTGGGCCTGCAGGTGTGTAACCTCCCGACTCCTAACTCTCCTAGTGTGTGCCAACGCCACCCTGAGTAGCCTCATCAGCCTTGCTGGACTTCACAGTGGATATTGAATTTGATTCCAATTGTTTGAATCCCATGAGCAAAAAATAGATTATTTGCCATCTTCTACTCGCGGTCAAACAATTATATGCTGGAATCGGCTACCAGTGGTTTAAGTGTATTACTCTTGCCCTTTAAGTTTTAGAAATAATGAAAGAATTGCTGGGAGAAATTCCCTTCACTTTTCAAATGGTGTCAAGGGATCTTTAATTTCCACCTGAACTGGCAGATGGCATCTACCCCAGTATTCCTCTGGAGCATCATCTCAGAATGTCAACTCAAGTTCAACAAGGAGTTTGAACCCCCAACCTTCTTACTCAAAGGAGGAGCGCAAGCAAATGACTCAATTTGACACCCTATGCTCAGATCCCGAGATTATTATATCACACCTTACACCACTTTTCAACTATCTGACTCCTCTACCAAAATCTTAGCAATTTCTCAATTTGGAGGGTTGCCATGAGATCTATATTTAGGTAATTCCATCTGTCAAAAAATCAAGTTATCTCATAAGAGTCCATTTGCGCAGCAGGACAATATTTTGCTGACGAGTCCCACTGAGATAGTCAGCAATGCAGCAAGGTTTCAGATGTTTTGCCAACAGTGCCAGATCTACAGAGTGTAAGATAAAGTACACAGGAGCAAGCTTAGTTTTAAAAAAATTGACATTTTTATAGTGTTTTATCACACTGAAGTGTCTCAAAGCTCTTCACAGGTAATTACTGTTGTGACTTGGTCAATGCAGCAGCCACTTGCAACAGCAAAGTACCCCAAACAACTGAACAACCAGATGACTACACCTCCAGTAGTAACTGTACTCCAGCACATGATAGAATCATCAAAAACCAAGAGTAAAGAGGACATCAAATTGGTATAGATAGAACAGCAGCTTTTTGTCCTGTTTTTAACATTTGCAGAGCTTAACAACATTTTAACCAAAGGTATTGAATTTCCACTGAAAGTAAGCCATACAGGAAGCAAATAACACACCAACATCATTGACCAAGAAGCTGTCTCTTACCGTCCTAGGAAACACTGCCAAAGAGGTCGGTTTTGTGTTGCAAGCTCTGAATCCTTTGCACCAAACAGCTTAGCCAAAAGTCGAACAACAGCCAGTCGCTCTTCTCCATCATTACTCTGGGAAAACAAGCTGACATGAGCATACTACATTGAAGAATGGCTCACCTTCTGAGTACCAAAACATTACAAATATGACTTCAAAGAGACCTCAAGAAGCACGGGAGGTTGAAGTTTGAAAAGAACAATCTCACTGTCATTCAATTGTGTGCTACAGGGCCACAAAGCTTCCCAGGAACCCAGTGACATGACTATGCTCTATGCTATCCAGATGCCAACCTAAGGCAGTTCTGACCAATCACGATCATGGCACATAATTCATCAGCCAAATTCCTCAGCAATGAAAAAAAGTTACAACACTTAACTACAATTCAAATACAACTAGTGAACTCAAATACAACTAGTGAACAACAGTGGGGTTGGTCGGTTTCCATTGTATACAAATGTTCATTTCTAAGAATCCTAATTTAATACACAACAACAACTCTCACTCATATAGCGCCCTCTACGCAGGGTAGCATCTCAGAGCGTTTAACAGTGGTGGAGCCTGACTCCGAGCTAGGGGAGGGGGTAGGTGGCTGTAAGCACAGTCGAAGAGGAAAGTTTCAGGCGGGACTTGAAAGAGAAAGGGGGAAAGGCAGAGGGATTGAGGGAAAGTGTTCCAGAGTTTTGGGGCGTAGTGGCTGAAAGCACGACCTTCCATGGTGGGGCGGAGAGTGCGAGGAATGAGCAGGAGGCTGGTGCCAGGCGAGCGGAGGCGCCGGGTAGTGGATTGGGGAGCAAGGACATCGGAGAGATAGGGAGATGCCAGGGAGTGAATGGATTTCAACACGAGTGTGAGGATCATGAAGTCAATCCATTCGGTGATGGGGTGTCAGTGGAGCCTGGCCAGAACTGACGACATCCGCAATTCTTACCCATTATCTAACCAGGCATTCTCGTATAAATAAGCTTCGAGTAGGGAAGTGTTACCATGGTAAAAATGTCACTGAACTTGTGGTTTAAAAACTCATGAGGTCGAGGGAATGTTTTGTGGTAAGCAAACCTTTATTTTGCTGTATTTTTACCTAAACACTCAACAATGTTTTTTTTTCTGTTTTTTTCCATTCTGCACAGCCTCTCTGTGTCATTTGCTTGCATAGCTCAGGGATCCCCACCTTCAATTAAATTCACTCCACTGGAAGCTGAGCCACCCAGCATTTATATTGGGAAGACAAGCGCTCTATTAAAACAAACATTGCTGGGCAGACTTTCTAAATTATTTCTTCGCAGGCAAGTGGCTTAGAAACTGAATGGGGGCGACCAGCAATAGTCGGCAGCTGATTGCAGCGGGGAGTCTTGGCAAGCACATTTAGAATTCATGGGTTGGGATTGGACCATGCAATTTTGGGGCTGGTGGAAAGGAAACGAAAAGTGATTCTGTTACTGCCTAAAAAAAAATGTCTGTTATAGGTGAAGAAAGAATATTGACCAGGAAACTGATCCAAAACTGCTGGACACCACAAAAGTGCATTATGGCAGAATATTTCAGCATTCTCTAGGCTCAATGTCTCTCAGGTGAACCACATCAGGCCTGGCCAAAGCATCCATATCTAGCCTCAACAGGGGTGACCATCCCCACCCATCAGTAATATCATTGAGTTGCCTAGACTTCGAGGAGGCAGATCCAAGACAAATTGGAAAAATTAGGGCTTCTTACTATAGGTATAAAATGTATCTGGTACATATCTGCATGAGGGAGGGGAGCGGGAAAGTACTTTGTACAGAAAGCACCACCCTCAACTTTCCTTTGCCTATAAAATAATTATACAGAGAGCCACATAAAAACACCACCAACACCACCAAATTACATTTGTATAGCGCCTTTCACGTCGGGAGGACGTTCCAAGACGTCCCATACAAAATCCACCCACTTTCAACTTACAAGATCAGTTGTAAATTTAAACAAATGAAAACGAAAGCTAACTATCGTAACAGCTTCTTATATTCAAACAAACAGAATTTTAATAAATTGTTCCTACCAATTAATTAAATAAATTAAGCTTAGTTCTGAACTGAAGCTCAGGTATGCAGCATATACCTGTCGTTCCACAAGATCAAAACTTACCTTGAGTTTAAACTCAAGTTGCGGCATAACTGAGAGCAGCAGATGAGGATCAATAGCAAAAAGCTCCATAATCAGATCAAAGACATGTTCAGACAAATCGCTGACAGATGATTTCCCAAGCACCAGGACCTGATTGAAGAACTAGTCAAAACAGAAGTAAGTCAGTTAACAATAAAAATGTAACGATAAAAATCAGAACAAAATGATTCTGCATTCAATAAAACAGCACACTGCTAGGCTATCTTTCCATTCCAAAAATATTTCTAAAGCAGTCAAAAATTTTGAAATACAATTTGAGGTCTACAGTTTACATCTATATTTAAGTGATTTACAGATGATATGATGGGAATAGTCATAAAAGTAAAGAAGTCAGTTAATTAAAGCTCACTGTGGAACCCAGCAATACGTTATTTATAATTTTCTGAAAATTATTTGGAATTCTTTTCATGGGGTCTTTTTTAATGTTAGGCCAATCAAAAAAAAAATACACTTGCATCAAGGAATTAATAGCTTTGGATCTGTAATTTAAGTCAAGAATGTCAAAAAAAGAAAGTCAAGAAAAGCTTTTCCCCTTTGAATGCTCTCCTTCATATAAATCTCAGAAGTTTCTGGACGTAAAATAAATTATTTCCCAAACCTTATGCTTCTTACTCAAAACCTCAAATCTTTTTAATAATTAGTCAAGCGCATAAGTTGTATCCCAGAACTTTTACACCCTAGCAATACCATTCTTTTCAATCAGTTCTAAAGTTGGGTCTTCAATGGACACTACAACAGACGTTTAGTAAGAACTGGGTTAACTTGAGTAAAGGAAACGCAGCTTGAATAATTTGGTGGCATTTGATCAAATCATATATGGAACATAGCTTGTTTGGAATTGCTTGATGCATTCCATAGTAACTTAAACATGCGAGGCCAAATGTTTTACATTTAACTTGCAGCGCAGTCCGAAACGAAGAAATCCACTTTTGCATTTCCCTACAATACAAATTTACATTTATATAGAGCTTTTCACATTGTAAGGCCATCCCAAAGCGCTTAACCAACCTGGATGGGCATCCCATTCCTATATTACTTTAGAACGGTAGAATATAGATACAGATATTATGTCACTGCAGTACTGTTATTTTGATACTTACACTGGCAATACATGGTTCAATTGTCTGTGCTGTTCTCTTCAGCAGTACTTTAGCTAGATCATAAGCTTGTTTATTCATATTCTGAAACAAAAATAGTTGCCATGTTTTTTATTACATAGGTATCAGTTAATAAACTAATAATCCTTGCATTTGATATAGTAGCTTATTGTGTCTTCTGAATGAGGCTGCATTTGTTTACAAATACAGTCCACTATACTTGACAATAAAACACGTGAAGTGCTCAGTTGGGATCTTATGTCATACCTGATCTACCGTCTACATCAACAGGATATTAATGGTTTAAGGGTCCAAACAACTATGTTATCTTTGGTGATGATTGTGGGGCTAGCAACAAAATAACTGAAGAAAGAGGTAAAGAAAAAGAACATTGAAAGCTTTAGAAATAAGGATTTAGCTGATATATTTAATACTTTTCTTAGTGCAAATGAACTGAATCAGTTTGTATGTTCCAACTGATGATAATGTATATGTAGTACACCTACAAGATGACAATGTTCTTGTTGCATATTAGCACACTGGAAATTGTTTGATGCTGTGGTTTGCTAAAGGAGCCCTGGATCATCTTCTCCATAGATTCAAAGGTTATTTATTGCCTCTTCAATGTGCGAGACAACAGCAGCTATCTTATATTTACAGGTAAAGTTGCTGAGATACATTTGTCATGCTCTGAAACCAAAAAAGGTTTTGCAATGTAAAGAGCAACAATATTTTTATTACATTTCATGCAACTTGGGGACCCAGGGACAATCTGTGCAGGCTGAAATGCATGTTTTCAGATGCTTTCCACCTGTCTGGCTGAGGCACATAGCCACTGATATGTTGAGCCCTCCATAGCAACAACTATTTCAATGGGAGTTGAAAAAATTATTTTTGCACACATATTTTAAAACATATTAAGCACATTGAAATTGTTTTAAAGATGAAATCAAACCTTGTGTGCAGGAATAAGGTTGATTAGAATGGAGTCCAGCAGGTCCTGAGTTACTCCATCTCCTTCCATGATGATAGAACTCATCAAGTCCAGCATGTGCATCTGAACCTTCTGATTATGGCTATTACTGAGATAAGAATAATTTGAAATGGTTAGTAATTAGATTCATGGCAACTTCAATTCAATGTAGTAATCCTCTTTTCCAAATCAGGTTTCTCCTCTGCACACTACGGGTCTGGAAAAAGAACAGCACACTAGGGGATTGGTAGAGCTGTTTTTTTTTGGTTCCCTGAAAATGTCTTTTGTTGGGAATAAGGTTTACAAACTTCAATAGGAAAATATTTTAAAAATTCCCAAGCACACTACATGGTTGGTGGAGCTGATATTTTTGGGTTCCCCAACATTTTATTTTGTAGGGAATAGAGAATTAGTTTGCAAACTTCAAGAAGTAAATGTTCAAAATGTTCCCAAGTATTGAAATGCATGCAATTTTTGCTTTTGAGGTGCCTTTCGTTAGAGTTACTAGGTGAAGAAAACAGCTGACTAGTTTTCCTACAACTTGCATTTATACAGTGCCCTTCACGCAGAATAGAGTTTCGGAATCATTCATGGTCCTATCAACACATCGACAAAAGGCTACACATATGCCAGGGCAGCAGTAATGTGTTGCTACTTATGGTAAACGGCAAAGTATCCAATAAAACTTGAAAATCATGGTTTGTAGACATTTTCAATTACCCTGTACAAAGCTCTGCTCCAGTTAGGCATCAAGGAAAGTGGAGGTTAAATTGTCTACCAAAAGTTACTATTTGTGGTTTCTGCTTTCAGACAGACAAAGGCAGATTATTCAACAATATTAGCAGCTTTTCTTTCTCTGAAATGAATGAGTTAAGTAAACCAGGGAACTGAAAGAGTAAATGTGTTTAATATTAACACAATAAATAAGGAATAAGAAGAATAATCCTTGCATTTGATATTGCATCCTATCAAGTCATTGAGATGTCTCAAAGTGCTTCACAGAATACCCTGTAAAGTGGATTGACTGTGTATTTTGTGAACGAAACGCGCAGCCAATTGCGCCCAGCAGTGTACCATAAACTGTCATTGATTGAGCGACCATTTTTTTTACCCCTTAAAGTGATCTGCCAATCGCCTAACAACCGGGTTCCTCCTTCCTGCTAGGTAAACAAAGGTGTATGGGATAAGGAAAGTTGCCCAAGAGAAGAGGATGAATTGAAAATGGACTAATAAACACCTTAGATTTTTTTTCTGTTTTTTTATTTACTTACGTAAATTCAGGTAGAACAAAACAAAGGGATGTACAAGAACAATTTACTCAGTCTGGCCTGTTCCATTTTCTAAATATCATCAACCCAAGTCAGATCATCTCTCTCCCCTACCATATCCTCCTTGCAATCAAAAACCTATCTAATGTCTCTTTGAAACCGTCCACAATACTTGCCTTAATTTCCTCCTGGTCAAATTGTTGTACACATTCATTATTCTCTGCATAAACCATCTTAATTTCCATTTACCTTTCCCCTCTGAGCTTGAGATGACTTGTTATGGGCATTTCCAATGTATTAAACAGGCTACCAGAATTAGTTTATATCAGTTTTTCCCCGTAGGATTTGGAAAACCTGAATAAGATAATAGTAATCCTTGCATTTTGATAATGCGCCTTACCACGTCTCCAAGTGATGTTTTGACATTTCTGAAAAACGTAGGGCACTGATTTTGACTATGTGTCTAGTTTTATCCAACCAATTTTTAACTACTGAATTGATCTTTAATTACAGCCATTGTTTACAATTGGTCATTTTGGAATTGACCTGCAATCACATCTTGTGAAGTGTAGATTGTGTAGGAATTAAAATTAAGGTGCAAGGCTAGGACAACACACCTACTTGATAACAATCGTTTATCTATCAAACTTAATATGGATTTCGGTTCTGATGAAGGGTCGTGGACCCGAAACGTTGACTCACTTTCCTTTCTCCATGGATGCTGCCTGACCTGCTGAGTTTTCCCAGCTCTCTCTCTTTTTGTTTAACATGGAATTTGCTTATCAAAAAAAAATTCACAGAAAAGCTTGGTTTGTGTGTGAGCAGGCATCAGATTGCATTCTTCAAACTCACTGGTAGAATACCAAAATTACAATTCTAACCACTAGCATAATGATATAATGAGCCCTGGATACAATATACAACAAGCTTTTTTTGAAATTAGGTTTGCTAAGCCACTTTGAATTCAGAACGCGAGCAGTTTGTTCTGTAATGCAATGACATAAATTTGAAGTGACTTGGAACACGAGCGGGACAAGCATACACTTAAAATCAGGAGGCTTCAAGCAGGACCAAAGAATTGGAGTCCATTTCTTTCCTCTCTTTCCTTCTACCTCCTTAATTAATAGATATGTGGAACTCAACAAAAGCAGCAATGCAATAAACACGAAAAACTTCAAATACTGAATAAATATCTTAACATGTAAACCGAGACCAAGAAAAACAAACACTACTACTGAGTGTTGAAATGGATGTGGAGCGAATGAGGTCAGGATTAAATAGTAGAGATGTAGGAATGAATATAATGCAGCACTTACGTCAAGAACTTTGGGGGTTTAGGGAGGAGAAGAGTAGGTATTAGATGACAATTGTTCAGAAAGGGAAAAGTGGGAAAAGGAAGCCAAGTGGAATGTCTCCAGAGGTCAAGCTTCCTTTCTTCTCACCCTTCTACCTCCCTGAAGAGCAGCCGGAGAGCACACACAAGGGGAATGTTATTTTGTGTCAGCCTGGCACAACGGTGGCACCACTAGAGTCAGAAGGTTGTGGGTTCAAGCCCCACATTGGGACTTGGAATCAAATTGCCTAAGATGACACTCCAATATAGTGCAGGGGGTTTGCTGCATTGTTGGAGATGTCGTCCTTCCGATGAGACTTTAAACTCGGGTCCCATCTGCCTCTTCAGGTGGACATTAAAGATCCCATGACACTATTTGAAAAGAGAAAGGAGTACTGGCCAACAATCCCCCAAATAAAATTGGTCACTTATTCCATGACTGTTTGTAGAGCACTGCTGTGTGCAAAACTGGCTTCTGAATTTCGCCCACAAAATAGACACTCCACTGTACAGTATTCTGTGAAGCGCTTTTACACATCTCGACAATGTGATATGGCGCTATATCAAACATTAAAAAAAATGTCTCTGATTCACCCTGGTTTCCAATGGCTGTTTGTAAGTGAAGTTGAACACATAAAGCTTATTATTGCATCTAGCAATGTACCTGATCCAAGCTGAACTTCGGAGAACAGCAGGGCTAACAACTGCAACAATTCTATTGTACACAAAAAATTCACAGGGAAACAAAAGCTAATAAATATTTCAAAATACCAGAACAATTTAACGAAACAAAGCTCAATTTAAAAGCATGAAACCGTGCACTGTGAACATAGTACTTAAATATCTTACTTAATGACCGAGAAGAGGGTTCTGAAGAGCTGTATGAAAATCTCATTACAATCTTCAAGCTCAAAACAGATGTTATAGGACTTCACCCATGCCAGGTTCTGTGGAACATAATAAAATTATATTGTTTGTCATCATTATGAACTAAAAAAATCAATCTTTAGTACAAAATAGTTGAATAATGGACAACTAGCATTAACTACAGATATCTATGTGCTCCCAAGTTAATATGTGGGTAGGTGAAACAAATTCAAGCAGTTCATCTCCTATCTCCTCTTGTGTAAAAACTAATTAGTGTCTGTAAGTTATTAGAATTTAAAATGTAATCTCCATAGAACCATAAACATTTACAGCACACCAATAGTCTATTCGGCCCATTTCACCTGTACTGGCTCTTTGAAATTCTATTCAGTCCCATGTGTCTGCCTTTTCTCCATACTCCTGCAAAGGAGATATTTTTAGATATCTATTTAGCTCCCTTTTGAAAGCGAATATAGATTCTGCCTCAACCAATTCTCTCAGCAGTACATTTCACATCCTAACAACTCTGAAAAAAAATCCTCCTAATCTCCCACTTTGCTAATTATCTAACACTGTTGCCTCCAGTCATTCACTCACTGATGAGCAAAAATAATTTCTCCCCATTGACTATCAAAACCTTCATAAGTTTCAAGATCTTTTATCTGGTTTCCCTTCATCTTCTCTATTCCAATGAAAATAGGCACAGTTCCTTCAGTCTCTGTTTAATGAGGACATTTAATTTCTTCACAATCACGTGCTGTACTTGAATCTGATTCATGCTTCAAAGTTTAAAATGAGCTCTCAGATGTAAAACATCATGAAATCTTTGGGTTCTCTAAAACCCAGGAGAACCTCATGAGTAACTCTGATCATAAACAGCAGCTCCAACTGTTATCAAAAAACACCTGTTACGAAAGCTTAGTGGATGTGACTTCTCTTTCAGATGATCAACCTACTATGCATTTGCAGTAGTTGTAACAAAACCACAGCAACAGACTCTGCTGAACAGCACCAATTTTCTGATTAAATCTGATGCATCGTATCTTTTGATGAATATTAAGAAACCACTTTTACTAGAATTGGCTGACAAAAGAGCAGCAGGAAGATTGTTTTATGCCGAAAAGGAGTGCTTTTACATCTGACAGTTACGGCCCAGTTCAACAGAACCAATGGGAAGCATCTGGATCCTTGCCCTCACCCTCCTCACGGTCAACTTCCCATCCTACCTCTGGGTATGTTGAGCATCTTAAATTCTCCTCTCCAGCTCGGTCATTGGATGTTTTTAATGCTGGGGCTCTGCTTTCAACTTTAGGCCATACAGCTTGTTCCCATCCTTCAATATTTCCTTAATATATACTTTTCATTCAAGTAGCCAACTAATAACATGTAGAATGTTGCCTGCTTTCTGGCATATTTATAGGTCATACCCACACACAATTGTACAAATGTAATTTTGTATTGCTTTTTGGCATATTTAGCTTTTTTTGCATTTTAATAGTGGCTATCAGCTGCTGATAAGATTCTAGTCTCAGAACTGAGTCTATCTCCTTATTTTGGATGTGTTTTTCACTGTTTTTATACTGTATTTGGAAATTAAAAATAACCAGTTTGATAAAAGAACAGATGAACCACAATAAACCACCTGCACAAGTAAAAGGAGGTTCTTTCATTTGCCGAGGTCCCTAACCGTCCTGCAAAACAATAATGCTTGCGTATGCCATTTGTTACTAAAATATTAAAAACATGATACCAGAACAGAACATAAAATTCCAGTTCACAAGACAGTATGGGATGAAGAAGGCCTTTCGGCTTATTTGATCGCATCCTTCCAAAATACCCAAGCCAATGGCTTTCATGACAGCATCAAGCTGCTTCTTAAATGCGTACCAGCATTAACTTTCCTTCCTGGTAACCATTCCAGTCATTAATTATCCACTGCTTAAAGAAATACCTTATGTCCCTGTCTGGAAATTGCCGTTTTAGAATCCCGAATCTGTGCCATTTTGTTATGCTACCTTGGCTTACCTAAAGTATTCCGAGTTTACTTTGTCTTTACTAACTCTGACGCTGAAGAATCTCTTTTCAAGCCCCATCCAGTTAGAAAACTCATGTTTTGAACATTGGAGATCATCCTTGTTGGTCTTCCCTGTACCTCCTCTGGGGCCTGAACAGTCCCTTAAACTGTTGCAAGTAGAACTGTACTCCAACTGCAGCTTAACAACAGCACTAGCTGATTACAGTGTACTGCAATATAGGCTGAACATTTTAAGTACAAATGTATCATTTTGTTTCCACAGATACTGAAAGAATAAAGTTACCCTACAAATCGATGTCTCTTAAATGAAAACCAAGACCCCAATAAATGTTGACAATTCAAGAAATGATTAGATTTGTGTCGTGGTAAAAATTAAACTGTTATGAAGATGCATGACTAGATTGAGTCTTCTCCAATTATGCAATTCTAGTTACCTAATCATAGGAAGGAAATGTCAATAAAGGTGGGCCCGTTTGTTCTCTTTGACAGAGATTGAAATGACCTATTTAAAGTGTTCAAGATTATGAAGGGATTAGTAAAACTGCTAGAGCTGCAGGCAAATTGTTTGCTCTGGGGAAGGCTCTCATTAAATACCAGTGGCAGAAATTAAAAGTAGCAGCATAATGTCAGACTTTTTTTAAACAAACAATGGTCAACGGACATGTGGAATATGACGTGAATAGTATAAATGGGTTCAAAATAAAAATAGATTCTGGAGGAAGTTTGGGTTTTGGTGAGAAGGCAAGTAGAAACAAAAATAGTTGGGGCTTGTTGGATCTAATAACCTTTTAAAGATTTTAAAATGCTAACTTTTTTTTATTAGCAGAGGATCAATTACAAGGACAATGGGTTTCATTTTAACACTCTTAACCCCGAAATCTTATCTCATAGGCTTACCTCTAACAAATAAAAATATCTGTTGAACTGTGGACTTTTCGTATCTTCCAATCCCTTCAGCTGCCGTGTAATGAACATGAAAATGTCCTGTGGATAACACCAAAAATTTACCAATGGACAATTACAATTACACTGGAGGCCGGTTAAGCCTGATACATCTGCTTAAGCGGGGACAGGCGTTTTGTCCAGCTTAAGGGGCGTCCGAGGTTAGTTGAAATATCATTCCCATCCAGCAGAGGAGCACCATCAACACAGCATTATTAAAATACGAAATGATGTAATTTCACTTGAAGCAATGTTGACTAACCAAATAGAACACCAAGTATTTTAACCGAGGAGTTAAAGTTAAAATCCTGTACTTTCACAGAATACAATATAATTACCTTTATTTGGCTGTAAAGTACCCAGCAATTTCCTCCCTCCCATTGCCATTCCCATTGGACGGGAATGGGACCAATTAGCAGTGGCGCTGAGGTGATCGACAGCTTTGTGGCACTCCACCCACTCGCAAGTGGCTCAGCTGTCAATCAACCTCAATACTCCTCTCCGTTGTTCTTCCCTGTTCCTCCGCCCTTTACTGATTGACAGCCCAACTCCAGCCACTTGTGAATGGCTGGTGTCTGTTGTCAATGAATCTTAGACGCCTCCTATTTCCATCCCGGAGCCCTTCGTGGTTGAATGGACACACATAAGGCCTGAGTGAGTACATCCAGCGGCAACCAGCCTGGCATTTTGCTCGGATTAACCAGATTTTTGTCTGAGTCAACCGCATTATTTAAAAAGGATACAAATGAGTTGGAGACGAGCGTTTTGTTCGATTTACCTATCGTCCGGGGTTAACTGTTGTCCGGCTAAAGTGGATTCCATTGTAGTTAAAAATGACGTAAAAATGAGTTTAAATCTGAATTCTTCTATATATAAAATCCCAAAACTAAAACATTGAAAACAATTTCCACAGACTTCTGTAATTAATGTTTCAATGCTGTACAGCTTAAGAGTAAAACACAGTCTAAGTAAGGTTTGCACAGAGATTACATATTATAAAATGCATAATGTATATACTGTGGTATGTACTGGGTACAGCAACTTATTCACTGATTGACTGTAAAAAAAACTCCTGACCCAAATTCAAATGAAATATGAGATCTTGTTCCAGAAATAAAAGGGTGTGAGACTCCTAAAGGTACTAATTTAGCAAATTCAGATGCTATGCTTCTCTATCAGGACAAGAGGCCTCTCAACTTCACAACACAAACTGAGTGAAAAACTGAATTCCAATAAAAGGATTTGAGGGAATGAGCTAGTGGCTGATAGCTAAATTTAGTAGGAATAAGATTGCTTCAAATATTAATTCAGCCTCCTCACAGCTTTCCAACCTCTCTCACCCAAACAAAATTAGCTATCAGCACCAACTGTTTATATAATTATTGTATACTTCAATATAAGAGCACCTTTCATTTATTTTTGATGAAAATATTTGTTTAAATAAAACATTAAACATTTCTCTCATGATTGGGTAAATACAGCTCAGCTGGGTCGAATGTCTCACCAACCATGTTTATAGATGAGAAACATTAAAATCATGTTGTTGACTGTTTCTGCGCACGCAGTCCGTTGGCTCCTCTTCCTACACATAGTTCACTGGAAATGATGTCAGAGGTGACCTGGAAGTTGGCCAATTTTTAGAGCAGAAAGTCAGCTCGTCAGTGACAGAAACTAGATCGACAGGACTTCTGGTTAGTGCGGGGCCCTTTAAGTAACCCAGAGTTGTATTGAAATCTGCAGTTGTCTGATTCTAAAATAACTGCTGTGTCTCTTTCATCATGCCATAGACCATCCTGAAAAGAAATCCAGCATTCTCTGTGTTAGGGTATGGGATTCGAGTAAGTAGCTCCAGGGAGAAGCTATGGAGCAGTGCCTTGGGTCATCCTCCCAATTTGAAAGGTGCTATATAAATGTAATTTTATATTGTATATTACATATGGTCACATTGTGTCCTGACATTTCTGTGATTCTATGACTAAGGATATGTATTTAAATACAATCCTGTTTGTGGTGAAATTGCTCTGATTAAATGAAAATTTCTAAGCAGATCTATCCTGATCTATTAACTGCACGAGATTCAACACTGTAATTCTTGTGTAAACCTATGCTGGTGACTCTCCTCCCTTCAGATCCTAATCATACAGTTGGCACAATAGCATTGAGTATGACATAATCGTAACAAATTATCTCTTGCTTAGAATTAAATTGTTTGACAGAAAAAAGACATAGAATTATTATATATTTGAATGCATTTCAGAATATTATTTATTATTCTGCATTTAGATTTGAATTACAGATATAAAGACGGTTCACTTTATTATGGAGAAAACATTTCAGAAATTCTCTCTCGATGACTGCCTAGAATAAAATAAAGCAACAATTTTTTTTAACAGCAGCAACCACTCAGAAGAGAAGAAAAGTGGTGCTTGAACTCAATCATCATGGAATGTGTAGCACATGGGTTTATACCTACAATTTCTAAATTGTTTGCTGTAGTCAGAAACGTACAAACAATTTTGTATTACTCTCATGTAGAGAGCTTTTGCCAAGAACAAACGTTTAATTATATTTCCACCCAGCAAACGTTGAGTACTTTTCAGTTTTTAGTTCAGGAATGATCTATGGCATGAAGGGAGAAATACAGCAGATATTGTAATATTGTAAGGTTGCGGCAGCCGGAAAAGAGGAACAAACAATTTACTATTTTCCCTCCCCTCACCCTGACCATTTCCCCCCTGCTCGGGTCCTGACCCAACTGTACAGCGCCTTGGGACGTCCTCCCGACGTGAAAGGCGCTCTATAAATGGAATCTTGTTGTTGTTGTATTTTAAATCAATTAATAATAATCCTCCTTACATTTATACTTTACACTGTAAAGTGCACTGACTGTATTTTGTGGGCGAAACACAGCAGCGAATTGCCCATAGCAGTGGCATTGAGTTAAATTGTTGATCATATGGAACAAGAAGGTTTTGACTGAGATTAGAGAATAGAACACTAGTGGTTTTGCTCAATTTTTAAATCTTACCTCATTAATTTAATGGTTCTTTCACAATCTTGGTTATTATGCTGGCAAACACTTCCACGCAAGGTCAATGGCTAAATGGAAACTCCCCACTTGCAAATAGATGTGTACAGTAATCCTGAATAGGCCAGGGATTTTACACCAAATTCCACAGTTTGTATTAGGATGTGGAAAGCAGGAAACTGTTAGTTGTCTTCTTATCCTTAATTTTTTATGGCTAAATGCTTTGGCCAAGAACAAACATTTAATTAAATTTCCATCCAGTAAATGTTGAGTACTTTTCAGTTTCTGATCTTATGCAATCATATTTACCTTGAGTTTGTCATGAGATGTATATGGAGCTTCTGGAGCATAGATTCTGAAGATGTCAGCCAGGCAGCATGCCACGAGCAGACGCACATCTTTGTTAGGGTTCCTGAGGAAGAATTCTGAAGCCAAGTGCAAAGCCAGTGGAAGGTATTGTTGTTTTTCATCTTCAGAGTCCTGGTCCATGTCCATGAATGTTTTAACCACCATCTGCACAGGAATTCCAAACAATCAATTATATTTTATTATTATACCAAACAATCAATCTCACATTCCATTCAAGGCTACAAATTATGTTTTGGCATATTTTTGGAAGAAAGATAGAGAAAGAAAAATTGTTTATAATAATAATCCTTGCATTTGATATAGCACCTTATCACGTTTTCGAGACGTCTCAAAGTGCTTCACAGGATACACTGTAAAGTGAATTGACTGTATATTTTGTGGGCGAAACGCGGCAGCCAATTGCGCACAGCAGTGTCCCACAAACAGTCGTGGATTGAAGTGAGCAATTTGTTATTATTAGTTCTATTGAAGGGATTATTACCCCCAGAAGAGCGATCCGCCAATCGACTAACAACCGAGTTCCTACTTACTGGCAAGTAAATAGTTATGAATGCGTTTATGAGGGTTTTGGCGGCCTGTGGCAGAGCCGGTCAATATTGCGGAGGTGGGGGAAGGTAGAGTGGGACATGGGACAGATGTGGGGTAGAAAGGATAACTGAGGGTCATAATGCACACAATTAACCCTCACTACACAAACCACAATTAGAACTTTTATGGAAAATTACACATCCAAACAAAAAACTATTTTCACTAAAGATTTTGTTGTCTTCATGCTGAAATTCTACAAAACATTCCATGGGCGCAGAGACAAAAATCAGAAAACACCACCACCAACAACAACTTGGATTTATATAGCGCCCTCCATGCCGGATGGCGTCTCAGAGGGCTTCACAGTAATGGATCCCGGGGCTGAGCCGGGGGAGGAAGGTGACCAAAGGCGCGGTTGAAAAGAAAGGTCTTCAGCAGGGACCTGAAAATAGGAAGAAAGGGGCCGAGGCGAAGGGAGTGAGGAAGGGAATTCCAGCGCCTCTGGGCATAGTGGCTGAAGGCACAGCCACCGAGGGTGGAGCGGAGGACTTGGGGGATGAGGAGGAGGCCAGACCCGGAGGAACGAAGGCAACGGGTACTGTTTTGAGGAGAAAGGAGGTCAGAGAGGTAGGGGGGGTGCAGAGAAGTGCAGGGACTTGAATACAAGGGTGAGGATCTTGAAATCGATCCTCTCTGGGATAGGGAGCCAGTGCAGTCTGGCAAGGACTGGGGTGATCGGGGAGCGGAGTTTGATGCGGGTGAGAATGCGGGCGGCAGAGTTTTGAATGATTTGGATTTTATGAATGGTAGTGGATGGGAGACCGGCGAGGAGGGCGTTAGAATAGTCCAGCCGAGAGGTGACAAAGGCATGGACTAGGGTTTCAGTGGCTTTCGGAGAGAGGTATTGGCGGAGATGGGCGATGCGTCTGAGGTGGAAGAAAGCGGTGCTGGTGAGGGACCGGATGTGGGGGAGGAAGAATAATTGTGGGTCGAACCTGCGTACGGGTTCAGGGAGTTTTAAGGGGAGGTCGGGTGGGTGGAGTAGGTGAGAGCCGTAAGACTTGAGACGTTGACGAGAGCCAAAGAGTATGGCTTCCGTCTTGTCAACATTCAGCTGAAGGAAATTTGCGCTCATCCAGCCCCTGAGATCTGACAGGCAGTCTGACAGAACATCAGGGGACTGGGGGTCGCAAAGAGAGGTGGAAAAATAAAGTTGGGTGTCGTCCACGTACATGTGGAAATGTACCCCATGTCTGCGGATGACATCCCCAAAAGGGAGCATATAGATCAGAAAGAGGAGGGGACCAAGGATGGATCCTTGGGGTATCCCGCAGTTAACCGGGTGAGAGCGGGAGGAGAAGCCATTTGTGCAGATGTACTGCTGGCGGTTTGTGAGGTAGGACTCGAACCAGGCGAGTGCGGTCCCACTGAGGTGGATGACAGAGGAAAGGTGGTGGAGGAGGATGGCGTGATCGACTGTGTCGAACGCCGCAGAGAGAGGTCCAGGAGGGCAAGGAGGCAGAGGGAGCCCTGGTCACAGATAGAGACCCCACTTATAAGGCAACTGGGAAGATGTTACAGTAAATTAAAACATCTCAATTTGCATCTCCAGATTGCTTTAGCAAACTATTAGTTATGAAGCATGTATTGCTATATCAGTAGTATGTTGTGCTGTACTATTTCCCACCTATTATAGGTCCTGTTAGTCAGATTTGACAGAATCGTATGTTATATTTGGCTCCGTGACCGCACTCGCTTCTCCTAAACCAATAACAGAAAATTTTGGAATACCCAAGAGGTCAAATTGCTACATCAAGTCTAAGTTGTCTATGAATGCATTTAAACCTGCAGTTTTGATCCAGTATCAACTTCTCCTCCACTTCTTGATTTTCCACCACCGTAATTCCAGCTAACTTTTGGAGGTGTGAAAATTGATCCTCAATTTATCTGAGAAATAACTTCAGTTTTGAATAATACACGTGCAGAAGGGTAACAACACGGAATGTCAGTTATTAGTCATATGCCACTTGTGCAAGCCTGAATCATAAAGTGCAATTACAATTTAATTCTGCTCAGGTAATAGAATTAATTCCAGCCAAATATTTAAACTTCAAGTGAATCTCTACATTAAGATCTGATTCTACCATTTTAGAAGATCAAATGGAGATGTTAAATAGAGTTAATGATCGTTGCATGAATGGGCTAATAATGTATTCTATTGACACAATACAAGAATTACAATAGGGAAATTCATGTAAAATATGGGCACAGCATTACTACGTGGCAGATCAGTTCTCAAACAGCTGAGGGCAGAGAGAATGCTAATTAGGATACGAAATTGCAACGTGTCCTTCGAATGTTTACACCTTTAACATTCACTTTTAACACATTTTTATAGAAAAACCAAGTTCATTAGCTGGAACACAAAGTACCACAGAGGTTTGCAGTTAGACCACTAGAGCATAGAGTAACTTACAAAAGGCTAAAATAGAACTTTTTTCAAACCCAACTTGTATTTTCCTACACAACACACAATTAAAAGGAAATTCTGATCTACGGGATAAAGATCATCAATTTTATTTTAGTATCTTTGAAGCAAAACACTAGCAACATAAGGCAAGAAAGATTGCAATGATAGATGGATTTCAGAAGAAAGCCTGTATAGATTTTAAGAAGGAAAAAATCAACATGTTCCTGAATGAATTTGTTAAATAGTTTTCCTGTATGGTGTAAGGGTCATTCAATAATCTGTATAATAATTTTGGTAGCGGCCACAGGGATTTCTTCCTCCACCAAATACCCACACTCCAACAAGGGTAAAAACGTACAAAAGGTGTCAGGCTGGCTCAGTCTGTAGCAGCGTCCCTTCCATATCAGAAAGTTGTGGGTTTAAGGTCCATATTGGAAGGTTGAACTCACAAGTCCAGGCTGATACTCCAAAGTAGTGCATTGTTGGCGGTGCTGTCCTTCAGATACGATGTTTGAACGAGGTCCCGTCAGCGTTTGAAATGGATTTAAAGATCCCATGTTACTATTTGAAAAGAAATGGGAGTTGCTCCCACATCCTGGACAACAGTCAATGAAATAAAAATAGTTATGCACTCCAAGCCACTTGTGGCATAGTGATGTGCACAAATTGACTGCTGAATTTGCCTCAAAATCCACACAGTTTAAAGCACATCATGTGCAGCACTTTGAGACATCTTCCCAATGTGAATGGCAGTAGATCAAATGCAAGGATTTTTTTTAGTGTGCGCTACCAACAGCTCCCACAGATTAAGTTCTCCTCCCATATTATACATTCGTTGGATAGGGCCATTCACTAGAAATAATAATTTGTACAATCACTGAGGGATTAGTGGAAACACACGCCAGAGAATTAGGTAGGATGTGAAGAGTAGGGTGGTAGAGTATTTGTATTAGAAGGATTGTGGAATGCTCTACCGCAAACGGTCACGATTGCAGAACCAAATGAGGTGTCTAAAAATTGAGATAGATACTTGGGAAGTTATTAAGGGACAAAGCAAAGAGTGGAAAAATAGATCAAAATGCTCAAGGGGCCACTGTACTATACTATAATTTGTTATGAGCGACTTAATCTCCTTCTGTTAGTGCAAAATTCTCTACTAAATTTAACGTGTCATTTTAATGTGTAAATCCACATTTTATAAATGCTAGTTTTATAGAACTTTCTATTTTATTTCTGTCAGCAATTATACTTATGGTAGTTACACACAATACAAGGTACAGGTATAATTTGAAATAAAACTATAATATGTCGTATTTCAAACATCTTTAAAAGTGATATCAAAATGCTTATGTGTGAATGCCACAATATTGCTGAAGTTCCTTTATTATTTTTTGCTAAATGTATTCATAGAATATTTTCTAGTGTTAAGTTAAAACAAAGTAAAATTACTTACTGAATAAAATAAGATAGTATCTTCCAATGATAAATAAAATACTTTTCAGAATGAACTATTCTGAGCAATGCTCAGATTTTAACATGGAAGAGGAGCAAAACTATCCCAACCAACAATTCTATATTTCTTTAGAGTTACAGGTTCATTAAGAAGGATTGACTCAACAATATATTCAGGAATGGACACATATTAGTATAGCAATTGTCAATATAATATCCCAGTTTTATTATACTGCAGAAACTCAATAATCCAAGGATGCCTGGACCCTCATTCAGGCATTCATCACGCTACGGCTTGGCAATTCCAACGCCTCACTTGCCGACCTCCACCACTCCTTAATGCACAAGTGGCAGAACGCTGCAACCATTACTGTACCCCCACCACCCAATCCTCCTCCTCACTCAGCACCACTTGCTTACATCTCCCAAGGGATCCAATTCAAGATTCTCGTCCTCACAGTCAAATCTCACCCTTCCTCTGTGACCTACCACAATCCTATTGACACAGCTGCTCCCTTTGCTCGGGGGCCTGGTTAATATTTCCCACTGCACGCCATATCCGCAGCCCTATCCATCCCACCACTGATGGTCAATCTTTCAGCTATTTTACTCCCCGCTTTTCGAAATTCCATCATGGAATCCCTCCAATTCGCCACCTCCCTTGCTTTCCTGTTGACTATTGTGGTTTGCATTCCCAGCATAGTTTTTAAAGCTCAGAATTCCAGCATTTGCAATGCTCCATTTCAACCCAAATAAAAAAGCATCCTTAGTTCAGCGCTCCGAGATGCTACCCTTCAAGTTGTTGTTTTTGACTGTATTTTGTAGGTGAACACTCAATCTCCTAGAAGTCATCAGGAGAGAAACTATGCAATTTGAAGAAAGAATATTGGACTGAAGGTGCATCCCAGGAACAAGACTCTGTATGATGCAGTTCCAAAACAATGTTTTTAATAGTACACAGTTATCAGACATGATAACTGAATTTTGACTGAATTTCAAAGGCTCCAGAACAAGAGTCACTACAGCGGAATTCAGCTCCAGTTTTTAACAGTTAATCCCAGCTCGTGTTCAAACCTGTACCAGCATGGAAACTACCACATAGCTGGGTCTACTTTATGGGCTATTGCCACAAAAGCATTTGGAAAATTTCTCAGCATGAAATAACCTAACTTGCACTTTTTGCACAGCGTCATTGCTACAAGGATGATGTGCAATCTTTCTGTCTTGCAAAATGGCCTTGTGTCAAACTCAACATTAGTGCTCAATGGATAATTGACCATTTTGAATTATAACTAATGCATTTTTATATATGCCTTTTCACATAAAAATCTCCACAGTATTCACCTTTAAATGTAGCTAGCGACTATTTTGTAGGCGAATGCAACAGCCAATTTGAACACAGCAATTTCCCATAAAGTGCCAGGAAGTGAATGGCCAATTTAAATGCAAGATTTGTTTGCTAAGATTTCTTTTCAAATAATGTCACGTGTTGTATAATGTTTACCTTGGTTTAACATCTTATTTGAAGGATGGCACATCTGACAATGCAGTTCCCCCAACACTTCATGTGAGCTCAGCCTTGATCATTAGCTCAAAATCTCCAATATGGGACTTGAACCCACAGTTGGGGAGAAGGGGGAGTGATCATAGACATCTTCAGATGTCTTTTTCCTATCTTCAGTTGGGAAATGTGGGGGCAAAGAGAAGGGATTGTGGCAAAGAATTCTAGTTTTGAGGCGTAGTTAGTGGCTGAAAGCATGGCTGCTGGTGGTGGAGCGGAAGGGACGAGGGACCTGCAGGAACTGGAACCAGCTGAGTGCAGGCAGCGGATTGTGGAGTGGGGTGTAAGCGGATCAGATGGTAGGGAGTTTGTGAGGCCGAGTACCAGAGTATGAAGCGAATGATACACGATTCAGAGGGCGGAGCCAGGACAGCGCGGGGAGGAGCCGAGTCTAGCGGGTGTATAAAGCCTGGCCGAGGTAAGCAGTCGCTGGTTCGGAGGGCGGAACGGAGCATCTGCAGAAAAACGACAAGTGACATCAACGTGATGTGACACTCAAAAGACAAAACCAGAAAAAAAATCTTGGAACAAAAACCATAATCCAGAGTGAGGGAGAAGAGAATGGCATGACAGGTGTTGTGCAATGACTGCAGTATGTGGGAGTTGATGGAGGGCAGCCTGAGCCCGGGCGACTACATCGGCAGCAAGTGTCTGCAACTGAGGAAGCTCCAGCTTAGAGTAGCTGAGCTGGAATCTGAGGTGCAGACATTGCACAGCATTAGGGAAGCTGAGAGCTTCCTGGGTAGTTTCTTCCAGGAGACAATCACTCCCCTGAGGCTCAGTATAGATCCCGCTACTTGTCAGGGACAGTGTGACTGACCGTCAGGCAGGAAAGGGAACCCCAGAGAGAATGGTGAAGAAGCCTCAGGCTTTAACCTTGTCCAACAGGTATAAGGTACTTGCAACCTGCGTGGACAAGGAAATCTGTGAGGAGGAGGATGGGCAAACGGACCCCAGCACCTCTATACAGGAGGCCACACAGGTGGGGAGAGCAAAACGGAATGTAGTTGTGATAGGGGACGAGACAGTCAGGCGGACAGACACTCTTCTCTGCAGCCGCAACCAGGGGTCACGAACGCTCTGTTGCCTTCCTGGCGCCAGGGGTAAGGACGTCTCTTCAGGGCTGGAGAAGAACTTGAAGCAGGAAGGGGATGATCCAATTGTGGTGATCCACATAGGAACCAACAATATAGGTAGGACTGGTAATGACAACCTGAAGAGTGAGTTCAATGAACTGGGAATGAAATTAAAAGAAAGAACTTCCAAGGTGATAATCACCGGATTACTACCTGAGCCACGCGCAAATTCGTACAGGGACAAACAAATTAAAGAGTTAAACGCGTGGCTGAAAGAGTGGTGCGGGAGGCAGGGGTTTAGTGTTATGAGCCACTGGCACCAGTATTGGGGAAAAAGGGAGCTGTTCCATCGAGATGGGCTCCACCTTAACCGGGATGGGACCAATGTCCTGGCAAAACAATTACATAGGGAGATAGGCAGAGCTTTAACTATTACAGCTACAGTTAATCGTAACCCGGCATTGCAAGTAACAGTCATGGCTGTAGAGCAGAGTAACAACTTGGAAGATAAAGAACAGATTGTGTCAAGGAGGGACAAAAAGCTCAACAAAGGAAATGCAGCATTAATGAGTAGGGGAAATAGTACGAGGTCAAAATTAAAGGCACGATATCTGAATGCACAAAGCATCCATAACAAGATAGACAAATTAAGTGCACAAATAGACATAAATGGGTATGATCCAGTGGCTACTACTGAGAGATGGTTACAGGGAGACGAAGGTTGGGAGTTAAACATTCCGGGGTATTCGACGTATAGGAAAGATAGGCAATGTAGAAAACGAGGTGGGGGGGGGTGCGGGGTGCGATCCTAGATCTTGTTTTGTGTAATGAAATAGGGCTAATCAGCAATCTCGAAGTTAAGGCTCCTCTCGGGCAGAGTGACCATAACATGATGGAATTTAACATTAAGTTAGAGAGTGATATAGTTGAATCCGAAGCAAGGGTCTTAAATTTAAATAAAGCTAACTTTGCAGCTATGAGAGAAGATTTGGCTAAAATAGACTGGGAAATTAGATTTAAAAATGACGGTAAACCAGCAATGGCAAACGTTTAAAGATATAATACATAATTCCCAGCGATCATATATTCCCTTGAAAAATAAAAATACCACGGGAAAAGTGGTTCAACCTTGGCTAACTAGAGAAGTTAGGGAAAGTTTAAAATTAAAAGAAGAGGCCTATAATACTGCCAAAAGAACAGTAAACCTGAGGATTGGGAGGGCTTTAGAGATCAGCAAAGGAAAACCAAGAAACTGATTAAGAGGGAGAAAATGGAATATGAGGGTAAACTAGCTAGGAACATAAAGACAGATTGTAAGAGCTTTTACAAGTACATAAAGAGGAAGAGACTATCAGAAGTGAATTTGGATCCATTGCAGGCAGAGACAGGAGAAATTATAATGGGGAATAAAAAAATGGCAGTCATTAAACAATTATTTTGCTTCTGTCTTCATGTTAGAGGACACTGAAAACTTACTGAAAATAGAGGGGAACCTGGAGGCTAATGTTCGTGAGGAACTTAAAGAATTAAACATCAGTAAAGCAATAGTACTAGAGAAAATAGGATTAAAAAACGATAAATCCCATGGACCTGATGGCCTGCATCCTCGGGTTCTAAAAGAGGCGGCTGCAGAGATAGTGGATGCTTTGTTTTTGATCTTCCAAAATTCCCTGGATTCTGGAATGGTTCCCAGTGATTGGAAGATCGCAAATGTAACGCCGATATTTAAGAAGGGTGGGAGACAAAAATGGGGAACTGCAGACCAGTTAGTCTGACAACGGTGGGAAGGAAAATTCTAGAGTCCTTAATTAGGGACATCGTCGTGGAGTACTTAGAAAATCATAACATGATTAGGCAGAGTCAACATGGCTTTACGAAAGGGAAATCTTGTTTAACAAATCTTATAGAGATTTTTGAGGATGTAACTAGCAGGTTAGATAGAGGGGAACCAGTAGATGTGGTGTATTTGGATATCCAGAAGGCATTCGACAAGGTGCCACATAAAAGGCTGTTGTGTAAGATTAGAGCCCATGGAATTAAAGGTAATATATTAGCATGGATTGGAGAGTGGCTAACAGGAAGAAAACAGAGAATAGGGATAAACGGGTCCTTCTCAGATTGGCAGGATGTGACTAGTGGAGTGCCACAAGGATCAGTGCTTGGGCCTCAATTATTTACAGTCTATATCAATGATTTAGATGAGGAAATAGAACTTGTATCTACATTTGCGGACGATACGAAGATAGTTGGGAGAGTAAGCTCACGAAGAATGCAAAGGGAAATAGACAGGCTAGGTGAGTGGGCAAGAAGGTGGCAGATGGGAGTATACCGTGGGGAAGTGTGAAGCTACTCACCTAAATAGTAAAAATAGAAAAGCGGATTATTTTCTAGAGGGGGAGAGACTAGATAGTGTTAGTATTCAGAGGGATTTGGGTGTCCTTGTGCACCAGTTACAAAAAGTTAGTATGTGGGTACAGCAAGCAATTAGGAAGGCTAATGCCATGTTGGCATTCATTGCAAAAGGGTTAGAGTACAAGGCCTTGGTGAGACCGCACCCAGAATATTGTGTGCAGTTTTGGTCTCCTTATTTAAGAAAGGACATATTCGCCTTAGAGGGGGTGCAGCGTAGATTCACTAGGTTGGTTTCTGGGATGAGGGGGTTGAGGATAGGTTGAGTAGGCCTATATTTTCTAGAATATAGAAGAATTAGAGGTGATTTTATAGAAACCTATAAGATTCTTAAGGGTCGTGAGACTGTTTCCCCTGGTTGGAGAATCAAAAACTGAGGGTCATAGTCTCGAGATTAAGGGTCAGCCTTTTCAAACTGAGTTGAGGAAACATTTCTTCACTCAAGAGGGTAGTGAATTTGTGGAATTCTCTACCCCAGAAGGCTGTGGATGCTCAGTCCTTGAACATATTCAAGACCGAGATTGATAGATTCCTAAAGGATAGAGGGATTAAGGGATATGTGGATAAGGTGGTCAGATGGAGTTAGGTTAGAAGATCAGCCATGATCTTATTAAATGGTGGGGCAGGCTCGAGGGGCCAAATGGCTTACTTCTGCTCCTACTTCTTACGGTCTTATGGACTGCGACGATCTCGTAATCGATCTATACTGCAATAACAAGCCTGGCAAGGACTTGGGTGATGCGGTTTGGTTTGTGTGAGGGCAGGTATCTGCTATTTATAACTACTAGAAAGTAGTTCAACCAGTTTATCGTCCAGGTTGGCTATATCAACCAGTTTCAAATGCTTCACATTTCTGGTAAATTGTGTGTCAGCTTGGCTCAGTTGGTAGAATTCGCATCTCTTGAATCAAAAAGATGTGGATTCCAACTTTTAAGTTTACAGTCTAGGCTGACACACCAATGCAGTGTTGAGGGAGTGCTGTATTATCAGAGGTGTCATCCTTCAGATAAGTTGAATTATATTCCAAGTAAGACTCTATTTCAGATCTGTTTGTAAGCTAAGTTGCTTATTTTGCTGAAATATTACTACTTTCCATAGCAACGGAATTACTTCTTTGATAATTAAACCAGAACTCTAGCTTTAAAAAAGTGAACTGATTTTCAAGGTTACCGGCTGCATTTGCACTTCAAAACACCAAGCTAGTGTGCGGGGAGCCAAATTGGCAGGCATCCAGGTCACCAGGTTGCTGCCAGTGGCAATCTCACGTCCTGGAAGTCAGCCATTTTAGGTTTCTAATGCTAAAAAATGCAGACTCACTGTGTCAGGTTGCTCCTGATGTCACTTCCTAAATACTATGGCAAGAAGTTAAGTGCTTCGAGCAGCATGTACCCTCTCTAGACTATCACCCCTTTACCATCTTGTAGTTCCAGAAATGTGGAAGGAATTTGAATGATAAGACTCTCAAAACAGCATCTCGCTCCCGTACCATTGAAACGTAATCTTCCTCTGACCAAGTTATAATACGTTTCATGTGTATGTTATTCTCAACTATCCTGCTATGCTTATTTTTTTTTTAGTCAGACAGGACGTGGAAATGTGGAAACCCATCACCATGCTTAAGAATATCCAAACCAGACTATTCTCCTCAGCGCAGGGCAATGACAAGACAGTGCTGCCAATAAAGATCTCAACCATTGCGGAATTTAAAAATAGTTTTTTTTAACTGTGCATTCTAGATGCACATGAAAATTTCCATGTTTGGAACCAAATGCACTCTCTCTCCCCGGAGGGCTGTATTCAACTTACCTAATTATGGAGAGTGTTAGGCAATAGGTTGGCAAGACCAAGGCTTGGGGATCCAGGATGTGTGTGATTCAGAGAGAAGAGGAAAGGGAGAAGGCACTACAAGAGATCTCATGCTTTCCAACAGAGATCTCTTGACAGCAACTGGGAGCAAGACCCCTGGCTGATTTTCACTTTCCTAAGCCAATGCTGAGCCCGGTTGTAGCTCTCCTATTGTCACTCAGGCTGAGATCAGCTAAATCAACACAAAATGGTGATCAAACTTGGGACATTCACAAACCGTGTGGCTCAGCTGATCATTGAGCCATCAGAGGCGCTGAGTTATTCTTACTATTCATAGCTGTTGTTATTATTATTATTATTATTGGCGCCATTGGCTCCCTATCCTTCAGAGGATCCAGTTTAAGATCCTGGTCTTCACCTACAAAGCCCTCCATGGCCTCGCCCCACCCTACCTCTGCGACCGCCTAACTCCCTACCAACCAGCCCGCTCCCTCCACTCAGCCGGCTCCACCTGCTCCATGTCCCCTGACCCACCCGCCCCACCATTGGCGGGAAAGCCTTCAGCCACTCTGCCCCCTCTGGAATTCCATCCCCCAATCACTCTACCTCGCCCCCTCCTTAGTCTTCTTCAAGTCCCGCCTCAAGACCCTCCTCTTCGACCATACCATTGGCCACCCCCCCTTCCCTCCCTTCTCCCTCCCTGACCCCAGTGCGGGTCTGAAATACTCTACACTGTCCAGCGCCTTGGGACGTCTTCCCGACGTGAAAGGCACTATACAAATGTAATCTTGTTGTATTATTATTATTATTCATTCTCAGGTCAAAACCTTTGATTCCCATTTTGACATTGCCTAATCCTGTGAACTGAGATTGTAACCGTTCTGATTATTCATCACCTAACATTACTTTTTTTAATTAAAAAAGGCCTTTTCATTGTTTTGTCCTTTTCTGTGGTGGCTTATTACAAATTAGTTTATCACTCTCTTGTTCTTTATTAAAGGCCCAATCTCAGAGACTGAACAGCTTTAAAGAATACATAGAAAGGCAGGTTCACTTTATGATCTTTTAGTACTTTCCGAGAGATTTTGTGCATGGATCAACGTTACAACAACAATTTGCATTTATATAGCACCTTTCATGTTAAGTGGACGCTCCATGGTGCTGGACAGTTGAGGGTTTGTACCTGAGCTGGCGATTGAATTGGGGTGGAGTTTCATCGTCTGAATTAGCAAGAAATCAGTAGACAGCAGTGAGCCATTTGGGAACCCCTAGTTTAAGGTCTTCAAATCCATCAATGAACATACACTCATATTTGGGGCTTTTTGGTATCCACCTTAATTGGCATGCTGAGATGTAAGCAGTTGATACTCAAGCTCCGCACTTCCAACTGATGAAACTATTGCCCAATGGATAGGGATGAACTATGGGCAGGGGACAGTGGCACTGCTCTCAAACATTTCATGTTGAGCCCTGCTGTTCACCAAAAAGTTCCACTTGGGTTAAGCTTGCTCCAAGGTGAAGTCCTCGACAATCTAATATTGGAATTAAGACCATCCTTTATGGCAATCTCAGTAGTCCAGCAGTCCAGCACATCTCCCCTACTCCAAGAAATTGCTGAAACGGGCCAGCAAGCCTGGCCCAGAGTAGCAGGGTTTCGCTCCATTCAGCTCCTATAAACCCTGCAAGCCAAAGCCATAACAAGTATGGTGTTCCTTGCGATTGGGGAAGTTTAGTAGACAGTACTCTCAATGGCAAGCTGTGGGGTTTTAGCTCATTACCCCAATGCACATTCTGGGGACCCCAAGCCTTGGCTCTTGCAACCTGCACTTAATACTGTCTGTAATTAAGGAAGCAAGATGTGTCCCTACAGGGAGAATGTGTGCATTCCATTACAGATACAGGAAAACATTTGTGCATATGTGGAACTCCAGTCTGGTTTGGAAACTCAAAGATTTTCAGATGATACATCAAACAACAGGCTGACCAATCAAAAAAATTAAATTATTCCCATGTTACTCCACTTCCTCATCCAGAATCTAATATTCAAATGTCATGACTGATTTAAGCCAATGTGCAAACACTGGAAAGATTTTGGTGAAAGAATTTCCATAACTCAACAAGAACTGCAAGTTAAAATTACTCCACTGACAATGGCAATGGTTCTGAACTGAAAAGTTTGCATATTGCTAATTGCAAAGGCATACCCAATTTTTTGGCAGCAGGAGTCAAAATATGTTAACAGACCGCCAAAAAATATTCAGAGCTATGTATACAGATGTAGTCAAAAATCAGATGTGAGGAGTGCTGAAGTTAGAAAGACAGCCTTAACGTTTTTTATTTAAACAATCATTTATGCCTGGTTTCTTTTGCACTTTGTGACAAACTAATAAAAATAGAGTGAGATGTATAGCAATCCACTTGCCAAGAACTGTAGTTTTATCAAAACATTAACTTGAACTCCTGCAGGGTAACTGCAAATGCAGGTGGTGTGAATCAATTTTGTCCTTCGTTCAAAAGCAGTCCCCTGCCTGGTCAGTCCAAAGTGTCCTTCTGTGTACTTGTGAAAACACAGCCTAAATAGAGGAGCACAACTGGGTGCAGGGTCCACAGATGCCTGGCTGCAATGACAACTGAGGAGTCTTCAGCCAGCACAAGCACCAACCTGCGTCAAATCAATGTGGTTCCACTCACTGGTGTCCCTTAACAGCTTTTAGGCAGACACAACAGGAGTCTCAGGGGGATTTCCAAGGGACCACTTTTTAGTATTATATAAGTATTTTACATGGAAATTGGTAAATTAGTCAGCATTTTATTCAATGTAAAATAGAAATTTCCTTCATTCTCAACTATCAAATGATAGGTTAGCAGCTTTAGCATCCACAGTTATTTCTAAAGGACTTAAATCTCAATTCCTATAGTCAGTTTTGAAACCTGAAGGATGCTTCTAAACATGTACAGAATATGAAGATTATAAACAATGCAGGAGCACATTGTTAACATGCAAAGTTCAAACTGAAGACTATGTACATCAAAAATAATTTCAGAAACAATGACAATGATCTGAAATTGATTGCTGATGATGTTACCCTGGAGGCTTCCTTCATTCCAGTAGTACAATCTGTGGTCGATAAAAACAAAAACATAGGCCTAATTATCCTCACTAACTGCTGAGCTCACCACATTTCTTTTCCTCTACTATTTTCAGTTTCTATTGCCTGACCATTACGTGTATATTTCAAATGTCTTAAAATATAAGCTCCGCAAAACGTAGCTCTGGTAATATTGAGTTACACAGGAAGCCTTCGATTTGATGCTTGATTTTTGTTAGGTGAGAAGCCAAAGGCTTCAGAAACAGGGAGGAAGAACCATTGACTCGGGCCACTGGATCACTACACAGAAACCCTTTCCAGGAGCATATCCGGATCGTGGATGAGAAAGATTCAACTCGAGGACAGTATCCAAATAGTATGCTGAAACTCACTGTTTCAGGTTCTTGGGTATGAAGAATAACAGGCTACGTCAGGCAATGGAAAGTTGCTGCTGCCACCTACAGAACAGTACCTGAGCGTGGGAAAGGGAGAGCGGGATGTCACAGAAGCACAAAACTCCTGTCTGCATTGTCACTTCTTAAGAGTAAAACGGCTTTCTGTTGACAGTACAAATACAAATGGTGGAAATCCCCTTTGATCAAGAGAAAGTACTCTTATGTATAGAAACACCTACCCCTTCAAACTGAAATACTCACATTTACACAAAATCACAAGTTCGACTGAAGAAGGCCCTTTAGCTCATCTGATATAACCCTTCCAAAATACCTATATCATCCTTCTATCATAGCACCAAACAATTTATTAAAAAATGAGTCCAGTGTCATAGTCTCAGCCACTTTTCCTGGCAATCTGTTCCAATAGTTAATTAGCCATTGGGTAAAGAAATAATTCTGTCCTGAAATTTAACTTGGTAACTCTTATTCTACTATTTTGGTGCATCCTAAAGTATAGTTTACTTTCTAAATTCTATTTAAAATGTTATAAACCTCTATCAGATCCTCTATGAGATACCTTCTCTCAAGACTAAACCTTAGCTTGCCTAGTTGTTGCTTACAGCTCATTCCTCTCAACACTGAGTATCATCATTAATGATCTCCTTTACACTGCCTCGAAGGGCTGGCATTACACTTATTCTTTGGTGACCAGAATTGTCTCTACCCCCTCCTCGCTCCCTCCCTCCCCTCCCCCTGACCATTTCCCCCCTGCTCAAATCCCGACCCAATTGTCCAGCGCCTTGGGACGTCCTCCCGACGTGAAAGGCACTCTATAAATGAAATCTTGTTGTTGTTGTTTGCATTACTCTAGATTCGGCCTGACCATAGAATCAGGTGGATACTGATGGACTGATTCTATTTGTTGGCAAGCCCCAAACAAAAGGGCATCAATATAAGATAGCTAGGAATAGATCTAAAAATGAGATTAATAGGACTATATTCACGCAGGAATGGGTGACAATGTGAGATTCATTGCAAGGGCTGTGGTTGAAGCAAACAAACATCATTACACGTAAAAGAAAACTTGATGCGTACATGAGGGAGAAGGGAAGAGATGGGTATAGGAAGAGGGGAATAGGAGGTTCGTGTGAAGTACAAACAACAGCACAGATTAGTTGGAGCACATGAGCTGTTTCTGTTCCCTGTCCCTCTATGTAATAGACCATTTCATGTGACCAGACTATTTCATATGATGTGGAAAAATATGCATTTTGCATGTGAGAATTGAGGAATGTCTTACTTTTTTGTTCTAAACATTTTTTCTACACTATATAATAATTTCATTTGCTGTAGCACCTTTCATATCAGAATGATGTCTGAAAGCCCTTCACAGGATTTACTAATTGGGAAACTCACTGTTGGAATTTCTAAAACACCACAGAAACAGAAAAGGCCAAAAACAGGGAAGGTGCATTTCATGTTTCCATCCATATGTAGTATGGACAATCTTTCACAAAAGTTTTTAATAGAACTTTAGTTTACAAAATACCACTCACGAGGAACAGATCTGCTCTTATTAGTATGGACAAAACAATACAGCTTGCTGTGGCAATACAACTGCAGTAAAAAAAACAATCTGGCAAAGTATTTAAGATAAGCCCTCATTAAAGTCCTGGCGCTCCATTTAAAGGAGAGAAGAATTGTAACTAACAGCTTCATTGAATCCAATCACCAGAAGAACCCTGGATATTTTGACCCATGTTCTCAACATTAAGTTTAGGTCCAATTACAGAAGTTACAATAATGAACATGTTTAAAATAAATCAGATTCCTTTTTATTAGGTTTGTTTTTATCTTTTTCCAGAGTAAGTACATTGCTTTGAACATGTACTCCTTTCAGACTTTATTCCTGCTTTTAGAAAATATTTTAATCCAATCTCTTTTGCTATTGCTGATGACCTGCTCCTGGAGTTGAATCGTCCAACTTTCTGAATCTCCCTCTGCTCCTGGGATCCTAGCTGCTGTACCCATATTTTTGCTTTGATAACTAAATTAATAGCAACTTGTATTTTTATTCTTAAAAATGATTTCAACTCCATGTTAAATACAGCTTCTGCTATTTTAATATTAACATGGTCCTTTTATCCTAGTGGATTCATTCTGTTCCAGCACCTACTCCATCCCTGGATCTCTGGATTGAAGATTAAAAACATACAGATAACCCAACTCTNAAAAAAAAAGTCTGCTGAGACTTTCTTGAGGCATCACTAGTGTGACTGTCAGTGGCAAAGTTTGCTTTATTTACAGCAATCCTTGAAGTAAGCAGAGAAGAAACTTTCACCAAGGACATTGCTGTGCGCAAATTCGCTGTCGTGTTTGCCTAAAATACCTCGTCACTACACAAAACTCTGTGAAGCACTTTGAGATGTCTTCCCAATGTGAATAATTGAATGCAAGAATTATTATTTTTTATTATTATCTGATTCTGACCCAGGTACCAAGTATAAAAAATAGCATGCAACCTCAGGATGATCCAATCTTCCTTTTGCTTGGTCTTCAAAACAAACAATTTATTATACTACTGCTCATTTCCCTGATTTCACTTTGCATTAAACAGCTTGCATTTATATAGTGCCCTTCATGCGGGACAGTGTATTAAAGCGCTTAACGTGGTGGAGCCGAAGGCTGAGCAGGAGGGATGGGAGCAGGTGATCTTTAGCAAGGTTGAAGATCAAGGTATTCAGTTGTGAAGGAAGAAACCTTGGAAAAGGAGGGGGCAAGGTCGAGGGATGGGAGAGTTCCAAAGCTTCGGGGCGTAATGGCTGAAAGCAAGGCCATCGATGTTGAGAGGAGGGACGGGCAGGAGTTCAGAACCGGCCGAGTGGAAGCAGCAGGTAGCGGAGTGGGGAGAAAGCAGGTTGGAAAGGTAAGGAGTGAAGCGATTTGTAGACGGATGTAAGCATCTTGAGAATAACCCGTTTTGTGATAGGGAGCTAGTGGAGCCTGGCGAGGACTGATGTGATGGGGGTATGGAGTTTAGTGTGGATGAGTATACGGGCAGTGGAGTTCTGAATCGACTGTAGTTTGTGGAGTGAAGCTGGGGAGACTGGAGAGACGGGCATTGGAATAATCGAGGCGGGAGGCAACGGAAGGAGTGGACTAGAGTTTTGGCTGTGTTAATCCACATTAAGCAAGTGTTTGGCTTGTTACAGATTGTCTCGCTTCAGTTTGTCACCTGCAATCTTAGCCTGGGTTTACTGCTGTAAACAATCATGGCCATGTCACTGACTCCCGAGACACTATGTTGGTGGTCAACACTCTTGTCTGAAGTTTCCGCACACCATGGAAATAATCCATCATTAGAATGGCAGCTTAAATTAGAACAAGTGCCAAATTACTTTTTCAGGCTATAAAATATAGTTGTCTGTGAGCAACAGAAGTGTCTTCTGGTGTGCAATAACATTCTGTTATCTACTTGACAACAGTTTATTATAGTTTTCTACAGTATTTAGCTGCAATCAATTTGGGCTATGCATTATACAGAAGTGAATTTTGGTGTGAAAATCACGTCAGATGCCTAATTTTTGACAATTTAATTAGCGATGTGATTTAAACTAATATTATTGCAAAGGGTAAATCAATCCACAACTGCTTGGGGGACAATTGGCTGCCATGTTTCGCCCAGAAAATATACAGTTAATTCACTTTACAGTACATTCTCTGCAGCGCTTTGAGACATCTCAAAGACGCGATACTGCACTACATCAAATGCGAGGATTATTATTATTCAAATATAGAAGCAGATGGTATTTTTGGGCCATTATCACAGGATTTTATGCTGTTACTCGGGAGTCTACGATGCCATACTGAAGCTCTTTGAGGAGTCCTCCAGACGAGAATGGCATTATACCAAATGTAAGGATAGTTATTAACTGCCACCACTTAAGTAAAAAATGTTGAATCCATGTATGTTGTTCTCTGAAGTAGTTCATCAAGTGCTCCCTTTGCACTGAAATTATCACTCACACTACCTGCACCTGTGGTGCTCTCATGTTGATTGCGACACTGCCATCAAGCTAATACTTTTTTAAAAATATACAAGAACAACTTTAAAAGTTTTATGGTTTAATTGTTCGTTTTCTGAAACAAACATCGAGCAGTCGACTATAATGTCCAAAATCTAACCTCAGGTTGCCAGTAAAACGCCACAAAAGTCTCACCTCAGTCTTGTGTCACTTGCTCGTGCTGATTTCACCATACAACACACATGCATCAAATGGCAATTAGAATCGTGACACAAATCCCCCAAGAAATTCATGGCTTGCTCCTCCCTGCAAAGATCAATCTACATACACACAGGCAGCACATGAGCAGATTTTATTTAAAACCAAAACGTGGAACATGTACTGACTGGAATGGCCAACCCCTATATAAATAGGGCATTGTCGTTAAATCAATTTGATGATTTTAATACTGATTCTCAATTAAACCACAACAAAGAGTTAGTAAATGGCAGCAAAAATATGGAACAAAAGAGAAGTGGAAAGAAAATATACTAATATAAGTTAAAACAGGAACTGGTAGCCTAATCCAAGAGAGGCATACAGGAACGGTACACAATTTACCTAAAATAGGTAAACACAAAACATAATGGTAAAATTAAGACTAAGGTTGGTCACTCTTAATGTTTTGTACACACTCGATCATATACAGAGTTGAACCTAAAATAATGCCACCCTTATCAGAGGATTTCTATACATAGATAAGCATAACCAAGTTGTAAATCTGTATCACTGGCCAGATAGAATTAATTCAACAAATCAAACAAAATATTGAAAGAACATATATGTAGAGGTGAATGTACTTATCAAGTAAGGCATATCTACATAAAACAGCAGATTGGCCCTATGATCTGAAAATATTTGCATTTTTCCTTCACCCTGAAAATAACTTTCCATAAATTTCTCAGGACCATAAGTATCAAATGTAGAACAATAAAAAACTATTTCACAGTATCTTATGGAATATAACTTTTTTAATTGGCTTGGCTTCAGGTTCCACCACTGTCAAGCACTCTGTGACGCTATATAAATGCAAGCTGTTGTTGTGTTGCCGTCCTCCGCAAATTAACTATCTTTATGATCAGCATCAAGAAAGAATGAATGAGATAACATTTCCTGCCTGGATTAGATTTTTGTCCAAACTTCTGCTTAGATCATTACCATCAAATCCAAAGTAATGGAAGCACTTGGGACAGGCAGGCCAGCCAGTACGACACTATGTAGAAGTGGCTACCAAATGCACTAGATTTTACAGGGATTCTACTTATTCACATATTACTTGCATGTATCAATAACTTGTAACTCGGTAATATTAGTTGCTGAATGCGGTCTGAATCCATTTTCCGGCTCTCAATCAAAGAGCCACGCTCCTAACAAAAAACAAGACTAAATGTTGTTTGCTGTTATTAAGCAGCATAGATGTCGATCAGGTTTTTTTTTAAACCCCAGAGACTGGACAGGCAAATTGTAGTTGTAAAGCAACTTAACCCCACAAACTGTTGAAAGTAAAAATGATCGCAGTTTCCCATGGCATCAAGAATGTGGAACTCAATACGATCCACTCTGTTAAAGTTCAAGAATAGCACTGCCTAACTTACTTTTGCTAAATTTTTTAAACTGAGAGGTACACTACTCTACAGGCGTCAGTCACTAATCTAGATTTTAAAAAATTGTAGTTTTCTTTCAGTATCCATCACATATTACTTATTCCAAGTGGAACTGGTTAGCTGATGGTTATGGATGTTTCAAGAATATACTTAAAAAAATCAGTGTATTTAAATTCTTAAATTACATTGTAATACATAACATCATAAGATGTTTATACTCGACAATAGATATTTATCTGGCATAAATAAATATGTTTTCCCTCACAAAGCATTCCACCACCTCCTCTTTTCAACGCAATTCTTACAAAATAAGGCCCATCTTCCACTGGTTACTACTGCATTTCTTCTGAGATTCTCAATTATAATATTTATTTTGACAGAGCTGCAGATATTAATTAAGATTAAACAATGCATGTTATTGCCATTGGACAATAAAAAATACTTGCGTAATTCTTTTTCAACAGACCATTTCACTTTGTAAATCTCAAAAGAATCGTGAACATTTTAAGTTGCCAAAATGATATGAATAAATCATACAGAACAAGGACTTGTGTAGAATACTGGCTGAGTCCTTAACAGTGGCTGGATTGGGCACCTAGCAAGGGAGAAAGGGCAGGTAACTTATAGGTGTAGGCAAGGGGGTAGGATTTAACGAAAGACAAAGAGGGGCAAAGTGGAGGTTGGAGGCAAGGAGCTCTAGAAGTGGCGGGATGGAGGCAAAGAATTCCAGAGGTCTGATGGTGCTGCAGAGGAAATGAGGGACACACAGCAGACCAAACAGGGGAGTACGAAAGCAACATACTGGGGTGTGAAGGGATTTATACATGAGGGTGGGGACACTGAAGTTGATATAGGTGACAGGGAGTTAGCGATGCCTGGAGAGGATTGGGGTGATGGTGTGCAGAGTCAGGTATGGGTGAGAATGCAGGTGGCAGAGATCTTGTGATGGAACTGGGGTACCAGCAAAGAGTGCATTAGAAACGTGAAGACAGAAAGTAACAAAAGTACAGATAACAACAATAAGATTACATTTGTATAGCGCTTTTCACGTTGAAAGGACGTCCCAAGGCACTGGACAGTATATAACATTTCAGACCCGAGCTGGGATCAGGGGGGGGAGATGGGAGGGGAGGGGAAGGGGGGGTGGCCGATAGCATGGTCGAAGAGGAGGGTCTTGAAGAGGGACTTGAAGGAGGCTGAGGAGGGGGTGAGGCAGAGTGATTGGGGGATGGAATTCCAGAGGTTGGGGGCAGAGTGGCTGAAAGCTCTCCCGCCAATGGTGGGGCGGGTGGGTCAGGGGATGTGGAGAAGGCCGGAGCCGGCTGAGCGGAGGGAGCGTGCGGGTTGGTAGGGTGTTAGGAGGTTGCAGAGGAAGGGTGGGGCGAGGCTGTGGAGGGCTTTGTAGGTGAGACCAGGATCTTGAACTGGATCTTCTGAAGGATAGGGAGCCAATGGAGTCGGGCGAGAGTGGGGGAGATGGGGTCACGGAGTTAGGTGCGGGAGAGGACACGGGCTGCAGAGATCTGGATTATCTGCAGCCTGTGGAGGGCATTAGGTAGCATTTTCTGTGAGATCGAGGAAGTGGCAGGCAATGTGGAGAATTGAAGGAAGGCTGTCTTAGTTAAGGGACAAATGCGAGTCAAAAGAGCTGAAGAAAACACCCAATTTTCAAAACATTTCTGAAACATTGCACTTCTCGCACTCCTTTAAATAAAAAACATTACATTTATGATGTTTAAAATGCATACTGATGTTTCTAACTAATGGACCCAAACTCCAAAACTAAATATGACGAGAGCTTTTATGATTCTTTAATTGCTAAGCATCAGAGAACTAAAGTTAACTAAATTGTTTGTGACATTCCCCAAGCTGCTTGGGTTTTCAGAATCCACACCCTGAAAATAGATTAGCAATTTCCTCAATCATTCTGCAGACCACCAAAAAAAAAATCAATGGAATCGCCAACAATCGGGGCAGGAGAAAGAGAATGGGTAACCAATTAAAAGATTTGCCAATTGTAAAAGCTCTAAATTAGACACAGCCTTCACGGGACACTGCCAGTAGGGGGTCTGTGGTCATTAGACATTTAACTGTCACTGGACTCTGCGGTCATTCAATAAGACCACAGTTAACTGAAACACGCCATCATATATTTTGAGGGACCCAAACTCTTCGCTCAAACTCTATTTTTTCCATCTCTATTATTGATATACACTGCTGGAGTCACTCAGCTCTGTGCTGCCTTCTTCAGCCAACAGCAAAGAGGGTCCCGGGTCACAAACTTCTCAACTTTTTCAAGACCAACTTTTTCAAAATACAAGACCAAGGGTTGCGTGCTGTTTGAATACCTATAATAAAATAATAATAATCCTTGCATTTGATACAGCGCTTTTTACATCGTCTGGACGTCTAAAAGCGCTTCACAGAATATATTGTAAAGTGAATTGGCTTATATTTATGGGCGAAACGCAGGAGCCAATTGCGCACAGCAGTGTCCCACAAACAGTCGTGGATTGAAGTGACCAATTTATTAGTTTTTTTTCTTTTATCATTAGGCACGTGGAGTAAGGAAACTTGCCAAGGTTTTGCCCTTCCGGGAAGCGAACCCAAGTCTCTGAGCGACAGAACTACCTGTTATTTAGTTACAATAAAACAATGTTTTAACTATTTTATATACTAAAGGCGGGTTTTAAGTACAAAACAGAACATTTCACGGAGTTCTAGACAGACACTGAGATAATGTATTTATTGACCGGGGTACTGCTGATGACAGCCCAGCTACCATGGCTCATTGGAAGGCCTTCGAAGGGCACGAGAGTCAAACGTGGGCTGGGATTCTTCACACCCAGCTCCTGTTAACCTGCAAGCCAAAGCCCTAATGGATAGGGTAGTCCTAGCTGGACAAGCAGCAGGAAAGCCTGCCAGACAATGCTATCAATAGCAAGCTATGCAGTTTTAGCTGGTTAAGACTCCAGTGGTACCCCAACACAAACACTGATACCCCCCAACCTTGACTCTTGCTAACTTGCACCTCATACTCTCTGGAATTAGGTTCGCAGGATGTGTTCCTCCAGAGAGAGAGGGGAAATTCCATTCCAATAAATATCTCAGGAATTTCCATGTATTGGTGGGATGCATGAAACTATTCCGTTTGGATACTCTTAAGCATGGTGATTGGTGACACCCGGCTGACCAAAAAATTCATAAAATTACATTTAAAGGAACTTCCTGAAAGCAGATTAATTTCAACAATGCTTATTATCTGTAATGTAAATGCCGTCTGAAATAAAGAAAGCTTCACTGGACTGATGTGACAAATTAGATGTAGCAAAATGAATATCCCAAAGAACGACAGGAACCTTCTGATATCACATCCTCTAAGGGGAATACAGAAAGCATCCTACCAAGTGCAGTATCAATGCCATTACATTTCAGTTCCTTTCGAGGTCGTTTTAAGTGGGAAATGGAACAAAATTCAAATCCAAAATAGACTGCCAACCACCCCAAAGGGAGCGATGTGCCACTTCACTCCCACTCCCACCCACCACGAACCTGTGGAGGGAGGAACTATCTCCCCACACGGTAACAGATTGAAATTGAGCAAAGATCACAGTTTCAAAAGGTCACCTCGCTTCATTAGCCAATCTTTCCCCCCCCACCCCCTTACCAACTATTTTAACTATTCTGTATCAGGTGCACAGCAAAGGTGGGGGGGGGGGGGGAAACAACAACAACAACGTGTGAGACGAGCTGTCAACCGTACAGTGTGGAGCAGACACTACGCATTTAAAACGCTCGACAAGAACCGGCATCGTCCAATTGCCCTCAAATCAAGATAAACCTTCAGAGCCCAAACACGGGCAGGCAAACCTCACCCCCCCCCCCCACACACACACACAGACCCCCCCCCACACACCCCACCCACACACACACACATCCCCCCACACACACACACACCACACCCCCACACCTACCCACACCCCCCCACATCCACACCCCCCCCCACACCCTCACACATCCCCCCACACACCCCCCCACCCACACACACCCACACACAACCCCCCACACACCACCCACACAACCCCCCCCCACACACACACACACCACACCCCCACACCCCTCCACCTACCCACACCCCCCCCCACATCCACACCCCCCACACACACCCCCACCCACACACACCCACACACAACCCCCCACACACACCCACACACACCCACACACAACCCCCCCCACACACACACACACCACACCCCCACACCCCTCCACCTACCCACACCCCCCCCCACATCCACACCCCCCACACACACCCCCCCCACACACACACCCACACACAACCCCCCACACACACCCACACACACCCACACACAACCCCCCCACACACCCACACCCCCCCACACCCTCACACATCCCCCCACACACACACCCACCCACACACACCCACAAACAACCCCCCCACACACCCACACACAACCCCCCCACACACCCACACCCCCCCGACACCCTCACACCCCCCACACCCCCCCGCATCCACCCCCACACACACACCCACCCACACACACACAGTCCCTCCAAACCGAGCGAAGTACGAGTTCGCGAAAGCACTGAAGAAAACGGTGCTTTTTTTTCCTCCCTCTCTCCCTCTCTCTCTCTCTTTTAAAAAAAAATGAACCGCAATTGCAATTGCGCGCAAAAAAAAATTAAAAATAAAATAAAATGAAGAGAGAGAGAGAGAGAGAGAGAGGAGAGAAGAAGAAGAAAATATATTTCAAAAAAATCTCCAAACCCGTACCTTGAGCCTTTTAACCAACTCATCGTTGGAGATTTTGTCAGTAATCTCTTTGACACCGGGAGGGTAGGTGATGATCTTCGTGTCTGCGGGTTTGGGCTGCGGGAAGGCCATTCCTGGGCTGCGAACAAGTCTCTGGTCCCAGTCTGCGGATCCCTACCGGCCTCTGCTGGTGGGGCACAAGTTCATGCTGTTTGTTACTCGGGGGCTCTCCCCCCCCCCTTCCCCTTCCCCCCTCTCCCCCTTCCCCTCCTCTCTCCCCCTCCTCTCCCCTCTCCCCTCCTCTCCCCCTCCTCTCTCCTCTCCCCCTCTCTCCCTTCCCTCTCCCTCTCCTCTCCTCCTCCCTCTCCCCCTCCCCTCTCCCTCCCCTCTCCCTCTCCCTCTCCCTCTCCCCTCCTCTCTCCCCCTCTCTCCTCTCTCCCCCCTCCTCTCTCCCCCTTCCTCTCTTCTCTCCCCTCTCCCTCTCCTCTCTCCCCTTCCTCTCTTCTCTCCCCTCTCCCTCTCCTCTCTCCCCCCTCCTCTCCTCTCCCCCTCCCCTCTCCTCTCCCCCTCCTCTCTCCCCCTCCCTCTCCTCCCCTCCTCTCTCCCCCTCCCCTCCCTCTCTCCCCCTCCTCTCTCCCCCCTCCTCTCTTCCCTCTCCCCCCCATTTCACTCTTTTTCATTTGATTTTTTTAAAAAAATACCCGTCTCTATCCCGCGAAGCCGCGGGTGGTGGGAGAGGAGGGTGGGAGAGGGAAATTTTTCCACCCACCCCCCCCCTCCCCAGGTTGTTTGGGAGGGGGAAGGGAAGGCAGCAACTCCCCCCCCCCCCGAGAACCTGGGAAAAGGAGCGAAAAGCCGAGCGTAAGTGAGTGAGGGAGTGAGGGAAGGAGTGAGTGAGGGAGTGAGTGAGGGAGGGCCGGGAACATGCCGCTTCCATTCACTTTCTGCCCCCCCGCGGGGGAGGGGGGGGTTAGAGAGCGAAAAAAAATAAAAATAAAAAGCGGCCAAAAACTCCTCCCCTCCCAAAAGCCTCCCGCCATCCGCCGCCGAGAGCCCGAGCCCAGAGCCCCGGGCCCCCGAGCCCCGAGCCCCGGCCCCCCGAGCCCCGGCCCCCGAGCCCCGGCCCCGGCCCCCCGGCCCGAGCCCCGGCGGCAACAAAAACTTCTTCGGCGCCGCTCCGCGAGCGCCCACTCCTCCGGGCTTTGCTCGGGCCTAACAGCCTAGGCCTCGCCCGGCAGCCCCGGACACCGACAACACCTCGGCGCCGGGTCCACAACTTTTTACAGCGGGGCGGCAGCTGAGCTCAGCCCCAACTCCCCCCCCCCCCTGTCCCGGGGCTGCCAACCCCCCCCGCTCCCCCCTGTCCCGGGGCTACCAACCCCCCCCCCCCCGCACACACACACACACAGAGGCTCCTCCCGGGAGACCAGCAAACCGACGCCACTCACTCGCTTCACTTTGACTGGTTTCTTTTCCACAACTTCGTCCCCGCGGCGGCTTCACCAACACAAACACACACACACACACACACACACACGGTGCAGACCAGCGGCCTGGCCTCGGCTCTCCCCGCTCACACACACACTCACTCCCTCCCGCCACCCGGAGAGGCCGTCAGGAGGCCCCGCGCGGCGCCGCCGCCGTCTCCCACCTCATGAATCCCGCCGGACGTCTGTCACAGGGTCCCGGTAAAGCGGCGCTTTCTCAGGGTCCGGAGCGAGCGCGGGCGGCAGCACAGAGCGCGGGCGACAGCAGCGCCGGGAACAACAGACAGAGCGGCCACAGCGCCAGTCACCGCCTACAGCGCCCCTACCGGCCGAGGGCACACACACACACACAGCGCCCGCCAAACAGCGCCCCTACGGGCCGAGCGGCTCCAACAGGATGGAGAGCACCAACAGCGCCCCTACAGGGCGAGGGTTACACAGCACACGCCGATGGCCCCCCCCAACAAGATGAGGGACACGCACAGAGCCCACCACAGGAGCCCGGGGGGACCGTCCCCGCCAACAGCGCCCCTACAGGGCAGGGCGACACACTGGGCAATTGCCTTACTCCACGCGCCCCTGTTCACGTAGCAGTGAGTAGGAATCCGGTTGTTAGTCGGTTGGCGGATCGCTTTCCGGGGGTAATAATCTCTTAAAAAAAATAATAAATCGGTCACTTCAATCCACTGACTGTTTGTGGGGCACTGCTCTGCGCATATTGGCCGCCGCGTTTCGCCCACAAATATACGGTCGCTTCACTTTACAGTCTATTCCGTGAAGCGCTTTGGGACGTCGAGAAGACGTGATAAGGCGCTGTATCAAATGCAAGGATTATTATTATAGGCTGAAGGTGCACACAGCACCTGCCGACAGCGCCCCTACAGGGTGAAGGTGTACCTTCCCATTGAAAAGATTAAGACTTCCCGTGGGCTTGAAACAATGCATATCTTGTGTTACGAGAACAAGAATTAATCTACATCGAAACGTATCAGCCCGAGCTTACTGTCCAACCTAAATGAAAGCTATGAAGCATTGGCTAAAACTCGAAACGTTTGTCTACAGACCGGAAGCCTCAAGCAATCAAAAAAGATCGCAAAACATTTCATAAGTGCCAAAAAGTAAATATTGATTTTTCAGTTCAGCGGGGCTTGACACTCTGCTTGCTGTTAATTCTCATGAATAACTAGCATGGTGCATAAACGGGACAAATTGTCGAGATATTGTGCTAACAGGTGATTCATTTGTTTGTAATGTACTCCCGCAATAGCCATCTATGTCTAACAACTATATATTTCTCTAGAAATCCATTCACAGGTCCCTAAATATGCTCCCTCCCTTCCCTCTTTCCGGTACGTCTCAAAATGTACCCCTTTGATTGTGCTATTGGTTGAGACAGTTGTATCACCCACGATATGGTTCGCTCTCCCTCACAGAGTGAACTGCGTGGCCTCCGTGTTTAATCCTGTGGAGTTCTGCAGCTCGGTGGTTAGAGCACTCACCTTGCAAGCGAGAGACCTGGGTTCGATTCCCAGCAGCCAAGTGCACCCAGTGGATCGACCCTCCCAAATCCTGCTGACAAGCCAGGTTGACTGGTCCATCATTAGCAGTGCCTTGTACTGCGGATCCAATGGATCTGTATCCATTGTGGATTCCTGTAGCTCAGTGGTTACAGCACTCACCTCTCAAGTGAGCGACTTGGGTTTGATTCCCAGCAGGTCTAAACCTTGGGCAAGTTTCCTTACTCCGCATGCCTGATCATCCCTCAAGAAAAAAACAATAATAAATTGGTCACTTCAATCCACGAGTGTTTGTGGGACGCTGCTGTGTGCAATTGGCTACTGCACTTCGCCCACAAATATACAGTCAATTCACATTACAGTACATTCTGTGAAGCACTTTGAGAAGTCTAGAAGACGTGAAAAGCGCTATATCAAATGCAAGGATTATTATTATTTTATAATCCTCACTAATTAATGCAAGTTTCTATAACTAGGTGTAAGTTGACTAATGAGTTCTTCCATGATGACAGGTATTACAAATTTCTATTTAAATTAAAGGAAATTGGGAAGCTTCAGTCATCAGAGATTTATTTTACACCTCTGTGACCTAGGCTGAACCGGTTTGTGTATTCCCTTCTTCTTTGATTTATGCAGAAAGCTTGAGTTTTCATTGTAACTTCGATGAAATCCGCAACCCTCAGCATTAAAATCTTAAACGACATGATAAATACCAACAAATACAACTATGAGATAACAAACATTAATCACACTTAAACTACACATGCTAGCAGCCACTTGTAATGAACTTAATGTAAAGCGCACGAAGAACCAACCTCTGACTACTATTCATCAATAGTCAGAGCACGTACCTTTGTTGCCATCAGGTAGAAAAATAGCGACCGCAAGCACGTGGCGCCTGTTCTTTTATGGGCATTGAGCCCCTCCCTGAATTAGGGTGCCCAATGGTAATTGTATTGAACCAATTTCCTAATTCTGGTATGCTGGTATCCTGGGTAACATCCTAAAAATTATATTGCACACTCTCTCCATTGTACTCTCTCCAATATGATCCTTGTATTATGGCAACCAGAACTGCGCACAGTTTTAGAATTGTAGTTGAACTAAGGTTTTATACAAATTTAGCATTACCTCTTTACTGTTGTGTTTTATTCCTCTGGATATGAAGGCAAAGATTCTATATGAATTCTTATGGGATACTTCTATAGGGTGACCAAAAAGTTGTGATATCTACCCTATTATGAAAAAAAGTCAAAAATAATTTTGTTAAGACTTATTAGACATTGCAATGATATCAGAACTTTTTGGTCACCCTGTGCATCAACCTGGTGCTAGTTTTAGAAACTAATTAATGTGAATCTAGATTGCTTTGCTTTTCTACTGCTCTTAGATAATGAATTACTTTTTTTGCATAAAAAATGGCTGCTGGTATGGGAGTCTCGAGCATTGTGGAAATATCACTTGCTGAGCTTGAATGGGTGGAGGGGGATAATTCCTCTCAAAGTGCTAGACAGTCAAGGGTTTGGGCCAGAGCTGAGGGGGTGGATTAAACAATAACTTGCATTTATATATATATTGCTCAATGTGCATCTCGAGAGGAGAGGAAAGAGGTGGGGGGGTGGGGAAATAAAACCAGCTCCTTCATCAAACCATCACACACTCGGCCATAAAAGGAGGCATTTCCTGACACCGGAAGTGACGGTTAACTGTCAAATTTCAAACAGTCACCATATTTCGTGACTTTCGGCTGGTGTGATGATAATAAACAGAATCCATGTCAATTATTATCCCCTCAGTATGTCAGTAAGTATATAAATCCCCCCTCCCACCAGGACTTCAGCATCTCAGAAATTCCCCCCAAAAGTCTTAATACATTGTTTTGTGATTGACAGCACATGTGGCCCATGGTGGAGCGGATTCCACGACCCACAATCAAGAGGCCACACAAAGCCTTCAAGGCCCTCCATGGCTCTTGCTTATTCCTACCTCTGTGTCCTGCTAACCTCTTATCAACCTGTCCGCTCCCTCTGCTCAGCAGGTTCCGGCCTTCTCCACTTCCCCTGCTCGGCCCGTCATACCATTGGTGGTCGAGCCTTCAGCCTCTCCACCCCCATCCTTTGGAACTCCATCCCACATTCCCTTTGCCTCGCTCCCTCCCTTGTCTCCTGCAGGACACGTCTCAAGACCCTCCTCTTCAACCTTGCCTTCGACCACCCTCCTACCCACCCTGCCCTCCAGCCTCCCTTACCCCAACCAACTCTCCCCCCACCCCGCTCGGGGCCAAATCCCTGACTGTCCAGTGCCTTGGGACATCTTCCCGACGTGAAAGGCGCTATACAAATGTAACATTGTATTGAAAATCACTTCATGTTTAGAAATTAGAACTGCAGATTTTACCAATTTTTTTGAAAGATAAAAAATGAGAAAGCAGTACAGTATACATGCTTTTTACAGATTTGAATTGGTAACATCCATTTCACAAAACTCCATATTCAGATCATCAGAAGAGGTAGCCATTAATGTAAATAAAAAATAGCAAGCTGGATGTTTGTCTGTCTACACATGCATTTGGATAGTTCCCCGGTTAGATACATCCTGAGTCTACTCAATGTGATTTTGAAGAGAGGTGACAATGCTTTTATTTTTATTTTGTAGTTTGTTGGTATGAATAATAAATCTGTAGGAAGACGGTTGAAGTAGGAAATGTTAATTCCTTCAAACACAGATTAGATAGTTTTCTTTTAGGAAGTAACATTATGACGTGCAGTACATAGGTAGTTAGGGACATATGTGCATGTGACCGCTAGGAAGATAGAAGGTGGACTAGATGGACCTTGGTATTTTTCGTCTAGCATTTCTCATGTTTTTATGTTCTTATGGTACAGGAGAAAAAAAACGTTTGTGGAGATTAAGTGATTGCAGTTGGTTAAGTAGGACTGGAACCAGGTAAGTGCGGTCCCATTGAGGTGGATGAGTGAAGGAGAGGCAGTGGAAGGGGAGAGCGTGATTGACTGTGTTGAATGCAGCAGAGAGGTCCAGGAGGACAAGGAGGCAAAGGGAGCCCTGGTCACAGAGAGAGAGGATGTCAAAGTCATAAGCGACTTTGACACTCTGTCTCTGTGCTGTGAGCAGGGTGGAACCTAGACTGGAGGAGCTTCAGAAGGAAAGTGGAGGGAGAGGTGTGGGTGAAGCTGATTTACAACAATGTGTTCTAGAACTTTAGGAAGGAAAGGCAAGTTAGAAATGGGTTGGTAGATTTGAGGGATCGAGGTGGGATTTTTGAGGAAGTGGTTGGCTTTGTGTTAGTGAATGGATCGATTTCAAGATCGTGACACGTGTCTTCAAATCCTTTCATGCCCTGGCACCTCTCTATCTTTCTGACCTGCTTATTCCCCAACCCACTATCCGTTGCCTCTGCTTGACTGGCTCTGGCCTCTTGCTTGTCCCTCATGGCTTCCGTTGCACCATCAGTGTCTACGCTTTCAGCACTATCCCAAAATTTTGAAACACTTCCTCAATCCCTCTGCCTTGTCCCATCCTTCCCCATCTTCAAGTCGCGTCTGAAGACCTTCCTCTACAGCTCGGCTCGGCATTGTGCTTCGCCACTGTCAGTGGTTCTGGGATGGTACCCTGCATGAGGGGGTGGGGGTGCTATATGAAGAAGTCCAGGACCTCTTCACATTTGACATTCAAGGTAAGGATCAAGGGTGTTTGAGAGGGCGCTCGGAGGAGTGGGTGGTGGAGAACAACACTTTAGGGTTATTTTTGGCCTCCAGAATGGCCTTGGAGTAAAAAGGCAGATTTGGCCTGAGAGAGGGAGAGCCAGTAGGAATGCAATGCTCGAACTACATTTTTGAATGAACTGAGGCTGGTTTTGTACCATCTGCACTCGAGTGTCCGAGTTGGGATTTGAGGAAGCAAAGGTGGCTGTTATACCAGGGTGAGCAAGTGGGTTTGGGGATGACTCTACATTTCAGGGGGACAAGGGAATTGCCTCCCATCACCTTTCTGTTATTTTATGCTATTATATACTCCCCCACCCCCTCCCCCAGAGATCTTTCAGAAATTACAACATTCCCCCCCTCCAGATTCTGTCCACATTTACAACACCCCCCCAGTTCCGTCTACAGTTATCACAACACTTACCTCCCTCAACCTATTTAGCAGAACATATGTCAGGAGGAATGGTGCCTCCCAGGTCCTGATATTTCTACACTGCAAGCAGATTTATGAAGAGGTTCCAAGTGGAATAAGTGTGTCTGAAACTGTCCACCGCTAATGTGAGGAAAATGTGCTGCAGGAATAAAAGAGTAGCTGGCCTCTCTTTCCAGATCTGGGCCTTTCTCCTGTAACATTTTATGAATTGAAAATATTTTTTGCATTAATTCCACTAGCAACAACAAAATAACAACAAAATTATATTTGTATAGTGCCTTTCACGTCGGGAGGACATCCCAAGGCACTGGACAATCAGTGTTTCAGACCTGAGCTGAGGTTTGGGATCAGGGATGATAGAGGGCAGGGGGGGAAGGAGGGTAACCAAAGGCACGTTTGAAGAGGAGGGTCTTGAGGGACTTGAAGGAGGCAAGGAAGGGGCGCGGCAGAGGGACTGCAAGATGGAGTTCCAGAGGGTGGGGGCAGAGTGGCTGAAGGCTCGCCTGCCAATGGTAGAGCAGGCGAGGCGGGGACTGTGAAGCAGGCCGGAGCCACTGAGCAGAACTAGGTTGGTAAGAGGTGGCAGAGGCAGTGGAGAGGAAGGCCATGGAGGGCGTTGAAAATGAGGACCAGAATCTTGAACTGTATCCTCTGTGTGATGGGAAGCCAGTGGAGTCGGGCGAGGATGGGGATGATAGGGTCGGGGTGTCTGGAGCAGGAGAGGACTTGGGCTGCAGAGTTCTGGATAATCTGAAACCTATGGAGGGAGGAGTTTGGGAGGCTGACAAGCTATGAGTTTTCTTAGTTGAGCCTGGATGTTATGAATGCGTGTATGAGGGTTTCGGTGGCCTGCGGTGTGAGACAGTGGCTGAGCCGGGTGATGTTGTGGAGGAGGGGAAAGCAGAGCGGGTCATGGCACAGATGTGGGGTATAAAGGATAGTTGAGGGTTAAACAAGACCCCAAGGTTCCGGACTGGCTCAGTGAGGTGGAGTGTGCAACCAGGGATGGTGATACTGTCAGCGCCTGAGGTGAGGAGGGCTGACGGGAGCCAATCAGGAGAGCCTCGGCCTTGTTGACATTCAGCTGGAGAAAGTTGGCTCTCATCCAGGACTTGATGTCTGATAGACATTCTGTCAGGACAGTAGTGGTCCTGGAGTTGAGGGTGGAGGCAGAGAGGTGGCCCCCCCACAAATAAAACTGATCATCCACTTCACAGATGTTTGCAGGGCGTTGCTGCGCGGAAATTGGCTTCCGCTTTCATCCGCAAATTCACCGACATATTTGTGCCTGAAAGTTTTATGCGACACTGTGGAACTCTCTCCCTCAAACCCGTCCGCCTCGACAAACCCCCCCCCCCTCCGCCTCCTCCATATTCAGATTGCACCCAAAAACCTTTCACCGTGGCCCACGGTCAGTCCCCCCCCCCACCCCTCGCCCCCCGCGCTTGGCATCGGGCTCCACCGCTGCGAAGCGCTCTGAGACCCGCTCCCGGGGGGTGGGGGGAGGGGGTTGGGGGAAGGGCTGTGGGGCACATTGTTGTTGTTGCTGCTGTTGTTGTTGTTGTTGTGAGCTCTGACGTCACGATGCGATGACTCGCTCCCCGCCATTATCACGTGGTCGGAGACCCCGCCCACCCGCCGGCCGTTGGGTCACGTGAGTCCCCTCCCGCGGGCCGTTTCTCTCCCGGCCGGTTAGGTGGGCGAGTGCGCGTGCGCCTGGGCTGCGCGAGGGGTGAGGTGCTGGTGGCGGCGGCGGCGGTTGGTGGGAAATGCCGAGAAAAAAACGCAATCCTGCGCCCTGGGTTCAGGCCTCGCCCCCCGGGGCAGCGCCCGCCGCTCCCGCTCCCCCCGGGGCCCGGCAGGGGCTCGCCAGAGGGGAGCCCAGGCGGCCCGGGCCCTCGGCCTCGGCCTGTGAGAGCGCGGGGGCCGCCGCCTCGGGCTCCGGGCTGAGCAGAGAGAAGCTGGTGGAGCGGCTGATGGAGATGTTCTCGCACCTGGACCCCAGTGTGGTGTACGTGGTGCTGTCCGAGTGCGACTTCAAAGGTAATTCACGGCCGGACACAGCCTGCGCCGGCCTTCACCAGAGGGTCCCCCAGCCCCCCCCCCAGCCCGCCCCCCCCAGCCAGCTCCCACACCCCAGCCCCCCCCCAGCCCCCCCCCAGCCAGCCCCCCCCCCCCAGCCAGCTCACACACCCCAGCCCCCCCCCAGCCCCCCCCCAGCCAGCCAGCCCCCCCCCAGCCAGCCCCCAGCCAGCCCCCCCAGCCAGCTCCCACACCCCCAGCCCCCCCCCCCCCCCAGCCAGCCCCCCCCCCCACCAGCTCACCACCCCAGCCAGCCCCCCCCCCAGCCCCCCCCAGCCCCCCCCAGCCAGCCCCCCCCCAGCCCCCCCCCCAGCCAGCCCCCCCCCAGCCAGCCCCCCCCAGCCAGCCCCCCCCCCAGCCAGCCCCCCCCCACCAGCCCCCCCAGCCAGCCCCCCCCCCAGCCAGCCCCCCCCCAGCCAGCCCCCCCCCAGCCAGCCCCCCCCCCAGCCAGCCCCCCCCAGCCAGCCCCCCCCCAGCCAGCCCCCCCCCAGCCAGCCCCCCCCAGCCAGCCCCCCCAGCCCCCCCCCCCCCCAGCCCCCCCCCCCAGCCCCCCCAGCCCCCCCAGCCCCCCCAGCCCCCCCCCCAGCCCCAGCCACCCCCCCCCCAGCCCCCCCCCCCCCACCCCCCCCCCAGCCCCCCCCCCCAGCCCCCCCCAGCCCCCCCCCACCAGCCCGCCCCCAGCCAGCCCCCCCCCCACCAGCCCGCCCCCCAGCCAGCCCCCCCCCACCAGCCCGCCCCCAGCCAGCCCCCCCAGCCCCCCCCAGCCCCCACCCCCAGCCCCCACCCCAGCCCCCCCAGCCAGCCCCAGCCCCCCCCCCAGCCAGCCAGCCCCCAGCCAGCCAGCCCCCAGCCAGCCAGCCCCCCAGCCCCCCCCAGCTAGCCCCCCCCCCAGCCAGCCCACCCCCAGCCCAGCCCCAGCCAGCCCCCAGCCAGCCCCAGCCAGCCCCAGCCAGCCCCCCCCCCAGCCAGCCCCCCAGCCAGCCCCCCCCAGCCAGCCCCCCCAGCCAGCCCGCCCCCCAGCCAGCCCCCCCAGCCAGCCCGCCCCCCCAGCCAGCCCGCCCCCCCAGCCAGCCCGCCCCCCAGCCAGCCCGCCCCCCAGCCAGCCCGCCAGCCAGCCAACCCCCCCAGCCAGCCAACCCCCCCAGCCAGCCCCCCCAGCCAGCCCCCCCCAGCCAGCCCCCCCCCAGCCAGCCCCCCCCAGCCAGCCCCCCCCAGCCAGCCCCCCCCCCCAGCCAGCCCCCCCCCAGCCAGCCCCCCCCCAGCCAGCCCCCCCCCCAGCCAGCCCCCCCCCAGCCAGCCCCCCCCCCAGCCAGCCCCCCCCCCAGCCAGCCCCCCCCCAGCCAGCCCCCCCAGCCAGCCCCCCCCCCAGCCAGCCCCCCCCCCAGCCAGCCCCCCCCCAGCCAGCCCCCCCCCCCAGCCAGCCCCCCCCCCAGCCAGCCAGCCCCCCCCAGCCAGCTCCCCCCCCCAGCCAGCTCCCCCCCCAGCCAGCCCCCCCCAGCCAGCCCCCCCCCAGCCAGCCAGCCAGCCCCCCCCCCAGCCAGCCCCCCCCCAGCCAGCCCCCCCCAGCCAGCCAGCCAGCCCCCCCCCAGCCAGCCCCCCCCCAGCCAGCCAGCCCCCCCCAGCCAGCCAGCCCCCCCCCAGCCCCCCCCCCAGCCAGCCAGCCCCCCCCCAGCCAGCCCCCCCCAGCCAGCCAGCTCCCCCCCCAGCCAGCCCCCCCCCAGCCAGCCCCCCCCCCCAGCCAGCCCCCCCCCCAGCCAGCCCCCCCCAGCCACCCCCCCCAGCCAGCCAGCCAGCCCCCCCAGCCAGCCCCCCCCCACCAGCCAGCCCCCCCCAGCCAGCCCCCCCCCAGCCAGCCAGCCCCCCCCAGCCAGCCCCCCCCAGCCAGCCAGCCCCCCAGCCAGCCCCCCCCCAGCCAGCCCCCCCCCAGCCAGCCCCCCCAGCCAGCCCCCCCCCCAGCCAGCCCCCCCCCAGCCAGCCCCCCCCCCAGCCAGCCCCCCCCAGCCAGCCCCCCCCCCAGCCAGCCCCCCCCCAGCCAGCCCCCCCCAGCCAGCCCCCCCCCAGCCAGCCAGCCCCAGCCAGCCCCCCAGCCAGCCAGCCCCCCCCCAGCCAGCCACCCCCCCCAGCCCCCCCCCAGCCCCCAGCCCGCCCCCACCAACCACTCCCCACCAGCCCAGTGCCCCCAGACCTGACTTTCACTTTCGTTGCTCTCCTGCAGAGCTCAGACCTGCTTATACTGGGGAGAGATGCAGCACTGCCCGGGAGGGAGGGAGGAAGGCCCTATTCCTGGAGTGCCATCTTCTCTCCACTGGAGCTACTATTCACTCTTCCCATCCCACCACCCACCCTTTTGTGTCCTGCTCTTGCAGGGTTGAGCTAACTCTGATGCTATGGGCTCAGCCTCCATAAGCTCCATGTGACAAAACATTATATAATCTGATAAGCCTCCTGCAGATTCCCTGGTGATTTATTACCTGGTGACTTCTGGCGAAAAGGAAATGTCTTGGATTTAATAATAATAATATCCTTGCATTTGATATAGTGCTTTTCACATGTTCTAAACGTCCCAAAGCACTTCACAGAATATACCGTAAAGTGAATTGACTGTATATTTGTGGGCGAACGCGGCAGCCAATTGTGCACAGCAGTGTCCCACAAACAGTCGTGGATTGAAAATGACCAATTTATTATTGTTTTGTTTTTTGGAGGGATTATTATTAGGCGTGTGGAGTAAGGAAACTTGCCCAAGGTTTCCTTGGGCAATTTACGTACCACCCTTCTCGTAGAGAGATATCTTAGAGGACTTTACAAGGGATAATAATAATCCTTGTATTTGATGCAGCTTCTTATCATGTTGAGACATCTCAAATGCTTCACAGAATACACTGTAAAGTACAGTGACTGTGTAATACTGGGGTAGAACCCTGTGTGAGTGAGGGAGATGACCATAAGCTTGTAAGAAATAGTATATTAGTTATTTTATGGTGGGACTTTAAAGCCAGAAAAAGAGGGAGGGAGTTTCAGAGGTGCATAGGATTGATGCACCGATGGTGACATGGAGAGGGTGGGGGACGTGCAGCGAGCTGTTGATTACAGTAGATGACTTTGCAATTTCTTTCCACCACTCATTAAAATGATCACTTTTAATCAAAGCAAGTTTGAAACCTAAATTTCGGAGCTGAATCCGATTATGTGAAGTTGTTTGCTGTGTAACCTCTTAAATATGTAATTTATTTTTTCATGAACTATAGTAATTACACATGTTGAAAGTATCCAAGTTGCTTGATTTTTTTAAAAAAAGCATGTTTACTTTTACATAAACAAATGTGTATCACAACTACTAGTTTTGAAAATGTTGCATTGCTGCAGTTATTAACATAATGTTTGAGGTACAGTAATTGTTGAATGATCCTGTAACTAATTATGACCGTGGGAAGAATCATTGTTAGCATGTTTGAACATTTCTTCGTATTTGTAACACAGTAAATATTTTACTGCATCTTGACTCCCTGGCACAATATCTTTTTCATAAGATTTCATATAAGATGCTATATTTTTAACATTGTATGAATATGTTTCAGAGGATTTCTTTTGAAAGAAAATTATTAGTATATTTATGCACAAATTTCTTTTTTGCTTCTCCAGCTGATGATGCCATGGATTCTTTGCTTCTACTGTCTGATGCTGCAGAAGGAGTAGCTACAAGGGTGGCATCGTCTGCAGACTCCTCAGGATTTGATTTTGTGGCAGCTGCTTTGACTGATGATGAACAGGATCAAGTTAATGAAGAAGGCAAAATGACTTTCCAGACTGTCCCAAGAGACTATATAAATAATTCAGATTCTGTTGCTGAAAGTGTTCAGAGATCTGGATTTGATTTGACTGAAGACTTTGACTTCATAATCGAAAATGAATTAGCAACATGTTTTACAAACACCACAAATAAAAGCAGCTCTGAATTCCATAAACAGTACCAGCCATTTTTCAACCAGTATAATTCTCCCATGGGCCAATTTTCTGCTAATCATATCAATGATCAGTTCCCAAGGCGGGTTCAGTCAAGTTTGGAATCTGCTCCAACTGGTTTATCAAATGAACAGCAAAACTGGCAACAAATAGGTCCTGATGACAGGCTATTTCTCAGGCAGTCACCATTTACCTTAAACACAAATAGCCTCAAAGATAATTCGAGTCCAGGTTTTCATGGAGAAAACCACATATTTGAGCAGAGCTCAGAAGCTCAATCAGATTGCAACCATATTGGTCTGGATACTCCTGAGGGGTTCAGTAGCAAGAAGTCCTGTGTTGATTCTGATCAGAGTAATGTATTTCCAAACGCAATAGGGTCTGCCAGTATCTGGCCGAATCAAAGTGAAAGCAACAGTATATCAAGAGCAATTTGGATGAATATAGGAGCTATTGGAACAAAGGAGTACAGTGGCTTAGAAGCCACTCCTAGGCAGTATGTCACTCAATCCAATCAAATGGACCACCAAAATAGATTTTCCTGGAACAATGAGATTTCTGATCAATCTGGGGGGAATTTTTATACCGATAGAAATAGATTTCTCTATGATCTAAAACATGATAATTCAGCAACATTTGAAAATTTTGATTTGTTTAAAAAATCTCAAGGAATCAAAGGAACAAATGAAATTAAAGCAACAAATAACACCATCTCACCATCTGCGAATGCAAAGAACACTTCGGGCCATGAGCAACAAAGCACATCATGTTTCCCTTATTGGTTTGATGTAAGGCAAGATTCAAGTACTGAAAAGCTCTCCAAATTGGTCACTAATGAAGAGACAGATTCTCCTCAACATTCAAATAATTCATTGTTTGTGAATAATTCTAAGTTGCCTTCTAATGTATGGAATCCATGGGCTCCTGAATTTCAGGCTGCAAGTTCAGTGAAAACATTTGTCACCCCTGTGGCACTGAGTCCTCTGAAACCAAGGCCTGGTTTTACTTCACCGAGGAGACCTATTGGATGGACACCTGGTTCTGGTCCACCTCATTTGGATAATAGTCGATTAATTGCCAACAATTCACAATCCAAACCATGGTTAAATCTACATGACCATCAGCGGTTGCAGTCTTCTGCACAAAACACAAGCAGGATGACAGTGGGACCAGCCAAACTTCTGTTTCTATTGAGGGGACTTCCAGGATCAGGCAAAAGTACTCTAGCTAGGTAACACTTAAGATTTTTTAATTCTTTTATACAGTAAAAAAAGGACATCAGTTATCTGAATGTTGATTTGTCTGTGTTGGGCTTTGAAGCAGAAGGTGGATACGGGGCTGTGAAATACTGGCAAAAAATACTGTGGTACACGTGTATGAAGTAGTGTGCAACAGGCAGAATTAAAGCTGCTCAGACCCTGACTAAATTGTTTCAAGCATCTTTGTGTGCAATTCTGCACATGCACTATTTTTTGCTGGTGGATAAATAGGTAATGGAGATCTTAAGAGTAAGAACTTGAGGCCTTAGCAATCCTGTATTGGATTGTACTTTTTGCTAGGCCAGTCTAGAAACTCATAGATAGCTGTATTTATTTCAATGGGAATTGCACTTTTCTGCCTGCTTGCCAACACTATGCTTTCCTGGAGTCAGCCAACTGGCTATATATTTGTTTCCAGGCTGGTCCCAAGCATCCTCTCCCATTGAAGTACATGGAGTCATCTCAATTGGTAATGATGGTTATGAAATATTCATGTTTCCCATTTGCAAATCTCTAAAGCTGTATGTGCATGGGGACTATGGTGATGTAGAAATTACACTGGAGTGAATTTCAAAGCAAGAGAGGATCTTGTCATGTTTGTGTAGTTGTTTAGAAGTCCTAAATGATGACTTCATCAATGCTGTCAGTTATATCACTGGAGTGAACAGCCTAGGACTGGAGATCTGAACAGGCAGATATTTTAAAATGAGAAACTTTAAGTAATGGTGACATATCTATCTATTCTAATATACTTGGAGGGTGGGGTGTACTTTGAAAGAGAATAATCTCAGGCTTCCCTTTTATTTAATGTATTGTATACTGAGTAGATTTTTAAATCATTCTATCAGAATGATAATTAGATTTTTTTTTGCATGCTTACTCCATGATTTTTCAGTTGTATAAACCTGAACCTTTTCAAACGAGAAAAAAACTTCAAATTGAAATAAGTTTATGCTTTATGTATTTGGGCAGAAATCTTGTTGGACAAGGGCCTAATGGAATAATTCTCAGTACAGATGACTACTTCTGTAAGAATGGACAATACGAGTTCGCTCCTTGCTTGATTGGAGAGGCTCATGAATGGAACCAAAACCGAGGTGAGCGGTTCTATCATCTGCTATTTCCTATTGTGTATACTTTTACAGTATCTTGCTAACAATTTAAATTTCTATAGCGTCTTGCATGTTTGGAAGGATGTCTCAAAGATGGGGTAGAGGTGGGGCGAGGTGGAGAAATCGAGAGGAAAGGTGGCTAAAAGCACAGTTGAAGAGATGTATGCAGGGATAAGGTGGTGTGACTCTAGAGTCAGAGAGCGGGCACATGATTGTTGAAGGGCCACCAATTGATTGTGGAGCAGAGTGGGGTGGTGGTGAGGGGTGGTCGTGATGTAGGCTGGTGTTCGCTGAGCAGTGGGAGCGGCTGGGGCAGTAGTTAAAGGAAGTTGCAGAGGTAGAAAGATGAAAAAAATTATGTTGCTCTGTTTGCACACTTTCCTGAAGTAACTAATCAGCTTGGCTCAGTTGTTGGCGCTGTTTGTGGGGCATTGCTCTGCGCAATTGGTACACAGTCAAGGTCCACAGTCACTTTCCGATATATCCTGTGAAACACTTTGAGATGTCCTCCCAATGTGAAAGGTGCTATATCAAATGTAAGATTAAGGATTAATATTGATCATGAATGGCACGTTAAATATTCTTTATCAGCACTGCAAAGCTATGTTAGAAATGACATAGCTACCTAATCCGGAGAACAGAGGCTTCAGGGTTCTCCAATCAGGTCAGCTCTAAGAAGCAATAACTACTCTTTATATCTGACATGTTTACTTCATTCATAACTCAACCTTCCTTTAATGATGAGTACAGGCCATCTGGTTTGTCTCAGAGATACCTGTGAACATAACAAAGACCATGTGTTTGCATATCACATTTTTGCAAGACTGCACCAGACAGGAGCAAGACCATTAGATCATAAAAAGGCAGCATGAATTACTCATGTCTAGCACGGTTGCACAAATTTTTATTTCAAGGTACAGGATTGCAGCAGTATAGTAATTGGCTTGAAGCCGCATTGGGTTGCACTGTATCTCAAAATCCTTCTTTCCTTGGAGCCTTTGCTGATGTGAAATTTACACTATTTGCATTTTGAAGTGAATACCACAGAAAAAAGGAAAATGCACATCTGTGTGTTGGCAGTTGTTTAGAGTTCACAGATGATCATGTTTTCTTACGTGAAGCCTCTAATTTTTTTTATGGGTTGTTTGTACAGACCGGTCACACAAACTATCTCCTCCCTATAAAGGAGGGGTGAGAGCTCAATCAGATTGCTTGTGTCTGAGGCTGTGTTATCAAACAGTTATCAAACATATCTTATCAAACAGGCAACTTATGTTGCCACCTCTGGAGATGAATCTCTTCTGTAGGAAGAAGTTTTGATCTCTGCCTCATTACCACCAAGGATGAGGTTACATAATTTTTTTAAAAAAATATTTAAAAAGCCCAAATCCAATGGCTTCCCATCACACAGGATGCAGTTCAATGTCCTGGTCCTCACCTTCAAAGTCCTTCACCATTGGCAGGCGGGTCTTCAGCCACACTGCCCCCACCCTCTGGAACTTCATCCAGCAGTCCCTCTGCCTCGCCCTCTCCCTTGCCTCCTTCAAGACGCGTCTCAAGACCCTCTTCGATCATGTCTTTGATCACCCTGTTTCTCCCGCTACCCTCCCTGATCCCAACCCCCAGCTCGGGTCCGAAATACTGATTGTCCAGTGCCTTGGGACATCCTCTCGATGTGAAAGGCGCTATACAAATGTCATTTTGTTGTTATTTTTATCAATTTTTGAAAAAAACTCCTTGTTAGATTTCTTCCCCTTCCTACAGAGCACTCGGTTCAACTAGAATTTATCTAGGTCTCTGTCTTGCAACCAACCACAGAAAAAAAAGGGACTAGATTACTTTCTATTACATTTTTTTACCCTGTAAAATAATATTGAGAACACATCAATGAAGAAGTGTGGTCAAGAACCAATGTCCACCACGACGTGATTTTTTGGGGTTTGGTAGAGTCAATTCATTTTTAATAATAATAATAAATTGGATATTATTGCTGTTGTGACTATTATTTTAAACTGTTTAAATCAAATAACTTTCTGGTCATGTGTCCTGTATCTCATGAGGATGTTGTTTAATTTCAGCTAAAGAAGCTATGGAGCAGGGATGTTCTCCAGTTATAATAGATAACACAAACACACAGGCTTGGGAGATGAAACCTTACATTGCTGTGGTGAGTAAAAGTGGTTTAGAAATTGGTTTGTATATTCTGAAAACATTTGCTGTATCTTGTAAAAATGCATGTTTTCATTTGTAATATTGGTAATTTTATTTTTTTGTAGTTTCTGGCACTCTGCTATTTAATGTCTATATGCACTGAATGTTTTGGGTTGCATTATGCAGTGGGTGTTCTCTAGCTGAGCATTACTCAGGAAAACCGTGGTGTGGTGGTGTTCGGACTTACCAATGTGCTTTCCAATGCATGGTGACATGACAAAGGAAAGATATTTGACATCTCACAAGCAAAAATATTACAGAGTGTATTGGTCCTCCTATTTTTGGTACCAGCTCAGACTGATGTATTTTACATTGTCTTCACTCTGCTACCTACACTCTGAGGCAATCTTGAGTAAAACTTCAGTAAAGTAACTTTTTTGGGGGATTCTAAAACCTCAAATTTCTTCTTTTTTCTGCAGGCATTGAAGTACAATTATAAAGTTGTATTCCGTGAGCCTAATACCTGGTGGAAGTTCAAACCACGGGAGCTTGAATGGTGAGGCATTGGATTTTTTTGGCAATAAACCACTTCAACCTATTACTGAAATAAGTGGATTGGGAAAAAAGATGAGGAGCAGTCATTTGATATTCAGAAACGTTTCCTTGTTTCCATAATGTTATCCTACTGCAATTTCCTGCACCCTTCACCTAGCTTTAGACGTAAATGGCAGCAGACACGTGCTAACTGACCTGACAATAGCTCTATTTCACCTTGGAGTATGTGCAGCATCCATGGCATAACAGTGGCATAAATAAGACCTTGTCGGATCCTGATTTCTCAATCATGTAGAATTCTTTTAGCTCTAAAATAAGTGGCCAGGATTTGTCACTCATTTTCTGTGTTTGGTTTCACTTTCACTAGTACACAGGTTCAATTTTGGCAGGTCAGGGTCCCAAACCAGCAGGTCTGACTATGCACTTTTGTATTCTGTAAATTATTTTCTGATAAATTGCAATATGATTATAAGAGTTTATTTTTGTTTTGCAATATTATTTGGCATTGGCGAGACAAACTTCCCAGGCTAACCTCCTAGAACTGCTTCAAGAATATATAAAAGTTTGGATTGTTTACACCACAACAGAAAAGATTCAGGGGAGCTCTTTATTGTAGCATTGAAGATGCTGAAATATTTGGGTAATCTGAATGCGAACAATATTTGCTTGGTATAGTCAACAATTTTGGAACAAGTTTACCTACTCAAGCTCAAAAGGTTGAAGGCAAACTGACCTGTTTAATTGTTTTACACAGCAAGTGGTGAATATAGAATTACACAGATGAATATGTGGAGTAGTCTACTGCATCCCATTCCAACAATCTATCTCTGGGATTTCCATGTGTAAGTGGGATGCAAGGAATTCTCAGCTTGGTTTGGTTACTTTTAAGCATGGTGATGTGTTTCCATGTGTATCATATCCCAGTCTGATCCAAAGAAACTGGGATGGTAGTTTGTGACAACAAATTCAAGACTTTTAGATGGCTATTTGGTTTAAGATTTGAGTTGTATAAGTGAGAGAGAGGTGTAGGATTTGTTGTTAAACTTTGTAGCGAGCCAAATGGACTCTGGTATTTTTCTAATGCAGTACTTTCCTAAATTCTGTTGCCCAGATACCATGGAGAAATCTGTTTGGTTAATGTCACCTTCAACCTTTGATAAATGTTACGATCTTGTATCTTGCATTGTAGTATCCATTCTGTGTTTAGTCCAGTGATACAGTATTTCCTCTTTCATGTTTATGCATGGATGTGATGCATTTTAAATTGAAATTGTAGGACACTTTAACAATTGGAGATTCTTAGTTTGAAGCTTTGTTTCCCAACAGTATTATTTAATTGTTTTTTATTGTGTTAAGTTAACCAAGAGTTTTTTTGTGTTTTTAGGCGTAACACCCATGGTGTGCCAAAAGAGAAAATTAAAGCAATGTTGGAGCGGTATGAACGCCACGTGACTGTTGGCTCTGTCATGAGGTCCTTGACACCTGCCCGAATTGAAAGAACAGAATATTCTCTCATACGGACTGAAGACTTTGGGTAAGTGACGGGGAGTGGCGGCAGGACAGCGCGGGGAGGAGCCTGGGCCTACCTACTCAGGTATTTAAGCCACACCGACTGCCCCATTCCCCACCACACTCGCCAGCCACCCCGGACACAGACCCGGGGAGCCAACCTCTCATCCCCATTCCCCCCATCTCTGCCTCACAACCTGGACACCCCTCCCTCCCCACACACCCTTCTGTCAACCGCTCCCTCCACATCAGACTACAAAACGTCCGCTCCCTCTGTAACAAGGCCCTGGTCATCAACGATCTCATCCTTAATGAGAGCGTTGACATCATGGCCTTAACGGAAACCTGGCTCACCCCAGGCGACACCTTCCCCTTCACGGGGGCCACACCACCCGACTACACCTCCCACCACATCCCCCGCCTCAACCGCCGTGGAGGTGGTGTAGCCCTTATCTCAAGGATATTATCCCCCTACTCCTCTGGCTCTTTCCCCTCTTTCGAGCACCTCACCCTCTCCCACCCCTCCTTCCTCTCACTCAAAATCCTCCTCCTCTACTGGCCCCCTAAAACCTCTCCCACCTTCATCTCCGATATTTCGACACTTCTTACATCTCTCTGCCTCTGCTCTGATCGCCTCATCATCCTGGGCGACTTCAACCTGCACTTCACCCCCTCCTGCTCCATCTCCTCGGACTTCTCTTCCCTGCTCTCCTCGCTCAACCTCTCCCTCCATATCAACTCCCCCACTCATAGTCACAGCCACCCACTCGACTTGGTAATCACCCGGGGCCTCAGTGTCTTGGATGTCACTATCACCGACAAAGCCGTCTCCAATCACCACTTCATCTCCTTCACCACCTCCACCCCCCTCCCCACCTCCACCAGACCCACCACCATCTTCTACCGCCCCTGGAAGAAGTTACCCCCACAATCCCTAACCGTTGCCTTGGAGTCCTCTGAACTCCTCTCCCTCTGGCCTTCAACCCTCACTGACCCCTCTTCTCCTCTCACCCTCCTCCACAACATCCTCTCCTCCACACTCGACACTCTTGTCCCCATCACCTCCCGTACTGTCCTACTCTCGCTCCTCCCCCTGGTTCACCACCCACCTCCGCTCACTGAAGAGCCAGGTGTGGGCCGCTGAACGCACCTGCTTCAAATCTGGCCTAACGGTCCACCGACAAATCTGGCTGCACCTCCTCAAAATCTACCGCTCCACTCTAACCTCGGCCAAATCGTCCTTCTACTCCAGGATAATCCTGGAGGCGAAGGACAACCCCAGGCTTCTATTTTCTACCACATCCCGACTCCTCCGTCCCCCCCGCCACCCCGCGCAGGTCATCTCTTCCAACCTTCACTGCGAGGAGATGCTGGATTTCCTTGAATCCAAAATCAAGGGAATCCGCTCCTCGGTCACTTCCCCTCCAACATCCCTGAAACCCACCACCTGCTCCCTTGACCCCATCCCCACTCCACTCCTTATCTCCCAGCTCCACTTCCTTGCCCCACATATCACAGACATCGTCAACCTGTCCCTCTCCTCTGGCTCTGTTCCCATTCCCTTAAAAACTGCCATCATCACGCCCACCCTGAAAAAACCCTCACTTGATGCGTCGCAGCTATCAAGCTACCGGCCCTTCTCCAACCTCCCCTTCCTGTCCAAGGTCCTTGAACGAGTTGTCACCTCCCAGCTGCGCTCTTTCCTCTCCACCCATTCATTATTTGAACCCCTTCAGTCGGGTTTCCGTGCTGCCCATAGCACAGAAACCGCCCTGGTCAAGGTCACCAATGACATCCTGACCATCTGTGACCAGGGCTCCCTCTGCCTCCTCGTCCTCCTCGACCTATAGGCAGCATTCGATACGGTCGACCACGCTATCCTACTCCACCGCTTGTCCTCCCACCTCAACCTTCAAGGCCCTGTCCTTGAGTGGTTTAGGTCGTACCTCTCCCACCGTCTTCATTTTGTTTCCACAAATGGCTTTTCCTCCGGCCCCCGCACTGTCTCGTGTGGTGTCCCTCAGTGCTCAGTCCTCGGTCCCCTCCTCTTCACCCTCTATATGCTCCCCCTCGGTGACATCATCCGCAGACATGGGGTTAACTTCCACATGTATGCGGATGACACCCAACTCTACCTTTCCTCCTCTACCCTCAACTCCACGACCACCGATGTCCTGACAGCTGCCTGTCCGACATCGAGTCCTGGACGAGAGACAACTTTCTTCAGCTCAACGTGCGCAAAACTGAGGCCCTCCTGATTGGCTCACGTCAGCGCCTCCGCACCTCAGGCGCTGACAGCATCAGCATCCAAGGCTGCACTCTCCACCTCTCAAAGCCAGTCAGGAACCTCGGGGTTCTGTTCGACCCTGAGCTGTCCTTTCTCCCTCATATCCGCACCACAACTGGCACCGCCTTCCATCACCTCCGGAACATCGCCAGACTACGGCACTACCTCACCCCTCACGCTGCTGAAACTCTGGTCCACGCCTTTATCACCTCAAGGCTGGACTATGGGAACTCTCTCCTCGCCGGCCTTCCCGGCACCTCCCTCCACAAGCTGCAGGTCATTCAGAACTCTGCAGCTCGTGTACTGTCCCGCACCAGGCTTCGGGACCACATCACTCCCACCCTCGCTCGCCTCCACTGGCTCCCCATCCCCCAGAGGATCGAATTCAAGATCCTCATCCTCACCTACAAGGCCATTCACGGCCTTGCTCCCTCCTACCTCTCCGACCTACTATCCCCCTACCTACCTGCCCGTACCCTCCGTTCCTCTGGCTCCGGTCTGCTCCACATCCCCCGCCCCAACTGCCCTACCATCGGTGGCCGGGCCTTCAGCCTCTCAGCCCCGAGGCTCTGGAACTCTATCCCCCAGTGCCTTCGCCGCCTCCTCCCTTTCCTCCTTCAAGGCCGGTCTCAAGACCTTTCTCTGTGACCGTGCCTTCAGCTCCCCTCTCGACTCTCTACCCCTTCCTCGCTCCCTCCCTTCCCTCCCCTCACCCTGACCATTTCCCCCCAAGGCTCGGGTCCTGACCCAACTGTACAGCCCCTTGGGACGTCCTCCCGACGTGAAAGGCGCTCTATAAATGGAATCTTGTTGTTGTTGTTGAGTGAACATAAACCATGTACTGAAAAGATAACCTGCAACTTTCAAAAGTCTTATCACTCAATTTTTTTTCTGGTTCATGGTGCAAGTCTAGCAAATGTTCAGTTCATAGTTCAGTTTAAATATGTAGCCAAAATATTACTTTTTAAATATGTAAGAATTTTTCCAATACACTGATCTTGAGGTTACATTTATGTACTTGTCTATTTGCAGGGTAACAAATACAGAGGTGCAGCCTTCGGCTATAGCACTAAGAGGAGCAGCTTGCCAAGATCTCAAACGTTCATCATACACTCCTGTGTCTCCTTTAACTTGTATGGAAGATGGAAAAACAGTAGAGACTGAAGTGATGTCCTCTGATAATAACTTGGTGAAAGACATGTGGCAACTGGCAGATTACACTAGTGAAAGTGGAAATCATAAGATTGGGAATGATTGTGACGATAACCATGGTCTTTCAGAGTTTATAAATGGAGAACGGTTACAAAAATTTAATCAGACTGTACGGTCAGCAGTTAGTGATAGTTCAGACATTTGCTCAAATGTAGAAATGGAAGCAGGAACGGATGAGAGAAATATTGAATCTGAGTTTAATGCAACAGAAAATACAGATGGTTTGAATGGTCATGGAGACATAACTGATTCTGATATAACAACTACATTTAGTACTATTGGTCAGAGAATTAGAAGGAGGAGTCGACAAAGTTCTTGTGATACAGAAGGGGTTCTAGAAATGCCCCCAGTGTGTGGAGAAGATGTTTCAATTGTAAAAAAGGCACAGATTGTGAACAAGTCTATTGAGAGGACTGAATCAGAACTCGGGAACTTTGTTGGAGACTGGCCAGCAGTAACTATCCCAAAACCTCAAGACCAGCGAGAAAGAAAAACTAGGAAAACCGAATGCACAAATCATGAGATTGGAGGTCAAACTAATAACGAGGAGCTAATCAACATAAGCAATTCAATAAAAGAAGCATTGAACAGTTCAAATGAACATGAAAATAGAGAAAGATGTTGTGTTTTGTCAGGTACAATTGACTATGATGAATCTGTAGACAAACTCGCCTCTAATAGCAATGATTCTGAAATATATTCAAATGAGGAAGCCTCTGATTCAGAAACAAAATTTGAGAATTGTGAGGAACCGAAATGTGCAACTGCTTTAGAACAAATTTCAGAGAAGTTACTTGAAACCCACACAAATACAAAGTCTCGTCAAGGAAGGAGAATGGGGAAAGTTTGCAAACTAGCACTGACGTTCAGTGGCACGAGCCCTGTCCCTGCTGAGTTGCCAGAGCAGGCCTCCATGATCTCTGATCAAATTCAGAATGGGACTATACCATCAGAGAATTCAAGGCACTGCAACGGAACACAAACAGCACCGGAGGACTTTGTGACGTTGTGGCGCATTGAGACGCAAAAAGCTGCTTTGGTTCCATTTAAAGTATTGACTGGAACTGTAGATGGATTTAAATCAACCTATTTGAATGCAATAGAAAAATGTGTAAATCCTAACCAAACAGTGCCATATAGAGTCATGTATGACAAAAGTACACATGTGGATGAAAGCGTCTTTGTTAATAAAGAGGCGAATCTGCAGATACTCCGTGATTGTTTCAAATCTGTCCCCTTCGAGGATCTGACTGATTTGTATGAAAAGTGCAACAATGATGTGGAATGGACTACCAATTTATTGCTTGATTCTGGCATGAAACTCTCAAGAGAAGATTTATTGAAGCAGGAGTCAGCACCACCCCAAGAATTGAACCAAGTATCACAAACAAAGAATGCAAAATCAGATGAGCAGCCACCAAATGAAGAATCTACAGCTGTAGAAAATATGTTGCCTAGTGCTAGTAAGAAGGCAACTGATGCAAATTTAGAAATGTCCGAAACTAATGAAGAGGAAATTAGCAGTGCTAATAATTTGCCTGACCATGCTGAGGATTTTGAAGACTTAAACCCCTCACCTAACATTGAAACAGAATCTGAAGTTGTAACTGAACTTGTCGATTCTCGTGTAGTAGATGTACGCAATCCAACATCTGATATAAATTGCAGTCAGTTACCTAATCCCAGCAATGAATGCACTCTAAGACCAGAACTCAATGAAGTGTTGCTCAGAAAGGAATCAGGAAACACAGAATGTATAGATGACAAAGCGTCAGACACTTCAAGTATAAAACTGACAAAAGAAGCGGATGTTGGTTTCCCTGAATGTGCAGAAATAAAAGAGATGAACTCTGAAAATATGAACGCCTCACAATCAAATCCAGAGGGCTGTTTGAATACTCAAAATGTACTGAGTACTGAAAGTCAGTTCAGCTCTGATACAGTGGAAAAAGAAAATGGGAATGAAGAGAAAGAGATTGGACAAGAAGATGAAAGTGAAAAGCTGAATGGTTTAGGAATGTATGCTGATTCACTGGTCATTAAATCCTTGGAATTGTGTTTACCACCTGAACTGGCCATTCAGCTCAATGAGCTATTTGGTTCAGTAGGCCTTGATCCAGGTAAGCAAGATGTATAGCTGTTCACTGTACAGTTGTCCTAACCATATATGTATTATTTGGAATTTTTACATTGTACCTGGGTAGAAAAATTTTAATGTCCCAATGGGTGTAGAATTTAGTTAACTGTGCAGTCCCTTTTAATGGATCTGAATAAAATATTTGTATGCAGTGGGGTTGAAAATACGGTATTTTAAGCACTTGGGACGTCCTCCTGATCTGAAACACACTATTTCTGTTTCTGATTAGTGTTTTTTTCCTCTCATAATAATAATCCTTGCATTTGATATAGTGCTTTTCACGTCGGGAGGACGTCTCATCTGTGTAACATTGATTTTTTTTCAGATGCTATGACTTTAGATGATTGTGTCGTCCAGATTGATCTGAGCTTAGCAAAAATGATTCACGAGAAGTGGAAAGAGTCTATATTGGTGAGTACAATTTATAGTTTGCAGTATTATTTGTTTTACTTCTGGATCCCAGAGCTTGAAAGCCCTTGAAAAGGTCATGGGTTGAAGCCCATGTTGGGTCTCAGACAAGGTTTATCCCCAGACCAATACTGAGGTGTACTGTATGGTTGGAGGTGCCGCCCTTTGGGTGAGATGTTAAACTAACCCTGTTCAGGTAGACGTAAATGGCACGATTTGAAAAGAGAAGGGAAACCCTCAAAAAATACTGGTCATTCACTTTATGATTGTTACTGAGACATTGCAATGTGCAAATTGGCTGCTCTGTTTGCCTACAAAATGTACACGTTTTACAGTATATCCTGTGAAGTGCTTTCAAAGATCCTCTTGACTTGAAAGTTGCTATGACCAATGTCAATATTATTGAATACAGTTCTGATAGGATTGAGCCCTTTTTATTAGTTGCCTCAGTAAAATAGTTTGTATGTTATCAGTAAAATTTCTAATCTGGGAGTACTCTGAATACAACTGCTTTCAGATTTGATAAATTAGGTAAGCAGGATGTGTCCCTTCAGGGAGAGTGTGATTTCCATTCCAATGAACATCTCTGGTATTACCATGTGCAGGTGGGATACATGGAACTCTGTTTGACTTAGATATTTTTAAGCAAGGTAATGGGTTTATGCATATATTAAACATGCTCACCAAAAAAAAAGTTGGCTCCAATTTGCCAGTACCACTCAGAGTAAGAGTAGACAATTGTATGGTAGATAATTTTAAGAAATGCCTCTTTGCGCGTCCATACACTGTTACTGACTAAATGTGCAGGCTGTGAGTTTGAACCCTACATCAGAACTTGAGTTCATAATCTAGGTTGGCATCCAGTGTGGTACTGCTGGATTGTTGGAAGGGCCATCCTTTAGATGAGATTTTGTATTTGTCTCTTCTAGGGGGTCGGGTGCGCATCTCACAGTGAGGTGGGGGTGAGCTCTAGGACAGGCTGCACAGTGAGGTGGGGGTGAGCTCTAGGACAGGCTGCACAGTGAGGTGGGGGCGAGCTCTAGGACAGGCTGCACAGTGAGGTGGGGGCGAGCTCTAGGACAGTGGGCAGGTGGGAGTCTACACGTGGGCCCGTGGAAATGTTTTAAAAAATCTGTTTTGGGTCTGGTCTGGCTAGGTATGAATTCCAGATACTTGGAGTCTGGTAAGCTGAAGTTTTACTATAACTAATTTTAAGAAATGCTTTGTCACATATATGTAGCTGTTATTCTTCTTTATCCTTCGGTGGGGGTGGGGGGTGGAGGTAACCAGGATCTCTTTGGAGCTGAACTGGCTCCAAGGTAACAAGCTTGGCACCGGAGTGTCAGAATCGAGCCAGCCATCTGTGGTGGCCTTGGTAGTCCTGACGGGTCTGCAGTATTCCAGGGCAGTGCTGATGACAGCCTAGCTCATTGGCAGGACCTGGATGAGCAAGAGAAGCAGTCACTCGGGGCAGGAAGGCATCCCACTCAGCTCCTGTTAACCATGCTAGCCAAAGCCCTAACGGGTAGGTTGATTCTGGCTGGACGAGAAAGCTCAGCGGGAAAGCTTGCCAGATAGTGATAATAATGGCAAACTGCGGTTTTAACTGGTTAGACTCCATTTGAACCCCAACATACAGGCTGGGGTCCCCAAGCCTTGGCGCTTGCCAACCTGTGCCTAATGGTTTCCGGAATTAGGTAAGCAGGATGTGTCCCTCCAATGAGAGAGTGTGAATTCCATTCCAACAATCTATCTCTGGGATTTACATATGTAGGGGAATGCATGGAAATCTCAGGTTGATTTGGATACTTAAGCATGGTGCATGTCAGACACTTGGTAAACAAAAACGTAACTTACTAACTGAAGGTTAATTTCCACCTTAAACTTAAATCATTTTATCTTGCTTGACTGATGTGCATTTCTTTTTTTTCCAGGAACGGCAAAGACAAGAAGCTCTGTCATATCAGCTCCTTTTGGAAGGTAGTAGATATTTCTATATATACATTGCTGAACAGCCCCTGAAAATTACATATTTATAACTTACGAAAATGATGAAATCAAATAAGCAGAATGGAGAATAAAATCAAATGAATCATATTTACACTATTTCCTATTCAGCTTTCTTCCTGAAAATGTACTTGATCATGTTCTTCTCTCATACACTTGGTAGTTTGGTTCCATAAAATCCCAGCTAGTGTTGTAACTGGGCACGATCACCAGTGAGCGTTACTGTATTCATTGTGCATTCATGATCAAAGCTGCCTGGACTTCTGTGCCCCCCAAAAAGGTGGGCTTCGGGGTCATCGCATCAAGCTGTGCTCACCGGAAGTGATGTGAGTGACCTAAAGACCCCATAGTTACTTCTTTTGTTAGCTGGCGTTGTCTTGAAGCAAATTTTTAAAAATTTTTAGATCTGCAATGCAAAGACAAAACTTTTAGAGCCGTCGCCTACTGTTCACTCTATTCGTTAATAGCTATAATGAGAATGGGTCCCCAAGATAAGGAATCCCAAGTTATAACAAAGCACGTTTTAATGGTGGTGAGGTCCTGCATGAGGGGCGCTATATAAATTCAAGTAGTTGTTCTACTAAATGTTTTGGTTTATATTGATATTCTTGTCCTCTCCTCTGATCTCAGATAGAATTCACATGTCTCCTCTGTTATGAAAGCTGCCTCCTTAATTTCCCTTTTTCGCACTCACAACATTTCAACTATGCGAAACTCAAGTCCATTGAGAATTGAATGCTGCTCACATATATTGACAATGCTCTTGTAACATTTCTCCTTTCTAGTCACGGGCTCTTTTGCCCTCTGTCTTAGTTGCAACCTTTTTTTGTTCTGTATTTTAGGAATAATTTGTTTATTGCTCCTCTGATCTTGACTAATTTCTTCTTCTCCTTTCCCATTTCCCCCACTTTGTCCATCTCATGTTGAAATTGATTTGCACTGTATCCTATTTAACCTCATTGTTTTCCAGAACCTGAAGATTATTGAACTTCATCAGTCTTTTCTCCTTCTTGTAATGGTTTTTATAACGAACTTCACATCACCTAATTACTATCTCTTGATTTATCTGCTCTTCGACCTTAGTGCTGTACTGCTGCTAAATTCCTGTGGTGGTTCTGTTGGGAATAGCTCAGTCGCAACACCAAGGGACCATAGTTATGTTACATTCATTTGTAAGCTGTTTTGAAATATATTTATAAATTTGAGAAAGCATTGCCTTATATTTATCTGCATTAAAATCCATTGTTATTCCTTACTTAATTGGTCCAGAATTTCTTCAATGCATCACCTGTCTCCGCCAATATCTCACTCCAAAAGCCGCCGAAACCCTGGTCCATGCCTTTGTCACCTCTCGGCTGGACTATTCAAATGCCCTCCTGACCGGTCTCCCCTCCACTACCATTCATAAAATCCAGGTCATCTAGAATTCTGCTGCCCTCATTCTTACCTGTACCAAACTCCACTCCCCGATTACCCCAGTCCTTGCCAGACTGCACTGGCTGCCTGTCCCAGAGAGGATCGATTTCAAGATCCTCACTCTTGTTTTCAAATCCCTCCACTCCTCTGCACCCCCCTAATTCTCTGACCTCCTCTCTCCTCACAACAGTGCCGATTGCCTTCGCTCCACCAGGTCTGGTCTCCTCCTCGTCCCCCGAATACTCCGCTCCACCATCGGCGGCCGTGCCTTCAGCCACTACCCTTGGAAGCTCTGGAACTCACTTCCTCGCTCCCTTTGCCTCGCCCCCTCTCTTCCTACTTTCAGGTCTCGGCTAAAGATCTCTTTTCGACCGCGCCTTTGGTCACCTTCTTCCCCCTCCCCCCGGCTCGGCCCCAGGATCCGTTATTATGAAGCGCTCTGAGATGCCGTCCGGCATGGAGGGCGCTATATAAATCCATGTTGTTGTATTTTCCTTGTATTGATCATATATGCTGATATCGTATCGTAAGCAAGTGTAACAAGATGTATTCTCTTCCAAGTCATTAATGAATAGTATGAGCTGTAGGAGATGCTTCTGCAGTTTATCATTGCCTAGTATTGGGGTAAGATGGTGGGACAGGATTCCCTTGAGGATATTGCTGTATTGTAAAGGGTACCAAGGTGGAGTAAGGGCTGAGGCGCAATTTACCTTCTGCTACCACAGCAACTAATCCCTGCAGTGAGAGCACTGACTGACTAAGTTGATTTGGAGATCCTTCATAAAACGTTGTGTGTTTTTAATATCACAAAGGCTGGCATCAATAGAGCACATCAGTACTGTTGTTATGCTGTTACCCTTAGCCTACCCCCATGAAAGAAGGACTAGCTCTTGGAAGGCTGCGAACAAGACCTGCCTGAAAAAGGGAATCGGTGTACTTCAAGTTCCTGTTTGGCTCTATTTGAAATGTTGTCATTTACAATGAAAGTGGGCCCTTGGATTGTTGTCTGAACTGCTGCTCAAGTGTCCTTTCAATAGGAATTTCTCGTAGACAATCATAAGTAAGGAGAGACGTGCAGATATGCTCTCTTTCTTGATGTCAGTTTCAGAGTTGTCGCTCTGCATCTTAATGTTAACTTTAGCTGAACAAATTAAAGAAACTGTTATCCTACTTGATAATTGAGCTTGTCTATTGCTTGTTTCAGTTTAAAAATATACAAATGTATTTCTTTAGATGACAATTTATCTCTGGACTTAAAGTGTCAACTTGAGGGCGCGGAAGAAGAGGACCCTTCATCTTCCTTGAAGCAAGTAGCGAAAACTAGTGGAAATCAAGGAAATAAGGCAATTGTTCAGCCATTTACTGCCAATCATAACGTGATGCAAGGCTTACCTTTTATGGACCATTGGGGCTCTCGGGCTCCTAGTGTCTCCTTAAGACACATCATGTCTGAGGAAATGAATTTCCAGGTGAAGCAAGACCAGGTATGTATGCATTTCAGTTTTGTTATGGGAATTATTTCAGTTGCCTGGAACTATGATTGGCAAGAACACAGTGAAAAGTGGAAGTGAATGGTGCTCTTTATATTATTCTTGGAGAAAAATGAAAGACCCTTCAAATATCAGCGATTTTGTAGTCTGGGAATTGGGTGGAACATGCATCTTCTTTGCAAGATACTAGCCTAAAAATATAGTCATTTGTGTTAAGTTAAAAGACTATGTAACAGTAAATTCAATTCATATAGCGCCTTTCACATCGGAAAGATATCCCAAGGTGCTCGGACAGTTGAGGATTTACATCTGAGCTGGAGGTTTAATTTAGGAGTGGTGGGTGCCTTGGGCAGTGGGGTGGGAAAATAATCAAACATGCGGTGAAAGAGACTGGTCTTATGATGGACTTTGACGGAGAAGAGGAAAGGAGTGAGACGCAAGGACTACGGGATGGAGTTCCAGACCTACGGGGCAAAAATACTGAAAGCTTGACCCCGATGGTGGGGTGTGCAGGGTGGAGTACCTGATGCAGACTGGCGATGTGCAGCAGACCAAGGCCTGCCCAGCAGAGGGAGTGGGTGGGAAGGAAGGGTTTTAGAAGGTCACTGGGGAGGGGAAAGACCATGGAGGCATTTAAAAGTGAGGACAAGTATCTTTAATTCAATCATATATAACATATTGCAGCTATTTTCATTATTTCTCTCTTGCAGTCCATTTTGAGTTCTCTCTTGCCCAAAAAAGACTGTGCATCAAAGTTGAAGGAGAAACAACTCTTTGACATGTTTCCAGGCATTGATAAGCACTTCATCATGGATATGTATAAAGATAACAAGTGAGTTTCATTCCAGAATGCCTAGGCTTTTGTTAGTTGTGGAAAATGCAACTTGGGGGGAGAATTTTTTTAATATCTTGCGCAGTATCATTTATTTTGTGTCAGCCCTCCATGTTCTTGTTCCTCTCTGCATTCAGCTTAGAATGGAATGCTCGTTCCCTCCCTGGAAAGATGCATCCTGCTTACCTGATTCTGAAAAGTGTTAGGTACAGGTTGGCAAAAGTCGAGGGTTGGAGCCTGAGGCTTGCAGGGTAATGGGATCTGAGTGGGAAAAGGCCCTACCCCCAATGACTGGTTTGCCTTTCTATGTCCTGCCAATGAGCCAGTCAGGTTGTCCTGTCAGCAGCAGTGCCCTGGAATACTGCGGACCCACCTAGGTCAGGAACTGGACTACTGAGACCGCCACAGAGGGCTGGCTCAATTCTGACATTCGGTTGCCAAAGCTAGTTCAGGTTCAAGGAGACTTTGGCCTCTTCTTTTTCTCCCCCCGCCCCCCCCAAGGAGGATAAGGTGAGGAGATTGGTTGAGGAGATGCCTTACATAGTCAGATTGATTGTCACTTAATAAAAAAATTATTCCACCGTGCCTAATTTTAGTACTTCCTCAATAAAACTTAAAATTATGTAAGACTATATTGTAATCTTCTATCTGCATTTAGTATGTCATTAGATGTGAAGTGTACTGAGAAGATAGATAGAGTCCTGTAGCTCAGTGGTTAGAGCACTTGCTTTGCAAGCGAGAGACCCGAGTTCAATTCCCGGCAGAGGGCGAAACCTTGGGCAAGTTTCCTTACTCCACACAGAGCCTAATAATAATCCCTCCAAAACAAAACAATAATAAATTGGTCATTTTCAATCTACGACTGTTTGTGGGACATTGCTGTGCGCAATTGGCTGCCGCGTTCGCCCACAAATATACAGTCAATTCACTTTACAGTGTGTGTGTTCTGTGAAGCGCTTTGGGATGTCCTCCCGACGTGAAAAGCGCTATGTCAAATGCAAGGATTATTATTATAAGTGTACTGAGAAGATAGATAAGAGTCCTGTAGCTCAGTGGTTAGAGCACTTGCTTTGCAAGTGAGAGACCTGAGTTCAATTCCAGGCAGAGCGAAACCTTGGGCAAGTTTCCTTACTCCACACAGAGCCTAATAATAATCCCTCCAAAACCAAAAACAATAATAAATTGGTCATTTTTAATCTACAACTGTTTGTGGGATACATTGCTGTGTGCAATTGGCTGCCGCGTTCGCCCACAAATATACAGTTAATTCACTTTACAGTGTGTTCTGTGAAGCGCTTTGAGACGTCCTCCCGACCTGAAAAGCGCTATATCAAATGCAAGGATTATTATTATAAACTATTGACATTAAGTAACAAGGCAAAGAAATGCCATTTACTGTAATTAATGTTCTTTGTAGTTCTTATTCATGACAAAAAGAATGAGCTTGAAAAAAAATAATTTTGTTTTTTCCATTAGTTATTCTTTCAATCAGACAGAACAATTTCTGAATTCAGTGCTTGACTGTGATCCATACCCACCAAGAACTGTTGTAGCTCAGGATAGTTCCTCTCAAAATGAACAGAGTGCTGAGAGGAACAAGCTTAAGGTGAGCAGTTGGTTGAAATATCTTAAAACATATGAAAAATTCAGAGTCGCTAAATTGAAGGTCAAATTGCTCTTTGATGATTTAATTAACAAACTATAAAAAATGATCAGAATTTTGTACTTTTTAAGGCTTGCACACTTTTCTGATAACTGATAGTAAGATATATAACACATTGACTTTCTGAGGACAAAGTGCAATGTGGTGGACATAAAAATTGTTGTGGAAAACAAAGCACCATCCACTACCATCTGCACCAATTAGGATCATTGTAGTTATGAAAACACTGAAAGTAATGGATCATCACACAGAATGCAAATTAACTATAGTGCTTAACCATACTGTTAATGATATACTGAACATGGTTATTATGAATTTATTATGAACTGCTACACCAAACTACTGGAATATGTGTGGTTTATTTTCTGTACCAGCTGATAGAGAACCAAGAGAGAATAGTTGTGAAGAGCAAAAGATCAATGATTCTAAATGAGATGTCCAATGATGGGATTTCTTATGTTGTTTAGCATTAGGCATCATGCAGATGTCTCATCCGTTATATGCTGCACCATGACCAAAACAAGGGATTGATTTTGTTTGTGGATTTATTGCTGCAGCTAATTCAATTATGGTTTCCCTTTTGCATTTGTTTAAGATAAAGGCGACTAAGGAAAAAAAGGTGGTACAAAATGAATACCTGTTCCAGGATATCGAGTACCCAGATTATGTAGATTTCAGGGCTGAAGCGTCTGTGCATCGTCGCAAGCAACAGGAATGTTTCAGTAAGGCAGCGGAAGCCCATCAAAGGGGTCTGAAGGAAGTGGCAACACATTATGCACAGCAGGTAAGGACTCTTAAGAAGTAGCGGTGACCCAAGAAAGCTGGTAAACGTTTCTCCTGGATTAGTCTTGTTGACAGTTTAGTACCAATTTTTGTGCGTGTGAGGAGCTGTTACATCTCGAAGACGTGGTAAGGCGCTATATCAAATGCAAAGATTATTATTACACAGGTCACCTAATAATACCCTTGGTAATTTGGAGATGTTCTAAGTGAGCCGACAGAATCTATCACACGTTTTCACTATCGTTCTAGTGTTCTACTTGATTGTAATTCATTCTTACAATGAAATGTCAATCGGAGAAACAATTTTTGATAATTTCTATGAGCTTTTGTGGTGATGGGCTGTTTTGTGCACTTCAAAATACTGTTTTACTCTGATTGTTCTGTAATATAACCATCTATGTTTAAAGGGCCACCTTCATGGAGAGAAGATGAAAGAAGCTAATCACAGAGCTGCTGTACGAATCTTTGATCAAGTGAATGCATCACTACTTCCAAACAATGTTTTAGATCTGCATGGACTTCATGTGAACGAAGCCTTGTACCACCTGAAAAATGTGCTGCTTGAGAAGCTTCATGGTAGGTTGATGGTATTGAGTAAGGTTAAAGGAATCCAGAGTCAGCCTGGAAAGAGGGAAGCTCTGCCATTCTCCTTTTTGAACACGTGTACTGTCTTTTCATAGTCAGTCCAGTTGTAAACAACCAATTACAATTGTAAAGCACCTTTCACATAGGCAAAATCTCAAAGTGCCTTATAAAGACTGGGTGGGAGATTAGTGGATATGGAAGGTGGTTGGAGATGCAGTCAATTAGAGAGGTTTTTAATTGGGTTTTGAAAGTGGAGAAGGAGGGAGCATGTTGAAGGGATTTCAGAAAAGAGTTTCAAAGAGTGGGAGAGAAGTTGTTGAAAGCTCGCCTACTGATGGTAAGCTGGTATTGACAGGGACCTGAAGCAGGACAGTATTGGTGGAAGGGGGGATCTGGGTGCTGTCCTCAACACTGCAAGCCAAACTCTAATATGTAAGGGTCCTAGCTATCCATGGAGTAGTCTGTGCAATGTAGCAACATTAATTGTCATTTGCAGTTCACATGCTTGCCAGATTTATACAGTGTGCCCTTGGAGCAATGTTATTTAAAATGCTTATACTCTTGATCCTCTAACTGGTTGCATAGCATTTTGTATGTAAAGTAAAACCCATTTTTGAATAAACGTGTGGAGCTTTGATGAGCTGTGAATGGTCTATTTATGCCCTTCAAATTTAATGCATATTTACTTCCATGGTATATGCCTTAACTGTTACTAATTCTTTCAGAACACCAGCAAAAAGGCGGTAAATCTTTTTTGTCTGTTATAACTGGAAGAGGAAACCACAGTCAAGGTGGAGTAGCACGTCTTAAACCAGCAGTCATTGAGTACCTCAACAGCCAGAATTTCAGGTAACGTTATTGCACTGTATTCATTAACTCTTGTTTGATAGTTATCTAAGAAATGAGTTGTGTTACACACCCTGCAAAAGTATTTTTTGATACATCTTTCCTCCTGCTTTGGTGAGAGTATGATTCAATCTGTGTTACTCAGCTGTGGCGACATGGGATGCTAAATCGTTCCTAAATCGTTTGGAAAGGGAAAAGCAGACAGGATTCTTGATATTTATGGGCTCTTCATCACCCCTTATCTGTAGTGTGCATGTATGGCATCCAGGTGAGAATTCTATCTTGGCTGTGACACCATCTACAGCCGAGCTGCCTGGTGACATTCAGTAGATTACACAAAGTTGTCAGAGGTGGGAGAGATAAAACTATTTCTAATAATGGCTTACTTTCTTACTTTGTTGCAGGTTCAAGGAGCCACAGCCAGGCGTTATCCATGTTTTGCTGAAATGAAAGCTATTTTAGCTGGACTGTTATTTCCTCACAGTGTTCAAACATCTTTGTACTCTCATGCATTCAAGGACATTTTTTTAAAAAGACAAAACTCAGGGAAACAATTAGAACTAATGCAGTGAAGCCTCTTAAGTGATTTTATAATGAAATGTTTAAAAATGTATCAGTTGTTTTAATACAGGAATTAAACTGAATGTCTATCCTGCTAAAACAATGTTCTTTTGCAAGGAAGGCTAATCCTAATTAATCTTATTTATTTTAAACCTCTCTGCTTGTTTCTATTAGTGTTATAATATTTTAGGAGAAGAGATTAGGGGTTGCCCATTCAAATTCTATTTTCATTCAAATTCTGTGAAATCCCTTCATGTTGCCAAGCAGCAATTTGTTCCCAGGTTGTATTAAGGCTTTTTTGCTATGTATTATTCTTGAATACACTTCTTGGTTTACTGCAAAATATTTATCTATTTACAAAAAACTTGTCAATGGTAAAAATCATAGAATCATACAGCACAGAAAGAGGCTGTTCGGCCCATCGTGTCTGCGCTGGCTCTGAGAAGAGCAATCCATCTCAATCCCACTGGACTGCTTTCTCTCCATAGCTCTGCAAATTAGCCTCCCCAAATTACTCATCTACTTCTCTCTTAAAAGTTGTTATTGAATCGGCTTCCACTACCCTTTCAAGTAATGCATTCCAGATCCGAACAACTCACTGGTGAAAACATTTTCCTAACCTCCCCTCTGTTTTAACAACTAACTTAAATCGGTGTCCTTGGATTACTGACCCACATGCCAGTGGATACAGTTTTTCTCGGTTCAACCTATCATTTCCTCTCATGATCTTAAAAACATTTATTAAATCCCCTCTTATTCTTCTCTGCTCTCGGAAGAATAATCCTAGTTTCGTTAACCTCTCCTCATAACTAAGGTCCTTCATTCCTTTGCACCCTCTCCAGTGCCCTGATATCTTTCCTGAAGTGCAGTGCCTAGAACTGAACGCAGTACTCCCAACTGAGGCCTAACCAGCATTTTATAAATATTCAACATAACCTCCTGACTTGAATTCTATGCCCCTATTTATAAAACCTAATATCCCGTATGCTTTTTTTAACAACTTTATCTATCTGTCCTGTCACCTTCAGAGATTTGCTTATGTGGACCCATAGGTCTCTGTTCATTTGCCCCCTTTAAGATTGTACCATCTAGCTTATACTGCCTCCTCATTCTTCCTACCAAAATGCAACACTTTGCATTTCTCCACATTAAACCCCATCTTCCACGTCTCTGCTCATTTTACCTGTCTAAGTCCTCTTGGAGTCTGGTGCTATCCTCCTCACCATTAACTACTTTTCATAGCTTAGTATCGTCTGCAGATTTGGAAATTGTGCTCCCTATATCCAGGTCCAGATCATTAATATAGATCAGAAAGAGCAGTTGTCCCAATACCTGAGGGACACTACTACACACCTCCCGCCAGTCAGAAAAGCAACCTTTACTACCACTCTCTGCTTTCTGTCTCCTAGCGAGTTCTGGATCCATGTTGCCACAGTCCCTTTAATAACATGGGCTTCTATTTTGCTTATAAGTCTTATGTGGCACATTGTTAAATACCTTTGGAAAATCTAGATAAACTACGTCTACTGCACTACCTTCATCCACCCTCTGTCACTTCATCAAAAAATTCAGTTAGGTTTGTCAGACATGATCTGCCTTTAACAAATCCTTGTTGACTGTTGTTTATTAAACTATATTTTTCGAAGTGAGAATTTATATTGTCCCAGATTAGTCTTCAGAAGTTTCCCTACTATTAATGTTAGGCTGATTGGCCTGTAGTTCTCAGGTTTATCCTTCTGCCCCTTTTTGTGCAGGGGAATAACATTTGCAACCTTCCAGTCCTCTGGTACCACTCCTACCAAAGAGGATTGAAAGATTGTAGCCAGAGCCTCCGCTATTTCCACCCTTGCTTCCCTCGGTAACCTAGGTTGCATCCTGTCTGGACCAGGTGACTTATCTATGTTGAGCACTGAGAGCCTTTTTAGTACCTCCTCCCCGTTGATTTTTATCATATTCAATTTCTGTTCACACGTCTGCGATATTGTGGCATTGGTTGCATAGTCTTGTGAAGAGAGTTGCAAAATACTTAATTAGTACATCAGCCATGTCCTCTGCCTCAACAAGGAGATTTTGACTAGGGTCCCTAATTGGACCCACCCTATCTTTGACTAACCTTTTACTCTTGATATGCTTATAAAATATCTTAGGGTTCCCTTTTATGTTTCATGCTAATCTTTTCTCATACAATCTCTTCACCCCTCTTGTTTCCCTTTTCATTTCTTCTCTGTACTTCCTATATTCTAATTGATTATCCTGTGTGTTTTGGACCTGACATTTGTCATAAGCCTCCTTTTTCTGTTTTATTCCCAATTTCCTTAGTCATCCAGGGAGGTTTGACCGTCCTACCTTTCTCCTTTGTGGGAATGTATTTGCTCTGTTTCCGAACTATCTCCTCCTTGAAGGCTTCCCATTGTTCATTTGCTGTCTTACCTGTCAACCTTTCCAGTCTATCTTGACCAGGTCCCTTTTTAGCTCACTGAAATTAACCTGCTTCCAACTGAGGGTCTTTACCCTTGATTGATTGTTGTCCTTTTCCATAACTATGCTAAACCTAATAATATTGTGATCACTGTTATCTAGCTGCTCACCTACTGCCTGCTCTTTTTTTGTTCCATGTCGGATGGTCACCCACTCACCCTTCTTCTGAGCTCTCTGTTTAGCTGGGGTGACCACCTCCTGAACTCTCTGTGGCTGTGGAGTGACCACCTCCTGAAAAGTTCAATCCATAAATTCTTCAGCTCTGGTTTAAACGCTTCTCCGCAGCATTTGTTGTCTTTGTTGCAATAACATTGGTCCCAGTCCTGCTCAGGTGTACCCATCCCTCGTGTACAGGTCCCATCTGCTCCAGAGGTTTAGAAACCTGAAGCCCTCCTTCCCACTTTTCTCGCCTCCCCTAATTTTGATTTTTCTGATTTTTTTTTTCCTTCTAATGGGGTATAATTCATGCTTACCTGGAATCGGACCAAACTCTGTATCTCCACTGGCACCCCTTCACTGAACGGATCAATTTCAAGATCCTCACACTTGTTTTCAAATCCGTTCACTCCATGGCACCTCCCTATCTCTCCGACCTCCTCACTCCCTATTCACCACCCAGTGCCTCCTGCTCGTCCCTCGCACCCTCCGCTCCACATTGTAGGTAGCGGTTTCAGCCACTACGCCCTGAAACTGTGGAACACTCTCCCTCAATCCTTCTGCCTTGCCCCCTCTCCCTTTTCAAGTCCTGTATGAAAACCTTCCTTATCGATCGTGCTTATGGTCACCTGACCCCAACCCGGCTCGGAGTCAGGCTCAGCCACTGTTAAGCGCTCTGATATGCTATAATAAGTGCAAGTTGTTGTAATTCCACAGGTGGTGTATGCATTGTCCAAGTGTTCATAATTGAGTATAAGCTTGGCAATGAGTGTGAACGATTCAACTGCAGTGGATGCATCTTTGATCCCACACACTGGGATGTTCTAGTGGAGATCTCCTAATACAGAGATCTAAACGAATAGATCTATATAGTGAAATAGTGAAAACGAATAGAGACCGTGTCTGATTTCCCCTATTTTAATCTATTGGCACAAAGCACAAGAGGCTGCTGGGTGAGATCAAGGCCAATAGATTAAGAGGGGTATCTGGCTGAGATCAGATAACTAAGCACAGACCAGGTTTGAAACCTACAGTTTTCCAGTCTGGCTTTGTTTAGTACGCTAGTTGAAGAAATCTCTAGAAATGGGTAAGTTTAGTCGCTTAAAATTACTTAATATAAGTCCTCCCTTGTTATTTTTGATCCTGTTCGTTTGTATCAGCAGCTCATTGAATAGACATATTCTGAAGGGAATTTGTCCACCTATTTGCTGAGAAAACATTGTACATTTTAATTTTTACTTGTTTGTTGGGGAAGGGTGTGTAATATGTGTGGTTAAGCTCGACTGAGTGTTTGCTGTCAGTGAGATTCTATCAGTTACTTGTTCCTGAACTACAGATTGCACTTTCTTGGGAAGCGTATTACATTTTAATGTTTACATGTAAATGGAAGTTTTATTGAAGAAAAATGAGAACTCTCACCCTGATTTATGGTTTTAAATGGGTAATCTATTAAATACGAACAAAAGGTGCATTTGCTATGTTCATTTTCTCTTTTCGATGGGGTTTAGTGGCCTGGAAATATAAAAATTAACTTTGAAATGTGAAAATTCTCATTAATGTGATATTTGTCTGTTTTGTAATTGATATTGGTAAATATTTTGACAAATAGATGTAACAGCTGCTGACTGCCACGGGTAGCTTTGGGTCCAAACATTTTGAAAAAAGTCAAACTATTCAGATGTCGATTGAGACATGGACGGATGAGGTTTTGAACCAGAGCTGAAATTCATGGCGGTAATACGAATCAATAAGTAGCTCAGTTTGAATTTTTCTTGAAAAATAGAATTTGATGCTTGTAGTGAATTTGAAGATACTTTGTATATTGGTTAATGCAGTGATCAAATTGGTGTGCTTTAGAAAGCAAGTCTATTTACATATACATTGTTTATTAATACCCAATATAAGTTATACATTTCAACAGAGCAGGTTTAAATTGATGTAGTTATGTACTTTTAAAACATTGTTTCCTTCTAGCATTGAGATGATTGCTTTTGAAAGCATGAGGGAGACTGTCATTTGTTAATTAAAACATAATTTGAGTGATTTTTATATTGTGATAAGCATTTGATACGATTTTAATGCCAGGTATATCCTTGATATCAACCAGAACAATATTTTCAGTATTTACATAGCGTATGTACTTTGAAAAAAACTCTACAAAATTAAGATTGCATTTTTTAATGTGTAAGTAAAATATTCTGTGGTTTAAATTTAAATCTATCAAAATGGATTGTTTTATTTTTACAATATATGAATCGAGTGGTGGATTTACATAATTTTTCTATTAAAGATATTTACATTTCATATTATATGTGCATTCTTTAAGACTTGCTCTGATGATTCGGTGTCAGCCTGGATCAGTTGGTAGCACTCTAGCCAACAAATCCTCAAAATAAAATTAGTCATTCACTTAATAACTTTTCACTTCACAACTTTTGTGGGACATTGCTGGGTGCAAATTGGCTGCCGAGTTTGCCCACAAAACACAGTCACTGCACTTTACAGTACATCCTGTGAAGTACTTTAGATGACTTCCCAAGGTGAAAGGCGCTATAACAAATGCAAAGATTAAAATGATGTGTCAGAAATATTCATGACTAACTGGGAAGGACTATTGTTATACAGCTACAATTGTTCTATTTCTAGTTATCTGAACTTGGAGATGAGAAGTAGCCCTGAAAATCACCTGTCAACATCCCTGGTTGCTTACTCCACAGGACAGAGCCAGTACAAAATGTTTTTTTGATCCCTGACTCCTTTAAGCCTTTTATCTGGTCCCTGATCAATTCTGATTATCTCCAGAACATTGCCCATCTCGGTCATTACTTTCTCCCCATGTAGCTTCATCCATGCCTTTAGCACGTTTAGACTTCACCAATGTCTGCTCTGAAGCTCCTCTAAATAGACCCATGAAGGAGTATGGGGATTGGGTAGAGCAATGGGATAGAAAGGGCAGCTGTTACTCTGAACCATTGTGGACTCAATGGACCAAATGAACTCTCTTTGCACTCTAAATTTCAATTTCTCCCTGAAATCTGGCTGAACCTCAGTGATCTTCTCAATTCCCAACATATTCCCTGCCCAAACCAGTTCAAACCCTCTGGGATGCTGCCCTGCGTGAAGGGTGCTATATAAAGTTGTTGCAGAATCAATGTTTCAACTGATTTCAACTAATCACAACTTCACTTGGGGTTCTGACTTCTCTGTCTCCTCTTTTGAGCACCTCACCCAGTATCACCCCTATCTCATCTTCAAGATCCTAATCTATTGACTTCCCAATCTACCATGCTCCTTCTCTGTGATATTTCTCTCCTTGCTCTATTTCTATACTGACTGCCTTCTCATAGTGAGTGACTTCAGCCATCACTTTTTAATTCTTTCTGCCTCATCTCTTCTCAGTTCTCCAGTCTTTCCTCAAACTCATGCTCCATGTAAACTCACACAAACTCCCCCACCCACACCAATGGTCACCTCTCAATTTTGTCATCACCCATGACCTCAATGGCTCTCGCCTTTGCTGACAAGGCTATCTCTGACCATTTTCTAATTTCCTTCAATATCTCTCTTCTATGCCCTGAATTATTTCCTGCCCTGGGAAAAATTCACACCTCAGGCCCTATCATTATCTGACTTGCTCATCCCTCTTGCTCTCCAATCAGAGTGACCTTGTCTCCTCTACATTCAACGCACCTCCCCTCCACCCATCCCCCCACACCCGGAAATCCAGTTCCATCTCCCACCCCACCCATTCTCCTTATCTGCTTATCTCCCGGGGTGGGGTTGGGAGTGGCGATGGCGTGAGGAGCTCTTAAATACAAACAGCAAATGAATAATCCTGTTCTGTGTTCATTCTATGTTCTGTAGAGTCCTGTAGCTCAGTGGTTAGAGCACTCACCTCACAAGTGATAGGATCTGGGTTTGATTCCCGGCAGAGCGAAACCTTGGGCAAGTTTCCTTCTCCACACGCCTGATAACCCTAAGAATGAAATAATAATTTGGTCACTTTGTGGGACAGTGCTGTGCGCAATTGGCTGCAGCGTTTTGTCCACAAAATATACACTGAATTCACTTTACAGTATATTCTGTGAAGCTCTTTGAGACATCTAGAAGACGTGAAAAGCGCGATATCAAATGCAAGGATTATTATTTCTTATTACTTGACTGTAAGTGGCACAAAACTGGCCTCACACTCGATCACCAGATCTCTGTCTTCTCCAAAACTATCACCTCTTCCCCTTGAAGGTCATCCTAGAGGCCAAAGACCAGACCGAGCTCCTCTCCGCTATGAATCACCTCCTCCTGCCCTGTGCTCTTTCTCACTTTTCTCCACGCTTTGCCCTAATTTCTCCTTGATCCCTCTTCACCCTCAAAATCCACATGAAACCCTCCACCTGCTGCTGTCCAGCCAATCACCTCTCATCTACTTTGCTGACAGACATAGTCAACCTGTCCTTCTCTTCCAGCACTGTCTTCCTCCCCCTCTAAACTCCTCTGATTCCCCAAATCCCTCCTCAACCCCTCCAAACTCAATTACTGGCCCATCTCCATCTATGTTGTTGCTACTCAACTGTATTCCTACACTTTTCCTTCATTCTTTGCTTAAGCCCTTCCAGTCTGGTTTCTGCCTCACAGCACTGAACCATTCCTTGTCTTCACTCCTCATCAGTTCGCCTAGTTGGACCATCCTAGTTTTGCCCATAAAAGAACAGTCCATTCACTTTACACTTTACAGTATATTTGAGCCGTCTCACTGACTTGATAAGGTGTTATATCAAATGCAAGGATTATTAATATTATCCACAAGACAAAGTTCATACAAATCTCCAGCAGCTGCATCCTCACCCACAGCAAACTCCACATGTACATTATCCCAGGCCTTGCCAGGCTCCCACTGGCTCTTTTATCTTCAAACGGCACCATACAGAGGGGCCCCAATAATTCTTAGTACTGCTTTGTCTGGAACCTCCCTATCTCTATAATTTTATCTTAACCCACTGTTCTACTCACCCTTCTGCTTGGCGATCTGAAGCCTGCAACACAACTCTGTCTCCACCCTCCATTGAAGGCCAAGCCTTCATCAGTAACTATATTGTTAACCTCTAATATTGTCTCCTATTAATCAGGGCGAAACCTTGGGCAAGTTTCCTTACTCCACACGCCTAATAATAATCCCTCAAAAAAACAATAATAAATTGGTCATTTTCAATCCTCGACCGTTTGTAGGATACTGCTGTGTGCAATTGGCTGCTCCATTTCGCCCACAAATATACGATCAATTCACTTTACAGCATATTCTATGAAGTGCTTTGAAACGTCTAGAAGACGTGAAAAGTGCTATACCAAATGCAGGAATTATTATTTCTATGTCACTGACTCTATCTGTATATAAAATCCTCCTAAAAACTTATTTCTTCCCTTTCCATCTTTCCTTGCTTGGCGTACGTCACTATTTCTGTGAAGCTCTCCAAGTTGCTATCCTATGTGAAATGCGCTATATAAATACAAGTTGGTATTCTCTCAATAATAATAATAATCCTTACATTTGATATAGCGCTTTTCACGTCTTCTAGACGTCTCAAAGCGCTTCACAGAATAGACTGTAAAGTGAATTGACTGTATATTTGTGGGCGAAATGTGGCAGCCAATTACGCACAGCAATGTCCCACAAACAGTCGTGGATTGAAATGAACAATTTATTATTGAATCTACCTGGATTCAAACTGACCACTACAACTTGCACTTATATAGCGCCCTCCATGCAGAGTAGTGTCGCAGAGCTAATGGCGCACAGCATTGTCCCACAAACAGTCATGGATTGAAATGAACAATTTATTATTGAATCTGCCTGGATTCAAACTGACCACTACAACTTGCACTTATATAGCGCCCTCCATGCAGGGTAGTGTCGCAGAGCTAATGGCGCACAGCATTGTCCCACAAACAGTCATGGAATGAAGTGAACAATTTATTATTATTATTTTGTTTTGAAGGAATTATTACCCCTAGAAAAGCAATCCACCAATCGACTAACAACTGGGTTCCTACTTACTGCTAGGTAAACAGAGGCGTGTGGAGTAAGGAAACTTGTCCAACATTTCACCCTGCTGGGAGTTGAGCCCAGGTGTCTTTCTTATGAGGTGAGTGCTCTGACTATTAAGCTACAGGACTCCATGATATGCAGTTGAAGAAGACACAACTCACAAATCACTTCTTTTTCCAGAGTGCAAACTTACTTGTACCTACACCAGATGGTGCTGCAGTGCATGTCAGAAGGCAATCAATGTCTGATTATCTTGTGACACTCGCCTGACAGTTAAATTACTGCTTCATGGAAAATATAGAGTTAGAACATTACTGTGAGACGAAGAGGTAGACTTTCTCAGCTATTGTATGAGAACTCTTCGGTGGATCTTATTACCGTAATTTTATTGCATTCTTCTTTTCCAGTCCTTCTGTTTAGATCAAATAATAAGAATGGAAGCAGACCCGAAATGTTGATATCCATGAGGCTAAAAATAATCTGTGAAATTGACCATATTTCATGGAAGGTCATATGTATTTTGTATCCTTGCAGCGTCCTAGCCTCAGCCACCTTCCTGGTAACATAGGGTTGCCAGTAGTATTTTGAACAGTTAGTACTCCACTCTCTCTTTCCCTTTCTGGCTATCTCCATTTCCATAGGTGAGCGCAATGTTGAGAAGGGTGTGGGAGGGGGGAGCAGAATAGAATGGTCACTAAAATTAAATTGATAATTATATTGATAAAATAAGATCTAACCTCAACATGATCAAAAAAAATACGTTTTTTTTTACATGTTTCACTTTGTGGAGAAAAAAGTGGAATGAACAACAACTTGCATTTGCATAGCGTCCTTCACGTGGGGTAGTGTTCCGGAGAGCTTGAAAGTGGCAGACAATGAGCCAAGGGGAAAGGGAGTGGGGAAGGAACTTTAGATGGGATTTGAAGGTGGAGAGAGAGGGGGCAAGGTGGAGATGACAAGGCCACTGATGGTGCAATGGAGGGGATGAGGGACAAGCTGGAGGCAGACAAGCAGAGACAGCGGGTGATGGAGTAGGGAGCAAGCAAGGGATTTGAAAACGAATGAGAGGATCTTGAAATCGATCTGTTCGGTAATTGGGAGTCAGTGGAGCCTGACAAGAACTGGTGTGAACATTTTCTGTCACAATGTAAAATGGGTGTCTGGCAGTCAAAAGTGTTGCCAGGTTTTGAAAATTATCAAATTAACTGATTTTAAAGCTTGTAGATAAAAATAAATAATCCCAGCTCAAGAAATTAAGATGGGATCCCACATGAATTTTGCAGGTAAGAGTGAATGTTTGAGTTTAATAACTAATGAGAAACATTTATATTTTGAAAAGCATTATTCTTGGTTTGAAAACTGTGATACAATATTTAATTATAAAAATCCTTGCATTTGATATAGTGCCTTATCACATCGTTGAGACATCTCAAAGCACTTCACAAAGTATATTGTAAAGTGGATTGACTGTGTATTGTGTGGGCAAAATGCGGCAGCCAATTGTGCACAGTAGTGTCCCACAGACAGTCATGGATTGAGTGACCAAATTAATATTATTATTGTATTTCAACTGATTATTACTCCTGAAAAAGCAATCTGCCAATCGACTAACAACCAAGTTCCTACTTACTGTTAGGTAAACAGAGGTGTGTGGAGTAAGGAAACGTATCTAAAATTTCGTCCTACCCGTGAAATGAATCCAGGTCGTCTCGCTTGCGAGGCGAGCTTGCTAACCACTACGTTATGGGACTCCACGGTTTAAACAGTATTTAACAGTTTAAAGGTTCCATTGCCGAAAGAGAAACAGAAGTGTTGACTGATTATTAATATTCCATTTGGTGTAGGAAACAAAAATAGACATTGCAGTTCCTTACAGGGGAAGTTTCCAGTCTGTACTCTGCTGTTGTAAGAGGAAGAAGCATTTGGCAGATATTAGATACTTTCCAAAATAGTCTTCTGCACTTTTTTTCTTTAGACAACCATTGGATGAGACTTTAAACCCAAGATCCTGTCTAACAATGCTGCTGGGAAGATCTTCAGGTGGGATTTGAAGGTGGGGAGAGAGGGGGCAAGGTGGAGGTGGCACCTTGCCCTCTCTCTCCCCACCTTCAAAAATTCCTACAGATTATTCTGAAGAAGAAACAGGGAGGTCTCTCAGGTTCCATCCCAATATTTCCCTCTCATCTAAAATCACCTGAAATCAAAATATTAGTTATCCAATTGCTGTTTTGGGACATTGCTAGACATCACTATAATTTGAAGTAACTCATTGTGTGAAGCACTTTCAGATGCTTCAGTGATGAGATGTTCTATCAATGTAAAAATAATTTTGATAACTAAGCAACACAAGTAAGTTCTTTAATTTTTTTGCCTTTCCTGAAGCCATAGCTTTGCTCATGAGATCACGAACTTCCTTGATAATCTTGCTTAAGTGACTATTCTTCATGCCTTGCCTTATCAACCTGTCCGTTCCCTTTGCTCACCTGCTCCGGCCTGCTCCACGTCCCCCCTGTCCCACCATCAGTGGTTGGACATTCGGCCTCTCTGCCCCCACCCTTTGGACCTCTATCCACATTCCCTTCACCTCGCTCCCTTCCTTGCCTGCTTCAGAGCACGTCTCAAAAGCCTCCTCTTCGACCACACCTTTGGCCATCCTATACCTAGCCTCCCTGCCCTCCACCCCTTTTGATCCCAACCCCTTGCTCGGGTCCAAATCCCTGAACGTACAGCGCCTTGGGACATCCTCCCGATGTGAAGTATTCGCTGTTTGAATATGGGAGGTGGACGAACAATACTATATCACGTCCTTACCAGAACTACGCCCACATTTCAAACAGGGGCAGGAGTCCTGGCTACTTTTTCCGATCTTTAACCTGGCCCAAATATAGGACCGTTTGTGTCATTTTAGGTGAGATCTGATCAATCCAATAAACAAATCATAACTGTAGAATAAACATGATTTCAACCTTTGATTTTGCTACAACACTTTACAAAGTGTAATTGGCACATTGTGATGTCAATAAAGTCCCGCTTCCCATAATAATAATAATCCTTGCATTTGATATAGCACCTTATCAAGTTTTCAAGAAGTCTCAAAGCACTTCACAGAATGTACTGTAAAATAATAATAATAATAATAATAAGCCTTGCATTTGATATAGCGCTTTTCACGTCTTCTAGACATCTCAAAGTGCTTCACAGAATATACTGTAAAGTGAATTGACTGCATATTTGTGGGCAAAGCGCGGCAGCCAATTGCGCATAGCAGTTCCCCACAAACAGTTGTGGATTGAAAATGGCCAATTTATTATTGTTTTGTTTTGGAGGGATTATTATTAGGCATGTGGAGTAAGGAAACTTGCCCAAGGTTTGTCCCTGCCTGGAATTGAATCCAGGTGTCTTGCTTTCAAGGTGAGTGCTCTAACCACTGAGCTACAGGACTTCAAAGTGAATTGATTGTATGTTTTCTGGGTGAAACGCGGCAGCCAATTGTGCAGAGCAGTGTCCCACAAACAGTCGTAGATTAAGTGACCAAATTATTTTTTTTAAAAGGAATTATTGTCCTCAGAAAAGTGATCCACCAATCAACTAATACTGGGTTCCTGCTTAGTGATCGATAAACAGAGACATGTGGAGTAAGGAAACCTGCCCAATGATTTGCCCTGCTGGGAATCAAACCCGGGTCCGCTCGCTTCCCAGGCGGGTGGTCTAACCACTGAGCTACAGAACTTCCCATGCTGAAGATTCATTTCAAATTGCACTACTTCTGCCGACTTCACTGCCCTCCTCTCCCTAAACCTCACCCTTCATATAAATTCACCCTCCGTGGTCGTGCCCTTGACCTCGTTATCATCCACGGCCTTGACATTTCTGACCTCAGCATAGTGGACAAGGCCATCTCGGTCCACTTCCTCATCTCTTTCTCCTCCCACTTCCCTCTCTCCTCCACCAAGCACTCAATCATCCTCTACCTCACTTGGAAAAGGCTACCCCCTGAGACCCTCACAAAGGCCCTCACATCATCAAACATCCTATCCCTCTGACCTTCCACCCGCGGAGATCCTTAAGCAGCCATCCAGCTGCTCCATGATCACCTCTCCTCCACCTTCAACTCCCTCGTTCCCCTGAAATCCAGGACCATTTCCAAACCCACCCGATCCCCCTAGTACAACCACCATCTCCGCCGCCTAGAAACCCAAACCCGGCTGCTCCAGTCCGTTTCTGCCCTGCCCACAGTACAGAGACTGTGCTTGTGAAAGTCACAAACGACATCCTCTCTATCTGTGACCAGGGTTCCCTCTGCCTCCTTGTTCTCGTGGACCTCTCCGCGGCGTTCGACACAGTCGATCACACCATCCTCCTCCACCGCCTTTCCTCTGTCATCCACCTCAGTGAGACTGCACTCGCCTGGATCGAGTCCTACCTCACAAACCGCCAGCACTACATCTGCACAAACGGCTTCTCCTCCCGCTCTCACCCGGGTACCTGCGGGGTATCCCAAGGTTCCATCCTTGGCCCCCTCCTCTTTCTGATCTATATGCTCCCTCTTGGGGATGTCATCCGCATACTTGGGACGACACCCAACTCTATTTATCCACCTCACTTTGCGACCCCCAGTCCCCTGATGTTCTGTCAGACTGCCTGTCAGATCTCAGGGGCTGGATGAGCGCAAATTAACTTCAGCTGAACGTTGACAAGATGGAAGCCATACTCTTTGGCTCTCGTCAACGTCTAAAATCTCATGGCTCTCACCTCCTCCACCTACCCGACCTCCTCCTAAAACTCTCCGCACCCGTACGCAACCTAGGTGTCAGGTTCGACCCCCAATTATCCTTCCTCCCCCGCATCCAGTCCTTCACCAGAACTGCCTTCTTCCACCTCGGACGAATCACCTGTCTCCGCCAATACCTCTCTGAAAGCCGCTGAAACCCTAGTCCATGCCTTTGTCACCTCTCGGCTGGACTATTCTAACGCCCTCCTCGCCAGTCTCCCATCCACTACCGTCCATAAAATCCAAATCATTCAAAACTCTGCCGCCCGCATTCTCACCTGCACCAAACTCCGCTCCCCGATCACCCCAGTCCTTGCCAGACTGCACTGGCTGCCTATCCCAGAGAAGATCGATTTCAAGATCCTCACCTTTGTATTCAAATCCCTCCACTCCTCTGCACCCCCCTACTTCTCTGACCTCCACTCTCCTCACAACAGTGCCCGTTGCCTTCGTTCCTCCGGCTCTGGCCTCCTCCTCGTCCCGAGTCATCCACTCCACCCTCGGCGGCTGTGCCTTCAGCCACTATGCCCCGAGGCTCTGGAACTCCCTTCCTCACTCCCTTCGCTTCGCCCCCTCTCTATTTTCAGGTCCCTGCTGAAGACCTTTCTTTTCAACTGCGCCTTTGGTCACCTTCCTCACCCTCCCCCTGGCTCAGCCCCGGGATCCGTTACTGTGAAGTGCTCTGAGACGCCGTCCGGCATGGAGGGCGCTATATAAATCTAAGTTGTTGTTGTAAAGCCTTTTCACAATAAAATGTGTCATCACCCATAGTTGTTTCCGCATTTTCAAGTGACTTCTTTATTGAGTAATTTCCATGATGTTGAGAATTTTCCTCAAGCAAAACTTCTGTTTCTACATTTATTTGGGCATGTAAACATTAGAATACTGCTGGTTCATAAAATTAGAAATAATACTTGTTGCAGATTCAAATCAATTGAAAACTTTGCTGGCTAGATATGCGGTAAGATACTATATGCTGTACTATGTTTGCAAGAGAAACATACAGTAATTTGAATTGTGACTTAATTTACTGAACAAAATTAATGATTGGAGGGAAAAGTACTTTCTATTTTAAAAAATACAAATGCTTGTATTGTGTGGGCAAAATGTAAGACTGACAATAGTGAGAATGAAAGACAAGCTTGAGATTTGAGTGTGACTGTTCACCACACCTTGTAAGCAGGGAGAGAGTTTACATTCCAGATATAGGGAAATTTCCATGTGTGGGTCGCATACATATATGGAGCTCTCAATCTGATTTGGATATTCTTAAGTTTGGTGATGGTTTCTCCTTGTGTTAGACACCCGGCTGACCAAAAAAAAAAGTTTTTTTTTAATGAGACTGAGAGCAGATTTGGACAATGCCGATGGACTATACAGTGTGCTCTGCCCAAGAGATGTTAGTGTCAGTGGGGCTGGAACTGTCCAGGGGTTTAGTTTAAATTATTGCTGCTTTGCTTCCGCACATATACAAAACCAATGATGGTGCCATATGCTATAATTGGTGGTGTCCAACGGCGTCACACAAATGCATGGTACCTTTTGGTACCTGTTATGATCTGAGCATGCAGCTAGTTAATGGTAGTCGAGGCCAGGTGCTGAGCCTGAATGTTAGATGTCTTTGCTGCTGGCCTATTTTGCTGATACTATTTGGTTATATGCTCATGCCATTATCGACTCAGCAGAATGAGTATATGAAGTGGTATCAGTTCTGGCCCCAGGGGCTTTCCACATCTCTGTTGTTTGCAATAATGAAACCACAAACACACATATACATACCTATACACCACGCAGTCACACACCTAAATACCATAAACACATACACACATGCCTTTACACCATGTGCACAGATACACAAACCAGAACATCATAAATCCATACATACCTATACACCATATACACACACAAACACACACATCATACCTACCCATCATATACACATAAATACCTATCCAGCAGGCATACACACATCACATGTTTAAACTTATCACTTTGTCGAGGTATCTCAAAATGCTTAACAGGATTTTTACTATGAAGTGTGTATTTGTAGGCAAACATTTGTGGTCAGTTTGTGCTCTGCAATGTCCCACAGATAGCCGTGAATGATCAATCTTATTTAGGTGATTTTTAGCTAGTACACCTAGAGAAAATCTTGTTGATTAATGTACCGACTAGAATATTAAGTTATTGAAGACATTTTGTTTCTGTTGCGAAATCTAGGTGATGGGACAAAACCCTTAATACAGAACATCACCCAAGATTAAAAAGATCGAAGAGAAAATTACACTCATATACAAGACAGTAGAACAAGAGGGTACAGGTTTACAGTTGGAAAATTCAATTTCAGGATAGATACCAGGACATTTTTCTTTACTCAGAGGAAATTAATGACTGAAACAGATTGCCAGGAGGGGTGGGTAAGGCCAGGACACAGAGCTTATTTTTTTAAAAAAACAGCTTGATACTGTAATGGAAGGATGGTAGAGTGGGTATTTTGGAAACATGAGATCAAATAGGCCAAAGAGCCTTTTCCATCCAAATTTCCCTAGTGATCACTTATGATAATAATTCACTGATACATCATCATACAGTTTTTTTTACTAATACGTCAACCATAAGGAAATTAATTTTGGGTTTGTGGCAACATTGATGCCTGCGGAAGAAATCCAAAGAAAAAAGTAGTTTCATTGTGTCACTGGGAGCAGTCACATCTATATATTTTAGCTAACTTTCCCAGCACCATAACAAAGTTCTTTTCAACGGTGATTGTATATTGTTCCTCAAGTAAATATCTTATGCTGGAGAATTTTACAGAGAAGCTGACATGCAATAAAAAATTTAACTGTTGAGAGCAAAGTGGACACTTTTATAGTATTGAATTGTCAAGGAGATTGATTTTCCAATTGACAAATGGTTGTGTCCTCTAATTCAGTCTAAACAATGTAAACTAGAGAAACTTTCAGCACAAAAGGAGAAATATAGCCCATCGTGTCTGTGTCACTGTGCCAAAATCTACAAATCTGTGACCCCAATGTTTCGGTGGTGCTAAGCACTCGCTCACAAAGCACTTGACAGGACATACTTGTGGTTTGAAGCTTATTGACAGGATGTTGCACCAAAAATTTTAGTAGAAAGCTGCAGACTGACTTGGTATTTCTTTTCCTGATGCTTACCGAGAGTGGACATGCTGTCCTTGGGGTTTTCTTTTTGAGGAAGCCTGCTCACAACTGAGGATTATTACTTTGTGTGGTGTTGGGGTGAGGGGTGGGTTGGTTCAAAGCTACGTAAAGTCAGACTGACATTTTGCACAGTTTCTGTCTCACTGGGAAGAATTAAACTTCCGTGATTCATTAGACGGTGAACGAGCCGGGCAGCACAAAGTAATTCAACCGATCTGATAGCGTTCAAGAGGTAAGCCCACTTTCTTTCATCCAACTTAACATCGTGTAAACTCTCATAGAAAGGGAATGATTCGGCTCAAATTCCGAAAAGGCAAAACAGTTCCTTTAATTTTCTAAAAGCAATTTCTAGAATCAAACAAAGGATTCTTATCTCAGCTTTGCTCTGACTCCTTTCCAAATGTCGTTTGAAAACAGCTTCAGCTTCGTTACTGAATGAAAGGAGAGAACAATATAATTTAACTCAATCCAGTTCTGAATATTATGTATAAAATCATTGAATGTCTTTGTGAACTAATGCAATCTTTCTGCTGTGATTTAAGAGGGTAGAATTTGTGATGGTAACAAGGTTCGGCTGACAATCCAGATGCTTTTTGCACCTTGATCTGATGTTAAAATAAAAATGTATAGCCATTTAACTGATCCAATTTTCAGAGCAAATTGTGAGACTTGCCTCTTAAATGTCTTGAACTGCTTGACACGTTTTCATCTGTAAATTGCTTCCGATCTTCTTCCATTTCGGTTAAACTCAATCATCAAAGGGGTCTCAGTCCAGAAACATTTAACACCAAGTGAGAAAACAAAGTTTAAAAAGTTACCAAGTGGAAAGGGAATAATCTTTGTTACATGGAAACGCTTCACAAATTGGGTGTGAGTTACTTGGCTGCAGATCGAGGTCTGTAACAATATAGAGTTTATCATAATCAGCAGAAGGTAAATCTTCTGAGGAAGTTTAGTTATAAACAATACAGAATGATAGAGATTGAGTTGGAACAATCATGTACTTGTACTGTACATGTACAATATGTACACATTTTCTGGTAATTATGATTTATATAAAGAAGGCGAGCACTCCCTTTTTACGACTGATCCACCGCAAGCCCACAAAATATACTGTCAATTCACTGTATAGTGTACTCTGTGAAGTGCTTTGAGGAGCCTCAAAGATGTGATAAGACATTATATCAAATGCAAGGATTATTATTATAAAATATAGTCAACAACAACTTGCATTTATATAGAGGCCTTCGTGCCGAGTAGTGTCCCGGAACTCTTCAATAACGTCCCAGAGCACTTTGGTAGTGTAACTATTGTCATACAGTTTGTATTTCATTGCAAATATGTTGCCCAATGCAAGCAACGCTTTGGAAGTAATTGTGTTCAAAAGAGCTACAGGGCTGTTAAAATGAAAGTACTGATCAAAGTTTGACAACAAGTAGAGCTTTATTATAAACAGCATTGAGCTGCCTGAAACGTCATTTTAATATTGCTTATTTTGATGAAGAACAGCATAAAATAATTTATTGTGAAATGAACGCAAGCTGGTTTAATATTTAGGGTGTCCTTCAAAAACAGTGAGGCCAAAGCGCATCCAAGCCGAAAGGACAGGAGCTTTGATTTTTTCAGTTGATAGTGACTTCCATGGATCAAGGACGGTGAAGTGTAACAGCACATTTTAATATATGATATGGGTGTGGCAACCCATTAGATATCAGATGAAGTAGTTCTTAAGACAGCACTAGTTTTCAATGAAGGATTGATTTTGTGTAACTTATTTATACATAACATTATGACTACACCTTCATTATTTTGAGGAAAGTATTCTTAAAATTAAAAAGTTGAATTCCTAAATTGCACACAGCAGCACTTTCCCATAAAGTAATGTGACATATTAAGTTTTGCTTTTCTACACTGTACTGAGAATTTTATTCAACCGTTACACCACACAGAATAAAACATCAACGTCTAGATAACAAGCAGTGGTAGGAATTAAATATTACTGCGTCTTTTTTGACCAAGAACAATTATATAATATTTTTTATTGTCAGTGGAGTGAGTACAGCGACACATTTAAAGACTGTAATAATGATACAAATTACATTCCAGGCTGTTACCTTTGAACATGGATTTGAGGCTGAGTAAAAGGCAGTACAGGGAAACAATTGAAAACTGCAATGCTTTGTTTTAGTGCTTCGGTTTTTGGAATTAAAAAGAAACAGGAGAAATTGTTTGACTGAAGATTGGAAATTAATTTTAAGTTTAATAGTGCCCTCGAGCTGTAAATAAACTGAAAAGGTCTCAGAGAGGGAAGAAAATCAGTTTTAGACTACCTCTTGATGATTTAATGGTATAATTTTCCCGTAATACAAGTCATTGGGAGGAAAGTAACTAGTTACGTAAAGACGCTCGGTCTATTTATCCGGTTTGTTGGTAATTTTTAATCTACATTGTATGGGTGGAGGTGGTTTATATTACGTACAAAATTCCACGGGCGCTGCATAAGCACTTGATACGTGGGTGTCGCATTATTTTGCCGCCTATAATAAACACTTTTTCCATCTAGTTGAAAGGGAGTTAAAAGGGTTTAAAGTGTATGAGGTGTGCATTTTTTGAGGGTGGGGGTTGTGCGGGGGGGAATAGCTAAACAAAAAAGTTCATTTCTTGTGGGTACATGGATATGTGACAGGATATTGGTTTGTTGATAACAGATGAAAGTAACATCTGTTGTGAAGAAGGCCTTCATTTTCTACAAATATATCCACTCAGTATAAAAACATAAATTTACAGCCATTCGGCCCATTGCATTTGTGCTGGTCTTTGAAAAGGACAATCCATCCAGTCCCAGTTACCTGCCTATTCCCTGTAGCCCTGCAAGTTACAAACATACAGTGAGCACACAATAACTATCGTTGATCTTTCATATGGAAGGAAAGACCCACGCAAAAACTACTTTTTATATGTTCAAGTGGCATCAGAAAATCACCTTTTCAGGAGGAGGGGAAAACTGTTCAATTACTGCCGGTTTTAGTTTACTCTTTAATCTGTTTATTTTGTTTCGGACCTGTTTTCTATTTTTTTTATTTAAAAAATATTCCTGTGTTTCCTCACTTTTTCACTCATTTTGCTGCTTCTTTCCTCCTGTTTTCAGCTTTATTTGTGTGCGACTTTCATTTCCTTTTTTCTTTGTTGCACTAGAAAACAAGAATTGGCACTTGTTTTTCAGCATCAATTCTGAAGGAGTGCAATAAGAAAATTTTCCTCCCCCCCACTGTTCCGTATTTTTACTCCCACATGAGCCTTCACCCCTCCAAATTCCCTCTCCCATACCCCTTTATTAGCTTCTCTCTCATGTAAAGGAGTCCTGTAGCTCAGTGGTTAGAGCACTCGCCTTGCAAGCGAGACACCTGGATTCAATTCCCTGCAGGGCGAAACCTTGGGCAAGTTCCCTTACTCCACACGCCTAATAATAATCCCTCCAAAACAAAACAATAATAAATTGGTCATTTTCAATCCATGACTGTTTGTGGGACACTGCTGTATTCAATTAGCTGCCGCATTTCGCCCACAAATATACGGTCAATTCACTTTACAGCATATTCCTTGAAGCGCTTTGAGATGTCGAGAAGACGTGAAAAGCGCTATATCAAATGCAAGGATTATTATTATTATTGTGTATGCATCTATATAATCTTTCTATTTAGTTCTAATTAAGGGTACCTAATTGTGAGGCAAGCAGCTCCGTTAACTGACTGTTAACTTTTATGGCGATACGCCAAGTTGAAAAACTCCAGGATGCTTTAGATTCTCTCTATCGTCCTCTTTACCTCATGAATCTTTGTTGGTATTGTACGGTATAAAATAATTAAAAAATAAAAGCAATTGCTGTGAGTTTGGAATATCTGGCCCCGGCCAAAGTGTCATGTCTGAGCTGGACTGGTGTCCTGAATGGGAGGCGAGGATGCCAAAATTTAAGAGCAGAATGAAGAAAGGCTCTTCAGTGGACATCACCAAGCTCAGTTTCAATTTGGCTCAGTTGGTAGCATTTTAGCCTCTTGGTCAAGGCGGGTGTGATGGGAGCTGGGCTGACACACCAGTGCCGTAGTAGAGGAGCCCTGCATTGTCGGAGCTGCCATCTTTCAGCTGAGACATTAAACTGAGGTGCCGCCTGCCTGATTAGGTTGATGGTAAAGATCCCATTGAACTATTTGAAAAGGGAAGAGAGTTCTCCCAGTGGTTTGGCCATCAATCCTCCAGTTAAATTGGGAATTCACTTCATGGCCTTTTGAGGGAATTTGCTGGTGTAAATACCTGGGAGCAAAAAAATAAACACTTAACAGTAATAACATTTGAAGCTCATTGAGACATTCCGATGCAATAAAACAATGTAAACTTGCACACTCTTTCTTAAGCAAGCATGACGAGATAAATGTAGAATTAAAAATATACATTTTGTAGAGGGAGGGGCAAAAACACTTTGCATACACTAAAATAATTTTTTTTATAATGTCAGGAAATGTTTACTAGTGTCCTGAAATAAATTTGTTCAGTGTGAGTTAACTTCATGCGACTAGGTTGCTGCGTGTTTGTAAAACGCTTTTGAGACATTCCCCCTATGTGAAAGGCACTATATAAGTATATTCATAGTTTTATGAAGTTATGTTTAACATTAACATTCAGTGTTGCATACAAACATTTCCTATTCAGTGAATAGGACAAAAAACTATTTACAGTATTTTATCTGCTTGTTCCAACATTTTTCTCTTTTTCAAACTGATCTTGTTAAATTGTATTCACTATTTTATTCAGTTTGTTCCTCAAACAATAGCTATAATGTAATATAAAATATAATATAGCACCTTTCACATCAGAAGGATGTCTCAAATTTTATTTGGAAGATTGTTAGTGAGAACACTGGGAGAAACTCCCTTCTCTTTTCAAATAGTGCCATGAGATCTTTTAACGTCTATCTCAACAGGCAGACTGGACCTTGGTTTAATGTCTCATCCGAAGGACGGCACCTCCAATAGCGCAGTTATACCTCCAGCATGGCGTAGGATTGTCAGCCTTGACTCTGAATTCTAAGTCCCAATATCGGGCTTGAACTCCCAATCTTCTAACTTCAGAGGTGAGAGTGCTACCAACTTAAGTAAATCCTTTGCCTCAGTGAAGATGAACACTTGCATGATGGGGCAGTGGGGGAGAGCGCACTGTTTGGGTAAATAAATAGTCACATTCTTTTTCTTGTTGCTCACATGAGCAGTACTCCCCTGTTTATTAAATAACACTGATTAAAAGAATCTTTCACATCCAGAGGACAAATGTAAATAGACCAAGGAGAACCTTTGATTGTCATTTGAGACCCTCATCCCTGCCTGTGCTGAAGTAATTCCTTTAGATATGCTCAGTACTTTTCTAACAGGTACAATTCTGAAAATGGTGAGCACCAAGATACTAAAAAAATCAGGAAGACTAACCCATTACGATTTTTCTTATTGAGGTATTTTCTATTTTGAAGTTCATTTTCCTCTATTTGCTCTTAAGGAGCCGACACAGACACAAAGGCTGAATGGCCTTCTTCTGTGCTCTACATTTCTATGGTTCTTTGGTTCTATGAAGGTTGGTGACTCGTGGCGGGCGATGGTGAACAGCTGAACCTGTCATGTCCTTCCCTGATATCTACATTTCTAGCAGGAGACGCTACTAAATAATGATAAAGAGAAGTGTAACTTCCTTACCTCTAACTTCCTTATGTTAAGGAACAGCCTGCGATTGAAGGTGGGTAAATTTAGAATAAATCTGTGGAAATACTGCTGCAGTGAGCAAGTAGTAAACATATGGAACAGGCTCCTTAGGGAGACGGCAGAAGCAGAAAGTGTTGATCTAAGAACAAATTAGATAGATTTCTGTTAGGAAATAATACCTCGGTATACAATATATAGTTTGGTACACAACATATCATGGTGGAAGGCAAACTGGAAGGACCTTGGTCTTTTGCCTAGCAAATTCTATGTTCTTAACTGAGTTCACTCTCTTCCCCTACCCCCTCATCCCAATGTATTGGCAGCACCAAAGCCAGTTGTGTGCCCTCCTCTAGTCTCTCCCCTAGCTAACTTAGAACAGATGAAGTATTAACTCTGAAACCTTCCTAGTCTGTATGTGATTAAATATCAAACTCACAGAGGCTCGGGGAGAGCAGAACACATTTTTTTTTGGAAATGTAGTTATTACGACTATTTTTAAGTTTATACATATTTACATATGATTGTGTTAGTTCATAAATGTTACCTATGTAAATCTTCACTGGTGTTAATTTACTGAGTATTTCTATAAGAAAAAAATAGATTGCAGTGATAGGTGGGATGTTTGACCCCCTCCCACTTCCTCTCCCCGTTTAATGGTCAGCCAGGAAGAACTCCTTGCAGGCAGACCTGTTAGACTAAATTAATAATAATAATAATCCTTGCATTGTATTTAGTGCCTTGCATGTTGACAGGACGTCTCAAAGAGATTCACAAGGTTCACTGCATATGTAGGCGAACCCGGCAGATAATTTGCGTACAGCAATTTCCCACAAACAGCCATAAAGTGAATGAACAATTTTACCAGGGGGATTGTGGTGGGACAGTGAGAAAAACTCCTTTTTGAATTGTGCCATGGGATCAGGCAGGATTGATTGTTGAACTGAAACTCCAAGTGGAGTTAGGCTAACATTTTATAGACTGTGTGATCACAAGGATCATGCCTAAAATGCAGAAACTCTCATTCACTGTGTGTACTGTGTAAGTTTGTCATTGGTATTGTGTGTGAAGGCCTTTCTCTCTAAGGGCTTTTCATCATGAGCAGCTCATAAGTAGTTACCTCTATTTCATCAATACTAATGTGGTCACTACAGTCCTCCTCCAAATTCTCTTGTTCAACCTAGGCTCAAATACGTTTCCCACAAGCTTTCTCCTCCCTGCATCATCATCGCACTAATTCCTATTCAAACTCATTCCTTTCCAGGATCAGACAACTGGAATTACTTACTTCCCTCAGTCTTCTGTTGTCATACAATTTATAGGATTTTATTATCTAGGCTTGGTGCCCTTTAATAATAATAACCCTTACATCTGCTATAGCACCTTTCATGTCAGGAGGACATCTAAAAGAGCTTCACGGGATATACCGTGAAGTAGTGGACTGTATTTTGTTGGCAAAGCGCAGCAGTTAATTTGCACACAGCAACTTTAGCCACTTATTGATGTATCTTTTTCTTTGTAATTTCTTTTCTCCCTAGGTGTTATGCTATACTGTGGGGCTCTGCCCTTCACTTATATTCTCAAAACAAGTTGTGGCGCATGAAGTTCACTGTCAGTTTATAGCAAATGTTGTTTTGAACGGTGCAAATAATGGAATCTGTACAATGTAGTATTTGGATTTTTGCTTATGTTTACACGCCAAACAGACAGTGTCTACATTTTCCAGTAATTCCTGCAGGGTACTTTGGGATGTCCGCCTGACGTGAAAGGTGCCTTTTTAAATGCAAGGAATGTTATTATTATGGTACATTTTGTTAGAATTTACACTTTTTGTATAATGCTAGAATCATAATAGATGTTGTGAATGGGTTAACTTTTAAGTTAAGTGTGGGGGGCAACTGGACTGACTGTCATGGGATAGGACACATCTGGTTTTCTCTGTTTTTGAAAGAATAACGGACAGCTTTGGAAAAGGGCAGAGGGTCACCTCTTATCAGTAAATGACAACAAGCCCACAGAGGTAACGGTCCAAGGTACCGGTCGACACAGGATCTCGACTTAACAATAAGTCGTTAGATTCTGACAGGGCCGAGCGACAGAAGGCAACCCTCAAGAATAGCAACTAATGAGCAAGTTGCTTAAACTAGAGGGCCTTGGTACCATCCCGGGATACTGATAAGAAATAACCAGTCACTTAAAAGGAATGTACTAATGATCCCACACCACAACATAATGAGCACCAGATACAGCCCTAAACTGATCAATCCTCTATTTTAGACAATTAGATCAGATAACAGGGGTCTTAAGGACAATGTGTATGTGTGTGAGGCACGTACACCCCATGAGGTGTTCACGTGCAGGATTTCGACAGGTGATCTAAAGTCCGCACCATGATTGGACGAACATCGGTAAAGAGTTCCGATAACTTTGTGTACGGGACCATCCCGGGTCACGGAGACAAGTACGGGAGATGGAGCCGTCCCGGGTCGCGGAGACAAGGGTACGGGCGATGGGGCCGTCCCGGGCTGCGGAGACAAGTACGGGGGGTGGGGCCATCCCGGGTCGCGGAGACAAGGGTACGGGCGATGGGGCCGTCCCGGGCTGCGGAGACAAGTACGGGAGATGGGGCCATTCCGGGTCGCGGAGACAAGGGTACAGGAGATGGGGCCATCCCGGGCTGCAGAGACAAGGGTACGGGAGATGGAAGACTGAGAGCCAGAAACATTAAGACTGAGGATATCAGATGAAAGATTGAAAGCTGTAAGCAAGAAAACTGAAAGCCTGAAGAATCAAGCTTGTGTGCTCTAAAGACACAGTGTTGAACTCGAGATATCTACAGTGGTATTCTGTTATAAGATCTGTTGATTGTACCGGCCTTTGGTCTGACCCATCGGGATATTGGGGAATAACGAACGAATAATAATAAAACAGTCTGATATCTGGTTGCAAACGGATTATGACTGATTTTATTTCCTTAACAGATTTGGCGTAGTCGGCAGGATACTCTGAATTAGTACACTCGGCAGTTGACGTGTTTGAGTCCAGTACGACCATAACTAGTAAATAGTTGGGACGGTGGCTGTGGTACTTGCAGAAATTATGTGTTCGGTACGATCGTAACTAGTAGATAGTTGGCCGTGCCTGCGGGCAATTAACCCATTGGGATTCTGAGTATTAAAGAACCAATATAATCCATTCGAGCGAGTGTCTCTGATTTTATTTTCTAACAATTTGCCATTGTTTTACGTTGCCGTTTTAAGGTCCTGTCTGCCTGTTCAGAAGCATGTTGAAATTGCCGTGGTGCTACTTGAAAAGAGAAGGGAGTTTCTCCCATTGTCTTGGCCAACAATTCCCAAGGTAAAATTGGCCAACAATTCCCAAGGTAAAATTGGCCAACAATTCCCAAGGTAAAATTGGCCATACACCTCATGGCTGTAAACTGTTTGCGGGACATTATTTTGCGCAAATTGGCTGCTGCGTTTGCCTACACAGTTAATACTCTACAGTGAATTCTGTGAAGCGATTTGAGACGTGAAAGGCTCTATGTCAAATACAAAGATTATTATTAATAATAATCCTTGCATTTGATGTAGCACCTTATCACGCTGTTAAGACGTCTCAAAGCTACCACCCTTACAGACATTTCTCCCCCACTCACTTATGCTCTAAGAGTGCTTGATCAGTTCATTTTGAACATATTGCACTTGCCCTCCTAATCCTAACTTTATATTCAAGTTATTTTTGATTGTTAATTGACATAGATTTAACTGCTTCAGCTGAAATAAATGAGATAAATATTTCAAAGTAGATCAAACAAGAAGACTAAGAATAGCAATAGAAATTAGTGAAAGGTACACTGTATCGAGAAGAAACATGGAGAAAATCTTATTTATTAAATATTTTGAGCAATTTACCCAAATAATATAATAGAAACAAAATTATTGGTTAGTCAAAATACAACTAGATAAAAATAATAATGACAATAATCCTTGGATTTGATATAGTGGCTTATCATGTTGTTGAGATGTGTCAAAGCACTTGATAGGATTTACTGCAAAGTGTAGTGAATGTATTTTGTTTGGAAACTATGACTGTGTAGTGTAGATGCTAAGACCAAAAAGTTAACACAATATAGTGAGAGATTCAGCTAGACACTGTGTTTCTCTTCCCCAAAGTTGTTGTGTGGGGGTAAAAAATAATAATAAAGATCTCAGGTGCTTACCAAAAATCTATTGAAAATAAGAAAATTCAAAACTTTAACTACTATACCAGCTGCTTTGTTATCGCAAGATTGGTTCTGACGAAGAAAGCCCTTTGGTCCATTTGATGTCTTCCTTCCAGAATTCCCATCCTACCGTTTTCCTAGCTTAGTTCTGTTTTCAGTCTTTCTCTCTCTTAAGACTTGCAATTTTTCTTCAGTGCTCAGTAATCTGTTGCATAGCAAAATTATGTTCTAAAAAGACTGAGACAGGTGCAACCAGATAGCTTGGAGGAAAGAGGATTTATCTAATACTGTACTTAATGGCAAGGCTGTGCTCTTAGCTCATTCAGTGTCAAGCAGGTCCAAGATAAATGTGGAATGCTTTATTGCAAAAGGGATTAAGGGATATGGGGATAAGGCAGGGTTAGGTTATTAGCTGGAGTTAGATTAGAAGATCAGCCATGATTGAATGGCGGGGCAGGCTCGAAGGGCCGAATGGCCTACTCCTGCTCCTACATGTTATGTTATGTTAAAACAAAGAGTCGCGTGAATATTAGTGTCATATTTGGAATTCTAAAATTTTTTGTTGAGAAGAATTAATGGGATTTGTTAGGTGTACAGCTTTTTCATTCACAGGTTTCCATAGGAAATATCTATTATTTTCCTACAAAATATTGTTTTAATATGTGTTTTCCACGGATTATAAATTTGCCGCATTAAAATTTAGTCACCTGTAGTACTATTCATTAAAATATCCATCATCATGGTTTAAAGATCCTTTAAACCCAGTTAATTTATTTGACATTTAAAGTGACATAGACATAGCTGCAATGGTATGTATGTAAGGTTAAAGTATAATTCATGATCCAACCCTTTTTTCAGTACAGAAAAGCTGATTATTTTCTAGACTATGGGTTACATTTCCTAAATGTATCTGCACTCGTTGATGTGATATATGGAGTGTATCAGGTGTAATATAATTTTAGAGATAATTGCAATAATTTGCAAGTGGTAATTGTGGCTGAGAATGAAAGAACTGCTGAAATATGCTGACAGCCTCTGATGAAAAGTCATATGATTTATCTTTTCAGCCCTGATGGGATTCTGCACTGTGGGCCTTGGCCCTCCACTTAGGCTTTGTGACGAGGAAACAAAAAGTTAGATTGAAATAGATTACAAACAATGGGTAAAAAGTTAAGCTTTCTGTTGCCAGATGTTTCAGTGCCTGGTGATGTTTAATAAAACACACTGTAACATTGTTGTGGGCTGTCAACTGTGGAAATGAAAATCGCATTTCCCCAGCTGCAAGATGGCACTTTACACCCATGAGACAGGCTGTCCAGTAACTGAAAATCTTTGTGGTTTCTGTTTTGCTTGGAAAATACTCAACAGCCACCTGCAATGTAGGTTCAGCATAGATACCCATAACAAAAGGCATTGCGGCAGATACTCTGGTATTTTTTATGCTAATGGTTTAAATGATTATCTTTCAGTACCTCATTGTAAAGTAATACAAGAAAATAATACCAGAAAATAATATTTGGGGATACAGTGTGTAGTTTGGGACACAACACATCAAGCAATTGCCAGAATGGTGGAAGGCAAACTAGATGGATCTTGGTCTTCTTCCGCCTAGCAAATTCTTATGTTCTTATGTAAATCTCGTGATAACATTGTTGTTACTGATCAGAGGAAGGTAGATCCCGATCTGGGATCATAGCAAACTACTGAGTCCTAGAAGCAGTGTGATCCAGCACCTTGGAATAGTGAAAGCTGCTATACAAACGTAATTTGTTATTGTTGTTGATGATCTACAGTTCCCCAAATAATTATGCATAAAAAGCCATCAGGGCTGCGCTTCCGTCTACTTTCAATACTTCTTTCAAAATGCCTTGGATTGATGTGTCTGTTGCTTTAATCTCGTATTCTCTTTGTGCACTCTGCTTTCCTCTACACTTATCTGTTGAACCACTGAGCACTGGGTAGTTATGTCTCTCACTGACAAGTGCCTGATATTCTCTATGGTGTACTGAAATCTGTTATCTCTGCTGAACTCTACAGTACAGCAGTTAGTTCCAGGAATACCACATACTGTACTATCAATCCAGTATCTTAAAAAACAATTTAAAAAAAGTTGTAAATCCAATACTGTATGTTGTGAGGTGCACTAAAGCATGATTTATTCCTGCTGTGAGAAGTTTTCATTCTTGAGCTGTGGTTTTCCCTGCTGTTGCACATTACTATATTCTTCCATAGAATTGTTTTAGGATTCATGCTAGAGCACTATAACAGTAAGCGATATAACAAATGGGAAACAGCCAGGATTAGAAGAGAGGTTTGCTTCTTTAAGCTTCACAAGCAATGTGAATTTCATCAAAAATAGTGATATTTTAATTAAAGTATTTGATGAACTCCCCTTTTAATTTTGCAAGCTGGTATGAAGGGTACAGCATATTCAGAAGTTTTGATTGTCCTCTGAATTTTCCTGATTTTTTCAACAATGCTCTTACTCTGTCAACAAAAACAGAATGTGTCCTGGGTACCTGGGCGTGATCACAATTGTGTAAGTGAAGTAATCTGGTGTATCTCAGTAAATTACATTAATAATAATCCTTGGATTTGATATAGCACCTTTCACGTTGTGTGGCGGTCTTAAAGGGGGTATCACAGGTTGTAATGTAAAGTGGCGTGACTGGCCATTCTGTAGGCAAACAGAGCAGCCAATCTGTATCCAGCGATGTCCCAAAACAGCCATGGAGTGAGTGACCAATTTTATTTGGGGGATTTGTTGGCCAGGACACCGGGAGAAGCTCCCTTCTCTTTTTGAATAGTGTCATTATGCGCACTTGCTCAGAGGCAATAATATTTCGCTGTCTGACCTTTTTGCTGTTGAGTTTCTCTCTTTCAGGTTAGCAGTTTACAATTAGGACAATTTCAACAGCTTCAATTTTTACATAAGTTCAATATTTACCATTACCACATTGAATTCCATTTGCCCATATTGCACATTAGGCCCATTGTGTTGTGGTGAGACTTGTGAAGTTTTACTATAGAAATCCCTTACTGCCATTAGAATCAAGGTTCAAATTGAAGAAGTGAGGGACATGTGGAAGTTTTTTTCACATAAGAGGTGATTGGAATTTGCAATGCCCACTCCACAACATGTTAAAGGGAATTGGATCCTGCTTAGGTGATCGACAATCCACTATATGAAGTTTCTCCTGGTTCTTGGGCAACAATCCTCCAAAATAAAAAAAATGGTCATTTATTTAATGCTGTTTGTGGTTATTACTGTGTGCAAATTGGCTATCTAGTCCACCTACAAATACACTGTCCACTACATTGTACAGTATATCCTGTGAAGTTTTTTGAGTCGTCACAACAACATAAGATGCTATAGCAAATGCAAGGACTATTACTTTTATAACACCTGAGGAAAATAATATTAACAGGACTTGGGGAATGGCATTAGAATAAATAGCTCTATTGGAAATGCAGGTATCAGTACAGATATGACAGACTTTTTGGATTCCTTCTGTGGTGTAAACTTTCTACAGTTCCTGTGGAACATCATTATCAGAGTGTACGGTTTCACAGTGGAAGCCATGGAAATTGTGAGGAATCAGAAGCTTTCTTTAATATTGTTCCTCATGTTTTTAACATGTCGCTTTAATGTCATGTCAACAGGTTGTGTAGGCAAAGTACTTGATGATAAAGTTGTCAAAAACAGAGAAGAAAATAATTGTGGCCTTGGTAGTATTGCTAAGTCATTATCGCAGGAAATATAATAATAATAATTCTTGCATTTAATATAGCGCCTTATCACGTCTTCAAGACTTCTCAAAGCGCTTCACAGAATATACAGTAAAGTGAATTAACTTTACAGTAATTAAAGTGTATATTTTGTGGGCAAAATGTGGCAGACAATTGTGCACAACAGTGTCCAAAACAGTTGTGGATTGAGTGACCAATTTCTTATATGTGTTTTTGAAGGAATTATTATCCCCGGAAAAGCGATCCGCCAATCGACTAACAACAGGGTTCCTACTTACTGCTAGGTAAACAGAGCCGTGGGGGGTAAGGAAACTTGCCCAACATATACCATTTAATTTAGATTGCTTGTTAGATGCTTATAACCATATCTTAATTAAAGAGTTCCCAATTATATCAGCCGTCACACTTTGGGTCGATACACAAGTAAGCATTTGTGCTTATAATAATAATAATAACAATAATCCTTCCATTTGATTTAGCACTGTATCACACGCTCAAAGCGCTTTACAGGATACATTGTAAAGTTGTGTGACTATGTATATTTTGTGAGCAAACATTTGATGAAGTAAGGAGATTTTCAGGGAATCAATTTTAGTTTAAAATTGTTTATTAGGTACATAAGAACAGGAATCTTTGCTTTGTGTAACAACAAATTGTATTTGTATATGAGGGCACTGACAGATAGTGGGAATGTAATTGCTGCAGAGATACGCCCTGAGTTGTGTAAATAGGTTACAACATATGTGGTGGTTGAATTAGGATTGTGTATTATCTTGTGGTACTTTTTAACAGCACTAGGCTGATAATGAAGTGCAGCACTGGGGGAGTGGGAGAGGGCGAGAGGACAGGGAAAAGAAACTTGGTCTTTGCTTGACTCCTATTCTCCCACTTGGGAAGAGTCTGGTATTCATATTATATTCTTCCAGTCCACTCTTAGGAAATCATCTTGAGCAGGCAAGACAGAAGGATTGAGACAGGGAGTTCCCAAAGTTTGGGATGAAGGCACGGTCACCAATGTTGGAGCCAAGGGGTGGGAGGATATGTAGAAGGTCCAAACTGACCGAGGGAGGGGATTGGAGTGGAGTGGAGGAGTGGAATGTGAGCAGGTTGGAGAGGTGGGGAAGTGTCAAGGCATGAAGCGATTTTTCGGTGACGATTAAGAAATCGGTCTATTCTGCGAAAAGGAGCCAATGGCGCTTGTTTTCATTCATGTTTTGAAACTCAGCAATTTCACATTGCAGACCTGCCTTTATTAGAATTGCAACAAGTTATTGCCTAATATAAATTGTTGCGTATTATTAACCACTACACTTCACCATAATATCCAGCTCTAGTTTCACATTGGTAGCTCGAATCTGTCCAGCTCGATTCTGTCTATTCTCAATCCATTTCTGGCTAGACAGATTTTGAAACAATTTTCAGATGAGAATCTTTATGTTAAAAAAACTCATAATATATTAGATTATACAAGTCCAGATTTTACATTAACACAGCAATAACAATTAAAAAACTGAAGTGACTGGGAACACTCAGCAGGTCAGGCAGCATCTATGGAGAAGGAAAGTGAGTCAACGTTTCGGGTCCAGTTCTGACGAAGAGTCGTGGATCCGAAAAATTGACTCAATTAAAAAACTGTGTTTTTGATGAATTGATAATAAACAGTATAATTTTAAAAAGACTTTGAGCCTATTCAGTTTAGTATGCTTTAATATGCTTTAGTGTCCTGGTCTCATCCTCTCTTCTGCCAACCTCGTTTGCATCGCTGCAGATCATCCAGAACTCTGCAGCTCGTGTACTCTCCCGCACTAGGCTCCGTGACCCTATCACCTCCATCCTCACCCGACTCCACTGGCTTCCCATCACACAGAGGATACAGTTCAAGATCCTGGTCCTCACCTTCAAAGCCCTCCATGGCCTCGCTTCCCGCTACTGCTGTGACCTCCTAACCCCCTACCAACCTGCCTGATCCCTCGACTCAGCGGGCTCCGGCCTGCTTCATGTCTCCCGCCTTGCCCGTCCCACTATTGCTTAAAAATGAATTAGGGCTCAAACCGCCACCTTCAAAATCCTCTTAGAAGAGCACCTGTTTTGAACAAGAACTCTCTTAAAACACCTCCAAGCCTTTGTCTTATGTGCTTTGACTGTTACTGCACAAATACAGGCTTCACATGAGAAACATTCAACATTTCTGCTCTTCCAAAATATGGAAATCCAATATTGTCTATGACCTGGGAATACAATTTTTGATCCGTTTCTTGTGATCATGAGAAATTCACAAAGATCATGTTCGTACGAACCAGATCATCCAGCCCATTTAGAATAACAATAATAAAGATGTAGCGCTTTTCACATCTTCTAGACGTCTCAAAGCGCTTCACAGAATATACTGCAAAGTGAATTGACTGTATATTTGTGAGTGAAACGCGGCAGCCAATTGCACACAGCAGCGTCCCACAAAGAGTCGTGGATTGAGTGACCAAATTATTGTTTATTTATTTTTTCTTGAGGGATTATTATTAGGCGTGTGGCGTAAGGAAACTTGCCCAAGGTTTCGCCCTGCCTGGGATCGAACCCAGGTCTCTCGCATGTGAGAAGTCTGGAAGACGTGAAAAGCACTGTATCAAATGCAAGGATTATTATTATATTATTATTTAAAATGTTATGTACCTCTAATAAGCTTTCCTCTAAGACATCTCCTTTCACGACTGAAGAGCCCTGGCTCGTCTAATTCATCTCATAATTTGTCTAATTTTGGCTAAATTGATAATTATCAAAAGGGCTGTGTTATGAAATGCTGTAAAATACATCCAGTGGGAGGAACCAAGAAACCGAACAGTACATTAAGGATGTGATTGTATATTTAGATTTGTTAATGTACACTCAGGAAGGTGATATAAGAGTTGACTCCAGGAGCATGTATGGAACTCGCTACTCCAAAGGGCTGTTGACGCTCAGTCCTTGAACATATTCAAGACTGAGATAGATAGATCTCTTATTGTAAAAGGTATTAAGGGATATGGGGATAAGGCAGGGATAGGTTATTAGCTGGAGTTAGATTAGAAGATCAGCCATGATTGAATGGCGGGGCAGGCTCGAAGGGCCGAATGGCCTACTCCTGCTTCTATATGTTATGAGACAAAATGGCGTTTATAATGCATATGTTTTTTACATTAATATCGAGAAGAACTACTGGGACTAGTCTGGGTGCAATATTTTATCTTTACAAAAAAATCTAAAAGCATACAAAAACGACTCTTCCAAACCGAAGCAACCTACAAGTCTTGATAGGGATGATGAACACACCTTATGAACATTCTTTAGTTATGTTATTTGTTGGGTACAACTTGAACTGTGTACTTGCACACTTATGAGGTGATGTTGCTTTGGGGCCTATTGCTAGTGATTATTTATACCTTTGCAGGATATGAGATGTAATATTCTGAACAAAATTTGTAAATATTTGATTTGCAAAATAAAAAATACAGTATGACTTGGTAAGACAAGGATGGTGAGAAATGTATTACTTCTTTTTTAGAAATTGAATCTTTGAGCTAAATGGAAATGAGGAAAAAGCCCCGGAACATATCAGTAACATCCTCAGTCACTCCTCCACACGACAGTGCTGATAACCACAGCCTTTTTTTCTAACGGCTGAAAGTTGCAGCATGATCACAGCACAATGACACATCGATGCTCTGTAGCAATGTTGGGAATATGACTAATAATTTATTCAGGCACAACGTAGCTCATTATTGTACCAGAATTCGCAGAAAAATAGTAAATCAAGACTGTGATTACACTTTGGAAACAAAATTATTCCAAGTTACAGTACATTCAGTACTTACAACCTACTATGAAGTTCTTTGAGACGTTTCAACATGATCATTTCAAATTCAAAGATTATTGTTAATTTTGTGAACTGTAATAAGGACAGCTCCGTTCACATTGTCCCAAGGGAGGGAATTGGCCAGACTTAGGTTTATAAAAATATTCCTTCCATTTGATATAGCGCCTTATCACGTCTTCTAGATGTCTCAAAGTGCTTCACAGGATATACTGTAAAGGGAACTGACTACATTTTGAGGGTGAAGCTCAGCAGCCAATTGTGCGCAGCAGTGTTATACAAACAGTTGTGGATTGAGTGTCCAAACTATTATCATTATTTCATTTATTTATTTTTGAAGGGCTTATTACCCCCAGAGAGCAATCTGCCAATCGACTAATAACTGGGTTCCTATTTACTGCTAGGTAAATAGAGACATGTGGAGTAAGGAAACTTGCCCAACTAAGGTTTCGCTCTGCCCGGGAATTAACCTGGGTTTGAATGGCCTTGATTCTTTTTAATTCCTTACAATCTTTACATAAGAAGAGAAAGTTGTGGATTAAGTGTGATGCTGGTGGAGTTTACAGATTGGTCAGTCTGCACATATTTGTACTATACTTTACTCTATTACTATAGTATTATAGAGTACAAGGCCTGCATTCGGGGATGTTTGATGGAAGGTCCATTTCTTTCTTTTCTCTGGACCATGAATTTGTTTTATTTTCTGGTTGAGAAGTAAGAGATGGTTCGCTGATCTTTGGTAAATGTACTCACTGTAGAGGGCAAGTGATTTTCCTTGATATTGACAAATGGCGAACTGCCCTATTAATGTCTTGTGTGAAATGTTTTTAAAAAGAATAGATATTTGAAACTGTTGTAGGAACCCTATTTTTTTTAAAGTAACCCTTAAAAAAACTAGTTACTTCCCCTTGGTCCCCACCCGAAGCCACAGTACACAGAAACAAACCACAGTAGAATTTGACCACTTCTAACACATCTCGTGACAGACATGAGTATTGCAATTGCTGGGAATATAATATATTTGAACAATGCCATTTCGTTAACGTTACTGACAAGAGGAACCGGACATGTTTCCAGATTTATTTTTGTGAAGCAGGAACACTTTTCCAAATTTCACCAGCAACAAGGGTGAGTTGCCAGAGATATGACTCATCTTTGATACATAAGATAGAGAGAAAGTATACAAAAGTACTCTCGTGGAGCAGTGAGGCAGTGCAGATGGTTCTTTTAGGTCTTGTGGTGAGAGACACCTGCATTTGTGTCACATGGACTATCAGCACAGGATGTGGGAGGTGATACCCCATTCAGTGCCATACTTCGTATCTCACTGCAGGCAGCACAGATCCTCTGGGGCTATCACAACAGTTTATATTGTACATCATTCTACATCGGCTCAGAGGTGGCAACCAAAAGATCTATGGCCAGGCCTCGTGTCGGGCTTCATCAGGAAAGTGTATTCCGGGGCTGGCGAGAGTGTCCATGTTGATCTTTCTCACCAGGTAATGGCTGAAATATCAATTTGAAACCATCAGAAATCATTTCAAGGCCAGAATTTCAAAACTATAGCTGTCGCTTAATTAAAAATCAAAACAAAATGGCGTCGACCAAGCTAAAAAGCAGAGAGAGGATGATAACATTCACCGCAGGTTGGAAGTAAGTTCTGTGCCCCCCCACCTCCCCCCACCCACAGTCATTTAATAATTCTCCTTATATTTGATTGGTGCGTTTCAAATTAGGAGGATGTCTTGAAGAGCTTAACAAGATATACTGTAAAGTGGAGCCACTGTGTGTTTTGTGGGTAAAAGTAGATTTAATGTTGAACAAAAACACAGCAGACAACAGATAAATTCTGTCCTTGTGTCTGGAACGGAATGCGCACTTTCTCCATGGAGGGATGTAACCTGCTTACCCAAATCACTTTCCTCGGCAAATTTAATTTAACAGACACGATGAATTTTCAATGTGTGGGTAGCATACCTAAGTGGAATTTTCAGTCTGGTTGGGATACTCTTTAAGCATGGTGATGGTTTCTGTATGTATCGGACATCTAGCTGTGTGAAAAAAAATCAGCCGCAGTTTCATTTTGAATGATTTGTTCTGGGATCTGTACCTTTCCTCCTTGTGTATCTGTAGAGTCCCATCATACGTCCTTTTACTGTGAAAAGTGAAAAACGCAATCCCTTCAGACTTGAGAGGAAGTAAGTTGACAAATATCACTAGAAGTGGTACGTCATTTTGAATTTCAAGAACTGCACTACCACTGACTGTCCCTATGGGAAACAGGAAGGAAAAACTATATATATGTAGAACTGTGAATCCAACTGCAGAGCATCAATGTTAGAAACAGAGCACCAGCTACAGTGTTGAAGATTATTCAGAAAGCCTGCAGTGGAAAGCAGTAACAGCCGAGTGATTGATAAAGGTAGAAATCTACAGAAATTGCTAAATGTTTTATAATGCGAATGACTTTCTTCCTAGTTTTAACATTGTGACAATTTAAGGAAGGATGTATTTAAGGAACCAAATGTGTTATTGTTGTGGTATTTTACTGAATGTGCACCAAAGCTCTGAGTGGTTTCTTAATGTTTTCTTCTTGTTTTAACAGTGTGAGAAAAAATCTTGGGTGGAGCGTACTGTAAGAGCATCAACTCTTTTGTAGACGACTTCTGCACTGAGAAGGGAGATCAGTTCTTTCAAGACACTACGACTGGAGCTATTGTAAAGCTTTATGCAGCACTCACTACTTGGGACCTGCTTTGTATAAAAACTTGGCATTTTTATTGGCGGCACCATGAGTTCCATAAAATGTGTTCTTGTGGGCGATATAAAAGTTGGGAAGACATCATTGTTGGTGCGGTTTACATCAGAGTCGTTCCTTGATGCCTACAGACCCACAGTTTATGACAACACTGGGGTGGACGTATTTATGGACGGAACTCAGATCAGTTTGGGACTCTGGGACACGTCAGGAAACGATTCATTCACAGGGATTCGTCCTCTTTCCTACCAGCAGGCCGATGTGGTATTAATATGCTACTCTGTGGGAAACCCTTTGTCATACCTGAATGTTAAGAACAAATGGATGCCAGAAGTCAGATACTATTTACCTAATACTCCAGTTGTGGTTGTCGCCACTCAGACAGACTATCGTGCTATGGGAACGTCCCGTACCATCACCACAGTTGATGGGAGGAAGCTGGCAAAAGACATCGACGCACAGAGTTACATGGAGTGCTCAGCACTTCACAACAGAGGGGTGCAAGAAGTGTTTGAACGTGCAGTGAGAACTGCTTTCAGCCACATCAACAAGCAAAGCAGGAGGAGGATTAGAGACTTTATACCCTTGAATAGGTGTGTAATAACATGACTCCTGTATGACTGTCTTTAATATGTTTTTCACCAAATACTAAAGAAGCTGACAACAAATCGTTTTCAAGCTGGTCACAGTGCCATGTGGACAGTTGTGCTCCTGTTCTCCCCCATGCCTTTGTATCCTTATGAATACGGCTTTCATTCATTATTATGGAACTGACGCTTCCTCCAAGAATGTTAACACAACGCAATTTGGCAGCTGTGGACTCTCAGGAGTTTGTTCACTAAGGACACAAGGCAACGGACTGTGTTGCATATTGCTAACTGTATATAGTATGAATTGCTTCTGTCTCCAACCTAGCTGGATCTTTTAAGATTTGGTAATTGACTGCAATTTTGTACTTTTGTAGAGTATATCAATTGTACTGCAGACACAGGAAAAGAATATTCAGCAGTCATATCTTTTATTATCTATGATATTTAATAACTTTATACTTAGTTCTATTTTATATTCACCAATGTCTGGTGAACCACATGTACATGTTGTAAAATGCCGTTTTGTGTTAGTTTACCAGTTTGACAACTGCTAATCAATAAATTAACTGGCTTTTTAACAATTGGAGAATGTTGCACGTTTTGTTTCATTGAAAAGTCAACCTGACTCAGTTGGAAGGACTCTTGCCTCTGGCTGAGAAGACAGTGGGTTCAAGCTTCACATTGGAATTTGTGAGCTTATGGGGTAGGTTCTGACTCCAGTGCACGGATGGGGGATCCCAGCATCCTTGGATGATGCTGTCTGTTGAGGTGGATGTTCAAGAATTCATAATTTGAAAACAGAAGTAAGTTTCACCTTGTGTTCACAGGGTGTCAGCCTGGCTCACTTGATAAAATTAGTCACTCACGTCATGGCTATTTCAGCTACATTCAGCTACAAATACAGTCACTTTACAGTAAATCCTATGATGTGCTGAGAGGTCTATATGATACACTATATCAAATGCAAGGAATATTATTATTATAATTCTCCAGATAAACTTGGTCATTAACTTCCTGGCTTTTTGTAGGATCTCCGCTGTGTAGAATTGGCTGTCGTTTTCACCTACAAATACACAATCACTACACTTGACAGTAATTACTCTTACATGCCTTGAAACATTTCAACATTATAGGCACTGTATCAAATGTAAGGAGGAGGAGATGCTTGGAGACTTTTTCAATAAGACTCAATGAACAAAAACATTGTTTATGAATTTCAAGACTGGATTAATCAAAAAAAGGACTTTAAAGGTGGCATTTGATAACCATGCAATTTCTCACTACTATTTTAGGGCCTCAACCTGAGATCAAATTTGAATGCATACTCAGAACCCTTTCTTCCAAATTGAAACCAGAGCACGTCCCATGTTTTTTTTTGTTTTGGTTGTATATTTGGACAACTTTGAAAACAGAAGATTGTATTTTTACAGTACCATATCACATCAAGACATGTCACGAGCAACTATTGACATTTCTTCGTAGGTAAACCCACACAGGATGATCCAGGGAAAAAATGTTCTTTGTTACCAAATAATGATTGCAGAATGGAACCAGTGAAGCTATTGGATTTGCTGATATCAGAATGGTAAAGGTGGAACTCAGTGGAAATTGGTCAGTGCCTAAAATTGACATTTCTTCCAAATCTTGCACCAAATTTCCATCATGTTCAATAGCTTACAGTTTCTTGAACAAACATATTATTTGCTGCTTTGTATAATTTGCTTCGGAGTTAAAGGTTGAGTTGATGCTGATAACAAGATGTTGAACAATAATGCTATCAACTGATTGATAATATTTTTAGAATAAGGAACAGATACTGTTGCCAACATAGAAGATTAATACTGCATAACTGATGAGGATTGAAATTATTATAGGTAAACATCTTTATGTCATTACAATTTGACCTATTCCTCAGAGAATAGCTTGATCTGAGAAAAAGCAATAACTGTGACTGAAGTTCGAGTAAAAATTATATAGAAAGTAGGAATAAAATACTGATAATTTGTAATCATCTTATTGCTCTTGAAATAGATCTTCTAGATAACAATGATGTCATTTTATTCAAACAAAATGAGAGTTTCTCCCAGTGTTCAGGCTACCAGTCCTTCAGCTAAAATTAGTTAATATCTCAGAGCTGTTTATAGGACCTTATTATGCACAAATTGGATGTTGCATTTGCCAATAGAAACAGACACTTGTCAGTAATTACCCAAAAGTCATCACTGGAGAAATGACTCAGAATTACTAAAGGTCAGTTACAAGGAAGATAGTCAATGAACATGGTATCTGATATGTGGGGAATTCTTCCAGTGTATGGTGTTCATCTCCAATTGATTAAATCTCTGCTACTCATATCTTCAACTGTACTAAAGTCCGCATCCAGCCCTTGGCAGTTTCCACTGGATCCTAATTCCAGAACAGCCCGATTTAAAAATCCTCACGCTCACTTACAAATGAGTTGTGGTTCATGCCCTAACAACTCCCTACCTGACCAACCTGCTGCACCCCACTCCTCTACCTCCCCTCACTCAGCTGAAACTGGACTCCTGCATGTCCCTCGTACACTCCCGCGCTCCCCCACGCCCCCCACCTCCCCACATCGAACCTGTGCTTTCAGGCACTATGCCCCAAACTCTGGAACTCTGTGCCTCAATCCCTCTACCTTCCCCCCAGATGCCCATCTTCTGATCATTCCTGAAGGCCTTCCTCTTGGACTGTGCCTATGGTCACCTCCCCTCTCCCTGACTTGGCAGTAAGCTGTGCCCATGCTAATACTCCAACACACTACAACACATGAAAGGTGCGATATAAATGCAAGTTGTTGTTGATATGTGGGGCTTTCTTAATTAATGAACTGAAAGAACATCACAGTGATTTGCATGATGTCTGCCCTGATGTGATCTATTTTTGTAGAGGAATTGGTGTGTACACAGTGAAAAGGTACACAGTCACTACTCTTCACAGTAAAGTCCTGTAGTGCTTTGAAACATCTCGACAATATAAGGCGCTTTGTCAAATGCAAAAATTATCATATTATTATTTATATTAATATAAGCCAAAATTATCCTTTTCTATATGCTGATTCACAAAATAGTTTTCTTGAAAGTTGTTTCAGCTTTCTGATCAACTACCTTCAAAAGTTTATGTGGACATGTATGAATTGTTGCCAGCCTGGTTCCAGCTGAGCTCAGTTGGTAGCACGCTTGCCTCGAAGTCAGAAGATTGTGGGTTCAAGCTCCACATCTGCAATTTGAGCTCGTAATCCAGGCTAATGCTCCAAATCAATTCTGGGGTATGTTATAATGTCAGAGGTGTTGACGTTCAGATGAGACATTAAAGCATGGTCCCATTGGCTGTTCAGGTGGACGTTAAAGATCCTATGACCCTATTTGAAAAGAGAAGGGAGTTCCTCCTGATGTCTTGGGCCAAGAATTCCTCAGATAATAATGAGTCATTCATCTCATGGCTATTTATGGGACACTGCTCTATGCAACTTAGTTGCTGCATTCGCCTAAAGTCACTGGACTTTACAATAATTTTGTGAAGTACTTTGGGATGTTTTAGTGAGGTGATAAGGAGCTATATGGAATTCAAGGTCTATTATTATAATTTCATATCATTTCTTCAATACTTTATACAGTCAGTCCAAAATAAAATCATGATAAACATTATGAGAAGGTATCATAACCTGGTTGAGGTTGGTTTAAATCGGTGAGAATAATTAGCCGAGTTACCTCTCTTGCTTACAAATTATGCAGTCACCGCACTTGTTAATATATCCTGTGAAGCACTTTGAGATGCCTACTGATGTGAACGGCACTATATCAAATGCAAGGATGATTTTTTTCCACAAACACATTGTATCAATGTCACATTGCTCTTTAACATATTCTAGATGTTTCAGGGCTATTGGTTATTGTCAGAAACGCTTGAAATAAACGTATTGCAAGTGTTTCTGAAAACATATCTAAACCTTCTTCATGGCAGATTTTGCTTATTTTCCACTTTTGTTTCAGACACCAAATCAATCGAAATTGCTATCAAACTTCAATTCTGACTGTTTTGCTGTGTGTTCATCTACTGTGAAGTGATACAATCCTCACCATTTCTCCACAACCCCCCTAGTATGGGTTTCAGCCCTGCTCTATGATTCTGGGCAGGAAATCAGTTAATAAGCTGCTTCTGACGTAAGGAACAAATGTACCAATTAATGCAGTTCTTGAGCTTCTGTGGAGCAAGTTCAAGAAACCACAAGAAACGTGTTGTGCTTATCAATCAATTTAACACATATCTACTGTTTTTTCAGTAAATTATGTGTTATGGTTTCTTCATGACCTTCTTCCCTAATAGAATAATAGAGATATGAATATTTGTAATCTTTCTGCTTCACGATTCTTCCTTTGATGTGTTTCTCTCTAATTTGACCTCTTACTTTTTTCCTTTAACCTTCCTCCCCTGAGGATATGAGTCATGGTGGTGGTTGCTACCCTGCCTGGTGGATGCTATATAAGTGCAAGTTGTTGTTTTGTCGTTCACAGCATATCCTGTGAAGTGCTTTGAGATGCCTCAATGACATGATAACGCACTATATCAAATGCAAGGATTATTATTATTATTTCTCAATGTCACCATTGGCCATATGTCACATAGACAAGGATGACCAATTGATAACTGTAAGTGTAATAAATAACTTTCCTTTGCCAATATTCCTTCTTATCTGGGTACTTCATCTCATTGCAGTTGCATGAGTTTGAAGAGAGTTTCTATCGGTGTCCTGGCCATCCAATCATCCACTTCATGGCTGTTTGCCAGACAGTGCTGCCTGCAAGTTGGCTGCCACATTTACCTACACAACACACTGTCACTGTGTAAAATCTTGTGAAGTGATTTGAGACCTTTCAATGATGTGATAAGGCAGAATATCAAATTCAAGGATTATTATTATTTTCATTGGGAACAAGGATTATTTACACTCAGCTCCTATTAACCCTGGAAGCGAAAGCACTAATGGGTAGTGGTTCTAGCTGTGCAAGCAGCAGGAAGCTTGCCAGACAGTGCTCTCAATCGCAAGCTATGCGGTTTTAGCTGGTTAGATCACAGCAGTTACCCCAACGCACACTCTGGGGTTCCCAAGCTTTGGCTCTTGCCAACCGTTCCAAATACTCTCTGGAATTTTGGTAAGCAGGATGCATCCCTCCCTGAGAGCACGCATTCCATTCAAGACACAGGGGAATTTCCATGTGTAGGTGACATGAACGTATAGAAACCTCAGTTTGGTTTGGATACTCTTAAGCATGGTGATGGGTTTATGCATGTTTCAGACACCAGGTGACAAAAAAAAAATTTGTGGGAAATACCTGGTGTAAATCTGCCATCGTATTTGACTGCACAACCACATGTTATATTAATTGAGGGATTATTATTTATTATCTATTTCCAGATCATCAACCCATTGAGTCATTGATTTGAGACCTGTGTGTCCTATGATTCAAATGAATGGTACAGATGACCCCTCCCTCTCACATTAGTGTTCCAAAGCAACATGGAGTTTTTTTCCCGGTTATTCTTGTCGTCTAAATTTACCCTCAAATTCAAATTTCTTCTGCAGGATGGTGCTGCAACAAACATTTTGCTACATAACAGTATTCACTTTATTATTCTTACTTCTTTCAAGACATTATGTTTATGCTTTATAAATGTAGGTTGTTCTTGTTATCCCATTCCACGTTTAGAAACTGGATTATCCTGCCTGCAATGCACAGGTTATGAACATCAGAGTGATACAAACAGTAAGATAGATATGCTTCTTTTTGGACTGAAACACATCCTAAGGGCTGATACATGTGACAACGCATCACCATGCTTAAGAGTATCCAAACCCAACTTGGAGTTTCACACTCTGCTTACCTAATTCCATGCAGAATTAGGCACATGTTGGAAAAACCCAAGATTTGAAGACCCCCTATTGGGGGCTGGGGTTTTACCAACTAAAGAAACAAAACATACCTTGCATTGAGAGCACTGACTAAAAAGATTCTGCTCCTTAACCTGGCCTCAATTCTGACATTCCGCTACGTTGAAGCCAGCTCAGCTCCAAAGGGACCCTGCTTATCTTCCCTACTCAAAGCTGTCTACTCCCAGATATACATCCGTACGAAACACTTATTACACAGGATTATGTCCTATCTACACTTCTTGGCCTAGGTAAGATCAATGAATAAGATAAATGAAATAAACCTTGTCCGGAAAGCCCTTCCCTGGCACAGATGGTGATTGTTAGTGGACCATCCACTCTTGGGGAATGTTTGATCTTGTCAGTATCTGATATTCATACATATACACTTCATAGCCGCACAATTAGGAGCACAGACATACTTCATTGGCTCAATGAATCTCTTGTGCAATGCATCCAGTGCGGCTATGAAGGATTCTACCCAAAACATTGTTGACCTGTCTGATCAGAGGCTGATCAACCTACAAACAGGTTGCCGACCAAGTAATCTTAAATAATAAAACATTTTTTGCATTAGTGTCATTTCCTATTCACAAAAAAAAAATTTTAATCCTACAAGTGTAAGATTGATATGTTGTAAGATCATTGCAGTTCTGTCTGTAAACCAGTGATCATGTCCATTTCACCACATAGATTATCTGGGGCTAAAAAATTCCGAAGGAGACCACAAAATAGCTTTTGTCTGTCTCAGACTGATTCAGCTGTACACTATATGTATGTTACAGTGGGTATCCCTTCCTGTCTCACTAGACATGTACACCTGCTTCATGAAGAGAACAGATAATATCAGTAGTCTTCGGCACAGTAACCACACAGCTTGAATATATATTCAGGTTATCTTTTAGAGTTCATGCATTGTGGTATTGTTGCACAGGTATTCTGTTTTCAGAAGCAAAATTGTATCAGCTATTCTATGAAAGCCTTGGTTCTTGCCAACCTGTGCCAAATACTTATCAGGATTTGGGTGTGGCTATCTGGGGAAAGAATTTGCAATCCACTGCAGGCAAAGAGATATTTTTGTGTACTGAGCAACTCTCAATCTGGTTTATATATTCCTTAAATATATATTCCCTGGTCATTCAATCCACGACTGTTTATGGGACACTGCTGTGCGCAATTAGCTGTTAAGTTTAGTCCACAAAATATACAGTTAATTCACTTTAGTTTCGAAGATGTGATAAGGCGCTATATCAAATGCAAGGATGATTATTATTATTATTATTATTATTATATTTTTTGATACTCTTTCCATTTGTGTCAGACACCTGGCTGACCAAAAAAATTAAGACTGAATTGGATATTACTCAAAGAGAAAAAAAGCAAAAGGATGCAGGGACAGGGCAGGTTATTAGGATTAGAGTAGACAGCTCCAATGGAGAAACTAACACTAACCTAAATTCAGGTAAGGCCAACAGACTCCCTCCGTGCTGTAATTTCTATGATTCTCTCTAATACTTATCAATATGAGAACAAGAAATCTCTACATGAGCAATTTTCAGACTGTAAAAGAAATCCTAAACACAACTCCCTGCAATATGAACACAGTTATATTGAATATGGAGCCAACAGTCTCAGTTTACAAAGCAAAGGTCTCCTAACAGTGGGAAACATTCTGTGGCTAATAAAGTGCAACAGTTGAAATAGTGCAATGGCCTTTTCTTACTGGCCAACAGTCACCCAGATAAAATTGTCCATTCACTTCATGGGCCATTGCTCTGTGCAAATTGGCTGCCGCATTTGTCTGCAATACACAGTGACTATGTATTACAGTAAGTGGTGTGAAGCGCTTTGAGATGTGTTCCTCAAGTGAAAGACATCATACAAATGCAAGGATTATTATAAGAAAGAAGAAACCAAAGGTCTGAAATCCTATCTCACCTTTTTGTCTTAAATTTTAAGAATAGACAGAATTGTGGATATTGAATTTAGTCTTAATTTGGTAGTTGGTTCTTTTCAACAACTGTACAAAACCAGCTTCCAAATTAAGAATGAATTCAAGAATTTCACACAAATCTGTATAATCAGACATTTTAAGATATTTTAAGATTTTTAAATATCTTACCGTCTAAGACTAGGCGGAATTTTAGGTCTCAAAAAAGGTCTCAATAAAGAATTGCAAGGAATGTTGTGCATACCCTGAAAGGAGAAGCCATCGACTAACTCCATGACTGATGTTGCTTTCACGTTGGGTTGCAGCTGAGTGCTAAGTAAATACTCCTACAGTTCTTCATACCAGTTATAACCTTACAGGCTAAAGATTAGGTGAAACTTTGAGCCTTGGGAGTGAGTGGAAAAGGACAATGATCTCTTTGTAAACATGCGCCTGGAAAGGAAGCAGTTACATAACAGCCATGCAAATAAACTACACTGAATCATCAACCTTTTCTTAATCAAAACTACAATCAGCTACAATGTAGTTTCAATCAGCTAAGCTATCTACTATTGTATGAAAGTGGTTAGAGCACTCGCCTTGTAAGCGAGACACCTGGGCTCAATTCCAGGCAGGGCGAAACCTTGGTCAAGTTCCCTTACTCCACACGCCTAATAATAATCCCTCCAAAACAAAACAATAAATTGGTCATTTTCAATCCACGACTGTTTGTGGGACACTGCTGTGCGCAATTGACTGCCATGTTTGGCCCACAAATATACAGTCAATTCACTTTACAGTATATTTTGTGAAGCGCTTTGAGTTGTCTAGAAGACGTGAAAAGTGCTATATCAAATGCAAGGATTATTATTATTATTAAAGCCTTGGTAAGATACTGAGTTTCGCAACAGAGTCTGCCAGCACAGTTGCACTTTAGCTTAACCATTCATCACTTCACAATTTATGTGACTTATTTTCAAGGATCCTTTTAATCTTGTATGTTGACTCTCATCACTCGTGTGTTAACCCAACATCAGCATGTCTGTAGCCTATCATGCCTTACTGAGCCCAACTAAAAAATCAAGACATCTGGCTAGGATCAACCAGATGCATTTTACTGGGATCTATTACTGGAAGTCTGAGAGTGTGCAAAGAACAAAACAAAAATTAAAGGTCCTTTTTTGCAAGATCCTAAGGGAGACGAGAATGAAAAAGGTCCTTCAGTTCATTTGATCTCATCCCTCCAGAATACCTACCTTCCCAATACTGATCTTAAATCATTTCAATTTATTGGTTTCAGCCACCTTTCCTGGTAATCTAGCAGTTAATTACCTTCAGCATGAAGAAATACTTCCTGGTGTCTATCCTGAAATTGCCCTTCACAACCCTGAACGTTTACACACTCGTGCTTTACCATATCTGAAACTATTCCCCTCCGATTATTTCCTCAATGCCAATAACATCTTGTACATCTGCATTGGTCTCACCTGAGGTGTCTCTTTTCAAGGCTGAAGAGCCCATTTGTATTTTGCGCAATTGGCTGTCGCGTTTCGTCCATAAAATACACAGTCACTACACTTTACAGTATATGCTGTAAAGCACTTTGAGATGTCTCGAAGACGTGATCAGATGTTATATCAATTCAAGGATTATTATTATCTGGTCTTTGCTCATAGCTCTCCTGAAAACATTGGAGATTATTTTCATTGCATCAAGGGGTGGAGAAGTCTCCCTTTGTCGTGGAAAACACAACTATGGACATTATTGTGTGTTGTAGATAAAATAAAAGACAAATGGGTTTTTGGATGAAGTTGCTCTATTTAATTTATTATACACAGATGCAGATGGACAGCTCTCTGATGGAGATAAAGAAAAGTAACTGGCTCGATCAACAAACAAACAAATCTACTCACCAGCAGTCCAACAAACAGTGATTTATGATATTGACCATGCAAGTACCAAACAGTAATATCACAGAATAACTTAATGCTATTTTTCCATTACTAGTTTGCCTTTCCATTACTAGACAATTAATCATGAATTACACATGCGTCACACATGTGTAAAAAGATTATTTTCCCAATCGCTGTTATTGAAATAAGGCTAGTAGAACTAATTACAAGACGGGCGAAAGTGGGGTACGTTGAGCACAATTTCCTTTGGCAATGCATAATTATAATGGGGAAATCCCCACATTTGTGGCCTACCAAAGGTGCATAACACTCAGCGGAATTTTACTCAAAAATTACCAAACATTCAGGTTTATCTCATTCAGTGGAGGTGACCGCAAATGGAAAATTCTAATATATTTTAAGCATGTGGAGGCCTCTGATGCCATTCTGTTACTGGCGAGATTATTATTCATGGAGTCCTGTAGCATATTGATTAGAGCACTTGCCTTGCAAGCGAGAGGATCCAGGAGGGGCGAAACCTTAGGCAAATTTTCTACTCAACACGCAAAATATAAAGTCAATCCCCTTTACAGTATATGCTGTGAAGCACTTGGAGATGTCTCAATGACGTGATAAAGCACTATATTGAATGCAAGAATTATTATTATTAGTCGTCGTAGTAGTATTATCCAGCAAGAGCCCACCTCTCCTTTAGAATTGTAGAGGCAAACTCCACAAAGATGAAAGGAGCATAGGATTTTTCTGTAAAGTGTGATGTATGTATTTGAAGGTGAATTGCCTCGCTTTTAGCCTAACTCAGTTAGTAGCAGTCTTGGCCTCTGAGTCAGAAAGTTGTGGATTCAAGTCCTACATCAGGACTTTGAGTGCAGAGTCTGGGCTAACACTCCAGTGCAGTGCTGGGGGAAACTTTGCATTATTAGAGGTTTCATCATTTGTATGAGGCATTAAACTGAGGTCCAAAACGATGGATTTTGAAGATCTCATTGCGTTATCGAAAAGAGAAGGGAGTTTGTCATTCACTTCATGGCTGTCTGAGGTACATTGCTGTGGACATAACTGGCTGCTGGGTTGGCCTAAAAATACACAGTCACTATATTTTACACTGTGAAGAGCTTTGAGACAATTCAATGATGCAATAACCTGCTATACCATGCAAGGATTATTATTACAGTACTTGTTTGGGATTTTAATGTTGATAAGTACTTACTGTCTCAGGCTAAATAAGTCAATGGATTCCAAAGTGTGAAACTTGGTGGAAAAGTAGTGCTTTGATGTGAGCAGAATGGTAGTCTGTCAAGCAAAGACTGTAAAGGTAATGGGGATAGGAATGTAGACACATAGGAACAGGAGGAGGCCATTCAGCTCCTCAAGTCTGTTCCGCCATGCTATTAGATCATGGCTGATTTGTACCTCAACACCAATTACCTACCTTGGCCCCATATCCCTTGATACCCTGACCTAACAAATATCTAGTCACCTCAGTATTGATCATTCAACTTTTTAGGGTGATAAAAACATTTGACACAACCTTCAGGCAGCAGCCTGCTCCTGCACCGCAGCCCATGCAAACCACATACCTACATCAATTCACCGCCACCTCCCTTCCCCTCCCCCGGATTACGTACAACTTCCTTCTGTGAGATAAATGACAGATTGCCTCTCTCTTTCTCTCTCAATCTCTTTATTCGCACAATTTTATTTGAAATAAATCTCACATATAAAATATGCGGTTATCTAAAAAGTCATGAGGGGTTAAAGATTTGGAAAGATAATTGTGTGATATCACTGCACTTTTGGATGATATTTGTGTTTAATGAAGCTCTTCCTTGTAAGTATTTATCCGGGTGCAGATGTCACTGAATGCAAAGCTTATTGTGTGTAGTAACTTATCCGTGCTTTACTGTCGTTATTGTGTAAAATAAGAATCAATTGTATAATTTTGTTGTGTTTGCTGTGAATAATTTTATTCCCACTGGCCCGACTGATGTATACTTCAGTCTGTTGCAGAGCTGACGACTGGGTGAACTGGCCTAATTGGCAAGCTCTACTGAAACCGAAATAAAAAGCAAAATCATTAGGTTTGTAGTGGGTGGACTTGTATTAATCATAAAATAAAATGCAACACAACAAATGATAATAATAAATAATATTATATCAATTTAAAAAGTTAATGTGAATTGTATAAGATCCTGTTATTATATGAAATTTCTTCTGAGTATAGTTGTTTTTGAATGCTTTAAAATGGTTAACAAAAGTAACCTGAAGCATGCAGACATTTACATTTTTGCAAGAGTTCGGCAACAAGGTTATTTTTAACCAGTTAGTTTTAAACTACAAATTCAAATGAGTAAAACAACTTGCATCAAAGAGATGTCAATGGGTGTGAATGAGAATGATATGTAGCATGTGTGTGTGTGTAAAAAATAAAGCTCCTGTGCTTTATCAGTTGTTTGTAAGCTTTGCAAGAACCAGCTTCATCATTGCCTGTGATTCAGTTAGAGGTACATTCCTTTCCTACTTCCCAATACTTCCCAATGTTTTGCTACATTTTCTGCTGATGTATGTTCCACCGTGTGATTAAGTTTAAAGCTGTAGTTATTTTTAAAATGTCATCCTTTATTATATCTTTTAAGTAGTTATGAATTGTAATGGGACATCCTCCTGACACGAAAAGCGCTATACAAATGTAATTTTGTATTGTATTATAATAAACAAATATCTTACAAACTTGACTTTCCTTGGGAATTTCTGATCTTTAGAGTACTTTTTTTGAGCAAACCTTTTAGTAATGCTATATTTTTGCCAACAGTTTCTATTGCATTATATTTTCAATAGAAAGTACAAGATCTGTTTGTATTTGCGCTGCATAAAGGCACAATGTTCTAAAGTTGTTGCTTAGACATTTCTACATCAAATTATTGACTTTTGTTTTGCTTTATATTCTGATTATTGTAATTAATTTTCATCCTAAAACTGTCAGTACTGTCCAGTAACTAGTAACTACCATTAATGATGTACCTCTATCAGGTCAAACTCAATTTCTGGACAAAATTAGATTTTTAGATACATTACTGCAACCTTTGCTCCAATATTTTATTGGACTAACAAAGAACATTTAATTTGTTCTTAAAACAGTTACTCATATTATAAAACAAAGTATATGAAAACAAAAACATTATATGAAGTCAAAAGATTGCATTGCATTCTAACTTTGCTCTTCAATTAATATGGAATAATGTCTGCTTATTTTTTTAAAAGCGTTTATAGTTTGCATCATAATCTTTGACCAATCTGAGCATCAGTTCAGCAGATACCAAGAAACTGATGTCTATGCAATATAATAGGATAAAACATGCTTGCGATACCGTTTTCAACAATCAGATTGGAATCTTTAATGTTTATTAATATTTGCTTTGCTTAAAACATGTCGAAGGCACAATTAAGACTTACAATCATTAAAATTTCTTTAAAACTTAACTGATTTCTTCACTGAGGTGTTATTTCACAAATGTAATACAATTGACTTCAGGGACTTTTTAAATAAAATGTTAATAGCCTGAAAATTAGTATATTGTCCTGGGTAGGTGAACATTTAGAAATGGGGAAATTGCTAAAAAAAGATTATGTGCTTGAAACAACATAAGAAATGTGAATATGACATATTAAAATGTAAATGAAAATAATTTCAGGTGTCAACCTCTTTGGGAATTATTAGATTGAATAAAAAGATTCCATTAGAAGTGCCTAGCTCCCAATAACATGAAGCTTGCAAATTAATGTTATTAACAATGTCAGGATTGCAGTAGTATTTGCACAACATGCAACCTAACATATTAAAATATAAATGAAAATGAAATAATTTCAGGTGTCAATCTATTTGGGAATTATTAGACTGAATAAAAAGATTCCAATAACATGATGAGCGCATTATTAACAATGTCAGGATTGCAGTTGTATTTTGCACAACATGTGAAAAGTAACTTTTTCTGTCTTCCCAATGAGAGGGAGGCCCTCTTAAATGCCAAGTCTGTCTAAAAATTTGTTGTTTGATTTGCAACAAAGTGTGAGTGAAGACTTGCTCCTTTTCAAAACCTCGACCCATTGGCGCTTTGTTCAATTCAATGAAGATGCACATTCACCAACCAATTTTAAATTCAATTGGTGACAGAATATTATTTTAGTCAGACATAAAAATACAAAGAGGCCTGAAATAATTATATCCTTTGTCATTTCAATTTATTACATGGGTGAGGAATATATTTCAAATTGCACTGCAGTTCATTAGTTTAGTTGTATTCTAAATACATCAACATAGCAAAATCATTATATTATCTCTGCTCTACATGTGTACAGAAACATTTACACACAAAAAGACAATTTTGAGCATATTTTAATCAATGTGGTAATAATTATTTCAAAATATAATAGCTGGAATAGCCAGAATAGAACAGAAATAAATGGTACAACGTAAATAACTGTAACTAACGTAACAAACAATGTTGTTCACCTACTTCTTTCTTAGTTCACTTTTGATTTTGCACTGAACTGCTGGGATGAGAGGGATTCCCCCAGGCTTACATGGCCGACTGCCAATATTATACTTGTGGGTTTCCAGCAAAAATATAATTCCAGCAACTTAAATTAGGCTCCAGTCATAAAAACCAACCCTTTCACAGCTAACATGTGGATTTCATTCTGAAAGGTTGTTCAATATTTTTTGGCCAAGTTATATACAATATTTGTCAATAAACAATAAAATAAAAACTCGACCGCATCTGGAGTAAGATTTTACTTTTCTACAAATGATTCATTGAGTACAGATGACATTTAGTTTGTACGTAGCTAATTTAAACACTCGGGGCCCTCAGTGGGTGTGCTGGTTCCCAATTCATCTGATCGTATTCTCACTGACATCCTACAAGGTCTCTAAACCTCCCTCAGCCCAGACACTCTGAATAGAGTGGGACTATTAGTACTTCCTATTCAGCTCTGTTACCGTATCTGTAATTCCCCCCACTCCACCCCCAAATTCACTGTGGTTTATTTCTATTCAAGGAAGTTCCATTACAAGCTTATTTCAGTTGCATAAACTATTGAATGTGTCTATTATTATTATTCAGTCCATCGTGCTTGTGCCGGCGTTTTGAAAGAGCTACCAACTAGTCTCACTCGCCCATTCTTTCATCATAGCCTTGCAAAATTGTTCTTTTTAAATACCTATCTAAGTACCTATTGAAAGTTATTATTGAATCTGCTTCTACTACTGTTTCAGGCAGTGCATTCCAGACTGTAACAGCTTGCTGCGTAAAAAAAATTCTCCTCATCTCCCTCTGATTCTTTTACCAATTATTGTAAATATCTAAATTCAGAATTTAATCTTAATCTCACGCAAAAGGTTCTGGGCTCTCAATTCGCTTAATATTGCCTTCATTCATTCTGCGATTGGGTAAAATTGTTTAGCAAATGTTTTTATTGCAGTTTAGAACTACTTAAAAGATTACCTTTACGTTAGCTCCTTACCTTGGTGAAAAGTACATAATCAACAAATGATTCTAATATCTTCGACGTGGAACACAACAAATCATGAAATATTTACTTTGTACCCTATAATAATGTGTTATCATCCTCACCCCTTTTTGAAGATTTCTCAAAGTACTTTGCAAGATGTTACTGTAGTGCAGTGGGTTATAATGCCACATGTACATTCCAAACTAAAATACGTATAAAAATCAGTCCCTTAGTTGGTGAAGATGTAATTCAGCAAATGCAGTTTCACTTCAAGATTAAGAGTTTAAACTTGTTGAATCTGGTTCTTTTTTTTAACGTCAGCTACATTTCATCGAGGGGGCATTTTATTAACAATTGTCAACTCCTCATCAACCTCTGAACGATTGTAATTGGCAGACATTCAGAGGCTGGGTTTTGTCTGCAAGAATAGAAAATAGTCCAAACACGCCTGATGAAGGGTCACTTCCAAAATATTAACCTCTTTCTATCCTGATCAACCTGATGTTATTCCTAGTTCAGCTTTGTACGTAATTAATCAGGGACTATTACTACAGTACATTGCTTCTAGATCTGGTTTCAGGCAAATGAGTCAGTGAGCTCCAGTTCTTGTTGGACCTATGGCTGAGAGTAGGGAAGGTCAGCAGTCAAAAATGTCTTCATTAATAAAGAACGGTGGCTGGGACCACCACTATCCAAACAGTTGCTTACACTGCTGTGCGAAATTGGCTGCCGCGTTTCGCCCACAAAATATACAGTCAGTTCACTTTACAGCATATTCTGTAAAGCCCTTTGAGACATCTCGAAGACCTGATGAGGCGCTATTTCAAATGCAAAGGATTATTATTATATGTTACTCTTGTTAGCGGGGTGAGTTACCTACAATGCTGAAGATATTGTATTTATAGCAGGAAGTACCAATAAAGACTCCTCACAATAGCCAAGTAAGTATACATCTTGCCGACCCACAGGAGCTCAGTAAAAAGTCTCAGTTGACTGCAGATTTTAGACTTTAAGCAATTGAAATGATCAATAAGGACTGTGATATCTCAAAGTCATCATGTTTTAATAATTACTTGAACAATTTATTTGCATTTAGAGAAGGCAATTCAGTGTGCTTGTTCTCAGAAAATCCTCTTTGACCGCAGTAACTCACGATATGTTTATATTAGGACACATAGCAGAGCTGCTTGTGTTGGAACTGACCCCATTTACAATATGTGTTTGAATTCGCAGCAACAATAAACAACCACAAGTTCATAGGTTAGTTCACTGTACCCAATGGTTTTAAAGACAATGGATTGAGATTTTATATTACAATGATAGATATTGGGTTTGTAAAGGTCTGCAAGAAAAAAAAGGTTAACGGCCCACAAAATAAATATCTCCAATCTTACCAGAGGCAGTGAGTGGGAAACATGTTTAGTTGATTCTCCCAGAGGTGGAAAAGGAAGTCCACATCTGGCTGTGGCACCCACCAACTCTGGAATTGGTGCCGTTCACTCATTTATATTCAGGTACAGGTGCAGAAAAAACCCTTTATAACTGCAGATCAAAATAGCTGCTTTGCATTCAGTGTCAGAAGATACGGGGAGTCGAAATTATGTCAATTAAGGAATGAGGTGAACATGTGTTTTGAAATACAGCCCTGACTGTACTTCTGAGTTATGGTTGAGAGTTGCCACCTTGGATTCCTTCCTAGTGAGCTCACTGTTGGATCAGCACTTCAGGAGTGAATTTACAGGTTATCAATTTGGCAGTATTCCAGGGCACTGCTGATAACAGCACATCGGCTCATCGGCAGGATCTGGAAGGGCAGATCAGTCACTGGGGTCAGGGAGTCATCCCACTCAGCAACTGTTAACCCTTCAAGCCAAAGCCCTAATGAGTTGGGCAGTCCTAGCTGGACAAGCAGCGGGAAAGTTTGCCATACAGCGATATCGTAACAAGCTATGCAGTTTTAGCTGGTTAGACTCCAGCAGTACCCCAGTGCACATTCTGGGGTCTCCAAGCCTCGGCTCTTGCCAATCTGCGCCTAATACTTTATGGAATTAGGTAAACAGGATGCATCCCTCCAGGGAAAGAGTGCACATTCTGTTTCAACTATCTATCTCTGAAATTTTTCTGGGTCAGACACCCGGCTGACCAAAATAAAATCAATTTAATTAAATTGTCATCCTGAAAATTGGTCTCTGTGCCTGCAAAAAGTGCTTATTTTTAAACTGGAAAGAATTGCCTTTCTGAGCTTATTCAGGGGATATTGCTCTAACTATCCCTTATCACACCCTTGCTCAAAAAACCCACCCTCAATCCCTCTAATCTCTCACACTACCATCCCATTTCCAACCCATCCTTTCTTGCCAAAGTCCTGGAATGCATTGTTGCAGGTCAACTTCAGTCACACCTCTCCCTCCACTCCCTCCTCAAGCCCCTGCAGTTTTTGACCTGCCCACAGCACAGAGATAGCACTTATCAAAGTCACAAACAACGTCCTCTCTATCTATGACCAGGGTTCCCTCTGCCTCCTCATCCTCCTGGATCTCTCTGCCGCATTTGACACAGCCGACCACGCCCACCTCCTCCACCGTCTCTACTTCCTCATGCACAGGAGGGGACACACACATACGGGCACAGACACACACAGAGACACATACACACACACACTGATCTGGGTTGACACGCTGACACACAAACACACACACAGACAGACATACAGACACATACTCACACACACTGAGCCATGCTGACACACAAAAACACATGGACACACATAGACATCCACAGACACAGACTGAGCTGGGTTGACACATACACACACGACAGACTCACATACACACACGCACACACGCACTGAGCCAGGCTGGCACACTCAGACACACACACAGATCCAGACACACAGACGTAAACAAACATAAGCAGACACACACACATAGACACAGACACACACGCTCACAGACACACACCGACACACACATACACTGAGCGGGCTGACACACACACAGACACACACACACAGATGCACACACACCCAGATGCACACACAGACACAGTGACACCTCTGTATAATCTGATATTAACAGTGAGAACCTCTATATAGACAAAACACACCGTCACTAAACTTTACAGTGTATCCTGTGAGAGAGAGATAGAGAGAGTGAGTCAGACACATACATGCACACAGACACACACACAGACACAGTGACACCTCTATATAGTCTGATATTAAAAGTGAGAACCTCTTTTTAGACAAAACACACAATCACTACACTTCACACACACACAGGCACAGACACACACACAGACATACACAGAAACACACACACAGATACACACAATGACACACACACACTTAGCTGGGCTGAAACACACACACACCCAAACATGCACTCAGACATAAACCCACACACACATTGAGCCGGGCTGACACAACAACAACAAGATTACATTTGTATAGCGCCTTTCACGTCGGGAGGGCGTCCCAAGGCGCTGGACAGTGTACAGCATTTCAGACCCAAGCTGGGGTCAGAGAGGGAGAAGGGAGGGGAGGGGAAGGGGGATGGCCGATGGCATGGTCGAAGAGGACGGTTTTGAGGCAGAACTTGAAGGAGGCTAAGGAGGGGGTGAGGCAGAGTGATTGGGGATGGAATTCCAGAGGTTGGGGGCAGAGTGTCTGAAGGCTCTCCCGCCAATGGTGGGGTGGGTGGGTCGGGGGACGTGGAGCAGACCAGAGCCGGCTGAGCGGAGGGAATGGACGGGTTGATAGGGGATTAGGAGGTTGCAGAGGTAGGGTGGGGCGAGGCCATGGAGGGCTTTGTATGTGAGGACCAGGATCTTGAACTGGATCCTTTGAAGGATAGGGAGCCAATGGAGTTGGGTGAGAATAATAATAATAATAATAATCCTTGCATTTGATATAGCGCTTTTCACGTCGGGAGGACGTCCCAAAGCGCTTCACAGAACACACTGTAAAGTGAATTGACTGTATATTTGTGGGCGAACGCGGCAGCCAATTGCGCACAGCAATGTCCCACAAACAGTCGTGGATTGAAAATGACCAATTTATTATTGTTTTTGGTTTTGGAGGGATTATTATTAGGCTCTGTGTGGAGTAAGAAAACTTGCCCAAGGTTTCGCCCTGACCTGCCTGGAATTGAACTCAGGTCTCTCACTTGCAAAGCGAGTGCTCTAACCACTGAGCTACAGGACTCCTCGGGGGAGATGGGGTCATGGAGTTTGGTGCAGGAGAGGACAGGGCTGCAGAGTTCTGGATTATCAATTCACTTTACAGTATATTCTGTGAAGCGCTTTGGGACGTCCTCCCGACGTGAAAAGCACTGTATCAAATGCAAGGAATATTATTATTATTATCTGCAGGCTGTGGAGGGAGGAGTTGGGAAGGCCGACAAGCAGGGCATTTGCATAGTCGAGCCTGGAGGTGATGAAGGCATGAACAAGAGTTTCAGTGGCCTGAGGGGTGAGGTAGTGGCGGAGTCGGGCAATGTTACGGAGGTGAGGGAAGGCAGAGCGGGTCATGGCTTGAATGTGGGGAAAAAAAGGCAGTTGAGGGTCGAATAAGACACCTTGGTTCCTGACTGGCTGGTGAGTTGAAGTGTGCAACCATGGAGGTTGATGTTGCCAGAGCCTGAGGTGCTGAGGCGCTGACGTGAGCCGATCAGGAGGGCCTCAGTCTTGTTCACATTCAACTGTAGGAAATTTGCCCTCATTCAGGACTTGATGTCCGACAGACAGTTTGTCAGGACAGCAGTGGTCCTGGAGTTGAGGGTGGAGGCAGAAAGATAGAGTTGGGTGTCATCCGCATACATGTGGAAGTTGACCCCATGTCCGCGGATGATATCACCAAGGGGGAGCATGTAGATATTAAAGAGGAGAGGGCCAAGGACAAAGCCCGGGGGACGCCAGATGTGACAGTGCGGAGACTGGAGGAGAAACCGTTAGAGACACACACACTGAGCCGGGCTGACACACACAGGTACCCACACAGTCACACAGACACATACACACAAAAAGACATACACATACAGACAGACCCACAGACGCACACACTCCGCGCCCCCATCCCCCAGGCTCCGCCACTTTTAAGGCTCTGAGATGCTACCCTGCGAGCAGGGTGCTATAATAAGTGCAAGTTGTTGCTGTAACCCAGTCTGATGGCAGCATCATGTGAAGAAACCCAAAAATGCCATTTCTCTGCTCGCAAACAGTATTCACCCACAAAATACACAATCCACTTAGCAATATATTATGTGAAGCGCTTTGAGACGTCTCAACTACATGATAAAGTACCATGATAAATGCAAGAATTATTTTTTTTCATGTTATTCAGGCATGAGGAGATATTTTGGCCCAACCAGCCCTCTGAGAGGCAGGAGAATGTGTCTGATCAGATTGTGGAGAGCCAGCATACAAACAATGACCTACTTCTGTGGTGTAATATTCTAATCCTCTATGGTTTTATTGTGGTGCAAGTTATGTGTCTTGATATTGACAAGGTAGCAAGAGTTTTACGGTTCGTTGCCCCATATCCATTCTTCATCTGAGTGTCAATTTACAAGTACTTTGAGGTTTTCTCCCAATGCGAAAGGCACTCTACACACGTAAATTATATTTTATTGTATCTATCCACGAGTGCAATAACAGCAAATGGACTATTGAATGCAATAAAGATTTAAGAGTTAATATTTCTTGCTTCATCCTCAGAACACTCTGCACACATCATAGGAGTAGGCTATTTAGATAGCTTGTACAGCATAGGGACAAGCAATTCTGCTCAATGTTTATACTCCACAGGATTCTCTATCCATTCCTTAATCCTATAGCTCAGTGGTTAGAGCACTCGCTTTGCAAGCGAGAGACCTGGGTTCGATTCCCTGCAGGGCGAAACCTTGGGCAAGTTTCCTTACTCCACACGCCTGATAATAATCCCTCAAGAAAAAACAATAATAAAATTGGTCACTTCAATCCACGACTGTTTTTGGGACACTGCTGTGCGCAATTGGTTGCCGAGTTTCACCCACAAATATAAATTCAATTCACTTTACATTATATTCTGTGAAGCGCTTTGAGACGTTAAGAAGAGGTGAAATGCGCTATGTCAAATGAAAGGATTATTATTATTTTTAATCCCGCCCATATCCTTCTATTAAGCCCCGTCCCCCCCAAAAAAAATTCCCTTCTCCCTCTTAAAAGCATTCACTTTAAAAGCATCTATACTATCTGATTCAACCACTTTGGGTAGTGAGTTCTGCATTCTCAGCACTGTCTGCTTGAAGTAGTTACTCTTAAATTCTCTTTTAATTCCCCTAATCGCTATCTTACACATTTGTCCACGGATTATGAACTCACCAAGAAGTGGGAACAGCCTATTTATGTCAAACCCTTTTAGAATTTTGAACACCTCTACAATTTATGCACATGGTGAACAGAAGGTGATCCCAACATGGATCCAGGTGGAACATCAATTCCTAACCCTTGCATTTCCCTTGTCTACTTTATTGGTTACATGAATTTAATAAGGTTCATAAACATAACCTCCCTTTCGTAAATCCATTCTGGCTGCTTTTAATTGTATCCTCCTTCCCCAGATGACTAATTACTTCATCCTTTATTATGAATTCCAATACCTTGCCCACAACTAATGTTAAACCTAACTGACCTATAGTTTCCTGGATTAGCTCTAACTAGATATTACCAGTCAGCTATCACAATTCCTTTCTCTACAGAGTTCTTAAATATAGATACTAAAGCCTCAGCTATCTCCTCTCTGGTTTCCTTAAGGATCCTTGGGTGCAATCCATCAGGCCAAGTCTTGTGCAATTTATCTGGTATTTCCTTTCTCCCTATGTTGTGATTTTACACCCTGCCACATCTGTTCTTATATGCCATATGTTCTTACCAAATCTTCCTTATTTGCTTATTTTCCGTATCCTTTGTGAAAACTGAGGGAAAGTATTCATTTAAGATTTTCAACATTTCCTTATTATCTGCTGTCAGCTCTTCTCTCCTTAATGATTGCTAATTTAACCATTCATTTATTCTTAACATGACTACAGAACACCTTGCTATTTCATTTTTTGCTGTATTCTCCTTAAATGTTCTTCTTTTCCTGCCTAATTGTCTTTTTAACCTTTTTCATGTTTGATGTATTCATTTCTGTTTACCTCTCCATTATCTATGCTGATCATTTTATAATGCTATTTTCTTAGCTCAAATTTAGTCTTCACCTCCTTGTTAATCCATGGCATCCCATTATTAGTTGATATAATATTAATTTAATATTAATTAATATTATATCCCATTAATATCCCATTATTTGGTTATATACATATACATAATTTCTTAATGGAATTTATTTCTGCTGCACCTTTTCTATCTTGTGCTTAAAAATCTTCAATTGTTGCTCAACGTTTTTGTTTGCCAATTATTTCCTCTTGTCTAGTGCAGTTAGTTCATTCCCCTTGGTTACTGTATGATTTGTCCAATCATCGATAGCATAATTATTCCCTGATCTCTAAAGCTAAGATTAAGAATATCCATCGTCATATATCTATTAATTCACTTCATGGCTGAAATGAAAGGAGATTAGACTGATGCTTGAATATGCAAAATATTAACAAAAACAATTTGCATTTATATGGGTTTCCGTAGCTTAGTGGTTAGGGTGCTACCCTCACGAGAGGACCCGGGATCAATTCCCGGGCAGGGTGAAACCTTACTCCGTAGGCCTCTGTTTACCCAGCAGGAAGTAGGAACCCGGCTGTTAGTTGATTGGCAGATCACTTTCCAGGGCTAATAACCTCTACAAAAGAAACAATTTGGTCACTCAATTCAAGACATTTTGGCTGTGCGTAATTGGCTGCCATGTTTCGCCCACGAAATACACAGTCAATCCACTTTGCAATATATTCTGTGAAGCGCTTTGGGACATCTCAACAACATGATAAGGCATTATATCAAATGCACGTATTTTTATTATTATTATATAGTGCCCTTCATCTAGTGTAGCATCTCAGAGCGCTTGGGTTTGGGGAGAGAGTAAGGAAAATGGGTATCTCAGGTATTGAAAAACACCAGCGCAGAGTTGATAGGCGAAGTTGTCTTATTTACTATAATATTCTATGGAAGAGAAATGTAATGTTTCATAACAGATTGGATATGATAATTATCTGCTATGAAATATTGCATTGTTTACCTGTTCCTAAAGAACAATGCCTGAGGTGTAAAACCCGCTTACTTGACTTTAGCACAATTGCTGGGCTGGAAGATTTCGGTTACAAGCCCGACATTGTTGTTTTTGATTGCTGATTGTGGCATTTTTGAACAGCTTTATGGGATACTGGTTTACCACAATGAGTACCTGTGAAAAAATGCCAGCTCTGCAGTTTGAAATTGAGACTGCTAAAAAAATGAATATTTATATGAAATAAGCTTTGGATCCGATCATCAGGCCAAAGTCAATGTGACAACTTTAGGAACAGATGGAAAACTGTAGTGTTTTCAAGGAGACCATTCTGAAACATTGCATTTTTCACCTCTATGACTCAATGAATGAGATTTCCAAATCANCCCCCCACTTAATTAATAATAATAATAATCCTTGTATTTGATATAGAGCCTTCCATGTCTCAAATCACTTGACAGGATTTTACTGTAAAGTGTAATGTGGATGATTTTTAGCAGCTAATTCAGCACAGCAAAGTCCCACAAACAGCTATGAAGTGAAAAAGAGCCTTGAAGTGAAATAGTAGATATCTGAGGATGCAAAAATGTAACAGAGAATAAAATGATTTGCACAAAGAATAATCTGAAGCTTTCCTTGTAAAACTTTAGAGATCAGGAAATATTAATATATAAATTACGCACAGAATCCAGGATAGGATACTTCGCACATTCATTGAAAAGAACAGGCTTAATAAGTCAAAAGGCCCTTTTTTGTTCCTTTCTTATAAATACATTAACTCATTTATAATTAACCTGAAAATAATGTTGGTTATTCCTTTAATTCTGTAAGGTAGAAGCAGCACATTCGCTATAGTACACTAATAAGATAGTAATATATGGTAATATATATATACACTATAGAAATAGTTCACTAAAGTACATAATGTATAACAATTCATCTATTTAATTTTACAGCTAGCATATCTGCATATTCATGATACAATTACCTAGTTGTTCGAGGGAGAGTGGGGGGAATAGAAGCATTTGTGACACTGCCAACATCTAAGGGACGCTCCTGGGAGAAGGGAGGGGGAATTGTTTAGACCCTATCTCAAATACAACAAATTTGTGGGGTTCCCTATATTGATACGGTATTACAAAACAGTGTTAGAAATGTCACACAGGGTATATTCTCAGAATTCCCTTTTTATTTGCAAAATAAGTGAGTCTTGCACCATCCTTATTACAAAACGTTGCCTTTGAATGAATGTGCGTCAGACATGTACAGAGATGCACAGTTCTGTGGAATGAGGAATCAAGTCAACAAGAGCTCACCACTCAAAAGTTTAATTGTGAAAGTGTTTTCATCTACAGTTTCCATTCAACATAGGCTGGGAATTTTTTTCCAGAGGATCACATGAATATTTAATTATGATCTGTGGCTTAGCGCAGCTCATGTATAAATGTTAAGAATTCATACTGTTCGTGCAACATCAGTGAACCAAACTGGCTGACCACAGAGGGAGATGCTTGTCTTATACAGGAAACACCTGCTACACTCTTTAGCTCAGAGAAGAAACTGTCAAGATTACAGTACTTTGGAAATGTAAAAGAGAATAAAATGGTTTGCACAAAGAATAATGATTGCTTTGGGTAAGCATTGCTAAGGTAGAACACAGAAAGAACGTATTAATAGCTGGATGAAAATATGAACAATGAGTCATTTTTTAACCCGGTTACTTTTTCTTTTCCTGACGATAAAAAATGATCTCTTCTTTTAAGTGGTGTAATTTAGGAATGTTGCAGAATTGACAAGCAAAGATCAATGAGATCAATCCAATCTGAGGAGACATAAGGGACTAATATTTTATGATTTGTAAAAGCATTTAGAAATCTTGAATCCGACATTCACAATGTGTCTCATACTGACCCTGACCCCCCCCACCCACATCTCAGAGTGTTTACCAGTGGCAGAACCTAACGCCAAGCTGGGGCAGGCGCTGTCATTATGAAGCGCTTCGAGACATTGTCCTGCGTGAAGGGTGGGGCAGTATCATCAATTACTACATTTTACAGAAATTTCCTGTGAAGCTCTATGAAATGTTTCGACATTATAGGATTGTAATTATTATGATTAGAAATTAAGACTGAATGTGAGTATTCCCTAAAATTATGCATGATTTAATCTGAAATATTAAAAAGAATTTTGAAGCCTAAGAACAGTTAGAGATTTGTCGGCTCTGAAATCAATCCATTGGGAAGATCTGACACACAAGTGATGATTAATCTGTTCATTGGATAAATTGCATATCAATTGATGTCTTCTCTATTTAAGTTATATATGTAATAGAGACAAACCATAATAATAATCCTTGTATTTGATATACCTCATTATCATGTCATTGAGACGTCTCAAAGCACATTACAGAATATATTCTAAAATGTAGTGACTGTGTATTTAGTCATGAATTGAGTGAGTGACCAACAACAACAATAATAACAAATTACATTTGTATAGTGGCTTTCACGTCAGGAGGACGGAGCCTTGAGGGAGCCCTGGTCACAGGTGGACAAAATGTAATTTGTCACTTTAACAGAGGCTGTTTCTGTACTGTGGGCGGCACGGAAACCTGATTGGAGTCGTTTGTATAGGGAGTGGCAGGAGAGCAAGGAGCGAAGCTGGGAAGCAATGACTTGTTCAGTTATCTTGGAAAAGAATGGGAGATTGGAGATGGGGCGGCAGTTAGTGTGCAGGGATGGGTTCAGGGAAGATTTTTTGAGGATAGGGGTGATGGCGGCTGTTTTTAAGGGGGTGGGAATGTGCCATTGGACAGGGAGAGGTTGATGAGGTCTTTGAGGAGGTGGAGCTGGGAGGTAAGGAGAGAGGTAGGAATGGGGTCGAGGGAGCAGGCGGTCGGTTTCATGCGGGTTATAGTGATGGTGAGAGAGGAGGGGGAGACAGATTCGAAGGTGTGGAGGAAGGGATGGGTAAAGGCCGGAGGATGAGAGGAGGTAGGGAGGGGGAAGTGGTTGGGAGGTCTGAAGTGGCTGATCAGATCCCCTCGATTTTATTCTCGAGGAAATCCAGCATCTCCTTGCAGTTGGCGTTGGATGGTGGAAGCATGAGAGAATAGTCGGAGGAGATGGTTGGTGGTGGAGAAGAGGAGCCTGGGGTTGTCCTTGGCCTCCAAGATTATCTTGGAGCAGAAGGATGATTTAGCAGAGGCGAGGGCAGAGAGGTAAGTTTTGATGTTGCCCAGCCAGATCTGCCGATGGACCATTAAATCAGATTTGAGCAAGGTGCATTCAGCGGCACGCACCTGTGTCTTGAGAGTGTGGAGGTGGCTGGTGTACATGGGGAACTTGCGTGATTAGGAGACGGTTCGGGAAGTGAGGGGAGCAAGGACATTGAGAGTGGTGGAGAGAGAGTTGTGGAAGAGAGTGACCAGAAGGATAGGTCATTGCCGAAGGAAGCCCAAAGGGGGAGAAGTTCAGATGACTCCTGGGCAGCGGAAAGGGACGAGTGGGGGGAGANTTTTTTCCAGGGGCAGTAGGAAATTGAAGTGGGTTGGATGGCGGTGGGGAGAGGTTGAGGAGTTAAGGTAGATGAAGTAATGGTCCGAGATGGCTTTGTTGGTGATGTGATGTCTGAGACTCTGAGGCCCCGGATAATCACCAGATCAAAAGGGTGGCCGTGGACGTGGATAGCAGAGTGGATGCGGAGGGAGAGGTTGTGAGAGGAGCGGACTGAGGAGAAGTCAGCGGAGATAGAGCAAGAGTGGGTGAAGTGCAGGTAGAAGTCGCCTACAAGTAAATAATTTTACCCCCGGAAAGCGATCCGTCAATCGACTAAGCAACAGGGTTCCTAGTTGTTGTTGGTAAACGAAGGTGTGTGGAGTAAGGAAACTTGCCTTAGGAAAATAGATGGTAATTGAAAACAAAGCAAGTTTATTGTGCAACTTAGTAATTCTGTATCATAACAGCATGGATTATTTCTGTAGTTGTTATTACCATTGTGAGTATTTACTGGGTAACACGTGATTTCTGCAGTGCATGGTTGAAAGGCACACAGCTGGTTAAACAGCGAAAATCGTATATTACGCCCATATTCACAGAAAAAATAGGCCTTTAAAGCTGCACATTATGGTCATTGTCTCATGGACTAAACAATACACGCTTGGTATGAATTAATAATTCTTTGTCCTCCAAGTTACAAATTGTGCATTTGACTCTTATGATACCAAATTTAAAAAATCCTTGCATTTGTGTAGCACCTTTCATGTTGGGAGGATGGTCCAAAGTGCTTCACAGGATTCACTGTGAAAAGTTGCGACTATGTATTTATAGGAGAACGTGGCAACCCAATTGGTCACAACAATGTCCTTCAAACAGCCATGAAATGAATGACCACTTTTATTTGGGGGATAGAAATGGTAGCGGAAATGCAGTATCTGTACTAACTAATGGAGCACTTTAATCATGAACATTTATTGTTGGATTAGAAAAATCATCAGGGAACGATTTGAAAAAAAAGCAAAACCATTAATAACAAACATTAAAAAAAAACACTGATGATATAGACACTATCGCCCTCAGAGTGTTCATGCGTTTTCATAAAACAAGTTCCTCTTATTGAGCTGGTTGGCGACACAGCTTCTGCATTCAAATGGTCCCTGCTGTTTTTCTTGGTTAGCATTTAAACAAACTGGCTGTGTCCATTGTTGAACTAACCAGTTTGTAATCTGTGGTCTGAGAAAGGAAGTGAGTTTTAGATTAACAATAATGTATGCAATATCTGTGAGAGGAATCCTCTGCCGTTCGTGGACTACAGGATGGGATTGTCAGTTTGCAGGACAAGATCTTAGCCCTGACTTGTTTATTGCTGGCACGTCCACTGGCTGTCACTGGCAACTTTGGGCCCAATCATTAAGACAGGTTCGGGGAGTGGGGAGTTTACGCTCACTCTCTGTCCTCAGTTATTGACTGGCTATCAATAATGCGATAATGATCACCGGTGACAATTAACACATCACAATTTGTACCCCACCACTTCAAAATCATTCATTCGTAGAAAAGCAAGTCCTTAAAATGGCTAATGAGCGCTCAGATATTTTCTGAGCTTTTGTGTATATAAATGTTATTTTACACACTGGACATATAAATTCTATACCTGTACTGTGTGGCCCTAAATGTACCATGACTGATCCAGATATGTAAAATATATGAGTCTTGTGTGAATTATATAACAATATAATAAGACATATATGCATAATATTATGCATAATAATATGTCAGATGTATAAATTTGCAGTTAACAATTAAAATGGTAAAAATTATACGTTTTATTTCAGCTTTCCAATTAAATAGGATAAACATTCGAGGTGAAGTGACTTTAATATTTAAAACATCTCTATTTACATGGTGAAATATGTTGATAGAACAGAATTATAATAGAATTAGAAAAAGTAGTGACCATAGTATCTTTCTAGCCTGTTCAGCTCTGACGGAAGCCAGTCAGTCAAACCCACTATTAGTAAAGCTTTTGAGCTTATCTGCTTTCCTGATCTGTGGTATTTGTGTCGTGTGGGAACATCTGTGTGCTTTCTGGCAGTTGAGCAAATGGTAGATAAAAAGCTTTAATTGTACAACAAGATCCATTTACAGCACCGATCTTATTGCAAAACATATGAATGATAATTGCGACACTTTTTTTTATATCCGTAAGCAGATACAAGAGGCATTATCTAAATTTTTTAAAAAAAGGTTTTTTGGTCATCTTCCCAAAACACCCCCCTTTGGCCCCCACTACTCCCTTCCCAAATCCACCCCAGCTCGGGTGCAAACCCTCAACTGTCTAGCGCTTTGGGACGTCCTCCAGATGTGAAAGACGCTATATAAATGCAATTTGTTGTTGTTGAACTTTAGCTTCTCTGCATATAAATCGTGGTAGATAGCAATAATAACAACCTGTATTTATATAGCGCCTTTCTCACGGGATAGTATCTCGAAGCTCTGACCTCATAGCATCACGTTCTCCCAATGTGAAAGGTGCTATACAAATGTAATTTGTTGTTGATACCGAGCCTTGGATATATAAAAAACTGGCAGAACAAAACAAGGAGTGCATTCAATGAAGCACAATAATTTGTTTCGAATGTAGTAAATTGATATTGCTGAGGGAGGGAGGAAATGTGCTCGACAGGCCTCTGAATGTAAACACATTGTTTAAGATTTAAGATTTTGTTCTTTAAGATTTGATGCTGAGCTTTGTCTGGGTGTTTGTGAAAAGAAAAAGCACAAAATGGAGAGAAAACACAACCTACTATTTCCTTTAGATATCAGAATAGCAATTTGTCACTCCTGTCCAACCATGTTACAGACATAGGCACCAGGATCAGAGGATATCAGAGAGATAGAGAGGTGACAGTGAGTGGATGGATTTATAGGTGAGAGTGAAGATCTTGAAATTGATCCACTGGGAGAATACTGAGAGTTCCACGTGCGTATGACTGGTATAAAGCATTGTCATTAGTTAAAACCATAGAACCATGGAAATTTACAGCACTGAAGAGGGCCATTCGGCTCATTGTGTCTGTGCTGGCTCTTTTAATGAACAATCCTTTCAGTCCCATAGGATTACTCCTTAAAGGTCTCCTGGATGTCACTTGAGGAGGTAAAAGTGAGGTCCAACAGTGGCTACACAACGGTGCAAAGTTTTGATTGTGGCTGATAGCCGGGCTGTCGTCTCTCAGCAACTTGCAGCCTTAAGGTTGCCTAATTTCAGCTAACAAGCATGTAGGAGAATTGGCAAAAGAACCAGAGGGGCGACAAGGAGAAGTTTTTTACCCAAAGTGTTGTTACGGTCTGGAATGCACTGCCTGAAAGGGTGGTGGAATCAGATTCGATAATAGCTTTCAAAAGGGAATTGGTTAGACGCTTAAAAGGGAAAAATTTGCAGGGCTGTGGGTAAGAGCGGGGAGTGGGACTAACTGATAGCTCTCTCAAAGAGCCAGCACAGGCACGATGGGCCGAATGGCCTCCTTCTGGGCTATAAGATTCCATTCTATGAAGTAAGCAGCCAATAGTGAAATGTAACTGGTGCTCCACTGTGATATACTGAGGGACAGAAATATGTTCCATTACTCTCACTTGACACAGTAAGGTTTGGCTCTTAGTCATTTCAAATAGATTTTTATTTTACTGGCCTTGGTATGCTGGAGATTGAGAATTAGTGGTGAAAAACTCACTTATTACCAGTAACGATTGTAATGTGTCGCATTTTTCACCACTTTAGTTTTAGAAAAATGTCCTCAAATCTCCCTTGGCACAACACAATTTTTTCTCACCTCCATTCTTCCATAAAATGCACACAGTCACACCACTTTATAGTGAACCACTTTATCCCGTGAAGCGCTTTGAGACGTCTTGACGATGTGATAAGGCATTCTATCAAATCCAAGGTTTAATATAATTATTATTATCCTCCGCCTCATGCACACACACACACAAAGAGTGATAAAACGCTTTAAGTAGGGAACATACTGATTGAAACTGATTTATTATAGTAAATATAGCTATTTATTTTTGTACAGTTTAACAAAATTGCCACTGACCTGAGCACTCGGGTGCCTATTGCCTACGTGACATTCGGTGTATGATGAGAACAATTTTAAACCTCAGGCTTTAATTCAAATTGCTGATTCCACTTAAAAAGTTAAATTTTCCTGCAAATATCAACTCCATTTCAATAGGAATCTAAAATTCATGATGGTTTAATCCATATGTATGAACTCTATTCTGTTAACCTTCCCACTTCAGCTGTGCGGTTAGGACATGAGGTTAAAAGCTGCACTTTGCATTGTACCACTGTGTGCAGTGCATTAGATGAAACATTGTGCCCACATCGCCCCTCCTACAATGTGAGACAGAAAATCTGTTTTTATGTGGTTTGCTCATTTACTGTGCAATTATTGAATCTAGTATGAACAATGTGCTAACAGGATCCAAATGAGAACAGAACAACTACAAACTACAAATTGTACATATGAGATTTTCTTTACCCCTAACAGGCTTTGATTTTTTATCTTCACAATAACAAGTGTGCACAATCATTTGATCCTAACATTTGAGAGTATGCATATGCAAGCTCTTGGCCTTGTGACATTTCACTTTCAAAATGCGCAGTGACTTTGATAGTGGGTGCTTTGAATGGGATTTTCCAGCTGTATATGCACACTGTCAAAGTCACTGCACTTGATGTTCAAGGAAATTCAGTGTACTTTTTCACTGAAAATTGGAATGTTGCGAATTGAAAGCATCACTTTTCATTTTTATCAAATTTGGGTCCGAGTCAGTGGATCACTAAAGAACACAAGATTGGTTTAGAAGAAAAACGTCCTTCAGTCCATTTGATCTCATCCTCCCACAACACATACCTTACCATGCTTCCATCACACATGAAACTATTTTTTAAATGAGTCCAGTGTCTTGTCTTAAACCACCCTTCCTAGTAATCTGTTCCAGTCGTTAATTATCTTGGTTCAATGTAACACTTGTCTTCTGTCCTGAAATTGCCCTTTGCAATGCAAAACTAAATCCTCTTGTTCTACTTCTTGGTCTATCCTAAAGTACTGTGGAGTCCTGTAGAGTATTTATTAGAGAACTTGCCTCCCAAGCGAGAGGACCGTCTTTGATTCTGGGGTAGGGCGAAACTTTAGGCAGGTTTCCTTACTCCAAACGCCTCTGTATATGGAACCCGATTGTTAGTCGAATGGCAGATTGCTTTTCTGGGGTAAAAATCCAAATAGTGAAGTAACTCAACAAAAAAATCAGTTATGATCATATCTGGGAACAGTGACTCCACTTTGTATGCACAATGTATGTGAAATGGCTGCCCTGGTGCCTTTGGGCCCAACCAATTGAAAGAGAAGACAATTCCACACCTACATTTTGTCAATGATATGATAATTAACACCGATAGTAATGCACACATTACAATTTTTAACCCATAAAAAGAGACTTTAACTAAGGCAAAACACAGCTTCTCCTTCACTCATTTCAGCATAAAACAAGAAACCTTTCTGGTTTTACAGACTGGTACACATTGTTTTCAATCTGTATTAATGGACAGCATCACCCTCTGCCAAGCACGTGAAGTGAATACTAATTAACCAAACCCAGAGATAAAATACACGGCATTCTTTCTAAGCAGAACTATAAACTTTCAACATATGCCACTCAAGCCAGTGTCTCACTAATGTACAGTGGATATCACATTGCAAATTCTTATACAACTCTTGAGGAGGTAATTTAATCAATTTTTGTAATGGTATCATCAGGCAGGTAGTGATAAGATCTATAGTAAACAAGTAGAAACTGCATTAAGGGAATGAGATAGAAGTGACTTTGTTTTGTTGAAGTGAGAATGTGAGGTTCATTTATAATTCAGTCATCTCTGCAAAGAGTATCACGTTCTACCATGATTACACTTGTAGAACACCAGGGTGCTACATGCTTAACATCACCGCTACTTATAGTGTCCCTGAGTCTCCAACAAAGTTTAATTTCTAACTGAAAAGTTAGAGAATCTTTATTTCATAAGCAGATCTTATAATACAAATAAAGGATAGAGGGAGCATTCTGGGGTCTAAACGTTCCGAGATACTGTCTGGCGTGAAGGGTGCTATATAAATGCAAGTTGTTATTGTTGTTGTTTGGGATTCACTGCTGTGAGCAATTGGCTGCTATGTTTCGTCCACAAAATATACATTCAATTGACTTTATGGTATATTCTTTGAAGCGCTTTGAGACGTCTCCAACATGTGATAAGGCGTTATGTCAAATACAAGGATTATTATTATTAGAAGACTAAATGGCACATATGGATCCAGATTTGGAGCAAGTGCACCATAGATTTACTAAGATATTCCCAGCGATAGGAGGCTACAGCTATCAAGAAAGATTGGGCAATTTAGAGCTTTTATCTCTGGAGATGAGATGTTTGAGAGGGCACCTGATAAAGGTGTTTAAAATTATGAAACTGTTTGATAAACTGAACAAAAATGAGCTGTTTCCTCTTGTTGGCGAGTCCATTACAAGGGGAATAAATATAAGATAGCCACTAGCAGATCTAAAGGAGAGTTTAGGAGGAACCTCTTTACATAACAGGTAGAGAGAATGAGAACTCACTGTCAGACACTATGGTTCAAGCAGAAAGCAGCAATGTATTTAAGAGAAAATTGATATATACAAGAGGGAGAACGGAATAGAGGGTCATTAGGAATTAGGTGGGTGAAATCAATAGGGTGAAATCTGCAATAATTATTGCATGTGAATTGTTAAGAAATGTTGCAAATTATACTTCTCACTCAGGACAGACAAAGCTGAGGGCAAAGTACTACAGATGCTGGAAATCTGGTGTAACCACAGAAGTCGCTGGGAACACGCAGCAGGTCACGTAGCATCTATGGAGGAAAATGAGTTAAAGTTTCAGGTCAACAACCTATTGTCAGAACTGAAAGTGGTTGTGATGTGAGAAGTGATTCAATGGGTAACTTGCCACTTAACAGACACTGTGTGTTGTGTTTAGCCCCTCAGGTGTTTGCCTAAGAATGGTATTCGGCTTTAGGTTAAGAACTTAAATCCAATGGTGGTGACTCATCTGCAATTGTGGCTTCTAGTAGCTGAGTATCCAACCCATACGTTTGGTCAGCAAAGTTTTTACAAGCATTTTTAAAACTAACAACAGGAAAAACATATACCTTGAGGTTTCCCCAGACAAGTATCTAAAGAAAATGGCAGATAATCTTTTCTTGGAGTGTTACACACAAATGTATTAAAGAAGGTTATAATAATTTGGTCACTCAGTCCACGGCTGTTTGTGGGACACTGCTGTGCGCAATTGGTTGCCGCGTTTCGCCCACAAAATATACAGTCAATCCATTTTACAGTATATTCTGTGAAGCGCTTTGAGAACGTCTCGAAGATGTGATAAGGCGCTATGTCAAATGCAAGGATTATTATTGTTACCTTCTTCCCCTAAGCCAATAAAGTTCATTCATACTAAAGATGTTACATTTTTATAGTGTTTTACGATGTCAAAAAGCACTTGTAGAAGTAATTATTGTCGAATGGAACCACAGAAGCTTAGACATTTACAGCACAGAAGAGGGTCATTCAGTCCATTTGTGTCCTTTGAAAACTTGGAATATAGATTCTGCCTCAACCACAGGGTATTCCATATTCTAACCACTCTGTACGTGAAACAAATTCACCGAACCGCCCCATTTGCTCATTTACTGACTATCTTAAGTTAGTAAATGAAGTGCTTTGAGACGTCTTGAAGACGTGATAAGACACTATATCAAATGCAAGGATTATTATTATTATTAAATCGATGCTTTCGTCACGGACTCACGAGCCAAAATGCTGTAGTTGTTTTTTATAGGCAAACTCAGCAGCAATTTGCACCTGCAAAGCCCCACAAATAACTATAAGTTGTATAATGAATGAATCTGGAGGAGCTGGTCAGGACAATGGAAGAAACTAACTTCTGTTCATGAATAATATCAGGAGACATTTAACATTTACTTGGCAAACAGGACCTCATCTTAACAATCTCATCCAAAGAAAGGCACCTCCAGCAAGTTTTGGTGGGGGGAGTGGGGGAGTGGGGGGTGGGGGTGTTAGCCAGGTGTCTGATACAGACATAAACCCATCACCATACTTCAGGGTATCCAAACCAACTGAGAATTTCATGCATCCCACCTACACATGGAAATTGTTGGAATGTAATGCGCACTCTCTCCCTGGAGGGACACACCCTGCTTACCTAATTCCAGAAAATATTAGGCACAGGTTGGCAAGAGCCAAGGCTTGGGGACCCCAGAGTGTGTGTTGGGATACTGCTGGAGTCCATCCAGCTAAAACCACAAAGCTTCCCATTGAGCGTACTGTCTGGCAAGCTTTTCTATTGCTTGTCCAGCTAGGACCACTCTACTTGTTAGGGCTTTGGCTTGCAGGGTTAATGGGAGCTGAGTGGGAAGATACCCTGCACCAGTGACTGGTCTGCTCTTCCAGGTCCTGCTGATGACCCAGACTGGCTGGTCCATCATCAGCAATGCCCTGGAATACTCTGGACCCACTTGGCAGTCAGGAACTAGACTACCGAGATCGCCACAGAGGGCTGTCTTGATTCTGACATCCTGTTGTCAAACATCTGGCCTTGGAACCAGTTCACCTCTCAGATTAGAATGTAGACATTGAGCTCAAGACCTGATACGGGGCATGAATCCACAACCTACTGAAGCAGAATCAAGACAAGAGTGCTTGGCGCCAACATTTGACAAAATCACATACTGTGTGCAGTGTGGTTTTCTGGTAGAAAGTTATTTATCCTGAACCAAATATTCCACTAATGGTATAAAATATTAAAGAATGCTACCAAGTGAATAGATCAGATAAAACTAAGTAGGGAGCAACATCCACAAATTATCAATAGAAGATTTAGCATGCCACACATACTAGACCAAGCCACAGTATTTCCTTCTGTTGGCCTACTTAGATTGTTTTCAAAGCATCAAAGGATTAATTGTGTTAATTCCTTTCCTGTGCTAAACCCAAGTCTAACCAATGCTCTGACATTCATTCATTCACTTTGAACAATTTCTTGGATTTTAAAATGTGTTAAGAAGAAAGCAAATACGTTAACATTTCGAAACATCTCAAAATGCTTCACAAGTAATTGTAGCAGCAAGTTCCCATGCACAGACATTTGAGATGAATGATCAATTAATCTGGATTGTTGGTCAGGACACTGGGAGAAATCCATTCTCTTTTTGACTGGTGTCTTTAATGTCCTTCTGAACGGGACCTGTTTAACATCTCAACTGAAACAGTACCTTCCCAGTACTTTGGGCACTTCACCCTCCCCAGAATGAATAAGATCTCCATATCCCTCCCTCCCTATAAAGGTTCCCTACAAAGGTTCTATGATGTGAAGTAAATTTGTTATTCTCAACACAGTATTCAATGATTCTAATTCAATAGCATAATGTTCAAATTTTCCATCATTTAACACAAATGTGTGGATTTGGTGTGCAATGCAGATAAAGCAGGGATTTTGCACTAATATTGATTTAGAGCGGGGAGAAAGATTACCCTGCTGTAGACTTTTACCATCATCTCAGCAGTTCTGTGCATGCAGAATTTGGTCTTAAATTCTTAAATTCTGCATTAATTTTGACATGGTTTTCAGTAGCTTTTCAACAAACCTTTTGGGAAAACGATTCAATTTTAAGGCCGCTTTTTAAGAATTGGCCAAATTACGCAATGATTTGGAATACCAGGAAAATAATGAAACTCTGTACTAAGGTGGAATATCTCCCCAAAGCTCCAGCCTGTTTGGTGGCACAGTTAAACTCCCTGTCACTGAATCCTTAACTAATTTATTCATTAATGCATGCACAGTGATAGTAGCAGCTGAACCAGGCAGTGATGGGCACATTGGGGAAGTATCCTTTTAATGTTTAATCTCCCGATGTAATAAACTCTCTGGATGAGTGAGCCTCCAGCGTAGTGTCATTCAACCCGTGAAGCTACGTGTACTGGAAAAGTCAGCTCAACACTTGCAGCAAGCTCGAGTGAAGCTGCGGAGATCGCTGCTGGTTTCCACATGCGGTAACGTTACATTAACCCAGAGTGTATTTATACCAATAAATCGCTGACCATCACATTGTGACTTGTCTGTGATATGGATAATGTATTGCTGGTAACGTTTGCATGATTGCATTTTGCAGGTGTGTGACTTTCATTCTGCTCTTGAGGATCACTGGTTTCCAACATGAAGCTGTGTCTAAGTCTTATGGGATTAAAGTTGCTTTTAAACGCATTCTTCATCATGGGTAAGGGTGGCTTTGTTTCTTTACTGAATCCTCTCTCCGCGTGTTTTAAATTTTCTATCACAGTACCTAGGTTTAAGTGAGTCATTTGACTTCACTGAATTGTACTCCACAACTTGGACAGTAAATAATAAATATGAATAAACTTTTCTTGGTAGAAGAGGAGAAATTGATTAAAAATTAGTAACTGTTAATAGAGACATTTAGACTGCAGAGAAACAGAACTTGAACCCTACTAAAACCCCTCTTTGCTTTCATACAAAGCTGCCCAGCTTGTTTCTTACCTTACCATCGGTGGCCGGGCCTTCAGCCTCTCAGCCCCGAGGCTCTGGAACTCTATCCCCAGTGCCTTCGCCGCCTCCTCCCTTTCCTCCTTCAAGGCCGGTCTCAAGACCTTTCTCTTTGACCGTGCCTTCAGCTCCCCTCTCGACTCTCTACCCCTCCTCGCTCCCTCCCTTCCCCCCCCTCACCCTGACCATTTCCCCCAAGGCTCGGGTCCTGACCCAACTGTCCAGCGCCTTGGGACGTCCTCCCGACGTGAAAGGCGCTCTATAAATGAAATCTTGTTGTTGTTGTTACAGGTTCATTGCGTCAATTGTTAAATCTAGACACTGATGATTATATTTTGTGAGTTTCGGTGGCTATATATTTTATATTTATTCCTTTCCTTACTGTACCAAATTAATTTGGGTGAAAAAATCGATTTTTTTTAAGCTAAACAATTTAAATTTGAGCTTATGGGTTTTGTGTTCACCAGGCCAACCATTCTGCCTGTTCCATTGACAGAGTGTGTTATACACTTTGGCTTATCCAACAGACATTACCAATTTCACATGTATTTCTTCTCTATTTCGCCTTACAATAAAATCCTGTGACGAGCTTTGAGACTTTTCATCAATGTGATAATACACTTTATTAAATGCAAGGTTTATTATTATAGAAGAAAATTTGGATTTTGAGCAGTGCAGATATGCGAGTCTGTTATAAAATGGAAGATGTAAGTTTTATCTTAGTGGTATTAGTACACTGTTCAAAACATCAGTTAACACACTCAAGTGCTGCGAGAAGTCTGTTAAGGCAGACAAAACATCATTTTTCACTGTACTTGAGGCTATACATAGTCAGGCTTGCCAGGATTCCAAACAAATTGGTAGACACAATATTTGTAGTAGTTGGTGATCTACAATGTGATGAAAATAAATGCTTTTATTCCTGCTCACTTGTATTCTTTCTATTCAAATGATTATTAACTAATGACTACCTTGGCTGTATGAACAGAAGCTGAATCAGCAGATGGAAGGTACGCTCATCTGCTATTGAAGACCTTATTTGAGGACTATACGAATGCTCTCAGGCCTGTAGAAGATACGGATCGAGCGCTTAATGTCACTTTGAAGGTCACACTCTCCCAAATTAAAGATATAGTAAGATCCACCTATACGTCTTTGTCTCTCTGTGTCCTTCGAATTTGCCTGTATAAGCATGCAAAATGTAATTATAAGAATATAATTGAGCTTAATTCAAATAGCTATTTCTATTTTAGAATTTATAACCGTTCAAGGCTTGAAATCCCCAAATCTTAGCTCTTGTCAATAAGCACCTAAACTTTGTGGGATTTGGTAAACACAGTCCACTGTTGAGGGGTTGCACCACATACTCCATTCCAGACAGTGCCATACATATGGAACTTTCAGTAGTTTGGTTTGGATACTCTTAAGCATGATGCTGGGTTGGTGTCCCTTTGTGATACCAATACTGTATTCCTGATGAGAAAGGTGTCAGTGGACAAGTTTGATTTTTTTTTCTACTGGAACAATATCACCTGACCTAAAACATGCAATTTTTTTTATTTCAGTGGTCATTCATCATTGTTGCACAATGTAATGCTCCTTATCTATTTAAAAGGTTTTGAAAACGTTGGTGGCTAAATTTTACTTGGTCCTAATTTTAGGTTAAATTTTGTTCCACGTTGTGGCAAAGAATGCACTTGATATTTCCCCCCTTCCCCTGACGTATATCTTTGCAACATTTAAATTATAATGTGACTTTAAGAAAGAGGACATTCTGTAATGAAAAAATAAGCATTTCAATAGTGATTAAACTATTATCCTCTTCAATTATGTGATTTTACTTTTTCATTCTCATAGGATGAAAGGAACCAAATTCTGACTGCTTACCTGTGGATTCGACAAATTTGGTTTGATGCTTTCCTTACGTGGGACAGAGATAAATATGATGGGCTTGATTCCATCCGAATACCTAGTTCCTACTTATGGAGACCCGACATTGTCTTATATAATAAGTAGGTCAAAATGGCATTGATTCACATTGTCAATTGCCATAATGTTTAAGTTAAACCAAAGTTCAGATGGATGCTAAAGATACAATTTTTTGAATAAGTACAAGGTTAGTGATCACACTGCTCTGCCCAGCAGTGTTAAAACTTAAACATGTAAAACTACCAAGAAGCCCCATTGAGGGTACAGATCTCTCTGTTTATAACACGTTTTAGGATCATGCGATAATTCAGTTGATTGACTCTTCTATGTCCCTCTTTCCCCTTGGAATTATGCTCTTTCAACATCCTTTGGTACTTCTCCCCTTCCTCCCTCTCCTTCTCTCTCTCTATAGCTATCACTTTCCCCTCTCAGAAACTTCCCTTCCTGAAATTGAGAATAGCTAGATGGAAGGGGATAGGAAACAGCTATATTAAAAAACAACTCTTTCAAAATGTAGGTTGCTGTTTGCTTGTTGACATGTGTTTTAAAACTGTTGCTGAATATTTTCCCATTTACCCGTTAAGATTTTGTTTTTTTCCGAAGACGCCTTAACTTTTGGTGACTTATTATTTCAGGGCAGATGATCAATCCGGAGAATCAATGGAGACAAATGTGGTGCTGAGGTATGATGGGAGGGTAACATGGGATTCACCAGCGATTACTAAGAGCTCGTGTGTGGTCGATGTTTCTTATTTTCCATTTGATAATCAGAGGTGCAACCTCACATTTGGCTCATGGACGTACAATGGAAACCAGGTAGACATCGATGATGCACTCGACAGTGGAGACCTGACTGATTTTGTGGAGAATGTTGAATGGGAAGTACATGGGATGCCAGCCACAAAGAACGTAATAATTTATGGATGTTGTTCGGATCCATACCCAGATATCACATACACATTAATCCTGAAAAGGAGGTCGTCCTTCTACATTTTTAACCTGTTGCTCCCCTGTGTAATGATCTCATCCCTAGCTCCTTTAGGGTTTTATCTGTCAGCAGATTCTGGAGAGAAAGTATCACTGGGCGTGACTGTGCTTCTGGCTCTGACTGTGTTTCAGTTGATGGTTGCAGAAAGCATGCCTCCCTCAGACAGCGTCCCACTGATTGGTAAGTGACTTGCTTCCCATTTTAACAATGCTCTTATATTTAGACACAAATATAAGAACATTAGAAAAACATGAAGTCATGAAGAATAGGCTGAAACTCCAATGCAGTGTTGGGGGTGCGCTGCATTGTTATGGTGCTGCCCTTTGGATGAGATGTTAAACTGAGTCCTAACTGCCTGTACAGGTGGATATTAAAGATTTCAAGGCACTCTCCAAGAAGAGAAGGGAGTTTATCCTGTGTCCTGGCAAACAATCTCCTTGCAAAATTAGTCATTCATTTCATGGCTGTTTGTGGGGCATCACTGTGCACAAATTGGTTGCTGTTATTGCCTAAAAATACACATTCAATACATTTTACAGTAATCTTATGAAGCACTTTGAAACATCATAACAATGTGCAATATCAAATGTAAGGATAAATCTGCAATGACAAAAGGCAATTTTTGGCTTGTCAAGACCATTTCACCCACAGCCCACACAGGACGATCTATCATTGATCCCTTAACTTCAAGGATCCTATAAGCAGAGGTGTTAATATCCCCATAAGACTCAATTCCCTTTCCCAGCAGATATTGATCCAGCTTTGGTTTAAAGGGATCAATTGCTTCAGAACTACTCACATTTGTGAGTGACTGATCGACTTATTCTGGGGATGGGGAGGAAATCCAGCTCAAAGCATGTGAATTTATTATTCTTGTCCTGCAGTCCACCACAACTCATCCAAGTTAAATAGTCTGCTTACTTTAACCCCATTAGTAGAAACTGCATTAGAAGCACATACTGTTAAAGGTCGACAAGCAGAGAATAATGAACACTTACTGGCAAAGGTCAGTAACTTACCACCAAGGGAGGATAGATTTCTATGTACTGAAAATGGATTAAGTTAACTAAAAGATACCTGCTCCATGTGAAATGTAAATGCATAGTATCCTAAAGGGATTTTGTGGTATTATGTTCATATAGAGCACTGAGAAGATTAATTTACAGTAATTTACCATGACTTGTCATGTTTAGTTTAAAAGCAATGGGATGTCCTCCTGACGTGAAAGGTGTCATATAAATGCAATTTGTTGTTGTTGTTACTTTTGTTGTTGTTTTACTGTATGACTGACCACTCATTTTGACATTCTGTAAAAATATAGTATTCAGCATTATAACATGACCTCTTAGTCTCAAACTTCAACCGTAAATCCCATTGCTGAAATGAAAAGAAATGTATGAAATAGCTATGCGGCAAAATATGTTTTTGAATCAATTTCTTATACCATTTGAGGGATCGCTTTAATACATCAATATTCTAGTTTAGCATGTAAGTGTTATCAGTATAATTGTTATATAGAATTTATATTATTGTGTTTAAAGCTGTATTTGGAGGAATTTTAAAAAGTATCTCTATATGGTGGTTACAGTGTAGATGTGGTGCTTGTAGTACAGTGATGTGAGTTAATTAGACAGGATTACATTGCAGGCTTCATGTAGATCTCACCCTAGGCTAATTGTAAGTTATGCAGTCTGTGAATGCATACTAATAAACTTCAGAGCTCCAGTAAACCTACGCCTGAAGGCCAGTTAAAAGTTTAACATTAATAAAGGAACACTGGACCTGACAGCTCTTTATTAACACTGTAGTAAATGTATGCTCCCAAATGATATGACTTACGTGAAGTTTACTGCATTAATAATTAATATTTACAATCTTACGGGCAGCCTGGTGGACCACTCAAGAACTCTTTGAACTTGACATTTTAAGTTTAAAAGTTCTCTTTGTGTCAGCTTGAATTAAGCCATACCACTTCCTGTGCAGAGCCCAGGTGTGAAAGAGAGAGGTTGGAGGTTAGAGATAACAGAAAGCTGACTTGTCAGACAAGCTATTTCTTGTACCCTGCCCAGAATTGTGTGTGGTCTGCTAGAACAGGCTGCCCAGAAAGGGCAACAGCACTGACATTTTGGATGGACTTGGGCTTTTAAGAGAATCAAGAGATTTTTGAGGGATAAAGAAGGACCTCGCACAAAAGAGTAAAGCAAGCTTCTTAGAGGCTGTATTAACAATGGAAGAGATAATAATAATAATCCTTGATTTTGATAAAGCACCTTATCACGTCTTCAAGACGTCTCAAAGCGCTTCACAGAATATACTCTAAAGTGAATTGACTGTATATTTTGTGGGTGAAACATGGCAGCCAATTGCGCACAGCAGTGTCCCACAAACAGTCGTGGATTGAAGTACCAATTTTTTTTGTGTTATGTTTCGTCCACAAAATATACAGCCGATTCATTTTACAGTATATTCTCTGAAGTGCTTTGAGATGTCTCAATGACGTGATAAGGCGCTATATCTACTGCAAAGATTATTATTATTATTATTATTATTATTATGCGAGTTCATTTCAGAACTAATAGCAAAGTTAAGAGTTCTAGCCTGAAAAAAAGAGTTGAGTGAAGTTAACAAAGGCAAGAAGTGGTAGCTGTTGGTCAAACTTGTAGCTGTGAAGAAACTGTGGACACACACTTCTGTTGATCAGCAGTTACCAAGCCTGATGCTGTGGACTTAAAGGGAAACTCAGCGCCTTGGGACGTCCTCCCGACGTGAAAGGCGCTCAATTAAATGGAATCTTGTTGTTGTTATTATCAAACACCAAGACCTTTACTGAGAAGAATGATTTCACTCCGTGTTTTCTAGGAATTGAAAAATAGCAAGATTTCCATTGCCGTATGAAAGAACATAGAGGAGATCAACGTTTAGTGAGCTGCTTATTGTACTGCGAGGGGAATGCAGTTGTGTGCACTTGAGACGGTCCAATCTGAAGGAATTTGTTGATTGTGGCATAGAATCATCAACAATAAATAGGATCAGTTTGAACTGGGATTGGAACAGGCCATTGATTTAAGGAAGGAATAAAGCGGGAAGCAAAATGAGCCCTTTATCTTCTTGAGCTGAAAACAGTCAAAGAATGAGGCATCAATTTATAGTAAAGTTAGCGATTCGAGAGGAAACTTGTTACTCATGAGCGTAGCTGGTGGAAGATCTTATCATTAGCATATAAAATATACCGTACGCACATTAAAAAAAATGAATAATACGCCAATCAGCTCCTTTTAAAAGCACTCAATAAATATTTGTTTAAGAATGGGATCAAAGGTTATGCAGTTGGACCTAAAGGATAGCATTGGCTTGGTTTCCTGAACGGCTGATATCACAGATGTGACTTGTGGAATGTGTCTAGTATTGGTTATAAACTTCTGGGCTTTTTCTTGGTTACCCTGGGGATCTGAGAAATCTCACAGAACTTTATCTTACTGAAACATTTATCTATGAAAGAAGATTGAGCTGGACTGATGGTCCTCAGTAAGATATATTTTAGCATAAGCATGACAACAACAACAAAATTACAATTATAGAATGCCTTTCACATCAAGAGGACGTCCCAAAGTGCTGAACAGTCAGGTGTCGGGGCCCGAGCATGGGGGAGGGGTGGGGTAGGGGTGAGGAAAGGCACAGAGGTGGGAGGGAGATCAAAGGCACGATCGAAGAGAAGGGTCTTGAGGCCGGCCTTGAAGGAGGCAAGGGAGGAAGCGAGGCGAAGGGACCGTGGGATGGAGTTCCAGAGTGTGGGGGCAGAGAGGCTGAAAGCCCGGCCACCGATGGTAGGGCGGGTCGGGTGGGAGACACGGAGCAGGCCGGAACCCGCTGAACGGAGGGAGCGGGCAGGTTGGTAGGGAGTCAGCAGGTCAGAGAGGTAGGGGGGAGCAAGGCCATGGATGGCCTTAAAGGTGAGGACGAGGATCTTGAACTCTTGAACTCGATCCTCTGAGAGATGGGGAGCCAGTGGAATCGGGCGAGGGTGGGAGTGATGGGGTCACGGAGCCTGGTGCGTGAGAGTACACGACCTGCAGAGTTTTGGATGATCTGCAGCTTGTGAAGGGAAGAGTTTGCAAAGTAGAAGGAAAGTATTTGAAAGACCAAATAAGTATTTGAAGGACCAAATGCCCTTTTCCAATTCTATCCTTCCTAATGTTTTCGATTATGCTAAAAAAAGTTGTCGTCCTAACCTTATAAGAATTTTTTCTTCCAAAATGACAACCTATTCCAATGTTTGTCCCTTTTCTTTATTATTATTATTCAGGTAAATACTATATAGCAACGATGACAATGATCACTGCTTCCACTGCGCTGACCATTATCATCATGAATATTCACCACTGTGGGCCAGATGCCAAACCAGTTCCAAAATGGGCAAAAGTGATCATATTGCAATATATGTCAAAGATGTTTTTTGTGTATGAAATTGGTGAAAACTGCACAATGTCACAAAAAAAAGAGGAAAAACGGGACTATAAGATGCAAATTAATAATTCTAAAACAAATGCAAAGTTTAGAAAGGAACAGGAGATGAGAATAAAGGCACAGTTTTCCAAAGAATACCATAGCAACACGATGACACTGAAGGAGGAAGAGTCTCGGTCTGTGATACCACTACAGCGCTGTCCAGTTTGCAATCAGAAAGAGTCCAATGGCCAATCTAACAGAGGTGCTGCGGACAGCTATGCCAGTGAAGAAGATGTTGACCTGACCCCCTGCATCTGTTCCTTTCATCAAGGCAGAGTGGCAAAAAATATTGAATTTATTGCTAACTGCTTCAGAGAGCAAAAGGCGACCAATGCTAAATCCGCAGAGTGGAAGAAAGTGGCCAAAGTCATTGATCGATTCTTCATGTGGATATTCTTTGTAATGGTGTTTTTCATGAGCTTTCTGATCATAGGAAAGGCAACCTAGCTTTATTTTATTTGTTCCTGTTCTGTATTAAATATAATCTTTTCTTACCTTGCAATATAAAAAGGGTTACCTTTGTGCAAAAAACGCACAATGCATAGTGTAAACAATACCTGTGGAATATGATTTTATATGCTGTTTATTTCTACTGTGCTATTCTGCAGTAACATTTTAATATTGATGCAAGTGAAGCTTGAAAGTGACAAACTCTACAATTGCAACTGGTTCGGAATGGTCACTGCACCAAGTTAATGCATCACTAAAAAGATCATTTTGGCTATTCTAAACATGCACATACCATACAATCCATACATACACATGTATATGTAAAACCCAGCAGGAGCTGCACATACAGGTTATTACATTATTACATGATGCAGAGTAAGTCTTCCAAAATATTACATCCCCAAATCTAATTTGCAGGAGCAGGAACACATTACTGATGTCGTACAACAATCTGGGAGGAGCAGTTTTCTCAGCAGCAGCTGCTCTGTATGAATATAACTGCAGCTCCCAAGTAATGTTCGCAATGCTTGTTTTTAATCAACTATTGTTTCTTTCCCACCCTCTTGGGAGGATTTGGGGTTTGATACCCGTTTAAATGCATCAAGTTAATTCAAATCATGGTTTTAACTTTCATCATTTCTGTTCCCATGATAGCCGCAGTGCCTCTCTAGCTGTCCACAGTTGGTTACTTGTTGGAAATTCCTAGTGTCTCTCTTTCAGCCATCACACTGTTTGTGTAGTCTCATGAAATCCTCTGGTATCATTGACTGATTTAACTCATATTATTACAAAGTTACTCTCATCGGAATAAAGAGACCTGAAAAACATTATTTAAATTAGGGTTGAAAGGCAAACTTGTATTTTGTGCAGTGAAATAAAAATATTTTTCCTTTCCTTTCGGGTTGTTTGCCTATATTTGCAAGAGGTGTACTTGGTCAGTGTATCCGATATAGTGGCTGTGGTCACTGTGTTATGTGAAGGAGAACCTGTTGCCACAGACTGTAGAATCAGAATCAATGAACATCACTGCTGACTGATCCAGGGAAATCCCAGCTTCCCAGCAGTGGCTATTTTTAAAAAAAACTCTTCAGTTCACACAATGTGATGCCAATATCACCTCTAATTCTACAGTAATAGAACTACCAGATGTCAGAAGTAGTTTTATTATTGTAACAGCAACATTAAACTAAAATGTTAAAATCCATTTAAATAAAACGGGCACTTTTCTTCTTGTGGAGTCCTGTAACGTATTGGTAAGAGCTCTCGCCTCTCAAGCGAGAGGACCTGGGTTCAATTATGGGACAGGGCAAAACCTTACTCAAGTTTCCTTACCCCACACACCTCTGTTTACCTAGCAGTAAGTTGGAACTCAGTTGATAGTCGACTAGGGGTAATGTTGCCTTCAAAAAATAATAATAATAATTTGGTCACTCAATCCATGACTGGGGAACTTTGCTGTGCGCAATTGGCTGCTGCGTTTTTCCCACAAAATATACAGCCAATTCACTTCACATTCAGTATATTCAGTGAAACACTTATTATTCTTATTATTTTCTTGCCTGCATTTTTGTTTAATTATTTTTTTCTTTCCTTCTCTCTCTATTCGGTAATATTTTAATGTTCATTTTACTCTATTTCTATATAAATGCACCTTTGTCTATCAATTTGATGGTGTTTCTAATAAAACCTCAAGAAGCACAACTTTGATCTTGAACCTCTTGGATCCCATCAGTTTTAGAGGTAGGAACAACATGCAGAACCATAGAAATGGATGGCACAGAATTCAGATGGACATTAAGGATCCCATGGCACTTTTCGAAAAGAAAAGTGAGTTTCTCTGGGTGTCCTGGCCAACAATCCCTCACCAAAAATTGTTCATTCACTCCATGTCTATTTTTGAGACATTACTGTGTGCAATTGGCTGCTACGTTTTGTCCACGAAATACGAACTCATTGCACTTTACTGTGTATGCTGTGAAGTGCTTTGAGACGTCTCAATGATGTTATAAGGCGCCATATCAAATGCAAAGATTATTATTATTATAGTGAAGTATGGCTCTTCCTGGGATAAAGGGAAATAATGGTCTAGGCATGGCCTGACAGAGCATATCAAGTGTTGATTAATAAATTTCTTACTTAAATGTGTTTGAATAAATAAATGCAACATGTAGGTTAAAAAAACTAGGGCAATTGCACGTGCATCTGATGATATCTTTTGATATGAAGGCATTATCCTGTGGCTTCAGACTCTGTTATCTGATGTGTAAATTCAATGGAGGTTGTTTGCTGTTTGTTTGCTAACCTTCATTGCTTTCAGTGTATGAGATGTATAAATGGATTATTGTGACAATGCTCATGCGGTTGAATCATTGTCAAATACTAATCTTCACATTTGGACTCATGATTGCACTGAATCTCTCAATAGTTCCCCAACAAAGGTTTCTTTGGATTAAATTGATAGGATAAACTGCAGGTTTACGAGCAAACTATACTGCCATACTATATACTTATAAGACAAAATGGTGGCAGAATTTTCAAGGTACAAATGCATCAATTTTTTAAACACCATGCTGAATTAGTGAAGTAATTTTAAGCTGCTAAATGGAATAGCTTGACTGAACTTGAGTAACTGATAAATAGCATATGATAAAATATAGAAAGCTTCTTTATTGCTTGATTCCTTACACACTGGAATAATCTTTTCCACAAGAACAATATTTCCAACTCCCATGAGACTTTAGCTTTGAAAAGCTTCCTATTCCTATTTTTGCAAATTGATCAGTTTATAAATCATTTGAAAGTGACAAGAATGCATCCAAAACATCCAAGAGATAGAGTGTTACACTGCTGCCAAAGATCGAATAACAATTTCAGAACTACATCGAAAGGAACGAACATAAGGTGTCATTACTAATGTACTACATTGTTAATGGACTATATTGTCTGTTTGGTCTGAATTGTAAGCCTATCTGTTTGTATTGACAGGATTATAAATGATTTAGTTCAATCCACCATGCATTACAGCAGGAGCACCATCACTGTTGTGTGCATATTCATTTCTCAGTTTCAGCATTGCCTGCAGATTTTATTTTGCTTCTGTGAGTCTTAAGAAGTCCTGCCGCAATGCTTATATAACTACATAATGCGTGGGCCCATCATTGAGATTTATTTATGTTGCCCATTCATGTACTAAGTGTTCGTCAACTGCAAAATGAGCAAAGACTGGTGTGACATTTAAAGCTTTCGCCTTTGCACAACTGTCTAGACCTATTTCTGTGTATTTGGTTCTTCAGATCTGGATGGCCGTGAGGAAATACATCACAAATACTTCTATCTTCACTTAATCAGCATAAGAATCAAACTGTAAATATGCAGGGATATTTCACAAGAACACAAGTTTGGTTTGGATGAAGAAGAACTTTCAGCTTGTGATCTCGCCCTAACAGAACACCCACCTTACCGTCTTCCCATCCTAATAATAATAATAATAATAATCCTTGCATTTGATATAGCGCTTTTCACGTCAGGAGGACGTCCCAAAGCGCTTCACAGAACACACTGTAAAGTGAATTGACTGTATATTTGTGGGCGAACGCGGCAGCCAATTGCGCACAGCAATGTCCCACAAACAGTCGTAGATTGAAAATGACCAATTTAATTATTGTTTTTGGTTTTTTGGAGGGATTATTATTAGGCGTGTGGAGTAAGGAAACTTGCCCAAGGTTTCGCCCTGCCTGGAATTGAACTCAGGTCTCTCACTTGCAAAGCGAGTGCTCTAACCACTGAGCTACAGGACTCCACAATCCTATCATTGAATTTGATGCCTTTGCACCAAAATTGGACCAGGTTGATATTTTAAAAGCATGGTTCAGTTTGTTGGAGCAGGCTTATTGGAGGGAATGGCCTACTCCTTAGTTTGTATTTAAAACAATTTTCCAGATGTAGAGAATTAATTTTTTTGTGTAGTTCCTACCTTGAGTCAACATCAACGACAGCTTGCATTTGTATAGCGCATTCATGGAGAGCATTTGACAGTTGCAGAGCACAACGCTTTTTCTTTGATCATGCCTACAGTCACCTCCCCCTCCCCCCAGCTCTAACAGGGGGAGGGGGAGGTGACTGTAGGCATGATCAAAGAAAAAGGTCTTCAGATACGACTTGAAGAAGGGGAAGGAAGAGGGCAATGTGGAGGGATTGAGAAGAGTGTTCCAGAGTTTCAGGGATTAGTGGTTGAAAGTGCGGCTACTGATGGTAGAATGGAGGACACAAGGGACAACCAGGGGGATGGAGCCAGTCAAGCGGAGGCAACAGTTAGTGGGTTGGGGATTAAGTAGATAGTAAGAGATTTGAAGACAATTGTGAGGATCTTGAAATTGAGTAATCTCGCAGCCTTCTCATCCTAAGAGATATTGCAAAGGCAATGGCTAATTTTTTTTTGAGGGGGGGGGGAGTGTGGGGGGTGAGAGAATTGAACTTAATTCTCCCCTGAAAAGAAGTTGCTTCCAGTCTGCGATAAGGAAAGAAGCAGAGAGCATGACATGATTACTTTTACACTTGCTGATCTTGCTGATTTTGCATATATTCTCCTTGTGGTAAGATTGTGAATGTTAAGGCAGCCTTTAGGCTGCACACAACCTTCTGACTCAGAGGCAAGAGTGCCACTAACTGATCCAGGCACTAATTTATAATGGGAGTTGTTAATAACAAGAACAATTCACATTTATGCAATATCTCTCACACTGGGAAAACATTTCAAGGTGCTTCAGACAGCTGACTGAGGTTCCAAGGTGGGAGAGGATGGTGTGAAAAGGAAGTGGAAGTGTCGTAGGAAAGATAGTTCTTCAGGCAGGTTTAAAGAAGGGGAGGTAGGAGACGAGCAGAAAGATGAAGTTTCAGAGAGCGGGGCAGATTGGCTAAAATGGCAGAATGGCCAATAAATCCAAGTCTCAAAAAAAAAGATCTGCACACGGGAACTCTACTCAGAAGTAGAGTGGAAATCACGTGGGTTAGTGTATTATGTTCTGAGTCAATATGTTGCCATGCCAGGAGGATATCTCAAAGATCGAAGCGCTTCACAGGAACAGTGTAATGTGTAATAATTTTATTTTGCAGACAAACACAGCAGCCACTTTTAGTCACAGAAATGCTCTTCAAACACCTATGAAGTCATTAACCAATTTTATTTTGGGAGATTGTTGGTCAGCGTGCTCGCAGAAAGTCCCTTGTATTTTTGGATACTGTCATGAGATCTTTAATGTCTAGAAAGGCAGTTTCTTCCAAAGGACATTAACTCCAACAGTGGAGCACACCCAGCACATTGGAGTGTCAGCCTAAACTATAAGAGTTCAAAGTCAAAGTCCTGACTTGGGGCTTGAACCCATATCATTTTGATTCAGAGGAGAGTGTGCTACCAAATGCGCCAGGCTGACACCAGAGATAAGGGTATGGGATAAGGATACATTCATGTATCATTGTCAGACAGTTTTAAATATCTGACCTAGGTTTACTCCTATTAGTGAAATAAAATGCCTACACTCTTCAATAAATCCTGTCAAACACTTTGAGACAGTTTAAAGATGTGATAAGGTTCTGCAACAAATGCAAGTTTCACAGCCTAGTTTTTGGATATACAAATTATATTTATTCAAAAGCATTTATAATGTTTGCAATACACATTTGGCAGTGCACATAATTATTTTTTGGGCCAGTCAAGGTCTGACATATGTGGAACCCCATCATCATGCTTACGAGTATGCAAGCCAAACTAAGAGTTCCATGGTTGCATACACACTGAAATGTCCCTGTGACTGGCATGGAATGTTCACTTTCGCCTGGAGGGATATACCTGGCTTACCCAATGCTGGAGAGGATTGGATACAGATTGGCCAAGAGTCAAGGCCTTGGGACCCTAGAGTGTGCGTTGGGGTACTGCTGAATTTTCACCATTTAAAACTACATAGCTTGCCATTGAGAGCACTTTCTGTCTAGCTTCCCGCTGCTCGTCCAGCTAGGACTATCGTAACCATTAGGGATTCAGCTTGTAGGTTAACAGAAGCTGAGTGGGAAGAATCCCTAACTCTGTAATAAGAAATGTGGCACTATCAGAGACATTACTTACAATAATTCCGCTCTGAGACTCTTTGAGACTCTGCCTCATATGAAGGGCACTATATAAGTGCAGGTTGTTGCTGTTGTAATTGACAGGACAACATTACTGCTGCAGTGGTGGTGATCCAGGGTCCTGACACTTCCTCAACATTTGCGATATTCAAAGAGAGAACTATTCACTGAGCCAGACTGATACATTTTTGATATTCCCAAACAGAAGTCGCAATTATTGAAACCGAGCTGCGAATATCGCAAACTAGACCCTCATTAGCACCTTCCATGTTAATTAACACACCACATGTCACAATTTTTCATCCCATCTAAGTTAAGAGGCAAATTCACTTTCTACCCTTTTATAAAGACAAGGGAGTTTCTCCTGGTGTCCTGGCCAACAATCCTCCTAGATAAATGGATTGTTCACTTTGTGGCTGTTTGTGGGACATTGCTGTGCACAAAATGTATCTGCTACAAGATACAGTCATTACACTTTACAGTAGTGGTGGCCAACCGTTTTGGTGGACCAACAAAATACATTTTTTTGATTGAATATTTCTTGATTTATACCATATTCTTGATTCAGACTGTTCAGGGGGGCACTTCCAGCCTGAAGACTATGAGTTGGCCACCACTGCTTTACAATAAATCCCAGGAAGCCCTTTGAGGCTTCCTTCCAACGTGAAAGGCGCTATATCAACGTCAAGGATTATTATTATTAAAATTGATATTGTCATATAAAGGTAAGAGACGATTTTATATCTTTATTTCAATAAAAAATACAGCCCTCAGGGAAGCAGTATTTATTAACCAATTGTTTTATTACGGTAATTTTGGCAAAGCTGAAAATATTAGATACAGATTTTAAATAAACAGAGTACACGGAACATACAACTCTTTGCAACTCTTTCAAATCTTGGTTCCTATTACTAGCACTCAAGTTGTTTTATTGCATTGACAACTTAAATTGTTCTATTCAATGGTAATGAAGTATATATAACCACCATCTCACTACTGTTCTCAAATTATAAAGCAGAGCGTGGCGGTGTTTTTATTAAGAATATACCGTTGAATTAGGCGAGTCAGGATGTTGTGGGAAGAGCTCAAATTGTGCAGACTGAATGTGGTGGCGGTGCACACAGTTCACATGTTTACCCTCTACACACAGCTTCAGGCAATGACAATGCCACACAAGCCTCATCATAGTCAGGTCCTCGTCGAGTTCACAGTCAGTATGTTCTCTGAGATTATTTTTGGAGTTGCGTGCAAAAGTATTTTCTGACACTACTATCAGTCTATTTTGCCTTTCTCATAAAAGTATTTTTTTAAGACAACCCACAGGTTTAAGGAAATTCACCGACTCTAGCTTCTCTGCGGGCTCCACCACCTCTATAAAACTTCTCCCAACCCTGATCACGTTATCTCCAACCTGTACTTCCTCAGAAACACTCAACTGCACCTTCATCACCTCAGGACTCAACTTCTCTACCGGCTACTCCAGTTTCACCCTCCATACCACCAGATTATCCAGAAATTTGCAACCATATCGTCTCCCGCACTGGGCTCTAGGACCATATCACCTCTAGGCCTGCCCGCCTCCACTGTCTCACTCTCCCTCTGTGGATCCACTTTAATATCCTTGTCCTTACCTTCAAATGCCTACATGGTATTGTCGCACTACATCTCTGTGATCTCCTGTAACTATATTGCCCTGACACTCCCTCCTCTAACTCTTGTCTATTTCAAGCTCCACGCTCATTCTGCCTCATTATTGTGGGTGAACCTTTAGCCACTTTGCCCCAGCATTTCTCTACTAGCATCTCGCCTCCTTGGCCCATCTCTCTCTGCTTTAAAATCGCTCTAAAGTCCTAAAACTTTGGCCACCACCATTAGACCCACCCGCCCCATCTCCCTCCCTCTGGCTCCCCACTTTGAGATGTTTCTGTATGTGAAAGGCACAAGATATTTTTATTGGGGTTGAGCAGGTGATTGACTTTACTTATGAATTATGCAGCCAAGAAACTCTGTGGAGTCCTGTAGCTCAGTGGTTAGAGCACTCGCTTTGCAAGCGAGAGACCCGAGTTCAATTCCAGACAGGGCAGAACCTTGGGCAAGTTTCCTTACTCCACACGCCTAATAATAATCCCTCCAAAACAAAAAACAATAATAAATTGGTCATTTTCAATCTATGACTGTTTGTCACACTGCTGTGCGCAATTGGCTGCCGCGTTCGCCCACAAATATACAGTCAATTCACTTTACAGTATATTCTGTGAAGCGCTTTGGGACGTCTAGAAGAGGTGAAACGCGCTATATCAAATGCAAGGATTATTATTAATATTATTGTGATTAATCTTTCTCAGTGAAACAAAAACTCTTTCTATAGCATTTATACCAACTTATTTTGCTCCATCTAAAGCAACCGACTCTCAAAACACTGAACCCCTTGATACAGTAGTGATGTCCGAACCATATAAAATTGCAATGAACCAATTACAAACTGATGTTATAAATGTCCAACCAAAAACGTGTCCATTTAGTAAATTGAGCAGAGTGATGCTCCAGTGATGCTTTTCAGAAGACTTACAGAAATTCAACAGGATGAAGTCTGTGACCCAAAGTTATTAGAATAGGATGAGAGAATAATTTGATATAATCCTCAAACTAATTAAGAAGGGGTATATGAGGAGAAATTCCAGATTTATTCTATTGAGTAGCATTTTAGAGCATCCAGAATTTAGCAATTTCTTAACCATAAATTATTTTAGGAATTGCAGTAAACTGACTTCAAAGTTAAGATTACATTCAAAAATTTGCTAAATTCTGGATGCTCTAAAATTCTATAGTAATAGAGTAGATTTAGAATCAGTGGAACCCACCCCCATACACATACAGACACACACACACAAGTCTCTTAACATTAGAAGTAAAAGGTGAGGTTAGAAGATTTTAATTTTACGCAGAGTGAATGATTAAATATGGAATTATTTGCTGCAGATGACTACTGAAACTAAACAGATAATAGCTTCCAAGGGAAGCAATGTTGACATTGATTACTTTCAGCGGGATCTTATTGTAAAGTAAATTCCAAGCATTCCCTTTGCCATTCACTTATCCAAATGTTACAACATGCTCTGTTTTTGGAGTTCATGTTCTTCTCACCACATAGCCACCAGCCACACACACTTCCAGTAAGCAGATGTATGTCATGCTGACTCCTGGAAGTAGCTACACAAATTTAGAACAGTTTACGTGGGTCACATGGTGCACTTTGACTTATTATTTTCAAGCTCCCATTATGAATCACTACAATTGAGACCTCAATGGGAAATTTTCCTCCACACAATTGGAAGCAAAATACCCTTGTGTTATTTTTGGATAATTGCCAAGTGATGAGTACATTCATGTAATATTGGCAGATAATTTTGAAGATCAGACCTACAGAAATATTGATCTGTGTGCAAAAAAAATTAAAAAGCATTTCTAATATCTGCAACATGCAGATGACAATGCGTGTTATTATAAAAAAACAAGAAAGATCATAGAATCACAGAAATTTCTGGTGCTGGGTAAAGCTGATATGCAGCATTGAACGTGGACCTCAAGAACATCAAGGTGGCTGGCGTTTCACAAGCTGTCCTCTAAAGGTCCTCCCACCATGTTGAAGGTAGATCCCCACCAGATAGCTGATGAGGAAACTCTGAAGCTTGAGACAACAGCTGTTGGAAAGTGGCACCTCCAATTGGTGGAACAATTGCTCATTGGGAAGGGACATGTGTCCGAGTTGCAGACAGGAAGGTGGCTATGCTGTCACACATTTCATGCTGAGCTGTATTGCTTACCAGAAGCTCGCCAGGTGTTCTTGCTACCTACCATCCACCGAGCGCTTGTTGGATGTCAAATCTCTAGTGACAATATTCCTTGGGGTCTGGTTCCTGAGCCAGTTGGATCTGCGGTATTCCAGGGCACTGCTGATGGCAGCACAGGCAGCCTGCCTCGTCGGCAGGACTTGGAAGGGCAGACCAGTCATTGGGGGCAGGGAATCTTCCCATTAACTCTTGTTAATCCTGCAAGCCAAAGCCCAAATGTTCCTAGTTGGAAAGCTGGTCAGACAGTTCTATCAATGGCAAGCTATGCGGTTTTAGCAGGTTAGACTCCAGCAATTATTCCAACGCACACTCTGGGGTCCGCAAGTCTCGGCTCTTGCTAACCTGCGCCTAATACTTTCTAGAATTAGGTGAGCAGGGTGCATCCCTCCAGAAGAGAGTGTGAATTCCATTCCAATTGAATTTCTATATATAGGTGGGATACATGGAACTCTCCGTTTAGTTTGAATACTTAAGCGTAGTGATGGGTTTCCGCATGTGTCAGACACCCGGCTAACCTCCAAAAAATTCCTCTTGAAACTCAAAGAAATATTACTTCTACTTCAAAATAATCATTCAACACAAAAATAATTTAGATTTGCGATGAACCCCTGATTACTCGACCCTGGCTTAACTTGTCACTGCCACTTAAGGAGCCATGGTGTCAATATCCCAGCTGCTTCCCATGCAATACAATGGACTCCGTTTTATTTATCACTCCGCCTAGCAAGTATCCAGTCACATTCTAAAAATTCTCGTAATTACACTCAATGTGACCCAAAGCAAACACAAGTCTGTTTAGTTTTCATATATAACCTGGAAAACAATATATTTGTTCTTTAATGCACTACAGTACATCTCCTGAGAAGTATACAGTTTCCAATTCAGTAACAGAAATAAGTGAGAGGAAACAGAAAATAAGTGCATTTATAGACACATACGCCTACATACATACACTTAAACTTAAGTTAAACAAGTTTTAAGGAATAAACTGACAGACATGGGGGCCAGGTCTGCTCCATCACATTGACAGCTGTTCACCCTGTGCAGGTGTTGTGTTGGTGTATACAGTATATTCTCCCAGTGCACCCTTGTGGCCCTGGAGGACCTATGCCTAACTCATCACTCCAGATAATTTGTTGCTGAGACCTTTTCCCTTGGAGTGACGAGTTATCAGGAGTTTATTGGTTTACAGGTTCAGCAAATAACAAAATGAACCTAATAAGTTGGGGAAAACGGGTTATTTTTATAGTCAATTTGTTTTAGTTGTCTTTGAATTGACAGTGAAAATGCCCTCAAACGCTGCAGTTCTAAGTTGAGTTGAGCTGGGATATGAAATTGTATCTCATTGAGAATTACAATTGTTTGAAAATGTAGTAAACCTGACCTTTGCCAAAACGCAATACATTCTTAACATGTACAGTCATGTCTGCAATGTGTAAGGAACACTAAAACACAGCACATTTAAAATAGATACAGCTTAGCCAGCAGGATTGGGCTGGAAGTCAAGCTGGGGTTCAATACCGAACAGGGTTGGCCTATGAGAGAGAAAGAAAGAACTAAAACAACCATACAAGTTTTATCGTGGTTTACAGCAGAACGCGTGAAAGGAATTATAATAAATGTTATTTGCATTTGATATAGCAGCTTATCAGGTAACTGAGATGTCTCAAAGTGCTTCACAGAATTTACTTGAAAGTGTAGTGATTATATTTTGCAGGCACAAGCCAATTTGCTCAGAGCAATGTCTCACAAACAGCAATGACCAATTCACAAATAATTACTGTCAAGTGCAGTGACTATTTTTGTATGTAAACATGGCAAACATTTGCACTAATGGAATCCTTAAAAACTCATTTCACCCACAAAATACAAAGTCAATCCACGTTACAGTAGACCCTGTGAAGCGCTTTGAGACATCTCGATGACATGATAAGGTGCTAAATCAAATGCAAGGATTATTATTATTTATGAGGTAAATGCTGAATATTATCAGGCCAGGACAGCGGGAGGAACTCCTTTCTCTATTGATTAGTGTCATGGAATGTTTAATGTCTACTGGAGAAAGATAGCCAGGAACCTGGTTTAATTACTCATTCAAAAAAAAAACACATTGAATCTTGCCGCAATCCCTTTGTATTGCACTAGAAGATTGTGAACTCAAATTCTGCTGTGGGGCATAACTTTCATACCCAGAGGAGTGAGAGTTACCAACTCTTCAAAGTAGAAAATTAGGAATTTAGAAACTCCATCATATGTTGGCTGACCTCAAGTGCCTCAGTATGCAACAACAACAACTTGCACCCTTCATCTAGGATAGCATCTCAGAGCGCTGAAATGTTTGTTTTGCATTGTCACATACATGGAACACTCCTGGCTTCCGGCACTGACTAGTCAGCTTTCTGCATATATCACGCATGTGCAACGTGCAGAAAATGACATCAATGGTGATCTGATGAGCCGGAATTGCTGACCAAATGACTTTTCTTTTACGTGCCCCAATATAACACAAGGTCTGAGTTTATCGACCCACCGTGCTACAACTGGGTTGGCCTGTAAAATGTTTTCAATACAAAATATCTGTATCAATTGCAAAACAATTAATCTTTGAAAGCACCAGTAGGAAGGTTGAAGGACATGGTTGGGGTAGAGTATATTACTATAAATAATAATAAAATAATAATCATAATAATCCTCAACGTTACGATGGGACAGACGCGATGGGCTAAATGGCCTCCTTCTGTGCTGTATAATTCTATGAAAGCACTTCACAGGATTCGTTGCAAAGTGTAAAAATTGCATATATTGAAGGATTCCGTGTGTTGGGGGAAGTTTTATTTGGCAGATCCTTTTTGAAGAATTGGTTCGGCATAGCAGTTGACTCAATTCTCTGTAAAATAAAATTGCTTATGAGAACTGTGGTATCAGCACTGTATCAAATTCAAGGATCATTAATATCAAATCCAAGTATTATTATTTTTATTATGATTGAATAAGTCAGTGCAAGCGCAGATACAGAGGATTTGTAGAACAGACTCCTTGGTTACCTGTCGGATCTATTGGCAATATGCATTGCTTTCTATGGATGTAGGAACTAGAGACTTCTGGATACCAAAGAAAAGCTTTCACTGGCTTTTGGTCTAAATAATTTAAAGTAAAACATGTCATTGTGTTTCATCTGCATTAAAAATAAATGTTCTTTGTTTGGTTAAAATATGTCAAGGCTATGAAATAAAAATCTTGTAACATCTGCTTTTTTTTCAAAACATGTGTTATTTATACTTTGTTGTTTGCCAGCTATTTGCCAATCTATAATAAGGAGAACATGATGGACGACTTGTTCATCAATCTAGTTTGTGCTGGTGCACAGAGAACACCATCTCAATCCAAAGGCACTATCCAGCACCTTTGGAATGTATTCCTAGGTGGACACCAGTGACCTGAAATTACTCATGGCTCATTGTGTTTGCCAGGGTATCTGTGTGTGAGTGTGTTTGTGTGTTAGGGGTTGGGGATTATTGGCGAATCCTTATTGTAGATATAACTGCTGATGCTGGGTTGGCTTCTCAATTGTTTTCTTGTTGATATGGACCTTTCCAGTTTCAGAGGGCAATTCTTTGATAGTTTGTACCTTTACTGATGTAGGCAAATATGCACGTTTGACATTCCCTTGATCCCGAGACTTTAATTCATTAAACTTCTTCTTTAACTCATTTCAGGATAAGGATTATTTTTGCATCTTGTCCACATTTGTCATTGTTAAAATACATATTTCAATGCATATTTCATAGGTTCAATGAAGTACATTTGATATGTAATACTGGTAAGCAAATGTTACATTCCCACAAGGACTAATTGCCAGTTAATTGATAGCTCATGCTTTATAATATCTAAAATACCTATTCAGGCTTCCATGGCATTGTTCCAAGAAGAGTTACAGGTACAAATATAATAATCCTTGCATTTGATATAGAGCTTGATCACATTGTTATACGACTCAAGGAGCTTCACAGGATATACTGTAAAGTGAATTGACTGTATACTCTGTGAGTGAAAGGTAGCGTTTTCTATGTTCAACAGAAAGTGTCTGAGTGTAATTTTGATGTTGCGGGTGTGAACAATGAGACCCAAAAGAGAGAAGATGTTGCCGTCAATGTAATTGATGTCAAACTCTCCTGCTGCCAGTGACTGATATTGTGTGGCAAGGTTAACAAGGGATCAGTATCAGCTTTCTGATGATTGAAATTAAGTTGTCAGCTTCAGTTATGCTACATTATTTAGCAACCAAGGACCCACTTATGAACTCTATAAAAGTTCACATTTAATAAATAACCTGGTCAAATCCTTTTGAAGGAAGATGGAATATTTCAATTGATACACACTCCAGTACATTTCAGTGCACAGGAAATACCATTGCCACATGAGCTCAATAATATTCAGTTCATAGTAATTTGAAATTTAGATGTACTGTTGGAGTAAAATTCCACTTGGGTCCAAAGTTACTCTATTTATGTATCATTTTAGAGTGTCCAGAATCTGGCGAATTGCTGAATTAAGTCTTACCTTTGAATTTTTTTTGTAGTTCTTAAAAGGATTTATAGAAAAACGGCTTCAAATGTAAGACTTGGTTCAGAATTTGACAACTCCTGGATGCTCTAAATGCCATATGAACTAAGTAAATCTGGACCCAGTGTAATTTCACTTCTTCTTATGTCTCCAGTTAGAAGTATCAATTAAAGCCCAGTGTTATACAGGACTAACTGCATTCTCATTGAAACAGTAAATGCATTTTCCGCTCGAAAGCAAGAATAAATAGACGATATTCTGATTGTTTATCATTAAAGTGACTGTTATTTAAAATTATGTGTTTAATTTGTAAAATGCACAGCAAGTAGTTCTTAATACTGTATATTCCAATAGATTAATGCATTTTAGAAACTAATTGGGCCAGTCTGTCTAAACAATGGGGGAACCAGCACCAACACAAGACACAATGAGTTGAATAGCTTTCTTCTTTGGAGTTCTGTAGCTTAGTGGTTAGAGCACTTGCCTCGCAAGCGAGAGACAACAACAAAATTACATTTGTTTAGCGCTTTTTACATTGGGAGGACATCCCAAGTCGGAGGACATCCCAAGTCGCTGGACAATCAGTGTTTTGGTCCCGAGCTGGGGTCAGGATCGGGGAAGGGGAAGGCAGAGGTGGGGGGCTGGGGGAAGGAGGGTGATCAAAGGCATGGTCGAAGATGAGGGTCTTGAGAGGGGGTTTGAAAGTGGCAAGGGAGGGGGCGAGGCAGAGGCACTGCAGAATGGAGTTCCAGAAGGTGGGAGCAGAGTGGCTGAAGGAGCACCTGCCAATGGTGGGATGGGTGAGGCGGCTGACATGAAACAGGCCGAAGTCCGCTGAACAGAGAGAACGAGCAGGTTGGTAGGGGGTTAGAAGGTTGCCAAGGTAGGGGGGAGCGAGGCCATGGAGGGCTTTGAAGGTGTGGACCAGGATCTTGAACTGTATCCTCTGTGTGATGGGAAGCCAGTGGAGTCAGGCGAGGATAGTAATAATCCTTCCATTTGATATAATGCTTTATCATACCTCAAGACATCTTAAAGCACTTCACAGAATATACTGTAAAGTGAATTGACTGTATATTTTGTGGGCGAAACCCAGCAACCAATTGCACACAGCAGCATCCCACAAACAGTCGTGGATTGAAGTGACAAATTTATTATATTTTTTAAGGAATTATTACGCCTGGTAAAGCAATCTTGCCAATCGACTAACAACTGGGTTCCTACTTACTGCTAGGCGCGTGGAGTAACTTGCCCAACATTCCGCCCTGCTGGGAATTGAACCCAGGTCTCTTGGTTGCGAGACGAGTGCTCTAACCACTGAGCTACAGAACTCCGAAGGATGGGTGTGATAGGGTCACGGAGCCCAGTGCAGAAGAGGACACAGGCAGCCTACGGAGGGAGGAAATCGGGAGACCGGCAAGCAAGGAGTTTGCAAGTCTGCATGTATGAGGATCTCGGCAGCCTGTGGTGTGAGACAGAGGTGGAGCCGCATGATTTTGCGGAGGTGGGGGAAGGCAGAGCGGGTCATGGCACGGATGTGGGGTAGAAAGGATAGTTGTGGATCAAACGAGATGCCAAGGTTCTGGACTAGCTTAGTAAGGTGGAGTGTGCATCCTTGGATGGTGGTGGAGCCAATAAGGAGAGCCTTGGTCTTGTTGATGTCCAACTGTAGAAAGTTAGCTTTCATCCAGGACTTGATGTCTGACAGTGGTCCTGGAGTCGAGGGTGGAGGCAAAGAGGTAGAGTTGGGTGTCATCCGCATACATGTGAAAGTTGATCCTAAGTCTGCAGATAATGTCACCAAGAGGAAGCATATAGATATTGAAGAGGAGGCGACCAAGGACAGAGCCCTGAGGAACGCCGCACAAGACAATGTAGGGGCTCGAGGAGAAACTGTTTGTGGAGATGAAGTGGAGATGATGTGAGAGGGAGGAGCTGAACCATTCAAGAACAGAACCATGAAGTTTGAGGTGAGAGGAGAGGTGGTGGAGGAGGATAGAGTAGTCAACAGTATCGAAAGCAGCAGAAAGGTCAAGGAAGACGAGGAGGAAGAGGGAGCCCTGGTCACAGATGGACAAGATGTCATTTGTCAATTTGACCGAAGCTGTTTCTGTGCTGTGGATGGCATGGAAACCCGATTGGAGGGGATTTGTGAAGGAAGTGGCGGGAGAGGAAAGAGCAAAGCTGGGAAGCGATGATAACGTTCCAGGACATTGGACAGGAAAGGGAGGTTGGAGATGAGGCGGTAACTTAAGAGCAAGGATGGGTCTAGGGAAGGTTTTTTAAGGATAGGAGTGAGAACAGACATTTTTAAAGGGGTGGGAATGGTGCCAGTGGCCAGGGAGACCTGGGTTTGATTCCCGTCAGGGCAAAATTTTGGGCAAGTTTCCTTACTCCACATGCCTCTGTTTACTGAGCAGTAAGTAGGAACCTGGTTGATAGTCAATTGGCGGATCGCTTTTCCAGAGGTAATAATTCCTTAAAAAAATAATTTGGTCACTTAATCCATGACTGTTTGTAGGACAATCTGTGGGCAATTGGCTGCTGTGTTTCATCCACAAAATATACAGTCAATTCACATTATTGTATATTCTGTGAAGCACTTTGAGACGTCTCGAAGACGTGATAAGCGCTATATCAAATGCAAGGATTATTATTTATTTATAAATATTGTACAGTATCAGAGGTTAAAAAGTGCTTCTTTTGAAAGCAGAACTATTGGCCGACAGGAAAAAGGTTATGACTTGAGCTGAGTTTTTTTGAAGGGTATTACACTGAATAGTGAGACCTAAGCTCTAAGGCGATCTTGGGTGTTGCCACACGGGGAGTGATGGCAGGACAGTGCGGGAAGGAGCCTGGGCCTACCTTCTCAGGTAATATAAAGCACGAGGCGGTAGGGAGTTCAGCTTGGGGGTGGGGGGTGGGCGTGGGGGCGGTGTGGGGGCGGAGCGGGGGAACCGCTGACATCATAATTTAGTTTCAGGAGTGTGCGCGCGCAAAAAACAAAACAAAAACCCTCTGCGCCGCCCCCCCCCCCCCCCCCCCCCCGGGGCTCGCATCAGGGCCCACCATGGTCCTGTTGGGTTGGCTGCCCCAGCCCCAGCCTATGGGCTAATGCCATCCACCTGACCGCTCGCTCCCGGTCCCCGCATGAGCATTATGGCTGCCGCTCTGATCCTCGCCCCCTCACCCCCTCCCTCCCGCCCCCCTCCCCCAAACCTTCCCCCATCTGCATCTCTCCCACTCTGTCCTCCTCTCTCTCCGTCCCTCTCGCCTTCTATCCCCACTTGACCCTCCTACAACCTCCCTCTGTTCCAACCTGGGAATCCTCCGTCGGGCTCACCGTGGCACTCGGCGTTGGCTGTCCAGCAGCAGCCACACCGACTGCCCCATTCCCCACCACACTCGCCAGCCACCCCGGACACAGACCCGGGGAGCCAACCTCTCCTCCCTCATACCCATTCCTCCCATCTCTGCCTCACAACCTGGACACCCCTCCCTCCCCACACACCTTCTGTCAACCGCTCCCTCCACATCAGACTACAAAACGTCCGCTCCCTCTGTAACAAGGCCCTGGTCATCAACGATCTCATCCTTGATGAGAGCGTTGACATTATGGCCTTAACGGAAACCTGGCTCACCCCAGGCGACACCTTCCCCCTCACGGAGGCCACAACACCCGGCTACACCTCTCACCACATCCCTCGCCCCAACCGCCGTGGCGGTGGTGTAGCCCTTATCTCAAGGACACCACTTGCCCTATCCCCCTACTCCACTGGCTCTTTCCCCTCTTTTGAGCACCTCACCCTCTCCCACCCCTCCTTCCTCTCACTCAAAATCCTCCTCCTCTACCGGCCCCCTAAAATCTCTCCCACCTTCATCTCCGATATTTCCACCCTAGTTACAGCTCTCTGCCTCTGCTCTGATCGCCTCATCATCCTGGGCGACTTCAACCTGCACTTCACCCCCTCCTGCTCCATCTCCTCAGACTTCTCCTCCCTCCTCTCCTCGCTCAACCTCTCCCTCCACATCAACTCCCCCACTCACAGTCACGGCCACCCACTCGATTTGGTGATCACCCGGGGCCTCAGTGTCTCGGATGTCACCGTTACCGACAAGGCCGTCTCCGATCACCACTTCATCTCCTTCACCACCTCCACTCCCCTCCCCACCTCCACCAGACCCACCACCATCTTCTACCGCCCCTGGAAGAAGTTACCCCCACAATCCCTAACCGCTGCCTTGGAGTCCTCTGAACTCCTCTCCCTCTGGCCTTCAAACCTCACTGACCCCTCTTCTCCTCTCACCCTCCACAACATCCTCTCCTCCACACTCGACACTCTTGCCCCCATCACCTCCCGAACTGTCTCCTACTCCCGCTCCTCCCCCTGGTTCACCACCCACCTCCGCTCACTGAAGAGCCAGGTGTGGGCCGCTGAACGCACCTGCCTCAAATCTGGCCTAACGGTCCACCGACAAATCTGGCTGGACCTCCTCAAAATCTACCGCTCCACTCTAGCCTCGGCCAAGTCGTCCTTCTACTCCAGGATAATCCTGGAGGCGAAGAACAACCCCAGGCTTCTATTTTCTACCACATCCCGACTCCTCCGTCCCCCCCGCCACCCCGCGCAGGTCATCTCCTCCAACCTTCACTGCGAGGAGATGCTGGATTTCCTTGAATCCAAAATCAAGGGAATCCGCTCCGCGGTCACTCCCCCTCCAACTTCCACCCACCCCCACCCCTTCCCTCCCACACTCCGACTCCTACCCATCCTCCCCTACACACCTTCGAACCCGTTTCCCCACCCTCTGTCACCAAACTCATCCTGTCCCTGAAACCCACCACCTGCTCCCTTGACCCCATCCCCACTCCAATCCTTATTTCTCAGCTCCACTTCCTTGCCCCACTTATCACAGACATCATCAACCTGTCCCTCTCCTCTGGCTCTGTTCCCATTCCCCTAAAAACTGCCATCATCACTCCCACTTTGAAAAAACCCTCCCTTGATGCGTCGCAGCTATCAAGCTACCGGCCCATCTCCAACCTCCCCTTCCTGTCCAAGGTCCTTGAAAGAGTTGTCACCTCCCAGCTGCGCTCTTTCCTCTCCACCCATGCATTATTCGAACCCCTTCAGTCGGGTTTCCGTGCTGCCCATAGCACAGAAACCGCCCTGGTCAAGGTCACCAATGACATCTTGACCATCTGCGACCAGGGCTCCCTCTGCCTCCTCGTCCTCCTCGACCTATCGGCAGCATTCGATACGGTCGACCACGCTATCCTCCTCCACCGCTTGTCCTCCCACCTCAACCTTCAAGGCCCTGTCCTTGAGTGGTTTAGGTCGTACCTCTCCCACCGTCTTCATTTTGTTTCCACAAACGGCTTTTCCTCCACCCCCGCACTGTCTCGTGCGGTGTCCCTCAGGGCTCTGTCCTCGGTCCCCTCCTCTTCACCCTCTATATGCTCCCCCTTGGTGACATCATCCGCAGACATGGGGTTAACTTCCACATGTATGCGGATGACACCCAACTCTACCTTTCCTCCTCTACCTTCAACTCCACGACCACCGATGTCCTGACAGCTGCCTGTCCGACATCGAGTCCTGGACGAGAGACAACTTTCTTCAGCTCAACGTGCGCAAAACTGAGGCCCTCCTGATTGGCTCACGTCAGCGCCTCCGCACCTCAGGCGCTGACACCATCAGCATCCAAGGCTGCACTCTCCACCTCTCAAAGCCAGTCAGGAACCTCGGGGTTCTGTTCGACCCTGAGCTGTCCTTTCTTCCTCACATCCGCGCCACAACTGGCACTGCCTTCCATCACCTCCGGAACATCGCCAGACTACGGCACTACCTCACCCCTCACGCTGCTGAAAGTCTGGTCCACGCCTTTATCATCTCAAGGCTGGACTATGGGAACTCTCTCCTCACCGGCCTTCCCGCCACCTCCCTCCACAAGCTGCAGGTCATTCAGAACTCTGCAGCTCGTGTACTGTCCCGCACCAGGCTTCGCGACCACATCACTCCCACCCTCGCTCGCCTCCACTGGCTCCCCATCCCCCAGAGGATCGAATTCAAGATCCTCATCCTCACCTACAAGGCCATTCACGGCCTCGCTCCCTCCTACACCTCCAACCTACTATCCCCCTACCTACCTGCCCGTACCCTCAGTTCCTCTGGCTCCGGTCTCCTCCACATCCCCCGCCCCAACCGCCCTACCATCGGTGGCCGGGCCTTCAGCCTCTCAGCCCCGAGGCTCTGGAAATCCATCCCCCAGTGCCTTCACCGCCTCCTCCCTTTCCTCCTTGAAGGCCGGTCTCAAGACCTTTCACTTCAGCTCCCCTCTCGACTCTCTACCCCCTCCTCGCTCCCTCCCTTCCCTCCCCTCACCCTGACCATTTCCCCCCTGCTCGGGTCCTGATCCAATTGTCCAGCGCCTTGGGACGTCCTCCCAACGTGAAAGCCGCTCTATAAATGGAATCTTGTTTTTGTTGTTGTTGCTAAGATGTTGTACGTTTGCATGGTTTCACAAAGTGCAGTTTACACAGTATAACGAGTCTTAAAGGGAAGCTGAGAGTCAATAAAAATGCAAAGATGGCACACAGACTCCTTGAGCTGGAATGAGCAACTTCAGAGATTGATATATTCATAGCCAGAGTGAGGAGATGCTGGCGGGAGTCTTCACAACCTTTTGATCCCGAGGTGTGAGTGTTACCAGCTGAGCCAAGCTAACGCCTAATTTGTGTCTGAACATTTCCAGTAAATGTTTAGCTGCCACCAACAAATCTGGTCATTAATTTTTTCTTTTTATGGTCAGCCGAGTGTTTGATACGTGTGGAACCCCATCACCATGCTTAAGAGTGTCCAAAGCAGACTGTGCACTGTGCATGTATGCAACTGCAGATGGAAATTTCCATGTCTGGAATGAAATGCACACTCTCTCTCCAGCGTCAGAGGTGAGGAGACGCTGGTGGGAGCCAAACAGAATGCCTCCAAACCTTTTGACTCGAAAGTCCTACCAAATGAGCCAAGCTGAACACCTAATTTGCGTGTGAAGGTTTCCAGTAAATGTGAAGCTGCTGTCAACAAATCTAATCCGATCCAAGACCGGATCTCAAAGGCACATTTGGATTCTTATGCACAGTTTTAGGCACTCTATCTTCAAAAAAATATTGAAGCTTTGGAGAGATTTAGATGGTAAACATAAGTCTTAAGTTCTCTCTTTGGCTCTATTATAGTACACTGCCATTCTGGGGATTTCAGTCCTCGCAGCCTTTTATCCCTGGATATCTTGTGTGCTCGTTCAGATGGTTGTGTATGAAAGTCTTGCCTATTTTTTGGTCCATTTGATACTTTTTTTGTATTTAATTGCTGGCTATTAGTTGCTGACCATAAGATTCTAGATTGAAAACTGAGCCTCTCTCTCCACTTTCAGATGTTCCGCTTTTGATGTTTTCAAATTAGATTTGAAAAATGAGAAGTATGCAATTTTAAAAAAAGGAAGAATAGTAAGAATGATTCTGGGACTTAGACATGCAGAAAGGTTAACAAAGCTGAACATGTTATTAAAAAATATATTGATGAGTGTCATCGATGCATGACAAATGCATTTCAATGTAGAAAAGTGTGAGGTGGTACATTTTGGTAGAAGGAATAAGGAAGTCACATACATCCTGGAAAATAAAAACCTAAATGGGGTAGAGGAGCAAAGGGATCTAGGGGTACACATGCACAATTCACTAAAAGTAGCCACGCAGGTTAATAAGGCCATAAAAAAGAAAAACAGACATTGGGGTTAATTTCTCGAGGGATAGAAATAAAAAGCAGGAAAACTTCTATAGTTAGACCACATTTAGAATACTTATAGAAGGGATGTAGAGGCACTGGAGAGGGCGCAAAGGAGATTCACAAGGATGATCCCAGAGCTGAGAGGTTATACCTATCAGGAAAGGCTGAACATGCTTGGACTCTTTTCTCTTGAAAAGAGGAGGGTAAGGGGTGACCTGATAGAGGTTTTTAAAATTATGAAAGGTTTTGATAGGGTAGACGTAGGGAAGATGTTTCCACTTGTGGGGGAGACCAAAACCAGGGGCCATCAATATAAGATAGTCACACTAAATAATAATAATCCTTGCATTTGATCTAGTGCTTTTCATGTCGGGAGGACGTCCCAAAGCGCTTCACAGAACACACTGTAAAGTAAATTGACTGTATATTTGTGGGCGAATGCGGCAGCTAATTGCGCACAGCAATGTCCCACAAACAGTCGTGGATTGAAAATGACCAATTTTATTATTGTTTTTTGTTTTGGAGGGATTATTATTAGGCTCTGTGTGGAGTAAGGAAACTTGCCCAAGGTTTCGCCCTGACCTGCCTGGAATTGAACTCAGGTCTCTCACTTGCAAAGCGAGTGCTCTAACCACTGAACTACAGGACTTCACTAAATCAAATAGGGAAGTTAGAAGAAATGTTTTCACATAGAGAGTAGTGAGAATGTGGAACGTGCTACCACAAGGAGTTGTTGAGGCAAATAGCATAGATGTATTTAAGGGGAAGCTCGATAGATACATGAGGGAGAAAGGAATAGAAGGCTATGCTTGAAGGCTTAGTTGAGGAAGGGCAGGAGGAGGCTCATGTGAAGCATAAACACCGGCATAGACCAGTTGGGCCAAATGACCTGTTTCTGTGCTCTATATTCTAATGTATTCTAACATATTCATAATCCATATCTTATAGATGTTAAGAAACATGGATGAGTCATATAATTGTACAGCACAAAAAGAGACCATTCGGCCCATCGAGTTTGTGCTGGCTCTTTGAATAGAGCAATGTAATGTCAATCCCACTCCCCAGCCCTTTCCCCATAACCCTGCAAACCCGTCCTCCTCAAATACCCGTCCACCGCGTTTTTAAAAGTAGATATCGAATCGGCCTCGACTACCCTTTCAGGGTGGTTGAGGACGATCTGAGGTAGATGTATATCTGATGTGGGCGATAAAAGCAGAACTATAATGTTCCCTAGTGTAGTGGTTAGAGCACTTGCCTCACAAACAAGAGGACATGGGTTCAAATCCAGGGCAGGGCGAAAAGTTAGATAAGTTTCTTTACTCCACATGCCTCTGTTTACCCAGCAGTAAGTAGGAACCCAGTTGTTGGTCGATTGGCAGATCGTTTTCTGGGGGTAATCATCCCTTTTAAAAAAAAAATAATAATTTGGTCACTCAATCCACAACTGTTTGTGGGACACTGCTGTGTGCAATTGGCTGGCGTGTTTCTCCCACAAAATATACAGTCAATTCACTTTTTATAGTATATTTTGTGTAGCGCTTTGAGACGTCTCAAAGACGTCATAAGGTGCGATATCAAATTCTTATTATTATTGAGGCTCAAGTGGCTTAGACATTAGAAGATTCCTTTGCCACAGATAAATGGATATAAGGAAAAAATGTCCAACAAATAGTTCAAATTATATTGATTAACTGCTTCAAAAATAACTAGATAAATATCTGCTTGACAACAGTAATGAAAGTTACAAGGATTAAAAAATATTCCATGGACAGAATAATTCTGTAGCTGATGGGGTGAGATGGGGAGGAAGAAAATCATGTAACTATGCAGTTATAACTCAATATTCTGGATATATTACTCAGTTGCTTTTGGAGACCAGACCAGAGAGAATTGAAACAGAACTTTTCTCCAGGAGTGGACCATGATAGCATAAGCTTTGCATGGTTTCTACAAAGAATTGGGTTAATGGGACAAATGGCCTTTCAAAGATTTTGGCAAAAATCTTTTGCCAAACATTGTATTCTGCAGGTTTCAGTGATGCTTTTTAAAGCTATTCAGATTGATGCAAGAAGCAGATTTTTCTCTAGTTCTGAGAGAATGTTTGGACCTATAATAACTATTGTTATTAAGAACAAGAGGGCTAGTGATCATACAATCCTTTGAGTCAGAAGATATTGGGTTCAAGCCCCACATTTGGACTCGTAACTCATCGAGTTTAGGCTGGCAATCCAATGTAGTGCTAGGGATGTGCTGCATTGTTGGAAGCATCGTTGTTTGGATAAGACGTTAAACTGAGCTGGCCAACAATGCACCAAATAAAATTGATCCTTCACTTCATGGCTGTTGTGCTATGCGCAAATTCGCTGTGAAATACACCATCAATCCATTTAACTGTAAGAAAGTCCTGTGAAAAGCTTTGAAACATCTCAACCACCTGATAGGATGCTATATCAAATGCAAGGATTGTTGTTATTATAACAACTGAAGACACTCACTCACTTACAGTATTTTTGCTGTTTTGTCACTTTCAGCTGCAAGGATGAGTCACCCGTTTGCTTTAGCCAGATCTTAACCTCACAAATGATACTCATTTTAGTTTTTGTGATCATAAGGCTGAGAACACTGGGGTTTAGTGCTTGAGAAGAGGAATCATAGAAAAGGGTAGACGTCAACAATCGGACAAAATACATCATCACTGCACTTTACAGTAAATCCCGTGAAGCGTTTTGAGATGTCCTCCTGACTTGAAAAATGCTATGTCAAATGTAAGGATTATTATCATTATTTGAAATCATGTTCTCAAATATATTTTAGTTATATATGAAGGAGGGCATGTATTGAACACAGATGAGCCTTTCGATGCACCCCAAAACTATGACAATTAACAATTGATTCCTTTCAGCGAGTAACATTCCCCAAATGCACTGAACAATATAATTGTATTTGCACTTTATTTATACGAAGTTTAACATTAGTTGTCCAGCTAGACTTATCCTATCCACTTTGGCTAGCAGATTAAAGGACATATCTGCATCTCCAAGTCTTAGACACCAGCACTGTCTTGAATCAATGCAAACCTGCCTTTGCTCTGCCAGGCATATCTCTTGAGAGTGAATTCCAGTCTAGCAACACCCCCCTTACTCATTTCCTCTTTCAGGCACATCAAAAACCTGGTTATATAGCACATCTACTGAAAATGAATGCACTTACATTATTTTCTTTCTTCACCAGAAATCCTAAGTTTTAAATTAAGCTCCAATCCACAGGAGTTTCCTTACTATACCTATCCCAGTATATTTCATTTTCCCACACAAGCCACATTTGTAACCCATGTGCCTATCCTCCTTGGAGGGGCTGAGGGGGTAAGCAGTGTCTCCTTGACGCTGGACTGGCTCCAAGGTGACATGTCTGCCAATGGAATGTCATATACCATTCCAACAACCTATCTCTGGGATTTCCATGTGTAGGTGGGATGCCTGGAAATCTGAGCCTGGTTTAGCTACTCTTAAGCAAGGTGACAGGTTTCCACGTGTGTCAGACACCTGACTGACAAAAATAAAAACTGTAACCCGTCTAAGTGACATTGGGCCTGAAAAACGATTTTTCAGCACAACAATAATGCAAATGATGTTTCATACTTTAAAAAATACCTCAGTTTGTAAATTGTGTCTCCTGTGGGGAAGCTCACCAAACTATGAGAATTAGGCTCTGTTTCAGTTGTGGCACCAGATCCCTGCTCTCTGTTTAGTTTAATGATTTCACAAGGAAAAGATACATGCATCTACAAGGCTTTTTTAGGAGGATTTAAAAAAAACATGAAATTTTACTCAACAGATGGAATTATTTTCCAGTAGGAACAAAAGAATAAAGAGGTGTTTTTTTTAAGAACATAAAATCCATTTACTTGAAAAAGCTGATCCTTTTAATTCTCAACCCAACCTATCTGTCTCCTCACCTCAATTCCTTCTCTCTCCAGAAATGTGTCTATCTGTGTTTTGAACCTATGTGTACTATCCACACCAATGTTAATGCCAGTTAATGATGTCTATTTACAGTATTATGTGATCTCATTCATATCCAGTAATCAGCTGACTGAAGATCTTTGTTCAAAGTGGAGATAAAAATTCCAACATTTCATAACAGATTCAAAGTGATTTGACATGTTGAATCTGTTTCGATTCCCACAGTACAAAGACCATCAAAAGAAACAAGATTTTTTTAAAAAAGAGGAACTCAATAGTTTGCACTTGTCGTCTCATGATCTGACCACTCACTCACGAAAGTATCACACAATTGTGAAGCAAATAACATCTAATGAATTCAGTGTATTTTCTGATGTCCACAGTAACTTGAAGAAAACATTTTTTTTAGCAGAAGAGACTTCAGGAGGGACTTTCTGATCAGATGTGTCATTTTCCAGTATTTTAGTTTTACAATTGTGTCCTGCATTAAAGCTTTGGATTTGAGCTGATTGAAGAGTTCTTTTGATGAAAGATCATGATTCTAAAGTAATTTGTACAAGTGGTGAACTCAGTATCAACCAGTCATTTCTCATTAACAATAGAGGTCACACGATATCACCATCATTCAGTGCCCTCTGCTATCTATCTGCCATTGCCGCTCATGATCAGGTTCTTACCAGCTCAGCTTTGATTTTCCATATGCTTTTTCTCCAGCTGGGATTCATTCATAGAATCATATAATTATACAGCATAAAAGGCCCATTGTGTCTGCAACAACCTCTTTGAAAAGAGCTATCCAAATCAATCCCACTCCCACGCGCTCTCCCCATAGCCCTGCAAACTTATCCTCCCCAAATAATTATCTAATTCTCTCTTAAAAGTTGTAATCGACTTCCACCACCCTTTCAGGCAATGCATTCCAGATCCGAACAACTCGCTGTGTGAAAACATTTCCCCTCACCTCCCTTCTGTTTCTTTTAATAACTATTTTAAATCGGTGCCCTCTAGTTACCAACCCACCCGCCAGAGAAATAGTTTCTCCTTGTTCACACCATCGAATCCTCTCGTAATTTTGAAAACTTCTATTAAGTCTCCTCTTAACCTTCTCTGCTGCATGGGGGATAATCCCAGCCTCTCCTCATAACTGAAGTCCCTCATTCCTGGTACCATCCTGGTAAATCTCCTTTACACCCTCTCCGATGCCTTGACATCCTTCCTAAAGTGTGGGGCCCAGAACTGAACACAGTCTCGAGCTGATGTCTAACCAGTGTTTAACCAGAATGGTTTATCATAACTTCCTCAGTTGTATTCTATGCCCCTATTTATAAAGCCTAGTATCCCGTATGCTTTTTTAACAGTGTTATCTTCAAAGATTTACTTATATGAACCCCCAGGTCTCTCTGTTCCTTCACTCCTTTTAAGATTGTACCATCAGCTTATACTGCCTCTCCTCATTCTTCCTCCCAAAATGCATCAGATCGCATTTCTCCACATTAAACTTCATCTGCCACCTGTCTGCCCATTTTACCAGTCTGTCTATGTCCTCTTGCAGTCTGCTACTGTCCTCCTCCCTGTTTACTACTTTTCCTAGCTTAGAATCATCTGCAAACTTGAAAATTGTACTCCCTATACCCAAGTCTGAGTCATTTATATAGATCAGAAACAGCAGTGATCCCAATACTGACCCCTGGGGGACACCATAGCACCACCACCAACAACAACTTGGATTTATATAGCGCCCTCCAAGCCGGACGGTGTCTCAGAGTGCTCTACAGTAACGGATCCCGGGGCTGAGCCAGGGGGAGGGGGAGGAAGGTGACCAAAGGCGCGGTCGAAAAGAAAGGTCTTCAGCAGAGACCTGAAAATGGGAAGGGAGGGAGCGAAATGAAGGGAGTGAGGAAGGCAGTTCCAGAGCCTCGGGGCATAGTGGATGAAGGCACGGCCGCCGAGGGTGGAGCGGAGGACTCGGGGGATGAGGAGGAGGCCAGACACGGAGGAACGAAGGCAACGGGTACAGTTTTGAGGAGAGAGGTCAGAGAGGTAGGGGGGGTGCAGAGAAGTGCAGGGACTTGAACACAAGGGTGAGGATCTTGAAATCGATCCTCTCTGGGATAGGCAGCCAATGCAATCTGGCAAGGACTGGGGTGATCGGGGAGCGGAGTTTCGTGCAGGTGAGAATGCGGGCCGCAGAGTTTTGAACAATTTGGATTTTATGGATGGTAATGGATGGGAAACCGGCGAGGAGCGCGTTTGAGTAGTCCAGCCGAGAGGTGACAAAGGCTTTATGGACCAGCACACTTCACTCCAGTCAGAAAAACAACCGTTCACCACCGTTCTCTGCTTTCTGTCTTCCAGCAGTTCTGTATCCATGCTGTCCCTGTCCCTTTAATACTGCGTGTTTGTATTTTGCTTACAAGTCTCTTATGTGGCATCTTATCAAACATCTTTTGAAAATCCATATAAACTACATCAACTGCACTTCCTTCATCCACCCTCTCCGTTACTTCATCAAAAAGACTATCAGGTTTGTTAGACATGATTTGCCTTTAACAAACCCATGTTGACTGTCCTTTATTAACCCATATTTTTCTAAGTGAAAATTTATTTTGTCCCAGATTATAGTCTCTAGAAGTTTCGCCACTACTGATGTTATGCTGACTGGCCTGTAGTTCCCGGGTTTATTCTTCTATCCCTTTTTGTACAGGGAGTAACATTTGCAATCCTCCAGTCCTCTGGCACCCCTCTGTTGTCCAAGGAGGATTAAAAGATTGTGGCCAGAGCCTCCGTTAGTTCCACCCTTACTTCCCTAGTAACCTAGGATGCATCCCATCCGGACCAGGTGACTTATCTACCTTGAGCACCATCAACCTTTTTAGTACCTCCTCTCGGTTTATTCACATCTTATCCATTTATTTTCTCTACCCTCTCCTCCAATACTGCGGCATTGGCTGCATCCTCCTCTTTTATGGAGACATATGCAAAGTACTCATTCAATATGTCAGCCATGCCCTCTGCCTCCACAAGATTTCTTCTTTGGTCCCTAATTGGACCCACCCTATCTTTGACTAACCTTTTATTCTTTATATGCTTGCAAAATACCTTAGGATTCCCTTTTATGTTACCTGCGAATCTTTTCTCATCCAATCTCTTTGCCCTTCTTATTTACTTTTTCAGTTCTTCTCCGTACTTTCTATATTCTATTTGATTATCTTCTGTATTTTGGACATGGCATTTATCATAAGCCTCCTTTCTCCGTTTTATTTTAATCCCAATTTGCTTAGTCATTCGTGGAGGTTTAGTTGCCCTATCTTTCCCCTTTGTGGAAATGCATTTGTTCTGTTCCCGAACTATCTCCTCCTTGAAGGCTTCCCAATCCTCATTAGTTTTAGCTGCCAATCTTTCTTTCCAGTCCACCTTGTCTAGGTCCCTCTTTAACTCACTGAAATTAGCCCTCTTCCAGTTTGGTATCTTCACCTTTGATTGTTCCTAGTTCCTTTCCATAAGTACTTTAAACTAATGACATTGTGATTACTGTTGTCCGGATGGTCTCCTACTGAAACTTGTTCCACTAACCCCACTTCATTCCCCGGAATTAGATTCAGCATTGCTTCCTTCCTCGTTGGCCTGAAAATATATTGATCCAGAAAGTTATCTTGCACACATTTCAGGAAACCTTCCCCCTCCTTGCCCTTTACACTATTAGTTTTGCTAGTTTATGTTAGGATAATTGAAGTCCCCCACTATCACTACTCAATTGGTTTTGCATCTTTCTGAAATCTGCTTGCAGATTTGCTTGTCTATCTACTTCCCACTATTTGGTGGTCTATACTATACACCTAACAAAGTAACAGCTCATTTTCTGCTCCTTAACTCTAACCAAATAGATTTTGTTTTTGGACCCTGGAGCACATCATCCCTTTCCAGGGCCATAACTGTGTCTTTAATCAATATTATCACCCACCCTCCTTTTTTTCCTTTTCCTCCTGAATATATCGTAGGCAGGAATATTCAGCTCACATTCCTGCCCTGTTTGAGCCAGGTCTCCATTATTGCCACTACATCATAACCCCATGTGGCAACTTGAAGCTGCAGCTCACCAATCTCATTTGTCACACTCCTTGCATTTACGCACACGCACTTCAAGACCAATTGAGTCTGGTCTGCATTTCTCACCCATCTATTCCTTCCTTTTTCTGGACTACTCCTTATTACATTGCTGTTCGTCTCTCCCAGCCCTCTATGTAACTTGTTTCCCTTCCCTGATGCTACATCTTGATTCCCTTCCGCCCTCAAAATTAGCTTTAACTTTTCCCTATAGTACCAGTTAACCTCCCTACAGGGCCATTGGTCCCAGCCCTGTTCAGGTGTAACCCATCCACCTTGTACTTGCCCCACCTGACCCAGAACTGGTCCCAATGCTCCAGGAACCTGAAGCCCTTCATTCTGCACCATTTCTCCAGCCTTGCATTCATGTGTTTGATCCTGCTGTTTTGATACTCACTTGCACAAGGCACTGGGAGTAATCCAGAGATGACCACCTTTGAGGTCCTACTCTTTAGCTTTTTCCCCAGTTTCTAATACTCTCCCTGTAGAATCTCAGCCCTTTTTTCCTCCTGTGTCAAGGATGCCAACATGGACCACGACTTCTGAATGTTCCCCTTCCTCCTGTAGAACATTTTGCACTCGTTCCATGATGTCTTCAACCCTGGCACCAGGGAGGCAACATACCTGTGAGGATCACATTTTTGGTTGCAGAAACGTCTGTCTACTCCTTTCACAGTTGTGTCCTCAATGACAATTGCATTGACACTCTTCCCTGTATCCCCCTGTGCATCCACTTGTTTTTGACTCCGCTCCCCAGAGGTGTCATCACCCTCACCAGTATTCAGGACAGAGAACAGGTTTGTGAGTGCCACACTCTCAAAGGATTGCTGCACTGGCCATCCCCTCTTCCTATTATGCTAGGTCATCACCCACTCACTCTCCTCATGAACCCTCTATGGCTGTGAGGTGACCACCTCCTGAAACATTCAATCCACAAACTCTTCAGTATGCTATGTATGTATGCTATGTAGTGACACATCTCTCCTCGAGCACAGAAACCCTGAGCTTAAGCTCAAGCAGCCAGAAGCTCTTCCTACACACGTGTTTGTCCAGGGCACACAAAGCATCCTGGAGTTCCCACATAGCACGCATTGTGCATGCAAACAGTCTCACCTGCCCTGCCATATTCCCAGACACATTTATATTATTTTAATATAACTATTATATATTTTATAATTATGCTCCTCTCTTCCCCTCTGCACAAAATTCCCACTCTCAGCAAATTCCTTAACAGAATTCTCACTCAGTTTCCTCCGCACGCTACTGGGCTCTCTGCTCAAGTTCTGTCAGCTTTGGAAGGGATTGATCTTCAGCTATATGGCACACACGTTCCTGTCCATTCAATCTTCTCTCTGCATTATGCTTTTTTGGAGTGAAAATTAGAATCTGAGATGTGATAATTAACATTGATAATTAAAATGATATTGAAAATTCCATCTTGTTGATAACTAAAAACAGGCACTGTCTTATTGGTTAATGGTTGGCTTTATTGGTAACCCTATTACCTCTGGTTCAGAAGGTTGTTGGTTCAAGCCCAATATTGTGGCTTTAAAAACGTAGTCTAGGCTGACACGCAGGCAGAATGAACCTAGGTTCAGCATGTCAGTTATACATCACTCACATGGCATTTCGCCCACAAAATACACAGTGAATTCAATTTACAGTACATTCTGTGAAGCGCTTTGTGACGTCTCGAAAACGTGGTAAGGTGCTATAACAAATGCAAGGATTATTATTAGTATTAATCCATGAATTGTGAATTCAATGAGATCTGCAAGTTTCTTTTGTGTCCACACAATGTGATGGTATTGGGTGCACCGCACCCTAGGACCAGTCAGTGAAGCAATATTTTCAATGATGGGTTAATTAACACATCACTGTTTACAATTTTCATCTCATTATTTCATGGAGGTCATTCTTCATCAGCTTTGCATTGAACATTTTTTTCACATCACCATTTTGACATGATACCAAATTAGGGGTCATAGCAAACTGTAAAGAAGGAGGCTAAACATTACAGGTAACTTTACAAGCAAGTTAGGGATGTGAATAGAATGAAGTTGAATGTAGATCAGTGTGTAGTAGTACATTCTGGACAAAGAACGTGAAATGGAAATATAACCTCAAGAGCAAAATGATCCAAGGAATGAAGAAAGATAGGGATCTGGTGATACACAAATCTTTACAAATGGGAATACAAGTTGAAATAGTCATAAGAGCAAATTGGATATTTAGTATCATATGTAGGTTCACTGAATACAAATGTAAGAAGGTCATATTGAATTTCTACAAGGCATTGGTTAAGCTAGACTTGATGAATTATACGCAGGTTTGGATGTTCCGTGATAGAGAGGCTATCACAGCAACAGAGAAGGTGCAGAGTAGATTCACTAAGATTATTCAAGGGATAATAGATAAACTAATGGAATCATTTATTAGAGGTGAGATGGAAAATTACCTGGTCACTGGCAAATGAAGTTTAAGATGGATAAATGCAAAGTATTGTATATAGGAAGTAAAAATAGTTGGCACATGTGCTTGCCAAGCAGAAAGATGAAAGAGACCTTGGTGATAATGGACTCATTGCTCAGATTACTCATTGCAGACAGGATGAGACAGCAATAAACAGAACAAACAGAATCCAGAGTTTAGTTCATGTCATCAGAAGTCATGTTTACACAGCATAGTGCTCTACTCAAATGATAGCTGATGCATGGCATTCAGTATAATGAAAGTGAGTTGTCCAGGCCCCAGAAAAGAGTAACAAGATTGTTCTCCAATCTTATGAAGATGATCTATGAGGACCAACAAGATAAACCAGGAGTCTTCAGCTTCAAACAATGATAAAACCATAAAATAATAAATTGAATTGAGAGAGTAATCCCAGAACAATAAATTAAGAAACACCCACCAAGGCATTGGGACAAGATGACATAGGTTTAGGCTGCTAAGTGCAAGTATAAGACAGACACCCGGAAGTATATCTTTACCCACGGGTTAATCAACAGTATGGATGATATTAGGATGAGTGGGGCCAGGATGCTGGATTAATGCAAGAAACAGCTTTATGTTCCAATGGGAAGCTAGTAGATTGGTATTCTTCTTCATTCATACCTGCCTCGTGATCTTGCAATCGTTCAATTATTACATATCACAGTTTTTACAGTCTTTCTCCTATTCTCTCATTTTTTCTCCATTTCCCCTTCTGGTTTGCTCTTTTCCATCCTACTTGAGAGGTGGGGAGAGGGAGTGTTCCATTAATTTACATGCACACAACACAATGATGTAAATTTCATTGAAATGTACCACTGGAGAATTTGACCAAGGTGCCTTGGGGTGAAAATAACTTGCAGCAAATCATCTCCCTCTCCGAATTAAAAAAAATGTGAAAACAATGCCCCTTTGTAAAGCTTATCTTGACCTACAAACACATTGCTATAGTCAGATAGCACCCTCTATTGGAATTATTCTTCCTTACAAATAATGTGTATTGAAAGAAATGAACAAGACCTTTTTGAGAAATTACTGCAACATAACCTGTCTCTTACTTCAGGAGCTTGTCTATAAACCAAAATTGTTTCTTTACTTACAATAGGGACACACACAACCAGATTGTGATCTGCTGGTGATGATAAATGGAGCTCTGATGTGGTCAACAGAAATGAATGGAAACCAGTTACAGACACAGCGTAATGGTTTCACGCAGTTAGTAAAGGCATATGATAAACAACAACAACTTGCATTTGTGTGGAGGACCCGGGTTTGATTCCTGCGCAGGGCAAAACCTTGGCCAAGTTTCCTTACTCCACATGTCTCTATTTACCCAGCAGTAAGTAGAAATCTGGTTGTAAGCCGATTGATGGATCGCTTTTCAGGGGTTAGTAATCCCTTTGAAAATCAATAAATAATAATAATTTGGTCATTCAATCCACAGCTGTTTGAGGGACATCGCTGTGCATAATTGGCTGTGTTTCGCAGTATATTCTGTGTATTATTATTATTTATAAAGCGCCCTTTATTTGGGGAAATATCTCAGAGTGCTTAAAATCTTGCACAAGAGATTAATAACTAATAATAAGGCACATGGACTGGGTGGCAGCCCAGTAACATGTAACTCAATCTCCACTTACCTCTTCCCCACTAAATAGTCATTTGGCATCCAGCTAGCACAGGTTTGAGCCCACTCTAAGTGGAAAGGCAGGTACCTGGAACTCCCTGCATCTGCCTGAGCACAACTCAGCATGAAGTATGTGGGAGCATCGCCACCATTCCTCTCCAGTCCTGTCCCCAGCTCAGACATACATTCCTACACATTGGACACATGATTCCATCAGTTGAAAATGTGGAGCTTGAGCAGCTGCCAATGATAGGTAATGTCCCAGGGATCAGTGTTTGGGTGCCACACTGACCTGATATAATACATTTCCCACAAAAAAATTGTGTATGCATGTATGTTATGTTCCCAATGATCCAATTTTGAGAAGAGACAAAAATAGTCAGACGAGAGCACAGTAATAAAAAGAGAACCAAGGAAAGAGAGACTCATAGAGAGAATGAGGAAGAATGCCATTCTAATCATAATATAACTACAGATGTAAGAGGTTTTGGTTAGTACTGTAGCCATTTTTTTTTGCACAATAGCTCATTTTCTGTCTTGTTACCTTATCCCAATTGGCTGAGTCTAATTTGTGCAGATTTTAGGCTCTCTGTTCCATGAGAGCAAGAATATACTGTTGTAGTTGATTTGAGAGCAGTGGGTGGGCGGAGGGATAGGAGGGAGGTGACCAAACATGGATGAAATTATGTGGAATTCTAGAGAATGGAGGGAAAGTGATTGAAAGTTCACCCTATTTGTATAGTGGAGGGGAAAATCTAGAACAAGGGGACATACTTTAAAATCAGAGCTAAGGTGGAGTCCTGAGGGAAAAAAATCATTAAACATGAGAATATGAAATAACTGCTTCAGAAGGCCATAGTCATGGTAAGAATTTCCTTTCTAACTAAGAGAAGATAAGGTCAATTGCATTGCATCCAAATGCTTCCTGACTGAGATTAGTTTACAACAACAAAAACTTTCACTTATATAGTGCCCTCCACTCTGGGCGGCGTCTCAGAGCGCTTAACTATGGTGGAGTCCGAGGCCGAGCCAGGAGGAGGGGGAATGTGACCGTAGGCACGGTCGAAAAGGAAAGTCTTTAGGTGCAACCTGAAGATGGGGAAGGAGAAGATGAGGCAAAGGGGTTGAGGAAGGGAGTTCCAAAGTTTCCAAAGTGACTGATGGCACGGCTGCCGATGGTGGAGCGGAGATTTCGGGGGAGCCGGGGGAGGCCAGACCCAGTAGAGCAGAGACAGCGGGTACTGCTGTGGGAAGAGAGCAGGTTAGAGAGATGGGTGGGGGGGGGGGGGGGGGGGGGCAAGGAATGGAGGGATTGATACTAGAGTGAGGATCTTGAAGTCAATCCGCTCTGTGACAGGGAGTCAATGGAGTTTGGCAAGGACTGGAGTAATCTGGGTACGAAGTTTGGAGCAGGTGAGAATGCAGGCGGAGAAGTTTTGAATGAGCTGGATTTTGTGAATAATGGAGGAGGGGAGACCAGCGAGGAGGGTGTTAGGGTTCAATATAGAAGAGAAGGCTATCATAAAAGAATGGGACCTTTCATCTTTGTTTGATTTAGTTTTCACTTCAAGCAGCAACTTTACTAATTCTGCTGTAAATGTAATATGAGACAAAATATTTCTTAATTTTCTCTTTATCCAGATGAATAGATTGGTCAAAATATAGGACAACACTAGGAATTAATGCAAACTCAATTAAATCACCTGAGATGACTTAAAATGTCTTTAATTTTTAATTTGAATGCTATAATATCAGCCAGGAATTTATGGAATGGCAGAACAGCCTCGAGTGGCTGAATGGTCAACTCCTGTTCCTATCTATAATATATATAATATATGTGTAGATAGCATAGATAATATAATATATGTATATATAATAGAGAGAGATAATTTATTGAGAAATATTTAAATTTGATCCAATTGAGGACACATCAGATATTGGTCCAACTCATTTAATGTAACATGGCATCACAAATTCACACAGGCATATTTTATCTGAAAACCAATTGTCATTGTCCCAGTGAGGTGTCATTTAGAATAATTGAGTGAAAAATGTGATGTGATAATAATATTATCATTGGTGATAATTAACAACCACAATAATTACCACATCAATGCTAAATACTTTTTCAAAACCAATTTTTAATTACAGGTTTGGGGGTGACTTCAGCACAATGATTTGATCTCAAGACAATCACATACTTTTTAGGTGCCAACTTTATGTCTTTCCCTATTGAGTTAAGTAAATAAGGTTTAATGTAATCAGTGTTCAAAAGACTCGATCATGTGAGTGAAGACAAAAGTGGAAAGTTTCAACAATTAAATTGAAGTCTATCTTTTTTCCTCTTCACCCACACTAAACATTTGTTCATCTCAATCACCCACTGAACCATTGGCAAAATAAAATAATCTGCCTCAAAATATTTTTTTAAACTATTTTTAAAGTGTTGTGGTTTACTCTTCCCTCAGGGTCCCTACGGAGATAGTTCTCAACAGAGTGAGTGGCAACCAATCACATAAGACGGGCCAACAAAATGCTTAGAGATTTGCAAAAATAGTGTAAACATTACAAAACATTATGTTGTGCCAATACACAGACTTTCATTATCATTCAAGCTCTTTATTAGGAAATTGCAAAAATATATATATTATGTTAAAGCCTGTTTTATTCCAGTGAATGATACCAAACCACAGTACTTACTTTGTGTTTCCCTAAGAGTAAAATGATGGGATTGTATAATTTTACAATGGTGGTGCACTATAAAGGGAAGTTGTACGGTATCAAGGAAGTACTTGAGAAATCAAGATTACTTTGGCATAGAGCTTCGTAGTCATAACAACCTCTGACTTCAGCTGTTCCTTCACCAATCCGGCTTAAACAAGGTCACCTAAAGAACAATTTTGTTTCAATTGCACTATTGATGCAAACAGTTACAGAATGACTAAGGCATATTTTAACCTCATGACACGTTAATCATTAATGAAGCCATGTATAGCTCAGGAACTCAAGCTTTAGAAGAAAACAGGTTATGCATACATAAACCAAAGTATTCTTGAATAGTGGAACAAGTGACAGCTTATGTTTTATATTTTACAATTACTCCAGGAAGTTGCAATCCGGTAATTATACATCACTGTAAGATCTAGAAAAGGATTAGATTCAAGAGATGTTGCTTTATGACTGTTTCCATAGTACAGCATGTTGGAGCACCAAGACCAACTGAAGTACACTGGTCTGTGCCTACAACTCCCCACACAGTGAATTCATGATCTCCAACAAGCTGTCACTGGGAAGTACTGAGCAGAGATGGTGTTTAGCAATGCATTAGGCTAATCCAGTCACCCTGATACACTTCGTAGTGTTCAGCAATCCAGCAGCACTTGAAGAAGCCTATGCACAGGTCTTCAACTTGTCCTGTAACAATGAAAGTTCCTCCCTCCACAAGCTGCAGATAATCCAGAACTCTGCAGCCCGTGTCCTCTCCTGCACCAAACTCCGTGACCCCATTTCCCCCATTCTCACCCGACTCCATTGGCTCCCTATCCTTCAGAAGATCCAGTTCAAAATCCTGGTCCTTACCTACAAAGCCCTCCATGGCCTCACCCCACCCTATCTCCATGACCTCCTAATCCTCTACCAACCCGACCGTTCCCTCCGCTCAGCCGGCTCCGGCCTTCTCCACATCCCCCGACCCACCTGCCCCACCATTGGCAGGAGAACCTTCAGCCGCTCTTCCCCCAACCTCTGGAACTCCATCCCCCAATCACTCCGCCTTGCCCCCTCCTTAGCCTCCTTCAAGTCCAGTCTCCTCTTCAACCATGCCATTGGCCACCCCCCCTTCCCCTCCCTTCCGATCTTCCCCCTGACCCCAGCTCGGGTCTGAAATGCTGTACACTGTCCAGCACCTTGGGGCGTCCTCCCCACATGAAAGGCGCTATACAAATGTAATCTTGTTGTTGTTGTTGCAGTAGAGTGATTCAGAGTGGGATTTCAGATTAATATTTCAACTGCTCTCAGTGGGGAAATGAGAAGAGTCTCTGCACTGTCCAACTAAGCACAGTCCACCTGTGCTTATGGTCACCACCCCCTCCCTCTGGCTCGGAGTTGTGCTCCACTACCAAGCTCTTTGGTTGTTATTGTCCTCTGAACAGCGTTTGGCTTTTTTACATTGGTAATAGATACTACATTGGGAAGCAAATGAACGGAAGGATATGGAGAAAAGCAGAGAAACGGATCAAAGATCTAATAAATCTAATAATTTAACAAAATAATGAACAGGTATCATGGGCCAAATGGCCTCTTCCTGGTGTCTTGTTCCAAGAGTTAAAATATGCTCCATCAAAAGTTGCTGCTTGACCCATTGGACAATCCATGAACTTTAAACAATGTCCTGCCAAAATCATCTCCCTAAAGTGGGTTCCAGCGTGAATCATATCCAGATCACATTATTCACGCTAGATTTAAATTGGGATTTTTGCAAAATTGAGCTTGATTTTTGTGGTGAATTGTATGAAAAATGCAATATAAACTTGATGTACGATATAAACTTCTTATGAAGGTAAGCTTCCCATCCCATGGAGCACCACAGAAACTTAAGATAATACCTCTCCAACCTGCTCACATCTGAAATCTTCTCTGTTTACTCAGCTGGCTCGGGCTTTCTGTGAGTCCCCCAAACCCTCCACTCCACCAACAATGACCGTGCACTAGCCACGATGCTCAGATCCTCTGAAATCTCTGGTTCAATTCCTCTGCCTTACCCCCTCTTTTACCTACCTTCAGATTTCACTTGAAGACATTCCTGTTCGACCATGGTAACTGTCCCTTTCTCCCAGCTCGGTGTCAAACTACACTGTTGTTCAGTGCTCTGAGATGCTACCCTGTGTGAAGGACACTATATCAATGCAAGTTGTTGAAATAATTCTTACAATTAATATACAGTGGAAGCCGGTCAAGCTGGATGCATCGGGGACAGACATTTTGTCTGACTTAAGAGGTGTCCGAGGTTAACTGAAAAACCATTCCCGTCCAGCAGAGGAGCTGAGGTGGTGCCATATAATAATATGAAATACTGTTGTTTCACTTGAAGCAATGTTAACTAATTGTTATTATATTATGACTATTATTATAACTAACCAGTTATAGTTAAAATACTCTCACTAAATTCAGCAAAATATAATTACCTCTGTTTGGTTGCAAAATAAAGTATCACCCTGCCCAGCAGAGGAGCGGTGGCACCTCCTCCCTCCCATTGCTGTTCCCATTGGAGTCCTGTAGCTCAGTGGTTAGAGCACTCGCTTTGCAAGCGAGAGACCTGAGTTCAATTCCAGGCAGGGCAAAACCTTGGGCAAGTTTCCTTACTCCACACACCTAATAATAATCCCTCCAAAAACCAAAAACAATAATAAATTGGTCATTTTCAATCTACGACTGTTTGTGGGACATTGCTGTGCGCAATTGGCTGCCGCGTTCGCCCACAAATATACAGTCAATTCACTTTACAGTATATTCTGTGAAGCGCTTTGGGACGTCCTCCCAACGTGAAAAGCGCTATATCAAATGCAAGGATTATTATTATTATTATTATTGGAGGGAAAGGAGACCAATTAGTGGCAGCTCAGAGATGATTGACAGCCTTGGAGCTGCTTGTGAATGGATGGCTCAGTTGTCAATCATTTGTGATTTGAGTCCTCCCATTTCCTCCCTTGTTCTGCCCTGTTCCCTCACTGATTGACAGCACAACTCCAACCACTGGTGAATGGCTGAAGTCCACTGTCAATTGCAATTTGACTCCTCCCATCTTCATCCCAGAGTCCCTCCTGGCTGAATGGACACACTGGAGGCCCGAGTGAGGTCATTCACTGGTGACTAGGGTGGCATTTTGCCCGGAATAACCGGATTTATGTTAGAATTAACAGGTAAGAATACAAATGATTCGGGGACAGAGGTTTTGTTCGATTTACTCGACGTCCAGGGTTAACCGGTGTCTGTCAAAAACGGAATCCACTGTATTACCTTTCATGTCTGTAGGACTTCTCAAAGTTCTTTGCAGGATATACTGTAAAGTGTAGTGACTGTATTTTGCAGGTGAATGTAGCAGCCAATTTGTGCACAGCTGTGAAGTGGATAACCAATTTTATTTGGGGGATTGTTGGCTAGGAAACTGGAAGAATCTCCCTTCTCTTTTCAAATAGTGACATTGGCAGATGGGACCTCAACAAGAACAATAACCAAATTACATTTGTATAGCGCCTTTCACTTTGGGAAGATGTCCCAAGGCACTCATTTTATCATCTCATCTGAAAGACAGCACCTCCAACAATGCAGCACTGCATTGGAGGGTCAGCCAAATCCATGTGAGATCAAAGACCCAATTTTGGGCTTGAACCCACAACTTTCTGAGTCAGAGGCAAGAATGCTGCCAAATGAGCCATGATGACACACAATACAAGGAACACAGCTGAATTTAGTTGGATTTCCAACCAAAATTGCTCTCATGAGGAATTCACCTTTCCACAGTAACTAATTAAGCACAAATAGTTTATATTCAGGTCATACAGTAATCTGTGAAGCCCAGTACAATAGGTCTTTTTGTAATATAGCAAACTCTGTTGGGTAACTGGAAAAAAGTTCTAAGGTATTCATTACTTGGCAAGTAAAGATGTTTTTGAACTTAGATAAATAAATGTTCACTCAACAAAACACTTGAACTTTGATCAGAGGAAATAAAGCCTGAAAAGGAATGAAATGCTCTTTTGGTAAAGTAAAGGTGCTGTTCATTGGGTTGAACTGTAGTAGGCCACAAGAAACAGGTGCAGCACTATAAAAGAAAGATACAAAAGACTGGACACAGAAAAATAATCACAATGAAGGTCCCAATCAAGCACCAAGATGTATTTTGTTTTCCAGCCTGGTCAAGTTGGAAGTTAGTGAAATTAAATAAATAATAATCCTTTTGTGTGATTTAACGCCTGTAATGTCCCAATATGGGGTTGCAGGGTTAACAGGAGCTAAGTGGGATGACTCCCTTCCCTTAGTGGCTGGTCTGCCCTTCCAGGACTTGTCTGGCTCATGAACCGGACTACCGAGAACACCACAGGCGGCTGGCTCGAATCCGACATTTTGTTGCCGAGCATGTCAACTGGGAGCCAGTTAGCTCCAAGGACACCCCACTTACTCTTCCCCCCCGGTGGAGCTTAAACCCATTTCAGCCCTGTGCTGAAGAGCCACACACGTAAAGTAAGATGGCAGATTGGCTTAACGTGATCTTTAACTAACAGTCTAGTAGATGGTTTTGGTGCTTTTCTTTGTGATAGTGGATCATTGCTGGTGATTGTTGCTGGAGACTTTGAGTTCATAGTCAAGGCTGACACTCCAGCTCATTGTGGTTGGGATGCTGCATTGATTTATATATGTATGCATATATATTTTTTGAAACCTCCTTACTTTCCCTCCAGTCCTCTCATCGCTCTCATTTTTCTCCTTCTCTCTCTAAATCTTTTATTAGGCTGAGCTCTTGTCTAACCTAATAAATAAGACTATAAGTGCCATCCCTTCTCCCTCCCCTTCTGTGTCAGGCTGCACCACTGTGAAGTCTTTGAGAATTTGCCCAGTGTGAAGGGTGCAAGTTATTGTAATTGTTTTGGGATTAAATGTTATATTGAGGTCCCCCTTGTCTGTTCCCTGGACAACAATCTTCCAAAATAAATTGGCCATTTTTCTCTTGGCTGTTTGTGACACAATTAAGTATGATAATTTGCTGGAGCCTTCCCTGGCAAATGTACAGTAACTATACTTCACAGTAATTGCTGTACAATCATTTGAGACATTTTGACATAGGCATAATACGAAATTCAAGAAATATAGCTATTTAATAATGGGGAAGAATGCAGAAAATGAAGTGTTTTTGGAAATGAGCAAAGGAACTGAAACATTTGCTTAAGCTTATATATATTTATGTCGTAAAAGGTAATGGTGATACGAAAAATTCAAATGGGGATAACACCTAACCTACGTTGCAAAGACTTATTATTACACTGCTTAGACATCTGCTGCTAGCATCTGGTCCTGATATTTCTGGAAATGTCTTCACCACAATAGACCAAGGAAAACATTGCCAAGTCTTTTGATAGTAGTATTTTGGGTTCTCATGGGTAATCTTCACCACACAGTTACTCCCCTTCTGTTATATACAGTCTTATGTAAGAGTACCAGATTGAGTGTTTGTCAACTTTGAATCCTTTAATGTATGATGAATGACAAAAACATCTGGAGCTCTTCAGCCTTGTTTTTGAAAATAAATGTTTCTGAGGAGATCTTTTTGAGGAATGCAAGTCAATTGAGTTAAAGAAATCAAACAAGACAAAATACTTTTAGAAACAGCATGTTTAGCAGAACAAGAAGTCACAGTTTCATGGTTTTAAAGGGCAGGTTCACGACAGACACTGAGAAGCATTACAAACTAAAATTGAAAGCAGGAATGAGTCGCCGGGAAGGACTATTACGGCCAGATCACTGGGCTCATTTAGGAAACATCTTATTACTAAAATGTGAACACGGTAGAATGGACTTACTGGAAGGAAAATATCAAATGGACCAAAAGGCCTTCTTCATGCAAACTTCCCTTGTGATCTTATGCATTTAAACAAAGGTCTATGGTAGACAGTAGCCTTCACATCAAGCCTGTGCTGGTGGTAACACTGGATCTACCTATGTTTAATCCTATTCTGCCCATTGCCTGTAGCCTGGCAGTTCTGGCTCCCTCCCTTTTTTTCAAGTTACACCTCAAAATGTACCACCTTGACTGGGCTTTTGGTCTTTCTCCTCTTCACCTCCAACAGCTCCCTTGCTCAGCTCCAATGCCCATCCAGAATCGTCAGTCTTCTGATGTGAAAAGGGCTATACAACTGTGAATTGTATTGTACCTGATGGATACAAGTCCACAAGTGGTAAGTGGTTTGCCCAAGTGACTGTACTTCTTATATGAGCACAAGTAGTGAGCGGCGACAGGATGGTCACAGGGTATTTTAATTCAGAGCAGCCTTTCCTATCTGGCTTCATCAGAGGGCACCTTATTAATGTTAAATAAATAATATTCCTTGCATTTGATATTGCTGTATCACGTTGGAAAGATGTCTCAAAGTAATTCATAGGATTTACTGTGAAATGGAGTGAATGTGTCCTTGCAGGCAAATGCGGTAGCACAATTGCGCACTGCTGTGAAATTAGGCACCAATATTATTTGGGGAATTGTTGACCAGGACATTGGGAGAAACTCTCTCTTCAAATAGTGCCATGGGACCTTTAAGGTCCATCTGCATAGGCACATAGGACCTTGGTTACCGTCTCATATGGACCACGGTACCTCCAATAATGCAACACATCCCCTGCACTGCATTGGAGTGTCAGCTTAGACTATGTGAGATCAAGTTCCAATGTGGGAAAAATTCATTCCAGTGAACAAAGATCTATAAATTTGATATATATATATATATAAAAATTGTATATACTCTTGTCTATCTTATGTAGACCTTATGTGGATCAGTGTGAAGCAGCAATAAACAGAGCAAACATGGTGCTGGGCTATATTGTATATTGATGAAATCAAATTACAAAGGGCTTAATAATAATCCTTACATTTGATATAGTGCCTTATCATGTCGTTGAGGTGTCTCAAAGTGCTTCACAGGATATATTGTAAAGTTGATTGACTCTGTATGTTGTGGACAAAACGCGGCAGTGAATTGCAAACAATGTCCTACAAACACTCATGGAGTGAGTGACATTTTTTTTCTCCTTGTGATCTAACTGCTAAGCTTGACATAAGTGAATTAAAATGGAGTAATGTAGTTCACTTACAATATTAACAGCCAAGACCAATAGGTTTCAAATGCTTTATTGACTACTGTTTTAGAATATAAATGCAACAACAGAATAAACTTGAAAGCTTTTAAAACATAAGGAAAGTAGAAAATATAGTCCAAGAGTTCAAACACCTATTGGCAATGCATTTCTTTGCTAATAAGGCACGCTAGTTTAGTCTTGTCTATGTATACCTTGTTCTTTTATATGTATGAGAAAGGACCAACGCTTTGAGTCAAGATGCTACAAATGCTGCATGAAATGGTTAAAACAGAATAGCATAAACATGCACCCTAACTGACAGGCTCATTGATCTTGACCAGGCCTCTACCAATACGCCTCCAGGAGATGATGGAAAATGTCACCTTGTTAGATCATTGTTGGGTCCTGCTTTGCACACCTTCATAAAAAACTAATACAAAATACCGTAAAAATTTTGCTTATCCAACACAAAGTTGCTCTCGAACGTGAAACCATTAGCTTTTTCAAAATAGTCCCCCTGCCCTCCCACAACCGGACTAGAATGTGTATTGCAAGTTAAATATTTTTATTTAAATACATTCTACATTCTTTTTACTCAACAGGGTTATAAAGTACTATCAGAAAAGCTGGACTCAGTAACCAAATAAAAATATTAAGAAATAAAATAGAAGTTTCCAAATCTGACCTTGCACCTCTCTGCTCGGACAATAAAAACTATTTTGTACTCTAATCTAGTGAAGTTACCCTGAATACTTTGTATAGTAAATAAAATGTGTTTTACATATATACTGAAGAAGAGATATGCAAATACAGTATACACCAGCTTGTGGATACCTTGCCATCAGGAATGGCTATTGAAAGGAACTACATGCCACAGACATAGAGGTCTAACTAAGGCTTTTTTTTATTTGAAGGAATTGCTGGAAAGGATATCTTTAGCATTATCCAACACCGGTGTCCTTTTTTTAAAGATCTTAAAGTTATTGTGGCACTGTACCGAATGCATGCTGAGAAAGGTACCAGTCTGCAATTCTCATTCTTAAATTATCGCCCTAAAACTAGATATTTTTAAGACTTCTGTAGTATATACAGTGTTTTGCTTAGGATGGGAAATGCATGTGAAGTAGATAGTTTTGATGATTTTCTCTGTGGGGAACTATGCAACATGAAACTTGTCCAGCTAGAACTCATTTATGTGCTAGTGTTTTGATTTGCAGCTTGAGGACAGTACTGTATGGATTACTGCAGAACTGCCTGTCTTAAGAGCTAGTTTAACTCCAAGATAATTGTGCTCACTCTTCCCTGCCACAGTAGGATATTTTTAGGTAATGCACTCATTTTCTGCCTTTGAAGAAGTAGAGGGAATGAGCTGAATTCCCAATGGGATTCAAACTGAGAACCTACTGGTTCCAAACCCAAAGTATTAATTGTGGCATATAGCTCCATTAAAAGGGAAATTTGCTCAGGGACCAATTCATTCCTGATACTCATTGGGAGAAATTGGTAGAGGGAGTGCTTTGCGCACTCTGGGAGTGTTCCACTTACAAGACTTACAGTGTATCGATGAACAATAACCTAGGCAAAGCTGATTTTGATTTGGTCAATCGAAATGTGTTCAATTTGGTTAAATATTCTAAGCCTGATTTGAAAAAATCTTGGACCCATTGTTAGGTGAGCAGGGAATATACCTGCATTACTATGGAGATGGTAAACAGCTATTCCATATGTGCCTGTCAATGCTTGGCATCCACAAGGTATTTTTTAAAAAATACATTTAACCCCCCTCCCCCTCCCCTCCATTTTGCTAATGTTTGTCCCCTCCATCTCTCTTAAAGTCGTTTGACTTTACTCCTTTCTTCCACTGAAGTATAGTTCCACAGATTCCAGATGCCCTCCAGAACCGTGTCCAAGTAACTTTGACAGTGAGGGCTAGCAGGCTATTCACCTACAAAGGGCATCCCAACCCAGCCCGGTCCAGTCTTCACATGAAATCCACACACATGCCCTTTCAGCAGGTTTTTCTAAATAGCGATCAGAAGAGGGAGTCCAGCCTGCTTTTCCCTTCCCTAACCGAGGGGCCGAGACCAGCTAGCATAGCAAAGGCAGGGATTCAAACTTGAAATCTAGTTTGAATGGCTTAATGATGTACCAACCAGGAAGTGCTGTTACTGACTAGGCCAGCAGGGAACTAGAGTGTTTACATTGACATGAACAGGGCTTTAATAGGCATTGCCACCCATCCTAATATTTGGCAAAAAGCAACAGAACAGTGTTGAAGCAGACACAAAGTAAACTCTGAATACATAAAATAACATAAAGAAAGATCCAGAAATGGCTGAAGCCCTGTCTCCAGGTGGTTGAAGTCCAACTATTTGCTGGTTCTCTGCAAACTGCACTAATTCGCATGCTCTGGGCAGGTTATCCCCACTTGCCTTCAAGGCCAATGGGATTCATGATTTCAGTAGTAAAACACCCAATTTCTCACTGATGACAATTGGGTTTATTTAAATAAATGGGTTCTTTGCACAGCAGAAGAGACCCCAGATTTGTTTTGCCGAGTGGAAAGGCCCTGCACTACTGAGCAGCATAGACAATGGCCCAATAAATTACACAGCCACTAGATAGATGTTAGAACTTCATTTCATTGAAAATATTAAGCAAGGAGTTCACTCGCCTTCCCATTTCACAGAATAACTCTTCAAATGTTCGCTTCTAAACTGTGCATCCAAACTTCACTGGGCAATTTCTACCTTGATATTGACGAATTGTAGGAGTCTTTCTTTCAAAAAGTGGTATTGATTAAAGTATTGCAACAGTGCAACATTTAGCATTTAAAAATAATCAGTGAGATTAGGAATATTGCTAGCGAGAATTTGAGGCCAAACCAAAACCTGTGAGACTCCACCAAGAAAAAGTGCCTGGAATCAAGAATGTTGATAAAACTTGAATTTGTATCTTTAGGTTTAGTCAAAGAATGTAACCGTTGTTTTATTGGATGTCGGGGATCATCTGAGATGAGCAACCAAGGCAATACTGGCACATGCAGATTAATCTTTCTAATGCATCTATTTGTCATCATTGAACAGTAATGATGACTATTCAGCCTTCTGATGAACTGTATAGGAGCATTGAGTTAGTTTCCCCTGGGTATGGCTCATCTTCAAGGCCATCCAAGCAGTTAACGTTAGTGTTTTGGGTACGTTGTCATTATTGGTCTAGCAGAAGTGAGGATTTTATGGTCCACAAACAGTAGCAAGTGTTAAGAGGCAAATGGACAGAACTGTTAGCAAAATAAAATACCATAAAAATCCCCAGAACTTCAAACAATCAATTCCCCAGTTCAAACAATGGATGCATCTCAACTATATTGCCAGGTTGTCGTCAGCAGTTGCTTTTGGTCATCCCAAAGAACGGAGTCACATTATGCAGGTTTTACTGAGTTTGATGTCACCACTTTAAATGGACTTTCTGAAAGCCTTTAAACAGGCCATTGAAACATTGCAACAATACACTTAATTCCTACTATAATAAAAGTTTTCTTCTCTTCTTCAACAGCATTGAAATAAATTGGTAAAATTCTGTGGTAAACCACATACCATTTGCTGCTGCACCATAAAAGCCATTTGCTGATAAAACTTATATTAAAACATAATATATATATACACATAACCTAAATTGGCCACACACAACCAAAAGACAAAATTCACTACTACCCAAAACTACTTTACCACCTCAAATCAGTTAGGAATTTTTCTTTAACATGATAAAAGTTATTAATGTAGCACTTCATGCAGGCACGATGCTGTTTGGCTCTTTTCTTGACAACAATCCAGCACCATGCACCTGAACCCACACTGAGAAAATAAAGAGCATCATAAATGGAAGTTAACCTTACACCATGATAAGCATACCACTCAAGGTTTACCCTCTAGGATATTGTGTTTCAGTCTCTTGTATTTCTTAATAACTTACCCTGTGGAGTTTTATAGTCCTGCCACAGGCTTTTCTTTTCCTTATTTTCTTTCTTCTTTCATAATTACTGCCCACACCCCCCTTTCCCCATTTCCCCCCACCCACGCACACCCCCTTCCCTCCCACCTCTACCACATGCATCTGTCTTCTTCAATTAGTTCGGGGAATAATTCTACAAACTCTGCCAAGGTTAACCCCATATAAGGCATCCCACCTGAGACTGGTGAAATATGCCTTAAGCCAAACTATAAAACTGAGTTGAAAATGGGACTCAAGATTTGGTCTCATAGCCAAGGGCCCAATACTTTAGTATTGTAGCCAATGGCCTGTACCAAACCAGATATTAACAAAAAACAATGGTGTTGTTCACCAAACCGTAGCTCATACAGCACATCTGGTAGCAGTGTCACACTTGGTTTCAGCTACCAGTTAAAAAGCTACAGGTCTATCTTTGCTTATATATGTACTATATCCAAATAGTATTTACATTTATTTCGCTATGGTAATCCACTTAAGGTATGCATTCTAGTTGAGGATGAATTTTCTTTGAAGGCACTGCATAGGATAGATAATTGGAGTGAACAAGTCACATAAAACCTTCACACTAGGAGCACTTCAAATCCACACCTATAAGTACTAACTTTTTTTTCAAGTTTCTAGATGTCCACATTCAAAACATTTAAACCTTATGGACGGAAGATTTTAATATCTACTAAATGTAAGGCATTTTTAAAAAAAAATATCTCTATAACAAAATATGCATAGAATTGTTTCTAGTAAAAGGTTTTTAACCTTCGCATTTCTTAAAACACGTTTTTTTAAAAGTTCCCTAACAAATAGCAATTGAAAATATTTGTCTCTCTTTCACACATAGTTTTTGATGAGAAGTTTGTTGAGTCCTACAAAAGATTCTTTTGTATCAAACTATGTTGGCTTTTTTTTCTTCATAAATACCAATGTGTTCCTTCACTGTTGTAAAGTCCTGGAGGATTGAAAGTTCCTAGTAAGTTTGGTAGAAATCGTGTAGAGGGACTTGAAAGGTCGCTGCGGGGAATGCTTGCGGTATGTAGCCAGGGTACCCTCCGTAGGCTGCCACAGCTGCAGCAGTAGCTGCGTTCTTCTGCAAGGTCGCCATGGCGGCAGCATTAGCAGGAGCTGCGATTGGGACGTAACTTGCACCGTAGAACCCGGCTGTAGGAATCCGTTGGATATTGGAGGCCATTGCGTACACTGGAGTTAAGGGACGGGTCTAAAGAAAGACATAAGAGAGCATTGCTGTAATATTCGGATGCTGTAAAAATGAAGGAAAGGTTGTAAACAATCAGGGCTGATGATAAGAGGATGTTAATTATGTTTCATGGCTTTTGAAATGAGTTGTTAACTGGGATCAGGCGTTTGTTTTTTTCCGGTCAGCCGCATGTCTGACACGTGCGGAAACCCATTACCATGCTTTAGAGTATGCAAACCAGATTAGTGTTCCACATATGTATGCCATGAATACATTGAAATTTCCCTGTGTCTGGAATAGAATGTGCACTCTCTCCCTGGAAGGATGCATCCTGCCTTGCTAATTCCAAAGACAACAATATTTATATAATAGCTTTAACATCAGGATGACATCTCAAGGCGCTGGACAGTTAAGGGTTTGCACTAGAGCTTGGGGTTGGAATCAAGAAGGGTGGCGGGTAGAGGGGTGTTATTAAGTTACAAGCAGAGCTCAATCACACACTTGTATTTTGAGGGGAAATAAAATAATTTCTCTTTACCTGGAAAGGTGGTGGGGTGGAAACTGATGGAATGACAGCTGCTCCATTATGATCTGTCTGCACAGTGATTGGATTAAGAACATGCTCCATTGTATGCATTTTATTTTCTTCCATTAACTTTGTGCCTGGGGCTGTCTGGAATACTTGATACTGGGTTCCAATGGAAGGGATGGCCACTAAAATCAAACAAAAAACATGAATTAAGAATCATTTGTGCTGTTGATCATGAATTTGCTGTTTGCAACATTCAAAAACAGATTAAAATATTACTGCTTGCAATAGTTCTACAAGACATTTCTTTAAGAAAAGGTAATTGATCATAGAGCAGAAATTTGAAAGGAGACAACAAAGCAGTGTTACAATGAGTTTAAGTTGAACAATATCATTTGAAGCATCTTTCTCTGGCGTATGACGTTCGAGTATATTTATTTCATAATCTTCCGGTGGCTGCTACATTGGTTTTTGTTTATATGCACAAACCTAATGGAGGTATATACATGATGCCTTAGCAAAGGAGAATACCTGATTAAGAAATCCCATAGGATTTTGGGACAACTTACAAACCTATTGGTTTTTGCTATGTTTAAAAAGGAATTATCGAGAATTTCAAAATCCTATAGGATTTTTGGAATGAGTTTTAAAACACAAATATGGCCTTATATATTCTGCATTTTTTTTTCTCTCCAGCAGTTAAGGCAAATGTTCAGTAAAACATTCCCTTTACTAACCTGCACCAGGTTTCATAGCAACTGGACTGACAGTAGCCAGATCTAAGCTGGGTATCAGTTCATACGCTTTGTCCTGTTGCTTGGCCTTCCCTTCATGATATCTGCTGTAAATACCTCTGCCTGCAGAATATCCGCCCAGGTACGATCCCCGAGGTCCTGCGGCTCTGTTCCCAGCTGCCCCTCTACCTCGGCCACGCACAGTGCCTGCTTTAAGATAAAAAAAGAAAAAAAATTGCTAAGCACCAGAAATCTTGAAATATTTCCATTAATACAGGATGGTCCAACCGATTTCATCTGCCCCACCCTCCAGTTCATCTGACCCACCCGCTCCCTCCATTTATGTTCTATTATGTTTCTGGAAGGGAAACATAAATATTGCTTATGTGGCCTGGGTACATGTCTCAAATAGGACATCCGGCCCTCAGCAGCCAAAAGGTTGGACCACCCGCATTAGTATATGCTTCGCGTCCAATTCATTGAGTCAAACAGGTTTTAAAAGAGGTCACTTTTTACACCATCATATGCAAATGGCTGTTGGAAAGAACTTATTAGCTAAGACTTAAACTCATGGTAATAAGCTCTGCTTCTCCAGTGAAGTGAGTGTGTTGATGTTATCCTGAGCAGTGGGTGTGATCTGAATCACTAAGTGGAGGAGACTTGTCATGTCTCTCACAATCCGATACAACTTTACATTTATTTAGTGCCTTTCACATGGAGAGGACATCCCAAGGTTCTCAGAGGTGGGAGAGGAATGGAAGGAAAGAATCAAGTATCTAAAGGTCAATATTACATCTGATCTTAGGCTGCTAGTCTATTTAGCCTTCAAAGTTGTTTGTACAAAATTTCTTGAATTACAATCTTAATTCAAAAGCTGTTTTCTCACAATTCTTAAAAACTACCAAATTATGAGAAATTTTCGACAATTCTGCACAATCTCAAGATTTGAAAACAAATGATCATACAGCGTTAAAACAAGGTGGATTATTCGTCTCCTGGTCACAAAATCACCCATTGGTTTGAATGAAGTTCCTTTGGTCCCTTTGATCTCATCCTTCCAGACAGTTACCCTACAGTCCCCCATCACAGCATCAAACTGCTTTTTAAATGAGCCAGTGTCCTGGCCTCCACCACTTTTCCTAGCAATCTGTTCTAGTCATTGATTATCCTCTGAGTAGGACAATAGAGACCAATAAAGAGCAATGCACAAGTCCCCTCCCGCAGCCACAGGCAAAGAATGGAGTTAAAAAATACAAGGAATAGTAGAACCTTACCCAAATTCCCTCTAATTATTGTCCCAAAAATATGACAACTGAAAACACAGGATTCATTGCAACAAATATTCAATTTCTCCATGAACAATGAGTCCTGAGAAATTCTAGGGATGAGGGATTTCTAAATATTGGCAGTTATAAATCAGCTGGCCACACATTTCACAATGATCCCTCAATGCCATATTTAAGACAAACGTTTTGGATATAACCTTACGCCTTAGTAGTGTCAGACACAAATGAGTTTGACCATGATACAAGTTACTGACCATGCTTTGTCCCCCAGGACAAGATATCAGGGAGGGGAAGGAACAACACTGGCATGTCTCCAGGGCTCTAATGATTTAAAGGGGCACAAGAGGCAAGTGCTGTCACTCAGAATCTCATCAAAGTCACTCAAAATTTGGCAAAAACAAATCAGATTCCCCCTTGGCCCAGGAGGTACTGAATACCTAATCTATACTGAATTTGTTATGTTAGCTGGGCACCGAATATGTGGTACAATTGTCTTTAATGTTCCTAGATAAGGGAATAAAAATCAACTGTTGGACATGCACCTAATTGCTATCTAGAAAACTTGTTGACAAATGTGTGGGTGTTGGTTGAAGGCTCCTGAGATTACAGGTGCTCACTTGAAGGTTCACACATGAACAGTGACAGTTGGAGCGAGGCACTAGGGGGCACCTGAAATCCTATCCAAATGGAAGAATAAAAAATCTGAATGTCTTGAGCATAAAAGGTGAGAAAATGGCAGAGAAAAAAAAATCCTAAATAGATTTATAGGAGTTTCAAGCATACTCCATTTGGCCTTCCTGCCTGCCGAAACCGAGCAAGAGGGTAGAGGATCCTATTTCTAGATTTGGTGACTTGTTTCATTGATGTTTCAATTCTATTTGCTTTATTTCATTATTACAGATCCAAACCAAAGGTAGGAATAATATTGATTTAACTGTATGTCCCTATAAAGTTATTGTTGTCTTATCTGAATGAATTTCCAATGTTGCAACATCTTCTGCCCTGTCTCCCACCTGCAAGCCAGAAATCTAAACTCTCTTTCCCTGGACAGAATTCTTAGGATTTTCTTTAACAGATCCCATGTGCTAGCCTCAGGGCTTAGGAATGAACATCCCTGACTTTGGAATGATAATAATACTTGAATTTGATATAACACCTAATCACATCAATGAGATGTCTCAAAGCGCTTCACAGAGTATATTGTAAAGTGGATTTTGTGGGCAAAACATGGCAGCCAATTTTTCTATCCATAATTTTAAAAATCGTTTCTATCCTAACAATAGTTATGCAACAGTACCAAGTCAGTCTGTAAGAATGCAAAGCTCCCTGCATATTCCCAGGCCTTACCTAAAGAAACACATTATAGACTTTCAAATCGCACAGTTAACCGTTAATTATCAGAACCAATTCTGAAAATGTAGACTTGTTGGCATTTTTACTCTGTATTCTTTATTTTATGAGTTGAGGGTTATAATGTTAAGATTAGTTATATCTGGGAATTATTGTTGAAGAACATCACAATTCATTGACTATTGCAATACTGCAATAGGGTTAGATTTACATGTCAGCCACAGTAAAACAGACTTCCTAACACATAGGAAATATTGTGGAGTCCTGTAGCTCAGTGGTTAGAGCACTTTCCTCGCAAGCGAGAGACCTGGGTTCTATACCTGGCAGGGCAAAATGTAAGTTTCCTTCCTCCACACGGCTCTGTTTACCTAGCAGTAAGTAGGAACTGGTTGTTAGTTGATTGGTGGATCACTTTTCCGGGGATAATAATCCCTCAACAAAAAAATAATAATTTGGTCACTCGATTTGGTCACGACTGTTTGTGGGACACTGCTGTGCCAATTGGCTGCCAGGTTGTTTGGTTAATAGTTTTCAGCTTAACCACTGTATTGATGCATTCATCCAATCAGCACACATCTTAGTTTTGTATCTAATGTAAACTGAGGAAGAATAATCTAAATTGTGGAATTTCTTAAAAATCCCATTAACTTGTGGGAACTATGCGAATAAACACCAGATTGAAGGGTTCCTGAAGGAGGAATGATGTATTTTGGGTTACCAGAGGAGGATCCCATTTACATTATATTCCTTGTGAAAGAATCACATTAGAAATCTTGCATTGATTTATGCTAGCAATCTCTGCTTGGGTTGAACACTTTAGCAGTTGTCCAATACTAACAGGATGGTATGATATAACACAGTAGCTGAGCAGATTTGATTTTTGAGAACAGGTAGTCAAAGCCATTAAACAGATTTTCATTGGAAAATACACCACCATCGAGGGTTCAGGAGCACGTGTAATTTACATGTTACTAACCTTTGGCAAAATATTCTCTGTTGGGACCAATCAGTGGATTGTAGGGGTACCCATAATAGGCTAGTGTGTAGGGGTCGCAAGAGTAAATAATGTTCGCTTGAGGAGTTTCTGTTACTGCTCCTTTAGCTGCTTTCTGGTAGCGGCTGTACTGCTCTTTGTCCACAGGCTTGGCCAGGGTCACCTCAATGTAGGAGCCCTCCAGGTCGGCACCATTTAATTTCTGCATGGCCAGAACTGCGTCATCCCTGCTAGCGAAATGAACAAAAGCGTAATCTCTGATTTTTTTTACTCTCTCCACGCAGCCCAGGTTGAACTGGCTGAAGACCTTCTTGATGGTGTCCTCGGTGGTTTCGATCATCAGGTTCCGGACGTACAGGATCTTGACCGTCTCCATGACATCTTCGTCTACGTCAATCTCGGGCTCGGCCCAGTCCACCGCAATCTGGTGGCCCCACAGTTGGATGCGTCCAGGCATCAGCTTCCTCCTGGCCATGGCAGCTGCTCGATGACTTTCATACTCCACGAAGGCGAAACCTCGGTTCTTCATCTTGTCGGCCGCACTGGCATAGACGATCACATCCAGGACGCCTTCCGTGACTTTGGAGATCTCTTCCAAAATCTCCTCCCTCTTCTTCATCTTCGGGATGCCCCCGATGAAAAGTCTGCAGTTGTCCACGCTGCTGCAGACCCCCAGCAGCCTCCCCGGGCGGATCTCGTAGTTGTTGAGCTCCCGGACAGCGCGCTTTGCCTCGTGTTTGGCTGTGAACATGACAAAAGCGTAACCCCGGTTCTTGCCGTCAAAGTCCATCATCAGGCGCATCTCGTAGATGCGACCCACAGACTCGAACACTGGAACCAGCTCGTCCTCGTAAACGTCCCGAGGGATTTTGCCGACAAAGACTTCGCAACCGCGGGGCGGAGGATGTCCCTCCCAGCCAGGAGGGGGGCCACCGTATTTACGCTGCCCGTTCTCCTGGACCATCATGTAGCCCGTTCTCTCCATGAGTGCAAGCAGAGTGGACTCGTTGGGGGCGCCAGCGACGCCTTCGGGAACTTTAGTTGAGGACATGTTGCAGGAATCTGTGCTCATCATGGTAGTGGAGTCTTCTGCTGTCATTCTGTCAAAACCATTCAAATTGTGCTCAGACCTGTGGAGAAGACAAAGAGAGGAAAGAATTCTCAGTCAATATTTTTGGAAATGGGTTACCTGCACGAGAGTTCTCGTAACCTGGAAAATACAAAGTGCAGCTTCAAAGTGCATGTGCACCGCTCAACTGATACAAAGCAAATATTTAACAAGAGAAGTGAAGGCATAGCTTGCAATGGACCAATGAGTGCATTGTGATCGTTGGGTCATCAGGTCAACACTGACCTCTGAGTTGGCTGGTGCACATTTTTTTGTGTTCAAAGCATCAATGAAAGTCAACACTTCTGAGCATCTTATATTGCATTAAATGAGCACTTTATGCAGGCACTTGCTGCCGCAGAGGAGCAGCTAACAAGGATGGACAGTGTGGGTGAAGTCCGCACATTACTGTGGAACACTGGCCAGCTTTAGGTATCACAGTCAAAGGGTCAACAGCTTCACAGCAAAATGCATTGATAGTTTACATATTATACCAGAAGGCATTGGACTGCAACATTTGTAAACTTGGGTTAAATGGGTAGCAATACAAAATTTCTCTTGGCACAACTTGTATTCAGCTTCACCACACAGCTGTTTTCCATTTCCCATTCATTCAAAACAACAAGGCTTTGAGGCACTCCACCTAAGTCAAATCTTACATTGCACAGGTGCACATGCCTTCTCCAGGAGAGTTATCTTAAAATCACTAATTTGCTAAAGCTATGAACAAACATTGAAAATCCTGAAGCTTGACTACATTAAGGAACATTCAGATTTTTCCTCATTTGGGTTCTCACAATAAAACACACGTTTTGTCTCCTGATGGGCCAGAGGGATGGTGGGGGTAGGCATTCCTTCACTATTAAATTTACCAACCTTGGGAAATTCTCATTCAAAGCTCAGCCAATATATCAGCTATTCTGCCCCCTGCCATTTACTGGAACTCTATCCCAGAGTCACTCCACCTCACCTCCCAGCTCCCTCTCTCTATTTAAATCCTGTCTTAAGACTGCACTTTTGGTCTCCCTTCCCCAGCTCCTCCACCCCCAGCTCAGTCTTCCAACCAATTCTGTAAAGCTCTTTGAGATGTCCTCCTGAAATGAAAGATGCTTATATACATGCAAGATTGTTGTCATTGTAACGACCAGCAGAGTCAGCTCCATTCACCCACCATGGGCAATCTGAATTTCTCTTGCTGAATGTTAAGATGAAAAGAAAGATATTTTTGAAGCATTATATTTGCTAACAGGACATGTTTAACCTCTGAGAAGTGTCTAAGCGTCAGGAAAGGGGGTCTTTACTAAGAGAAAAAGGAGGGAGTTGTCGTGGGTGCAAACTTGTCTTCCTTCCATATCGTTTCAGGCTTAAGGAGATTTGGAAATGACTCGCTGCTTATGAGCTTCTAAATAGCTGGCAGAAGGAGAAGTGCAAAAGATTGAATGACTTCATTGGTAGATCTGCTTTCTCTCCCCACCCCGCCCCCTTACACTAGAAATTAAATATGTATGACCGTCAGGTGAGAACCCGATGGGCTTGGCTAGTTTTCCAACACTCACCTTCACGGTTCATACATGAATAATAGCCACCTGAATGACGGTAGGAGGGCAATCTGAGCTGGAGGAACGAGTGGAATGAAAAAGGATTAAACGCTTTTAGGGGAGGAGAGAGGAGGAAGAATTGGAGAAAAAAATTGCAGAATTGTGTGTGGAGGATTGGGATTTACATTCTCCTGACTTTAAAAACATTACTGTATTGTATTACATTGGTTTCATATATGGAATGCAAGCGGAGCGCCTATTAAATTGTTACTCTTCTTTGTGAAGCACTTTGAGAAGTTGAGTTACAGGCAGCCCATCGAATGCAACGATTATTATCATTGCTCAAAGTAATATTTTGTAAATATTGCCAGCTTCAAAGTCAAATGAATCTTCACACCTAGTCACACATTCTAAAATACTGTATATCAGCTACAACAGTGCCTAGCAGGAAAGTTTCTCTGTTATTGAAAATAACAATAAATTGGTCACTCAATCCATGACTGTTTGGGGACACTGCTGTGCGCAATTGCCTGTCGCGTTTCTCCCACAAAATATACAGTCAATTCACTTTAAATTATTTTCTGTGAAGCACTTTGAGACGTCTCAAAGATGTGATAAGGCGCTATATCAAATGCAAGGATTATTATTTATTATTATTGATCAATCTGCCTAGTTTAAAACTCAGAAGGCTGTAGTAATGTGGTTTATTGATTTGTTCCCATTTTTAGCATTTCCTGATGTGGAGTATAGCAAAATATTAAAAGATTGATGCAATATTACAGTATGAGTCCATTTAAAAATCTTTTTGAAGCTGTTGATTTATACGTGTGGATTTGTAAAAGGGATAACATTGCATTGCCACTGTTTAATCTGAGCATGAATCCCCTGACTGAATCCCAAATGGTAAAATGAACGTTCTCACACAAAGCATTGCAGACTATTGTAACACTGTATTCATTGTGTGCAAACCATAGTTCATAAGGAGAACTAGAGATATAAAGGATACAATTCTGCTCAACAATTTAATTCTTATTGATGTTATAATAACTTTACTGTGCTCATATGCCCTACAGTCAACCAGTGTTGGTTGATGTAACATTCCACACCAAAACACTTAAAATGGAAAGAGAATATTAGAAGATGTTAAATTAATAAATATTTGGGATTTCTGTATAGTTCCTGAATTGTAATGAACATTATGATCACTACAACCCGATGTAATGTAGCAAACGTGCTTATTGCAAAAGCTGCTGAAGGTATTTAGCAAACGGTTGACAATATGCCAGGTCCAGTTCCAGGATATTGGGTTTCATAAGTGAATGAAGGATATCAGGCGGGTGACATTACGTTAGATTTTTCTCTAAAGAGACACAATTCAGGAGGCCTACAAGTTCAACACTTGAAGGTCATTCTCTCGAATTAAAGAATGTCGGGAACATACGAGTTGGACATTCTCTTTATTCTGTTGTTTGCTGCAGTGCCGAATGAGTGATGTGACCATGTTAATATTCTCACTAATATAAATACTGTATATCACTAAGTGAGTATGTATGTTTGCGTGTGTGTGGAGGGGAAGATATCGTGAAAATAACACCCATATTCATAAAATTTTATTTTTAAAAAAATGTTTTACTAAAGGGTAAAATCTCTGAATTTAAATCTTAGTTGTTTGAAGAGAGAAGACTATTTAAGATAGTGTTTCAAAATTCACATTTCTGAAGATCCCGTCAAGCATTTTACTGATGTGATCGGTTTAGGCTCCCATAGTAAAAGAATGGAAAAGTGAACTCTTTATCATAAGTTTTGTAACTCTCCTTGGACTTCAAACCAGTTGATAAACATACAATATGGATACAAGCGGGAGAGTTTACAGTGGCAGTAATCTAACTGAAGAGCTCAAATAATATTGAGGGGGAAATCAGAATCCACCAGATTGGGTTACAGTCCTGAACTCACACTCTGGTTTCTGTCACTGGACAGTTTCAGTTCTATGTGGGGGTTTCTTCTGTTTGTGTCAGGAACTACGAGCTACGCCACCATCTGTAGTGTTTCGCCACAATAGCTATTAAGGCTAAGACCATAATAATAATAATCCTTTCATTTTATACAGCATGTTTCATATAACATGCTGTATAAAATGAAAGTCCCGTGGAGTCCTGAAGCTCAGTGGTTAGAGCACTCGCTTTGCAAGTGAGAGACCCGAGTTCAATTCCAGGCAGAGCGAAACCTTGGGCAAGTTTCCTTACTCCACACTCCTAATAATAATCCCGCCAAAAAAAAAACAATAATAAATTGGCCATTTTCAATCCATGACTGTTCGTGGGACATTGTTGTGCGCAATTGGCTGCCGCGTTCGCCCACAAATATACAGTCAATTCACATTACAGTATATTTTATGAAGTGCTTTGGGACGTCTAGAAGACGTGAAAAGCGCTATATCAAATGCAAGGATTATTATTATTATTATAAGGAGAACATTCGAAAGTGCTTCACGGGAAATCTCTTCCAAATGACGGCACTTCCAACAATGCATCACATCCCCAGCACTGCATTACATTTTCAGCGCCTTGGGCTGTCCTCCTGACGTGAAAGGATCTATACAAATGTAATCTTGTTGTTGTTGTAAATTGTAAGCCTAGACTATACAAGTTTCAAGTCCTGATGTGGGTTTGAACCCACACTCTTCTGACTCAGAAGTGAGCGTGCTACTAACTGAGCCAGACTGACAATGCTGTGTTAATTCAAATACTTATTTGATCCCTATTTAGAAGGGGACTGGATAAATATTTGAAAAGGAACAATTTAAAAGGATATGGGCGGGGATCGTGAAAGGAATTAGGATTGGAGTAGGTGGCTCCGGTGAATGAGGTGTGACCAGTACCAGTGAGTGGAATGGTGTTCTTCTGTGCTGTAAGTTTTGTGATTTCCATTTACTAGTTACATGACAATTTCAGAGTGAATTAATGACAGTAAAGTCACTACTGTAGATTTATCAATAATCCAGAAATCTAGTCCAATATATGTCATATTCAGTGCAAGAATGTGAGTTTGTTAAACCTTAATGAAAAACCTTGTTTAAAAAGTTGCTCTCCCAAAAGATATATTAATATATCAAGGCTGGGTTCACAGTCCATCTCTCGTTTTAGCTTCCCCATCTTCTCCTCCAGTTTTACAGTTGAAGATGATTAATTTATTTTTAGTGTCTATTTTCTGCTTGAGCACACCTTTTTTTTTCTTTCCCAGCAAAACGTTTTCCTTTCACTGGATGACTTGTTTAACCTCTGACTTCTAGTTAGAGGTATGGCTGACGCCCTACAAGTTATTTTAACTTGTTTCCAACCGAAGTGGGTGAACTAACCAGCGTTAATCTGGCAATTGTAGCTACTTGTGCATTTAACTGAATCTCACCCAAGTATAGCTTCAGGTCACACTTGAGAATGAATTTGAGACTCCTAGTATTGTTTAAAAAAGCTACAATACACACCCTGTAATGTAGCACCTTTCCCTAGTTACACATTGTGCTTTCACTTTTATATAAATAAATCAGAAGCAAACAAAATGTAATGTTTTATGTATGAAAAGCAGTCTTAAAATTTTGTATGAAGGTCATCTGTCTTGGAATAACCAGATGAGGATCATTGGGTGGGGGGGGAAGAGACAAGATGTCAAAGTTTTTTTGTTGTTTAAAATCAGATCTAAAGTGGAGAGGTTATTTTGGGGAGGTGGGAAATAAATCCAGTTTATTAGAAAGTTTAGTGTTTACCAAAACAAGAGAGATTGGCAAACTTTTTAAGATGCGTTTAATGCACAGAAAATGAGATCCTGCAAACCACCACTCAATGAGTCATAAAATCAACCCCCACCCCCCAAAAATAACACATCTGCACTAACACCGATGTGAACTTCTCCCTCCACCAAGCCATTGCCTCTTTCAGAAAGCTGATTGTCAAGCAGAAAGCCAATGAGCAATGACCTAGTGTAACAAACACAAGGGCCGCCCATTTGAAACAGCTTTATCTTTTGATTGAATGATTTAGTCTTTCCAGCACGTACAAGGTGGGTGTGGAGGATTACCACAGCTGAGTGCTGGCCAAGTGCACGTGATCTGAGTAAAGCTGAGCTGGAACTTTTTGTACGGATTGTACAGGGTGACCAAAAAGTCATGAAGCTACCCCATTATCTAAAAACAAACAAAATTATCATAATTTCTTTAAGACTTATTAGACATTGTAATGGTATCACAACTTTTTGGTCACCCTGGACATTGGAGACGTATTCAGTGATATTATTTCAGTGACATACACTGTTGATATCTACTTTTGCAGACAGGTGGGGGGGAAGGGGGCGTGGGGTGGCAGAGAGGGTCTGAACTATCCAACAGTCGCATTAACAGAACTAAACTGATATGATCTAAACATGCCTCTCGCAAGATTGATTTGTTCTTTACATGGATAATCTCGGACATTTATCAGAAAAGAGATTAAGGCACGGAAACATCTGAGTAATATATATTGCAACCTGGAGTTTTCCTCGTAATCAGTTCTTAGCCCAGAGCAGTCAATTACAGGCAAAGGTCACTGAAATTGCCTCTCATAATATATTGGAGCCAAACTATTATTACAAGATCAGCTCTTTGGTAGCTGCTGAAGGAGAGAGAGAGAGCTGAAGGAGAGAGAGAGAGAGAGAAAGATCATTTTTACATTGCCTTACCATCTCAGAAGTAGTGACTGCCTTTGCGGGAAAATACAGCATCCATTGTGCACACAGCTATACCGCACAAACAGGTGAATGACCAAGTAATTTTGCGGATTATTGGCCAAGGCTCAGTAATACACAATTGGGAAAGTAACATTTTTTTATAGGTCTGGGGGGGGGGGAGGTTTAGGCAATTTTAGTACAGAAGATTACTCTTTACTGATTGGACAAACCATCAGCATCAAGAATCGAATGGGAGACGCAATGTGCAGAGAATCCACAGAATGATATTTCACCATGAAGGACACTTGTTTGTGAACTCATGGTACCTGCATAATACATTAATCTGCAGAATCTTATTGATGATCCCACAATTCCCTCAGTGGCTAACCTTGCTTGAAATGTGGGAGCGCAAGTGCATTAGCCAAGACCCACTGGGTCATTTACTGACATTAGTATTACATTTGTAAATATATTGGCCAGATAGTTAGGTTACATGAGAATTCAGTGCTTCACAAGACAATTGTTCTGCATTGGTACTTGTTTCAATCACATTTTACTTTGGCACACTACTATAGATAAAGTTTACCTTTATGTCACATTAGACCTTGCTGCTTTGGAGGAAAGTACCAGTGATTGTTTGGTTTATCAACATGAAGCCATATTAGCAGATTAGTAAAGAGTGAGCTGTATTACGTTATGTCTCAGTACAAAACCAGATTCATTTCTCTGAAGACATACACTTAAATTTTTTTTGTGTCAAAGTTCAAATTGAAGGAAATGGAGTAGATGTCACATCCTGACAGAAATGCTAAGGTAGAGTTAAAGATGCATTACTGAAGTATTTGCCACATTACACAATGTAAAAATACTTCACTTCTATCCCATATTAGAAGATCTGAAATGATGAGTTAACAATAATATAATCCTTGCATTTGATATAGCACCTTAACATGTCATTGAGACGTTTGAAAGAGCTTCACAGGATTGTGGAGTCCTATAGCTCAGTGGTTAGAGCACTCGCCTTGCAAGCAAGACACCTGGGTTCAATTCCAGGCAGGGAAAAACCTTGGGCAAGTTTCCTTACTCCACACGCCTAATAATAATCCCTCCAAAACAAAACAATAATAAATTGGTCACTTTCAATCCACGACTGTTTGTGGGACACTGCTGTGCGCAATTGGCTGCCCCGTTTCGCCCACAAATATACAGTCAATTCACTTTACAGTCTATTCTGTGAAGCGCTTTGAGACGTCGAGAAGACGTGAAAAGCGCTATATCAAATGCAAGGGTTATTATCATTTATATATTTTCAGTGAAATGTAATGATTGCATAGTTATAGGTGAACACAGAAGCCAATTTGCACAGCAAAGTCCCACAAACAGTTATGAACAACTATTGATAGCTGGATAGGTGGATTGATAGCTGGGACAAACTCCTTTATTTTTTAAATGGTGCTGTGAGACTCTTATGGTCCACCTGAACAGGCAGTTTAATGTCTCATCCAAAGGACAGCACCTCCAAAAATGCAGTGCTCCCCTGGCACTGTTTTGGAATAACAACAATTTGCATTTATATTGCGGCCTTCACATAGAGTCAACCCATCCTAGACTGCGTGAGTTCTAAGACCTGAAGTGGGGTTTGAATCCCAAACGTTCTGACTCAGAGGTGAGAGAGTGTTACAAAATAAGCCAGGCTGAAACCTGCAAAAAACATTATCATGTCACTTAGACAAGCTTCCCAATGGACTTGTAGCTAAAAACCACTAGACCCTACAAATTGGAAGGTTTAAGGTTCAAATCCCAGTCTCAAATTAGATGATTTCAGCAGGGGCAGCAGTTGGGGCATGACAAATGGTTTAGGGAAGGGGGAAAGTCAGCTCAGGTTCCTGATCACTATCCAGAGACTCTTGCTTCTCGATGCACATATGTAAACATCAGATAAGAACAGGATTGACAACAATGACCAGTCGAATAACTTGCCGACACTTACTGTTGTCAAAGTTCACACAAGAATCATTGCTGCTTTGGTGAGGTTTCAGAGTGTGAAATAGTGCTTGTGGAATTAGAACCGGTAGAAGGGACAAAAGGAGTCCAAGGCTTCAGGAGAGGCGGTGAATGAGGGAGAGAAAATTTGAGGAGCAAAACGTGTGGAGAAAGACAATAAAGCAGCATATGGAGGATGTTGAACTGAGTTTCAGCAGTTTCAAGAAGGGTACAGTACTATATAATAGTGACAATAGCCCTCTAATATATACATTATGTGTATGAAATGCAGTATGTGATGTGATAATTATTAGCAGTGACCATTAACACCTCACATAATAGATTTTATACCATTTTATGTGCACAACATGCAATCCAAGGCCTGCATTCAAGAGACCAAAATAGCATAAGATATTCTTACTCCCTGTAGTCACTGTGATCTGGGTCTATTTTAGCTGGTTAAAATTCTACATTGATGTTGTTGAATGTGTATACGTTTTTCTGTGAAATTAAAGATCCAGTAGTTTTTTTTTATATGAATCTTTTTCCCTAACTATATTATTCCCATTCGAAATATTGAAAATTTATTATTCGACCATTATTTTTAAGCACCAAGCCTACTTATATATAATGCCACATGGTATGGGATCCTTTTCTTCAGCATTGTCAATCTAATAACCCACTTAACCAAGATGCCAATTCTAATCACTTTATTCCTGTGGGTTCCACCATTTAAGCTTCATAAATCAGATAATAATCCTTGCATTTGATATAGTGCCTTATCAAGATATACTGTAAAGTGAATTGACTGTATAATTTATAGGTGAAACGCAGTAGCCAATTGTGCACAGCAGTGTCCCACAAACAGTCGTGAATTTAGTGACCAAATTATTATTTTTTTTGAAGGCATTATTACCAGTGGTAAAAGCGATCCGCTTGTTAACCAACAACCGGGTTCCTACTTACTGCAAGGTGAACAGAGGCATTTGGAATAAGGAAACTTGGCCAATATTTGGTCCTGTCAGGAATCGAACCCGGGTCATCTTGCTTGCGAGGCGAGCGCTCTAACCACTAAGCTACAGAACTCACCATTTAAGCCCCACAAATCAGATATACTGGAACCCCAATATCATTCAGCATTGTTTCATCCTATTGACTCCACATTCCAGTATTCCCATTCCAGTAACTCATACATAAAATTCAATTTATCACCAGTTTACCCTTTAACTTCATCAATCTGATAAAACAGAGTGACATGACTATTGTCATAATCCATCTTTCCTAATTCAAGATTTGGAAATATTGAATGCATGGGTGGCAATTGGTGTAACTAGCCGGTACATGGTGTGCCAGCTGTTTTACACGCTGAAAGAACAATTGACTGATATCTGGATTGGCAGATCACTGCAACATCACTTCACGTTTTTTGCGCATGCAAAAGCAGGAAGCGATATTTGCAGCAAGCATACAAACCAGAAGTTGGCCTTTGTTTTTACAGCACAGCAACCTAAAATGGTTGACTTCCTGGTCAATAGGCTGCCACTGACATTATTTCCTGTTATACGCTTGAGTATCAAAGCAGGAAGTGACACTGATGATGACCTAATGATTCAGGTATTGGCCATTTTAGTGCGAAAAGTCAACCCGAACATGGCAAACAAGTGGGCAAGTTAGTCACATGCGCAATGAATGGGGAGCACAGTACAACTGTGTTTTAAGCGAATTGTGAAATGCATTATAACGGGGCTGTAGCAGGGCTGCACTGAAACTGGCTTTGTAAACTGTAAGAATTATATTCAGATGATGGTCAGCAGTTATATTTGTATAAATTCTCACAAAACACTTTTTTTTGCACACAACAAAGATGTTTTGGGGAAGGAAAAGCTGGATAAATTCATAGAAAAAACATTCAAAAAAATCACAACAATGTTAAACAATTATTAAACCTTTTCAGTTAGTTGTTACACATCTATAAAAGCCAGCAACTCTTTCCAGTTGACAGTTGACCTCACCTTTAATGAGAAGCTTGCACCAAGGAAACCTAAGGCAACATTAGGTTACTGATTAACCAGATGTACCAGTGTCTGACTTGTACAAATCAGTCTTCTCAGGGCCTGAATGTGGCAACATGGCAAGTCAAACAACTGTCCTATCTGCAAATTCTGCACAATACCCCTACAAAGTGGAGCAATATGTTATGATACCCTCCACCCTAACTCTCCCTCTTCCCTTGCTCAATCTCTCCCTTACTCCCTCCCTTACTCCGTCCCTCCCTCGTTTCTTCCCCTGAACTTTGGAGCAAGGATAGACTTTTGGAGTTAGATAAAGAAATTAAGCTATCCAATTTACTGCTGGGGAGAGTTGCTCATTGACGTCCCACCGGGGTTAATAATTTAAAGCAAAAAAATGGTGTAGCAAACCTCATTTTATGATACAATACCCTATTAACCCTTTCTTTTACATCATTTCGAGCTTTCATTTGAAATACTCTTTGTTGACTTTATGTTGGATTTAAATTGAATGCTGCACCTGAAGGCGGATTTGTTAATTCCTACAAATCATAATTGTTCAATTATGGTTTTATCTATTCACCCAACACACAGATCTATCTGATGCGATAAGTCTTCATTATAAATCCTTACCTTACCTAAAGACGACAACGTCTGCAAATCTTATCCAAACATTATCATTATTATGCAAAATGTTATCATAATAGTACTGAAAAAGTCATTAAGGAAACAGTGCACATAAAATCCTAAAGAATTTTGGTAAATCCTCTGAAACACTTGCATCTGAAATACCTGTGTAAATCACAAGATCGGTTTGGTTGAAGAAGACCTTCGGCCCATTTAATCTCATGCTTTCACTGTACCCACATTATATAGCATCAAGCAGTTTTTTTTTAAAAGAGTGCAACATTCTGGCCTCAACCAACTTTCCTGGTGATCTGTTCCAGCCTTAATTGCCTTCTGGATAATGAAAATTTCCTGTTCTGGAATTACCCTTTGCAACTCTAAGCCTATGTCCTCTTGCTCTACTGTCACTGTCTCTATTGTTTCGTGTTTACTATTTCAATCCGTTTTGAATACCTCTATGAGGTCTCCTCTGAGATGACTCCTTGTAGACTCAATACTGAAGAGCCCTAACTTGTCTAATTGTTGCTAATAGTTCATTCCTCTGACACTGGGGTAAACAGCTACTTCTTCAACTGTCACTTGCTGTTTGTATTAAAATAACGTACCAAGCTTACTGCATGTAGCCACCTGCCTTTACTGTATTTAGGTTATGGATTCCAATTTATTCTGATCTGTATCTTATACCTTAAAACTATTAACTCTTCTGCAAGGCAAACTAAACAGCCACACACACACCCTTTCCTTCAACATCCCATCTCAGCTTCTTTAACTGAGCAGCTTCTTTGCACAATAAAAATGGTTTCATTTTCCATTAACTTTGGAAAGACTTGACATTGTAGACAAATGACTGGCACACAGAAATTAACCCCAGAGTGTTCTACCTCAATTTTCTTCAAAAATGCTACGTTATTTTTTGAAAAAGTTAAATCTGCTGTACCTTCGGTTCCCTGTATTCCTTGGTTTTCAAGTTAGTCTGAGGGAGGACTGACACTTTGGTCAAAGAGCACTTTCTTCCAGATCATGAGAACTGTGCAACACTGCACTTATGCCTCTTTATTGGTCAATAATCCTTGGCTATTTAAATTCCTGAGAAGTCATTTGCTGAGGGCATTAGGGGAAAGCTTTGGTGGGTGGGGCAGGTGTAGAACAACCTGCTGCTACAGATTCATAATCAGTTTGAAAATTAATGGCAACCCAACTGTAACGAATGGATTTGAGGACGTCAAATCAAACCGTGAGAAGCGAAAGGGGGGAGCAATGAAGCCTTGACATTTCCAACAAAGATGAGATTTTTTTTAAAGGAGCGTTTTGGTGAACACGTCAATGATGGGAGAATTAATAATATACAAATGGCCTCTCCCTGCATTGTGCAAACTAACATTTGGTAGGAATCCAATAAGATAACCAACAAAAAATAAATTAAATGTTTATGATCTGTTCGTGAAATCTCCTTTTTCTACTTCTATCCTCATTTACAGACTATTTCTCTCCTATCTCCATTATGTTTTCTCAGCGCTCTCTGCTGTAGGTCTCCACACGATTGCTCTGTGAGCTCCCACACAACAATTAAGATGCTGCGATGAAAATAATTCTTGTGGTGAAGGAACAAGCTTATCTGAGTACTATGTGCAGTTTGACTAACAAGTAGAGTGGTTGGAAAACAAACTGCTCTAATTTTGTAAACTAAATTCTTCCACGTACTTGGACATGTATGAGGATGACCACCAATTCTATCTCTCTGCCCCACCCTTGATTCCAGGACCGGTTTACTTGCCTCTTCCCTTCATAGGCTACAGACTATCCAGAACTCTGTATCTCGTGTCCTTTCCCACAATGGGCTCTGTGTGGCCAGGATTGGGTGGAGCCTATCACTCCATCCTGGCCTCACTCCACTGTCTCCCCATCCCCCAGCAGATCAAGTTTAAGATCCTCATCCTAACCTTTAAATCTCTCCGTGGTTTTTTGCCCCAACCTACCTCTTTAAGGTCCGCCTCAAGACCTTTGACCATGCTTTCGATCTTTTTCTCCCCCTTAACGCCCTCAGCCCTAACCCTTAGCTCGGTTGCAAACCCTGAACTGTCCATCGCGCCTTTGGATGTCCTCCCAGATTCTATCAGGAGCTGGATAGATGTTAGGTGAACCAAGCAATACAAGACTCTATAGAAATATAAATTTGTATTGTATTGAATAGTGTGGTGGACTGGGAGAGCAGAAAAGCTGATTCATGACAGTAAAAACAGTCTGTACAACAGTGACAGTAAACTGGGCCCCAGCAGCACTTAGCCAAAGCAAACAGCACACCTTTTTAGGCAGCCAAGAGCCCAATCAGACCCAAGACACTGCTGCACATTGTTTGGGATATAACTCACAATGTGTCCAGGAGTCCTTGTCAGTTCAACGGGCAGCAAAAAAAAAAGGCAACCACGCTAGAAATGATTCATTATTAGTGCTTGCAACCTTAAACAAACAAGGCATACACATCTGATTGGCTATTACCTGGAAGCTTTTGATTGTGCTTTTATATAATGTAAAGATGAAATACATTTTTGCCAAGGTGTTTCATCATAGTTAAATCGTGACAAATAATTAAAGATTAATAAGACAATAGATGAGAAGGGGGAAGGTGAACAGATAGTCCAGATCAACTATTTGCACAACAGAGTGGGGAATACAGTACATGGAAAAGGCAGTTCACCGAAGGCAATCAGTGTCAGCAGATTCTAACAGGAGCTGGATAGATGTTAGGTGAACCAAGCAATACAAGTCTGTAAGGGATACTCTGTGAAGCTTGATAACAGCCATAGAGACAGTGATGGTCTTTTCTGGTGCTGTACTTGTTATTTATCTACTTCCCAATATGAATTCATGGGGGAGGAGCAAAGAAATGTAATACAGGAAAACTCGCATTATTCTGATCTGTATAAATTGTATAATCGCCTAAATCGTACATCTGCTCAAGACCCTTTTCAGAATTTATATTCTATGCAAGTTTGAGAAAACTCATACTTTGCATAAGTCATATTAAATATATGGTCCCAAGTGATGTTCTCCTGATGTTTACTGTATTACCATTGGTAAATTCTCCGACCCCCCCTTCACTCACCCCATTTTTGTGAAAAGCATCCCTTGATGCTTTAACAAAATTGGTGTACAATATACTCATGTTCACAAAAATGTAATCACATGTTTGTTTCAGCTCTGGGTTTGGCAGACTTTTCCCAGTGCTATATATATGCTGAGATTATATAGAGATCATAGTAACCAGATGTGATGGAGATTCCTTTTAAGGGCCTTATCCTAAACACTCCAAGGCCAGCACTGTTGGAACCCCAAAATATCTAACACCCGTTGAAGAGATGGAGGGAAATGGACTTGCCCTTCAGATCTTCTGGACAAGCCATTGGGCAGCTATGGCTGCATTGGACAACCGTAGCCAAAAGCAAGTCCCTCACAGCAAGCTCAATCATAATCAAACCTCTCCTTTGCCCACTTGACTTTCGTATGGGAAAAGCCTTTCGGCCTGGCCATCAGTGGACGTATGATGGAGGAATCCAGCCATGTGGTACTATATAGCCTGCTTCAGTTGTGATTCAGCTGTGCCACAAAGGTAAGATATATCATGTTCACAGCTGAAGCAAGAAACATTCCTAAAGAATTGGGGTTGAATTCACCTCCCCTCAAATTCTGTCAATGGGTGAGAATTCCAATCATAGTTTCCTTTCCTGGAGTTAATACCAGTGGTCTGTCAATATTAAATCCTTCCCTTTCCTATCTGGTCAGCTACTTTTAACCTACTCAGAAGACTGGTTGGGTGGGTGGGAGAGAAGAGGTGGCCAAGACAGAGAGTTGAATAATCAGTTTTTTTCTTCTTCTCCTGCTAAGGTAGTATCAATGGAACAAACCGTCTCCATTCATTTTTAGCTGCATTGCAAAGACTTTGAGCACAGGCGCCTGTAAAATTCTGAACTTCAGTCTTAATTAGAACTACCAAAAATCAGCTTTGAAATGAAGACAGAATTGTATAGAAATTTCCACAATTTTGCACAATGATAATCCTAGCATTTTAAGACTAAATGGTCTTACGACTAAGACTACGTGAAACTTTGGGCCTCTGGAAGGAACTTTAACACAAAATGATGCCACTATAGATTGTGTTGCCATGATGCATTGAAGCTAATACTGCTCTTCAGCACAATAAGGCTCTATTACCAGTGAGTCACAGCACCACAAAAAGGACACACAAAACAAGCCCCCTCAGCGTCTCATACAACAAAAGCAACAACAATGGTAATGAGCTGCAAAATATGTAAAGCATTTCATGGTTGTTTGAATTAGTTTATTATTGATTTAGTCCAGCATGAAAAAATATTTACTTATAATACTATGAATGCACTTAACAAATGGATTAATTTGCCTGCGAGTTAAACACAGCCTTTCTTTGGAATATGTTAATAGTTTTTCCTAATAATTTGGTCAGTTCGCATTGGTTAAAGGTGATAAGGGCAGATACTTTTCCCCCAAGTGATTTATTTTATTCTTGTCTTTTTCATGCTATATTCTCTCGCTGGTCCAAGGGCAGACTGCAGAGTAGGTGTCTCTCTTCTAACATTCGGACTCTCTGAGCAGCGGGACAGAGGGATAGAAGCATAGCAACAATAGTAGGCTATTCAATTTGTTGAGCCTGTTCCACCCTTAACAATACAGCAACAGTTTAATTTGATCTTCCTGCCTTTCCTCCATATGTGTGAATATCCTTAACTGCCAATTATCTATCGATCTCTTGAAAAACTCAATTGGCTTTCTGAGGCATTTGTTCCATATCCTCATGACACTTTGTGTAAAGAGAGGAGCCCAAATGTGACTCGGCCTCCAATTTTCCACATCCTCTTCGTGGGTAGTACATCACAGCACAAGAGCTTTACCCCAAAACATGTTCAAAACTCTTAAGGCTACAAATATTTTTTACATATATTTGGTGCTTCCAAAATATCTTAACAGGTGCATGATTTTCTAACAAGTCCAGCCATTTCTGAATTTAGACAAGGGAGGGGAAAATTAGTCAGGGTTCCCATTCCTGTTCGCCATCCAGTAACCCGCTACTAGAAATTGCATTGTGTTAATGTAGGGTAACGACACAATCAAACTCGATAGTAAGGCTTCAATGGATGAATAACTTAGCAAGCCTCATACATGGTCACTTTGGGTAGAGATACCAGCACCTGTGGAACTATAACTACTCCAGGAAGATCTTGTGTGTTCAGGAGTGGACAGGAGAACATTGTACATATTTTGCAGAAGTTTTGCAACCTTAAAGTATTTTAGCACATTGATGCCATTTCATAACTTTGCTCTTGCTAGTAAACCATAGCCACCGTTTACGTGTGAGTGTAGGCAGAGAATGTCATTGAGCAATTGGATTAATGTTAAGAGCAATTCAGTCCACATTCAATGCTACCCACATATCACCAGCAGGAGTCTCTGGAGAGTGATCAGCAATGGTTACTGTATCTGATTTTGTTTCACCCCTTGGCCCAGAAATAACTCCAGTGGCGTGGCACTGGTATCCCTGAACCTGCTTATATCAACAAACTCAGCCAGGCTGACCTCGGGGGCACTAGACAAATCCTTAAAAAGAGTTAGCTTATAGAGGTATAAGGAAGAGGCAGGTAAATTGGATTGAAAGGATTACTCTTGATTGCTCTTGATGGAGCCAGCACTGATATGGTGCTGAATACTTTTCTCCTCTGCCATAAATTTCCATGGTTCTATGGGTCATAAAACCTCCTGATCCTGACTGTCTGTATGATCATGTGGGGCATTAAGCCACCAAGAGCTGCACCAAACATTTAATAATGATCCTTACATTCAAAATAGCTCCTTATCATGTTGTTGAGACGTCTCAAAGTGTTTCACACGATATAATTATTGTATATTTGTAGGCAAATGTGGCAGCCAATTTGCGCACAGCAATTGTTACACCACAAACAGCCAATGTTATCTGGAGCATTGTTGGCCAGGACACTGGGAGAAACTTGTTTCTCTTTTTGAACAGTGCTATGGCATCTTTAACGTCCCCCTGAACAGACAGAAGGGAGCTTGTTTTAATGTCTCATCCAAACGACAATGTACAAATAGTACTATCAGTACACTAAAGGAATGTGTCTTTGTGAAAACATCTTGGGCAAACTTTTTTTGTAGATTAACATACAATCCACTGCCAGGGGGTAAATCACATTGAAACCCATTGTCTGCACATGTTGCCACCAAAATGAATATAAAATGAGGTAGGGCTTGTCCAGCTCCTCCTCCTTCCTCCAGCAAAACAAGCTTTGCTAAATTGTGTTTTAAATGGTTCGTTGCCTCTTGGGCCCTTTAAATATGACTCTGTTAATCTACTCAGACACTTGGAATTGCACAGACAGCCAATGATAAATCAGAGAGAAAATCAGCTTCCCTGTGGGTCCGGTATTCATTCAGCATCAGTATAGAGCAATTATTAATAGCGTCTTTTCAAAAAAAATTATCTCTGAACTCACAGAGCTCATTGACCCCCAGTGAGACACTATGATGGAAGGAAGTGGAGATTCTGCCATGTGACTGATCAGCCATTGCCAGTTGCTGATGGGAGCCCCTTTTTGCGGGCTGACTTGTGCTGTGAAGGTCAGCCTCTGTTTAAAGTGGCTCATTTATTAAAGCAGGCGTGGTTGTTTTGAGAGCACGGGAGAGGGGGTGCGGGATATGGGACTTGAAACTTTGTCATGTTGCTGCAGTACAATGAAGATCTCAGTCTACTTTTCATTAAAAAAAACAAGATTCACCATTTAAGGGTGCAAAATAGTACATAAACCAAATTTTTTTTCCTGTTATTCCTCGAAAGGATTGTTCCAAACCATGATGGAATCACAAAATGGTTAAGGCATTTAAGCGCTCCGAGACACCACCCGGCATGAAGAGTGCTATATAAATGTAAGTTGTTGTCGCTGTTGTAGCAAGAGGCCATTCAGTCTGATATCTGTGCTGTTAGCTCCTCCCTGGAAACATCTGCTGTACTGTAATCCCATCTCTTGCTCAGTTCCCAACCCTATTAACAGTCTTTAGCCACTTTCTTTTTAAATGCTGTTTTGTATTTGGCTTCACCATATTCAGCCATTTGTTCCATGATAAATTTTACGATTCTAACAATCTGGGGGGGAACTGAAAAAAATAATTTAAAAAAGCATTTTAGTAAATTGGATCAACTGTTGACATTCTTAGCCCCAGTTTTCTTCCTTCCTGTAAGGAGACTGATTCATACCTGGATACAGATCCTCTGGCACCAGCCACTAACTCACCCAAGTGAGCGCTCTCCGTGTGTGAGGCCATACCTTTGTTGTTGCACTATTGAACTCACAGCCAAGCCTGATTCTGTCCTCCCCAGTGAAACCTACATACAGGGGAATCTGTTACAATGCACTGAGTATAGTGCATCCTCGCTTTTAGCAATAGTGTTTGTTGAATGGAAGTAAGGGAAGTGACATCAGTATGCAATATGTACCATTAGTGGCACTTAGTGCACATAGGCAAATTACAAACAAACCATTTTTGCACTGTGCTTGTAGCGCAGCCTCTGAGCTATTGGAGCCAGAGGATATAACAGGGTCTCCCTGTATGTACATACTAACAGGCGTCTCTGGATAGTAACCTTGAACTGCTGGCGGCTGCTGCTGCACTCCCCCTCTCTAACCCAAGGCCATTGAGGCTAATAATGTAGTTTCACCCAAACTGCTGACCCAGATGAGATCAATCAACTAACTCAGTACAGATCAAGTTTTGAACCTAAGAGCTTGGTAGTCTGTATGACTCAGCACTTTTTCAGGCAGCAAAGTTACTAAATGAGCTAATGAGAGAAAACATCTTTGTAATAACTAGACACTTGCAGCAAACCACACATTGTTCCAGTTGCATCAGGTAAATTCTAAATACTGAAGCAGCATAACAATGTGATAAAAAACAAGATAATTAAAACATAAAATTGTACTCTTAGTTTATTTGAATAGGTAACTGGGTCTGTTGTCTGGTGATGCAGATGACCAGAATTTCCAAAATGTAACTGTGTATCATAGATCTATTTTACATCAAAGGTGCAAAGTGACAATTTACATAGGTAAATTTAGCATTCAAGCCTTGACCTGGGGTAATGCATGGGAAAGAAATGTATTTAAATTTGGGCCATTTGATACTATTTCAATATCCTCCCACCTCAACTCTGCATGTTTATATTGACATTGTTTGGGATCAATTCAGTGGCAAACCCACTTTTGTTGGCCACTTTGCTGTGGTTTTGCTTCAAACTTAATAAATTGCCGTTTCTCAGCCCAATTTAGAATTTAAATGTGCCGAGAGGAGCTTTTTTCAAATGACAGACGGCCTGGGGTTGGAGCTGTGCCCTCTAAATGGGAGTCCAATGCTCTGCCTCTTTGGCAAGCTGCCAAAGGCAAAGCAGTTGCTAAGTGAATAATTGTACAACCGAACTTAATCCACAACAGAAAAAGCTAAGACTTGTGCAAGATTTTTTTCATTAAGCCAACAGCAGCCTCTCAACAAACAGGTGAAGCCTTTTGTAGGGACTGAGTTTGACAAATTTGTGCAACTTTGCAGAAATGAGACCAACGCTATAGAACCCGGACAAAATTGATGCAGTTAAAGCAACATCTTATGAAAACCAAAGCCTAGGTCCTCATTGTAAAATAAGGTGTCAGCCTGGCTAGGTTAGTAACTTCTGAGTCAGAAGTTGTGGGTTCAAACCCCCACATTGAGATTTTGTACTCACATAGTCCAGGATAAAAATGTACACTCCAATGCAGTGTTGAGGGGAGGTGCTGAATTTTTGAAGGTGTTGTCCTTCGGGTGAGACGCTAAACCTATCTGCTTGTCCAGATGGATATTAAAGATTCCATGACACTATTTGGAAAGAGAGGGAATTTGCCCCAGCGTCCTGACCAACAATCCCCCAGATAAAATTGTTCATTCACTTCATGGCTATTTGCGGGATTTTGCTGTGCGCAAATTGGCTGCCGCGTTTACTTACAAATACACAGTCAGAAATACAATTTAGAATCACTCTTCAATGCAGAATTGGGGGAGTACTTCTTTGTCAGTGTTGCCATCTTTCGGGTGAGACACTAAACCAAGTAAAATCCTGTGAAGTGCTTTGGGATGTCTACAAACTTATAAGGTGTTAGAATGATCCTTGCATTTTTGATAAAGCGTCTTATTGTGTTAGTGAGACATCTCAAAGCCCTTCACATAATATACTATAAAGTAGTGTGTGTATGTGTGTATTTGTATATCAAGTACAAAGATTCATTCTTGATCATTCACATTCTGTGCTGTGTATAAACTGGTCATCAAGTTTGCTGACCAATACACAATCATTGACAGCAATTACCCATGAAATGCTTTGAGACATTTTAATATTGTAGACGCTGTATCAAAAGCAAGATTTACCATTGCTTATTATGAAGAAAGCTGGTTATAGATTCCACAATTTATACCCCAATGAAACATGACACATTTTTTGGTGCAATTCACATTAATGGGAATAATGTAGAGCATTTGCTGATATGAGTTAAGTGCCACTCCACCACCTTCAAAGTAATTCAAAATGTTTTCTTATGTGCTTATGCTTATATAACTAACCCAAATGCATTTTCAAAGTATGAAAAAAATACCTTTAATATCAGAAATATAAATTTACAGCACAGAAGAAGGTGGTTTGGCCCATCGGGTCAAATTCAATTTTTTCATTAGCACAGAGTTGAACTCTGTAAAAGTTACTGAATGGAAGATGGTTAGTGGTTTAGTCCACATCATAGGGTGCATTGCTTGAAAAATACTGGTGGCCGACCGGAGAGAAAGGGATTGAAGCTGGGCCCTCAGGAGAGGGAGGGTCTGTGTCTGAGATGTCAAAGGGGCAGGTTGCTGAAACATGGCACAACAATGAGCGATTCCTGGAGAGGCGGCATTAGGAATAATGGTCATTCAGTGACCGGTGCCTCTGGAAATACACCCCACTAGGAATAAAAATGATTCAAACACCTTCAGGAGAGGAGAAAAAGCTATTTAAAAATCAGATTAAATAGTATTTAAAGGGGTTGGGGAGGCACTACCAAGGTACTAACGAGTGAAGCACCATGAGAAGGTGACCTCATCAGGAAAACTAGCGTACAGAGAGGTACTGACCCTGACACAATGAGGAAGCTGCGTTTTAATATTGCTGAATGCAGCCCATTCAACTTGAGCGCTTCAGCGATTGAATCAGCTAAAGTGGCAGAGGCTTTGTGAAAAAGTATGCGGTCAACTAGTTTTCGATGCACAACCCAGGGATACAAACACAGAGTTGCATCACTCGAACATGGCATCATTGTGAGAAAAATCAATGTGTGGCTGTCCCTTGCCATTCCCTGCATTTGTTTCAATTCCCTCAGTCAATCAAGTGTAACAGCTACTCCCAGCCAGTTTTGCTTGGGGTTTAATTGAGTACTCAGTTTTAACTGGAAATACAATAAAATACGACTTCCACTTATAATAGTGCCTTTCACGTTGGGAGGATGTTCCAAAGCCACTTGCTAATTCTGTCTGGGCACTTGAGCTACATGTGGGAGCTGAGTGGAGGAGTGAGGAGGGGAAAGATGACTGAAAGCATTGTCAAAAAAGGTACTTTTTTTTTTAAAAAAGGAGGTACAAACCAAAACGAAAGTTACAACGTAACAGAGCGAAACAGTACCTTTAAATTATTTAAGTGCTTTAACAGGAGAACGGAAGGCGAGATTTCAATCTTTAAGCTGTGAAAACTAGATTTTTCTTGTGAATTGGAATCCTATCCCTCGGTGCATTTGCTTGGTAATCCGTTCAGTGAAATAGATTAAAGAAACTTTACAAAAAATAACTTATTCCACTTGTAGTGTGGCTCCATCTTGTAAAGCAAATTGTTTGCATTTCCACCATTTTGTAAACTACTCCCTCCTCCTTGCCTGGAGTTTCTTGTTGCAGCTCATCCGATTTCTGTCCAAAATCACCTGTTCCCAGTCCGCTGGCCTTACATTCCCAGTTGCCTCGGTGTGTCTTGAGAAAGCAGTGTGTGTCCAATCACCCTCTGACTTCCTTCTCACTCTCTGAAGGAAACAGGTGCCTCACCTCGACTGGCGGTGTTTAGCAAACAATCTGGCTCAGTTGGAAAAATCAGTACTACATTGAGAACTCCAAGCGAGGTTCCCGTAACAAATCACAATGCTGCTGGCTACTGCAGCAACGTGTTGATCACTAATACCTCAAGGGTAAAGTCTGTGACCTTCCTTAATCTGTGCCCCGTGTTAACAGGAACATGTACATAATCACCATAAACTTCATCCCGATATTTCAAATTCATTTCAAATGCAAAACTACAGTCTTAGGTCCTGTTGCCAACTCAGCAAAACATCTACGCCTAAAATGAGACACAATGTCAATTGTTCCAGTGTGTCCAAACACAGCCTGCAGGTGCTATCTAGCATTCCAGGGCAGAGTAAATCGAGCTCCAACCCCAACTGGATTCCTATCAATTTCTAATAACTAAGTCAGGGTCCATTAACATTCTACGACCTGACTGTGGTAGATAAAGCTGTTAAAAAAGCTTACGGGATTCTAGGCTTTATAAATATGGGCATAGAATACAGAAGTCAGGAAGTTACGATGAACCTTTATAAAACACTGAGTTTAGACCTCAGCTCGAGACTGTGTTCAGTTCTGGGCCCCACACTTCAGGAAGGATGTCAAGGCATTGGAGAGGGTGCAAAGGAGATTTGCCAGGATGGTACCAGGAATGAGGGACTTCAGTTATCAGGAGAGGCTAGAGAAGCTGGGATTATTCTACTTGGAGCAGAGAAGGTTAAGAGGAGACTTAATAGAAGTTTTCAAAATTATGAGGGGATTCGATGGGGTGAACAAGGAGAAACTATTTCCACGGGCGGGTGGGTTGGTAACTGGAGGGCACCGACTTAAAATAGTTATTCAGAGAAACAGAGGGGAGGTGAGGAGAATTTTTTTTACATAGCAAGTTGTTTGGATCTGGAATGCATTGCCTGAAAGGGTGGTGGAAGCCGATTCGATAACAACTTTTAAGAGAGAAATAGATAATTATTTGGGGAGGACAAGTTTGCAGGACTATGGGGAGAGAGTGGGGGAGTGGGATTGATTCGGATAGCACTTTTCAAAGAGCCGGTACAGACACGATGGGCCAAATGGCCTCCTTTTGTGCTGTATATTTCTATGATTGTATGAAAACAGATATTAAGTTTGGCATCTGCATCGTACTGCTAATTTCAGGATTGTTGCACAGCCTTAGGAATGAACTTATGTTATGCACATAAGCTACGACCACCATTCTGACTGAACAGCCAATACCATGAATGGACTGCCTGCAGCTTTGTGAAAGACAGAGCATGGAAAGATGTCGCTCGAATCATAGCGGACATAAAAAAGTACAGAAAAAGGGCAATTTGGCCCATTGTGTCTGTGCTGACACAACTCCTCCACTGAAACTATCTTATAATAAAAATAATAATCCTTGCATTTGATATAGTGTCTTATCTCATCATCGACACATTTCAAAGTCCTTCACAGGATTCACTACAAAGTGTAGTAACTATGTATTTGTAGGCAAATGTGGGAGCCAATTTGCACACAGCAATGTGCCTTGAATAGCCATGAAGTGAATGACTAATTTTGTTTGCAGTTCTGACGAAGGGTCGTGGACTTGAAACGTTGACTCACTTTCCTTTCTCCATAGATGCTGCCTGACCTGCTGGTGTTCCCAGAGACTTCTGTTTTTGTTTCAGATTTCCAGCATCTGCAGTATTTTGCGTTTTGTTTGGAGAATTGTTGGCCGGGACACTGAGAGAAACTTCCTTCTTTTTTCAAATAGTGCCATGGGATCTTTAACAACCAGCTGAATAGGCAGTCAAGTTCTAAGTTTAATGTCTCATCTGAAGGATGATACTGCCAATAATGCAGCAGTCCTCCAGATCTGCACAGTATTTTCTATATTATCCTTTAATACAGGGCAACCTTGTTACGTGGATATGTGTGTCCAAGATCTCAAACCCCTGATCTACCAAGATTCCTGCTCCCCTGAAACCCTTGCTCCCCCCACTCCCTGAGTCCTTGCTTCTCACAGATACCACTGCACTGCCATCTTTAAATTTGTGCCCAACGCTCTCTCTGATCTGCCACTATTCAGGCAGAAAACCTGGAGGGACAATTTCATTTAGTGGGTTTCCTGATCTGCAGGATTGAAGGGCTGCTTTTAGGCTGTTATCTATACATCGAGCATTTCGGTGAAGGGTGCTTCGGGTGACTCTAAAGCATCAGTTTATCTCACGGTGGAGAGGGAGGATGGGGTCTGGGTGGAGGAGATCCTGTCTTTGGGATCTATCTGTTGAATTGCAGCCGTATTTGTAAACCATAGATGAAAATCTCAATTTGAAACAGTAGAATTTTCCTCAGTGAAGAAAGTGTTTTTTAAAACTGTCCCCCCTCAGGACTGAACCTTGCAGAGCTCAGCGACTTGTCTGAAGCATGGAATCCTGCCAGACCTGCTGTCTGTGACTTTCCAGTTTAGTGAGTGACCACTGATCACGTCCTCACCCTCACCCTCGCTTATTTGCTCACCCTTTGAGTGGCGATCTGAATATTCTTTAGGATTCGTTACATGCTGGTGAAAGGCCTTGAACAGCTTCAAACAACTTTGATGTCTCAGCTGCAGATTAATCGAAATTGTTAGATTTTTTTCCAACAAGTACATTGTATTTGAATATTTTTAGAATTCTGTGTGTACAAATGAAATGATTTTATATCCCCCACTACTCCCATCAAACAAAAAATGATCCTTGCATTTGACAAACATCTCAAAGCACTTCACAAATGCGGTAATTGCTGTTAAGTGAAGTGACTGTGTCCTTTTGGAGACAAAGGCACCATACAATTTGCACATAGAAAGAGCAAAAAAAACACAATAATAAATTGGTCACTTCAATCCACGACTGTTTGTGGGACACTGCTGTGCGCAATTGGCTGCCGCATTTTGCCCACAAATATACAGTCATTTCGCTTTACAGTATATTCTGTGAAGCACTTTGAGACATCTAGGAGACGTGAAAAGCACCATATCAAATGCAAGGATTATATTATTCTATAAAACAGTTAGACTAATTTAATTTGTTTATTTAATGACTAATTTATTTGGAGGATTGTTGGGCAGGATACTGGGAGAAACTCCCTTCTCTTTTCATATACTGGAGTCCTGTAGCTCAGTAGTTAGAGCACTCGTCTTGCAAGCAGGCACCTGGGTTCAATTCCAGGCAGGGTGAAACCTTGGGCAAGTTTTCTTACTCCACACGCCTAATAATAATCCCTCCAAAACAAAATAATAAATTGGTCATTTTTAATCCACCACTGTTTGTGGGGCACTGCTCTGCGCAATTGGCTGCCGCGTTTCACCCACAAATCTACAGTCAATTCACTTTACAGCATATTCTGTGAAGCCCTTTGAGACGTCTAGAAGACGTGAAAAGCTCTATGTCAAATGCAAGGATTATTATTATATACAGTAAAATCCTGATATACGGCCTTATAATGTATATTTGCTAATAAGAGCCATGCCCTGTGCACCCACAGTCACCTTTCCACACACTGACAAAGGCCGATTCCAGTGGGACATTCCTGTCCTGTGCAGTGCGCAAGAAGTGATGCTGGTGGTGTCCTAATGACTCGGAAGTTGGACATTTCTTAGTGTTAGCGGCCAGCTTTCTACGTACAGCATATTGACACCATCTGTCGTGTGAAGTCACGATGCGGGAGGGAATGACAGGTGATCGCACCCCAATAAAGCGGCCTGAAATTTTATTGTTGCCAATTATTACATTAGATTGGGCTTCTACTGTTAGGTGATTGCATCTTTCGCATCCACCTGAGAAAAGGCAGACTAGTCCTCAGTTTAATGCCTTTTCCAAATGATGGTGCCTCTACGTAGCAGCCTATTCATATTTTTTACATTGAATATACTGCATACAGTTCTACACTCCATGATTTATGTTAAGGAAAAAGGAAATTAGTGTCCCTTAAAATCTGTTTGCCAGACTTTGCTGACGTGATCATGAGGGTGAGATGCTAGTACAGCCTTTTATCTTTACAGCCCTTACTGGTTTAAACTAAACCTTATCATTTTACCTGTATCTTTGAACAAAGAACAATGTCTAATTGAAAGCTAAACTTAGCTCAAAGGGATCAATCACATGACCTAAGAGTGATTCAGACCTAGTGGAAATCAGAAGTACTGAGGTAATTTCAAGGAACACAAGCTTGCAAAGACAACCTATTTCTAAACAATTCACTCGATCTTTAGGAATAAATAGATTTAATGTGATGAGACCTTAAACTATTGCGAGTATCCAGTGACACCTTCATCCCAAAAAATATCCCAATTGACCAGTGAAGCTGGTACATTAGCACTGACCAGTAATAATAATATAATATTAATGTCAAAACATCTCAAAATTGCAGCAAAACTTTGTTATGAGGCAGTACTTGGGTTCATAAAATTCCACTGTCAGCGTTTACACATCTTGATATCACCAGTGATATGAATGTGCATGTCCGCAGAAAGCTGTCGGCTACCTTCACTAAAACATGGCCGAATCAGGTCACCAACGATGTCACTTCCTGCACACTATACGTGCGCACTAGTCACATATTGTGCATACGCAGTGTGTAGGAAGAAATGTTGGCAGCAACCTGGTGACCTGGAAGTCAGTCATTTTTTAGTTGGCCCAACTTCAAAGCCAACGAGAGAGCACCAGCCTTATAAGCAAATCTGGCTTTTAAGGGGTACCTGACAATGTGGTTATATTGTAATTGCTGTCTGATGCTATGATTTTTTGAAAGGAAATGCACCTGCCAAATTGCACACAAGATCCCATAAACAGCCATGAAGTGAAAAACTAATCGATTTGGGAGATTGTTGGAGGGACACTGGGAGAAACTTTCTTCACCATTTCAAGTAATGTCAACGGAATCTAACATCCACCTGAACAGGCAGACCGAACCTTTACCATCTCATCTGATGGACAGCCCTTCTTACAATGCATGGCTCCCTCAGTACTACACTGGAGTGTCAGCCTGGACTACGAGCTCAAATCTTAACAGGATGTCTAAACCCATAACTGTTTAACCAAGTGGCATGGGTCAAGCTGACACTTATTAGCTCGATATAGAACCAGTGAAGCATTATACTACAAAGTAGTGTTTTGAAATGTTATAACAAACAGGGAGATTAATAACAAACTTTAACTTGAAAGAGATTGTATAATTATCAGAACACTAGTTACTCTCATTTCGTCTTTCATCACCCAGATCCTTCACTGAACAGCTCTTTATACATTAGTATTTCAATGTCACGTTACATCTCTGATACGTCAAAAGTTCTATGAAATTTGAAATTGTGTATCAACGAAGTTTGATAGCTTTCTCTTCCATAAAGAGCCACGTGAAGTTGGGAGCATATCTAAGAATTGTGCCGCTTTTAAAATGCTAGCTTGTCTCCAGAGGTGGCTGGTATTATAAAATGGAGGTGGTGGTTCTCAGCCGAGAAATATGACTTGAAAGTTGCAGAGATCTGGAGCGTGTAGATGAGACGTGCACGTGGGAAAGCTCTGTTGTCACTATGCATCATGCTGACGTTGAGATATTCGTGTGTGCTCAAATCACTATTGGACATTTTGGGGGATTTTCAATAGCCAAATAATAATAGTGAAATCACCAAGAATACAATAGAATTTATATTGAAATAGCGCCTTTTGCGTCAGGGGGAGGTCTCAAAGCAGTTGACAAGGCTGCTGGGCACAAGGGTGCCAGGGGCAAAGTCACCTGACTTTCAGACTCCATGACCTGGCCTCCACTCCAAGCTTCTCAAGTATGTAGGCAACCTAAACCATTCTCTTGGTGTACCGCGCGTGTGAAAAGATCATCACGTTAAGACAGCCTCTTGCACAAAACATCATTTTCCACAGACAGTCCTGGAGCGCTGGCTTATGCTTCATGACAACCTTAGGGACTTAGAAACCACAAGGTAAAAGGTGTGCTAGGCAAAGTGGGAGGGAGATTTTTGCATTCAGGAACCTTAAGAAATGAGATTCAAAGCGCTATCAGCGTTTGAATTGTCAGTGCTCTGGGAGAGGGATCTCATGAACACCAATTTTAATAAAAGGACCAATTCATGTCCAAATGTAAAAAAGGGAGACGATGTATTCTCACAACAGCAAATCTATGTCAGGGTTTTGTTCTTTTCTAAGCAACTAGGTATACTGGGACGAGGTGAAATGTGTTGTTGCCTGGGTGGGGCTGACCATTTAAGAAAGCAAATATTAATTCCCAGAATTTCGGGTGGATTAGACTTTGATTATTTGCACACAGATAAACACAACCTAGTTATTTTATCCAACTAAAGTCAAATAAGAAACTCAAGTTGTGCTACTGCTTTTTCAGATTTTGCTAATTACAAATAGATGGATTTGTCTGTCCTCTACCCAAGTCATGCACTTAACCTCAATCCTTCCTCCGTACAAAGCCAGCGATTTCTAACTGTTTTTTTCTGTTCCATTAGACTTTGCTCTCATGGTCTATCATGCCATCTTAATCATTCAATTGTGGTATTGCCTTGCAATAGGTAAATCAATATGTAGTAAAAAATAAATGTTATAGTGCCTGATCACATCAAAACGTTTCAAAGTGCTTTACAGTAATTATTATTTTTGAAGAGAAATGTGACATCTATTTGGCGCACAGTAAGAATCACATGAAACACATAGTCTCTGACAAGATTTGCACATAATACACAGTCATCACATTTCATAATAGATACTGTGAAGGGATTTGCAACGTCCTCTCAACACTAAAGGTGTTATACCAAATGTAAGGATTATTTTATTCCACAAACAGTCATGAAGTGAATCAACAATTTAGTGCGGCTGGCCAGGACCTGTATATTTTGTAGGGGAACATATACTCTGTGGTATGTGAAAATTTATTTTAAAAACAATTATTTTATGCTTTTCCAAGATCCTCTTTCAAATCAACCAAAACAAGTAGAAACCTGCAACTGTTCATGTATGAATGTATAATATAATAATCCTTGCAACTGATATAGCCGCTTTATCATGTCATTGAGATTTCTCAAACCGCTTTGCAGAATGTACTATCAAGTGAATTGACTGTATATTTTGTGGGCGAAGCGCGGCTGCCAATTGAGCACAGCAGTGTCCCACGAACAGTCATGGATTGAAATGACCGATTCATTGTTATTATTTTATTACTATGTTAAAAGCAATCAGGAAGGGTGATACTGCAACGCCTCACATCAGCGAATTCATGTGCTATATCATTGAGTTGTAAGACACAATGCACATTTATAAATGTATGAAACTGAAATTCTCAAAAGCTCAATAGTAAAGGGAAATTACAGTTATAATTTGCAAATACAACATGCTTTTGTTGATAACTCGCCAATGGGCAGGTACTTCAGTGCCATGGTTACAGTGCATCCACACCCATTAGCAACCGTCGTTTGTGCTAGTAAATTCACAAACGTATTTATTCCTAATATAGTTCAGTGCTGAGTCAACAGTTTGTGAGCTAAATACTGATACCTAATTAATCTAAATGAACTTATAACCACAGGCACCAGCAAACTTCCCTTGCTAGCTATGTTTCATTTACTAAAGGAGAAGTTTCCTGAATGGGGGAACTCCACAATCTACTGCTGGTCATTTATGTTTTTGATGCACTGATACTCATATACACTGTGCTCCACTTAGTCATGTGCAATCTGTTCTTATTCATGTACAGCCTACTTCAATTGTGTACAGCAAATCTGTGAAGTATTCAGGAGTATGAAGTAAAAGCATAGCAATGAGATTAAATATCTCACGATCTAATAAACATGCTGCACATGTTGAATATCCCTCTTGTTCCCTTGTTCATGTCTGCACCATTTCTTTGTACACAGTGCACTCCACTTTTTTGTGAGCAAGTCTGTGCTGAGGCCGGTTGTCGCTCCCTACACTGTTGACCTGGATAAGCGTCAGTTCAATGCCTATTTCTGTTTAACAAGCTGAGGTAAGTCAGTACTGACAAATGAGACATCTTTCCACTATTGTCAACCAACGTTAAACACCAAACATACCAGAACCACCATGTGCAGCGTTCTGCCCCCAAAAGTCAGCCTTTAACAATTCCAATTTCCTTTTAAAAATTTAATCCGTATTTACTGCTCCAGATTGGGTTTTCAGTGTTCTGAGACGCTGCCCCATGTGAAGGATACTGCATAAATCCAGGTGGTGGTTGTTGTTGATGATGATAATTCCCAGTCATGTACAAGATCCCATCTTTTGCTATGAATCTACTATAATATTAGTAATAATTCTTGTATTTGATGTAGCGTCTTATCACATTATTGAGACGTCTCAAAGCCCTTCACCGAATACACTGCAAAGTGAATTGACTGTATATTTTGAAGGTGAAGCACAGCAGCTAATTGTGCACAGCAATGTCCCACAAACAGTCATGGATTGAGTGATTATTACCCCCAGATCTGCCAATCGACTAACAACCAGGTTCCAACTTACTGCTAGGTAAACAGAGGCATGTGTACTAAAGAAACTTGCCTAAGGTTTCCTCAGCTGGGAATCAAACCTGGGTCCTTTCGCTTGTGAGATGAGTGCTCTAACCACTACGCTACAACCCTCCACCGAGTCCACCGCCTTTACTACCATTATCTGACAAGGTGCCACTGGGGAAACAAAGACTAACATCAGCTTGCAGCTTATTTAACATCATCAGTTTATTTAGCATTTTGCAGCATCCATAAGTTGGCAAATTCTTAAATACTTTAAATTATTAAATAATAATTGAAGCGGTTTACTCAAAGTTCCTTGAAAACCTACAGTAAACCTGCTGCACAATTAAGATTGAATTCAATAATTAGCCAAATTCTGGGCACTCTAAAATGCTACATAAAGACAGGGAATCTAGAACCAGGTTGTATTTCTCCCTCTTTGACTCGCGAGACCCAGAAACTGTATAAAACATCTGGCTTTGGAACTTCAGGACCCTGAAAAGATAATATAAAAGCCTATAGGACTGCAGTATGTTTATATTTTGCTCTTTGCTATGTCCCACCCTCACTCCCTCTCATTCCACTAATGCCCTGCCTCAAGATGCCACTGGCCTGACTTGTTGGAGGTATCATAAATGCTGGTTTGAACACATTCCCACCTTAAATGGAGAGAAGGGGGCAAAAGAAAAATAAATCAGACACAAGCCTTTCAGAAACCAACTGGTGAAAATGGAAGAAAATTCATAAATCTCAGAGATTAAAAAAAGCAGAGGAAATGAGAAAAGTAAATCATCAAATCGTTGAAGGAAAGTGGACAAGGAAATTGAAAGAAAAAAAATCTGAGAATGGAATAGTGAAAGATGATGGGCAAACCTATTATAACACGCTCTCTACACTCAAAACACACAGTCACTGCACTTTACAATATATCATGTGAAGCACTTTGGGACAGCTTCTGATGTGAATGGCAATATACCAAATGTAAGCATCATTATTATTATTATTGATATGATCTGCCTTTTCCTGCATTTCACCTTACTTGCCTTTCTCCAGTTTGTGAAAATAGCAAAGCAGCAAAAAAAAATCAGCTTTTATCATTTTGTTTATTGCATGCGAGCTGGCAACATTTTCACTGCTCAGGAAGGTCATGAGTAACTGCAGTGAAGATAAAATTGAGATTTAACCACAGTTATTTATCATTTAACACTTTGTCCTACTCAAGCTCTCCCATAATCTGTGTCAAAGTACACTTTCACAATAGTGCATCTCACTATCGGTCCCAGTGGTGCCTGTGACCGAGGCAAGCGGAAAACAACTATGCCTACACACCATTACTCAAATCAATGGATTATATTTATTCTTTATTTTATGAAAAGTACTGTATTTTGTTATAATCTAGTATGCCATTCTTTAACAAGAAGAGGTTTCATAAAAATGTGGTTTTGGTAAAATGTTTCTGAAACGTTTAGCCACAATTATGTACGAATTTAGTTAGAGAAAGAGGAAGGCTTTTTAATTAACTCACTCCCCCCCCACCATTTTTCTCTTCCCCACTTAGTGTTTTTAGGGCAAAGGGAGTCTCTAATTTGCTTCTCATTTCTTGTCTAATACTGTGTCATTCTAGGATTCACATCTCCTAACTTGTCACCGGGAAGTCCTGCCACTTGGGGAAATTTGTAAGAAATAAAATAAAATGATCTCAATGCAAAACAAATCTGAATGGAATTTTGTTACTCATAAGGTTAATCCAAGAACGAAAGGATGAAGAAAGATGAGGAAGTGGGAAAAATTAGCAAAAAAGGAACTGAAAATTATATGAAAGCGTTCAACTAAAATAGAAGTAGCGACAGGAAGCTTAGCATTCTTACAAATGTGATCTCTTGGCCATCTTGTGCTTACTGTTTCAATCCATTGGCTCTCAGTGCACAGATTTTGAGAAGAAAAAGGAAAGGGACTGCTCATGTAGGAAGCTGTTACGACACAAATCCAATGTCCGTTCATGCTATTAGTCGTAGACCAGAATGGATTCAATTTTCAATTTGCACACAATGAGCCACAAAATCTTTTAGTCCATTTGATTTCATCCTTACAAAATCCCAAACTCACCATTGCAGCATCAAGCTATTTCTCACGCTGGGAAACTGAACAGGACTTGGGTCCATGTAAAAGTTAGACAATTATATGATTTATAAAGATAAGACTTAAGCGAGTTTTGCTTTATTCAATCCCTGAATTCTGCCAGATCTATGGTCAATGTTGGTCTGTACAGTCTGTTTCAGGGGATTCAAACTGGGGCTAAGGCCAATTGCACCTAATATATCTGTTCTTAGGATTGGAGCAATATTAACCTGTCTTGCTGTGTAAATTATAGGCCAATTGTGGGTCATCTGACTAAAGGCCATTGATAAAAAGCCATGGGAATTACACCACAGTTTTATTGTTAGCCGCTACACATGTAACAAGTGCAATAACTCACATCATATAAACAAACATACTCTCCTGAGCAAGGGGCCATGTGATAAATTATAAATGAGGAACCTCTGTCTGACAAGTACTACCCTTTGGTATCAAAGACATTTCAGGGGACGGAGGTATCCAGATTTTAGTGCATTGTATGACAGTGGTATAACCACCATGGGTCAAGTGGTGCAGTCATCTGTTAAACATGCTATTATGGGTGCCCAACTCATTGTCAGAGAACAACTCATGTTCTTTCCCCATTTCAATATAGCCACACCATGCACACTCTTCGCTGGGGAGAGAGAGAACACAAGGAGATAGAGGTGGTAAATCCTATTGCACCAGGTGCCCTCTGGGGCCTTGTTATACCACTGATCAATGAGTCCCAACAGAAACTCATATTGCACCTTGTGAATTTTTCCTGTTGAGGCCGATTATTCTTAAATTCTATATGCCCTGCCAGTTCCCTCTGTTCTTCCATCTCAAGCCTACTACATATTCCTCCCTGCCCCACCATCGGTGGCTGAACCTTCAGCTACTATGCTCCCATTCTCTGGAACTTGTAGCCCAACTCTTTTTTCTTGCGCCTCGACTTCCTGCTTTCAAAGTCTTCTTAAAAATGCATCTCTTTGACCATATCTCTGGTCATTATCCTCAAATTTCCCCTCTGCACTATGGATCACAAAAGGAATTTGGATGAATAAGTCTCTATAGTCTTTGCGAAGCACTCTGAAGCGAGCATTCAAAATGAAAGATGTTCTGCAAGTTCAAGTTGTTTGAAGCAGCAAACAACAAGGGCACTTGAATGCCTCTTAAACATGAAGTCAATGGAAGCCATTGATCAATAACTTTGTAATCCTATAATAACCTCAGACAAGGCTTATAACCACAAATCTCTAGGCCTCGCTCAACAAACACAATCAACATCAAGCAGGAAAAAATGTTCAGTAAAAAAAATTAATTTGGCAAAAGTAGTTTTGGAACTGTTTAGAAAGTCACACACATTCACGGGTCTCTTGTGCCTGGCTGAGTGAGCAGCAATTCAATGTAGCTTTATCAGATACCAACTTAAAATTAAGGACAGGTTTCAATGATGCATTTAAATCACACTTCCTAGCCTAATGATATATATATATATAAAATAATAAACCTTGCATTTGATAGAGAGCCTTATCATGTCATCAAGACACGTTTAAGAAGCTCTTCATAGGATACAATGTAAAGTGATGTGACTGCGTCTTTTTGCGGGCGAATGGAGAAGCCAATTTGCTCACAGCCATTGAGTGACTGATCAGTTTTATTTGGGGGACTGTTGACAGGACATTGGGAGAAACTCCCTTTTCTTTTTGAAAAGTGCCGGGGAATGTTTAACATCGACCTAGACAGGCAGACGGGGCCTCAGTTTAATATCTCATCCAAAATACGGCACCTCCAACAACGGAGCACATCGCTAGCTATATGGACTATATACAGCTATATTGGAGCTATATGGACTACAGTATATAGGTTCCAACTGAACTAGGCTGATACAATAACTATTTTATGAAATACTGCATTATCTACCCCCACACCCCTGTCGCCCAATTATTACTGTAACTCATCCAGTGGCTGGGTAGGTCCATCAAATAGCTAGTGAGTGATGAACTACAACACAGTCAGATATTATGGATAGTGGTGTCAGGGTTTCTATTGCAGCCAAGAGAACGCAAATGAAATCACCTGTTGAGGTAGCTCCAGAGGCAGGATGGCAGCTTCATTTACTTTACGGTACTCACTAGATTACAAGAGCAGTTGTGATGAAGAAGGCTTTTGGCATCAACCCATTTGATCCCATCCTTTCAGAAGAGCCCGACAACCGTTCATCCATTGCAGCATCAAGCTGTTTCTTAAATGAGTTCACTCTACTGTCTCCAAAGCTGGAACTGCTGTAAGCTGCTGGCACACTCCAGGCTACAGGTTAACTTTAATATGAGGAGGGAGCGAGAATGTTCAAGTTCTGTAGTTGCTTTAACTATCTTTTCGACTCTTTCTGAAAGTTGCAACAACACTGCACTTGTCCAGAACTACATTACTTTGCTACAGAACTGATACATTCTTTCAGTAGCTACTGCTCCCTCTCGCTGACCTTCCTAGTGAAATCCATGAGTAAACTTCACTTGTATTCACCACTCACTGCTGTGAAGCGAAGTTTGTTAACACAACTACATAATCAATAGGTGGCAATATTCATCTCCTCGGTGTAAAGATTCTGCGTTCTCATGAATAACTTGATTGTGAGTAAGTATTGTTCTAGAGTTCATTAATTCCTTTTACCAAACTTTGAACCTGTGAGGTAATTAATGTTCAAGAATAGTCAGTCAATAGTGGACATGTTTTGGTGCTTGTAAATAACACACACTACAATTGTACAAAAATAGCATTTTGCAGGGTTTCGAAAATTGTTAGGACAGTGCTGTTTATGGAACATATATTGGGCCCTGTGCTGAAGGAGCCTCAGAAATATCACTTCAAAACCAATCAAAAATGGATATTGATGGAACATAAGAATACAGGGAAAGAAAAGAAGCCATTCAATCCATCACACCTCATTCCTTTCACATGGATAGATTTCACCTAACTACTCTATCTCCTGCAAAAAAGTATTCCAACGAATACTCCTGAAGCCTAAAGCCAATGAAGCAAAATCTCCAGAATGTCCATCCATTTCCCGATCAACCTCCACCTGGTTCCCTCCATAGATAATATGGGGGGAGGGCAAGTTCAGATTCAGCTGTGATGTGTCTGTGATCCAATAGTCTGTCAGGATTTGCTGCTAAGGCCCACACCTGAATAATGGCCACTAAACCACGACAATGAAGGGTGCCCAGTATCTCAGAACAGTATCTCAGTGAAAAGAAATAAGGAATCTTCACCTTCAGAAGAGAAGAAGGGAAGCAAATTGGAGAAACAAATTAATAGAGGCTTGAAGCGGTATGGGGATAAGTCAGGGAAGTGCGATTGAATCAACACTTTGCTCTGGCCTCTTTCTACACTGTAAACTTCCATGATTCTATGGTAGGGAAAAAGTAGGCAGTGGAGTGGTTCCAGCCATTGTAACCATAACCCAGCATGAGACACCATAATTAGGTAGATATTAGATAACAAGCGAAGAGGGAACAATATTGTACCAAGTTTAACGTTTTGGAAGTATAGAGACATGGTATTAAATGATCATTCTTACCGAATCAAATAATCAGTGTCAGTGCAGTTAAGAAACATCCTAATCTGTTACCTGAAGGCTGAGTTGATAAGCTCACTGCCTAAAATGAAACTGAACTGCACAGTATCAGAAGACCTCAGATGTCACCCTGGGTCTGTGCTGAGTTATCTGCAGGCATCCCAGCCGGATGTGAGCTGCCATTATTGGCCTTAGTGCCCTGGACCAGTGAACGAATAATCAGATTAGGCTCCCGCTCCTGGTCACTATTGGGTGACCGCTGCTAGGAAACAATATATGAGAGGGCATCGGGTGAGGATAGGATCAGGCATGATGTGATTTATACATAGTCAAACAGCCTGCCCACACTTACTCACACCTATTATTTTTATTATAATAGCAACATGGGTGAGGCACCAGAAGATGACTTAAGATCGGTAAAGAATTTCCTAGTTCTTAAATTAAGTCTTGGGCTGATACTTAGCTAACATGAACGATAAGGACATTTTTTAAAAAAAGAGATGATCAATTATCCCCCATTCTGCAGGCTCTGACTGTTGCTGGTATAACACAGCTACCAGCTGCCCTCTAGATGATTGTCCAGATGTCTATTCTTCATTCATGAGCAAAGACAGTGAGTGTCAGCAGTTTGTTCAACCATTGAAGAGCACTGGAGCCAAGATCAATCCTGTTCTCACCTGTCTACATACAGCGCTTTCCAGCGTGGTCACTGGATGGCAATTAGGAACAAGAACCTTGGGTGATTTTTCCTTTCTTCTCCATAGCTGAAGGCTATGAAGTTCTAGTGCTGCCTCAACTGAAATCAACGAAATCAGCACAGGCCGGGAATTGATGATCCTTTGATATTATAGTTTAATGCTGTACTGGGCAGTGCTGTTACTCACTGGGCCATCAGAGAACTCTATGAGACAAGATTCAACTTGTCTTCCGTCTACTCAAAGAAAATGTTTGGTACCTATATTCACATTGGAAAGAAATTCAATGAATCATCATCCTTACAGTGAAAATAATGTAATGTAAAAAAAATCTTTTATAATTTGCTTTCTTCCTGGTTTTGTAATAAAATAATATAATAATTTGATATAACGTCAATAACATCTTAAAGTGATTCACCAAGTTTCCGTAAAGTGTAAAGACCAGGTATTTGTAGGCAAATGTGGCAGCAAATTAGCACACAGCAATGATCCGCAAACAGCCATGAAGTGAATGTTCAATTTTATCTGAAAAATTGTTGGCCATGACACCAGGAGAAACTTTCTTCTCTTTTCAAATGAGATCTTTAACGTCCACCAGAACAGGTAAACAGTCTCTCGGTTTTAACATCTCATCTGCAGAATGGCACCTCTAACAATGCAGCACACCTCAGTACTGCATTGGAGTGTCAGTCTGGACCATGCGATCAAAAGCCTGATGTGGGCCTTGAACCCATAACATCCTGACCCAGCGCTGAAAGTACCATCAATCGAGCCAGGCTGACAGCAAATATTCTAAAGTAATAAGAATAATAATCCTTACATTTGATATATAGCGCCTTATCACATCATTAAGACGTCTCAAAGCGCTTCACAGAATTTATTGTAAAGTGAATTGACTATATTTTGTGGGCGAACACGGCAGCCAATTGCGCATAACAATGTTCCACAAACAGTCGTGGATTGAATGACCAAGTTATTAATTATTATTAATTAATTTATTTTAGTTGCTGTGTACTAATTGGCACTTTTGCCTACAAATATTATTAATTAATTGATTTAAGTAACACAGTGCTGTTGAAGCTAGACTCTAAACTTCTGTGATCCTATGGTTGGGAAAAAGAAGTCGGCAGTGGAGTGGTTTCACCTGTGTAACCGTGTCCCAGCATGAGTTTGAAACAAGTTCCATAGATTGTCTCTATAGAGTGACTGTTTATAACTCTGCTCCGTTCATCAACAATGCAATATACACCTTGAGCAAGGTGTATATGCTCCTCTCACAGCCCAGCACCGCAGTGGAATGCCCTTCAGACTCATGGCTGATTGCTTTTGGTTAATGTTTCACTGGACACAAAACAACTCTGGGTCCCACCCTCAGAGCAAACAGCTCCACTGAGTGCAAGGTGCACAAAGAGAGAAAGAGAGATATAGAGAGCAAGAGAGTGTCAGAGGGGAAAGGGATGGGAGGGGGTGGAGAGAAAAAGAGCAAAGGTGCATGCTGACAGAGTGCTACTAGACTAGCAGCTGCAGTTCTCACTTAAAAAGAAACTTGTAAAATATTTATGGAAAGGTGAAAACAGAAATCAGTCTAAAAATACCAGGTTAAATGTACCAGTTAAATGAGCCATATTTTATTAACACTCCTCCTGTACCAGATAAGGCAAGGCGTGACATCTACAAATACGGATATTTGTATGTATTCGTATATGTAATACTTTTTTTAAAAAAGAAATAATTACAGCTGATACATACAATTGGTCAGGCATATGGTGCTAGAATGTGTATTATGCCAAGTTAAATTTTTGTGGAGATGATGTAATGCTGTCTAAATTTCATATCAATTGTAAGTACAGGCTGGCGGGAATTTGCATATTTACGATTGATTTAAATTACAAGATTGGACTGTATCACAGCATATTGGTACTGAACATATCCCTTTAAAAATCTACTCACTGCCTGGCAAGGGCTATTCTAAAAGTAAATGTTTCAAACTTTTTATGTGGCAAAAATCGTTACTCGAACACTAGCCCCAGGTAATTATTCTGTCCCCCCTCCTCCCCCCACAACAAAACAGATATTTTAGAAACATTCCACTTTTGGAACAGATGAGGAATTGGGGTTAAAGGAGCAATAGCAGGATTGAGTGCAATGAAATAATGAGAAAGAAATGAAGGATAAACGTTGCTATTACTACTGTTGAAACAGGTTGACTTTCCAAGTTACTTCGCTCTTCAGTTCACCCGAGCTACAATGTCTACTGAGTCCCAGCTCACTCAGGGGTTGAATTATCCTGCCCTTCATACCGTAAAAAATAAATCTTAAAAACACTTGCGAGCACTAAAATGGATGTTTCAACAAATGTTTCACCATCGACTCTACTCGCATTTAAACATAAGCCTGTCGGTACTGCCAGAACAAATTTTTCAATACAAAAGCCGAGTGAGATTAATCGTACATCGATTTTAATGTTCAAAATACGGGTGTTTCGATTAACAATTCGTATCAGATACAGTAGCAGGTAGCTTGCATCAGCTCAAAGCGTCATCTAAAATGACCTGGACTGTGGTACAACACAACCAGAAGGTCATATTAAGCTTCAATCATCTGTGATGCCAGTGAAATGATCACTTCAAAGTAGAAATAAGTCAAAAAAATCATACCTCTGTAGGCCGGAATGTTAAACGCAGGGAAATCTGTGCGAGCTGTTTCACTCTCTTCCACGTCTATAGAGTTGAACCTTTATCACTCAGCACTGCCAGCTAAGGTGCAATGGTGCCAGTCTATTTACCTCATGCAAAAGGGGAGGCGCTGCCTTATTAGCCTTTACCCCATCAATCACCGATTATTGCTCTGCAAAGAGACTTTATGGCTGAGATTTGGAGAAGGGCTTCATATAGACGGGTTGCCTGAAAGTATTTTTTTTAAAAATCCCCTGACAATCCACAAAGTGAAAATTCTGACTCTGTCTGACGTCAGAGTTAGACTGAAAGCAACGTGGGCTCAAACCAGTGGGAATGCCCGGGTGGATCTGCCCAAAAGAAGGGGAGGGGAAAGGGGGAGGGAACATTTCAAATGCACGGCTACCACAAGCTTACACGGACTTGAGCCTGAATCAATACAGTTATGATGTCAAACTCTTCCCCCCACCCATCTCACCACCCCTGAGGTGGTGGGTCTTGCTTACTCTAGCACCACCTGCACCAACAACAATAACAAGTTACAATTGTATAGCGCCTTTCACGTCAGGAAGATGTTCCAAAGCACTGACAATATGACTTACCTAAATATCGACCCAATTCTGGATCTGATTTGAACTCTGCACAATCTTGACATATCGCAGCAGTTACAAATCCGTAAATATCTCCTTGCCTATCGCTATCAAACATGTGTAGTGTGGCGGAGAATAACAGTCTGCTGACTGCCATTTGCTGGAATTAGCAGAGCTCCTCTTATTTATTCGAGCTCCGCTATCGCTCAGCAGGAGCTCACAGATGAACACAATTGCACTCGTTTACCATGTATTAGTCAAACAAATCCAAGTTACACATCTCATGCTTTCTAGCATCGTAAAGACTAACCAAAAGCACAGTACAATGGAGTCTGATAAGATAATCCTTGATTAGATCACATCCAGTCACAACTTTGATCAAGGTCCCCCCTAAACTCTTTGCATTAAGTCCTTATGAGTCATGGAAGTATTCATAACTTTAAGTCAAGAATTGTTGGAATTCAGGGGGGGCTGCACCTTCAGTTCCAATGCCCCCTTTCCACCCACAGCTGTGACAGCAACAATAGCCATAATTTACACTGGATGTTTAGGACACTGAATGTACCTGGATGTGTGTATAGTTGACCCCCTCCTCTTCCTCGACCACGTTTTGCAATGGTGATATTCATGAAGCCAGACCTTCGGCATTGGATACCCACTCACAGATCTTAGTGCACAGTCGTCAATATTGGAATACTGGCTTCTTACTAGCAATGGAACCATAGAAATTTATAGCACAGACGAAGGTCATTCAGCTCATCGAATCTACGCTGGCCCTTTGAAAGAGCAATCCAACCACATCCGGGACATTCGATGCACCTAATATTAACTGCACAGTTAAGTTGGCCCACCATGGCCCAAAGCCTCAATAAGGTGCTGCGGAGAGATATATTCATAGTTTACAACAGTAAACTATGAGGATTTGCATGTGGTATTCTTATTGACAGTTTCTGCAGCTGATCACAGGAATAGATTCATGAGGTTCCTGGCAAGAAAAGTACTTTTTATGTTTGACAAATGTTGTCAGAAAATGTAAATAAAGTTATTAATACAGCTGGGCTACTTCCCTGGGATAGTCCAGAGCCATATGATCTGTGGATTGTTTGTGGCCTTTAGGTCAGGACTAATTATTCTGCTCTGTGCTGGATGTATAATCTTTTTACCCTGCTTTTGTGCTGGTCTATCTTGTCTTATGGATGTCAGTGTTAATTCTTAGTAATGTGTAGGGGAGAAAAATAATATGAATCCCTCTATTTGATACAGGATCTATATATCAAAACATTTCTAAGTACTTCACAGGCAATTGCTCTCAGGTGTAGAGTCCGTGACATTTGTAGGCAAATGCAGCAACAATGAAGTGAGTCACCAACTTTTTGGAGGATTCTTAGGCAAAAAACTGCGAGTAACTCCCTTCTCTTTTTAAATAGTGTTGACATCAGACAGTCTGTGGTATATCATCGCATCAAAAGGACGGCAACTCTGACATTTTAGTCCTCAGTACTGCACTGGAGTTTCAGCCTAGACATTGATCTCAAGTGTTGACATGAAGCTTAAACTCACAAGCTTGTGAGCGCCTTGGGACGTCCTCCTGACGTGAAAGGCGCTTTATAAATGGAATCTTGTTGTTGTTGTGGAGTCCTGTAGCTCAGTGGTTAGAGCACTCGCTTTGCAAGCGAGAGACCTGAGTTCAATTCCAGGCAGGGCGAAACCTTGGGCAAGTTTCCTTACTCCACACGCCTAATAATAATCCCTCCAAAAAAACCAAAAACAATAATAAATTGGTCATTTTCAATCTACGACTGTTTGTGGGACATTGCTGTGCGCAATTGGCTGCCGCGTTCGCCCTCAAATATACAGTCAATTCACTTTACAGTATATTCTGTGAAGCGCTTTGGGACGTCCTCTCGACGTGAAAAGCGCTATATCAAATGCAAGGATTATTATTATTATTATTGTTGTTGTTGTTGTGAGTGCTAGCTCTATGTCACAAGCTTCATGAGTGGTAGCAACTGAGCCAAACCGGCACTGCCAGCATTGGTGTTCAAATCCCTTCACTCTCTGGCACTTCCCTACCTCTCCGACCTCCTCACCCCCCAATACACCACCCGGTACCTCCGTTCCACTGGCACTGGCCTCCTACTTGTCCCTCACACCATCAACTCTACCATTGGAGGTCGCTCTTTCAGCCAGTATGCCCTGAAAATCTGGAACATTCTCCCTCAATCCTTCCACCTTGCCCCCTCTCTCCCCTTTTTCATGTCCTGCCTGAAAACCTTTCATTTTGACCGTGTCTACAGTCACCTCCCCACCCACCGGGCTCGGAGTCAGCTCTGCCACAGTTAAGTGCTCTGAGATGCTACCCTGCGTGGAGAGCGCTATATAAGTGCAAGTTGTTGTTGTTGTTGCTACCTAAACAGTACAGAGGAAATGATTGGAGAGTCCTTACATTTCTAGGTACTTACTCCTCAGGGCACTAAAGATGTAAGGGTTTCTTGTACTGCAGAATAATAATTATTGTAATCATGACTCTTACAATAAATCATGTTTTATATTGAGATCTTGTTATTGGGAAACCTAAAATATTGGGCAAAATTTGTAACCTGACCCTGCATTGTCAATAAATTCAACACAAAGTGTATTGACTTTGCCCTTGGAAGATTAATGGTATTTCTCTTAAACTACAGCACACACTCCCACCCCTATTGACTAACTGTGCTGCAAGGACCACATCACTGTCTAGACTCACACATGAAGAAGTATTACTTAGGTGCAGCTCACCAAGTCTGCTGGTTTCGCTTTAGAAGCAGCAAGGAACATACACGCTGAATGCTCGCAGGATCATTGTTGGCCTTTTAAAACTCCACACACATTCTGGAATAACAACAATCACTTGCATTTATACAGCACCCATCAAGCATGGAGAGTCTCGCAGTGTTGAGCAATGGCGGAGTTTGACGGCAAGCTGAAGGAAGGTGAGTTTTCCAAATACTATCCGTGATTCTCCTTCTCAATCACAGTGAACTGTGTAGAATCTACAGCACCAAAACAGGCCATTTGGCCCAACTAGTCTGTGCGATGTTTTTATTCCACATCAACCACCACCTATTCTAATCCCTCCCTCTTTCTCTCGCCTGATCCACTATTCCCTTCTCTTGTACCAATGCTCCCTTTCTCACTGTGGATATTTTACACCGACAGTCGAAAGAAACTGTTTGGGAAAATCTTTGTCAATTATAATTCAATTACCCATTGTAAAACAGTCTACCAGTCTCACTAATACCAAAATAATAAACTCTACTTCAGGTTGCTAACCGTTGGGATGTCCACCCAACGTGAAAGGCGTGAAAGTCGCTATACAAATGTAATTTTGTTGTTGCTAAGCGAAGCGAGCTGGGCGGCGCTGCAGTGAGCTGTACAGGTCCCACAAACACCTAATTAAAGTTTAAAAAAGCGGTTGTATCATTCAGGTTGTAGGTGTTTTCATCTCACTTAAGTTAAACTCCTCATGTAAAACACCGCACGGATTAGCTGGAGCCGAATGACCTGTTTTGGTGCTGTAGATTCTCTATAGTTCTATGTGAATAAGAAGGAGGGTAGGACAGAGGCGACACACTGAAATTTTACTTAGGGCAGCATTTTACCATTTGTCCTGTGCGGCCTCTGAATGGCAAGCAATGCATTTTCAGCTGAATAAATTCCAGCAATACCCCCATACCCTATTCTAGACACAGGGAAATTTCCATCCGTTGACGTGTTTCTGCATGTGTCGACATTTGGATGACGAAACAGAAATAGCCAGCAGATTCACTTTCATTCTCCTTTCATCATTGTCTTGTCACTGTTACTGTCTTAATGCTTTCTTTTCCTCATTCTCAGAGACATCTCACCACCACACTGAAAAAATAACCTGTACTGTTTCGGTGAATTTATTTGGGTTCTGCTGACTTCTCCTTCCTTATCTCCTCCCTCAGTCTCTCCCTCCACATCCACTCCACCAACCACATCCGCGGTCACCCCCTCAACCTGGTGATCACTCGGGGTCTCACTGTCTCGGACCTCACCATCATCGACAAAGTGATCTTGGACCATCACTTCATCTCCCTTAACTCCTCAATCCCTCTCCCCAAAAGCACCCAAACCACCTTGATCTCCTACTGCCCCTGAAAAAAAATATCCCCCTGCTCCCTCTCGGCTGCCTTGGAGTCATCTGAACTCCTTCTTCCCTCTGGGCTGCCTCCCACAATGACCTATCCTTCTCGGTCACTCTTCTGCACAACTTCCTCTCCACTACTCTCAATTCCGTTGCTATCCTCTCTTCCTGAACTGTCACCTATTCACGTAACTTACCCTGGTACACCGGCCACCTCCGCTCCCTTAAAGCATAGGTATGTGCCGCTGAATGCACCTTAAATCAAACTTAAAGGTCCATTAGCAGATCTGGCTGAACCTTATCAAATCTTACCACTCCGCCCTCATCTCTGCTAAATCATCCTTCTACTCCAAGACAATCTTGGAGGCTAAGGACAACCCCAGGCTCCTCTTCTCCATCACCAACCAGCTCCTCCGCCCACCCTCTCACGCTTCACCCATCCCCAACTGCGAGGCAATGCTGGAATTCCTCAAATTCAAAGTCGAGAGGATCCGCTCAGCTGCTGTCATCACTCTTATCCTTAAAAAACCCTCCCTGGACCCATTTCTACTCTCAAACTACCGCCCCATCTCCAACGTCCCTTTCCTCTCCAAGGTCCTGGAATGAGCTGTTGCTTCCCAACTTCGCTCCTTCCTCTCCTGCCACTCCCTTCACGAACCCCTCCAGAAACAGCCCTGGTCAAAGTGACAAATGACATTCTGTCCATCAGCGACCAGGGCTCCCTCTGCCTCCTCGTCCTCCTTGACTTCTCTGCTGCCTTCAACACCGACGACTACTCTATCCTCATCCACTGCCTCTCCTCTCACCTCAACCTTCACGGCTTTGTCATTGACTGGTTCAGATCGTACCTCTCACATCGCCACCACTTTATCTCCTCAAACGGTTTCTCCTCTAGCCCCTGCACCATTTTGTGCGACGTTCTCAGGGCTCTGTTCTTGGTCCTGTCCTCTTGCATATATGCTCCCTCTTGGTGACATCATCCGCATGTCAACCTCCACATGTATGCAGATGACACCCAACTCTACCTCTCTGCCTCCACCCTTGACTCTAGCACCACTGCTGTCCTGACAGAATGTCAGTCAGACATCAAGTCCTGGATGAGAGCTAATTTTCTTCAGTTGAACATCAACAAGACCGAGGCTCTCCTGATTGGCTTCCGTCAGTGCTGACAGCATCACCATCCATGGTTGTACACTCCACCTCACTGAGCCAGTCCAGAACCTTGGCGTCTTGTTGATCCTCAACTATCGTTTCTACCCCACATCTGTGCCATGAACCGTTCTGCCTTCCCCCACCTCCGCAACATCGCCCACCTCCGCCATTGCACAATAATACACAATCCCCTTCTATATACTCCTCTAAATCACAGAATTCTCCTTTGAGGGCTGGACTTCTACGTTTCCATGTCTGCACTGCATGAATCCCAATGAATCTCAGGGTAACGTTAATATTCCCTGGCCTGATAATAAGGATTTACTGGCTGCCCAAAGATTATTGCAATGTAACAGATACAGTTAAAAAGCATGAAACATAAAAATCATTCGAAGGCATGGAATGTGAACAAGTCATTTGGCCCACTCAAATCCAGACAAGTAGGGAGAATTTGTGCAATCAACGACGCTCCCCAACCTATTTAACCTCCTGTGAGATGCATAACTACAAGTAAACTTCCAAATGTCTGTGAAATTTCTCTCCCACCCAAAGGTAACTGAGCTCCAGAATATTAATGTAACACTGGGTTCTACATTACTGAATCTGGATTGGTTGCATTCCACACATGACATTCCTATGTCCCCAATGGCAATGCCTATTGAGTAACTTGATCAACTAGCTTGATACTTATTCTAGCCAGATTACAGGGGTGATTCTAAGATAAGCAGGAAATTTACTGACTGTGGTGGGCGAGTGTGTTTGATTCTTTGCTGGTGGGAAAACTTTACAGATAATTGAGAAAATTCCCACTGAATCACTTCATTAACCATATCCGTTATTGTATTCTGCTTTCTATTTGATGTTTTCAAGTCGGACACAAAAAACATAATTGACCAAAAAACAGACAAAATATCTGTGGTACACACACACACACACAAATATGCAAACAAACACATACAAAAAAGGTACAGCAAGTGACATCAGTAATGCCTCATTCAAGGTAAAGATTCTAGAAAAGGCTGTGACTTTTCAGTGAATACAGGTGATTACAATTCACTTCCTATAGACAAAACAGATTACAATAATCACTGGTTTAGTACATTTAATGCTCTTGAAGAGCATCCAATGTACCACTCGCCATACATGCAGAACTGAAATGAGAAAGGAACTGGCATTTTTTTTAGAGTAAAAGCAATGGCTGAGATAGACTGGAACAGAGTTTGTAGATCAGTGTGAAGCATTTCTGATTTCCTTATTAAGGAATCCCAAAATCACTGCATTGTAGTCCGCAATAACTGATCAAATCCAACTTCCTAGCGACTTAATATGGTTCAGTGTAAGTGTGAAAAATTCCAGGAAAAGATGAATCACTCAGAGAAGAATACTGAGCCTATATTGTTCGGATGCAAATAACCTAAAGATGTCAATTTAGTTCCAATGAATTTCCTCATCCACAGTGACTAGGTCGAAAGGGATGATAATGGGGAACTACTAAATCTCTCCCTTCCCTCTTTCTCCAGTCTGTCTCCCTTCCAGCACATAATGTAATTCCTGGGATATTCAAATCACTCTGCCCACACATAGCCTTTCCAAATAGTAAATTCATATGTAGTGGTAAACGGGGTCTCCTCAGGGTTGAGCTGGCTCCAAGGTGACCTGCTTGGTAACATGATATTGGAATCAATTTGCACTTCTATGACAGTTTCAATAGTCCTGTTCCTGAACCACGAAGATCTGCTATACTCTAAGGCATTACCACTGCTTATGATGGCCCAATCATCCCAATTTACTTGAGGACTTTTGGATTTTGCTAAGCTGCGCCTAATATTTTCCAAAGTAGGAGCAGATTACATCCCTTCAGGTAGAGAGTGCGCATTCCATTCTAGACACAGTGAAATTTCCATGTGAATATCGCATGCAGATATGGAACTCTCAGTCTGGTTTTGGATATGCTTGATGGGTTTCCCACAGTGATTTCTGTGTGTGTGGGACACCTGACTGATCAAAAAAAATTCTGAGCTCATCGCATTATTTGTTTAACTCATCTTTGGAATAAAGTGAAAGCGTAACGTCACACGTGTAGAACTACCAGTCACGTAAGAAAGTGGGGAATGTGAAACATCATTTGGGTTGTCAAGTCATTTTACTCACACTCACACTGGATGTGACAATGAAGTGTTGAACTCCATATCACACTCTCAGTCCCAGCAGCTGGAATACTAGAGTAGAGCTCAATGTCCTGAGAGACCGTGCATACTAGAGTCGAATTGACTGAAGCAGGACTCACAGCACATTGGGACACTGGAGCAGGCTCAATCTTCCCTCCTTCTCTTCCAGGAAACTTGCTATTTGGTTCTTCTCCTTTACTACGTTGGTCTACAAAATACGGTCACCATGCTTCATTGGAAATCCTGTGAAGCTCTTTGAGAAGTTCAGCTGATGTGAAGGGCAATATATCAAATGAAGGATTATTATGATTAATACTACTAACCCATCCTCCATTCCCACTTTGAGCTATCCCTGCTTCTTGAGTTGCTCCATGTGAGTTAATTGCAGTATATGGTAGTAGCTACTGTGTTTTGCTATCGGTTATTTAGTGAACTTGACCCATTTGAGCACATTGTTAAAGACTCTTGATGTTATGGCCTTTTCCCTATATCTGAGAGTAGGATGTTCTGTTTTTTTATAGCTGGGGTGTGTAGTACATAACGTGGAGATCACTCCTGGATGCCATAGGGTGCTGTTGCCGTTTCCAACACACACCATTTTAGGAGTCACTGACACATTTCCAAGCACATGACAGCCATTTTAGGTGTACATCCACCACACTGCATTCCATCAAAATGACTGGTAAAGAGGATACAATGCGCAGACTTGTACAGATGCTCTCCTCTATGAAAGATATGCAATATTCATACTGTCCTAAATACCTTAGTCCAAAGTTGCAGAGTATACGTTATACGTTGATAATTTGGACTTTACTCAATATAAAACCAGATACAGACCAGTGCTGTAGGACATTTGACAACCATCTACTTAAGTGCTCAAGAACAATTTTAGCATTACAATAAATGNAAAAAAAAACGTTCACTATGTTTTCAATTAAAGGGTTCGCTTCTCTTGTTGCACAGAAAAAAATCTCAGAGGAGCCGAGTGTCATTTTTACCAATAATGCCATGTGCGGACAACTTCGTGATGTTTTCCCAAAGCAACGACACACTTTAACACAATTTGTGTTTTAACATCAAAGTGTCTCACAAATAAACACAGATCTGCCATGCAGTAATAAGTAAAAATGGCTTAACATGTCAAGTGATTGTCATTGATGCGCAAGATGGAACAGCCTGAAAGCATTTGTTGTCTTAGCTCATACTTGAAGGGTTATTTGAGTAACTGAGCTCACACAACAATGTGGCAGCAGTCAGGAGAGGAGGGACAATAAGAAAATAAGAAACATACTCTAAAATAAATGTCTGAAGTAATATTAGGGGTAGAATTTGTGGTATTCCATAAACTGTTCCTTAAGTTATTTAAGTCATGCTTCAGTGTTTACCAGCAAGTATACCCTCCTCTTCGGCCACCATCCTACCTTCCCTGATCCCAACAACCTCCACCCCCGCCCGCTCCGGTCCAAATCCTTGACTGTCCAGCACCTTGGGATGTCCTCCTGACATGAAAGGCGCTATACAAATGTAACTTTGTATTGTAATTTTGTATTGTAAGTAGCATGCTTCTCTGGGTAAGTGATTTGTTCCTCTCTATGACACCATTTCCTTGGATCGTGAGCTGAGTGATTTTATTGCAATTTTTAGACCCTACATTTGGACTGTAGAGCCTGATGTGGGGATTTTAATTTACAAAATAAAAGAGCTCACCTCAGATTCCTATAAAATGGCAGCGCTAGAGCCTTGAGTGGAACAAACCACTTACCTGGAGAGAGGTGCCATCTGCTGTTATTCCTTAAATAAGTTAAGAAACCCTTTAAGGAATACTGCAAATTTCACTCCAATAATCTATAAAGGTTGTCTACCAGCTCTTTTTTAAGTTGGTGCTCTTCCACCTTGAAAATAGACATTGTGGGAGATGACAACATTATAGATATGCAAGATGCTTCATTGGATAGAAAAGCAAATGTAGAACAATACTTTAAGATACACCAATGCATTGGATAAGTGTTTAACATCAAGCGTTATGTTTCAGAATTATGAAGGCAGAATGGGAATGGTGGTGTAGTGGTGATGTTACTGGACTAGTAATCTCAACCATTGTGGGTTAGGATCCCATTATCAGTTGTGAAACTTAAATTAAAGAAGTTTGGTAATTTGAGTTAGCACCAGAAAAATACAAATACAAAAACTATAGAATTATTGCAAATAAAATTCACAAATATTCTGCTGCTATCCTTACTTGTTCTAGCCTACTTGTAATTCCAGGAGCAAACTAGATGGTTTGTTCCTAAAACCCTCTGAACTAATTTAATAAGTCATTCAATCAGAGGATCCAGGGATTGGCAATAAATGGTGGTTCTGCCAGTGTTGCCAACACAATTAGGGCAAATACCAAGAAGTATTTCTTTACACTGCGGGTAAGTAAAACTGGAATGAAATACCAAGAAGGGTAGTTAACTCCAGTACATTGGACTCATGTAAGAAACAGCTTGGTGTAGTCATGGGGAGATGCTAGGGTGGGTATTCTAGAGGGATATTATTAAGTGGAGTGACAAGCTCTCTTTATCTGAACCTCTTGTGGTGACTTACTGGATAACGTGCAGCAGCATTAGGATGTACAGACCAAATGGTTGAATGTTTGATTTCTGACCAATGCTTAATTAGCTGATCTCTGCAGGACAACAGCGGACCTCTACAATTGGCCTCAGCGTCAGCTGTGTGTTTCTGCTCCTGATCAGTTTCCAGTAGGAAAGTGCACATTTTGTGAGAACAACATTGGGCTTGGCTGTCAGGCCTTACTCGGTTGAATAACTCCATGCCCTGGCCTGAAAGGCTATTGGCAACAATGGAACTGAACGATAGGCAAGTCAGTCATTTCAGGCCAAAAAATTAGTAAAAATATCATTTGATTGGCATTTCTAAACGAAAGAGTAATTTTTGTACTCATAAACCGATGACTGTATTAGTAAGCTGATTTTTGACACACACAAAATACATACGTGCTGAAGATTAACAATAGATGACTGCAAGTAAGTGAATTACAAGTAGTTACACTATTCAGAGGACATTATGTGCTGTGCCTGGAACTGCGTCAATTGAAGTTAGAGCTTTTTGTAAACATCTTAGAACCATTTGATAGAATATAACCATTTGGAAAGTTACAACCATTTACTTAATAACAACCAAATCCCCTTGTCAGCATTTATATAAATGTAATCATTTTTTATTTCAGTTTACCCCCCCATCCGGCCTCCAAAAAAAGGTAAAAAAAGTGAGAGAGTGTTTCCTTCCATGGTCAAAAGGACGGAATTAAAATTGGGTGGGCGTCGTTCAAAAAAGCAGTTGAGTCGCGGTGCTAGAAGATTACAGAAATGCAAATATCACTGTAAACGAGAGCTTTGGAACAAACTGTACTCTCCGTGCACCTGTCTCAGCACTCAGCACAAAATCCAGAGATGCCACGTACCCCTGCCAACCTAGCACAAAAGATTCAACCTGTTCAACCAACGTTCTCCCCAAACAGCTCCAACTAACACCCTTGTGAGAATTGTACTCTTGATTTTCTTCTTTTCCTCCCTGTGTATGTGACGAGGCTGTGCATTTAAGGTTGGGGGGAGAGGAGAGGTGATGTATTGTGGGGGCCAGAAGGTAACTGATGACCCAATCAAAGAGATAGGTCTTCAGGTGGGATTTGAAAACAGGGAGGAAAGGGGCAAGGTGAAAGGATTTGGGGAAAGAGCGATGGAGGAGGCAAAGTGACTGAAGGCTTGCCTCCCAATGTTGAAGGGGACACGTCAGCGGGCATGAAATAGGCTGGAGTTGGAGGGGAGAAGCATATGAAAGGTAAAGAATACTGAAAGCGCAGGAGTCACTGCAAAAAGGACAATATCAAACCACAGGTTTAATCATTCACACACAGTTATGTATTAGTCAGTAGAGTGAAACTAAGCCAGAGAGGAGTGCTGAACTGAGTCATTCAAATTCAGAAGATTACACATTAAAACTTCGGAACTTGCAATGTTATGGAATGATTTTGGGGGGAAAATAAACTCAATGTAAGATTTTTATTATTATTTTTGATCAGCTGGGTGTCTGACATATGCAGAAACCCACCAACGTGCTTAAGAGGATCCAAACCAAACTCGGATTTCCATGCATCACACCTACACATGGAAATTCCAGAGATATTTATTGGAATGGAATGTGCACGTACTCCCTAGAGGGATGTATCCTGATGCCCTAATTCTGGAGAGTATTAGACGCAGGGTGGTAAGAACAAAGGCTTGAGAATCCCAGAGTATGTGTTGGGGTACTGCTGGACTCTGATCAATTAAAACCTCATAGCTTGCCATTGAAAGCAATGGTTGTCGAGCTAGAACCACCCTTCCCATTAGGGCATGGATTTGCAGGATTACTGGGAGCTAAGTGTGAAGAGGCTCTTGCCCTGAGTGTCTTGTCTGCCTTTCCAAGTCCTGCCGGTGAGTGTGCTGTCATCAGCAGTGACCTGGATTATTGCAGTCCCGACTGGCTCAGGAACTGGACTACTGAGACCGCCACAGAGGGTGGGCTCAATTCTGGCATTACATTGCCAAACATGTCAGCTTGGAACCAGTTCAGCTCCAAGGACACCTCGCTTATCACCCCCCGTCCCCCACCAAGGAGAATGGTCCACATCATTGTCCAATATTTCCACATCAACTGTAAAAAGAGAAAGATATGTGTTTAGAAGCTATACTATTTGTCCACCATGCCCTTATTTAAAAAAAATCTTTTGGATTGAAGCCCTTTAGGAAAAATCATACAAACCATTCTGATTTGTACTTAAAATCAGTCTTTGTCTAGCCTGCTCTGTCTTTTAAGTCAGAAAAGTTCTAGAATAAACCAACTTGCTTGAGCAAAGTCTGCAGGATTCATTGCTGTATTCAGGGTTGTAAATGACATTTGTCGAGATTACAAATGGGGAAAGAACTGGAGTAAATTAGGTCAGGTTTGATCTTTAGCCCTTTCTCTGTTGCAGCAACATTCAAGGTAACAGGGCAGTAAAACCTTGACATTTACTGCTGAATTCAGACATGGAGGAGAGAGTCAGAGAGGAACTCTCAACAATTTGCTGAATATGTATCTATAGAAATCTGTCTGATGTTATGTTTCTGGATTTTAAAAAAAAGGATGAAAAGACCGCCCAGTGAATTAGCACACTAGTGTTTCACCACCTAGGGCCTGAGTTTGAGTTCAAAATATTTCTTCTGTCTGTTGAATAAGTATCCTATGTGAGTTTGAGAAATTGTAATTTAGTTCCCAGTGAGCCTGTTCTCAAGATCACAAGAGAGGTTTGGATGCTCATGACTGCCCCAATTGCTTACATAAACAATTGCAACACTTGATATTTACTGTGAAGTACTGTGAAATAGTGCAGCATGATAAAGTGCCATAAAAATGTAAGCTCTTTATTTCTTTACAGAATGGCTGAAAAATGGAAATAGATGGGTAGAGCGAACTTTACTCTGTATGTAACTAGGCTGTTACTGATCTGGCAATGCCTGATATTAGCCCCAGTTTTGCATATTAGGAAATATTTGTCCTTTGCCAGGCTTGACATTCTTAAAATTCACTGACAGAAAAATTAACCATTGGAGGATTTTCAAAACCTACAGCTGCATTCATTCATTTCAACTTCCATTTCCAGAAGGATCCATCATTATGAACAGAATAATGTGTCTTTGATGGTTAGAAAGAGAGAAGGAGCACACTTCAGAAACTCTGGCCTTCAACTTTACTGCTCATAATTAAGCAAACAAAACACACTTCATCTCAGCACATGGCTGCCACCCAGTCTGTTTTATTCGACTGAATATTATCTGTAACTTAACCTTGGCTTTCCCTATTTAACCCAAGCACCAAAAGCACATATTTAGCTGTATTCTTCCTGTAGCCTAGTTTGAGTTGTTTTCAATTAAAACATATCTGAGGTTGTCTAGAGAAAATTCAACAGATCAGTCTTAAAGACCAATTTCTTTTCTGGATGTTAGAATGTAAACTATTTTAATCTTAATGCTTCATTTGGCCTGCATATGATCAAATGTTTCAGCACAGAAACAGCCATTCAAGTCTGCCCTGGTGTTTCTCCACATGAGTCCCCTGATCCAATCCCACTCTTTTGCTTACTCCCCTTATCATTTAACAGTCCTCCCCTTCAAACATCTATCAGTTGTAACTCCTTTCAAAAATATTTATAGATACCAACTCAAAAACAGTTTAGCAACACAGAATCCCATATTCCACCCTTCAGGCTCTTTTGTGAGACCACCCAAACATCACTTTGTAGTGGAGACCCTATTTTATGTAAAAACTTCATAAGGAATCCAATTGGTGGATCCAACTAAAAGAAGGATAACATTGATGACAGAATTATAAGATGAGTCTATTAGTTTTATTATTGTTATATATAACAAGTATAAAACTAATATTATTGTTATATTATATAAGAATATATAACAATAAGTCAGGCTCCATCACTGTTAAGCACTCTGAGATGCTACCCTCCGCGGAGGGCGCTCTATAAGTGCAAGTTGTTGTTGTATAATGGGATCTGGGTTAACTTTATTTTATGTTTAAAGTGTGGCTCTTGTTAAGCCAGATTTAAATCCTAAACCTCAATTGCACAGTCTAACAACATACCTTGGCTGACTGTCTCGGCTCACATATACACTGAATGACCACTTGGGGCCAGAACTGTAGGATGGGCGACACCTGTGGAACAGGTACCTGGAACCAGTCAGGAGAAGGAGAGGAGAAAAGACTGATGCTTATGTAAAATAGTATATCTTTTTTCAAGAGTGTGGAAAATTTGTGGGGAAAATTTCCATTTGGTGTTTTCTACTACTGAGAGCGTTTCCGATTATGGTCAAGAATTACCAAATGCACTGCGACTAACGCTGAACTATGTTTTTAACCCTTGGGGTCAAAAAACCCGAATTCAGATAACCAAATACATTTTTTAAAAATCTGTGGCTGGAATTAGAAATGTGTGTCTCTGATGTTAGGACTCACATGTTTAACATATTCTTTTTTTTCTCAAGTTTTTGTGAACGTTTTTTGATGATCAAGTTACAATTATGACAATTATCATCAGTTACCATTTTGTATGTCTGACGTGTAAATATCTGTTGCCCCATAGATACCAACATATCCAAATTAAGTTTAATAGCGCTTTCTTTTATAAAATAATGATCAGTTTTACAGGTTACAACGTATAACTAGCAGCGCAAGCTAAAATGTTTATTTGATTTAATTTTTTGTGTTCCTGTTAAAATGAGTTATATACATAAATGCCTGCACATACACAGAAAATAGCCACTCATCATATTCTGGGTTCAACCCAGTGGTTCAAAGGGTAAGTGCCCTGCGCTGGGTGGCACTGAGCAGGACGGCTCAAATACTGATCTGTACTGAGTTACTGATGGCGGGTAGCGATTTTTTTTATTTAAAGAATTTTATATTATAACAAACAGCCTTCTAGTGGGCTTTCCAGCTTTCTTTTTTCATGCTTTGGTGGTTTTCAGAAATTACCACCAAAGCATCAAACCATCAATCTACCTGTGTTTCCTCTTCCAGATGCTGTTTAATCTGATGTGGGTTACATCAATTCTGTAGTTATTTTTGAAATATGTACAGTAGTACAGTAAGGTTGGACCCTTTAAAGTAAAGCTCCATCTGAATTATAAACTGCAAATAATTTAATACTTTAAGACAAGCAATGGATTTATATTGTTCCATTACTTAAGTATTGCAGATGTCTCTGCCGATCAGTCACTGTCCTAACCAGGCTGTCACAGTCATTACAAGGCCTTGTCAGTCTGATCTCCTTTGAGCCAACTCATTATCGCTTTTCCAGCCAGGTTTTCATGTACACAATACAACCAGCTGTCACAGTGACCTAAATTGCGACCCCTTTCGCCCACAAAATACACAGTAAAAAAACACTTTACAGTATATCTTGTGAAGCACTTTGAGATGTCTCAACGACAACAACAAAATTGCATTTGTATAGCGCCTTTCACATTGGGAGGATGTCCCAAGGTGCTGGATAATCAGTGTTTGGGACCCAAGCTGGGGGTTAGGATCAGGGAGGGTGTAGGGCGAGGGTGACCGAAGGCACGGTCGAAGAGGAGGGTCTTGAGTTGGGTCTTGAAGGAGGCAAAGGAGGGACCAAGCTGGAGGGACTGCGGGATGGAGTTCCAGAGGGTGGGGACAGAGTGGCTGAAGGACCACCCGCCAATGGCGGGGTCGGTGAGGTGGGGGATATGAAGCAAGCAAGAGTCTGCTTAGCGGAGGGAGCGGGCAGGTTGGTAGGAGGTCACAGAGGTAGGGAGGAGCAAGGCCATGGAGGGCTTTGAAAGTGAGGACCAGGATCTTGAACTGTATCCTCTGTGTGATGGGAAGCTGGGAGAGTTGGGCGAGGATGGGGTTGATAGGGTCACGGATCCTGGTGCGGGAGAGGACATGGGCTGCAGAGTTCTGGATGATCTGCAGCCTGTGGAGGGAGGAGTTGGGGAGGCCGACAAGCAGGGAGTTTGCATAGTCAAGCCTGGATGTTATGAATGCGTGTATGAGGGTCTCGGCAGCCTGCGGTGTGAAATGTGGCAGAGCCGGGCAATGTTGCGGAGGTGGGGGAAGGCAGAGCAGGTCATAGCATGGATGTGGGGTAGAAAGTACAGTTGAGGGTCAAACAAGATGCTGAGGTTCCGGATTGGCTCAATGAGTTGGAGTGTACATAAGGCGTTATATCAAAGGCAAGGATTATTATTATAATAATTCATAACTAGGGCATCCTGGTAGCTCCGAGACACTACTCTGAGTGAAGGGCGTTATATAAATGCACATTGTTGGATATGTCACAGCTGATCCTTTGAAATTTCACTTAAAGGAGCAGCCCTGATGATTTGTGGAGAGAGCTTCAGTTTATGGAAAAAGAGCTTACTGGATCAAGTGTTGGTTTGTTGGTCTCTGAAAGGGCTGCTTGAGGGACTAATTTGGCCTTGGTGTTCCCAGTTTAAGAGAAGGCAAAAAGCAGTTAGATTTCCTGTTCCTGGTCCCTCTACAGCACCCTCTACAGACTGTGCATGTGTGTGTGGCGGTGAGAAGAGGTCAGTCTCTGGTGTCATGCCTTTAAAGGCGAGGAGCCTACTGATACTGATTGGCGAGGCTCACACATTATTGATGGCCAATTTGGCAGGTACAGGAAGGCAAACAACATCTGGGCAACGCACCCCATTAAGAGGAAGCCAGATCAGGAGCAGAGAAGCAACTACGAGTGGGCTGAAAATCAGAAAAAAAATTGGACAAGCTCATTTAAAAAAAAGAAATTCATCAATCTCAGATTGGACTTCGTAAAAATTCCCTTCTCTTTTCAAATAGTGCCTTGGGATCTTTAACATCCACCTGAACATGCAGATGGGACCTCGGTTTAACATCTCATCCGAGGATTGGCATCACCTAGAATGCAACTACCACCCCTAGCTGGAGCGTCAGCTTAGATATGGGATTCCAAGTCCCGACGTGGGGCTTCAACCCACAATCTTGTCCCAGAGCGAGAGTGCTACCAGGCTGACACACATAGGTAAGTTACTAGACTGATTCTCAGAGCCTGTGAAACCATATATATGAGTCAGCTCCTCCTGATAAGAAGAAAAAAGGAACAAAATGGAAGTGGTGGAGTAACATAGTTTAGCTGAAATTATTAAATCGCTTAGATGTTAGATTCTTAATTCAACTTAACTCCACCTTCCATTTCTATATTTAAATTCATGTCAGATGAACCATTGATCTTTAATATATAGTCTGGGCTGAATCCAGAATCAAATACATCAAATCAGCAGATCTGAAAGCACAATGAAAGCAGTTTCAGTTTAGATTTCCTCTGTGTAAAAAAAACACAAGCTAAAATGAAACTGTTTTTCACATCCTAAAATCTATTGCATCAGACTGCCACGTGAATGACTAGGGAGGTACATCTCTGCACATGATCTCACAGCATGTCCCTGTTTTTACGACAATAGTTATTGAGGCAGACCCAAATTTGTTTGGTTCTTGCCAGGACGTACGTGCCTGTAGCCCTGATTCTATCAGTCTCCAAGCTGCCCATTAAGACTGAACCAGGTGATGCACAGCCTTGTTGTTCTGCTTGACACTGAATTGTGTGTCAAATCCGCCTGGTCCATTGCCAAGCCTGCCTCCAGAACTTTGCCCACTTATATCCTTCCCTCACCTTGATGCTGCTGAAACTCTTATCCAAGCCTTTGTTAACTGGAAACCTGATTTTAATGCACAAAGGAAATTTATTGGAATATAAAGCAGTATACTTCTGCACACACTAAAAGTTTTTTTTATCCATGAGCATCAGTGGGAAAATTTTAATTTAGGATTACAATGCTGTGCATAAATTGACTGCTAGGTTTGCCTATAAATACTGACCCTTCACTTTGTAGCAATTACCTGTGAAGTGCTTTCGCATATTCTGATGTTGTCAGATGCCATGTCAAATGCAAAGATTAATATTAAAGAAGTTAATTACATAGTCTTTTGCCTCTCCAGGGAACGTAACTATAATTATGTGTTTAGGGTCTGAGGAAAGGAAGAGTGTTGACCAGTGTTGAGAAGCTGATGTACAGAAGGGCTCTTGTAGAAATTAGCTTGCATTTTAGGTAGTTTTGTTCTTCTTCTTACCACGGATCTCCAAGGGATCTGCGCACTCAGGCTTCGTAGAATGCAGGTCTGCACTGGTGCTTCTCTTCACATAAGCCATTATATTACATCTCACTCTCCTGTTTGTTGAGTCTGGTGGGATTGGTTGTTTATTGAAGCAGAGTTCTCAGGGGTTGGCAATGATATCTATGAAGTTTTCTATAGTAGATGTACTTTGAGCCAGGGGTGTGTCTTGCAGCACTTGTGCCTTTTATGCTGCCATTCTGCCAATGGAGCACTTTTTCAATCCCAAAAATAACTTTGTATGGATCATAAATGAGGCCAGAGTTGAAATATTGCATGCGGTTTAAGACATCCTACTTCAAAAGGGCAATAGATGGATAATCAAAAAGCACTTGGTGACGTGATAAAACCACAAGCAATAATTATCACATCACATACACATTTCATCCGATTGATACATTGGAAAAAATTCAAAGAATAAAAGAGGATGATTCAAGGAAAGAAGATTTGGGTGGGGTAATACAGTCCACCATTTGGCAAACTGTGAGAGACAAGGAACATTCCCTCTAAGAGAGTCAATGATAAAAATAACTTGCATTTATAAAGTGCCTTTCATGTCAAATACATTTCTCAAAGAGTCTTAGAAAATATGATTGATTCAGAATGAAGGTAGTGTTATCCAGAACAATGTAGCAGCTACACTGCTTCAGTAGCATACCCTCAACAGCAATGAGCAGCCAATTCATTTACATTTGTGAGTAAATTTGCCTGCGAAAAGCACAGTCGCTGCACTTTACAGTAAAATCCTGTGAAGGGCTTTGAGAGATCTTTACAACGTGAAAGCTACTATATTACATGCAAGAATTATTTATTCATTTATTACATTTAGATTAAGAGGGGATATACACATCCATGAAAGAAAAAGCTACTCGCCTTAAGAGCGCTCATACAGGTCTGTCAAGGCATAACTAGAGCTTTTGCAGAAAGAGTGAGTTAAGATGCTAGACAAGAAATACAGGTTAAACAGTTTCCATACCATTCATTTGCCAAGCAGAGTGCTACAGGAAGAGATTACTGTAAAATGCGGAGTGTATATATACACCCAGAACACACAATTGGATTGTTATTTAATTAAAGGAACAATAAAGGATTCCTGTAATATTGGGTAGACATCTACGTTATTCAACACATACTGCGTATGACTTGACCCGGAGAACGCTGTCAGTGCACTTACATATATTATGTGCAGCTTTGTTGGGAGCAATTCCATACACCAGCCATTGCGTCTCTCGAGAGCACAAACCCACGCTACCCATTTGCCTGATGATCAACATAACCTTCTCCTGTTTCTTATGCTTGACTCCATTTCTAATCAGCAGAGTGCACAATAGCACGATCCGTGACAAGATATCACAATCACATTACAAAATCACAAAATGCAAAATACTATTGCAGATGCTAGAAATCTGAAACAAAAACAGAAGTCGCTGGGAACACTCAGCAGGTCAGGCAGCAGCTATGCAGAAAGGAAAGTGAGTCAACGTTTTGGGTCCACGACCCTTCGTCAGAACTGGGGCATGTTGAGAGGGAGAGGCTTTTAAGGATTAACAGAAAGTGGGGAGGCAGGACAAGGAAGACAAAGGAGAAAATGGGGTAGAGGGCAGGGGATGATGGGTTAAAGAGGTGTTAATAATGCAAAACAAAGGGGGGCAAAAATTGCAACAAACTTTTTCTCTCTCTCTGCTCTGCCTATTTTGTTGCAATTCCCCCCCTACACTTTGTTCTGACCTGCTGAGTGTTCCCAGCAACTTCTGTTTTTGTTTCAGATTTCCAGCATCTGAAGTATTTGCATTTTGACCAGATTAAAAAATATTACAAAATCACAACATTGGTTTGGATGAAGAAGAGCCTTTAGCCCATCCGATCTCATCCTTCCAGAACACCCACCCTACTGTCTTCCTATTACAGCACCAAACTGCTTTTTAAATGAGTCCAATGTCTTGACCCCAACCATCCTCCCTGGTAATATGCTTCAGTCGTTAATTACCCTCCGAGTAAAGAAACATAGCCTACAGTTGCTGATAATATCAAACCAACCATGAAATGAATGACCAATCTCTGAATGTTGGCTAAGACACCTCTTCTCAAATAGTGTTAACGTCCATTTAATGGGACCTTGGTTTAATATCTGATGTAAAAGCACCTTTGATAATACAGTACTGTCCCCACTACTGTACTGGTGCGACAGTCTAGACTAGGAGCTCAAGTCCCGACACAGGGCCTGGACCCACAACTTTTTAAATGAGGAGCAACTAATTGAGCTGAATGAGAAGTTACTAACTGAGCAAAAGTTACTCATATAACAGAGAGAGGGAGATTGGAACCAAGAAATGAGAAGATCACTTATCACACAATGTTGTCTTTAGTTCCTCATCCAGGAAGAGGTACTTTAAAGATGTAGGAGTAGGATCTAAATCTTGAACAAAAGTGGGCTTTATAGAGTGTTAAAGCTGAACACACAGTAAAAGCAGCTGTCCCACTAGCTATCAATATACCAATTTTCATAGTTGTCTCTTGCTTTTTGATTTGCTTGAAAATCTCCCAAAATGTCTTCACTGCCACTTGATGGTAACATATACTTGGTGCTGTTGTTATTTTGGCTGCAGAATTTCAAAGACTAACTCCATGTGATTGTGCTAATTACAACATTTTAGCCACCCAATTTCTTGTTTGTAATATTGTGCGATTGAAAGGATTATGTTTTTCTGGGTTATATAATAATAATAATCATTGCATTTGATATAGCAACTTATCACGGCTTCAAGATGTCTCAAAGCGCTTTACAGAATATACTGTAAAGTGAATTGAGCACAGCAGTTTCCCACAAACAGTCGTGGATTGAGTGACCAAATTATTTTTATTTATTTTGAAGGAATTATTATCTCCGGAAAAGTGATCCGCCGATCGACTAACAACTACTTACTACTAGGTAAACAGAGATGTGAGGAGTAACGAAACTTGTCAGGAACCGAACCTAGGACTTCACGCTTGCGAGGCGAGTGCTCTAACCACTAAGCTACAGGATTCCACATCTATATCATGGTGAACACTGGATTAGCACCTTCGGGACACATAAAGGGAGCTATACAGATCCAAGGAACAGATCAAGATAAGTCTGCTTCACAGACCATCTATTGCCACAAACTAGTTCAGGAATAAATACATTTGTGCAGATATTTACGTTTGTAAATCAAAGGGAACGGAGTAAGTCTGAAATGAAAACTAATATTTCCACCTCATACTCACATGCACTGTTCTGCTTTAGTAAGCTTCTTGTACACTCATTCTTAAACCAACTGATGTATTTTGTAAAAATGATGCTCCTTTAAATCAAGCTCATAGTCCAGATTCACTCTTCAATCCGGTACTGGGGAAATGCTGATTGTCAGAGGTGCTATCCTTGGGATGGGATATTAGAGATCCCATAGCTCTATTCAGAAAGAGTATCTCCTAATGTCCTGGCCAACAATCCCCCGGTAAAATTGGTGTGCAAATTGGTTGCCGCATTTGCCTACAAAATACACAGTCACTGCATTTTGCAGTTAATCATGTGAAGTGCTTTGAGATGTTTCGACAAAGTGGTAAGGTTCTACATCAAATTCAAGGATTATTATTAGTATAACTGTCATACATGAATGTGTGGTAAGTATATTTATAACAGCATTATAGCATTAAACAGGTGAAATGTCATGCTTTCCCACTTTCTAAATAGAAATTTGCTCCCATTTTCTCATTCTGGGCTAGATTTCCACTGGTGCTAGCAACCATTCAGAACTTCAACAAGGTGGCCATTCTTCATATCTGCACCTCGGTGGAGAATGTCAGTAGCTATTAGACATGGGGAGGTATCATAGCCAACCTCAATCCTTACCTCACTCTCGCACTTTTCCAAATTTTCCAACAGGACTCACTGTATAGTGATCGCTGGCTTACTTTTCTCCTCCCTAACTCAGGGGCACAGAGGGAAATGATAGTGCCCTTGCTTGGGATCATATAACATAGCACAGACTAATGATGGAATGGAGGACCTTTCTAGTTTGCAAAAGCTCAGTTCCAAATTGGGTAATGAGTTCTCATTTAGTTTTAATATCTTGCACTTCCTCCTTTCTGTTAACTATCATTGGAATTTAATACGCTGCAATTATATTCAGTAATAGTGTCCGTGGACTCTGAATCACAAATAACAATCCCTGCCATTGATTAGCAATGTCTCATGTTGACCTGGGGGAACTCTGCTCCTTCGTGCCTGGAAGTTGACTGTGGAGTTCCCATGGGTCGTCCTGATGCACAAATGGCTACCAGCATCTCCAACTTGGAGTCACTAATCCTTACTCCAATTACAAATGATCATATTGTTCTTTAACTGAGGTGGGAGCAGTAGGCAGTTCAAGTGATATTAGACTATAGTACTACAGTATTTGGAAAAAGAAGGAAGTCACTTCCAGTGTTCTAGCCAATGATCCTCCAAATTAATGTGAAAATTCACCTCAATGGTTGTTCATGGGACATTGATAACGCAGCTACCTATAAAACAATGACTACATTTCACAGTCATTACATGTAAAGTGCTTTGACATGTTTCAATGGGATGAGGTGTCATCAGCATGTTCTTTCTTTGAAGCCCAATCTTGTCCTCCCTGAACATCCCTGATACCCTTCCAGGTAGTCACTGGAGAATGATCAAGAACATTGATGGCTGATATTTAGCCCTTCTTGACTCCAGAGTCCAGAGACCAATTGTGCCTCTTGACTACACCATGGCTGAGATCAGCTCACTGTACAGTCCACGGACATAAATAGAACCTTTTCAGATCTATCTGGGTCATTGGCAAAACACAATGTATTCATCCATTAAGCCATACGTACTATATTTTAATACAAGAAAAATTAGCTTCCATTTTGCCCAGAAGAAATAAAAATGTTTCATTCATAGCCGCTGGTCAAACCAATTGTGACTGGTTTAATACCAAATCAACACGTGGCCAACAAGTGGAAAATTGGTTCCTGTATTTGCTGTAGTGCCAATTGTTAATGATGCTTGTGTTCAAATTGATTTTGACCAGGTTTTGCTGAAAAGGACTTGTTGAAGAACAAATGAAGGAGTCATTGTGTATCAGGTCATATGTCGGCAAGTTGGGTTGCTGTGATGAACAATGTCCTTTCAAACTTGAGGAGGAAAATATGCCATTCCATTACTGGTAACATCCCTCTCAATGACAGTTGGTGTTAGAGATGAACACCTCCAACTGTGTCAAAATGATTGGGCTTAAAACAGCTTGCATTCCCTATCGAACTGGTTTCTTGAGCCATGGTATCTTATTACTGCTTTGCAGACTACCGGCTTTATTCAAATTGAAAGTTTGATTATAAAACGCTAATAACAAGTTGTCATCATAAATTATATAATTACCTAAGTCATACATGTACCCGAGTCCCATTCAGTTTCCTACAAAAAATACTCATAGATTTCTTTGCACTAGTCGTATTTTACAAGTTGGATGAATGGCTAATTCATAACAGTTTCTTGGTCCCTATTTCCTAATGAAAATCATCTTCTCACTCATATTGTCACACCTACTGGCTGCATTGATGAAGTACCAGATGTGCAGTGCTATGTTTCAAACACTAAAGCTCCAAAGACAGCTTGAGGGACTCTACTTATTCTTTGCTTAAGAATGTCAAGTGGACATCTTTGTAATAATGTAGAAATTTAAATAATATTTTTTACATTGTGGAGTCGTGTAGCTCAGTGGTTAGAGCACTCGCTTTGCAAGCGAGAGACCTGAGTTCAATTCCAGGCAGGGCAAGTTTCCTTACTCCACACGCCTAATAATAATCCCTCCAAAAAACAAAAAAACAATAATAAATTGGTCATTTTCAATCTACGACTGTTTGTGGAACATTACTGTGCACAATTGGCTGCCGCGTTCGCCCACAAATATACATTCAATTCACTTTACAGTGTGTTCTGTGAAGCGCTTTGGGACGTCCCCCCGACGTGAAAAGTGCTATATCAAATGCAAGGATTATTATTATTATTATTTATCACAAGAGGTGCTGGTTCTGAAAGCACTAACGTGTCACAAAAGAAACTGATACATAATTTGACTAGTCTTATTAAGTTGACTGATATGACTTATGCAAGTTTACCTGTAATAATAATCCCCACATTTGACCATAGTGCCTCATCACATAGTGTTAAAGTGCTTGAACGGATTTACTGTGAAGTGTAGTGACTGTGTAGTGACAAATGCGGCAGCCAGTTTGAGCACAACCATATCCCGCCAGCAACCACAAAGTGATAGGATCATTTTTATCTGGGGGATAGTTGGCCAGGACACCAGGAAAACTCGCTTTATCACATTATCACATCAGACATCACAATTTTCATCCCATATTATCTAGAGGAGCCAACTCTGTTCAAACATTTAGCAGTGGTCAAGCTAACACCAACTCTCCCAATTCGGAGGTACAATACAATATATGTTTATATAACTACTTTCAAATTGAGAGGACAAGTTGTCTCAAAGCTCTTCAAAGTGCTGGCTGGGCAGCCAAGTTGTGGGTGAGAGCTGAGGGGAATGGGAAAGATCACCAAAAGCATGGTCAGAAATTGGATTATTAATAAATTGCTGTGCTGGTCTGCAGTTGTGCTACACAGAACATTTCTACGTGAGGCTTTATATAACTGTAGCTCATGCATCAAACACAGTGCCCGTCCATGGGTCTGAAAAAAATTCCACAATGTATTACTGCATAGCAGAGTGGTGTGACAAGGATCAAGAGATTAGAGGTAATTTTGCTTAACTCCAGCTTCAGATTGCACGTTGGGTAGGAAAATATTTGCTGGTTCAGGAGCTAATATCTTCGCTGATAAATATATTTTCCTTTGGACTAAAAATGTTTTACTTTTATATGTTTTGCTCCTGTAATAGGTTAAGAATTAATTAATGTGTTACCTCAAATTCATTTCATGGCTTATACAACATCCAATATCAATATCCTTAACATCCATCCTACAGAACAGCAAGTGCAAATAATACAAAGTCCCAAAACAGGTTGTGCAAAATAAATAAATGCTGTGCAAACATTTCTCACTATAACTGACATCAGTGGTTACCCCAAAGCTGGGAAAGAGAGGAGGAGGGAGAGGGGTAAGAGAAGACATGGAGAGGGAAAGAGAGGAAGAGAAAGAGGAAAAGGAGAGGCAGAAAACAGGAGGAGTGAGAGAAAGGGAGCAGGGACGGGAGAAGGGGAGAGAGATGACATATCTTTGCACTGGCAACAACAACAACAAAAAGATTACATTTGTATAGTGTCTTTCACGTCAGGAGGACGTCCCAAGGCGCTGAAGAGAAAGTGTTGCTTAAATTAAAATCACCCAAAACATCTGTAAGAAAAGGAGAAGGCTCTGCAAAGCATGCTGAAAACCACAGGCTTTCCTTTTGATATTAAAGAGAAAGCTTTTGAGGAGAGGGATTTGTCAATCTTTTTGTCTTTGGGAGAAGAGGTGATTGCCGTTGCCACGTCGGTAGTTTGCACCCTGTGTTTCCATCCAATTTGCTTTGTCACAATGCATGATAAATATCCCCACCACTATCAGCCCCCATCCTCAGTTTAGGTGTCAAGCCAGGACTGTTAAGCAGCCTGGGACATCCTCCCAACACGAAAGGCACTACAGAAATGTAAATTTGTATTGGAAATAGCAAATAAAATAAATGCCAGACTCTTTTTCCTGAGGATAGATGCTGACTATACCTTCACCAGCGCAACCATGTTGAGACATACCACCTGCCCAGCGCATGTGAGTTATCCTGGGCACACATGGCGTAACACAGGCCAGAAACTTTGAAAGCTGCACAGTCTGACCCTACCATTGTGTTCACAGCTGTACACACTGAGTGGTGGTACACTTCCTGCTGAGCAGGATATAGCAGGATACAGGCAGCACCATCTGCATACAACACCTGCAGTCATCAAAATTCCCCCTCCCCTCCAGCTCCTGGCAAAACAAATTTGAAATACCTGAAGTGATTCAGGAGAGGAGATGGCCATCTGAGAAACACATAATGTTCTGTTGTAAGGCACAAAATGTTTCCACTTAATTATCCTTTCCCTCTGCGCCGATCAGACTTGATTTACAATTCTAACAATTGAAGTGAAATTTCAACAGCTTTAAAAAGTTTGTTTCCGAACAATCTCAAAATAAATGTTTAATATTTTGGACAAGCTGAAAGTCTGAAGGTTTTGATGCCAAACCTCCTTCATTCAAAGTGAAATTGAACTTGCAATATTTTTTTACTGTGAAATTACGGGTTCATAAACACACACACAGCCATACACGTATACATACACACATGCGTGCACACACGTATACACACACAGCTACCCACACATATGCAAACACACAAAACCATACATACCATATCCACACAAATGGACACACACCACTCACAAACATGTGCAACCCCACACACATGTATCACCTACACACACGCGTGTATACATAAACGTAGGCCCTCTTCCACAAACACACAGCCATATATACACAATACCCACATGTTATACACACGCACACATGTCATGCTCACATGCATACATACATACCACCACCAATACCAAAAAAATGCAACCACACACCATACACACCCACAGATAAATCACATACACCGGACACATAAACAGACAGAGCCACAAACATCCCATACGCGCACACAAGCAAAAATGTACATTGTAATGATGTTTGAGAAATAAATGAAATTTCAAGATCCTAAGGAGAATAGATAAACTCTAATAATATGCTTAACATATGTTAGTAATACTTTAGGATGCTTTGAGATGTCTCAACTAAATGATAAGGCACTGCATCAAATGCAAGGATTATTATTATTAAAGGGGACATTGATTCAAGCTCAGGAGAGAAAAGGTGAACAGATATCATAGTTGTAACTAGTTTACACAAGTGGTAAATACAGTAAGTAGAATGGATTACCCAGGGAGGTGGTGCTGGCATATTGTGTCAGTATTCTTGAGGGAATGAGATAGCTACTGTATGTAGTGAGGTGAATGGTTGAGGGGAATGACAGATCAAGTTGAAAGATATTTTTTAAATTTTGGAAGCGGGCGGTGTTACACATTCCTATTTGACTGGCATAAGATTCCAGTATACAGCCTGGCCTTTACTGGCAAATATAGAGGGCTTTTTACTTCTAATAAAATGCCAGAGCTTGTTGACAAAAGAGCAATTAAATCTTTCAACTCTCTTCAAACCTTCCGTATTGCAACTCCTGAAGCCAGAAACCCACTGGCACAGCAAGGCAGCAAAGACAGCACATCTAACCGCTTGTCACAGGCGACAGGACTAGTCATCCACGCTCACTCTCTAATCTAATATGAACTGTATGTACCCTCTGTTGTGAATCACAAGGACTGTGTGTAAGAACTTGTTCAGTAATCTTTGCATTTGATGCAGCGTCTATAACTTCAAAACATTTCAAAATGCCTAACAGGTATTTAATGTCAAACGTAGCAACTGTTTCGCAAGCAGTTTGGTAGCCAGTTTGTGCACAACAGGATTCCACGCATTTTATTTGGGGGATTGTTGACCAGGAAACTGAGAGAAACTCCCTTCTCTTTTTGAATAATGCCACTGGATCTTTACGTCCGCTTGAACAGGCAGACAGAATGGCAGTGAAGGACGGTACCTCTAACGATCCTAGCAATCCCTAGCACACCATTGGAATGTAAGGCTGACTTTTGAGCTCAAATCCCAACGTGGGTTTGATCCCATAACCTTCTGACCCAGTGTTACCAACCCTGAAGGGTAATTACAATAAAAAGGCAACCAAACAAATCTGTATTTATACCTTTGTATAATAGTCTTTCCTCCCTGTTTTAATCTTTCGTATCAAATAGATTAAATAACTTTACAACTCCTGGAACTGGCCAAGAAGGTGGAGCCCACATTCACCTGAAGGTTGCTGAAGGTGACCAATCTAGTGAGCAACATGTTAGCAGATACTCCCTCAGAGCCTGTCAGAAACAGGCTAAACAAATCGTCCTTACAACACTTAGCTCAGAATTTGACCTCCAAAAAGACTTCAACTTTTCAACCGTTAAGTGTATTATAAGCATTAAGTCATGGTTGTCAACTGGTTGTTCATAAAGTGTGGGTTTGAAAGGAATAGTTCTCCAAATACCAGTGTTTACTGGCTAGTTGAGAACCCCCAGATAAAATTGATTATTCATTTTATAGTTGTATATAGGATATTACAGTGCATAAATTGGCTGCTATGTTCACCTACAAAATACCCAGTCATTAGTCATTACAGTTTACAGTAAATCCTGTGAAGCACTTTCAAATGTCGTCCTCATGTGAAAGGTACTATATCAATTGCAAGGATTATTATCATTTATTATTTTAATTTGGTGACAAGTCAAATATCTTGTGCTTGCAGCATCCACTGATTACAATATTTTAATATTGTTTATTTTATATTGTTATTTGAATTGTTCAGCCCCTTCCAAAACACTTGTTCACAATTTTTTGTATTGATCAATGGTAAATTCTAAACATGTACTTTATGCTTTGTTGCCCATATACCAGAAAACAAGCTTACACAAGCAAAAATAAGCACAAGAAATATCAGCAGGGCTCTATCACCAACCTCCACAGCTGCACAGCTGGGAGGAAGGGTCCCTGCCTTAGATCTTGTCTGGCCAAAATAAAGCAATAAAATTTGCAATGTTCCTTACTTAAATCAGTGTCCTGTGAAACACAGTACTCTGCAGTCTGCAACAATGATGGTGACTACCATTTAGCAAGATGCTCATTATTCATATCTGAGTTTTGACGGGAGACCTGGAACCATATACTCGTGGATGGAAAAAAGTGTCAAACATTTTTCAGGAAAGAAGGAGGAAGAGGGTATTCCCCAGTGGTCAGTATTGGGATCACTGCTGTTTCTGATCTACATAAATGACCCGGACTTGGATATAGGGAGTACAATTTCCAAGTTTGCAGATGATACTAAGCTAGGAAAAGTAGTAAACAGTGAGGAGGACAGTAGCAGACTGCAAGAGGACATAGACAGACTGGTAAAATGGGCAGACAGGTGGCAGATGAAGTTTAATGTGGAGAAATGCGATCTGATGCATTTTGGGAGGAAGAATGAGGAGAGGCAACATAAGCTGATGGTACAATCTTAAAGTGGGTGAAGGAACAGAGAGACCTGGGGGTTCATATAAGCAAATCTTTGAAGGTGGCAGGACAGCTAGATAGAATGTTAAAAAAAGCTTACAGGCTACTAGGCTTTATAAATAGGGGCATAGAATACAGTGGTCAGGAAGTTATGACAACCTTTATAAAACACTGGTTAGACCTCAGCGCGAGACTGTGTTCAGTTCTGGGCCCCACACTTTAGGAAGGATGTCAAGGCATTGGAGAGGGTGCAAAGGAGATTTGCCAGGATGGTACCAGGAATGAGGGACTTCAGTTATCAGGAGAGGCTAGAGAAGCTGGGATTATTCTCCTTGGAGCAGAGAAGGTTAAGAGGAGACTTAATAGAAGTTTTCAAAATTATGAGGTGATTCGATGAGGTGAATAAAGAGAAACTATTTCCACTGGCGGGTGAGTAGGTAACTAGAGGGCACCGATTTAAAATAGTTGTTAAAAGAAACAGAGGGGAGATGAGGAGAAATTTTTTCACACAGCGAGTTGTTCAGCACTTTGGGACGTCCTCCCGACGTGAAAGGCACTCTATAATGGTAATTTTGTTGTTGTTGTTCAGATCTGGAATGCATTACCTGAAAGGCTGGTGGAAGCCGATTCGATAACAACTTTTAAGAGAGAAGTAGATAATTATTTGGGGAGGACAAGTTTGCAGGACTATGGGGAGAAAGCGGGGGAATGGGATTGATTTGGAGGGTAGTAGCAGATTGCTCATTTTACCAGTCTGTCTATGTCCTCTTGCAGTCTGCTACTATCCTCCTTTTCAAAGAGCCGGCACAGACATGATGGGCCGAATGACCTCCTTCTGTGCTGTATAATTCTATGATTCTATGATATGGTTCTACAGGGACGAAACTTGGCAAAAGAGAAAATGTACAACCTCTCATAGAGTGTGGTAAGTGTGGAAATTCCCACATACCTTTCCATTGATAACCTTACCAAACCGTTTTACTAGGAACTCATTATAGATTTCAAATATTACCGCAAATAAATATTCACAGCCAGTAATATTCACAGCTGTTAAATGGATATCTGTTACACTGTCACTCTTCCACTTTCCAATATGCCCTTTTCTATAAAAATATAAAAATGTAAGTGCTACATTTAAATTGGATAAAGTACAGGATATCTCACGGTATAAAGCATAATTAAAAATACTGTTATTATAACCAAGGATATTAAGGAGTATAGAATCTGGAAATACATGAAACTATAATAATAAAATATTTCTATCGCTACACTTACCAAATCATTTTACTAGGAACTCAATATGATGCATAGAAGTACATGGACTGTATATCACTATGAGGATTATTATTAATAATCCTTGAATTTTATGTTGCACTGTATCACGTGAAAACATCTCAAAGTGCTTCACAGGATATTCTGTAAGTTATTATTGTTATATAGAGTATAACTCTTTTTGGCTAAGGATTGCACTTGTCTGTTCAATTCTAATAAAGATAAGATTTTGTTTATTATTGTTTATCTATTTTTCATGGCCCATTTAAAAATGTCTGAGCCTGAACATTGTAAAAATGTTGGGCCCACAAAAGCTGCCTGTTATAACACTTAAAAGAAAGGGATTCTGTGGAAATAAGAGCTTTAAAAAGCATTACAACTGGTCACTCATATCACGCCTGTCAAGTTTCCCACAAAAGACTCACGACTGTAGCAGTGATCACAGTAAAGCATTTTTGAGATGTTGCAAAGTTTACCTACAAAATACACAGTCACCACACATTATAGTAAATCCTATGAAGCCATTTGAGATGACCTCTAAATGTGAAATGCTACATCAAATACAAGAATTATTATTACTGTATAAGTGCTATAGAAATGCACATTCATTCATTTAAAGTACCCTTACTTTGAAACTGATCCAATTAACTTGAGTGAAAAGGCAGGTGAAACTTTTATGGTGGTGTACCATGTCTTCTCAGTCCCAAACACTGACCCCCAGCTCTGCAGCTTTCTGCACTTCCATCCATTAGTTCCATAGGAATAATCAGGGCCACCCATACACATCCATAGGAACATAGGAATTAGAAGCAGGAGTAGGGCATTTGGCCCCTTGAGCCTGCCCTGTCATTCATTCCATCTGCCCACCTTATCCCCATATCCTTTAATCCCTCTATCCTTTAGAAACCTATAAATCTCAGTCTTGAATATGTTCAAGGACTGAGCATCTACAGCTTTCTTGGGTAGAGAATTCCATAAATTCACTACCCTCTGAGTGAAGAAATATTTCCTCAACTCTGTTCGAAAGGGCTGCCTCTTAATCTTAAGACTGTAACCTCTAGTTATAGATTCTCCTACCAGGGGAAACAGTCTCACACTGTCTACTTGGTCAAGCCCCATAAGAATCTTATAGGTTTCTATAAGATCTTCTATATTCAAGAGAATATAGGCCTAGCTTACTCAACCTATTCTCATAGGTCAACTCCCTCATCCCAGGAACTAACCTTATGAATCTACACTGCACCCCCTCTAAGACGAGTATGTCCTTTCTTAAATAAGGAGACCAAAACTGGACACAATATTCTAGGTGCGGTCTCACCAAGGCCCTATACAGTTGCAGCAAGATTTCCCTACTCTTGTATTCTAACCCTTTTGCAATAAACGCCAGCATACCAGAGCTTACATCCTCAGAGCTTACTCTCCCTTCTAGCTTAGTATCATCTGCGAATTTAGATATTTTAAGTTCTATGTCCTCGTCTAGATCATTGATATAGATTATAAGTAGTTGAGACCCAAGCACTGATCCTTGTGGGACTCCACTAGTCACATCCTGCCAATCTGAGAAGGACCTGTTTATCCCTACTCTCTGTTTTCCTCCCGTTAGCCACTGTTCGATCCATGCTTATATTGCCTTTAATTCCCTAATCTTGTGTAGCGGCCTTTTATGTGGCACCTTGTTAAATGCCTTCTAAAAATCTAAATATACTACATCTACTGGTTTCCCCCTATCTAACCTGCTAGTTACATCCTCAAAAAACTCTATAAGATTTGTTAAGCATGACTTCCCTTTTGTAAAGCCATGTTGACTCTGCCTAATCATGTTATGGTCTTCTAAGTATCCCACTACGACGTCCCTAATGAAGGATTCTAGAATTTTCCCTACCACCGATATCAGACTGACTGGTCTATAGTTTCCCATCTTCTCTCTCCCACTCTTCTTAAATAGTGGTGTTAAGTTTGCGATCTGCCAATCAATGGGAACCGTTCCAGAATCCGGAAAATTTTCGAAGATCAAAAACAAGGCATGCACTAGCTCAGTAGCCACCTCTTTTAAAACCCTAGGATGCAGGCCATCAGGTCCAGGGGATTTGTCATTTAATCCAATCAAATCAGTTTGAGTGAATAAATTCAATCCATAGATTTTTTTCCCTTTATGAAGAAACTTGTGGGACACAAACAGAGCATTACCTGCTCACTGTTACAAATATGTGAGCGCTTTCCCAATGAATCAGTGAGTGAACACTACTTAGTAATGTACTGAGCTGTACAGTTCACAAAGGTCCCAAGTTGAATTGCTGATAAGTGACTTGATCTCAATAATTGGGTATTAAAATTAGCTTGGGGATCCTCAGGCAAAGGAGGCAGAAAATACAGCAATGCACTCCTCATTCAGATCGCTATGTAGTGGCTCTTGCTGGGAATTCTATGTTGGGTATATGAGTATGTGTATGTGAGACCAGGAGCTAGGCTAATAAAGCCCCTGCATGAACAGCCTGCCAATACTTGATGGCTGGACCCATAGATAGGAATAGTCCCTTTGGGTAAAGTGCTGGGGGTTTGCTGTTGATCTTAGAATCACACCCCAGCAGGAGTCAGAAGGAGAGCAACAAATTGCGACAACAATTGCAACAAATGGAGAGAGGACCTGACTGGGAGCAATGGGTCAGAATCCTCTCCATTTATTTCAGGAGAGTTAGGTGCAGGTCAAGGCTGGATTGATAGGAGAACAATAAACAAATGAGTCTTAACAGAATCAGACTTAAGGACAATGACCCTGCATCATAAAACTATCCAATCTTTGGTACAAAGGCGAATAGTCATTCAAAGAAAATGACTGGGTTGGAAATTTACACACTGGTGCAAAATGGATGATCTTCTGAGGATGAATTTAGGTGGAATGTTGGAACAAAACAGAATTTACCATGTGTGCTCTGAATACTTGTTGCTGATGTTTGCCTCAATCCCTCTGCCCTGCCTTATCCTTCTCCTTCTTCAGATCACACCTAATTTATGGTCACCTTTTCTCTCCCCAGCTCAGCATCAACCTCCACCATTGTTCATGATCTGAGGTGCTATTGCACATGGAGCATGCTGTATAAATTCAAGTTGCTGTTGTTGATTTTTGTTGATAATTTATATCTTTATTTTGAAATGAAACTTTTACAACTCTGGACAGAAAAACGACATTGATCTGGAAACATAACTCAAGATGGGAAAAGTACCTCGGGCTGAAAGAAGTACCTCCAGTCGGGAATAGGATTTCTCACTGGGATAAATATCTGGGGCCAGAAATGATACCTCAGGCATGAAAAAATCTCAAGCCAGAAAAGGCTGGGCTGGGAAAAGCAAGTTGGACTGGGAAAAGTACTTTGGATCAGGAAAAGTACCCCAAGTGTAAAGTGCATCTCTTGCCGGGGATCCATGTATGTCTCACTAACCTAGGAAACCTTGGCTCTGACCCAAGATCTTGTCAGAACTGAGTTCTTGTGCATGAGTTGACAGAATAGCCATGGGGTTCTCTGAATGAGATACTTCATGTCCTGCGGCATTTTTTCCAGGGTCGAGTATTGTGTATGCTGATATTTTCCCAATGTCATTTTCTGAACTCCGACACAAGGTTAAATCAAACAGCTTTTAGATGAGCTTGTTAACTTCAACCAAGTTCTGGCCACCACCAAACCAAGGCTATAGTTTAACTCAACTCAACTCAACTAAAGCATCTTTAGTCTTCACCTCCACACATACATTTCCCCTTGACTTTCTCTGCAAAGTTTCCGTCCCTTATGAACCCAAGGCACATTCTCTCTGCAAAACTAATCACCTAAAGCAGTGAGGTCATCAAGAGGAAAACAAAGAGTTCAATAATGTTTTCCAGATAAAATTTAAAAGGTTTAGGCTGTAGCATTAGCAGCTATTAAGAAATTGTGTACCAGCGAGTTCCTTGTGTTACTTTTGTCTCTCAGACTTACAAAGGACACATTGTATTGAAAGTCCAGAAAGATGTGACTGATCTTGGCAGGGTCTGGGTGTCCCCACAATTGTTTTTATGAAAAAAGAAAAAGAAATTACATTTTTACAGAAAAATCAGATTGCAGTGTTACTGCATCTCTTCCTTCTTAACCCTTCTCCTATCCTAACTCACGTTTCCAATGAAATCAAATGCAAACGCTAGCATTTCAGAGAGAGCACAGTTTAACGTAGTCATAAGAGCTCCATTTATGAGTGTTGTGTTTGCTGAGTTAGTTGATTTTAGCCACAGCAGCACAACTGAAATTGTGAAATTGTTCATGGTCTTAACCTTAAGACCATCGTCTAAAAATGTAAGATTGTGCTGACATTTAGAAAAAAAACTTAACTCTGCTGTAATTTGGAAGTCGACTTTCCACAGTTCTTTAATAATTATAGCAAAAATCCCTGCTGGATGGTACATACTTGCGGACATCAGGTGAGATCACGATCGAGCCTGGGGCCCCTACAATTAAATGGTCTGCTAACAGTAGTCATTTGGGGAGAGGTACCAGAGGTCAACTGGCACCCGTGGAATTGTATTCTATGTCAAAAAACTCATCATGCAAGTCCTGGCTAGGATCAACTAACTCAGCGCAGACCAGGATTTCAACATGCATAATCATCATCATCCTTGCATTTGATACAGTGCTTTGTTATCACATTGTTGAGACTTATCAAAGCAATTCACAGGATATACTGTAAAGTGGAGTGACTGTGTGTTTTCTAGGCGAAATGCGGCAGCCAATTGCTATGGAGTTTAAAAGTGGAGCTCATGGCCACATTAATCTGTTCTTCCTCAGAAATGCCAGAATTTTCATTTTAATTAATGGGAAATGGGAATCAGGAGAGGGGAAGGGAGAGAAATGTAATATATAACTAATGGAAAGAGGAAGATGTGTATATCATTATTGCTTCAATAAAGAGACCCATCTTCAAAAATGTTGGTCCAACCCTTCTTCCCTGACTTTTCAGCTTTAACAAGATAAATCTGAGTGGATAGAAAGAGATATATAGGATGCTAAATGGGATAGAGATATTAAACCAAAAACAAATATTTTCAGTTATGCCAAGACTGGCTATAATCAGAGGCTGTGTCTGTCTAAGAAACAGCTTGGTGCCCTAATGTGCTCTACTTCCAACAATAAAGTGCTCATAGGTTTGGTGGTAACGTTGATATTTATTCCACACAACTAACTTACACGTGTCTTGCTCATAAATTGTTCAGTCTCTATCGTATAGGACAAATTCCATATTCAATATCCATTTGGTGAGTGTCTGCTACGAAAAGAATATGGGGGAAAGCAACAGAATTTTACAGTACTCTTAAATGTCCACTGTCATCCCTCAAATTGATACAGTTGTCACAAAACAAACGTTTAAAATGAGGAAGTTTGGAGGGTGTTGTGGGGGAGGAGTTAAAGTAGAGACATCAGCAGAATTTTTTACCTACCATGTAACGGACATGGGCTGAGCGGATATATGCTGAGGATGGAGCTCACCACTGATTACTCCTCCCTTTTAAGTACCCTATGTCATATTTCACTAATCTGTGTGGTCTTGGTGTGTGCATCTGAGCCTGAAATTCCACGAGTCCTAGACTATAAGGCCATTTGTCATAAATTTAAGATTGAATAGTGGAAAATGTTTAAATTTAATATTAATTTGGAAGCTAGTTTTCTGCAATTCTTAAAAAGAACCGGCGGCCACATTTAAACTGAATTTAAGAATGCTCCACAATATATTTTAAGAAATATTACATTTTGCAACACAATGGTCTCATAGGCTCTTGTGATGGTCTTATACCCCACTCATCCACCCACTCCCTTCGGTCAGCGAACACAGTCCTGCTGCACATCTCTATTACCTTTAGCCACTGTGCCCCTAACCTCTGGAATTCCCACCACCCAGCCCCTCTTTATCTCTCTCTCTCTCTCTCTCTCTGTCTGTCTGTCTATAAATCCCACTTCAAGATACCTCTCGACTCTGCCTACACTAACCTTCCCCACCCCTCTGGTCGGCATTCAACCCTATCACTGTACAGCTCTCCGAGTGACTGCAACATGTTGTTGTTGAGGCTAAAGCTAAGTGGAATTACAGTCCTCAGTTCAGAGGACTAAGTGGAAGTCCTCTAAACTGTGTGAATTGACTGATTTCAGACAGGAGAGCAGTTCAGAAGCTACAATTGGCATCAGTACCCAGGGTTATGAAGGGAAAAGTCAGCCAGGGGTCTTCATTCTAGTTACTATTTTGCCTCTACTCCCCTCTCCCCCATGGTTGAAATAGTCGCCAAACAATCACACATGAATAGCAACCCATGGAACAGTAACCCAGGAGAAAGAAAAATAAGTCAAACACTTTCATGAGGGGTAAATTTGGCAGGAATTGTTTTTAAAACATCTATGCAAAGACCTTAATTAAAGTCACCAGGAATCTTCATAGTGTAACCCCCAGCAGAGAAGCCAGACATTTAAGTCACATCTGGCTTTGTATTTAATTTCACATATCAATGAATCCGATTCTCCTATCTGCCTGATGATTTTTTAAAAAAACTCCTTTGTCAATTTTCTTCCTGGAATTTCTCCTTTTCCCTCAGTACCTGAACTGTTTGACTCTTTCTTTCAACAGTACGAGCGTGAGAAGGGTATGCAGTTGAGGTGGGTCAGGGAGGGGTGTGTTTCACAATCTCATCCTCATTAGAAACATGCCTACTCCTCTGGCTGGAGGGGGTTGTGGGGTGTGGGGGAGAAGGAGATATCAGGAAATGGATTTCCTTTTTCAGTTTTCATTCAGGTGCCGGTGTGGGAAAGAGTGATTGAAATTCAAATGCTTCCCAAACCTTGAGTGTGTGTATTAATAATCCTTGTGTTGGATATAATAATAATCCATGCATTTGATATAATAATAATCCATGCATTTGATATGGCCGTGCCTTCAGCTCCCCTCTCGACTCCCTTCCCCCTCCTCGCTCCCTCCCTTCCCTCCCCTCACCCTGACCATTTCCCCCCTGCTCGAATAATAATCCATGCATTTGATATAATAATAATCCATGCATTTGATATAATAATCCATTAATTTGATAATAATAATCCTTGCATTTGATACAGCGCCTTTTCACACTGAAACATCTCAAAGCACTTCACAGTTTTCTGTGAAGTGCAGTGACTGTGTATTTGTGCTCCCATCGTCATATAGGAAAACACCAATATGTCGTCTCCTGCTATCTTGTTCGCATGGAAACAACAAACAAAGTGGGGGAAGGGAGAAGACAGCCAGAAGATAGTTATAAACTGCAAACAGCTTAATTTGCATTGTCTGGTTTACAAAATAAAAAAAAGTAGGGGCTGAGGAGAGGGAGAAATTCATTATTTTTCTCTTAAAACCATCAAATGTGTCTTTGAGATGAATTAGCTGATACAGTAGGATTGAAAACAATACTTTCAAATCCAGCACTTCTTATACTTAATTGACCTAAACTCTTCTAAAATACCTTTTACCATTTTATTACAGAATCACACATAGTCGACAGTATTTATTTGGTCTTTCACTCGTGGTTGTTTCAGGACTTTCATATAAAGTAGGCTGAGATTCTCAAGGGGCTTAACACTAACAAATCCCCTGGGACCAATGAACTGTACCAAGAGTACTTAGGGAAACAAGGCTGGAGATAATAATAATCATAATAATCTCTGCATTTGATATAGCACTTTATCACATCTTTGAGACTTCTCAAACTCTTCACAGAGATTTGTGCAGCACTGACAGACATCATGTAGGAGTCAGCTCTGGACTCCAGCTCGCAACTTGTAGCAAACCCTGGACTGTCCTGTGCCTTGGGACATCCTCCTGATGTGAAAGGCGCTATATAAATGCAATTTGTTGTTGCTGCTGTTGTTGTATGAACAGGATTGAATTTGCTAAGGGGGAAGCTGAAAGAAATCTAGGGGTGTTAATTGACTCGTTGCTCACTTGTGAGGCAGCAATAAACAAGGCAAACAAGATGCTGGGTTGTGTTCCTAAACCAGTTGAGTTTAGATCTCCGGACGTTATTCTCAATCTGTACAGTGCTCTGGTTGGACTACGCTTTGAATACTGAATACAGTATAAGCTGGTGAAATTTACAACAGTCCTGATCACTGTGACTTAAGGGGGCTGTCGAGATGCTAAAGGAGATGCAGAGGAGAGCAATGGGCATGACCTCCAGGGTTAGCGGATTGAGCTATGAACAACCATTAGCCAAGTTAGGGCTCTTAAATCTTGAGAAAAAACAACTCGGAAAATTTTTAAATGGGATTGAAAAAGTAAATCCAGATTAATCCTTTAGGATGTATCGTGACAATAGAACAAGAATACATCGTTTTAGAATTGTAAAGGGCAATTTGAGGTCAGACACTAGGAATTTTTTCTTTTCACAGAGGGTTTACAGGTTGCCAGGGAAAGTGGAGGAGCCAGTACGCTGGTTTCATTTAAAAAGCAGCTTGATGCACTGATGGAGGGGGGGTGTTCTGAACAGATGAGATGGGATGGGCCAAAGGGCTTTCTTCATCCAGACCAATCCTATGAACCTGTTTGCAGGACCTTGCTGGCTCAAATGATTACTGTGTTTTGCCTACAGGAAAAGTCACTATGCTTGACAGTAATTGTTTCAGCGATTTTTCAGCATGATGAGGTGCTATAAAATGCAAGTTCTGTCTTCTATATTTTGCCGTGTTTTCTTTCGACTAATCTTGCTCATTTGTTTTCTAATAAATATTATCTTCTGGCTGCTTGTGGAACATGGCTGTGTGCAAACTGACTGCCACGTTCACCTCCAAATACTGTGAAACATTTTGAGACATTTTGCCGGTATAGATACTATATGAAATGTAAATATTATTATTTTCTTACTATTAGTTGAAACCTTTTACTATGGGAATGTTAGTACCTGTATTATTCAGCTTCTCACTGTTGTTCGACAAGCAAAGAATCATGATTACTAACTAAAAGCCTTATGATTCTCAACTATATAGGCTGATTTTTACTCTTATTTCCAATCCAGTCTCTGCTTGACACACTTTCTAACCTTTCACCTGCTTCAATCGGCACCTGTAGTACTCAAAGTGCTTCCATCTAACAGACCGAATATATGCCCATTCAGTAACACACATAGCTGTAGATATGAAACACAGCAGCAGCCACTTTTTTTTATAAAAAGTCCTTACACTGTGAACATAAGTAGCGAGAAATTAAAATAATTTTTCAAACCGTAGTTACCTTTTGCAAAGAATGACTGATTTACATGGCTTCCCATGCAGAATCTTGAACTTACAAGAAGCTAACTTCTCAGCAGGCTGAGTTATAGAATGAGCTACCTTTCAGAACCTATTAGCATTACCCAGTTCTAGGTCACAAAAGAAAAATAAAGGAGGGTATTCTTTAAAACACAAATCGTAACCTACCTCTCGAAGACTTCAGACATTAGATACCGGTGATCCTTCTCTTCATCAGCACTTTCCTAAGACACGAAAATGTTTTGGCAGCACACAACCCACATCTTCTTTTATGATCAAGGTTAATACAGTAAGGAGTGCCCAGAAACTCCCTCCAATGCTATTTACTGCAGCAAAACTTCTGTGGCTTCACTTGACCGTGAGTTGTTTTCTCTCTGCCCCAACACTTTCAGCCCTTGGAAAGTGTAATGAAGTTTGGGAGTCTTACAATTAGACCTTGTTAATCTAAAATACCTGACTCTTACTGACCTAAGCTGCACATTCCATAGGGCTAAATAACAGCTCAAAAGCTATACTGCGAGAACAAATTCCTAGCAGGTCTTAAGAAGTGTGAGGCATTATTCTCTCCGAGCTGGTTTGCAGACCACTTGTGGCTGTTCAGCACAAGCTGCCAGCTTATTGTAGCCCAAACTAAGATTGTGACTTTCAACTCGCAACTTGTTTTGTCTCCTTCTTCCTCCTGGTCTCTTTTCTCCTCACACAAGCAAGTGCTTGACTGAAGTCAGTGCCCTGCCCCAAAAGCCACCAAACCTGAATTTTACTGCAACTTCCCGTAAATCTAAATTGTAATTTTATCCTGTTCGCTGAGCCCTCTCTGGCGTCAGGCCAGCCTGGAGTTCCTGTTGAGGTAGGAGCATAGATACCTACCTTTTCTGTAGTGCACAATAGCGTTTAAAAAAAAAAGGGTGGATAGAAGGCAGAGACTGCGTGCTTCCAAAAAAAAAGGTTTGTTTGTTAATCAGGGTGACCTAGAATGGCGAACACAACCTGTCGTCATGACAGAAGCAGAGAGTTACAATGTTTTGTGGGGGAGAATCCAGAGGCAAGCCAAAGGAGAAAGGCTGCTTTAGAGAATGCACCTGCTGTTGTTTCCTCACTGAGAATTCCTGAAGAAACCTGCGCCGGAGTTTCACCTGAGGAGCCCAGCAGTTCTGTATCCTCCCCAAATCCTTTTAAACCAAAACACACCTTACCTTGAAAACTTTCAGGACTTGCTTTCAGCTGATTTTCGTTTGAAAAAGAACACTAAAACTATAGGCTGACGTGTTACCCAACCTGACAGACATCAGAATATTTAAAAGAGAGAAGCTGAACTCACTTACCTGGGGCTAAACATGGCTTGGATTTAAAGTGGCAAGCAAGGTATGTCTCTTAACAGAAACTCATGACCTTTCAGGTGTTTTCATAGCATCACACTACTTGTGACTCACCCAGAAACAGGTAGGTCAAACATTCACCCACCTGCCCTCTTCCCACCCTCCCCTTTTGTGGAGGGACTAGGAATCACTGGAGAGAAACAAATGAAGAACTAGTAAGACAGCAAATGAAGCCACAACATTAACTGTTCTTAGAACTGTCCCTGTGTGACCTTCACCCACACAAACACAGCCATTCAAGCCACACAAACAGATAATCTATCTACCTCCCTTCCCTCTACAATCTCAAAGGGGTAAGCTCTGTGACAAATTGAATTAAAGTTTATAGTAAACTTACATCAGCCAACAGGAATCAAGTGCATTGTTTGTGTTAAAATATCTTGCAATAGGAATTTGATGCTAACGGAAAAACATTGCTATTTACTGTGATTCACAGACAGGTCTAGAATTCAACCAATTGCTGTTTTCTGACCACAAGTATATTCCTGAGCCTTTCACATCGGGAGGATACTCGAAGCACTTCAGAAGGTATCCTGTAGAGTCTAATAACTAGTGTAGACAAATGTGGCAGCCAATTTGCACACAGCAATCAACAATTTATAAACAGCCATGAAGGGAACGTCCAATAAGCAAAAGAGAAGTGCCCCTACTGCCTGAATCCTATCTATAGTATATATCTATACCCATATTCCTGAATGGGATTTCTAACTAAGGAATCTCATTAGAATTCCTGTTGTTCTGTAGAAGTTCCAGAAATAGATGCTGAGGGTAACAGTTGGTCAGCGTGAAAGTGTGTTCAATTATTGGGGGGAATCCTAGTGACTCCAATTTCTTATGTAGGAATCTCATTAGAAATATTGAAATGAGCTATTAATGCCGAACTCCCCAAATGGCCAACTGCCTCTGTTTCCATCTATGCAAATTCATGACTTCATGATATTAAAATGCATGAAAGCTACTGGGCTGAGGCCTGCAGTATTGACAATACTGTATGAAGTGTGCAGAGGGCTAAGCAGTAATGGTATGAACTGATGATACATCATAGACACTTATCTGGAGATGTGCAAACTTATTAATTCTGATTTCACTCGCAGTGGCATTCACTGAACTTATGTTAAATTGAAGATTGCCTACAAATGGAGTCCTGTAGCTTAGTGGTTAGAGCACTCACCTCACAAGCGAGATGACCTGGGTTTGATTCCTGGGCAGGGGGAAATGTTGGACAGGTTTCCTTACTTCACACGCCGCTGTTTACCTAGCAGTAAGTAGGAAACCAATTGTTAGTCGATTGGGCATCACTTTTCCAGAGGGTAATAATCCTGCCAAAAAAGCAGATGTGGTCACTCAATCCATGATTGTTTGTAGTACACGGCTGTGTGCAACTGGCTACTGCGTTTCACCCACAGATATACAGTCAATGCATTTTACAGTTCGCCCACAAATATATAGTCAATTCACTTTACAGTCTATTCTGTGAAGCGCTTTGAGAAGTCGAGAAGACGTGAAATATACTGTATCAAATGTAAGGATTATTATTATTATATTATTATTACAGTATATTCTGTGAAGCTCTTTGAGACATCTTGGAAGATGTGATCAGGCACTATATCAAATGCAAGGATTATTATTATTACAAATACACCATAACTCCACAATAAAATCCTGTGAATCGCTTTGGGACATCCTCCTGACATGAAAGGAGTTATACCAAATGCAAGGATTATTATTTATTTATATAACCTGTAGGTGCCCAATATCTACCAGTTGTGCACATGAGCCACATTTACCCAAAAAGTTCCATGCTCTGATCCCTGATCTGTACTGAGTTAGCTGATTTTATCTGGGACAAGAATGAAGAGGAAGGGCAGGTACAACTGGTCTTAGATGCCCCTGGCTTAGGAGGGGCTAAAAATCAGCCAAGCGTTCTGCTTCTGATCGCTACCTCTGATCACTTACCCCTCCCACCCCCACTCATGGGAAGGTAAACGGGTGTGAATGTTGGGTAAGAACAACAGATCCAGGCTTGACTAATCGCCTCACCCCGCTGACACTCACTGTCAATGACTACAAATGAAGAATAGCCACTTGAGTGGGGTACTGGAGGGCAACAAATACCTTTACGATAGTATCTCGGCATGTCAGCCCCTTCAGGTGAGGCGGGAAGAACGAATGAGGAAAGGCGGACAAAGGGAGATAAACGCCAGCTTTTGTGTGTAAAGGGCAATAAACACAGCACTTCTCATTTCAGTGGGTTACAATGTGTCTCATCACTATTTCTTCCCATAAACTCTTACTGTTGACCTAGTCTGACCTTGACAAACACACGCAGAATAAAGGCAGAGTACAGTCTCTCGCCAGGGCTGCATTTATACGTTGTTACTCTATAACCAACTCACGCTACTATCGTAGATTTCAAAAGCTCTCAGCTGGAGTAAGGATTCAAAATCTCTTATTTTGTTCTTCAACAACAACAACTTGCCCTTATACAGCTCCCTCCATGCAGGGTAGCGTCTCAGAGCACTTAACTGTGGCGGAGCCTGATTCCAAGCCGGGGGAGTGGGGTGGTTAGGTGGTCGTGAGCACGGTTGAAGAGGAAGGTAAAATCCTGTGAATCGCTTTGGGACGTCCTCCTGACATGAAAGGAGTTATACCAAATGCAAGGATTATTAATTATTTATATAACCTGTAGGTGCCCAAAATCTACCAGTTGTGCACATGAACCATATTTACCCAAAAGGTTCCATGCTCTGATCCCTGATCTGTACTGAGTTAGCTGATCTCATCTGGGACAAGAACTTAATAGAAGTTTTCCAAATTATGAGGGGATTCAATAGGGTGAATAAGGAAAAACTATTTCCACTGGTGGGTGGGTCAATAACCCGAGGGCACCGATTTAAAATAGTTATGCAAAGAAACAGAAGGGAGGTGAGGAGAATTTTTTTTACACAGCGAGTTGTTTGGATCTGGAATGCATTGCCTGAAAGGGTGGTGGAAGCCAATTCGATAACAACTTTTAAGAGAGAAGTAGATAATTATTTGGGGAGGACAAGCTTGCAGGGCTATGGGGAGAGAGCGGGGGAGTGGGATTGATTTGGATAGCACTTTTCAAAGAGCTGGCACAGACACGATGGGTCGAATGGCCTCTTTCTGTGCTGTATAATTCTATGATTCTAAGATTGAAGAGGAAGGGCAGGTATAACTGGTTTTAGTACAAACCCGCTTGTTAGTCGATTGATGGATCACTTTCCGGGGGTAATAATCCCTTCAAAATAATAATAATAAAGTGGTCACTCAATCCATGACTGTTTGTGGAACACTGCTGTGCGCAATTGGCTGCCGCGTTTCACCCGCAAAACATACTGTCACTACACTTATTGGTTTCAGCCAACAGCAACACGACAACTTGCATTTATATAGTGCCCCTGATAAAGGGTAGTGTCCCAGTCCTACTCCTTGACTCCAGCACAGTCTTTAGGTCAGAAGCTGGCCATGGGCACCAAAAGGAACTGCCAACCAGGAAGCACACTAAATGCTAAGATGACTGTACTGACCTTTGACTCCACCTCACCTCTGCCTCATATCCCCAATGAGGGAGGTACCAGTTAAACTATTGGTATTTGTTTTGTTTCTTCACGGGAAAGCATGAGAAATTATTTTTCTTCATCATTGTTATTACTTTAACAATGCTTTAATGTTTCGGTTCCTGGTGGTTCAAGAGTCCTGGAAGCTGTAATAAAACGCTTTTATAAAATCTCTGAATTCCTGGACACCGCTTGCATCAAATGACATTCCCCATATACAAGAACCATAGTTAAGAGATTTTAACTGTTTTCTCCATTACAGTAGAGGCCATGGAGGAGGGGGGCAGGGGAGGAAGAGGGTGCCTGAAATCCGACAATCTTACTCCTAGCTTTATTTACAATTCCACTGCTATTATCTGGTTTGTAGAGCCAAAAAACACTCTTAACAGTAGATCATGTTAGGACAAGATTTTTGACGTCATTTGGATCCTTACTTAATGAAACTAAAACATCCACCCAGAAGCAGAATGTCCCAGGCTTACTCACTCCATTTCTCCAGTATTCATTTTCCATTTCATTCCAGTATTCATTCAAATTTCCTGTATGCGGAGAGAATGGGAGATGAACTAGGAGTCAGGTCACTGCTTGAGCAGATCATGAGTCAGGAAAACCAAACCTTGTACACTAACCAGATAAACCAGACTCCTGAGTCAGGCTTGCCAATATAGCGTGTTCACTAGGTCATGTTACTCCCCCTGTTTTTTACTTACAATTAAGTTTTATTTTCTTTTCAGAGTGATTCATGTGTAACAATGTCTGACGCCAGTAACTTCTCCGTCACTCCATTCATGTTATGGAAGATGGATTATTATCTGCCGTGCAAATGATGGAGCTCACACCGATCCTAGAGACGTCTAAATACAGCTAAACACCGGTACTGAATACAAATAAGAACTTCAAAATACAAATATCATCATTCTTACACATGTTTAAAGTTGTTGGTCAGTGCACTGCAAAAAAAAGGGGGTTAAGAGGACTTTGTGAACACCCTGTGCAGACAAATTTAGAAATTCAACCTGGATCTGTATTTACTCTATTTATGCAGCAATTCAGTGTGGCTTGAATTTGGCAAATTGTTGAATTCAATCTTAACTTTGAAAGTGTTTTCCTAACATCTTTAAAAGAACCTACAGTTAACAGGCTTCAAAACTACGACAGGAGTTGTTTGAATTTGTCAAATCATGGACGATGTAAAATGCTAAGAAAATGAAATAAAACTGGAGCCCAGCTGGAATTTCTCCCTCTGCAGTGTAAACGTAGTGTGAAATTAGCAAAATTTACAAAAGCGTGAATTTGTTTGTGTGATAAGCAACATCATGCATAATATTGCTGCCAATCTGAGAGCAAATCTGATCCCTCTGCACCAGCATAAATAGGAAACATAATGTAAGTTTTATAAAGTTACTAGTTTATGCTTTATTCAGGTACCTCCTCCAGGCCTGTGCTGGTGATGGATTGTGTATTCATGAGTTCACCTGAAAACTTCTGCAGGATGGTCCTTGGAAATAGGTCAAGAAACACAAAGAGCTCCAATGTGAGTGATAAAAATATCCAATTGTGGAGTTAGCACACATTCACGATACCATGTCAATGTACAAGACTGCATTATATAATGTTACATTGGAGGGGATGCATTGGGAATTCAATCAGGGAAGCTCTAATAGTACCACCTCTAGGGATATACCATAACAACAAAAACAACGTTTGTTTATATAATGCTTTGGATACTGTCTTGAGTTAAAAATGCTCAATGAGACTCTACTGCTTTGAGGGTTAAACTTGTGGTCGACACAGTTTCACTTTTATAGCTTGTAAATAGAGCTTCTGAGGAGGAAGACATGTATCTAGAATCATGGGTGATAATAATAAGCATCATAATAATCCTTGCATTTGATATAGAGCCTTATCATGTCTCAAAGATGTCTCAAAGCACTTCACAGAATATACTGTAAATTGAATTATTTTGTGGGCGAAACGCGGCAGCCAATTATGCACATAAGTATCCCACAAACAATTAAGGATTGAGACTACATGATATGATTTTCTTGCTGTCTCTGTGCTGCTTTTCACTTCAAGACTAGAAAATCTACAGTCACCATACTCTACAGTAAATTACACTAGCTATTCTGTGAAGTTCCTTGTGATGTCCTCCTGTCATGAAAGGTTCTGTATCAAATGCAAGGGTTATTATTATCAATAAGACATAGTGCCAATTCCTTCATGTACAGTGGGGTAGAATTTGTGATTTCTTTTACAGGATTGCTGGAATGTGAATGGTGCAAATGGAACTGCTTCCAATATCCAAGCATACACCACATCAATCCGCAGGAAATCCGCTCTAACGTAATAGAGTTCAGATCAGAGTTCCCACAGAGCGAGAGGAATTCTAACCCGATCCCTTGAAGAAATATCTCAAATTTTCCAGGGCTATTGATCCTTCAAAAAAACATTAATAAATTGGTCACTCAATCCACGACTGTTTGTGGGACACTGCTGTGTGCAATTGGCTGCCGTGTTTCGCCCACAAATATACAGTCAATTCACTTACAGTATATTCTGTGAAGCGCTTTGAGACGTCTTGAAGACATGAATTATTATTATATTATATATAAATTGGATCATGGGAGTTAATCTGTGTTTATCACATCAAAGTTATTCAATGTGGCACATTTTCTGAGCACAAGCTCAGAAATCTCAGAAGAGATTTCAATGCTTTGTGAACTGTTAATTAAAAATACACAGACTGACCTTTAATATTAGATTAAAAGGCAAAGGACAGGTCCAATTAAATGAGCAAAACTGTCAAAAAAAAAGCAGTGTCTTTCTCTCCTTACACCAGCAGATGTCTCGTTAAAAGAACACCCTTGGAGGATATTGCAATATTTGGCTATCAGGAGGTAAAAGGTGAAGATCTGAATGAAAGGGCTGAGTCCCGATGACGTTTCTGCTGCTGACAAGACTGATACTGAGGCAGATATTTAAGAGGCCTCGTTCACCTTCTGTCAACACTCCAGCTTCTTTGATGCATCAACAAACAATAAAATCTCTGATGTAACACTGGTTGTGCATGTTAGATGACTGACAAACCTCTATAACTGTTCAACTGGACAGTCCAGTATTCAAGCCTCACCTTAACCCTCCCAGTATAGACCTGACCTTGTTAACTCTGTCCAGCAGAACAAACTGAGACCCCGAGGATGATTTTAAGTGATAGTTTCTTAAAGAAATTATCTAGTGTTTATTGGCATAATAATAACTGTTGCAAGAAAGAATCCCTTTTCAGCTGAGGTAGCAGCATATTTGCACTTCACGCATGTTTCTGTGAGCAATGTGTTGGGAAATAAAACAACAACTTGCATTGAGCACCCCTCAAGCAGGGTAACTTCCCAGAGCGTTTCACCAGAAAATAGGGAAGACATGAAATAACCTTAACTGAAACCCCCAAATCCCACTCATTTCAGTGCGTATTAACAACAATACAGCAACTTGCATTTATATAGCGCCCCTCAAGCAGGATAGTGTCCCAGAGCGCTTGATAGTGGTGGAGCACAATGCCGAGCTAGGGGGAGTGGGGAGGTGACCGTAGGCACGGTCGAAAAGGAAGGTCTTCTGGTGCGTTCTGAAGATGGGGAAGAAAGGGGCAAGATGGAGCGATAGAGGAAGAGTGTTTCAGAGTTTCGCGGTGTAGTGGCTGAAAGTGTGGCCACCGATAGTGGAACAACAACCCAACAAAATTACATTTGTACAGCGCCTTTCACATCGGAAGGACAATCCAAGGCGCTGGACAGTCAGTGTTTCAGATCTACGCTGGGGGTCGGGATCAGGGCGGGTGGAGGGCAGGGGGGGAAGGAGTGTGATTGAAGACACATTCAAAGAGGAGGGTCTTGAGCTGGGTCTTGAAGGAGGCAAAGGAGGGGGCGAGATGGAGGGACTGTGGAAATCAATTCCAGATGGTGGGGCAGAGTGACTGAAGGCTCGTCTGCCAATGATGGAGCAGGCAAGGCGGGGGACATGAAGCAGGCCGGACCTCACTGAGCGGAGAGCCTGGGCAGGTTGGTAGGGAGTTAGGAGGTCTTGGAGGTAGGGGGAGCAAAAACATGGAGGGCTTTGAAGATGAGGACCAGGATCTTGAACCAACCTCTGTCTGATGGGAAGCCAGTGGAGTCGGGCAAGGACGGGGGTGACAGGATCACGGAGCCTGGTGCTGGAGAGAACATGGGCTGCAGAGTTCTGGATGATCTGCAGCCTATGGAGGGAGGAGTTAGGGAAGCCGACAAGCAGGGAGTTTGCATAGTCAAGGTTAGATGTTATGAATGCGTGTATGAGGGTTTCGACAGTGGCTGAGCCAGGTGATGTTGTGGAGGAGGGGAAAGCAGAGCGAGTCATGGCACAGATGTGGGGTATAAAGGATAGTTGAGGGTTCAACAAGACCCCAAGGTTCCGGACTGGCTCAGTGAGGTGGAGTGTGCAACCAGGGATGGTGATGCTGTCAGCGCCTGAGGTGAGGAGGGCTGACGGGAGCCAATCAGGAGAGCCTCGGCCTTGTTGACGTTCAACTGAAGAAAGTTAGCTCTCATCCAGGACTTGATGTCTGACAGACATTCTGGAGGGCACGAGAGACATGAAGGAGGCCAGAGCCAGTTGCGTGCAGGCAGTGGATTGTGCTTTGGGGAGTATGCAGGTAGGGAGGTGCCAGGGCATGAAAGTATTTGAAAGCGTTTGGCAATAGGCAGTCAGTGGAGCCTGGATGCAACTGGTGTGATGGCGGTACAGAGTTTAGTACGGGTGAGTATGCGGGCAGCCGAGTTTTCGATCAGCTGGATTTTGTGGATGGTGGAGCTGGGGAGACCGGTGATCATTCATTTTTGATAAATTCAAGCTATTTAAGAGTTAATATCGCTTGGTGGATTCATAGGCACTTTCAATCACTTGCTGTTAGAATGTTAATCTGGCTAAAACCCATTCAACTCTCCTCATTATATAAATCAATCATCATGTGTTTGCATTTCAAAGAACGGCTTGCTAGCACAATCACTGCAAATGAGATATCCTTGGCTACCACCTACAGCCAAGGGTACACACAGCAACAAAGAGGAGCATATGGACATTGTTCCGTTAAACACTATATGCTAATTTGTTCAATTCAACAGAATCTGCAGTGTCCACATGCAGTGATATCAATTTACTTTACAATGGAACCACATATCCTGAATACATAGAGTGGACATGAAAGGTTCTCATTTCCAGCACGGGTGAATGCACATATCGGTAGGTAGAACTGTATTTCTGACATGCATGATGTCTGAAACATGGATCATCGAACGCTTTGAAGCATTTTGATACCAAAGCAGACTTCCTACATTTGTTCCTCACTATGTGATTCTAACTTGGAGTAAACATGATGGAAGTGAGAATGCACACACAGAGCAAAATTACCTTACTTATGAAGTGCTTCCTTCTCTTATGGTATTGCTTAACCACGGTTGCATGAGTGAAAACCACGACTCCCCTTTGTTTTGAGAACAAAGTCAGGCTGCAGATTACCAAACACTCACTGTATCTTTTAAAAAGTCGCTATTAGTACAATACAATTTCATTCATTTAGTACCTTTCATGTCGAAAGAACATCTCAAAGCTCATCCCTAGTACCAATTAATGGGGAAAAGCACTGGACCCAAATTAGCAAAAGTGATTTAAAATGCAGCCCTCCATTACCTCAGCAAATTTTGCCATCCATCATGTATGAGCCTGGAATGCTACTGTTGGCAAACTGGACAGCCAGCCATCATAACTTCCTGACTTTTGTATTCTATGCTCTTATTTATAAAGCTTAGTATCCCGTAAGCTTTTTTTTAACAGCTCTATCTACCTGTCCTGCCACCTTCAAAGATTTATTTATATGAACCCCCAGGTCTCTCTGTTCCTTCACCCCCTTTAAGATTCAGCTTATATTGTCTCTCCTCATTCTTCCTCTGAATATGCATCACTGTATTTCTCCACGTTAAACTTCATCTGCCACATGTCTGCCCATTTTACAACAACATGGATTTATATAGTGCCCTCCACGCCGGACGGCGTCTCAGAGCACTTTACAGTAACGGATCCCGGGGCCGAGTCAGGGGGAGGAGGAGGAAGGTGACCAAAGGCGCGGTCGAAGAGAACGGTCTTCAGCCGAGACCTGAAAATAGGAAGAGAGGAAGCGAGGCGAAGGGAGTGAGGAAGGGAATTCCAGAGCCTCGGGGCATAGTGGCTGAAGGCACGGCCGCCGAGGGTGGAGCGGAGGACTCGGGGGATGAGGAGGAGGCCAGATCCAGAGGAACGAAGGGAATGGGTACTATTTTGAGGAGAAAGGAGGTCAGAGAGGTAGGGGGAGTGCAGAGGAGTGGAGGTATTTGAATACAAGGGTGAGGATCTTGAAGTCGATCCTCTCTGGGATAGGCAGCCAGTGCAGTCTGGCAAGGACTGGGGTGATCGGGGAGCGGAGTTTGGTGCGGGTGAGAATGCGGGCGGCAGAGTTTTGAATGATTTGGATTTTATGAATGGTAGTGGAGGGGAGACCAGCGAGGAGGGCGTTAGAATAGTCCAGCCGAGAGGTGACAAAGGCATGGACCAGGGTTTCAGCGGCTTTTGGAGAGAGGTATTGGCGGAGACGGGTGATGCATCGGAGGTGGAAGAAGGCAGTGCTGGTGAGAGACCGGATGTAAGGGGGAAGAATAATTGGGGGTTGAACCTGACGCCTGGGTTACTAGTCTGTCTATATCCCACGGAGCAGAATTTTTATATTGAAATTCCTAGAAGATTTTCAAAATAGATTGTCTTGGAATAAATAACTACTCCTTACATTTCATATAGCTCTTTTCACATTGGAAGAACATCTCAAAGTACTTCACAAGTTGACCACCATGTGGCAGCCAATTTGTGCTCAGCAATGTCCAACAAATAGGCACAAAATGAATGACCATTTTTATCTGGGGGATTGTTGGCCATGACATTCTCTTGGGTAGTGTCATGGGATCTTTAACGTCCACCTGACCAGCTCATCGAAAGGACAGCATCTACGACAGTGCAGCACGCCCCCAGCACTGAATTGCAGCATCAGCCCAGAAATTATATAACTTTTATAAAGACAAACTTTCTGTTTATTTCTAAAGTTGCTGAAACTAAAATCAAAGGAACATGTGTCACCACCATGTAACAAATCAATTTATAAAGTATTAATAGAAAGTAAATAGGAAGATGGAAAAACAAAAAGTACTTACAGAATTTTAGTCAGACAGCTAACTTGGGTGTTTCAAAAAGGTTCAAAAACATACAGTGGTTCCACTGCTAGACCAGCTGAGATCAGAAGGGACACTTCCTTCTCTGTATAACTCAAGTCCTGTATCACGTGGGATTTGTAACCACTCTATGTTAACAGCTAACCCTAAAGATAGTTTTTCGCACACTACCGTGCTCGAAGCGAAAATCTTCAGTCAAGAATTGTGTGCGTTTCAGAATATCTCAGTGCAAAGCTTTTTTGAAACTACTGAGTAACTATATGTAGGTCAGGGACTGCTCCATCAAGAATGGCACAGTTCAACAGACCCTCATAGAGTATTCCTCTCACTCTGGCTAAGAAAAATAAAGTTCCTGAGATCTTAAGGCAAGCTGGCTCTACTAGGTAGAAGGTGAAACCACCACCCAAGCTGAAAAGTTTTGCTGATGGGTGCAAGATATCAAAGAGCCTTCGCAGAAAGTAGGAGACTTTGCTCAGGTCCAAGCCTGTTGTGAGGTTGTAGACACAGCAATCTACAACCTCACCACAGGCTTGGACCATGTCACCCTCAACCTTATCAGCTCATTGGAAAAAAGTACACAATAATTACTGCCAGGAGAGACCATGTGATGCTTATAAAATCTCCCACTTCAACGTTCTGTATGGGAAACACTGCTAACCTTCTCATAATCTCAAGGAAGATGAAGATATTTTCTTTGTCTTAGCTCAAGAACCATCAGGAGCTCCAGCTAACCATATAGTTACAGTCAAGAAAGCTTTGCACTCCCATGTTCTGAAACAGAACACACCTTTTTATAGTTTTAGAGCAAAATATTGTGCTACTAGGTGTGAAATTCCACCTGGATCTAGATTTACACTGATTTTATAGTATTTCAAAGCATCCAGAATTTGGTAAATTATTAAATACAGCTTTACTAATTACAGAAATGGAACTCAAAAGTTAAGCCGGAATTCAACAATTTGGCAAATCCTGGATGCTCTGAAAAGCTATAAAATTAGCACAAATCTAGACCCAAGTTGAATTTCTCCCAAACACATCTCCACAGTTCTTAACAAATTTGGGGGGAAAGTTGACTGGTGTTTTATGATGCTTAACTTTTATTAAAAAGACTTCAAGTTTAGGTTTCCCTGGTGGATTTCAACATAATTTGTGATGTATTTTAACAAGATTACTATAACAATAATCCTTGCATTTAATGAGGTCATTAAATGTGTCAAAGCACTTCACAGAATTTACTGTAAAATATAGTGACTGTGTATTTGTAGGCTTTAATAAGATATCCCATTGAATTCCTGTCAATCTGTGGGAGGTTAGCTCTGGAAGTAGACTTGGAAATGGACGTTGTGGTCATTATAGCGTATATATGGTTATTAGATGGAGTTCCCATTTGTGCAACTTGGATTCCATATTAAAGAATCCTTTTAAGAAATTCTGTAAATTAATTCTGGTTGTTGCATTAACAATGTGCAATGTTCTTCCTGCTCAATAGAGGGTGCAGATAGTAGTTGCAGGATAGTGACAAGAAGGGTTAATGAAATAGAATTTTGTGCGTCTATTAAAATGGAATATGCTATTTTCTTCCTAGTGGTGGATAGTAGTCACTGCGTGCACTGTTGAAAACTGCAATTAAATTCCCTACTTGCTGCTGGAAGCTAAATAAAATGGAATACAATATTCCTCTGTGCCTGAGGCTTTCTGAACAAATGTTTAGTCATGAGCGGTTACAAAGTAGTAAATCTGTGCAGGGTGCTACAGCTTTGGCAGAGTGTGCTGAGAATTCAGAGAGAGCACTGCTTGGAGTTAATCATTCATAACTGACTATAATATAATTTAAGACCTACTTGCCACTGATACAGGACATGGTTTTGAGTATACAATCTCTTAAGTCCACCAAAATAACATCGGCACTGAATTACTCTACTTGATTGTTTGAGATATGGCATGCACATAAGAACTATAAATATTACCACTAACGATCACATCTATAAACTAAAATCAACTTTCTAATATATTACCATTGGGTAATTAACAAATCATTTCACCCGCTCTTCTATTACTTATCTTGCACTGAATTCCCATCTGAAAATTAAAATGATTCAAATAATTTTAATTTGCACAATATTATAATGTCTTATGATATATTGCAACATATGATTGAAATGAATAGAACAATAGAACCATAGAAATTGATGACACAGAAAAACGTGATTCGGCCTATTGTGTGTGTGCTCCCTCAAGAGTAACCCTTTCAGTCACATTTACCAGCTCTTTCCCTATACCATGTACCTGTCTCTTTCTAAGGTATTTGTCTAGTTCTCTTCTGAAGGCCAATATGGATTCTGCTTCAACTACTGATCCCGGCAGGGCATTCTATATCTTATCTACTTAAATTGATGTTCTCTAGTTACTGACTCACCAAACAGTGGAAACCAATTCTCCCTTTTGACTCTATAAACACCCCCCTCAGAATTTTGAAGACCTCTATCAGGTCACCCTTCAACCTTCATGTTCTAGCGGAAGAAGTCCCAGTTCCTCCAGTCTCTGCTCATCTTTTTTTAATTCGATGTTAGAATAGGATGGTAAATAGATATACTGGATTATGGTTTAATATATGGTAATTCTTAATGGGATTCCTTAACTAGGAATCTAAACCCAGCCTCCTTCCTGGAAGTAGAAATGAGGCCTACTGACTCATGAGATGTAATGCTCCAACATGTTCTAGCTCCAAAAAGGGATTCTCGCAGGACAACAGGAATTGCAATCGGATTCCTTAATTAGGCATTGGGTTAAGGAATAGCATGAGATCCCATTCTGCTGTAGATGTGCAAAAACGGAAAGAAGGGCTGTAAATCAAGCCTATTCTCCATGTAACAGAAAAAGATGAATATTGAGATGTCCTGATCATAATATGTTTGACAGATTGCAACCATCTCCTGTGTGCTGGAAGATTGATTCCATTGACAAATAATAAAACAGTAAAACAGTGCTAGAGATAATGATGCTTGTTGGGTTTCATTTCACTTATGGATTAATAATAATAAGTACTCCTTCCATTTGATATAGCAACTATATAGTTGAAGCATCTCAAAGCGATCATTTATAATTTATAACAGATAATTATTTCCAGCTTTGATGACTATTTTTGTAGGCAAATATGGCAGTCAGTTTACACACAGCAAGTTCCAGCTGTGACATGAAGGATCAATTAATCTGGAAGATTGTTGGCAAGAAATTCCCTTAATTTTTTCAAACAGTGTTGTGTAAGCTTTTAGTGTCATAGACTGTTTAATGCCTACATGAAAAATTAGAGGTAAACTTGGTGTAACGTCTCATCAATAGGGCAGCACCTCTAACAATGCAGCACTCTTCCAGTACTGCACTGGAGCTTCTGCCCGGACTATGACCTCAAGTCCCAAAATAGACTTGAATCCAAAATCTCCTTATATGGAGGTGAGCAGTTACTGAGCCAAGCAGGTTAATTCACATATACTATATCCAGAGGATCAGCTCTGATTGTAAACATGTACGAGATTTGATGATTGGGGTGCACACAGCCACTGCAGCTTCTCAAACGATTAATAATAATAATCCTTGCATTCAACATAGCGCCTTATCACGTCGTTGAAATGTCTCAAAGCGCTTCACAGAATATACCGTAAAGTGGATTGACTATATATTTTGTGGACAAAATGTGGCAGCTAATTGCACAAGGCAGTGTCCCACAAACAATCGTGCATTGAGTAACTAAATTATTAATTATTCTTTTTTTTGAAGGGATTATTACCCCAGGAAAGTGATCTGCCAATTGGCTAACAACCGGTTTCCTACTTACACTAGGTGAACAGAGGCCTGTGGAGTCAGGAAACTTGCCCTTGCCCTAAGGTTTCACCCTGCCTGGGGTCCTCTCGCTTGCGAGGCGAGTGCTCTAACCAATACTCTACATGACTACAGCATTTAAATCAAATGTTTAGCTAAGTTTATGTACTGTACATTTTCACGTCACTAATATCTAGCCAGAGAATCAGAGACAGTGTGACAGACCTACTCCACTCCAATTATTTTCCACTGAGAACTGCATTTGCAGTCTGAGTTCAGAGAGTCAATCACCTCTATCACCAATGTGAACACTGCTGGAGATGTAAATTTACTGCAGAGCCAATCCATGGTCAAATGGACTGAATAGAGATGTTACACTTACAGCTCCCTGCTTCAGAATGTAGTCTCTCAATCTGACTGACACTCCTGGCCCACTCAGCTATGTGGGTGTCTTGGATGAAAAACCAGCTCAACAACATTTCAGTTAGAGTGAAATTAACCTGTCATCTGATTAACTGCACATTTAGTACAAAACAATGAAACATGCAGAAAACATGTTGAAATACGCTTGTTCACCATCATTGTACTGGATGTACCATGACTGCTCTGTAATGCTATCTTTGGGAGACAGTTAGAGGGGCAATAACAGGGAGGATAGATGAGGGAGATCCTCCAGAACTCCTCAGACCACCTCCTCTCCCGCACCAGGCTCCGTGACTCTATCAACCCCATCCTCACCTGACTCCACTGGCTTCCCATCACACAGAGGATACAGTTCAAGATCCTGGTCCTCAACTTCAAAGCCCTCCACAGTCTTGCTTCCCCCTACATCTGCGACCTCCTAACCCCCTACCATTCTGCTCGCTCCGCTTAGTGGGCTCCAGCCTGCTTCACGTTCCCCACCTCGCTCGCCCCACTATCGGCGGGTGGGCCTTCTGCTACTCTGCTCCCACCCTCTGGAACTCCATCCCGCAGTCCCTCCATCTCGCCCCCTCCCTTACCGCCTTCAAGACCCATCTCAAGACCCTCCTTTTTGACCGTGCTTTCGATCTCCCTGCTCCCCCCCCTGTCCTCCCCCCTCCCCGACCCCAAACCTCAGCTCGGGTGCGAAACGTTGTCTGTCCAGCGCCTTGGGTTCGGCATTATACAATGTAATTTTGTTGTTGTTGTTCTAAACAGTTTAATACATGTTAAGTGGATTAAAAATTTTACTGTGTGAGAGACATATATAACCACCAAATCATAAGGATATCACCCCAGCATCACATGCATAGTTGACAGACCCAGAAGTGAATTGTGCAAGGCCAGAGCACAAAACTGGTTGAATATTATAGAGTTTTTTCACAATATCTTTCATGAAATGGGAAGTATTATCAATGTGGAATTTCCCCTCAAGCGTTGAAGTTATGGATAGGAGAGGTTTTACATGACTTGTGGGTTTGATGGTCTGAATGGCGTTTCGTTATTTCATTCTTTTTCTTGACATTATCTGACTAGCAGGACTGCCGAAGCAAGCTGGGCCAATTTTAAGAGCCTTCAAAGTAGTTTTTTATTATTCACAAAATATTTTTTCTGTTAAAAGAAAACCACAAGAAATGTTTTTTGGTGGTGGTGGTGGGTCTGGCGGGCGGGCAGGAGTGGAATTTAACACAAAACGAAACCCTGGGAAAAATTCAAACTCCTCTCACTTCATAGTCAGACAAGGCTTTGGTGAGGGTTAACGGACACAGCTCTTGGGAAGAATTGTAAGGCAGATTTTGCTGAGGATTACTGGAAATGGCTAATGGAGAGACAAGTTTTCCATGCACAAATTCACGGACGCCAAATATACACCGAATTTTGAACTTAAATATTAAATTCAAATGAATTTTTTTTTGCCATTTGAGTTTCACTAAAAAAGGGTATTTATTGGTGAAAATTGTTAAGTAAAATATTTTAGCCAGTGTTCGCACTTGAACTTGCCATCCAACAATTTATGCTGGAAAATGTAAGTGTGTGGATGTTGGGCTCTGACAGAATTGAGTTGTTGTGTTGCCCCCTGTGGGTGATTGACAAAAATGCTGACAACAATAACAACAGCAACAACAACAAAATGACATTTGTATAGAGCCTTTCACGTCAGGAGGATGTGCTAAGGCGCTGGACAGTCAGAGTTTCAGACCCGAGTTGGGGGTCGGGATCGGGGAGGGTGGAGGGCAGAGGGTTAAGCAGAGTGATCAAAGGCGCGGTCGAAGAAGAGGGTCTTGAGATGGGTCTTGAAGGAGGCAAGGGAGGGGGTGCGGCGGAGGGACTGCGGCATGCAGTTCCAGAGGGTGGGGGCAGAGTGACAGAAGGCCTACCTGCCAATGATGGGGTGGGTAAGGTGGGCGACATGAAGCAGGCAGGAGCCCGCTGAGCTGAGGGAGCGGGCTGAATGGTAGGGGTTTAGGAGGTCGAAGAGGTAGGTGGGAGCAAGACCATGGAGGGCTTTGAAGGTGAGGACCAGGATCTTGAACTGTATCCTCTGTGTGATGGGAAGCCAGTGGAGTCAGGCAAGGATGGAGATGATAGGGTCAAGGAGCCTGGTGCGGGAATGGACACGGGCTGCAGAGTTCTGGATGATCTGCAGCCTATGGAGGGAGGAGTTGGGGAGGCCGACACCAAGTAGTATGCAGTCAAGCTGCGCTGTAATGAATGCGTATATGAGGGTTTCGGCAGCCTGTGGTGTGAGACAGTGGCCGAGCTGGGTGATGGTGCAGAGGTGGGGGAAGGCAGAGTGTGTCATGGCACAGATGTGGGGTAGAAAGGATAGTTGATGGTCAAACAAGACCCCAAGTTTCCAGACTGGCTTAGCAAGGTGGCGTGTGCAACCATGGATGCTGATGCTGTCAGTGCCTGAAGTGAGGAGGCGCTGAAAGGAGCCAATCAGGAGAGCCTCGGTCTTGTTGACATTAAACTAAAGAAGGTTAACTCTAATCCAGGACTTGACATTCTCTCAGGGCAGCAGTGTCCTGGAGTCAAGGGTGGAGGCAGAGAGCTAGAGTTGGGTGTCATCCGCATACATGTGGAAGTTGATCCCATTCTGCGTAATGATGTCACCAAGAAGGAGCATATAGATGTTGAAAAGGAGGGGACCAAAGACAGAGCCCTAAGGAACATCGTAAGTGATGGTTCGGGAGCTAGAGGAGAAGCCATTTGTGGAGATTAAGTGGAGGTGGTGTGAGAGGTATGATCTGAACCAGTCAAGAACAGAGCCATGAAGGTTGAGATGAGAGGAGAAGCGGTGGATGAGGATAGAGTGGTCAACCGATTATCCTCCAAGATTACCAGTGGCTGTTTGACACTTGAGGTTAATTTCAATGGAATTGGGTACATTTTCCTACCAACCAAATGGCTAATCTTTCCCTCTGTGTAACAGAGTTATTAACTTTGGATATGCTTGCATTGCGTTGGTAGTTACACATTTTGTATTGAGTGCAACCTTCTATGAAAGCAACCAGTAGTAGTGTCTTTATAAGACGCCGATGAGATTTTATGATGGAACTCAACCAAAACAAATTCCCTGAAAAAAATGTTTGTTATTGCAGGAACAAAGTCCACTGAGCAGATATTTACATCCTGTATTTGTTTTAATTTTTCAGCTCCAAGGGCCTAGTGTGCCTGCAGCGTGATAGAGGATTTTTCATCAACATCACCACCACTGAACCCGCCAGGAGGAGTGAGAGGAATAAAACTAGGAAGTGGCAGGATCAATTTTGCGATCCTTCTTAACGGAATTTCTTATTCAAGAAATCCGAGTGTTGACTCTGCACTGAAAACAGATTGAATTGAAGCACCGCAAGTCCTGATTCAGTTGGGCCAGTTGTTCAGGTCATAGCATCGGTTTACACAACGGCTATACGTTATGGAAACAGACCGTTCAGCCCAACTAGTCTGTGCCAGTGTTTATACTGCATGTGAGCCTCTAGCCCTCCTACTCCTCTCAACTATAGCCCTCTATTCCCTTCTCCCTCATGAGTGTGTATGAGAAGCTGTATGAGTCCCTTAGCTTAGTGGTTAGAGCGCTCGCCTCACAAGTGAGAAGACCTGGGTTTGATTCCCAAGTAGGGCGAAAGGTTGCGCAAATTGCCTTACTCCACACATCTATGTTTACCTACCATATTGCTCTTTAATAAGTGTTATGGTTGGTAATCATTCTCTGTGGAAATCTTTGTGTATAAACTGATTCAGGGCCCAGGCTTCCTGTGGTACTGTATGAACAGGTAAAATAATGTAGTGAGAGTAAGTGCGCTCAAGTTAAAGGACAACATCCTCTTCAAGCAAACACAAATTTTATTCCTCCAAATTGAAGAGACCGCATGCTCAGGGCACTTCTCCCCTAGGACTTTCTCTCACTTCCTTAAGTGACAAACAGGCCTTTAGCCTTAAGGGAACCATTGGTACCCCCTTAACTCAGCCATTCACCCGCTTCACACATGGGGCACCTGGTGCTCACCTCTAAGGGAGGAGTACTACTATAATAATAATTACTAGCCGGTGCTCTTAGCGAGGTCAGGTCAGCGACATTCCTCTGCTAATACGAGGACCCATAGGCTTCAAGCTTTCTCTCAAGCCCTCAGAGGTGGGTGCTGAGATGGCTCTACTGTGCTGGTTGGTCAGAGTCTAATGTCAGTCCATGGCTCCTAAAACACTCATTGCACCAGAACTCAGCACACTATTGTATTCTTCCTATCATATGACTGTAATATATTCCTATAATTGTACTGCTGCGTTTGCCTACAAATACATAGTCACTGCATCCTACATTTCACAGTAAATCCTATGAAACGCTTTGAGACGTCCTTCTGATAATAAAAGCGCTATACCAAATGAAAGGCTTATGATTATTATTATTATCAATGGGAACATTGAGGGAAGAAACAGGAATGAATCCAACCAGCATGTTTGCTTTTGGAACAAACATATTCATGTAGTATCTCTGGAGCTACTTCATAGGGGTGGAGGAGGGGAATAAACAGGTAGCACAGAGTCCAGGCTGATGATACAATTCACACAGCCTGAGCCTGGAGGGGGAGCTGAGGGGGGGAAGAGAGAAAGTTGACCAAAGGCATGGTCAGAAAGATAAGTCTTAGGGACGATTTTGAAGGCAAAGAGTGGGGGTGAGCAAGACAGAGGGAGTCCGAAATTAAGTTTCAGAGTGAAAGCTAAGCGCAGTATCAAAAAGCTCGCCCACTAATGGTGGAGAGGACTGGGTGGGGGACATGAAGCAGGCCTGTTTTATTATTTTATTGTATTTTATTGTATTTTTATAACAGCCTGTTCTCATAAAAGGAAACTATTCACCCTTTAACACTGACATTGGACCTGTCAGAGCAAGAACAGTGAGATCAGACCATACCACAGAAATAACCAATGCTTTCCCAGCCCCCTCAGCTCCCACTCCCAGCTTGGGTGTGAACCCAGTATTGTTAAGTGCCTTGGGACATCTTTACAGTATATCCTGTGAAGTGCTTTGAGACGGATCAACGATGTAATAAAGTGCTATATCAAATGCAAGGATTATTATTTTTATTTTATTCAGACTCAGATTTCTACTATCGTCCATTTTACACTGGTGAAGCTGCTGCCTCAACTGCACAGCAGGCAGTCCTTTTTGTTGTTCAGGTCAGAATTTCCTGACAACCACATGCCTCTCTAAATCAACCACACCTTACCATACTTAGCAACCACTTGCTGTAACAGATATATCAGAAATAACTGCTTGCTGTGCCTCCATCTCAGCTTCTCAGGTTATACATTATTCATAGAATTATATAGCACAGAAGGAGGCCATTCGACCCATCGTGTCTGTGCCGGCTCTTTGAAAAGAGCTATCCAAATCAATCCCACTCCCCCGCTCTCTTCCCATAGCCCTGCAAACTTGTCCTCCCCATTATTGCGTCCAAAGCAATGTATTGTATAAAGCTGCCAAATTAAAAGTAACAGAATAATATGGAGGTTCGGGGAGTCACAGAAACACAAACTTGGTTTGGTTGCTCCAATTCTAGTCTGGTAATAAAATCCTCCCTATGTTACCTCTTAAACCAGTGAACTGGTTTTCTCAAGATGGGGGCATTGAGGGAAGGAAACTGATTGCTGTGAATGGATGGAACGTGATTGCTTTGGGAATAATAATAATAATAATCCTTACATTTGATATAGCGCTTTTCACGTCGGGAGGACGTCCCAAAGCGCTTCACAGAACACACTGTAAAGTGAATTGACTGTATATTTGTGGGTGAACGCGGTAGCCAATTGCGCACAGCAATGTCCCACAAACAGTCGTAGATTGAAATTGACCAAGTTAATTATTAGGCGTGTGGAGTAAGGAAACTTGCCCAAGGTTTTGCCCTGCCTGGAATCGAACTCAGGTCTCTCACTTGCAAAGCGAGTGCTCTAATCACTGAGCTACAGGACTCCACAAATGGAATACCACTCCTATGTTATCCTCCGTTCCTCTGGCTCCGGTCTGCTCCACATCCCCCGCCCCAACCGCCCTACCATCGGTGGCCGGGCCTTCAGCCTCTCAGCCCCGAGGCTCTGGAACTCCATCCCCCAGTGCCTTCGCCGCCTCCTCCCTTTCCTCCTTCAAGGCCGGTCTCAAGACCTTTCTCTTTGATGGTGCCTTCAGCTCCCCTCTCGACTCTCTACCCCCTCCTCGCTCCCTCCCTTCCCTCTCCTCACCCTGACCATTTCCCCCCTGCTCGGGGGGAAAACTGTCCAGCGCCTTGGGACTTCCTCCCGACGTGAAAGGCGCTCTATAAATGAAACCTTGTTGTTGTTGTTGTTCTGTAGCTGACGGATTTTATCGTGTGGGTGAGTGTGCAGCAATAACCACATGGGAAGAAAATCTTTACAATCAGGTATCTGTGCCAATGGTGATCCCAGCATATCAGCACCCCCCCCACCCCCACCATGGTGTGCAAGCTTTCACGTCTCATTAATTTGAATGGCAGAAGCCAGTGCAGCATTACACTTCAACATGATTTTGTTTACACACAGGCTTGGTGGTTGACCTGCATAAGCGAGAAGCCATATAGTCAATGCAACCCTGAATTCTTTAGACAGTTACACCCCTCCCTCCATGTTGTTACACATTCTGCCTCTTAACACAGCGGAACACACAAAGATCGACTCTTTTAAGACTGACTGCTTTACACTTGCAAGCCTAATGCCATCTATCAAACAGATCAAGATCATTTTTATATATTTTTAAAAAAATACACTCAAGGTTAATCCTGGCTCACAACTGCGTTCCCAGTAACACTGTCGGTGAATGTAATGAACAACTGGGATGTGTTTGCAAACAGGAGCTGTTTAAGAATAAAAGTTTGTGAAATGTACCTGCACTGTGAGCCACTACAGCCAGCCAGGCAGCTGCTCTCTGCTCACTCCCCACCTCAGTATCGCTGGCAGCATTGAAATCACTCGTTTTACTTTGAAATACTTTTAAACGTCGACTCAGTGTCTGTCTAGAATCAAAGCAGCTTTGCAAAGGAGGAAGTAAATTGAAATCTCAGGAATCAGGAAGCGTTAGAGAAAGTGCTAACTCTGGTGTAAGACCATCACTTGCTATCTGCTTTGCTATTTACTTGGCTTGCTCAGACCTTTAGCCTGTTTGGGTTGATCTGCACTGTAGACACCACAGCCAGTGCAGTGAGTGTGAGCATGAGAGCAATATGGGGGTTTGCAGAGTGTTGTCATTGTGAGCTGAGCTGGGGAAAGATCCGGGATTAAGAAATTTTCACTTCCTCAAAAGTCCAGCTCCACTGCATGAACTTTATTGACATTTTAGAGACTGATCCGCCTTCAGACAGTCAGCAACCCCAAAACAAAGTCAGATCAGATCTGAATTGCGCCAGCTCCAACAGGATCCATTAGTCCCACCTGCAACATGTCCACCAACTGGTTAAAACGAGTCCCCACCAGCAGCCCAGCCTTGCCCAGCACAGTGGTGCAGGTATGAACACCACATAACTCGCACACGAATATGTTCCAATGCTTGATTCAAGTGCTCATATCTCCAACCTAACTGAGTCCTGTACAGGGCGTGCAGCACACACACACACACACAAATCTTTTCCCCCACATCAGTTCCTACCTGTGCTTATTATTGGCTGGAGAGTAAAGCTTTTGGGTTAAAATAAGTTCTTTATTTTCACCTTGACTCAGTTGGTAGCAGTCTCGCCGCTGGGTTAGATGTTAAGGTGTTATTGGTGGTTGACACACCAGCTCCACTGCATTGTCAAAGGTGCCACCATCCTACAGATGAGATGTTAAACTGAGATCCTGTTTGCCTCTTCAGGCTAAAGATTCCATGGTACTATTGAAAAAGCGAAGAGAATTTCTCTCAGTATCCAGGCCAACAAATAAATGTAACCTTCACGTGATGGTTGTTTGTGTAACTTCGCTGTCTGCAAAATGGCTGCCTGTTTGCCTAGAAATAAACAGTTACTACACTTGACAGCAGTTGTCAGCGAAGTGCTTCGAGGCATTTCGACATTCTTGGCCCTAAATCAGATGCTAGGATTATTATTTCCCCTTCAATTCTTTATGTGCTGTAAGCAAACAGACCTCTACTTATATCTGCAGTTTGCCAAATAAAGTTAAGCAAGCTGAACTGTGGTGGGTGTTATACAAAAAATGCAATCATCGGATTATGAAGTAAGATTAAAATACCTAGGTAGTAAACTGGCTGTGTTCTTGTGTCTATATATGTGAACATTATATTTTTCATTCCATTACTAAACTATCAAGCTAAATAAATCACACGCACTTTCAACCACATATTCATATTTCCCTTCATATTTCTGCAATCTGATTTCAGTCTATTTTGCTCACACAGAGAGACTGTCTGAAATAAAATGTTTTGTAACCAGCATCATCGTCAAAAATACACAGTATGTCCTATGAATCCCTTTGAGATGTCTGGATAACATGATAAGGCAATTATATAAAGGCACCATATTAAATGCAAGGATTATTAATAATATTATTACGATCATTGTACCACCCATGTGCGTCCAGACTTCTGTTTCAGAGGGGAATTCTAGTAGAGCCAAGGTAACTGGCAACAAGTTATGGCTTAGTCAGAATATGTAAAACACTAAACATAGTTGTGTTCTAGGATAGTACTTTGTGTGCCTAAATGGAAAGAAGGTTTGTGCGTGGGGGATCTCTGCATCCAGATTTCAATCACTGAGTTCAGAACCATTCCTAATCTTGAAAGACTGAAATTTATCATGGTCAAAATAATAATGATCCTTGATGTAGTGCCTTATCATGTCATCGAAACTTTAGGCAGGTTTCCTTGCCTTGGATTACCTAGCAGTAAGTAGGAGTTAGTTGTTTGGCGGATTGTTTCCGGGGGTAATAATCGCTCTCTCAAAAAATTTGGTCTCTCAATCTGCGACTATGTGTGGGACGCTGCTGTGTGCAGTTGGCTGCCCGTGTTTCGCCCACAAAATACAGTCAAATCACTTTACAGCATATTCTGTAAAGCACTTTGAGACATCTCATTGACGTGATAAGGCGTTATATCAAATGCAAGAATTATTATTATTATCGAGACATCTCAAAGTTCTTCACAGGATTTTCTGAGAAGTTCTAAATATCACCAGGCATAACACTCCTGTATCCTTGAACAATCATCAGTAGCAAAACTCCTTTAGTGCTCAGAGTGAGACCCCACATGGAGTCCTCAGGGTGGTTACTGGTGAGTGCATAGTGGTTAGCGCACTTGCCTCACAAGTGAGAGGACCCCCGGTTTGATTCCTGGGCAGGGCAAAACCTTAGGCAAGTTTCACTTGCTCCACACACCTCTATTTACATAGTACTAAGTAGGAACCTGGTTGTCAGTCAATTGGCGGATCCCTTTCCAGGGGTAATAACCTCTGCAAAAAACAAACAAAATGATCACTCAATTCACGACTGTTTGTGGGACACTGCACGATTTGTCCACAAACTACGCAGTCACTCCACTTTATGGTATATTCTGTGAAGCGCTTTGAGATGTTTCAATGATGTGATAAGGTGCTATATCAAATTCAACGATTATTATTATTATTATAACCTTCTTTCCTGTTGAGAAAGGTCTTTCCTCCCCTCAGAAAATTTTGAGGTGCAAGAATGTAAGAAAGCACAAAATTAGAAAAAGCATTTCTTGTACAAACCTTGTGAAATGTTCCTTATCATGGACTACTCAGCCCAATGCCTGAGGGAGGCAACTAACCACAGGTAAATATTTAAGATAAAGACACATGAAATTTCTCTCACCGTCACATGCAAGTGATGAAGCAACACTCTAGGATATTAATCCAAACTTACAACTCACGCAACAAATTATATATAGTTTAGCATAAATTCCCATCAGAGTTATCCTTATGGCCCTTGATATACAATTACAATGTGTGTGTGTATGTGGTGGGGGGTGGGAGTGGGTGGGGGATTGGGAGTCACAATGTCGACTGAATGTGAACTTTTAAGCACTTACATTTGAAAGGACATTGGGGTCTATTATAAACTGATCACTAAAAGTAGCAATTGTTTCCCTTGCAATTTTAGAATAGAATTTGCCTTGCCAACGCTGTGGGAAAAGATTGGTATTATACAGATCATTGTAAATTAACAACACCCAATTACATTTTTATAGCGCCTTTCATATCAGGAGGATGTCCTCGGGACATCCTCCTGACGTCAATTGTTGCCCTGGAATGGAGAGTGACAAAGATCATCTCATGAGTTAGAATTCTCAGCAGCTTCTCAGCATTTGCATTTGTAAAGCGCCTTTCAAGTCGGGAGGGCGTCCTAAGACGTTGAACAGTCAGAGTTTCGGACCCGAGCTGGGGGTTGGGATTGGGGAGGGTGCAGGGCAGGGGGAAGCAGGGTGATCAAAGAGGAGGGTCTTGAGATAGGTCTTGAAGGAGGTAATGGGAGGGGGCGAGGCGGATCGACTGCAGGATGGAGTTCCAGAAGGTGGGGGCAGAGTGGCAGAAGGCCCGCCTGCCAATAGTGGGGCGAGCAAGGTGGGAGAACGTGAAGCAGGCTGGAGCCCGCTGAGTGGGGGAGCAAGCAGGCTGGTAGGGGGTTAGGAGGTTGCAGAGGTAGGGGGGAGCAAGACCATGGAAGGCTTTGAAGGTGAGAACCAGGATCTGGAACTGTATCCTCTATGTGATGGGAAGCCAGTGGAGTCGGGCGAGGATGGAGGTGATAGGGTCACAGAACCTAGTGCGGGAGAGGACATGGGTTGTAGAGTTCTGGATGATCTGCAGCCTATGGGGGAAGGGGTTAGGGAGGCCGACAAGCAAGGAGTTTGCATAGTCAAGCCTGGATGTAGTGAAAGCTACTAAAGATTACCTATGATTCTAAAGAAACACTTACAGAACTAAACTCGTTTTCAATGGGGAAGACAATATTAGGAAGGGAGTTGATCAGGGCTTCAAAGTGGTGAAGGTCATGGATTGTGTAGATGGAAACTGTGTAAGCATTAAGGATGATTACAGATTAAAAGATTACTTTGGTTTCCCCAGTGCAATGGAAACATGAAACAAATTCTAATGTGCAAAGAAATAGTTATTCAATAAGTGGAGGGTAAGTATCACATGGTCCTGCTTGTTACTTCCCTCTACTCTGCCCTATGACTCCTGTAACAATTGAACTCTTTCCCTCCACACTTGTATCTTGCCCACTCTTTACATATTATTTGGGGGTTAGCCAGGTGCCTGACACATGCGGAAACCCTTCAACATGCTTAAGAGTATCCAAACCAAACTGAGATTTCCATCCATCCCACCTACACATGGAAATCCCAGAGATTTTTGGAATGGAATCCTGTTTACCAAATTTTGGAAAGCTTTAGGTGCAGGTTGACTGGAGCCAGGGCTTGGGGACCCCAGAGTGTGCATTGGGGTACTGCTGGAGTCTAACCAGTAAAACTGCATAACTTGCAATTGATATTGCTGTCCGGCAAGCTTTCTTGCTGTCCGGCAAGCTTGGACCACCCTACCCATTAGCGCTTTGGCTTGCAGGGTTAACAGGCGTTGAGTGGGAAGATTCCCTGCCCCCAGTGACTGGTCTGCCTCTCCAAGTCTTACCGATGAGCGAGGCTGGCTGTGCTGTCATCAGCAGTGCCCTGCAATACTGCAAGATACGCCTGACTCAGAAACCGGACTTCAGAGACCCTCACAAAGGGCTGGCTCATTTCCAATATTTTGTTGCCAGACATGCCACCATCTTCCTGTCTGCAGCTTGGGCACACGTCCCTTCCCATTGAGCAGTTCCACCAGTGGGAGATTCAGAATTTAAGCAGAAGCTGCTTACCTTTCTGTAAGCCAGTCAGGGTGGGTTCCAGGTGCTGGATGTACGAACATATGTTCACAAACCTGAACTCCAGGTAAAGGTCCTCGCACCACACTGAAGGCAGATGTCCGCCAGATAGCTGATGTGGTTGTTTTTATAAGCCACAGCTTGTGATGTGCTAGCCACCTTGATGTGCTCGAGGTACAAGTACAGTGCCGTATATCAGGCTTACTCAGCACGAGTTTACGATTTGCATTTATATAGCAACTTCCATGTCCAGAGGATGTTTCAAATCGCTTTACACAACTTGCTGGGCACCTGAGCTGAAGTATGTTACATACAAAAAGCACCGTTCTAAGATCATCTGTGCATGGTTCCAAGATCATCTGCACACATGCAACATGTGCCATCAATCGGTAGGAATGTGATACACACCTATACTAGAATCTGAAAAAAAGCTGACAAAAAGGGAATTTGGAGGTTTTCAGAGAAAACCAGTTCTAACTGATCAACTCTCAGTGAAAAAACTAGGTATAGTGAAAATTAGTAAAAAAAAGGATCCTAAAGGTCCCTGATCTGATAATAAATAATGACTATCATTGCATTTGATATATCTATCACCTTATCATGGTGAAATATCACAAAGCACTTCATCGAGTTTTACTGTAATGTGTGGTCACTGTGTATTTGTAGAAGCTATAAATGTGCACAGTAATGTTCCACAAACACGCCAACAACAGGACTGAAGGGCGGCCAGTGCCTTTGAAATAACAGCATAGCTTTGAGACTCAGAGAGAAGGGAAAACATTGAACAGGGAGTATCTTTAGAGGAACAAAAAAAAATAATTGACATTTCCACTCAGAATTCCCTCTCTGGAACCTTCTGGTGAAATTCAAATTTCCTCCTCCACACCCCTCCCCCCTCTCTCTGGTTTCAAAACAAACCCCAAATCGCATCTCTTTGACTCTGCCTTCAGCCACCTTCTCTCTACCTCCCTCTCGGCTCCCAGTCAAACTTTGTGAAGCGCATTGAGATGTCCATCTAAGTGAAAAGTACAATAAAGTGTAGCGTAAAGTGTAGTGACTATATTTTGTAGGTGAAACGCGGCAGCCAATTGCGCACTGCAGTGTCCCTCAAACAATCGTAGATTGAATGACCACATTATTATTATTACTATTATCTTTTTGCAGAGATTATTACCCCCGGATGAGGATTGAAGTAGTTCCTAGCCTATCTACATAGTAAAGTTAAATCACGAAAGTTGATAAGTGACAGATTATTTGCAAAGTCAAAAATCCAGAAATGCGCCTGCAAAGCATCTTTTCTTTATATATTCTGAATTTAAAATGGCCCAAAGGTCAAACCGATTCAGATCCTGTTTAGAATTCTAGTGACTGGTTAATCATTATATGAAAGAGCATAAACTATTGGGATATGTAGAGGTTTAAACCCATTGGTTCTGATGGAGTTCGTTAAAATGAATTATTCCTCAGCTATGTTCTCTTCCCTTTTCTGTCTGTGCTGCAAACCAGTGAGTCTTATTAGCAGTAGATCCAATGTAGCAATCCAGATCTCAAAATTAACAATTAATCAATAACTATAGAAAAACAATGAGCACAAAGACAAGTGCTAAAGATAGAAACCGATGGTATATTGTTGGGAGTTTACGGCCTGAGTTTGTACGTGTGATACATAGCTACAGTGAAAAGTAGTAACCTGAGTGGAAACAGTAATATAGTATGATTAAAACCTTTGAATATATGTCTTTTATTCTTTCTGACTAGAGGGTGATTTAGGTGTTATTTAGTTAAGCGGCTAGGTCGGTGTTACTTGGATCATTCATGTTTAATTATTTAGCCAACATAAATTCCTCTTCGATTGTACTTGCTTGTACAGAATAACAGAGGTGTCCATTAGCAGAGTTAGAGAAGAAAAATAATTGGGCTGTGATTATTTATAGGCCAATGAAGGCTTAGTGTGAAACTACTGACAGCAAATTTATACTAGTTGATCATGAGAGCATTTAACGATAATCCTTGCATTTGGATTTGATTAGAAGTCAAAATATACTGTTGTAACATTGGATATTACAGATGTATGGTTTAAAATTACTATTTAGACATTTTTAATATATTAATTGCAAATTTGTTGTAAATTTCATCATTTCTTATGTATCAATTTGGAATTGCACTGAGCAATGCATTTATCTTCTGGGTTAATTTGGAGAAGCTGTTTCAATGCTATCGTATTAATTCCATCACTGATGTACAGATGAAATTATACATCTCTGCACAGATCAATTCATCGACTTCCCTGGTCAATCTGTGCACCTCAGTATTTCAGCATATGGGGTGTTTATCCACTAGACACTCACAGTCTTAATGCCTCACAAAAAACAGATAAACTTGTTAAGATCAAATGTTTTCAAATTATGCATTAAGGAATAAAGTTTGGCATGGACGTGAACAGTACAGCAAAAGTACCTACCTCAGAGCTGGGAACATGAGGGACATGATAATCTTTGTACCAGTAAACCACTGTAGTATCCTATTGCAACATTTCTGGTAAATGATCACTTTAAGCTTATTATTAAAGTAAAAGATATGTGTAAAGATTCACAAATAGTTTATGAAAATAATCACATTTGATGAACTATTTAAACCTAACAAGGTTTGTGCTGGTGATAAACCAACAAAATGTTGCAATTAAAAGTGGACAGCATATTTTATTGTAAAACGTGCAGTCATTAAAATATTCTGACAAGAAATAAATGCCTCTTTATTTGATTCTCACTCTCTTTTACTGGCAGGATTTCTGAGCTGAAACTTTCATGCGGAACGATTTTGTCTGGCCTCTGACAATCAAGCATTAACATTTTAAAACATGACCTCCTTGTAAACGTGATTATCAGTGAAAGCAAAGTACTTCAGCCGGTTAGAGGCCAAATGATTCAATGTCACATGAACTATTGTGTTGTCATATTCAATGTCACATGAACTGCAAGTTTATCCGCAGAATCAATGCTGATTAGTACAACAGCAAATTACATTTATTTTGCGCCTTTCAAGTCGGAAGGACATCCCAAGCTGCTGGACATTTATGGGTTTGCACCTGAGCTGGGGGTTGGGATCAAGAGGAGTGGAGGGCAGGGGGTGCAGGAGTTTGGCCAAAGGCACAGTCAAAGAAGAAGGTCTTGAGACAAACCTTGAAAAGCTGAAAATAAATATCCTCTTTGTCAGCATTGATAAATGTAAGAAATGTACACTATTTTGACAGGAAATAGCTCAGTAATTTGTTAGTGTTGCAGGAGAAAGAATATTTCTTTCTGATCTGGGAATGCATGTTACCCAACCATTGAAATAAATGAAATGGAAATGAATCATTGCATTTGATATAACAACTTATAACTTCTTCAAGGCACTTCACAGGATTTACTGTTCAGTGTGGTGACTGTGTTTTGTAGGCCAATGCGGCAGCCAATTTGCACACAGCAATGTCCCCCAAATAGCCATAAAGTGAATGATCAATTTTATCTGGTGGATTTTTGGCCAGTACACCAGGAGAAATCCTCTTTGTGAATAGTTTCATGGAATCTTTAACATCCACTTTAACAGGCAGACAGGATCTCAAGTTAACAGCCTGGAATGAACTCAAAGTCTCTGACATAGGACTTGAAACCACAACCCTCTGACCCAAAGTCGAAAATGGCACCAGCCAAACCAACTTTTCCTATCGGGCTAAGCTAATTCAAAGCCAGATCCCAGACGTGAAAAAATGATAGGATGGAATTGTGGTTGATTTGATTCCATCCATTCCTAAAAACTGGTTGCAAGTGTATTTTGTCCACCTTCCACTCCCCTTCCAATGTCCCCTTCCCCCAGCGCTCCTCCCCCATCTGCCTCTCCCCTATCTCCCCCTCTTCTCAGCTCATCCTCCCCTTCCAGTTGCCCTCCCCTTAGCTCCCCTCCAATCTCCCCACCCCTCCCAGCTCTCTCTCCCAGTCATCTGGTGAAGTGCTTTGAGTTGTTCCTCTGACAAGAATTATATAAATGTAAATTGTTTTTGCAATTTGAGTCATCCCATCTGACTAATATGTATGTCTGAGAGCAATACATTGGTCTGTCAATTCACTTTACAGTAACAACCACGTGGTTCGTGCTGACATTGCTATTCTCCAAAAATAAAAGATCAAAATAATTGCTGTCCTCAGAAACTTGACTGCTAGTCTGGGTGACACAGAGACTTCGGACACAAGTTGCAATGCAGCCACGAATCATGGGATAAACATTCACCTCCTTCATTGTCTGCATAGATCCAAAGTGAAATTAATTTGGACAGTTTAAAGTATTACCTTGTGGGTTACTGCCCCCCAAAATAATTTGGAACTAATTGATAGTTTCACTGACACAGGGTGGCTGTTGTGGGCAGCAAAAGCATATTGTAGCGGGCTTGCTCTTCTGAGGTTGGAACAAAGGCACATTTTTGGAGTGGGAGAGAAAGAGAAGTGCAGAGGGGGCTTTATTCTGCATCTCTCCTGCGCCGCACCTGACTGCATGGTATTGACACCGGGTGCCAAAAGTGCAATAGTGTTCTGTTCCTAATGCTGACATCAGTTTAGTGAGTACAAAACGTTCACCCACACAATGATTTTGCTGTGTCATCGCTTACCACCTCCTCTCACGGAATAAAGAAAAATGTAATTAAAAAAAGAATGCATTGTGAATTACAGTTGTCCAAAAATCACATTTATCAACATTGGAAAAGTGAAAAGAAAGGTAGTGAGATATTGCTTTTATGTAATTAAAAAAGGCTCCCGCCTCCTCTTCTGACTCCTCTCACAAATGGGTCCTCAGGCTGCAGTTACTTATCTAAGTGGTCATTTTTTATGTGAAAGTTTAGATAATCCTGTCCTCAAGCAATTGCACACGTCCTTTCCAGCAGTGATCACAAAGTAGCCATTGGGAGTGGGAACCTGGATGAATATTGCCTTTCCTCCCCCCCAGTGGCACTGAGGCCAATGGTAGAGCCCCTGCTGCTGTCTGGTGGAGATCAGATGACCGAGCCTACACTGGGGTGTGGACCTGGGACCTTCACAGTCTATGTGGCTGAATTTCATACCCGGCTTTATGAACCAAACCATGAAGCAAACCTGCCTTTTACATAAAGTTGTGTAATTGTTGTATAGAAAGCAAGCACTTTCTAATCAACCATTTTGCCCACAAAATATACACTCAATTCACTTCACAGTATATTCCTTGAAACGCTTTGAGACGTCTGATAAGGCATTATATCAAATCCAAGGATTGTAGTTAATAATCCTTGACTTTGGTTAATAATGCATTTGGTGGTTAATAATAATTATTAATTTGGCTAATTTGCAGTAGATATAGTTTTTTAGGAGTAGATACTTTCTATTCAGGACTAGACAGAACAAGACAGAGTTCTTCAGGAGTAGATATAAATTCTGGCAGGGAAACTGCATACCGATTAATTCCAGGACTGTGGCATCTGCTGGGATTGTAATGTGGACATAAGCCAAGTGTTTCATCCATTATTCATAGATTAACTTGAAATACAAGGGAGGGTCAATGAGGCTCAAAATTGCATGCTGCACCAACCATGTCAGGCTTTTCTCTGTTTATTAAGCAATTGTACATTTCTCAGATAGCAATGTAGTGTGGGCAAAGCTTCCTCATGTGGTCTGCAGATATGCATAACCAACAACATCAGCAATTAGCTACAGAATTAGGCTGGTTAAATGGCTCATGAAGAATCGTTGTGCGGCAGGGGGGCTTGGAATCTGTCACAAATTTATATTTTTCAAGCCTACCCTGGCAGATTTTCTCATAGAATGATCTTAATAACACACCAATGGTTAACCAAATGATTTAGCAAACACATTCCATATTAATTCAAGGGCTTTTGCAAGTAAACTGATCACATCTGCCCCCTACTGCTTAATGTCCATAGGACTAATGGTAGTTGTAATGTTTGAGGACTTTGGATTGAAGAATACACATGATGCAAATTTGCATTTATATAGCACCTTCCATGTTGGGAGACATCCCAAAGTCCTTGACCCTGCTGGCTGGGCACCGGAGCTGAGGGTAGGAGTTGAGGGGTTGAGAGGAAAACGTGACCAAAAGAAGTGTGTATTGTTGAATGAGATTTTTATGTTGCTATGGGGAGTTTCGACTATAATAATAATAATCCTTGCGTTTTGATATAGCACTTATCACGTCTTCGAGACGTCTCAAAGTGCTTCACAGAATAGACTGTAAAGTGAATTCACTGTATAATTGTGGGCGAAACGTGGCAGCCAATTGTGCACAAAATTGGTCACTTCAATCCATAACTGAAGTGTCCCACAAACAGTCGTGGATTGAAGTGACCAATTTACTACTTTTTTCCTCAGGGATTATTATCAGGCGCGTGGAGTAAGGAAAGTTGCCCAAGGTTTCGCTCTGCCGGGAATCAAACCCAGGTTTCTCGCAAGCGAGGTGAGTGCTCTAACCACTGAACTACAGGACTCCTATACAACATAAACTCCCCAGATTTAAAAAGATGGAATCAACAAGTAAGGCTGTTGGTTTCAGGGAGGTTTGTTAAAATATCAGAATTAGCCATACTGTAAACTTGAATTCAAATAGTTCCCTGGTTAGAAAAGTGACGTCGAAAGAAGGTTAGCAATTAGTTAAAATGATTAAGCTACAGTCGAACTTCTTCTTGAAGACCCCCTTCAGGACCAGCAGAAAAAAATCACTATATCAGGTTGTCCACTATAATATGGTTTGTTGATTTGTTGCATCAGGAAAATTAAGAAACTACCAATTTGAATTGAACATCATTTTATTTTTGTTAAAAAAACTATACAGCATAGATTGCTTCATATTATTCGTACTTTTCTCAATGCACACTGTTTCTATTTTGTTAAGCAATCCAAAAAGATCCTCAGTTCCAGATAGTGACTGTGAGAAGTTTTGTTTGGTTGCTTCATGCCAGTTTCCTCATTGCAGTTGCCTCCTCTCGTTTGTTCACTCCCATTCACTTCCGTTCATTCCCATTCACTCTATTCACTCTCTGTCACCTCCCTACCTCTCCAATCTCCTCACTCCTCAATCCACCACCCGGCGCCTCCGCTCGCCTGGTACTGGCTTCCTGCTCGTCCCTCGCACCTTCCGACCCACCATCGGAGGTTGTGTTTTCAGCCACTACGCCCCAAGACTCTGGAACACTCTTCCTCAATCCCTCTGCCTTGCCCCCTTTCTTCCCTCTTTCAAGTCCCATCTGAAAACTTTCCTGTTCGACCATGCTTATGGCCACCTCCCCCCTCCCCCTGGCTAGGAGTCAGGCTCTGCCACTGTTAAGCGCTCTGAGACGCTACCCTGTGTGGAGGGCGCTATACAAGTGCAAGTTGTTGTTGTTGTAGTTTGTGTGCAGTTGGCGGGCCGTCTTATCAGGCAACAAATGCATACGTCAAGGGTGATTCACACTACAATAGGTTATCTTTCAATTAGCCTCACCTTGAATTCCTTCGTTGTATCGGGGTTGGTCTAGGTCGATCCCTTTTAAGAGTTTGTTGTAGTAAGGCTGATTTCCATTGAAAAAATCGGGTCTTGCCGTTCGGATCATTACAACTTTTTTTTGTTTTAAGCAGGGTTTGTTATAGTGGTTGTTGTGTGTGTGTCAGTTGGCAGCACTCTCACGTCTGTTGTGGGTTCAAACCCCACATCGGGACATGAGCTCCCATAGTCTAAGCTGACACTCCAATGCAGTGCTGGCAGATGTTCTACGTTGTTGGAAGCGCTGTATAAGATGCTAAACTGATGCATCTTCGGATAAGTTGCTAAACCAAGGTCCTGTTTAAAAAGCAAAGGGAGCTTCTCCTGGCAACCTGGCCAACAATTCCCAAATAAAATTAGTCATTCATTTCATGGCTGTTTGTGGGTTATTGTTGGGCGCAAATTCAGTGTTGTGTTTGCCTGCATTTGTGTAGTGAAAACACACAGTCAGTTTGTACACAGCTTGTATGTCAAGAGGAGGTCTCAAGTTGCTCACAGGATTTACTATAGTAAAGGGCACTATATCAAGTGCAACATTTTTTTGCTATTATCCTTTGTGATGTCTAACACTTTATACATTAGCTTAACCCTTTCAATCCCCCCTTCGTCTTCACTTCAGTGTAATGTACAGCCGGATCTCCTACACTAACGACAAGCTCTTTCAAAATTTAGGGCTGAATGAAAACCAGAAAATGGGTTGAATGAATGGGATTCCTAAACCCATTTTGTTTCTTATTTAAAGGAGCGTGGTTACGAACACCAGCAGGGGTTGCCCCACTCCAGGTAAGTGTTTTGCTTCACTCAAAGTCTGAATGTGTCATTTTATTTTGAACCTGAGGTAATCAAACAAAATAATAATCATTACATTTGATAATCCAATTTTATAAGACCATAAAACATAAGATGAAGGAGCAGGAGTAGGCCATTTGGCCCCTCGAGCCTGCCCCGCCATTTAATAAGATCATGGCTGATCTTCTAATCTAATTCCATTTACCCGCCTTATCCCCATATCCCTTAATCCCGTTATCCTTTAGAAATAATGTTAGGGTTTATATATATATATTATATATATGTGTTAGGGTTTATCTGACCAGGATGCCTGCTCCTGGATGCTCTGGGACACTACCACACACGAAGGGCGCTGTATAAATGCAAGTTGTTATTGCTCCCCAAGGCCAATGGCTCAGAGGCTTTCAGCCTAGCCGATCTGATTCTTAAAATGTAATCTTTTGATCGAGAATCTTTTCGCCCACAAATATACAGTCAATTGACTTTACAGTCTATTCTGTGAAGCGCTTTGAGACGTTGAGAAGACGTGAAAAGCGCTATATCAAATGCAAGGATTATTATTATTATTATATAACCTAGTGACCAAACTTAAAGACAATTTTTTAAAAAAAAACCCTTATATATGTTGTTGGACATACAATGTGTAAAGTAAGATTGCTTGGCTTAGAGTTTAAAACAAAGTGACAATGGTTGAACCCCGGGTGGAGGAAACAACTTATCTGGAGAGAGATGCCACCTGCTGGTGCTCCTAAACAGGTTCTTTAATTGACTGTTTTGGAATCCCCCAAATTTTACCCTTCTGATTTGGAGAGTTAGCTAAATGTCTGGTTGGTATCCTTTGCAGAATGAATCAATTTCAAGATCCTCACATTTGCATAAAAAACACTTCATGTCCTGGCACTTCCCTACCTGTCTGACCTGTTACACCCCACTCCTCTACCTCCCTTTCGCTCAGCTGGCTCCGGTCTCAACCCTTCTGATCCACCTTTGGTGGCCGTGGCGTCAACCACTACGTCCCAAAACTATGGAACTCTCTCCCTCAATCCTTCCACTTTGGCCAGTCCTTGCTTATCCTCTGATCACAACTGAAGACCTTCCTTTTCGACCATACCTCCAATCACATCCCCTCTCCCTGGCTCGGCATCAAGCTCCGCCACTGGCAAGCACTCTGAGGTGCATTGAAGGGCACAATACGAATGGAAGTTGCCTTGATCTGTATAAAGTTTCTTGCATTCCTCCTGTCAGTTTGAATGCTCAGACTGTGTGTATCTGTCGGTTGGGGGAAGGAAGAATTAACAACCATTTTAAAGGTATGATTAAATATTAAATATAAATAATGTGGAGTCCTGTAGCTCAGTGGTTAGAGCACTCGCCTTGCAAGAAAGAGACCTGGGTTTGATTCCCGGCAGGGCAAAACCTTGGGCAAGTTTCCTTACTCCACATATCTAATAATAATCCCTCAAGAAAAAAACAATAAAATTGGTCACTTCAATCCATGACTGTTTGTGGGACATTGCTGTGCACAATTGGCTGCTGCATTTCGTCCACAAATATATGGTCAATTCACTTCACAGTCTATTCTGTGAAGCGCTTTGAGACGTCAGAAGACGTGAAAAGTGCTATATCAAATGCAAAGATTATTATTATTATATTCGGCCTTCTAAACTACCAAAGACGTTTGTATTTTTATTTAATTCTGCAGTTCAAAACAATACATTGCCCAACTACTCAGATCATACTTGCACTGTTGGAAAAACTTTACGACTTTGAACACCCCAGGGCGGAAATATTGTCTTAGTATTAAGGATCCTACAGAAACTTTTAAGTCTTCTTTAATTCAGTTTAAAATGAACTGCAGAAAATGGTTCCAAATTATAATAATAATAATCCTTGCATTTGCCTTATCACGTGTTCGAGACATCTCAAAGCGCTTCACAGAAAATACTGTAAAGTGAATTGACTGTATATTTTGTCCGTTAAATGTAGTAGCCAATTGTTCACAGCAGTGTCCCACAAACAGCCGTGGATTGAGTGACAAATTTAATATTATTTTTTGAAGGAATTATTTCCCTCCAGAAAAGCGATCCACCAATCGACTAACAACCGGGTTCCTACTTACTGCTAAGTAAACAGAGACGTGTGGCGTAAGGAAACTTGCCCAAAGTTTCATTCTGCAAAAATTACAATATACACATATACAATGACAAAATATACAGTCAATTTACTTAACGGCATATCCTATGGCATTGAAGTGCTTTGAGACGTCTCGAAGATGTGATAAGACACTATATCAAATGCAAGGATTATTATTATTGAAACAGCACCTTTCATGTCAGGCAGGGGTGCAGAGGAGATTTACTAGGATGACGCTGGGAATGAATGGTTTGGCCTATGTCCAGAAATTGGAGAAGCTGGAACTTTTTCTGCTGGAACCAAGAAGTTTCCAGGGTGAACCAAGGGTGACCTCATAATTTAAAATTACGATAGTGTCAATTGGGAGAAATTATTTCCATTGGTCAGTGGACTAGAGGGCACCAATTTAAGATGATTAGTATGTAAGCAAATGGGAAGGTTAGGAGAATTTTTTTTCACTCCTAGAATTGTTAGGATACAGATTGCATTGCTGGGAGCTGTGATTGAGGCAAAATCCAGGGATATGGGTAAGGGAATGTAAATGGGACTGAAAGGATTGCTCTTTAAAAGAGTCAGCATGAATACAATGGGGCAAGAGGTCTTCTTCTGTGCTGCGAATTCCTATGGTTCTTTAGGAGGATGTCTCAAAGTGCTTTACGCAGCTGGCTGGGTACCCGAGTTGGGGGTTGGGTGGGGAAGATGACCAAACAACAACAACAACAAGATTACATTTCTATAGCGCCTTTCATGTCGGGAGGACGCCCCAAGCGCTGGACAGTGTACAGCACTCCACACTCCACCTCACTAAGTCAGTCCAGAACCTTGGGGTCTTGTTTGACCTTCAACTATCCTTTCTACCCCACATTTGCACCATGACCCGCTCTGCATTCCCCCACCTCCGCAACGTTATCTTGCTCCGACACTGTCTCACACTGCAGACCGCCGAAAACCCTCATACATCACTTCATTACATCGAGGCTCGACTATGCAAACTCACTATTTGTCAGCCTCCCCAACTCTTCCCTCCACAGGGTGCAGATCATCCGGAACACTGCAGCCCGTGTCCTCTCCTGCACCAGACTCCACGACCCTATCACCACCATCCTCACCCAACTCCACTGGCTTCCCATCGCACAAAGGATACAGTTCAAGATCCTGGTCCTCACCTTCAAAGCCCTCCTTGGTCTTGCTCCCCCCCCCACCTCTCCGATCTCCTAATTCCCTCATACCCTGTTTGCTTCCCCTTCTCAGCATGCTCCGGCCTGCTTCACGTCCCCGCCTTGTTCGCCCCACTATTGGCGGGTGGGCCTTCCGCCTCTCTGCCACCACCCTCTGGAACTCCATCCTGCAGTCCCTCCATCTCGCCCCCTCCCTCGCCACCTTCAAGACCCATCTCAAGACCCTCCTCTTTGACCGTGCTTTCGATTTCCCTGCTTCCCCCCCTGCCCTGCCCCCACTCCCCCCCCCCCCACTCCTTAGCTCAGGTTTGTAACTCTGTCTGTCTAGCGCCTTGGGACGTCCTCCCGACACAAAAGGCGCTTTACAAATATAATTTTGTTGTTGTTGGTTAGCACGCTCACCTCGCAAACGGATTTGATTCTCGGGCGGGGCGAAACATTAGGCAAATTTCTTTACTCCTCATGCCTATGTTTATCAAGCAATAAGTAGGAACCCAGTTGTTAGTTGATTGGCGAATCATTTCTGGGGTAATAATTCCTTTTAAAAAATACACTAATAATAAAATAATCACTCAATCCACAACTATTTGTGGGACTGAAACGTTGCTGTGTGTAATTGGCTGCCACATTTCCCTCACAAAATATACAGTCAATTCACTTTATAGTATATTCTGTGAAATGCTTAGATGTTAAACTGAGGTCCTGCCTGCTAGTTAGGTGTTTTGACAATAATGGGAAAGTAACATGATGGATGAAGTCACTTCTCTTGTCACCTCAATATTTGTGGGCTGCAGGGCCGTAGGAGCGATGCAGAGGAGAACATAGAGGATGATCCCCAGTGTTAGAGGAATGAGAAAATGAGCAATGATTAGACAAGATAGGGCTCTTCAGTCTTAAAAAGGGATGTCTCAGAGAGGACCTTGTAGAGGTATATGATGATAAATACTAAATACTAAATACTAGACCCAAAACCATACTTTCAGATATGCTAGGGCAGCAGGACAATAGGGCTCAGATTCAGTGTAACAAAGCAATGTTTCAAATCAGACAATTAGCATTTCTTTACCCAGACTGTGTTTAATCACTGGTTATCCACAAGGTCATTGAGGCCAGGACACTAGACTCATTTAAAAAAATGTTTGATGATGTAATGGAAGGAGAATGGGGAGGGTATTCTGGAAGCATGAGATCAAATGGGCAAAAGGACTTTCTTCATCCAAAGCTCTCTTGTAATCTTGTGAGGTAAACCAAAGGGCCTTTTGCATCTTAATCTGTCCATGATTGTACACATAACTAGTTAATCCACCAGGTGGAGAACAGGGCAGTTTTCATGCAAAGTTCTAATTTTAATCGGTTCATATTGGTTCTATTCTCTTTAACATTTGTCAGCAAAATAAAGGTACTCTTCTTTATTCCATTGATAAGCAACAGAATTTCAGTTTATTTTTCAAAATTATCTCAAATTTATTTCACAGAGTAGCTTATCGTTTCACTCCAGCTACGTTCTGCACAGTTGCAATATATAGTTATTAGCTTGATCATTCACATATGGTCCAACTCAGGGTCTAATTTACCTTTAAGTTAAGTGAAAAGGACACTGGTGGTATTCAGGAAATTAAAGGCAAGCCTGTGCACATATTGTTAAATCTTAATTGCTCTTGCCTCTTGATTTGTAATATTAACGTGACTGACCACTCATTTCATTGACAACATAGACAACAAGTACAATTCCAGGGAGATAAGCCATTGTCAACTGACTGACCTGAGCCTCAGAGCAATATTCAACCATGATCCAAGTGCAGTTTACTGGTGGTACACCATAAAGAAAGAATTTGCATTTTAATAGGACTTTGAAATATCTTGCACATAATTACTGTCAAGTGTATCGACTATGCTTGTAGGGAAACATAATGGTCATTTTTGTATGAGCGAGGTCTCCCAAACAATTGCAGTTTTTGGAGGATTGCTGACCAGGAGAAACTATTTTTTCTTTTTAAATATTATTTGTGAGATGTTGGTCAGTAACAAAGTGTCTCTTAAACGTGTCTTGGCTTCAACCACCGTAGCAGCTTAGACTATGCTACCCATTAGGGCTTTGGTTTGCAGTGTTAACAGGAACTGAGTGAGAAGAACTGGGGTAAAGTTTGTAGTGTTTCATAATGTGTTCCTCATTAATTAGCATGATGAACACGAGAGCAAATACATCATTGATCACAGGCTGTCCTTCATTAAGAAACAATAAGACATTTGTGATGTTTCATAACATCTTCCTTTATGTTAATTAATATAGGAAACACACTATCAAATCCTGTAAATTTTAGACAGTGTGTCTTACCCCAATCCCAACCACAGACCTCTTCAGCCACACTTTCAACAATTATATTTCTCACACCAGCCATCCTTGTTCAGGAATCCCAACGAGATATAGTGCAACTTAAATCTAACTACAGTGGAACCCCATTACAACATGCTTCATTATAACACAGCTTTACTTGTAAGGCGGGCGCTCTGTGGACTTGCAGCGGCTTTTCTGCACCGTCCATGAAGAAAACGTGACAATGCACAGTCTAACCTTCTGGCTCAAGTCGGTTTGATTGTGTATTGCATGGCTTGTGCTTTCTGCACCTGCATATAACGCACATGAAGTGATGTCAGCTGTGACCTGATGGCCTGGACATCAGTTATTCTTTAGTGCAAGAAGCTGGCTAATATTCTGTGTTGGTGTGCATTGATATCACGGGTCAAGTGATCAATGATGATGGATGTGGGAGCGCTGGCTGGCAACTGCATCTGGTATAATGGGGTGTAAAGGGGTGAAATTTTGTGAACTTTAATTACTGCATTATAACAGGGCTCTGTCTGTATGTCATAGAATCATAGAAATGTTGAAATATTTTATTATTCCCTTCCCTGTTGCGGGCAAGGCTACTGTTGATGATACTCATAACAAACACCATGGCAACAGCACCAATCTTTCCAGGTCACCATGGTGAAGTTCACCTGCGTGTGCTGTGTTTGCTAACATGACTAAATGCATTAAAGCCTATTGAAATGCATCCTATGGACTCTGAGTTATTGGAGCTGAACTGTAAAGAGCTGTCTGGGATTATTTCTAGCTGTACAGCTCTTTTAGGCTTTGTCAATAATCAGTCAACGAAAGCCTTTCCGCTTTGTGCCTTGTTATTTGTATTTATGTTTGTGTGTATTGCAATTTTGAAATGCCCTCGGTGATCAGAATCACGTTAAGTTGTGCCTGAAATATTGCAGTGTGTTCCTTCCAAAATTGTAATAAGGACAAAGATTAGTGAAAGAGATTAGACTGTTGGATTTAGTTTCTATCACAACAGGGCAGTCAATGTTATCAAATCTTGCGCACAAAGCTTTATTTTAACTCCTTGATTGCTACACTGCATTTATATTACGTTGCTGTGTTTCGCCCACAAAGTATTCATTCAACTCACTGTGAAGCACTTTGAGACATCTAGAAGATGCGATAAAGTGCTATATCAAATGCAAGGATTATTATTATATTATTGCTGGAGCGAAGCGAAATGGAGCCTCTGATATTTGAATATCGCTTTTTTTTTTGGTCACTTTCAGAAATCCATCGCCATGCTTAAGAGTATCCAAACCAAACTGAGAATTCCACCCAGCGCCTGGTAAGTTTTCCCGCTGCTTGTCCAACTTGGACCACTTACCCCTTAGGGCATTGGCTTGCAGGGTTAACGGTAGTATTAATGTTGGTTTAAAGATTTTCATGTCTTTACACCTTAAGATATGTAAATTCTAAGGTTGTGATATCTGGAAACTCCTTTTGCCCTTTTCACCCACTTCCTCTACTGAAGGTGTTGACTTGGGCCTGCATTAGGTTCCCAGGCACTAACAGCATTTCAGTCGCTCACACAATTGTATTGTTTTTGTATAGGTTGTCAGGCTGCTACACCACAGAGTGCATTGCACCTATGCCCAACCCTCTTCTCAGACAATGAGGTTGAAAAGGCGCTCGAAAAGCAAAACCACCACGTAACCACTAGAAGAAGTAAAAAAAAGTAAATTCCTGTACATTATAATAATTCTTGCATTTGATATAGCACCTTATCATGTCTTCGAGAGGTCTCAAAGCACTTCATAGAATATACCGTGAAGTAAATTAACTGTACATTTTGTGGATGAAACATTATACATTATGCTGAGTTGCAAGATGTAGGCTCCAATCCAAGATCTCGTGGGAGACCCTGCAAAATGAAGCTTTCTAGAGGCTATTTGCCAGTCACACCTTTTATGAACCTCATGATCCAGCAATTTTCAGCAGGTGGTACTGGATAGTCATCGGGAGCCTTGTTTGGTTTCCCATCTTAAACTGACATAGCTGAGGCCCTTTGTGCTACCCTGGCTGCGATCCGTGTGTTTAGGACAGACAAGGATGTAAACTGTAATCTTCCCATCCATATTGCTCAGTGTTGCATAATGCAGCTGGTTAACAAGGGAGTACATTGACAGACTTGATTCATTATATATAATGGGTTCTTTAGTCAACTGTGCTGTGTAAATCTGATTTTCATGTGAAAGAGTTTAATTAGAAAAAAAGCTCCTAAAAATCTTTGTCCTTCAAAGATTGGAGAGTATGAAACTTTCTGACATCTTGTCTCATGGCACGTGCCCAGTTGAGCCTACATATTCTATAAATTTTAAATGAAACCAGGATCCATGTGGTGTTGTAGCTCTGTAATGACTGGATTTAGGCTACTGGGACAAGTTAGTAATTCTTTGAAAATGACCTTGTGCCAAGAAGTGTTCTTTGATGTATACATCAAAGAAAGGCAATTAGTCTTTGGACCTTATGTCATGTCCCATGAATTGAACAGCGCTTAACATTGAATGTGTAAGTTGATAACTTGATTGAAAAGCTATTTAACATTGTGAGGGAAATCTCAACGGTCAGTAAATTTTATTCAAAATGAGTGTCTTGTGTTCTGTATTCCAGTGTTCTGAATAATAATCCCCCAAATAAAATTGGTTGTTTGTTTCATGGCTGTTTGTTTTCCTACAAAACACACAGTCACTGCATTCTACAATAAAATCCTGTTTTTTGGGTGGAAGCTGGGATGTCTGACACATGTGGATACCCATCAACATTAAGAGTATCCAAACTAGACTGAGAATTGCATGCATGCCACCTGCACTTTGGAAATCACCCCAGTCTGGAATGGAATAACTGCTCCTATCTGGAGATCCCTGCTGGAAAGTGAACCTGTGTGGAAGTCAAGGGAAGACAAGACTTGGCTCCCAGTGTTTGACAACACATGGATAAACGTCACTTTGGTGAGATATCGAAGAGTGACCAGCAACAACAACTTGCATTTATATAATGTCCCGACACGCAGGGTAGTTTCCCAGAGTGCCCAGCACCCATAGCACCAAACCCACTAGAAAAAAAAGGAACAAAACCGATTTAGAAATAGGAAAAAGCATTGGAAAAATATTGGTTCCAGACTTTTCATGCTTTCTCTCTTCATAATCTTCCTCTTTCTGAATGAATTCTGATAGTCACATCTTATTTTTGGATGACCTTGTTTTGCACTGCAGATTGCCCTCACTGCCGTATGATTTATTGCTATATTTCGAAGGCACACTACCCTTCCACTGAAACCATATCTGGACAGATTAGAATGTTTTATTCATTTGGAACATTTGCGGCGTCACTCTCTTGTGTTAACCAGTACATGACCAGTTTCTTATCATGTAAGGCATGAAGTGAGGCCATTGTGGTGGCTTACAGCACAACACGTAATTTCTGTTTCTAAATTCATAACCTTGGAGTAACCCCTAGATTAGATATCTTTGGATTCGTTATGATTCATTAGTGAGAATATTCCAACAGCTTGTTACTGAGTTGTTACTGAATTTCTGGGACAAATTGGATGGGAAGTTTTCACAAGGAAGCAACAAATCGCAATGAAACATCACCAATTTATAAAAATAATAATAAACCTTGCATTTGATATAGGGCTTTTCATGTCTTCTTGACGTCTCAAAGCGGTTCTCAGAATAGACTGTAAAGTGAATTGACTGTATATTTGTGGGCGAAACACGGCAGCCAATTGCGCACAGCAGTGTCCCACAAACAGTCGTGATTGAAAATGACCAATTTATTATTGTTTTGTTTTGGAGGGATTATTATTTGGCGTGTGGAGTAAGGGAACTTGCCCAAGGTTTTGCCCTACCTGGAATTGAACCCAGGTGTCTCGCTTGCAAGGCCAGTGCTCTAACCACTGAGCTACAGGACTCCATTATTATTATAATAAGAAGAAGAATGAAGATGCTTAACAATAATAATATGAATAATAATATTAACAATAATACCACTGATCACAATAATATATATAGCTGTGCCGCGTATCACCCGCAAAATATGTACAGTCAATTCACTTTACAGTATATACTGTGAAGTAGTTTGTGACGTCTCAAAGATGTGATAAAGTGCTATATCAAATGTAAGGATTATTATTATTATATTGTGAGAATTATCACGAGGACATCATATGGTGGAATGATTTTGCCCAGCCCCACTTAAGATTCAATATTGAGCCACACCGTTATACCCAAGTGGGAGAGCAGTGTTTCAATCTTATTCACAAGATACCAACTATTTCCTTGAGAGATATCAGTCATGGTTTTGAATGTGGCTGACATAACTATGTAGTTATAAAACAATGATTTATCAAGATAAGATTTATAAAGACAAGATTTTGAACTTGGTATTGGATAGTTTGTGATTAAATTAGATAACAAGATTTGTTTGGTTGCTTTATGGCATGAAAATAATAGTACAACAACAATGACTTGCATTTATATAGCACCTTTCATGTCGGATAACATCTCAGAGTGCTTTACAAAGACAGGGTTGGATGTTGAGCAAGGGATGGGGAAGGTGACTGCAAGTGCAGTCAAAGAGATATGTTTTAAGGCAAAACCTAAAGACATATAGAGAGTGGGTGAGATAGAGGGGTAGAAGGAGGGCATTCCAGAGGTTAGGGATTGGAACCTGAAGTCTCAGCCATTGATATTGGTGTGAAGAGGGCAGGGGACACTCAGCAGTACCGAGCTCACTGAGCAGAGGGGATGAGCAGAGGAGTGGGGTAGGAGAAGATTAGAGCAATTGTGAAGTGCTGGAGCGTGAAGGGATTTACGGGTGAGGATCTTGAAATAATCGATCTTCTGGGAGTCAGTGGTTCTGATGAGGACTGGGTGATATCTTTCAGATAAACTGAAGAATATGGATAGTGGAACTAGGACGAATGGTGAGGAGCATAAGCCAATAAAGAGGCAATAAATGTCATATCAATGAATATACCAAATATATATATTTTTGTAATATTAACACAGATTTGTGCTCAATAGTTTAAGGGATAATATGAAAATGATCCACCCAGTTTCACTATACAGATATAATGTATTTCCTCATACCAGAGAAGCTTTAGTTGGTAAAAAGAAGGAAAAACTTGCATTTTATTGCAGTTTATCACATTGATTTACAGTAATTACAGACAAGTGTGATGAATGTGTTTGTAGGGAAACATGGCAGCTGTTTTACACATAGCAAGGTTCAACAAACAGCAACGATAAATGGTCCTTATGAGGTGAATGACTTTTGATGTTCAGTTCTGTGGATCAAGCATGATATTTTTGGTGCCGTGGGATCTTTAACATCCGAACAGGGAGATTGGACTTTGCTTCGACATTATTCCAATGGACAGCACTATTGATCGTGTCATGTTCCCCCAGGACTGCCCTGGAGTGTTCCTCTAAACTATGAGCTCAAATCCCAACATGAGGCTTAAACCCACAACATTCTGGCAGCTTGGCTCACTTAGCAGCACAGCTTCTGACTTTATACTTGTTTTACAGGCCACCTGCTATTGTATCATTCGTGTCAGGTCATTTATATGTTTCCTGCAGTCCTGTATTCTGGAAGTTTTTAATAATTTCCAGGAGGTTTCCACATGAGCATTTTAATGTCCCTGCAGAGCTGCCGTGTTACTTTCTATATCAACTCAAATTACATTATTTATTTATAGGCAAATGGAATTTTCCAGCCCTGGTTCTATACGCTGGAAAGGAAGGCCAGTTTTAAAGAATGTGCATTGGTTGTGTGTCAAGTGCTTTTATCTATTGGTTACATAAATGACTTCAAAAGGTTGAACTGTAAGGCTCTACCTTATTTCCTCTTGAACAATGTATTCTACTTGCATTGGGTTAAGATTATTAGAGTTTACTATTAAACCCGCTTTACAATTGCAATTGTCACTGCGCAATGCTATCCAGCTCAGCTCATGACACCTTTGCTCTGGGTCATGACACTCTTGCTCCACCCCTCTTCCCATCACTCGCAGAGACTGATCGGAAGAGAGGTGCAGATGGAAGGTAAAACAATGAAGTCGGAAATGGTTCATTTGGTTGGATGAAATCATCCCCCAGTCCAGATCTGGCCTTCGGGTTGTTAGTTCGACTGCCCTTAAATGTATCACTGGATCCGCTCAGACCCCCTGACTGGCTCGGAGCACTGAGCAATTGCACCTTTGCACAGTCCTAACACTGCCCTTGTTTGTTGCACCTTGCTGGTGTGTATAGCTGACATATTTGCTACAAAATGGTGAGTGCACTTTGAGACGTTTCATTGTGATAAGAAAACATTTCAAATGTTACTATTTTCTGGATTAAGGAAAATAAATGTTCCTGGCTTCAAATTCTCTTTCTAAAGCAAAATGCATACAACTTTAATACGAACGCTTGATAAGTCGTTCTGAAATATTCAGATCTCCAATTTATGGAGAACGATGAGAAGCTAAAGATGGTAAAGCATTAATCTCATTAAAGGATTCAGATGATATCATAAAACATGAGAGGAGTTTATACCAAGCATTGGAATAGGATTATAATGGCCTTGAAATCACTCCAGGCAATCCATTATGAGTTTCATTACTGTGCATCTCATTCCTTCAATGGGAACATAGGTTGTGTCCCAGTCAAACCTTTTCCCTCCCTAATCTGGCCTCCGAATCATCAAAGGACAACGCAGATCTGATTAAGATACCCGGCTGATGCCCAAAAATAACAGGGGATTAGTGTTACCATCTCTGCAAAGAAAGACAGTTGCTTACTATACAGCACAGTGCATCATCCGCCGAATCATAGAATATTACAGTACAGAAACTGGTCAGTTGGCCCCTAAACTCTGAGCTGGTGTTATTGGCCTCATCCACCACCTTCTCCCCTTTAATATTCTTTAATATACCTCCTACTGTAGCATCTACCCTTTTTAAAACAATTATGGACTGTTTCAATAACTATTTTGTGACAGAGAATTTTACATTCCAACCACCGTCTATGTAAAGATTTATTTTACAACCTTCCCTTTAATTCATGGCAGTTGTCCCTGTCTTTTTAATACATCTGCCCAACAGTCTTTGTGAAAATAACAACACTAGAGGTCCCCATAACTTGTTAAAATAATCTTAGTATCACAGCATTGCACATGGGTTTGGCTTAGTTAATTAAGTTATAATGCTTCTGCTGGCTTCAGCACTGATATTATTTTCAGGACGATGTGAGCAGACTGTTATACTCTAATCAGAGAAAGCAGAGTTCTGAACTTGTGTATTTAAGAGCTTCTCAAGTTATTTTCCACTGTTAAAAAAACATTAAACGTCATTGTGATAACTGTCCTGATGGCTCAGTTGGCGAAAGCCATTGGACATTGTTCAATTTGCTACTGAGCGGAAAAACAAAAAACAATAATAAATTGGTCATTTTTAATCCACGGCTGTTTGTGGGACACTGCTGTGCGCAATTGGCTGCCGCTTTTCACCCACAAATATACAGTCAATTCAATTTACAGTCTGTTCTGTGAAGCGCTTTGAGATGTCTAGAAGAGGTGAAAAACGTTATATCAAATGCGAGAATTATTATTAATTTTATTACTGGAGAGAGAAATTAATAACAATAACTTGCATATATATTGTGCCTATACCATCTTGGAGTGCTTCACAGAGACAGGCTTAGACACTAAACAGAGAAGAGGTGAAAGGGAAATGAGGTGCTGTCGAAAAGGTATGTTTTATGACAGTTCTTAAAGACAGATAGAGAGGGGACAAGATGGAGGGAGAGAATATGCAGAGGTCAGGGGTGATAAAACTTAAGGTTCGAGTGATGGCAATGTAGAGAGGCCATGGACATACAGCAAGTGGAGGGGGAAGGCATACCGGAGGATGCTGCAAGTGTAGAAGAATAGAGAAATAGCTGCTAGGGTTTGAAGGAATTTATAAATGAGGACCTTGAAATCGATCCATTTGGAGACAGGAACCTGTGGAGCTGAAGATTGGTGCAGGCAAAATACTAATAATATAATAATAACAATCCTTACATTTGATATAGCACGTCTTCTCGACGTCTCAAAGCTCTTCACAGAATATGCTGTAAAGTGAATTGACTGTACATTTGTGGGCGAAATACTAAGAACTGAGCTCCAGTTTCAGGTCTTGATTCTGCCTGGTGAAGGCTGGGTGATCCAATACTCACTGCATAGGTTCAGACGTGAAAAACAGGTGCTTACGTAAGGTACTATAGATCATGGACCCACCACCTGTGAAACCACATCTTGACATGAACCGGAACCTTTGGGGGAGGGGAGCAAAGGAGGAAATTGAATGGAAAGAAAGTTTAATATAGTTCAGTGGACTGGCTGAAGGGTTTCAAAGTTTAACTTCATACCAGTTGTAATTCATTGGTAACCAATGCCAAGCTGAAGCCATCTCCTCCAGAAATCTCTCTTTCTCTGGCTGTTACTTTGAAACTGCAGTTACTGATATATTGTATTGTATGCAATAGTGCAACCCGAATAAAAGGGGATACTAACTCTGGATGTGCATTGCATTATCTCATAGATCATTCTGGTCAGCTTTACTGTGTGACTTAATAACGTTGCAGAAATAGTATTTTGCCATAGAATGTAATTGGACCTTCTTGAAAATATCAAACTGCAAGGTGTGGTGCTATCAAAGGCCTCATATTCAAGCCGTTATAAAATAGAAGCAATATCTGACGAACCAAAGTATGCAAAATAGGATTTCACTTTCACTATCTAATCCTATCTAAAGAACTTGTAAACATTAATCTAAAGAGTGCTGGAGTAGAAATGCAAGAAACACAGTATCAGTTTCTTTTTCCATCCTTCTGAAGCTGTAGATATTACTTATAAACATTGAAGCTCACTTCTAAAAGACATCAGGCTTAAAAAATTATTAATTTAAGATTGTATTTTATGCAGTGCAGTGCTGTTTGATCCTATGTCAATGCCAAAATTCATGCGTCTTTCTCTATTGATCAAAGCTAACAATGCTTTATGTGAGAAATATCTTGTGAACACTCATGTGAAAAATTGGTATGTAGAGTTCTGAAGAAACTGACATGAGAACAGGCTGAACAAAAATGACTGTTTATTTCCGTTCAATAATCAGCTAGAGGTGACTGTAGGAAGTGTTCAACATTGGGCACAAAAATGAATTGAACCAAATATAGGTTTTGTCAACATTTACAGAACTAAGGTACCAACAGTATTGTAAACACACAAGTACATAAAACACACAGACTCCTTTGTGAGTCCAGAAGTTAATACTTAGTTACAGTTCACATTTGTAGAGTAGCAATAAAGAATTCTGCATTAAGAACATTAAATAGAAGTTTGTTTGGCTGGCTCCCCATCCCCCAGAGGATCGAATTCAAGATCCTCATCCTCACCTACAAGGCCATTCACAGCCTTGCTCCCTCCTACCTCTCCGATCTACTATCCCCCTACTTACCTGCCCGTACCCTCCATTCCTCTGGCTCCGGTCTGCTCCACATCCCCGCCCCAACCGCCCTACCATCGGTGGTCGGGCCTTCAGCCTCTCAGCCCCGAGGCTCTGGAACTCCATCCCCCAGTGCCTTTGCTGCCTCCTCCCTTTCCTCCTTCAAGGCCGGTCTCAAGACCTTTCTCTTCGACCGTGCCTTCAGCTCCCTTCTCGACTCTCTAGCCCCTCCTCGCTCCCTCCCTTCCCTCCCCTCACCCTGACCATTTCCCCCCTGCTCGGGTCCGGACCCAACTGTCCAGCGCCTTGGGACGTCCTTCCGACGTGAAAGGCGCTCTATAAATGAAATCTTGTTGTTGTTGTTTGTATTCATAAAGCTAAGTTTTCCACATTCAGTCTAGAAGTATCCCTGCGTATTCAAACACAATTCTCCTGCAGCCAAGTCAGTATCAAGTTTTAAGCATATATTTGTAAAGCTATCCTAAGCATTGTTTCCCAGGAGGAACTCTCTACCTATATTAGGCACAGTTCCATTGCTTAATTCAATCAGGTAGCTTCAGTCGTCTCTGTGATTGCCCAGGAGATGGTAAAATCCCGACCTCGCATGATCTTCAATAAATTCCCTTGTAAGGTGTGTAGTTAATGTATAATAATCCTTTGTTATGTCACCTTTGTGTTATAACATCTTAAAGCATGTCACATGATTTACTGTAAGGTATTGTGACTGCATTTGTAGACAATTATTAAACACGGCAGTCAATTTGCACACTGTGAAGTCCCAGAAATAGCCCTAAAGTGAACGATCAATTTATCTGGGGGATTGTTGGCAGGACACTGGGAGAAACTCTCTTCCTTTTTTAAATAGTGTCAAGGGATCTTTAATATGCACCTGAATAGACATTTGGTTTATAGTGTATAGACTTTCATTGAAAGATAGCACCTCTTCCAGTGCAGTGATCCCCACACTCAACCATTAACCAAGACTATGATTTTAAGTTCTGATATATCCAGAAAGAACTCAATACATAGCAATCCAGAAGGGATCCCAGGTTGATTATTTCCTTTGGTCTATTTGATCTCATCCAGAACACCTATCTTCCCAGCACAGCCTCAAGATATTTTTAAACAAGTTCAGTGACCTCAACCACCTCAAACACCCTTCCTGATAACATAATTCTGTCATTAATTTCACTTTAGGTAAATACAAACGTCCTGGTATTTATCCTGAAATTGCAGTTTTGCAACTCTAAACCTAACTTAAAATCCTGTTCTACTGTCTTGTTGTTTTTGTAAGTATTGTTTCTGTTTTCAAGTTAAAATTGTATATACTTCTATAAGATGCCCTCTGAGATGCCTCCTTTCAAAACTATGCTGACAGTGCCCAGGTGATAGTATGTTCAGAGTTTTTCAGGGATTTTATCTTTTGAGTGAAACATTAAACTGTCGCCCTGCCTACCCATTGAGGTGGACGTTAAAGATCTCATGATATGATTTCAAAAGAGAATGGAGTTTTCCCCAGTATCCTGGCTAACAATCCCCAGGCAACATTGGTCATTTAAATTGTGGCTATTTGGGGAACATTGCTGTGTGCAAATCGGCTGTTACGTTGATCTACAAACTACAGTCACTACACTTCACAGCAATTCTATGTGAAGTGCACTGAAACATTTTAACGTTATAGGTGCAAGATTTTATTATAAACCTACTCCTGAATTTCACATTAGTCTCTCTAAGGCAAGCAAGAATGGGCACAGCCAAAAGAGCTGGTCGTGGTGACCTTAGCAATGTACTGTACCTGCCTGATAACTAGCCATCTTTTCAATGTTGAATGACAGCTTTTGTGCTGCACGTCACACTTCTCTTATTGTGCATGTATCAAGGCAACAGGCCTATTTGTCAACAAAACCCTGTGTTTAAGATATAAGATAAAGAAATAAGAACATCAAGCACCATATGACAAAACTAGAAGTTCTTTATGAGCTGGGCACTATAGTGGAGACAGCAATGTAAATGTAGCAGTGCCTGAAATTCTACAGGAGCAGTGTTCGCATGTTTTATAACATGTAACAATAACATCCAAAAATTACATTTACATAGCACCTTTCACGTCAAGAGGATGTCCCAAAGCGCTATTCTGATATGCAGGTATATAGATTATGTTTCATACAGATTCTGATTTTGACCTGGTTAGTTTTACAGATTCTGTTTTAGCCCATTGGGTAGCTGCCGTAAGATCATAAGCGCTCTCTCTCGCCTTTTTACATTTTTTAAATAGTTTTTCTATACGAATATTAAGGGCACGAGAGTTCTCAAATAATTGACTCAGAAGGGTAAACATAAAAATAATTTTAGTTTACATCGGAAGATACAAAACTCCTTCCCAGATAATTGCTGTCAAGTATAGTGACCTTGTATTTTTAGGCAAATGCAGCAGCTAACCTATACACAGTGGGACCCACAGATTGCGTGGAAGTGGATGACAAACTTATCGGGCAGATTGTACGCTAGGATACCTTTTTTTTCACTTTATATAATATCCTGGGATCTGTAGCAACTACCTGTATAGGCGTACAGCATTTTGGTTTAACATCTCCAGTAATGCAATACTCCCCAAGTACTGAATATCAACTTGGGCTTCGAACTCAAAGTCCCACTGCACGGTTTGTAACCACAATCTTCTGACCCAGAGGCAAGAGTGCTATAAACTGAGCCAAGCTTACATGATTGCACAGTTTTTAAAAGATGTATTCAAGGAGTACTTGAAATTAAGCAATAGGTTGATCCTACACATCCTTTGATCGTAGTCATCATTAAGTACCTACAAATTGTTAAAAAAAAGGAATTTTTTAAGGAAATGTGTCTATTTTCAGAGCTCAAAGGTGTTGCAGTAGTTGAAGAGAAGCCTGTTAATGTAGGACTAAGCTAGGTTTTGTCATATTTCCGATGCATCACCACTGTAATAGTGTCTGAGGGAGAAATTATTTTCCTTATGAATGCAGTGAATTCTCCATTCCACCATCTTCCAGTCAGGATATTCAATATTTGATTTCTATCTTGTGATAAATAATTTTTATATAGCGCTTTTCATACAGGATGGTGTCTCAGAGCTCATAGGGCATTCACAGTACAATAACCTTGTGATAACATTCCAGAAAATATGTGTTGAAGAGAATAGGGATTGAGAGATATGGTGAGAAGATAAATACCTAGTGCTGAGAACCAACAAGGGATGGGTGGGTTTGTTAGATTTATTTGCTTTTTCCTGTTGCTAACAATTTGTATGTCCTTATAGCTGTTTCTTCATTTCTTGCTCACAGTGTGTTATAGATGGCCCTTAACAGGGAACACTGAAATATAGAATTTATTTCTCAAGTGAGAAAAACATGATAACTTATTACCAGTGAAGCCACAAACAATTAAATCGGAAGCAGAGGAGAGCTCTGTGTTTCAAACAGAGAGCAGTGGGACTGTGTGTACAAAACATGATTCATTCTTTTTAATTAGAATCATTTTATAGTCATAGTGAGATCTGTTACAGGCTGCAGGGCACTTTAATGCTTCTCATTGTGCCAATTGCCTTTCCCTCACTCCCAAAATGAGTGGGCACCATCCCCCCCATTCTCTTATCAGGGACGAAAAATTTTGATTCACAGTACCTTGCACTAATATATGTCATTTGCAGTCCTGCGTCATGGAGCTAAGATTAGGTTTTACTTACATGGCTTCTTAATAGAACATAATTAACATATTTTATAAAATATTTGTCTAATGAATGAATTGAGAATACAGTTTGCCTGCTTCAATTTTAATGAGAATAAATTGTATTTAGATAACGCCTTTCACATTGGGGCGCTGGACAGTTGAGGGATTTCACTTGGGAGATGGATTCGAAATGGGTGGGGCCCAAGGAGTGTGGAGGTGGGAAGATGATCAAAGGCATGGTCAAAGAGGAAGATCTTGAGATAGACCTAGAAGGAGGTGAGTGGGGGCACGAGGTGAAGGGACTCCAGGATGGAGTTCCAGAGGGTGAGGGTGGAAAGGCTGAAGGCCTGACTACTCATGGTGGGAGAGGCAGGGCAGTGGAAGTGAAGCAGGCCAGTGTCTGAAAGTGGAGGGAATGGGCGGGTTGGTAAAGTTTTAGAAGGTCACAGAGGAAGGGTTGAGCAAGATCATGAAGGGCTTTGAAGATGAGGATGCGGATATTGAACCGTCTTGATCCTAGCTGGACAAACAGCTGGTCTCAATGGCAAGCTGTGTAGTTGTGGCTGACTAAATGCCAGCAGTATCTCAACCCAAACTCTGGAGTCTCCAAACGTTGACCCTTGCAATCCTGTGCCTAATACAACATCAACAACAAATCACATCAGGAGGATGTCCCAAGGCATGGGACAGTCAAGGATTTGGTCCCAAGCAGGAGGTTGAGATCAGGGGGATGGAGGGCAGGAAGGGTAGGAGGGTGGCTGAAGGGTGGTCAAAGAGGAAGGTCTTGAGACGTGTCTTGAAGGAGGTAACGGAGGGAATAAGACAAAGGGAATGTGGGTTGGAGTTCCAGAGGTGTGGGCAGGGAGGCCGAAGGCCTGAATGCCAATGGTGCGGGAGCCCGGGCGGGGGATGTGGAACAGGCTGAGCAGAGCGAACGGACAGGTTGATATGGGGTTAGCAGGTCACAGAGTTAGGAAGGAGCAAGGCCGTAGAGGGCCTTGATGGCGAGGATGAGCATTTTGAACTCTATCTTCTGGGGGATGGGGAGCCTGGTGCGGGTGGGGATGATTCTCTCCAAAATTAGGGAAAATGAGTGTGGTATCCACTGGGAACATTCCATTCCAGACGCAGGAAAGTTTCCATGTGTGGCATAAACATTTGGAAGTCTAAATCTGCTTTGAATCCTCTTCCAACACTGGGCTACTGCTCATTCATCCCTCTGTCTTGCTGGTGAATAACCATCAGCACTAGTGAGTGCCTCTGCTCTCCCCAAATTCTTCCACCACACTTCCTCCCTCTCTCCCCTTTGCTGTCAAAATCCTTGTGGAAGTGTATTTCTTTGTCTGTGCCTTTGGTTAATACCCTCAAATTACCCTTCCAATCCTTCCTGTCTGGCGATCCCCATCGTCAATGTGAAGTGCTTGAAATTGTACATCCTGTGTGAAAGATCTATAGAACCCAAGTTTTTGTTTTAATAATTCTACTAAGTAAACTTCAGATTTTCAGAAGATTTGTTTAAGCTCTTGGGAATTAATATTGAACCACTGTTTCACCATATCTCTCTGAATCTACTGGACTACCACATTAGATAATCAGATAAATCCAACATCGGGAGGATATCTCAAAGTGTTCACAGGATTTACTGTATAGTGAATTGACTGTATTTTGCAGGCAGACAGTAGAGGCAATTGAACATATTGAACTTTCATGGCTTTAAAGTAATTCTGAAACACATAGCATGAGAATATAAATGGTGTAATTCTAGCAGCTATTCAAATATTTATGTGCCAACCATAAATGTATCATTTGCCATTCATCTGATCCCTGGTGCACCACTCACACAATAAATACATCATTTCAGCAAATGGTACTTGTGGCTACAGATGTGTGCGTTTTATTACCAGCACCTTCATGTAAATCTTACCAGATAAATACCTACAAGCACACTTTCTCTTTTATTGACATTGAAGCTCAGAAGAGTGAATTACAATCGGATGTTTGGGATGAAGACACATGGTGCAAGTGTCTGGCAATCTATAGTTAACGTGACTTTACAATTTTACCATAATTAACCTGTAACAAAACAACCATTAATTTCAGTGAATTAGTGCAAAGGAAAGCTCTGTAACACTAAGTATCTGAGTGAGGTAGCATATCAGCTCCAGTACTGGTCAAGGCTATCCTGTCAGTTCTGCTAGACTAGGCATAAATATCCTCAAAGGGTCTTTGACTGACAAACCCTAAGCTGCTAGAAGAAAATTTCTGACATACACTCAGTAGATTTATTACTGAAACAACCTGAATACAGTAGCACAAAGACGTGATATCTTTGTGGAGATGTAGGAGTGTAGACTGCAAAGCAGGATTACCGTTGTCTGTGCTCTGCATCCTCGGGGCGTTCCCTGTTTCCTGCGGCCTGTGAAGTGGGAGGTTGATTGGGGAGTGAATGTCTGACCGCTTCGGCTTCATTGTGTTCTTCTCTGGTTTGCCTGTGGAGGTTTCTTGGAAGAATATTCAAGTTGTTCATCTCAGTCATACATACCCCCCACGCTTTGGAACTTCCTCTTCCATCTCAACCCCTCGATCAGTCTTCAGAACCCATCTAAAAAACTATATCTTAGACCGCACCTACATTAACATCTCCTTTCCGCCTCCAACTTTGACCAGCAAAGTCCCTGTGAAATACTTGAGATGTTATCAGACATGAAGAATCCCATATAAATACAAGTTGTTGTTGTTCTGGTCAGCTGGGTATCTGACATATGTGGAAAAACATCACTTCATTCAAGTTTCCAACCGAACCACAATACTGAGAGTTCCACATACTGTACCTATGGATTCCATTTAATTAAGGTGAGTAAATTAATTCAATTTTATCAAACTAAAAAATTATAGTCTCTGGTAAATTATTTTTGAAGGTGGCTAATATTATTATTCTGATGCTGGTAAATATCCAGTTTCAAATGTCTCACCTCCTCTCTTGCCTCCTTCAAGTCTTGTCTAAAGACTTTTCTCTTTGACCATGCCTTCATACCCCCACCCCCCCTGCCCTCCACCTCTCCTGACCCAAGTTGAGTCAATAAGCCCCTGACTGTCCAGCATGGATGTCTTTCCGATGTGAAGGGCTCTATATAAGTGTAATTTGTTGTTGTTGCTGCGTTTCACATCCTCCCAACGTGAAAGGCGCTACATAAATGTAAATTGTATTGTATAATACTGAGATCTGTAACATCACCAAAGATTAAGCAAACAAGAACCGGTTCAGCTGCACAACTGTTTGGTTCTGAAGAAATAATTTTGCAGGGAAGATCACTTCCTTCTTTGCCTTGATGTTCCAGTCTGTTTTACAGCGATAGTCAGAGAAAAATCGAGCTCTCCGTTTACTCGAGCAAACTTGAAGTGCTCTGTTTGACTTGGATTTCTCTGTTCACATTCCTTGGTTTGCACTGGCAAAGATGTGGTTCAAGGCTGCTTCTAAACGATGATCAGTGTGGCTGATCCCAAAGTGGGTGATCCAATCTGATACTAAACTTGCAGCACTGATCTATAATATTGTGGCAAAAACAAGATTAGTAAATGCTCATATTTATTAAATGCTAGTGTAACATTCTGCCTCCGCCTCTCCCACTCCCTTGCCTCCTTCAAAACTTGTCTCAAGACCCTCCTCTTCAACCGTGCCTTTAGTCACCTTCCTACTCCTACCCTGTCCGCTCTCCACCTCTCCTGATCCCAACCACCAGCTCGGGTGTGGATCCCTGACTGTCCAGTGCTTTGGGACGTCCTCCTTACATGAAATGTGCTACCCAAATGTAATTTATTATTGTTGTTGTTGGATGGTAATTCTTTGGATTTAAAAGGGCATCATCTTCAAAAGTATGGCATTTAAAAAAAAACATTTTCACAATTACTGTGTTGTGAACGGATTGCAGGTGCTCGCTCCCGCTTCCAAGACCTGCCGGGGTTGCCGTCGATGATATGGAGCCCCGCTTCTCCTGCACAGCTGTGCTTGCTTTCTGTGTACTGTGGGTCGACCACAAATAATAATAATAATCCTTGCATTTGATATAGTGTGTTTCACACCCTCCTAATGTGAAAGACGCTATATCAACATAAATTGTATTGCATAATACAGTATTTTGAACTGCATTCATCTTAAGCAGTCTGAGACACCGTCCAGCAGGCAGACGCTCTGTATAAATGCAAGGTGTTGTTGTTGCTTTGCAAGTTAACTATCCATTATTGTTACAAGAAAGAGAAGTACTGCATAAAGAACTTAAATGAGCAGATTTATTGGAACCTTTCAACATTCCAGATTGCAACAGTCAATCTGCATTAATGATCCTTCCTATGCCCATTTGGATGCTCATCTTTTGACATCAATTAATGGATGTGAGGTAGAAAACTTGAAGGTAAATGTCCAATTTGCAGTGTTTGAAGACATTTTTAGCCTCTGCCTCATTTGTTATAACACTCAAAAGTATAGTTGATCCACTTATTTAAAAATCCTTCTTTCAGAACTGTAGAACACTGGGGAATGGAGGCCAAGAACTCCTCAATGGCTGACAGTGATAGATGGTTAGGAAAGGCATTCAAAGCTAATAACCCAGAGGTAACCACAACTTAGTCAAGCAGGGACATTGGTACAATGTTCCAAAAGCATGTATGCTCACGTCTCATCATGAAAATAAATCCTAGCAAGGTAAAATATTACAAGCATAAAGAACCAGGTGAACTTAAAGAACTTATAACAAATGTAAGTTGTTTTAAAGTCCAAGCATTTAGTTGAGTATGAGATGCCCTACTGTTTAGCATATGAAGAACTGTAGAAGTGTTCATTTAGCGATGAACTAAAAGGTTAAGCTGTTGCCAAGTTTTTATTGTTGACTGTATTGATTTATTTTTGTTCCTTCCAGGAATGCTGCGATATATTTCATTGCTTCCGTATTGGAAGGTGAAGAAATTCCTGCCACTTGCTGTCCTCCTGATCCTGCTCTGAACAACACCCATTCTGAGTGCCTCCATTGACAGAGGGCATCTAGACATGCTGATTTTCATCAGTTGAGGTGCTTGTTGAGGTTTGTTTGTTCAGATGCAAACTCTTGTCTTGTCTAGGCCTTGGGACATCCTCCCAATGCGAAAAGTGCTATATAAATGCAATTTGCTGTTGTCGATGTTCCTGCAAGGGATGGCATTAGAGCATTAGAGGGGTGCAAAACTGTTCCAATGACCCTCTGCATTGTGAAGGAGAGGAGTTTCAGGTTTCTTGGGAGAGGGTGGATATCTGCAGCTGCAGAATTTCAATCAGTCATCGGGTGTTAAGGTCAGTTTATGTTGACTCGACGAGGACAACACATTATAGGGTAAGGGTCAAAACCAGAATAGCAATATATTGATTAGCGGCTAAATTATTCCATATTTGTTGAAGAAAAGCCTGAAATCTCTCTTCACATTCTAACACTTTTTGTAGAACATCAAGCAGTACAGTGAGGAGATGAGGTTCAGGCTTGGCGTGGAGAAGGTGTTTTCATGGAGAGATTCTTTACTGACTGCCGATCCTCTGAACTTTTCTGTCAGAGTCTATATCAGTCATTTTTTCCAGGTAACTGGGTCTGATCCTTATACATTAACTTGAATCCGTGCTTAAGGCTAATTTAAAAGCAGTAAAATATAAAATGCTGATTTAAAAAGTGTGGATTCCAAGGTTTAGAATTCACTCTGTAAACTAACAGCAAACTGTGACCAAGTCGTTGATCTGATCTATTTATGTTTTATGCAGTTATCATTTTTATTAAAAAATAACTTTGGAATTTTGCATGTACATTAACACTTGCTTTAAGTTACTCCTCAAATTGCACCACACGTTTACTATCACATAAGTAATGTACAGCACAGAAAGCAATGCTTTAATCATGGCCCTGAATATCTTTACCGCTCTTGTCATGGTCAGCAATTGTAAATTTGAGGGTCAATGAGAAATTACTGGATATAATTCACATTCAGTATTATGTATAGCAGTTTTGATGATGCACAGTTATCAATGCAAATCCCATTAATCACTGACATGGCCAAACGTGTTATGTATTACGCTGAACAAAATTTTTACTCATACATTGCTGTAAGGGCCAGCCAGAGGTCACAGTGTTTAAAGATACTGTTGTCAGATTTTCTTTATCATACTAGAAGAAGGGGAGACAGCAAGTGCTGTACATCATTCATACCAGCTGTTCATTTTTAATTTAGCCACAGAGTTTATAATGGGAAAGTATTCCCAGTTGCAAAACCGATTCCCCTCCTTCGTTGGCTGTGTATTTCAATTTCAAAAGATGGAAGGATAACAGCCTTGTCTAAGAGTTGTGCATGTAAAGCTGTCAAGCCAATGAGAAGCTATATATTGAAGATAAAAAGCAGGAAAGGAACTTTGTGCCTGATCAGCAGTTTCTTTGGAAATAATCAAAGAAATTTTAAAAGAATTATAATCCTTCCATTATTCTGTGGCAAAAGGTCTCTTGTGTGCTCTCACAGAGACAGACAAGGTGGGAAAGTGAGACAGACAGTAACACAGATAAGAAATTATGAGGGGGAAAGAAGGAATAATAGTATATGATATGAAAATTACCACAAGGACAGAAAATGTGATCATTTGTGTCCTTAAAAACTCTTCCTCTGCAATGAAGTATAGAATGGAACATCCCCTCACCGGCTTCTGAAGAATGTTTCCCCCTTGCGAAGGTTGGGAAAATCTTTCCTTGGGGCAAGAAAACATGGATTCTGCACTTCTTCACCAGATTGTGGCTAAGAATAATTTGAAAGTAAAAAATTGTAGTTAAAAATCCATTGTTTTAAGGTGCATGCCCCAGCCTCCACTACCATTCTTTGATGGAACCATTTCAAAACATTCACATATGTATGGAATATCATTTGACACAAGTGCTCTTTGGAAGACGAGAGACAGCATAAAAGCATCAGAGACACAGTCCATTTTCACGATTCATTGATGCCACATTTCGAGTCTCCAGAACCATAAGGCAAAGGAACCTTCCAAGCAGTGCTAAATTTATGCTGATAAGTAATTCTCTGAGGGATTTGACTTCTTGTACGTGGTGTAGGAGGTGAAGGCAGCACCACTCTTTACTTCCCACTCTGTCACTTTCATGGTGATAACTAGTTTGATAATAGTTCCTTGTGTCCTGAATAAAGTATTTATGGTATGGTTTTATGTGTTATTTGTACATCAAATGGCATAACAGGGGAATGAAACCAGACAGCTTAACAAAGACAGCTATGTCGTAAAATTGATCCGGATTTGTGCATGCTCCAACACCCATAGTTTATTTCAGGACAAGTAATCCTGAGTTTAAATTGTGTATTCAGAGACCTATGATTGCTGGTACTGTGGATTCACTCCATTCACTTCGTGCACACAGTTGTTTTCAAATTGAGAGTACGTTGATATTCTGACCATAGATATCTCTCCTGATATGAAAACTCAGAAATCTCAGTCAGATAGATAGAACAATGCAAAGGTGGCAGAAGGCACAGCTTATCTGTGTGCTCTGGGATACTATCCTACCAGCGGGGCACTATATAAATGCAAGTTGCTGTTGTTGTTGTTATCTTTGCTACCTTTGGCGCTGCTGCTTCCAGAGGTGGAAGGAAACCCACCCACCTACATGTGAGGCAATCAGTACCCCTGAATCATATCTTTTTTTGAGCCAAGCTAATCCTATTTTCCTACTCACTGCCATATTTTAAATATACCTCCGCTGCAAGAATCTATCTAATTCCCTTGTATAGTTGACTCAATTTGGCTGGTTATGTCTGCCCTGGGGCTAACTCCCCTGTGCCCAAACTAGAACTATATGTCTAATCCAAGTGCATATAACATTGGCTACTATGATATGGTTCCTGTTACCGCTTATGCTCTCTTATCCTTTGATGAGCTGGAGCACAGTTCCACTATTATATTATTGGACTGGTTTTGTTCAGCAAACCTGGTCCACACAGTTCATTTCATACTGAAACCAATTCTGCTGAGGATTTAGAAGAATTTATCATTATCACATTAAACTGTTTCAAAATGTTTTAATTTAACCATTCTTCATTGCAGTTACTGACCCAAAAAAGGAAACCTGGACTATGATTTCTGATAGGTGACTTGAGGCCAGATATGAGAGTGCTACCAAATGAGCCAGCTGACTTTAGGGCAATTTCTCAAGCTTCACTGGAGAAATAACATCAATAATATCAACTTAATTTGTATTTTATTTTCCTTCCTCCGTTGGGTTATTTGTTAAAAAAATCACAATACTTTACGTATACCGTGAAGCATTTCGAGACATCTCGACGATGTGATAAGAATCTATAGAAAATGCAATAATGTTCTTTTATTGATGGTCAGTGACAAGTGGTATACCCCAGGGATAGGTGGTGGGGCCCCATCTTTTCATCCTATATATTAATGACCTGAATATAATAATAATAATCATTGCATTTGATGTAGCATCTTATCATGCCGTTGAGATGTCTCAAGTGCTTCACAGAATATACTGTAAAGTAAATTGACTGTATATTTTGTGGGCGAAACAAAGCAGCCAATTGCGCACAGCAATGTCCCACAAACAGTCGTGGATTGCATGACCAAATTCTTCTTATTATTTTTTTTGAAGGGATTATTACCCACTGAAAGTATTCTGTCTATCGACGAACAAGTGGGTTCTTACTTACTGCTAGGTAAACAGAGATATATGGATTAAGAGAGCTTGCCTAGGGTTTTGCCCTGCCCAGGTCCTCTCGCTTGCAAGGAATAGAGGGAATTATTTCTAAATTGTCAGATAATACTAAGCAGGGAAGTATCGTAAATTGTGAAAAGATCATACAAAAATGCAAAGACATAGATAGTTTAAAGATTGGGAATACAATGGCAAATTAAGTTTAATATTGGATGGAATATTGGAGCTGAGAGTATTTCCGAAATGAAGAAGCACTAGGAGGAATAGATTGAGATCTTCAATTCATTAATTTATTTAAAATTACATTTTGAGGTGCATTTGGATAAGGACCGTATATGAGTCAGAATGAACAGAAAAAAATGTTTGATTGAAATAATGGCAGGAAAGAGTTATGTTATTAATAATTCAATTAAATTTTCTTAGTCATTATTCCCAATTGTTCTTGGTGCATAACATGAAAATATAAAGTATAAACACAAAGAAAAAAAATTACATTGACGGGATTTGAAAATCTCTTCTCCTACCTCCCTTTGTGCCTCAAACACATTTTGCTTTTTGGTGAGTTTCACCCACAAATACACTGTCAATTCACTTTATAGTGTATCCTGTGAAGTGCTTTGAGACATCTCAATGATGTGATAAGGTGCTATATCAAATGCAAAGATTATTATTATTATTAAACCATAAATGTGTCCACTCCATTTTTCAATGCCTATGTTCAGTGCAATGGGAAAATCCCTCTAAAAACTCACACCAACCTCAAAAGTCAACAAATTTAACAATGACCCCTTAATCTCGGAATCCATTGTTTGCATGTTTCACTTAAAATCTCCACTGTTCTTGTTTACTGAATGCAAAAAAATTCAGTTAAACTGAGCAGGTCTTAATATTTAATACCACTGAACTTGTTAATGTAAGTGAGTGTGCCATGAGCCTTTTACTTGAATCTTTTAAAGCCGCATAATGTTTGTGATTTTAACAAATGCATCAGGAGCTTTCAACGATAAAATCTTCCTCATGTCACCAAGGAAATAAATAGGACCCTCAGTAATCTTTGTGCATAGAAAATACAAAGCACTTGAAATATTTTCTCTATACATATGTAAGTTATCATCTGTGTACATATGTCTGAAATGCTTATGGCCAACAATTCCACTTGCCCCACTCATTCATGCTATTTGATATGATCATAATTTAATAAATGCAATAAAAAAACTTAAAAATACGTCCTCCCGATGTGAAAGGTCCTTTACAAATGTAATTTTGTTGTTGTTTTGTTGTTAAACTGCTTTGGGCTCTGGTAAGAAATGCCATAGGAACAGGAGGAGACCTTCAGCCCATTGATCCTGTGTTTCCATTTTATTAGATTGTGACAGATCTTTCAATCTAATTTTTCTGTCTTTCCTACATATCCCTGAATACCCTTATGTCCCAAGGTTTATTTATGTCCCTTTTAAATATCGTAATTGATTCTATACATACAGCCTTCTGTGCAAGTGTTTTACGATTTAGTATAAGCACAAGCACATGCCGAGGTAATAAGGAAACAGCATGAAATTGAGATTAAATGGATGGCTTCTTAGAGGAGCAAGCACCTACATGAAAAAATGGGCTGACTGGTTTCCTATTGTGTTGTACATTTCTGTAGTTCTATAGCAACCATACTGTTAAGCAACAACATCAGCAGGCTGACATCAACCCATGCCAATTTTATCATAGAACTGCTTTCCGTGTTTATTGTAAGTCATAAGGAACCCTATTATGGATAAACTCGTGGAATCCTGTAGCTTAGTGATTAGAGCACTCACCTCACAAGCGAGAAACCTAGGTTCGATTCCTGACAAGGGAAACTTTGGGCAAGTTTCCTTGCTCCACACGCCTCTGTTTACCTAGCAGTAAGTCAGAACCCGGTTGTTAGTCGATTGGTGGATCGCTTTTCCGGGGGGGTAATAATCCCTTCAAAAAATAATAATGATAAATAAAATAATAATAATAATAATTTGGTCACTCAATCCATGACTGTTTTTGGGACATTGCTGTGCGCAATTGGCTACTGTGTTTCACCCACAAAATACAGTCAATTCACTTCACAGTGTATTCTGTGAAGCGCTTTGAGACATCTCAAAGTCAGGATAAGGTGCAATTTCAAATGCAAGGATTATTATTATTAGAATATAATATTACAATTGCTAATCCACACCATCATCACAGATATAATTTTGAAAATACCAAAATATTAATTTAAGCAGTTAGAGGAAACATAGCACAATATAAATGTGCCTGCCATGCAGTACTTTTCCCAGTTTTTTATTTAGTGTCTAAGCGCTCTGTGACTGTACTCCACATGAAGGGCACTATATTAATGCAATTTGTTGTTGTTAAGGTGGAATTGCCATGTTGCGGTCAGTTCTTATTGATGTGTCTATGACAACCGCAGATTCTGAGCATTCCATGTTTTTTTTAAATAAACGTTTAGACATAAGTTTAACATATTTGCTACATAGGAACCTACAACTTGCATTTTATGAAATTTTGACTAATGCAACCATAGAAGGGTTTTAGGATTTGAAGCAACTTTGGCCTTTAAAGTGCTTTCACAATGTCCTCCCGATGTGAAAGGAGCTATACAAATGTAATTTGTTGTTGTTACAAAATAGCAGCAAATATGTCATATAGCTACGTTAAACAATTATTGACAAAAAGACAATTGGAAAGTTGTACTCTTTCCAGCTACCTTAATAAATAACCAGGAGGTAACAGGGAATATTTTGGCAGAGCTTTCCTTAGGTAGCTAGAAAAAGCAGGATACAGTCCGTGATACAGTAGGTTTTGCAAGCTACATGGAAGGAACAATCTTACAACAACAACAACAACAAGATTCCATTTATAAAGCGCCTTTCACGTCAGGAGGACGTCCCAAGGCGCTGCACAGTTGGGTCATGACCCGAGCAGGGGGAAATGGTCAGGGTGAGGGGAGGGAGGGAGGGGGGGGGAAATGGTCAGGGTGAGGGGAGGGAAGGGAGGGAGCGAGGAGGGGGAAATGGTCAGGGTGAGGGGAGGGAAGGGAGGGAGCGAGGAGGGGGAAGAGAGTCGAGAGGGGAGCTGAAGGCACGGTCAAAGAGAAAGGTTTTGAGACCGGCCTTGAAGGAGGAAAGGGAGGAAGCAAGGCGAAGGCACTGGGGGATAGAGTTCCAGAGCCTCGGGGCTGAGAGGCTGAAGGCCCGACCACCGATGGTAGGGCGGTTGGGGCGGGGGACGTGGAGCAGACCAGAGCCAGAGGAACGGAGGGTACGGGCAGGTAGGTAGGGGGATAGTAGGTTGGAGAGGTAGGAGGGAGCAAGGCCGTGAATGGCCTTGTAGGTGAGGATGAGGATCTTGAATTCGATCCTCTGGGGGATGGGGAGCCAGTGGAGGCGAGCGAGGGTGGGAGTGATGTGGTCGCGAAGCCTGGTGCGGGACAGTACACGAGCTGCAGAGTTCTGAATGGGTCAAATGGACTTTTTGCATTATATCCTTTCTATTTTGCCCACAAAACACACAGTCGCTCACCTTTACAATATATCCTTTGGAATATCCTTTGCTTTGGGAAGTGCTTTGGGATGTCCTACCAATGTGAAAGGCACTGTAGCAAATGTAAGGATTATTATTACTATAACACCAGCAACAACAAATTGCATTTATATAGGTTTTTTTTACATCAGGAGAATGTCCCAGGGCTCTGGGCAGTTGAGGGATTGCACCCGAGCTGGGGTTTGGCTTAACGGAGGTGGGGCAAAGGGGAGCTGGAAAATGACTGAAGCTTCAGTCAAGAGGAAGGTCTTGAGACAGAAATTGAAGGAGGCATGGGAAGAGTGAGACGGACTCCGGGATGGAGTCCAGAGGGTGGTGGCAGAGAGGCTAAAGGCCCGACTGCTGATGGTGGAGTGTGCATCCATGGTGCTGTCAGTGCCTGTGGTGAGAAAGCGCTGACGAGAGCCAAGCAGGAGTTCTTGTTGACATTTAAATGGAGAAAGGTAGCTTTCAACCAGTACTTGGTTGACAGGCAGCAGTGGCTCTGGAATCGTGTCTCTGCTTCCATATGGAAGTTAACCCCATGTCTGCTTATAACTAATATTTGGTCACCAAATCGAAAATGAAAATGGTGTGGGCATCCCAGGAAGTTGTGCAAATATATTACACAATTGATGGAACAAATTAACCTCACAGGGATGTTGCTGATGGCACCAGTGACTTTCAAGGCAACAATGTAGAATATTTGTTACTGCCTCAAAGGATCTGGAGTCCAAGGGATCCACCAGCAAAAAAAAATAGACAATTGCCACTTAAGATGGAACCAAACATTTTTCTTGTCAATGGTAACCTGAGCAACACAGCAAGCCCACACTGGCCAATAAAGCAACTTTTTTACTTGCTCACTGCTCTGCATTCTGTGAAGCGCTATGAGATGTCTCGAAGACAAATGCAAAGATTATTATTATTACAGTAATTATTATTCCAGACTTTGCCCAGTAATGGGGGATGACACAAAAAAAGTTGTGAATCAGGAATTAAGAAACAACTTTGTAAGCAGCAATTCTGAAATATAGCTACAAAATGAATTGTCTGGCAGACATTACCAATTGTTTGCTTCTCCTCCCTGTCCACAGCACCCACCAAATGTGTCTCTTGGGTAATTTATAGCTAAGGTGCTGTCAATTGACAGCACTCTGCTATCTTGCTATTTTCAGATACATTTTAAAAATCTATATGCCTAATTATTATACATTTGAACTCTGCAGAAAATCCAATTAACATTTATGGGAGCCTGGTGTAATTTTGTAGATCTAATCTATAATTAGTCTACTTCATCCCTCGAGTCTTGGAAACAAATTTTAAAAAGGGCCTGAAAACAGGAATCAATCATTTCTCCCAGATCAGCATTAGTTCTTAAATTAAATTAGTAGAAAATCTACATGATATCTGTCTCTCATCCTTGATGATGGATGAATCATGTTTCATCAAGAAATGGTGTGCAGCAGAGAACCCAGCACCTGCACTGAGTGGGACCAGTCTTATCGCAGATGTGTAAACAGTGTGAATAATCAGTCTGTATTTTTGTCTGTGTGTCTTTTGCTTCCATCTGTTATTATGTTTATCTCTAGCTTTGCTTCTCCAAATGTCTGAGAATGTCTCTCTCTCTAATCCTCTGCCTCTCTAACTGTCTGTCCAAAAGTCTCTCTCTTTCGCTAGAATCTGTATTTATCTGGATCTTTTATTTATCTTGTGCTGCTGTTTCAGTCCCGCTCCTTAAAAAACCTGATCCTGGACACATCGTGCACCCGTAACTAAATAAATTACCAACATCACAGTCTGTTGTGACTTTTACTACCTGATGCAGAAATCAGGCATGTGAATAGTCAGCATGTGAACCACTATATAATAATAATCCCCACAGAATTCACGACTGTGTATTTCTAGTTAAACACAGCAGTCAATTTGCACATAGCAATGTACCACCCACAGTCAAGAAGTGAATGGCCGATTGTATTGGGGGAAATGTTGATCAGGACACCGGAAGAAACTAATTTCTGTTTTTTTTGGCAGCTGGCTGTGTGGCACATGCAGAAACCCATCACCATGCTTAAGAGGATTTGAATCCAAACTAAGACTTTGAGTCCCCTAGAGTGTGGGTTGGGGTACTGCTGAAGTGTAACCAGCTAAAACTGCATAGCTTGCCATTGGCCACTGTTTGGTAACCTTTCCAACTGCTTTTCGCACTCAGATCACACTAACCATTATGGCTTTGATTTGCAGAGTTAATGAGGAAGGAATCCTTGCTCCCAATGACTGATCTCTCTTCCATGTCCTGCTGGTTGGAATGTTATCTGTGTCATTGGAGATGGCATCTTTTGGATGAGATATAAACCAAGGTCCATCTGTCTCTCCCAGTGTCCTGGTTAATAATCCCCCCAAATAAAAATGGCCATTCACTCCATGACTGTTGTGGGACATTACTGTATGCAAAATTGGCTGCTGTGTTCACCTACAAATACACAATCACACCACTTTACAGTACATCCTGTGAAGCACTTTTAGAGTTCTTGATGACTTGAGAAGCTGCTATATCAAATGCAAGGATTATTATTGTGAAAATAATTGTCACTTTGTTTTTAAACACTATTGTAATTTTTCTTTCTTTATGGATCTCAAGATTCCAACATGCAATTGTTACAAATAACATTTGATTTGATTTATAATTACAATTTATAATCATGTAGTGACTTTTGATGATACTGCACAAAGAAGATTTTAAAAGAGATATCAACTATTCGATTTCCTGTGTGGGGGACAATTGCCAATGTGTGTTCACCCAATACCTAAGTGAAGGGTGCTATATAAATGCAACAACAATTTGCATTTATGTAGCACCCTTTAATACGGGTGGCATCTGGAGTTACTGTTGTTACGAATTTAAATAACAGACTCACAGGAAGTTACCTGTCACCCCCATCCTCATCCAACTCCATTGGCTTCTAGTCTCACAGAGGATACATTTCAAAATCCTGGTCCTCACCTTCAAAGCCCTCCATGGTCTTGCTCCCCCCCTACCTCTGTGACCTCCTAACCCCCTACCATCCTACTTGCTCCCTCTGCTCAGCAGGCTCCGGCCTTCTTCACGTCCCCCGCCTTGTCCGCCCCACTATTGGCTGGTGGGTCTTCTGCCACTCCACCCCCACCCTCTGGAACTCCATCCTGCAATCCCTCCGGCTCAGCAACAACAACAACAAAATTACATTTATAGAGCAACTTTCATGTCAGGAGGACGTCCCAAGGCCCTGGACAGTCAGGGGTCAGGACCTGAGCATGGGGGAGAGGTGGAGTAGGGGTGAGGGAAGGCAGAGAGGTGGGAGGGTGACCGAAGGCACGATCGAAGAGGAGGGTCTTGAGACCGGCCTTGAAGGATGCGAGGGAGGAAGTGAGGCGAAGAGACTGTGGAATGGAGTTCTGGAGTGTGGGGGCAGAGAGGCTGAAAGCCCGGCCACCGATGGTGGGGTGGGTCGGGCGGGAGACATGGAGCAGGCCAGAGCCCGATGAACAGAGGGAGTGGGCAGGTTGGTAGGGAGTCAGCAGGTCAGAGAGGTAGGAGGGGGCAAGGCCATGGATGGCCTTGAAAGTGAGGATGAGGATCTTGAATTCGATCCTCTGATAGATGGGGAACCAGTGGAATCGGGCGAGGGTGGGAGTGATGGGGTCACGGAGCCTGGTGCGTGAGAGTACACGAGCTGCAGAGTTTTGGATGATCTGCAGCTTGTGAAGGGAAGAGTTGGGAAGGCCGATGAGAAGGAAGTTTCCATAATCGAGCCTTGATGTGATGAATGTGTAGGTGAGGGTTTCGGCAGCCTGAGGGGTGAGGCAGTGGCGGAATCTGGCAATGTTGTGGAGGTGGTGGTAGGCAGTGCTGGTCAGGGCGTGGATGTGGGGGAGAAAGGACAGTTCCGGGTCAAACAAGATACCCAGGTTCCTGACTGACTTAGTGAGGTTGAGTGTGTAGCCGTGGAGGCTGATGCTGCCAGGGCCTGAGGTGCGGAGGCGCTGGCGCGAGCCAATCAGGAGGGCCTCGGTCTTTCTGATGTTCAGCTGGAGAAAGTTGTCCCTAGTCCAGGACTTGATGTCGGACAGGCAGTCGGTCAGGACGCCAGTAGTCCTGGAGTTGAGGGTGGAGGCAGAGAGATAGAGTTGGGTGTGATCCGCATTCATGTGGAAATTTACGCCATGTCTGCGGATGATGCCACCAAGGGGAGCATGTAGAGGGTGAAGAGTAGGGGACCGAGGACAGAACCCTGAGGAACACTGCATGAGACGTTGCGGGGGCTGGAGGAGAAGCCGTTTGCAGAGATGAAGTGGAGGCGGTGTGAAAGGTAGGACCTGAACCAGTCAAGGACAGAACCTTGAAGGTTGAGGTGGGAGGAGAGGCCGATGAGGAGGCAGAGGGAGCCCTGGTCACACATGGTCAGGATGTCATTTGTGACCTTGACCAGAGCAGTGGGCAGCACAGAATCCCGATTGAAGGGGCTCATGTCGGGAATGGGAAGAGAGGAAAGAGTGAAGCTGGGTGGTGATGGCTCTCTCAAGGACCTTATACAGAAGGTCTCACCCCCTCCCTTGCCACCTTCAACACCCATCTCATGACACTCCTCTTCGATCACCCTCTTTCTCCCCCCCCGCCCTCCACCCTCCCCCACCTCTGTCTGTCCAGCACCTTGGGATGTCCTCCCGACATCATCATAATAATCCTTGCATTTGATATAGCGCTTTTCACGTCTTCTCGACGTCTCAAAGCGCTTCACAGAATAGACTGTAAAGTGAATTGACTGCGTATTTGTGGGCGAAACGCGGCGGCCAATTGCGCACAGCAGATATGAAAGGCGCTTTACAAATATAATGTTGTTGTTGGTGCAGCTGCAGAGGATGGACATGTTTCTGAATTCCCGTTGCCAAGCAGGTCACCTTGGAGCAAGCCCTGCTCCCCCACTCAGCCCCTTCCTGGTGGAGCTCAGTGGTGTGTGGGGAGGGCAGGGCTGTATGGGAGTATGGAGAGGGTGGGGCTGGGGAGGGGGCGGAGCTGGGGTATGGGGAGGGTGGGGCTGTGAGGGTGTGTAGAGAGGGCGGGGCTGGGGGGAGTGTGGGGCTGGGGAGAGGGTGGGGCTGGGGAGGGGGCGGGGGAGGGGCGGGGCTGGAGAGGGGGCGGGGCTGGGGTGTGGGGAGGGTGGGGCTGTGAGGGTGTAGAGGGGGCGGGGCTGGGGAGGGGGCGGGGCTGAAGCGGGGCGGGGGCGGGGCTGAATCGGGGCGGGCTGGAAAGGGGGCGGGACTGGGGTATGTAGAGGGGGCGGGGCTGAGGACGGGGCGGGGCTGGAGTGTGGGGAGGGTGGGGCTGTGAGGGTGTAGAGAGGGCGGGGCTGGAGAGGGGCGGGGCTGGGAGGGGGCGGGGCTGGGGTATGGGGAGGGTGGGGCTGTGAGGGTGTAGAGGGGGCGGGGCTGGGGAGGGGGCGGGGCTGAAGCGGGGCGGGGGCGGGGCTGAATCGGGGCGGGGCTGGAAAGGGGGCGGGGCTGGAGTGTGGGGAGGGTGGGGCTGTGAGGGTGTAGAGAGGGCGGGGCTGGAGAGGGGGCGGGGCTGGGAGGGGCGGGGCTGGGGTATGGGGAGGGTGGGGCTGTGAGGGTGTAGAGGGGCGGGGCTGGGGAGGGGGCGGGGCTGGGGTATGGGGAGGGTGGGGCTGTGAGGGTGTAGAGGGGGCGGGGCTGGGGAGGGGGCGGGACTGGGGTATGTAGAGGGGGCGGGGCTGAAGACGGGGCGGGGCTGGGGTATGGGGAGGGTGGGGCTGTGAGGGTGTAGAGGGGGCGGGGCTGGGGAGGGGGCGGGGCTGGGGTATGGGACGCCGGAGGCGGAGCACCAGTTCCGGGAGGCACCTGTGACCACGTGCACCTCAGGGCAGAGCCGCGCGAGCTCCAGCCGCTCCACTCGACGCCAGCGTTACCATGGGAGCCGCTCGCGCCAGGCGCGGCAAACACCAGAGAAAGGGAGGGAGCTGCACGAAAGGCGCGAAGTAAACGGTTCAGTTTCTTCGAAAAGGCTTCGAGAGTTACAGATATTGAATTATTTATCAGCTGTACTGTTGTTGTCTTCCGTCGCCTCAAACGGAAGGCGGGGCAGGTATGTAAGGGGCTGCTCCCCCCCCCCCCCCCTCTCGCACTCCCGGGAGCGGTGGTAAAGTCCAGATTTGAATGAAACCGCCCAGAGCGCGCGCTCCGCTCATTGTCACATCTGAGAGGTACACAGTGGGGAGAGAGAGAGTGAGAGAGAGGATAGAGAGAGAGTGTGAGAGAGGATAGAGAGAGAGTGTGAGAGAGGATAGAGAGAGAGTGTGAGAGAGGATAGAGAGAGAGTGTGAGAGAGGATAGAGAGAGAGTGTGAGAGAGGATAGAGAGAGAGTGTGAGAGAGGATAGAGAGAGAGTGTGAGAGAGGATAGAGAGAGAGTGTGAGAGAGGATAGAGAGAGAGTGTGAGAGAGGATAGAGAGAGAGTGTGAGAGAGGATAGAGAGAGAGTGAGAGAGGATAGAGAGAGAGTGTGAGAGAGGATAGAGAGATAGAGTGTGAGAGAGGATAGAGAGTGTGAGAGAGGATAGAGAGTGTGAGAGAGGATAGAGAGTGTGAGAGAGGATAGAGAGTGAGAGAGGATAGAGAGTGTGAGAGAGGATAGAGAGTGTGAGAGAGGATAGAGAGTGTGAGAGAGGATAGAGAGTGTGAGAGAGGATAGAGAGTGAGTGTGAGAGAGGATAGAGAGTGAGTGTGAGAGAGGATAGAGAGTGAGTGTGAGAGAGGATAGAGAGTGAGTGTGAGAGAGGATAGAGAGTGAGTGTGAGAGAGGATAGAGAGTGTGTGTGAGAGAGGATAGAGAGTGTGTGTGAGAGAGGATAGAGAGTGTGTGTGAGAGAGGATAGAGAGAGAGTGTGAGAGAGGATAGAGAGAGAGTGTGAGAGAGGATAGAGAGAGAGAGTGTGAGAGAGGATAGAGAGAGAGAGTGTGAGAGAGGATAGAGAGAGAGAGTGTGAGAGAGGATAGAGAGAGAGTGTGAGAGAGGATAGAGAGAGAGAGTGTGAGAGAGGATAGAGAGAGAGTGTGAGAGAGGACAGAGAGAGAGTGTGAGAGAGGACAGAGAGAGAGTGTGAGAGAGGACAGAGAGAGAGAGTGTGAGAGAGGACAGAGAGAGAGTGTGAGAGAGGATAGAGAGAGAGAGTGTGAGAGAGGATAGAGAGAGAGAGTGTGAGAGAGGACAGAGAGAGAGAGTGTGAGAGAGGATAGAGAGAGAGTGTGAGAGAGGATAGAGAGAGAGTGTGAGAGAGGATAGAGAGAGAGAGTGTGAGAGAGGAGAGAGAGAGAGAGTGTGAGAGAGGAGAGAGAGAGAGAGTGTGAGAGAGGAGAGAGAGAGAGAGTGTGAGAGAGGATAGGAGAGAGAGAGGATGTGAGAGAGGATAGAGAGGAAGAGAGTGTGAGAGAGGATAGAGAGAGAGTGTGAGAGAGGATAGAGAGAGAGTGTGAGAGAGGATAGAGAGAGAGTGTGAGAGAGGGAGTGAGAGAGTGTGAGAGAGGGAGTGAGAGAGTGTGAGAGAGGGAGTGATGAGAGAGTGTGAGAGAGGGAGAGAGAGAGTGTGAGAGAGGATAGAGAGAGAGAGTGTGAGAGAGGATAGAGAGAGAGGATAGGGAGAGAGGATAGAGAGAGAGAGTGAGAGAGGATAGAGAGAGAGAGTGTGAGAGAGGATAGAGAGAGAGAGTGTGAGAGAGGATAGAGAGAGAGAGTGTGAGAGAGGATAGAGAGAGAGAGTGTGAGAGAGGATAGAGAGAGAGAGTGTGAGAGAGGATAGAGAGAGAGAGTGTGAGAGAGGATAGAGAGAGAGAGTGTGAGAGAGGATAGAGAGAGAGAGTGTGAGAGAGGATAGAGAGAGAGAGTGTGAGAGAGGATAGAGAGAGAGAGTGTGAGAGAGGATAGAGAGAGAGAGTGTGAGAGAGGATAGAGAGAGAGAGGATAGGGAGAGAGGATAGAGAGAGAGAGTGAGAGAGGATAGAGAGAGAGAGAGTGTGAGAGAGAGAGAGGAGAGAGAGAGAGAGTGTGAGAGAGAGAGTGTGAGAGAGAGAGTGTGAGAGAGGAGAGAGAGAGAGTGTGTGAGAGGATAGAGAGAGAGAGTGAGTGTGTGAGAGATAGAGAGAGAGAGTGTGTGAGAGGAGAGAGAGAGAGAGAGTGAGAGAGAGGGTTAGAGAGAGAGAGAGTGTGAGAGAGGATAGAGAGAGAGAGTGTGAGAGAGGATAGAGAGAGAGAGTGTGAGAGAGGATAGAGAGAGAGAGTGTGAGAGAGGATAGAGAGAGAGAGTGTGAGAGAGGATAGAGAGAGAGAGTGTGAGAGAGGATAGAGAGAGTGTGAGAGAGGATAGAGAGAGTGTGAGAGAGGATAGAGAGAGTGTGAGAGAGGATAGAGAGAGTGTGAGAGAGGATAGAGAGAGAGAGAGAGTGTGGGAGAGGATAGAGAGAGAGAGAGAGTGTGGGAGAGGATAGAGAGAGAGAGAGTGTGGGAGAGGATAGAGAGAGAGAGTGTGGGAGAGGATAGAGAGAGAGAGTGTGAGAGAGGATAGAGAGAGAGAGTGTGAGAGAGGATAGAGAGAGAGAGTGTGAGAGAGGATAGAGAGAGTGTGAGAGAGGATAGAGAGAGTGTGAGAGAGGATAGAGAGAGTGTGAGAGAGGAGAGAGAGAGTGTGAGAGAGGATAGAGAGAGTGTGAGAGAGGAGAGAGAGAGTGTGAGAGAGGAGAGAGAGAGTGTGAGAGAGGATAGGGAGAGAGAGAGAGTGTGGGAGAGGATAGAGAGAGAGAGAGTGTGGGAGAGGATAGAGAGAGAGAGAGTGTGGGAGAGGATAGAGAGAGAGAGAGTGTGGGAGAGGATAGAGAGAGAGAGTGTGGGAGAGGATAGAGAGAGAGAGTGTGGGAGAGGATAGAGAGAGAGAGTGTGGGAGAGGATAGAGAGAGAGAGTGTGGGAGAGGATAGAGAGAGAGAGTGTGAGAGAGGATAGAGAGAGAGAGTGTGGGAGAGGATAGAGAGAGAGAGTGTGAGAGAGGATAGAGAGAGAGAGTGTGAGAGGAGAGAGAGGGAGGAGAGAGGAGAGAGAGAGAGAGAGTGTGAGAGAGGATAGAGAGAGAGAGTGTGAGAGAGGATAGAGAGAGAGAGAGAGTGAGAGAGGATAGAGAGAGAGTGTGTGAGAGAGGATAGAGAGAGAGTGTGAGACGAGAGAGAGAAGGATAGAGAGAGAGGATAGAGAGTGTGAGACGGGATAGAGAATGTGAGAGAGGATAGAGAGAGAGAGTGAGAGAAGATAGAGAGAGAGAGTGTGAGAGAGGATAGAGAGTGTGTGAGAGAGGACAGAGAGAGAGTGTGAGACGAGAGAGAGAAGGATAGAGAGAGAGGATAGAGAGTGTGAGACGGGATAGAGAGTGTGAGACGGGATAGAGAGAGAGTGTGAGAGAGGATAGAGAGAGCGTGTGAGAGAGGATAGAGAGAGAGTGTGAGAGGAGGATAGAGAGAGAGTGTGAGAGGAGGATAGAGAGAGAGTGTGGGAGAGGATAGAGAGAGTGTGGGAGAGGATAGAGAGAGTGTGGGAGAGGATAGAGAGAGTGTGGGAGAGGATAGAGAGAGTGTGGGAGAGGATAGAGAGAGTGGGGAGAGGATAGAGAGAGTGTGGGAGAGGATAGAGAGAGTGTGAGAGAGGATATAGAGAGAGAGGATAGAGAGAGTGTGAGGAAGAGAGGGAGGATAGAGAAAATGTGAGAGAGGATAGAGAGTGTGAGAGAGGAGAGAGAGAGGATATATATAGTGAGAGGGGATAGAGAGAGTGTGAGAGGATAGAGAGAGTGTGAGAGGATAGAGAGAGTGTGAGAGGATAGAGAGAGTGTGAGAGGATAGAGAGAGTGTGAGAGGATAGAGGGAGTGTGAGAGGATAGAGGGAGTGTGAGAGGATAGAGGGAGTGTGAGAGGATAGAGGGAGTGTGAGAGGATAGAGGGAGTGTGAGAGGATAGAGGAGTGTGAGAGGATAGAGGGAGTGTGAGAGGATAGAGGAGTGTGAGAGGATAGAGGAGTGTGAGAGGATAGAGGGAGTGTGAGAGGATAGAGGGAGTGTGAGAGGATAGAGGGAGTGTGAGAGGATAGAGGGAGTGTGAGAGGATAGAGGGAGTGTGAGAGGATAGAGGGAGTGTGAGAGGATAGAGGGAGTGTGAGAGGATAGAGGGAGTGTGAGAGGATAGAGGGAGTGTGAGAGGATAGAGGGAGTGTGAGAGGATAGAGGAGTGTGAGAGGATAGAGGGAGTGTGAGAGGATAGAGGGAGTGTGAGAGGATAGAGGGAGTGTGAGAGGATAGAGGGAGTGTGAGAGGATAGAGGGAGTGTGAGAGGATAGAGGGAGTGTGAGAGGATAGAGGGAGTGTGAGAGGATAGAGGGAGTGTGAGAGGGAGGATAGAGAGTGTGAGAGGGAGGATAGAGAGTGAGGGAGGATAGAGAATGGGGGAGGGAGGATAGAGAGAGAGGGAGGATAGAGAGAAGGGAGAGAGAGGGAGGATAGAGAGAGAGGGAGGATAGAGAGAGAGGGAGGATAGAGAGAGAGGGAGGATAGAGAGAGAGAGAGGGAGGATAGAGAGAGAGAGAGGGAGGATAGAGAGAGAGAGAGGGAGGATAGAGAGAGAGAGAGGGAGGATAGAGAGAGTGAGTGAGGGAGGACAGAGAGTGTGAGGAAGGTTAGAGAGAGTGAGGGGGGAATAGAGAGAGTGGGGGAGGGAGGATAGAGAGAGTGGGGGAGGGAGGATAGAGAGAGTGGGGGAGGGAGGATAGAGAGAGTGAGGGAGGATGGAGAGATTGAGAGAGGATTGATTGGGGGAGGATAGAGAGAGTGGGAGGCTAGAGAGAGAGAATAGAGAGAGTGAGTGAGGGAGGGTAGAGAGAGAGAGTGAGTGAGGGAGGATAGAGAGAGAGAGTGAGTGAGGCAAGATAGAGACAGTGAGTGAGGGAGGATAGAGAGAGAGAGTGAGTGAGGCAGGATAGAGACAGTGAGTGAGGGAGGATAGAGAGAGTGAGTGAGGGAGGATAGAGAGAGAGTGAGTGAGGCAGGATAGAGACAGTGAGTGAGGGAGGACAGAGAGAGAGAGTGAGTGAGGCAGGATAGAGACAGTGAGTGAGGGAGGATAGAGAGAGTGAGTGAGGGAGGATAGAGAGAGAGAGTGAGTGAGGCAGGATAGAGACAGTGAGTGAGGGAGGATAGAGAGAGTGAGTGAGGGAGGATAGAGAGAGAGTGAGTGAGGCAGGATAGAGACAGTGAGTGAGGGAGGATAGAGAGAGAGAGTGAGTGAGGCAGGATAGAGACAGTGAGTGAGGGAGGATAGAGAGAGTGAGTGAGGCAGGATAGAGAGAGTGAGTGAGGGAGGATAGAGAGAGAGTGAGTGAGGGAGGATAGAGAGAGTGAGTGAGGCAGGATAGAGAGAGTGAGTGAGTGAGGCAGGATAGAGACAGTGAGTGAGGGAGGATAGAGAGAGTGAGTGAGGCAGGATAGAGAGAGTGAGTGAGGCAGGATAGAGTGAGTGAGGGAGGATAGAGCGAGTGAGAAGGAGAGAAAAGAGAGAGAATAGAAGTGAGGAAAGAGAGAGAGGAACGAGAGTCAGAGATAGTATAAGGTAAGAGAGAGGACGAGAGCAAGGTGAGTGAGGAAAAACTATAGAGAGAGAGAGTGAGAAAATAAACAGAGGGAAGACATAGAGAGAGGAGCGAAGGTAGGTAGAGAAGGAAAGACACTACAGAGACGGAGAGACACATGAAGGAGGGAGAGACAGAGACACTGACAGAGAGAGGAGACAAGCGAAGACACCACCAGCCATCAGGGAGAGGAGGGACAGACCTGTAAAGAGAGGAGACAGAGCAGGGAGAGGAGAGGTAGACAGACAGGAGAAGATTGAGGAAATAGTATTCAGTAGAGAGAGGAAGGCACAGACTGAGCAGTAGCCCCGCACTCCACCTCTCTGACACTTTGGTAAGTAAACAGTTCAACTCTAAAGACAAAACAACTTCTTAGAATTCTTTGAGGGAATTTAGGGATTTGGGGTTTTTTTTGGGTGGGGGGAAAGCACAATTCTTGGGGTATAGTCGAATTGTCGCCTTGAGTATTTTTATTGCGTTTTTTTTCTTGCTGCGGGGTTTTTCATGTGGGTTTTTCGTACAAAAGCTTGTATTTTGTACGGAGCTCGGATCGTTTTCTTTCGGGTGCAGATTATTGTAAGATGTTTTATTTTACGTTTGCAGCACTTATGGCAATTTAGAGAAAGTTAAGTGGAAAATATCCTTTACTTCGGTTACAGTCGTTGCTGAAAGTTGTAAATATTCGTCCACGTTTGTGAGAACATCGGTGTAAGCAGTTGTGTCCTGATCCTCCAAAAGCTGTTGTCATACAACTGCACTAACAGGGCTTTGATACCCGAGTGTTCTCTTGGTGCTGGCGTTTCAATATCGGGAGATTTTTTCAGTACCCGAAAGTTTCAGTGAAACTATTGTTTCTCTTTGGATTTGTACTGAAATCTGTTCTCTTCTCAAGATCAAGATTGTATTTTCAAAGCTTGAGAATTGGGAGAAGGTATTCTGATTGTTTACTCGGTTTGTACTACAATGGGATTTTTTCCTCACTAAATTTCTCCCCGCATGTTTAGTAGACTTATGCTTTTTCATTTTACTAGGGTCCATTTCGAAGACATCAGATCTCTCGCCCAAGCGCCCATTATTGAGTTGCAAAACTTGACTGTGATTCATGGTCATTTAGTTGTGGGAGTTTTGCAGCTCGTAAACTGATGTCAATCAACCAACGCAAAGTCCACATGGGTATCTCCAGCAGAGAGATTGTCACACTCTGAGTGCTGCCCATCTGAGATCACCAAACTCGACGCAGACCTGTTGACCAGACTTGGGATCTTCCTGGTTTATAGATCAGCCACTCATTGGAAAGACTGGCTGAGCCACCAGAGAAAATAAAGAACTTACAAAACACTTCACAAAAGAAAATAAAGACCTTGCAAAACAATTCAAAGGTAATTGCTGTGAAGTGTAGTCACAGATTTTGTAGACAGTCAGAAAGAGCATGCACACTTTAATTGGAGAATCGTTTATTGAAAAGTTGAATTGGGAGAGAAATAAGACATCCTTAAAGTTCTAAAGTAATCCTTCCATTTCCACAACCAAATATGGGTTGTGCAATCTTTACTCATCGATGGGAGTAGAAATGATGTTTCATGACTTTTCCATTCTTATGAAGTATCTTTTTAGATTATGTAAGATTGTGTTGCTGGTATAACCTACAAGGAAATTCAAAATTTTGCGAGGACTACTTTTAATTTTGTGGGAGTCTGAGGCAGTTAGTGAATGTGGTGAGGAAACAATGTGAAGGCACTTACTGTGACATCACAGACACTGAGGTTTCATGGGAGGTATTTTAATCGGTCCTTTTACTAAACACTCAGTGGTGATTTGACTAAAAGATTGATGCATAATATTTAACAGCAGGTAACGAGCAATAAGGGCAATGCATAAATGAAAGTAATCTAAGAAAATTAAATTAACTTTAAGATTTAATAACATTTATAGAGTGAAGAAACTTTAGCAGAACTTGGAACTTTAACTACGTGAATGTTTTTTTTGCAACGGTGTGGACAAGTTTTGTAATACTGTAGATTTACATCCATCGTCTAGACTTTAGAACTTTAAGGGTGTAAGCTTTTACTATTTGCTATAAATTGCGTTGGGAAAAAAACAATTTTTTACAAGTAATAGTTTAATGTGTTATCTAATCAGATATTTGAAGTCTGTTTATATGAATGTACTTTCTGACATTTTGCAGGAAACCTCACACTGATATGAATGAATGAATCTTTTTACCACTTGATTAGACTTCAAAAATGCTGCCTTCTAAAAGTGTAATGGTTTATTCGTCTGACATTCCATCTGAGATCTCGAATCTTGATGAACTGACCATTTCGAGTAAGAAGAGCACTTCATCTCACGGTGAAAAGAATGGCTACCCTGATTACATCTATGTTACAGCAGCTAAAATATTTCAGAACATTCATGCAGAAAAAGAATATGATAGACAACTTGTAAACTATGGGACGGATCAAAGTTTAACTGTGCCAGAAATCAAAGATGAGAGAGCGCAACGCTGGGTGTACGAGCTGGCCTTTAGCACCCTGAAGTGTAAGTGAAACTGGTGAATAAATGGTATATTTGCAGCAGGGGAAAAGTCCTCCTCAGTTCTCCTTTTAACTTTTCTCCTTTTCCACATACTTCATGGTGTCCAATTCCACATGTGGAATGATGCCAGGTTATCTCTGCCTCTTCCCTAGATTCTTGGACCACTGCTGTTTTGACGGATTACCTGTCAGACACCCAAGTTTTCAATAAGTTCTAACTTTCTACAGCTTAATGTCTCCCATCAGCACCTTTTCACCTCTGTCTGACTTGTATGCTGATTCTGGGACTTGAAATCAAAGCTGGGTCAGATATCTGTAAAAACAATGATTATATCATCATTTTTTTAGGAAGTGCAAAAACGCTCATCCTAACCTGCAGAGGTTTGGGGTTGTTCAGTAATTTGTCTAAAGTTTTTATAACGCTTAATGTCATAATGTTAATTGTTCTCTGTTTGCCTACAAATACAATCACCACACTTTACAAAAAAAAAAGGTGCTTTGAATATTGCACACAGCAGTGCATCACAAATGACCATTTTTTAAACCTGGGGGATTGTTAACCAGGACATGAGGAAAAATTGTTGTCTTTTTCAAGTAGTGCCTTGGGATTTTTGAACATGCAGACGGAACTTCTGTAATGAGACTGATATCAAATGAAAGGCTTAGTATTAGTTTTATAATTTCTATACCATTTCTTCCATTTTGTAAATTATACTTGTATGTTTCCATCGGGTACAAATAGCTTGCATTATTACATATTGTTAGAAATCAATTGAAATGTTTTCTGTTCTAAAAACATAGATTTTATAAAGTTCTTCAAGAACCTAATCATTTTGAGAAGTATTTGGGATGTATTATGTTTGCTTCGTGCCTTTGAGCTATTGCATTAGTACATATTTATTTTGAAGCAGAGTTTTCCATTGAATAATTATTCCCTTTTAACAGATCAAGAACTCTTAGAAGAAATATTGGTGAACAGTTGTTTTTATCCATCTCAGTCAATTGTAAGTAAGCACTTTTTATACTGCAGAAAATTCTATAATTTTCCATTTCAGTGCCTCGTGAATTCAAGAATTATCTGGTTTCCGATCTTGTAGTTCTCTGCTTCTCTTGGGAAATGTGGCTTCTTTATCCTTTCAGTCGTTCCAAAACAGTTGACTGTCATTTGAGTGAGGACACTTGACTATTGAAATTTTTTTTATTACAAATGTCACTGAACGTTGGCCATTGTTTGCACAATCTGTAGCCATTACGTAAACGTTTGTATACATAATGGCACGTTGGGAGATCCTCCCGACATGAAATATAATTTTGTATTGTATATAATGTTCAAGCTTGTCATATTGCTCAGTTTCCCTTAGCTAAAATTAGTTTTGGATTCCTGTTAATGGCTTCCTTTCAAACAACATACAAGCTTGGGTTCAGTTTATGATTATGTATATCTATCACAGAAGAATATTGTCCAGTTCCTAAGTGGTGTGTGTGTGCACTTAATGTCTCGTGGTCAACAATCCTCCAGATAATATTGTTCATTCACTTAACAGTTGTTTGTAGGACATTGCTATGTGCAAGTTGGCTGCTGCTTTTGCCTTCGAATACACTCCAGTACTTTGGAATGTCCTCCTGACATGAAAGGCGCTATACATATGTAATTTGTTGTTTACAGTAAATCCTGAGTAGCGTTTTGAGAATGTGATAAGGAGCAATAGTCAAATGAAAGGATGATTTTTCTTATAATCTGAACAGTGCCCAAGTTGATACGGGGCAATCCCATTACATGGCCGTGGTCTAGGTCCAAACGCCAATTTACGGGTCATCAGTTTGCTGCTGACATCGCATCACTGCATGAAGTGACGTTAGTAACACTTCTTTTGCATAACTGCATGCACAGCATGTAGAAAGTGACTGTGGCAACCAATCTGTAATCTGTAAATTGGGCCATTTTTTAGGGTAGTAAACTGGACAGTCTGCACCACAAACCAGAAGTATATCTCACTTCCAGTATCCACAGAGACATCTGTGTTAAAAGTGAACCTGTACTTTACCAATGAGGAGAAAATAACTCTTTTAGAACAAAATGGTAAGCCTTTCAGAACATCAATTAGTATGGCTTCTAGCTTACTGTGCTTTGCATATGGAGGAACTGAAAAGGATTGATTAAATGTTTCTATTGGAGAGACTTGGTCTGCTTTCTCTCTTGGGAAGGCTGTGTGTCAGTGGTAGCACTCTCGCTTCTGAGTCGGAAGATTGTGCATTTGAAATGTCAAACTGATGTCCCATCTGTCTGTTCAGGTGGATGTTAAAGATCCCATGACATTATTTGAAAAGAGAAGGGAGTTTCTACTGGTGTCCTGGCCAACAATCTCCCAAATAAAATTGGTCACTCACTCCATGGCTGTTTGTGGGACATTGCTATGCGTAACTGGCTGCCACATTTCACTCACAAAATACAGTCAATTTACTTTATAGTATACACTATGAAGCACTTTGAGATGTCTTGATTAGGTGCTATATCAAATGCAAGAATTATTATTATAAATTGGAAGCTTTGTATTTTTTAGTTATCTGTTTGCCCTGTGAAGCCTGTAGGTGAGTTTATAGAAGTATCATGATGTGAATGGGCTTCATTTGAAACAGCAAGAGCCCGTAATTTGTAATTAGGAATTCAGTGATATATAATGATGAAGAAATATTTTTGTGCTATCTTCAATTAAACTCTCTAATAGTAAGATGTCCATCTGTGTTTTGAAATGTGGATTAGTTGGCGAACAGTATAATCTTAGGATAAAATGCATGTTCTGTGAGAAATTTAAGTTGCTAAATTTCACATTAGATGGACGGCAGGTTGAAACGTTGGGCAAGTTTCGTTATTTGACGCGCCTCTGTTTACCTAGAAGTAAGTAGGAACCCACTTGTTAGCCGATTGGCGGATCGCTTTTCCGGGGATAATAATTCCTTCAAAAAAAAATTGGTCACTCAATTCCACGACTGTTTGTGGGTCACTGCTGTGTGTAATTAGATGCTGCGTTTCGCCCATAAAATATACAGTCAACTCACTTTACAGAACATTCTGTGAAGTGCTTTGAGATGTCTTGAAGATGTGATAAGGCGCTATATCAAATGCAAGGATTATTATCATATCATAGTGACTAAAATATGTTTCTTTTCAGTTTGTGTTTAATAAATCTAGTGATGTTCACATACAATATATTATAACTTGAGGCAGCATGTAAATTTTGTTTGACTTAAATATAAACTAAAGTTTAGTTGGAGGGAAGAAGATTATTCTTAAAGAAAAGGAAGTTAATTAGCAATGACCTGTCTATTTCTTCAATGTCATCATTTTAATTTCAGCAACTTTGATTTTGCAAAGTTTTGTTTACCATAACTACACACCAGGGATTGGAGAAAATGGATTAAAGCAGCAAATATTAGATCTACAGTACAGAAGTATCGTGATTATTAGCATTATGAAAAATTTTTGGTAGTGAAAGGAAGATTACAGCATTTATTTTTATATGAAAGGCATTGATTTGCTTTATTAAAATTCATGCCTTGGTGATGTGTTGGCAGCATCACAGTGATTTGAATATGTTTCTATTTGCAGCTAAAACTATTGTGAAGTCACTAAGTGATGAAATCTGTTTCCAGAGAGAAAAATCTCTCTAGTCCCCTTCTGCTTTCCTGAGACATTTCCTTACAGGGCAGCATTAGGAAGTTACAAGTTTACCATCTCCTGCTTATGATTGGGTGCAGCCTGGAAAGGCTGAGGGGAAGAGGAAAGAACAATAAAATTTAAATCAAAATAATTTGAAGTGATAGGAGGTTGACAAGAAGACAAATGTCTTAAATAGGCTTGAAGTATCGAGGACAATTGAGTCTCACATTAAGGAGAGCAAATAATAGTGTAAAATTAACTGGCTTGTCTTTTTTGAATAGGGTTGTGATAGTGAAAGCCATGTGTCTGATTAAAGGTTATATTTTATTTGCAATTTGTAATTTTTCTTCCCTTTCCCTTTTTGTTTCTGAATCTTTTCCAGAATTGCAAATGAGACGAATATTATAGAAGAGATTTGTTCCATATCAGCCGCACCACTTTGCTTCCTCCCTCCACATAGATTATACTACCAGGGCAGGCTCAGTGGTGTAGTGGATATAGCCGCATCTTACAAAATAGGAACTTGCTGGTTTGAATCCAGGCCTGTGCTGAGTTTGCTGGTCTCAACTGGGGGAGGTGGGTGGCTAAATCAGCTCGACCATCCCAGCATTAGGGAGGGAAAAAGTTCTTGGACATAAAGAGAAATAATTCATAATTGTTATACCTCCCTTCTGTTGACCACCCAAAACTCAGAAATTTTGAAAATACAATGCGCATATAGATGGAATGAGGAATGTTACTTTTACACCTACCTCTAAAAAAGGTGTTTTTTTTAGATTTAGTGTATTAAATAATTTGTTTTGGATTTCGGATTTAGGTGTTAGACAGAAAGCACACAATTCTGATATTTTTCTCATCAGCTACATTTCCCCCAGTCCTGGCTACATTTCTAACATCCCCCAAATAAAATCAGTTATCCCCCAAATAAAATCAGTTATTCACTTCATTGATGTTTGTGGGACATTGTGTGCAAATTGGCTGCCATGATCACCACAAAACCACAGCTTTTTACTGCACTTTTACAGTACATCTTGTGAAGCCTTTTGGGATGTCCTCCCGAAATGAAATGGGCTATACCAAATATAAAGATTATTGTTAGAATTATTATAATATGGAATGATCATAAAATAAGTAGTGTAAGGAATAGAGGTCTATCCTTGTGTATTTTGAGTACAAATGCTGGGTGACCCTGTTACAATGTGCCCTAGTTGAGAATTGGCTCGCTTATATATTGGCCGCTTTCGAAGTCATCAGAAAGCCTCAGATATGACTTATTTCGTGCACAGGAAGCACTGCTGACATTACTTCCTGTGCAGTATGTGCCTGGCACTTTCTGTGCATGTGCACAACCCGCAAGAAGTAAAGTCAATGGAGGCTACAACAATTTGCATTGATTTGGATACTTATAAACATGGTGATGGGATAATGCATATCAGACACCAAGTTGATCAAAACTTTTTTTAACTTTCAGTGTTGCCTTACACAAAAGCAAATAAAGGCATAATTTTTTGGGGGTACGGGGGTATCTTTTTATGAGGAATTATCTTGAAGTTTACTGTAAAATCTGTGTGAATGCAGCTCACAATTTAGTGAGTGACTTGGGCAGATTCATATGGTCATGGTATAGAAAAAGGTAACTTAATTTTCTGACTTTGAATGTCAGAAGTGAGGGTGGCGCATTATGTACTTGATGAATTTGCTTCAACTTTGAAGGTTGAATGATCTATTCAGTGCAATGGTATAGAATGGTTGGTTGGTTGGTCTAGTCACTATGACCGGATTGTGGAATTTAATCAACATTTGTCATAAATTTGACCTGCATTTTTGCCTTCAGCAAGCAGGAACTGTTGCTATGCTGATAAATCGGTCAACCTACCATTTAGCATGTTTCTTCACTCTTGCCAAAGCTGCCAATTGAAATATTCAAATGGTTGCCGGGACACAGCTGGGGATTGTTCAGGTTTAAGAAGTGCCAAAGCCAGCAATGAGTAAGAAAGCAGTAAATCTGGTTGAACAGATAATGAGGTTTGTCTTTGCAGTTCCCTTCAAATGCCAGTTGAGGACACAGCTAAAATTCTGCTTCATTGAAAATGCGAGACATTGAAAACTGTCAAATGGAGAGGTAACTAGGATGTTAGTTCTTAATATATAGGAGCAAATCTTGGCTTTTATGTAAAAGTGCTGCAAAAGTTATAGTTTGGTTTAGTATTGTAGCTGATATTCCTCCCAATTAATTTATTTTGTATTTTTTGGAAACAACTGTATTTCCTGACACTACTGGTGGCAATGAAACCATTTTTGGGGGGATTGTGGGGTCCGGCATGGCAATTGCTAAAAAAAATTGGATCATGCAAGCAACAACACCATTATACTGTATAGCGCCTTTCACGTCGGGAGGACATCCCAAAGCCCTGGCCAATCAGTGTACCGGACCCGAGCTGGGGGTCAGAATCAGAGGGGGTGGAGAGTAGGGGGGGGAAGGAGGGTGACTGAAGGCACGGTCGAAGTGGAGGGTCTTGAGATTGTTGTTGAAGGAGGTGAAGGAGGGGGCGAGACGGAGGGACTGCAGGATAGAGTTCCAGAGGGTGGAGGCACTGCGTCAAAAGGCCCGCCCGCCAATGGTGGGCCGGGTGAGGCTGGGGGCATGAAGCAGGCTGGAGCCCACTGAATGGAGGGAGTGGGCAGTTTGGTAGGGGATTAGAAGGTCACAGAAGTAGGGGGGAGCAAGGCACTTAATAATGTTAAGACCTAGATTCTGTTGTTTTCTTTAAGAACATGAAGGTCTCAAAAAAGCTTCACTATTTACACCATTTAATCAAATCCTTTTGTTTATTACATTTTGTTTGTGGAAAAGACATGCATTTGTTTTCTGCTTTCACGAATATGTAAAATATCCAGCATTACACATTTTGTTTATAAATGCTTTGATACAAAACTAAATCAAACAATTGAATGTATTAAATAGCTAATTACAAGTATTTTAAAAATATATCTGGTCTGGTGAACAAAAAAAACAACTTTAAATAAGAAAAGTAGTGTGAGAGTGCTTTGAATGTATTGGGTATTTTTCAGCCAAATCTTATTCACAAGATTCCGTGCCACCCACAGCACAGAAACAGCTTTGGTCAAAGTGACAAATGAGTTTTTGTCCATTTGCGACCAGGGCTGCCTTTGCCTCCTCGTCTTCCTTGATCTTTCCGATGCTTTCGATACCATTGACTATATCCTCTTCCACTGCCTCTCCACTCACCTCAACTTTCATGGTTCTGTCCATGAATGGTTCCGATCCTACCTCTCAGACCGTCTCCAGTCCACAAACGGTTTCTCCTCTAGGCCCTGCACTGTCTTGTGCTGTGTTCCTCAGGGCTCTGTCCTTGGTCCCCTCCTCTTCAATATCTATATGCTCCCTTTTGGTGACATCATCTGCAGACACGGAGTCCACTTCCATATATTTGCGGATGACACCCAACTCTACCTACATGGATGTACACTCCACCTCACTGAGCCAGTCCGGAACCTTGGCGACCCTCTTGTTTGACCCTCAACTATCCTTTCTACCCCACATCCGTGCCATGACCCGTGTGCCTTCCCTTACCTCTGCAGCACCGCCTGGCTCCGCCACTGTCTCACACCGCAGGCCACCGAAACCCTCATATTCGCATTCATAACTTCCAGGCTTGACTATGCAAACTCCGTGCTTGTCAGCCTCCCCAACTCCTCCCTCCATAGGCTGCTGATCATCCAGAACTCTGCATCAGGCTCTGAGTCCCTATCACCCCCATCCTCGTCCGACTCCACTGGCTTCCCATCACACAGAGGATACAGTTCAAGATCTTGGTCCTCACCTTCAAAGCTTTCCATTTCCTTGCTCCCACCTATCCCTGTGACCTCCTAACCTCCAACCAACCTGGTTCCCTCCGCTCAGCGGGCTCCGTCCTGCTTCACGTCTCCAGCCTCACCTGCGAGCCTTCATCCACTTTGCCCCACCCATCCTGTTTTACTCCATTTGTTTACTTTTTTACCTATCCATTTACACCATCCCACAGTTTCTCTGCCTCGCCGCCTCCCTTGCCTCCTTCAAGACCTGTCTCTAGACCATCCTCTTCGACCATGCCTTCGATCACCCTCCTTCCCCCCACTGCCCTCCACCCTCCCCCAACTCGGGTTCGAATAACCGATTGCCCTGCGCCGTGGGATGTCCTCTTGACGTGAAAGGCGCTATACAAATGTAATTTTGTTGCTGTTTTTGTTGTAGTTAGGACTAAGAAGGCCCTTTGGCTGATCTGATCTCATCCTTCCAGAATACCCACTATCTTACCCACTCTGCCAGCCTTCCATCACAGCATCAAGCTGTTTTTGAAACTAATCCAGTGTGCTGGCCACAAGCACGCTTCCTGGCAACATGGTCTAGTCATTAATTGACCTCTGTATTTAAAATACACTTCCTGGTATCTGTTTTGAAATTGGCCCTTGCAACTCTAAATCTATGTCCTTTTGGTCTGACCAGAGCTTGAATCTGATGTCTGGAGATCTAAAGTAATCTACTAGTAATTTAGCCCAGCACCCATTTGCCTTTTCAGATTTCCAGCATCTGCAGTATTCTGCATTTTGATCCCATTTGCCTTGTTTATTGCTGCCTCACAATGTTGGCATAGTGAGCAATAAGTCAAGTTAGTTGGAGCATCCATTTTAAAATGAGTGATAATGAAGACTGGTAGAAGAGCATCATCAACTTGAATTGGGATATGTTGCTCGCTAATATGTTAGAGAAGTCTCTGCAAATGTTTCATAAATACTTGATGCTGATTACATTTTCCATTTGGGTGGTTTGATTCCTACATATATTAATCAAGATGACTTGAGAAGGGAATTCGAAGAGCTGGGATCCAAATTGAAGTTGAGATCATCGAAAGTGGTAATATCAGGACTACTGCCTATACCATATGACAATTGGTACAGGAACAAACAAATTAAGGACTTGAACGCATGGCTAAAAGAGTGGTGCGGAACTCAGGGGTTTCTTTTTATGGGCCATTGGCACGAGTATTGGAGGAAACGAGAGCTCTTTCAGAGAAAAGGGCTGCATTTAAATCGTGCTGAGACAAATGTCCTACCTAAACAAATTAACAGGGAAATAAATAGGAAGTGGGGGGAATATATAAGTAAGAGAAACCATAAGTTAGCATTAGAAAAAGTAAAGATGACAGTGCAGAATAGCATGCCAGATAATAGGAATATGTTAACTAGGGGTAAGAAGCTTGGCAAAGCAGATAAGGAATCAGAGAGTAGAGGAAATGGTAGGAAATTAAAAATGTTATATCTGAATGCGCGAAGGATTTGGAATAAAACTAATGAATTAAAAGCACAGATCGACACATGGGTACGATCTAGTAGCCATCACTGAAACATGGTTACAAGGAGATCTAGGGTGGGAGTTAAATATTCCAGGGTTCTCAGTTTACAGGAAAGATAGGCACTGTGGGTGGGTAGCCCTGTTAATTAGGGATGAAATAAAAGCAGTGGAGAGGAAGGATCTGAAATCCGATGACCAGGAGGTCGAGACAATATGGGTGGAAATTTTTTTTAAAGGGCAGAAAATATTAATGGGAGTGGTTTATAGACCCCCAAACAACGATCACAATATAGCACAGGGTATCAATCAAGAAATCAGTGGCGCATGTAGGAAAGGTAAAGCGATAATAGTGGGTGATTTCAATCTCCACATAGATTAGAAAAACCAAATCGGCAACAGTAGGTCAGAAGAAGAGTTCATTGAGTGTATGAGAGAGAACTTTCTAGAGCAGCATGCCGAGGAACCAACTAGGGGCAGGCCATCCTAGACCTTGTTTTGTGTAACGAAACAGGGGTAGTTGGCAGTGTAGGTAGTAAGACTCCTCTGGGGCAGAGTGATCACAATATGATTGAATTCTGCATTAAGTTAGAGAGGGATATAGTTAAATCCGAGGCAAGTATTCTGAATTTAAATAGGGCTAATTTTGTAGGTATGAGGAAAGATTTAGGTAAAATAGACTGGAGAATAAGATTAAGAGGTAAAAATGTAGACCAACAGTGGCAAATATTTAAGGATGTAGTGCAAAATTCTCAGCGGTCGCATATTCCCTTGCGGAATAAGAGTACCACAGGGAAAGCAATTCATCCGTGGCTAACTAGAGCAGTTAGGGAAAGCATCAAATTAAAAGAAAAGGCTTATAAAACTGCCAAGAAAAGCAGCAAATCTGAAGATTGGAAGAATTTTAGAAACCAGCAAAATAAAAATAAAAAATTCATTAAGAGCGAGAAAAAGGATTATGAGGGTAAGCTAGCTAGGAACATTAAGTCTGATTGTAAAAGTTTTTACGGATATATTAAGGGGAATAGGCCAGTGAGGGTAAATGTAGGTCCACTTCAGTCAGAGACGGGAGAAGTTATAATGGGGGATAAGGACATGGCAGAGTCCCTAAATGGGTGCTTTGCTTCTGTCTTCACCCTAGAAGACGCAACAAGTCTGCCAACAATAGAGATGCACCAAAGGGATAAGGACAGGGAGCAACTTAGGGAATTTTTTATTGGTGTTAGGGAAACTGTTAGCACTAAAAAGTGACAAATCCCCTGGTCCGGATGGCTTGCATCCCAGATTTTTAAAAGAGGTAGCTTATGAGATAGTGGAGGCCTTGTGTCTGATCTTCCCAAATTCTTTGGATTCTGGAACAGTCCCCATGGATTGGAAGATCGCAAATATCACACCACTATTTAAAAAAGGTGGAAATTTCAGCGCCTTGGGACGTCCTCCTGACGTGAAAGGCGCTTTATAAATGGAATCTTGTTGTTGTTGTTGGAAATTTCAGCGCCTTGGGACGTCCTCCTGACGTGAAAGGCGCTTTATAAATGGAATCTTGTTGTTGTTGTTGGAAAGGAAAAGATGGGGAACTATAGGCCAGTTAGTCTCACATCAGTGATGGGAAAAATTTTAGAATCATTGATTAAGGATGTGGTAGTGCGGTATTTAGAGGAGCACAATATAATTAGGCCAAGTCAACATGGCTTTACAAAAGGGAAGTCATGTTTGACAAATCTCATAGAGTTTTTGAGGATATTTCCAGTAAACTAGATAAGGGTGAATCAGTGGATGTGGTCTATTTGGACTTCCAGAGGCCATTCGATAAGGTGCCGCATAAAAGGTTAGTCCCAAAGATAAGGGCCCATGGAATTGGGGGGAGCATATTAACGTGGATTGGGGAATGGTTAACGGGTAGGAAACAAGCGGGTCCTTTTCAGATTGGCGGGATGTGACTAGTGGAGTGCCTCAAGAATCAGTCCTTGGGCCTCAGCTATTTACCATCTATATCAACGATCTAGATGAGGACATCGAAGTTAATATATCTAAATTTGCGGATGACACAAAACTAGGAGGAAGTGTCAACACAGAAGGTGACATTAAAAAAATGCAGCGCGACATAGATAGGTTACGTGATTGGGCAGGTAGGTGGCAGATGAAGTATAATGTGGGGAAGTGCGAAGTCATCCACCTCGGTAGCAAAAACAGTAGAGCGGGTTATTTTTTAGAAGGGGAGAGACTGGAATGTGTTGGCGTCCAGAGGGACTCGGGTGTCCTTGTACACCAATCACAGAAAGTTAGTCTGCAGGTGCAGCAGCAATTAGGAAGGCGAACGGTATGTTAGCATTCAGTATGAAAGGATTAGAGTATAAGAGTAGGGAAGTCTTGCTGCAACTGTATAGGGCCCTGGTGAGACCACACCTGGAATACTGTGTGCAGTTTTGGTCTCCTTATTTAAGGAAGGATGTACTTGCCTTGGAGGGGTGCAGCGTAGATTTACTAGGCTAGTGCCAGGGATGAAGGGGATGAGTTACGAGGATAGGCTGACCAATTTGGGCCTATATTCTCTAGAATATAGAAGAATTAGAGGGGATCTTATAGAAACCTATAAGATCATCAAAGGGCATGATAGAGTAGATAGTGGGAGGTTGTTTCCCCTGGTTGGAGAAACTAAAACCAGGGCTCACAACCTTAAAATCAGAGGCCAGCCCTTTCGCACCACCCTCAAAGGGTGGTGAATGTATGGAACTCACTACCCCCAAAGGCTAAAAACATATTCAAGACTGAGATAGATAGATTTCTTATTGCAAAAGGGATTAAGGGATATGGGGATAAGGCAGGGTTAGGTTATTAGCTGGAGTTAGATTAGAAGATCAGCCATGATTGAATGGCGGGGCAGGCTTGAAGGGCTGAATGGCCTACTCCTGCTCCTTTATCTTATGTTAATCCTACCTATGCCAATATTATGAGCAGAAATGCTGGTGGGGGTGTTCTCTTGGCAAATGTTCATTGTCTTGCAATGAATTAATTAAAAATCTGTAAAGCTTTTTTATATATAAAAGTTGTGGTTTGCATTTTTAATGCAAAATGTTCCCCTCTCTAAAGTTCTGGCATTTGCTGGCAGAATTGGGTCCCAGGGTTTAGCCAACAAATATGGTAATACCCACTCATCCAAATAGCTGTTCTTCCTATATTAACCTCAAAGGTGAATGTCAGCAGGTTTTTGAACTGTGTAGATATTTGGTGGAGCATGATCCGTTTCTTGCCCAATATCCACACACATTTTCAGCAAATATTAGAACGCATGGGGGAAGGGGCATAGATATTAAAGATAATTGAGCACCTCAACTGCTTGCTTACAAACCCAGTATGGATTGGGAATCAAACCTTCTCATCTGTATAGCCTTTGTGCTGCACCTTTACAAATTGTAGCCATCTGGGAAAATTGAAGTTTCAGACTGAAACCTTTCTCCCTCTGCACCATGTTTGTTTAGAGTCCCCTTTCCCTTTAAGGATTGTTTTGGGGGTTTATCATCAACACTTTATTTTTTCCTGTAAACTTCTTGTGTATCCAAAATTAAATCCAAGCCAAACAAAACAACCTTTTGGTCCTAAAGGATTAAGTTCCTTGAATATCTGTTTTCTGTTTTGGAATGCTACAACAGTACATTGATTACAAATGGACTAATAACTCGGCAACACTAGTAATTACTCATGATGCCTATGTTATTCCCTATTGGCTCTGATGAAATTAGATTTAAAAACGCTTCCAAGCATAGAAGCTTCATTATGATTTCTTTCAGATTTTTCTTATCAACTCAGGACCAGGAAAAATAAATATTTCAAGATTTCATTCCTTTTCACTGTAAAGACTCAGGCTCCAGGGACAGCCACCTGCTATATTACATATTGGAAAATAATGGAACCATAAATTTACTGCAACGTCACCATGGTCACAGTTACTATTTGAATGTGTCATAGTAAAATAATGATCAGAAATCAAGATTTCTGAAATTATCATGATGCAACTTACTCTGCTCAGCAAATATCAGTCTGCTTCATGTCTGTGATCTACCTCTGGGCTTTGTGCCATTCTATCTCTTTGACTTGGCTTTTGGTCACGGTTCCTCTTTTTCCACCCACACCACTACCAAAAGCTAAGGTGGCCTCCTCATGTGAAGGGCATTACATACATGTAAACCTGGGGTGTCCTCATGACTTGAAAGTCGCTTTCCAAATGTAATTTTTTTTGTTGTTATGATCTGTACTCCAAATCCATATTCAGAACCTCACATTGCTTGCTAAGCTATGGAAGGGCCACCTCAATCATAGGAGAAATTTGATTCTGGATTCAGCAATTGAGGAAAGGCCTTTTAGACCTCTGATTGATGTCTTCTGTGAGAATATTCCTGGCTATAATGTATTCAGGAGGGATAGGGAAGGAAAAAAAGGAGGGAGTGTGGCAATGTTAATCAAGGATACGGCTATAGCCGTGGAAGGGGTCGAAGTGCTGGAGGGCCCCAAAACGGAATCTATCTGGTTAGAGTTAAGGAACAAAAAAGGAGCTGTTATGCTGGTAGGGTTATACTATAGACCACCAAATAGTGGGAAGGAAATGGATGAGCAGATCTGCAAGCAGATCTCAGACGATGCAAGGCCAATAGAGTCGTGATAATGGAGGACTTTAATTATCCCAACATAGACTGGCAAAACAACAGCGCAAAGGGCAAGGAAGGGGAAAGATTCCTAAAATGCATACAGGACAACTTTCTTGATCAGTACGTTTCCAGCCCAACGAGGAAGGAAGCAGCGTTAGATCTAGTTCTGGGGAATGAAGTAGGGCAAGTGGAGCAGGTTTCAGTGGGAGAGCATCTGGGTAATAGTGATCATAACATCATTAGATTCAGAGTGCATATGGAAAGAGACAAGGAACCTCTAAGGTGAAGATACTCAACTGGAAGAGGGCAAATTTCAGTGAGTTAAAAAGCGACCTAGCCAAGGTGGACTGGAAAGAAAGATTGGCAGGTAAAACAACTAAAGAGCAGTGGGACGTCTTCAAGGATGAGATAGCTCGGGGGCAGAATAACTACATTCCCACAAAAGGGAAAAGTAGGGCATCCAAACCTCCTTGGATGACGAAGGTAATTGTATCTAGAATGAAGCAGAAAAAGGGGGTGTATGACAAATGTCAAACCCAAGACACAGAAGACAACCAAATAGAATATAGGAAGTGCAGAAGAGGTTTGAAAAAGGAAATAAGAGGGGCAAAAAGATGATACGAAAAAAGGTTAGCGGGTAACATTAATGGGAATTCTAAAATATTTTACAAACACCTCAAGAAAAAAAGGTTAGTCAAAGGTAGGGAGGGGCCAATTAAGGACCAAGGCGGAAATCTTATTGTGGAGGCAGAGGGCATGGCTGATGTACTGAATGAGTACTTTGCATCTGTCTTCACAAAAGAAGTGGATGCACCAAATTCAGCAGTATCGGAGGAGAGGGTAGAGGAAATGGATAGGAAAGTATAAACAGAGATGAAGTACTGAAAAGGTTGACTGGGCTGAAGGTAGATAAGTTGTCTGGACAGGATGCAACCAAGGTTACTATGGGAGGCACGGGTACAAATAGTGGAGGCTAAAATTTTTAAATCTTCGTTGGACACAGGAGTGGTGCCAGAGGACTGGAGAGTGGCCAATGTGATTCACCTGTACAAAAAGGGACAGAAGGACAAACCTGGGAACTACAGGCCAGTCAGCCTAACATCAGTCATGGGGAAACTCCTGGAGACTATAATCCGGGACGAAATAAATCGTCACTTAGAAGAATATGGGTTAATTAAGGACAGCCAGTCACAGATTTGTTAAAGGCAGATCTTGACTAACAAATCTATTAGAATTTTTCGATGAGGTAACGGAGAGGGTGGATAAAGGTAGTGCAGTTGATGTAGTTTATATGGACTTTCAAAAGGCATTTGACAAAGTGCCACATGAAAGACTTGTAAGAAAGATAGAAGCCCATGGTATAAAAGGGACAGTGGCAGCATGGATCCAGAACTGGCTGGGAGACAGAAAGCAGAGAGTTGTGGTGAACGACTGCTTTTCTGACTGGAGGGAAGTGTACAGTGGCGACCCCCAGGGATTGGTATTAGGACCACTGCTCTTCTTAATATACATAAATGATCTGGACTTGGATATAGTAAGTACCATTTCCAAGTTTGTGGACGACACAAAGTTAGGTAGGGGAGTAAACAGTGAGAAGGATAGCAGCCAACTGCAGGAAGACATAGACAGAATGGTAAAATGGGCAGACACATGGCCGATGAATTTCAATGTGGAGAAATGCGAGGTAATGCATTTTGGTAGAAAGAATGAGGGGAGGCAATATAGGCTGGTAATACAATCTTAAGGGGGGTAAAAAAACAGAGACTTGGGGGTTTCAGTAAATGAATACTTGAAGGTGGTAGGACAGGTAGATGAAGCTGTAAAAAAGCCATATGGCTTTATTAATAGGGGCATAGAGTACAAGAATATTGCGCCCAGGTCTGGGCACCACACTATAGGAAGGATGTTAAGGCATTGGAAAGGGTGCAGAGGAGATTTACAAAGATGGTACCAGGAATGAGGGACCTTGATTATGAGGAAAGGCACGAGAGGCTGGGATTATTCTCATTGGAGCAGAGAAGGTTATGAGGAGACCTAACAGGTTTTCAAAATCATGAGGGGATTTGATAGGTTAGAAAGGGAAAAACTGTTCCCACTGGTGGGTGTGTCAGTGACTCGAGGTCACAGATTCAAAATAGTATCTCAAAGAAACAGAGGGGAGGTGAGAAGAAATGTTTTCACGCAGCGAGTTGTTTGAATCTGGAAGGCATTGCCTGAAAGGGTGGTCGAGGCTGATTCGATAACTACTTTTAAAAACGCGGTGGACGGGTATTTGAAGAGGCTTTGCAGGGTTATGGGGAAAGGGCTGGGGAGTGGGTTGACATTACATTGCTCTTCTCAAAGAGCCGGCACAAACTCGATGGGCCGAATGGCCTCTTTTTGTGCTATATGATTCTATGAAGTGTTATTAGTTTTGCAGAACAGTTGAACCATTCCAGTTGGAATTTTGTAACGCTAACACAATAGTATGCATCTGGGTGTTATTGGGCTGTTCATGGGCATGAATATCTTCAATAGCTTCATAATACCAGTACAAAATCTCTTCTAGGATGGTATTATTGAACAATAAGCATCTGCTTTGTGTGCTTGATGTGTTCCCAGTCTTTTTCAGAAACTGGCATATTGGTTTATTTTGGATCCAAGAATGTTGCGTTGGACTACATTCTAGACTGAGAAACGTAGCAGTTAATTAGCAAAAGGATCTACGTGTTCAGGTTCATAATTCTTTTAAAAAATTAGGGCACAGAAAGTGCAATAGGTTATCAAAAGACTAATGCAATGTTGGAATTTATTAGAAGGAAGCTGGAATACAAGATCCAGGAAGTGGTGTTACGGCTGTATAAAGCACTGGTCAATTCCCATTTGGAGTATTGTGTGTAGTTTTGGGCCATGATCTTCGAAAGTGGGGGGACAGGCTCAATAGGACAAATTGCCAACTCCTGTTCAATGTTCCTATAAATCCTTAAAGATGGGAAGGCAGGTGAAATAAGCTGTCAAGAAAGCAAATGAAATCTTAGGCATTATATGTAGGGGTATAGAATACTAAACCAGAGGTATTGGTAATGTTAAGTGCTCTGGGTTGCTATCCTATGCGAGAGGCACTATATAAGTGCAAGTTGTTGTTGCTAAACTTAGAAATCATTAGTTAGACACCAGTAAGAATATTGTCTAGTTTGGTCAGCCCGCTTTAGGAAGGAAATTCAGGCAATAGAGTGGGTGCAGAGCAGATTTACTGGGATAGTATCAACTTTGGCCTGTGAGCAAAGAGTGATAGCATATAGCTGGGTGCCGGTGACTACTATGAGGATCTTTGCATGGAAGTGCAGGTTGGAGAGAGCAGCAGTTAACAAAGGTTGAGGATGACTTTTAAGATAACAATGATATACTGCTTTTTTTTTGAAAAATGAGAAGCTTTCGGTGAAGTGTTTTGGTTTGAACTGGAGCAGGATACAAGATGGAATTGATTGATGCTTGCTTATGTTTCTGACTCCTTTTCTTTTCCCCCCCTGCCTCCCCCATAGAAATTACTTGGTTGAAGAGGAGGGTTGATCTACTCTCAGCCCAATGCCTGTTTCCTGTTTTCCTGTTAAGTTATCCTTATTACCACAACCGTTATAGTGCCTTTCATGTAAGCAAATGCCTCAAAAGGGTTAAAAGAAACAAAGTGGAAACTGAGTAAGGTGACAAGTGAGAGAGTATCAAATGGGAATTTTGAGGGATGATTCAGAGCGCTGAGGCAATTGTGAAATGGAGAAGTGGAGCAGGCCTGAATTCTTGCAGTGGAGGAAGTGGACAGAAGAGTGAGGTTGCTAGAGATTGAAGAGTAGGGGGGAAGCAAGGGATAGAGGTATTTGAAAATCAGAACTAGGATTTTGAAGTGTGTCTGCTGGGTAGCAAAGACTAAGTGGAGCCTGTTGAAGATCAGGTTGTTATCACCCACTAATGGGGGTGATGATAACAGAAACAGCTTGCATTTATATAGGGCCCTTCATGTGGGGTAGCATCCTGGAGCGCTTTAGAGAGGAAGGGCTGCAGAGTTCTTTATAACTTTAAGCTGAAGGTAGCACGAATGGCTCAGAGTAATTTCTTCTACTGGTCTTCTTTCTGTCCGGAGGAGTGTTGAGCCTTTTTAGAATGTCACTACAATCATCAAATCTTGTCTGACCTTCTGTCCTATTCTGCTGTTGTGCTATAAAACACTAAACCACTGCCTTCCCGGCAGCTGCTCGACAAGATGCATTGCTTCATTTCACATGCTTCACATTCTACAAGTGTCAGGTTATCTCTACTGGGTACTGAAATGCAGGGATGTATGGAGGTGGTAGTTACTTGTAGAATGAAAAACGCACAATTATCTTCATTCTGCATTCTCCACACATAGCTGGCTCTAGTAGGTACACTTTGGTAACACGTACTGAGAGTATCAAAGATGCCAGCATTATGTGAAGAGTACTTCAGGCTGAATATTTTAAAACTATAAACTCATTCATAATTTAAAGTATAAGCACTGTTAACTTTGTTGGCTTTGTTGGCTTAGAAATCTAATTAATCTCTTCTGGTTCATCTCCCAACAGTCATTTATTAATTGTTGGTCAATAAAGTTGATATAATAGATGCACTTGTTTTTAATCATTAGTGTAGAGCTCAAAGTACCTTCTTCTAACGAAAAGGACTGAAAATATGATTTAAAAGCGACAACTTGCACTTAAATAGCACCCTTCACGTAGTATGATGTTCAGAGCATGTTTCAGTGATTGGGTAGGTTTTAAGGTATGACATTAAAGATGGCTATAGAGGACAGGGGATTGAGGTAAGGGAGTTCCAAACGTTGAGGGCATAGAATCTGGAGTGGAAGATATGTAGCAAGATCAAGTTAGTCGAGTGGAGGGGCAAGCAGAGGAGTAGATTAAGGGAAGATCAGAGATAGTGAGATGTTAGAGCATGAAGGGACTTATAATTGAGGGTGACTAGCTTGAAGTTGATCCAATGGGTGATAGTGAAGCAGTGGAGTCTGGTGGGAACTGGACTAATAGATATGCGGAGTTTAGTGCGGGTGAGAAAATGGGCGGTGTAGTTTATTGATGCCAGAGCTCGGGAGACCAGTGTGGATTGAAAATGCACTGAACTTCTCATACCCAAGGGTACATGAGAGTACTTTTTGAGGCAGTAATGAGTTTGGGGGATTTATTTAAATCCAAATCCACATGCTTTATTGCTTTTACTAATAGAATAATGTAGCATGTAGTTATTTTTCAGTCCACCGGACTAAAATTTAACATAATTGGAACTATTAATCAAAAGCACTGATACATTTGATATAAATTTGCTGAACAGTTTTCACAGTACAATATTTCCAATCTGGAAGTTGGCGTTGTCTGCTTATAAGAAGGAATCCCCAAAGACAGCCATTATGTTAATCCAAGATGGATTGGCCTGCAATAATCTTTAGCTGTTGGGAGGCCACGTGGAGACAAACAGATATTTTTATTACAGGAGTCCATTCAGTCCTTTGTCTGTTCCACTTCCACCTGTCTTATTAAATCATTTTTTTTATTAATCCCATTTCCCAACTATTATTCTTTAATCCCTTTACTGCCAAGGTGTCCATTCCCCTTTGAATTATTATATTGATCAGTCTCAATAGCCACTTCTAGCAATGAATTTCAAACCCAAACTTTCTGAGTGAAGACATTTTTTCAAACTGCTCCCCTACTTTTACTGCTTTAGCTTCATTACAAATGTACCCAATTGAAGGTTTGTTTTTCCCTATTTTGCCCATTTAGAATATTAGACCTCTATTGTTCTTCTTTACTCTGGTGGAAAAATCCCCAATTTAGTCAGTCTCTTCATAAGAACATTTTGTCATACCTGCATCCATCCTAGCAAATCTGAATTGCACCCTCCATCTCTTACATGCTCTTGTAATGGATGTCTGAGATTGGGCCATGGAGAAATGCGCCTGATTTCTCTACAGAACCCTCTGCTAGTGTCTGCATGTGTGGCAGCTGAGTGGGGAGAAGTCAGGTTTGGCTCTGATGCCATCAAGTTGGCAACTGACCCACAGCCAAGCACCATACATGAACCATGGTCACCTGGTTGGGATACTGGAGAAGCCCAGTGCCTGTGCAATCACATCTAGCAAGAGGAGGCCGGAGCAGAGAAGCATATGTCAATGGGGAAAAAATTAGAAAAAATTGGACACACTAAACTTTTTTAAAAAAAATCCACATTGCTGTAGAATCTTAGAAATTCAAGACAGAATGGTTTTATTGGCTAAAACTAGGTGGAATTTCATACCTTTAATGGTTATTGGTTTGTTGAAGATTGGATGTGTGCTCTTCAGGGATATCCATGATTCTGAATGCACAGTTCTACCCAGAAATGCTGACAACTCAATATTCCATCACATTGAGAAGAGCTGTGGAATATCTAATGTGTCCATGAAAGTCCAATAATGTTTGGCTGATTATTTTGAGTGTTGGTACATTTCAGTTGATTTTCATTTGTCATGATGACAATTCATATTTTATTTCAGATATGAAGGAGTTAGGTAGCCGATTCAAGTTGTTCTTTCACTTGTAGAAAATTGGCTGAAATCCAGCCTTAACTGATGGGATGAGGTCCCACTGTGGTTGTACTAAGCATTTTGGGAAGTCACAGAAAGTTCCCTCAACCCAGATGTGAAAGACTGTTCTGATCCATTGCAGCACCTTGTCCCCTCCATGAGTGCCGAAAGCTCAGATGATTAATCAGGGTCATGATGACAAGTGGAAGAACTGATGTACCATTGCTCAGTGCAATAGTCTGTTCATCCCAATGTATTACTGTGCTGCAATCTAAAATTGGTTTTATAATAATGAAACTGAGTAGATTGTGTTGTCGCTGAAAATCACTGTTTTAGTAAAAACACTGTTCCAGACAGCTGATAACCAAGTGCAATATCATCCTTGCTTCCTATCATATAGTCACTGTGGTATGAAAATTGTCTACCACGTTTGCCTACAAGTACAATCACTACACTTAACATTAAAATTCTGTGAAGCACTTTGAGAAGTCTCAATGATGTGATAAGGTGCTATATCAAATGCAAGGATTATTATTTGCTGTTCACAAAAACTCCTATTGTAATATTCTTATACAGTAAACATTTTTTTAGAGATGCTGTCTTTGATCCATTGTACCCCTCCTCCAATATACTTTAGTACATGTGTCAGCCTGGCTCAGTTAGTAGCATTCTTGCTTCTGGGTCAGAAGGGTTGTGGGTCCAAGCCCTACGCTGGAACTTTCAACTCAGCACACTTCAATGCAACCCTAATGTAATGCTGCATTGCTGAAAGTACCGTCTTTTGGATGAGATGTTAGACCGAGGTCCCGTCTGCCTGTTCGGGTGGAAACTAAAGATCCCGTGGTACTATTCGAAAATAGAAGGAAGTTTCTCGCAGTGTCCTGGTCGACAATCTCCCAAATAAAATTGGTCATTCACTTCATGGGTGTTTGTGGAACATTGTTGCATGCAAATTTGCTGCTGCTTTAGTCTACAAGATACACTTTATAGTGAAGCGCTTTGAGACAACCTCCTGATGCTATATCAGATGTAAGAATTATTTCATTATTAATATTCTGGAATATCACAATGAAGATTCATATCTTTTGTGTTGGATAATTTTGTAATAATTATAAAACCGTGAGTCATGAATAAAAGTGAAGACAATTTTAAGTGAAGTTCAGGCAGATTTTAATTCAAACTAAACATGGATATGTTTTTAAATCCTTCGAAATGATTGACCAGTGACCGAATTGTCAAATATGGTGCAAGTGAACAAAACCATGAAAATATCACTGTGTGGAGTGCTTTCATGCCAGAAATATATAGAGCCTTTATCATCAGTCTATATAATCCATGCCAAACAAGGCTTTGTTTATAAACTGAAACTAGAACAAGCTTGAACATGTTGGTGCAGGTGTAATTGAGAGTAATGTCCTGCATTACAGAATTAAGTAGAAAGAACGTGTGCGTAGGTTACTCTGAATCATAAAAGTTTCTTTCATACTTTTCGTAATGTCGTCACAAGAACCTTTTCCAAAGGATCTGTTGTGCATGTGCTTTAATAGTGACCAGATGTATTAATGAATTTCTGATTTGGGAAACGGAATGCATACTGGGAGTATGGGAGGTTCCAAAATTGGGCAATCATGAAATTAATGATGGGCTGATCAAAACTTTAATGTTGATTCAACTTTGGGTTTACTACGGCTAATGGATTTCATTTAAAAAAATTGATCACTCAATTCCTTACTGTTTGTGGGGCACTGCTGTCGCAGTTGGCTGCTGCTGTAGGCATTTCACTTACAAAAGATAGTCAATTCACTTTACAATATATTCTGTGAAGTGCTTTGAGATATCTCAAAGATGTGATAAAGCGCTATATCAAATGCAAGGATTATTATTTTATCATCTCTATGTGTTCTGTATTTGCTCAGCAATCAGGCCTTGCTGATCCTCTAGCAGTAGGAAAAGTTCTTAAGAAAGGAAAGTTTTCTATGTCCCACTGGATATCCTCTCAATTTCCGTTTGGAGCAAATGTGTTTTCTTATATGAACATCCCACCCAGAATCCTAAATCTGTTTCAAATACTCCTGGTTTAGATTACTCATACTGATACCACTGACCTGGATAAATAAATTACCAGGTCAACTGGAAGAGGCTAAAAAATATATCGCAAAGCTACAGCAGACTACAAACTGAGGTCTCATTCTCCTGAACTGCTACTACTACTGGCAATATCATCTTGGGAAAAGGGGTGGGGGGAAAAGGTAAGCAGGGTCAATGTGACTTGATGACTCCAATATGACTTTCTTAATGATAATAATAAAAATCCTTGCATTTGATATAGTGCCTTATCACGTCTTTGAGATGTCTCAGAGCGCTCAATAGAATATTCTGTAAAGTGAATTGACTGTATATTTTGTGGGCAAAACCTGGCAGCCAATTGCGCAGAGGAGTGTCCCATAACAGCCATGGATTAACTGACCAAATTATATTCTGTAATTTATTTTGAAGGGATTATTACCCCTGGAAAAGCAATCCACTAATTGATTAATAATTGGGTTCCTATATACTGCTAGGTAAACAGAGGCTTGTGGAGTAAAAAAAACTTGCCTATCGTTTTGCCCTGCCCGGGAATTGAACCCAAGTCCTCTCGCTTGCGAGGCGAGTGCTCTAACCAATACTTGAGTGAACTCTGTGGCGCTCTTGGTTGTCGATTTCCTGAGCAGGCAGGTCTGCAGTATTCCAGGATACTGTTAATGACAAACCAGCCAGCCTGGCTCGTTTGGCAGGATTTGGAGGGACAGACCAGACCCAGAAATTTTCATATAGATTGCATGCATGTGTAGAATGCTCAGCCTGATTTGGACACTCATAAATGTGGTGATGGGTGGGCGTCCGCATTTGTCCGACATCCGGCTGGCCAAACATAAGTAATGGCAGAGCAAACACAATCAAGTCCTGATCCACTGTTCCGTTGATGACGACAGATAGTAAGAGTGTTTGTAGGTTTCTCCCATTGCGCACCATTCCAATGTCTCTGACTAATGTACTCCTGTTTGTTCAGTCAATCCCTCTGAACTGTGCTACTTTATGGGTGTGGAGAGATAATAATAATGCTTGAATTTGATAAAGCGCCTTATCGCGTTGTTGAGATGTCTTAAAGCGCTTCACTGGATTCACTGTAAAATTAAATGACTGTGGTTTGTAGGCAAAACACAATTAAATAGCAAGAATATTACATCTCACTATCAGAGTAATATGGGAATTGAACCAGCCTCTGTGACGGTCTCTACTCTGGTTCCTGAGCCAGGCGGGTCCACAGTATTCCAGGGTACTGCTGATGACAGCACAGCCCAGCCTGTCTCACAGTAGCATAAGTAGACCTTTTCTGGTCGGCTAGGTAGGCGTCTGACACACAAGAAAACCCATCGCTGTGTTTAAGAGTATCCAAAGCAAATAGAGTTCCATGTATCCAACAACAACTTGCATTTACATAGTGTCATTAAACTTGCAGCTATGTGAAAGGCACAATAAAAATGCAAGGCTGAGATGTGGTCAACAGCCTAAGAGACTATCAAAAGTATCAGCCACTTAGTGCAAACCTAACAACCCAGTTCTCAGTTCAGTTTAGATACATGGTCAGAATTCCACTTCATAAGGAAAGAATTGTTTGGATGCTCAGACAATTAATCTTCTACCCCATTTGCTTCTCATGCTACTGTTTTACAACCCCAGTCACGTTTTACCTGTAAGAAATAAATACAATTACTGCACTTTACAATTTATCCTGGGAAGCACTTTCAGATATCTTGACATGACAGGCGTTATGTCAAACACATGGAACATTATTGTTAAATGCGGGCCCAAGTGATGCTCTTCGATTTTTTCAGCCCTGCATGTGTTACTTGGATTAGTTGTTGACAATTAAGCAAAACTGATATCAAACTGCCAAATCCAGTCAATACATTGGTTCTGGTCTGTTGTATAATATAAATGGATATCATGATATGATTTAACTTATTTAAATACATTTTTTTATAAACTATTCATATTTTGTTCCAGTATTCATTAAAATATTTATGTATAATTCAGTAACAGACTGAGAATTTATGGTCTACTTTGACTTAAATAAGCCATATTTGTTCATGCCTCATAAAAGAAATGTTTTGTGCTACTGAGAGTTGTGCTTAGCGTTGAATGACCAGAGTTCAGTGGCAAGGGAAATGACAAAAGGTGTTGTTGTTTTACAACCTTTGACAACAAACATCATTGGCAATAAATGCAAAGTATTACCACCTGAGGATAATCTGAGTAACCACATCTACCCAAACCTACATTTCTCGGTTGAAGACCTTTCTTTTCGACCGCACCTTTGGTCACCTTCCTCCACCTCCCTCCGGCTCGGCCCCGGGATCTGTTTCTGAAGCGCTCTGGCATGGAGGGCGCTATATAAATCCAAGTTGTTGTTATAATATTTTTTAAAAATTCACACAACATCATTTTTTTGAGGAGTTAGAACTTTGTTTCAAGTCAAACGATATTCACATTTTTTTTGATTGAAACACAATATTCTTAAGTATTATTCAGGGAATTCATGGACTGTTATTTAATAATTTGGTTTTTTCACAAATCTCAAATATCGTCATGAATAGCTATAATAAAACCAAAATTATATATGTCACTAAGTCAATGAAATGTCTGTTCAGAGTTTTATATGATATGGTATGTTGCATTCAGCATATTCTGTTTTAAATTGTATGTTTCTTTTCTTTTTCAGTCCACTGATCTGACTGGTCTGGTGATGGTTATGTTATATGATTTTCAAAATCGGAAATTCCAGCCACGCAGCGTCTGTGAAGCAGATGATGTAATAGCTGATGTTAGAGATATAGAACAGCATCTTCATAAGTATGCAAACCAGTAAATTATTTTAATCTAATACAGACATTAAAGTTTGGTTTCATAATTTAAGGGAATTAACTATGGGTAGATAAGTTTCCTTTTTGGTCAGCTAGATAGGCGACTGACACACGAGGAAACCCATCGCCATGAATCCAAAGCAAATAGAGTTCCATGCATCCAACAACAACTTGTATTTATATAGCGTCCTTTGAGTACTCATTAAACTTGCAACTATGTGAAAGCCGCTATAAAAATGCAAGTTGTTGTAATTTGAAGGGAAACATTTGAAAGGAAAAGTCAGGGTGCATGATGTGTTAATACATAACGCATCATGCACCCTGACTTTTGATTCATCATTGTTGAATCTTACCACAAGGTTGGTAGGAATGGATATTTTAATGAACATATATCTCCCGCTATAATTGGTTCTTTGCCAATTAAAAGCTGTTGTACTGCTAGTCATAACCATATATGCACTTGTAGTATTTGCACTCAAAATTGATGTAAGTATGAAGTGACAGCTTAAAAATCGATCAATTGTTCTCATTGTTTAGATTTAAAACTAAGATTGCTGCTGCACTAGCTCGATGTCGGATTAAGAATGATGCAATCTCCATTGACTTAATTCTTCCTGAAGCTGTGAGAAACCAGGAAAAACGAGCTTCTACTTTGCCACTTTACGCCTGGGTAAATGCATTAAAGATCAGGTAATCAATGGAAATGTTCTCATAAATTAGTGTGTAATCCAGATGCCATTTGTTTTCCTGACGGGAAGCAGATAGAGCACTAATATTAACATTGCTTCTAGCACCATTCATCAGGCATTTTATAGTAATATTGAAAACTGAAGTACCTGACTGCTTATGATTGATGACCAATAGGTACCAAAAATGAAGAATAACCACCTCTTTTATTTGTAGTTTCATACCCTGGCTTACAACCAATGTATGTATAGTTCCAGTACCAATACATGCAATACCGAAGTGTCAGTTTTAATGTTAGTTCTCCTACTTCTAACTGACTTAAAAGTTCTGTTTGTTTTTAAACTTTTGAATGATGAAAGGTATTGACTAATACCATATATTGACCTGAACAGCCTTGAAGATGTGATGAATATACTGGAGCTGGAAGGCTTTCCAAAGGTAAAGTCTGTCAGCGAATTTCAGGGGCAATCTTTTTGTCAGGATCGACACTGCCAGGACCTACTACTTTTCCCTTCTCAGATAAAATGTATGCTCTATGACCTGCAACTTTTTACCAGTTACAAGCTAGTAATCCAGGTAAGTGAAGAAATCAAATGTAAATTATAATTTAGAAAAATACATTTTCATTTCAATTAGCATAGATCGAAGAGTGGCTAACAGGCAGAAAACAGAGTGTAGGGATAAACGGGTCCTTCTCAGATTGGCAGGTTGTGACTAGTGGAGTGCCACAAGGCTCAGTGCTTGGGCCTCAACTGTTTACAGTCTACATCAATGATTTAGATGAGGAAGTAGAGCTTATTGTATCTAAATTCATGGACAATACAAAGCTAGGTGGGAAAGTTAGCTGTGAGGAGGACACAAGGTGGATGCAAAGGGATACAGACAGGTTAAGTGAGTGGCCAAGAAAGTGGCAGATGGAGTACAATGTGGGGAAGTGTGAAGTTATTCACCTAGGTAGAAAAAGTAGAAAAGCAGACTATTTTCTAGAGGGGGAGAGACTAGATAGTGTTAGTATTCAGAGGGATTTAGGTGCACTTGTACACCAATCACAGCAAGTTAGTGTGCAGGTAAAGCAAGCAATTAGGAAGGCTAATGCCATGTTAGCGTTCATTGCAAAGGGGTTAGAGTACAAGAGTAGGGAAGTCTTGCTGTAATTGGTGAGACCCCACCTAGAATATTGTGCGCAGTTTTGGTCTCCTTACCCAAAAAGGATATACTCGCCTTAGAGGGGGTGCAGCGTAGATTCACTAGGTTGGTTCATGGGATGAGGGGGTTGACCTATGAGGAGAGGTTGAGTAAACTAGGCCTATATTCTCTAGAATATAGAAGAATTAGAGGTGATCTTATAGAAACCTATAAGATTCTTAAAGGTCTTGTCAGGATAGATAGTGTGAGACTGTTTCCCCTGGTTGGAGAATCTAAAACTAGGGGTCATAGTCTCAGAATTAAAGGTCACCTCTTTAGAACTGATTTGCGAAAAAAAAATTCACTCAGAGAGTAGTGAATTTGTGGAATTCTCTACCCCAGAAGGCTGTGGATGCTCAGTCATTGAACATATTCAAGATGATAGATTTTTAAAAACTAAAGGGATTATGGGATATGCGGATAGGGCGGGTAAATGGAATTAGGTTAGAAGATCAGCCATGATCTTATTAAATGGCGGGGCAGGCTCGAGTGCCCGAATGGCCTACTCCTGTTTCTTATGTTTTTATGTAATTTTAACAGTACTGTCTGGTTCTGAAATTTAAATCATATAAAGTATTAACTTTTGTTTTGAGTATTTGTTTCACAACCAATGGTAAATTCCAGGTCCATCCTTTCCTTGCAGGATAAAACTCGGAGTCTCGCACCACACTCAGTGAAGGCCTTGATGAATATGGATGATGATATCGTAGTTACTAATGCATGTTCACGGCTGACTGTTGCCCATATGTCTGTTCTGACTGATCAGAACTCATCCAAGGTCTATGTTTGTGGGGTGAAGGCTGAATTGCAACAAACTGAACTGAGGAGGCTATTTGAAGAAATGGGCTGTAAAAGTGCGTGTTTAAGTGGTTGACTGTTCATCATCCGTACCATTGCATCAGATTGGAGGTTATTAAATGTATATAGAAATATTACATTGTAAAGAGCAGAAGGTTGATTCTACAGCAAAAGATTTATTACTAATGACCCCCAGAATGGTCTTAGCAAACAGAGGTATTTGCATGAATGGATAGAAGGATTTTGTAGACGTCATTATTGCTTCTCTGACTTCTCAACTACGCTAACTCCCTTCTTGACGGCCTTTCCAACTCTTCCCTCCACAAGTTACAGATCATTCAAACCTCTGCAGCTCATGTCCTCTCTCGCACCAGGCTCTGTGAGCCTTATCACTCCCACCCTTGCCCAGCTCCACTGGCACCCCATCCCCCGAGAAAAAAGTTTAAAATCCTTGTCCTCGCCTTCCAACACTCTCCGTGGTATTGGTCTTCCCTACCTCTTTCTGTGCCCTGCTAACTCCATCTAGACCTCTGCTCAGCAGGCTCCTACCTGGTCAGTGTCCCCCCTCCCGGTCCACCCCACCTCGGCGATCGGGCTTTCAGCCTCTGCCTTTTGGAACTCTATCCCACAAGTCCCCCTCTCCTTGCTCCCTCCCTTACCTCCTTTAAGGCGCCGTCTCAAGACCCTCCTTCGACCACACCTTCAGTCACTCCTACACCTATCTCCCTGCCCTCCATCTCTCCTGATCCCAACCCCTAGCTGGGACATTGGAATGTCCTCCCAACATGAAAGGCGCTATACCAATGTCATTTGTTGTTGAGAGAGTTTTGTCTTTTCTACTCACCTAGTGACTCAGTTGTGCTTAACAAAACTATCAGACATTGGCTTAAAATAAAAGTTGGTTCAGTTCGTCTCAAGAACTTCCTGTTTGACTGCGCCTTTGGTCATCTTCCTCCCCCTATCTTCACTTCCCTTGGCCTCCACCCTTCCCAAAACCAATCTCCAGCTCAGGTGCAAATCCTCGATTGACTAGTGCCTTGGGATGTTCTCCCAATGTGAAAGGCATTATATAAATGCAATTTGTTGCAGTATCAAATAGAAACTGATTTTAGAAACTTGAAAGAACAGACTAAGCATGTGTCATTCTTTGGAGGAAAATGCAAAATACTGCAGATGCTGAAAATCTGAACCAAAAGCAAGAGAGTTGTGGACCTGAATCATTGATTCACTTTCCCTTCTACATAGATGCTGTCTAACCTGCTGAGTATTCCCATCGACTTCTGTTTTTGTATCAAATAATGTACATTTGGTGCTGATTTTTAGATTTGTTACTGGGCCAATATTTATTTGTTTTGATGTTGGTGTCAGTACTTTTATAGGAGAAACAGAACTCATAGAAAATATTATGCCCACCATAATTTAAACAAATTATAATGTAGTATCAATATCACTAAAGAAGTAAAATAAATACCTGAAATAAATAGGACCACTTAAGATTTGTAAAAATGTTTAGTTTCCAGGAAGTAAGTACATATTTATATTTAATCAAATGAAAGCTTCAGATATAAGCTCACTATGACTCGTCTTATTTAAATGTTCTACAGACGTAAAGCTGATACCTCAGAACTTCACTGACATTGAGCCTACAGATCCCCGATTACAGAAGGTTAAAGTTATTCTGCTTGTGCCCCAGTGTTCAGCGTCTGGCGTCAGCAACCCAGTGGATTTTATCTTAAATGAGCATGGAGGTAAATACATCCTACAGATATTTAAATAATTATAAATGCCAACTGTTGCATAACCAGAGTGCAGTGAGTTCAAGCCTCTGCTTTGCTGAGTACCCATCTTAGCCATGGTACATCAGGAATTTAAGTGGAGGCTCAACAAACCCTCACAGAGAACTGGTAAGCTAAATGGTATTTCTGGTTCGTGTCGTGAGGCAATGGTGATGCATGATAGTGTGGTTTGGGGATTTTCCCATTTTAACACTGACTGGAATTTCAGCCCATTAAGTAATTGGTTTAAAAACAAAAAGGGGTGTATGTTGAGTATAAGGGTCTATGTACCTTATACTCAACATATGTTCAGGAGTGATTGATAATCAAGATTGGAATGGATATCCCCAGACCAATTTGGCTTTGACATTTCAAATATACACGCACTCATAACATCCAGGCTCAATTACTCAAACTCCCTGCTTGTTGGCCTTCCCAACTCCTCCCTCCATACGTTGCAGATCATCTCTGCAGCCTGTATGCTGTCCTGCACCAGGCTTTGCGACCCTATCACCCCCATCCTCGCCCGACTCCACTGGCTTCCCATCACACAGAGGATACAGTTCAAGATCGTGGTCTTCAAGTTCAAAGCCCTCCATGGCCTTGCTCCTCCTACCTCTGCGACCTTCCAACACCCTACTAAATTGCCTGCTCCCTTCGCTCAGCAGGCTCTGGTCTGCTTCACGCTCCACCTGGCCCAACCCACCATTGGCAGGCGGGTCTTCAGCCACTCTGTCTCCACCCTCTGGAACTCCATTTCACAGTCCCTCTGCCTCGCCCACTCCCTTGCCTCCTTCAAAACCTATCTAAAGACCCTCCTCTTCGACCATGCCTTTGGTCACCCTCCCCAATCCCTACCCTTAGCTCAGGTCCAAAACCCTAATTGTCTAGGGCCTCGGGACATCCTCCCGACGTGAAAAGCACAAATTGTATCAGTTGTGTCTTTTGGAAAGAAAACCTCACCATATGTTGCTGCTTTCTATTTGACAACATCTCATTAGTATTGATAGCTACTGATCCTGTTATTCAAATCATTTTTGAATCTTTGCCTTCAAACTGATCTTAGTTCTTAAACCCAAGATTTTAAACTGGTACAGAAACATTCCAGTCTCCCTAGCAGTGACATTTTTCAAAATGTTGTCAAATCTAATGCTTTGAGGATGAAGCTGTTATATTGCAGTACTGAAAGTCAAAGGCAAATTAAATGTACACAGTCGCTGCACATACCAGTGAATCCTATTAAGCTCTTTGGGATTTTGTCCCAATGTCATAAAACCCAATATCAATTGCAAGGATTATTATTTGTTCATTGTTTTCCTCTGCTCACTATAAATCAATTTCTCCCTTTTCTTTGTGTGCAGTTGTTTTATTTAAGCATCTAATTGCAAAAATCAGTCTTTTGATGATTCAGTGATTACATAAATGTACCCGCTGCTAAAAAGAAAATGGCAGGTCTGCCTGGTGTAGGTATGGGCTGGCCTTCAGCTTATAAAATAATAATAATCCTAGCATTTCATATAGAGCCTTATCACGTTGTTAAGATGTCTCAAAACACTTTTATATATATATATATTTTATACATATATGTATATATATATGCAAAATATACTTTGCAGTATATTCTGTGAAGGGCTTTGAGACATCTGGAAGATGTAATAAATGCTATATAAAATGCAACGGTTATTATAGCACTTCTCAAGATTGACTGTATTTCGTCGGTGAAATGTGGCAACCAATTTGCGCACAGCAATGTGCCACCAACAGCCATGGAGTGACTGACCAATTTGATTTTGGGGTATTGTTGGCCAATACAAAGGGACAGTAACTCCGAAATGCAACACGCACGGCATTGGTTTAATAAAATCATTAATATTTAATGCATAAATGAGTATAATAAATAAACTGTAATTATAATTAACACAATTTAATAAATATTTCATTTGCTTTAATGAGATCTTATTGCCAAGTTTATTTTAAAATAAATTAAGTTGGACACTTAAAAGAAGGAAATATTGACCCTTTTTTTTCTTTTTCTCCCAGATACTGGTTTGCTACAGGATCTTTCTCAGGGAACAGTGTCAGAAGAGAAGCTCAATGTGCTGGTAAAGAGACAAGCTGAGGAATTAATGCATGCTATCAAATGTAAGTCAGTAGTTCTAAACTTTATTTTGAATTTAAAAATTCTGACAGTACCGAGGTGGTGACTGATGTGAAGCTGAATTGGTGCACAATATTAAGGTAGTATATAATTTGTCAAAATTCTGATTATATATGGATGAGTTATATTTTCATTTCTGATGTGAAAACAGCAACTGTATTTCATTGAGGCAGAAACTGCTTTATTTATTAATACACTAGTAGATTTGTTGCTTTCGTTAAAAGTAAAGATGATTCAAAGTGTAAGGACTTCAAATTTTATTCCATTTGTGAATCTTGATCTTGCTCAGTCTTAGCAATTTTCACAATAGGTTCGAATGTATAACACAGAGAGCATATTTTTATAGTTTTTTTTTGTTGCATTAATTTTCAGATTCTCCTTTTCCGAAGGGCCAGAAATTATTTTGAAATAATTTTACAGTATGTAACATGAGCTTTATTAAAATTAAAAGATTAGCCATTCAGTATTGAAAAGATAATCTAGTGTTTGACACACAGATTATACATGGAAATGAGTAGCTTTTGCAAGCTGATGATGTATGTTATTATTCAAGTGGAAATGTCTGCAAAGTCTCATTACGAATCAAGGATCCTAATTTCAAAGATAATCAATCATGTTGTTGGAATCGCACTTTTTTAAAAAAAAGCAAAGGATGGTTATTCTGCTGGGAGCAAAGCTGCTTTACCTTGGTAATACAATAATACAGGGTAGAAACTAGGATTTATACTGCCTGCTCCACTTCATGTTGAGAAAAAGCCACTCTCCCAATTTTATTGCCCCACCTTTGGTTCATATGCAGAATGCCAAAATTGTGTGCTGAATTTTTAATGCTTTTAAAGAGCTGATTGCACAATATCATTGAATACCTTAATCAAAGTTCCCATGCCGAAAGCTATGAATGAATCTCAGAGGAGTGATTCCAATGTGACTCACATCTGGCACATTTATAAATGTGTATGTTGTCCTGAAACCCACCTCCAGAAAATTGCAGGAGTATTGTTTTAGCATGATTTGCACTGTTTATATAACACTTTGGGCTATGAATTATTGCCAAGATAGTGATTTGCCACTAAAAGACAATATAAATACAGAACAAGAGTTGCAGTTTATCATAGGAGCAAAGGCTTGTTTACTAAAGGTCAATTGGTGAGTCCAGGAGGATAAATTCAGAGTAAAAATCTGTGAACTGAAGCACTTTTCATTGCTTGTTAAAAGGGACTGTTAGATGAAAGGCTACAGTCGTCTTTAAACAACCAGTGTTTAACCGGGTAATTTATCTGACTGAGTAGTTTCAATTTGATATTGTAGTAATTTATGATCTTCATTATTTTTATGTAAATAATTTTGGTTGAAGTTAAATTTTGCTTTGTCCACCTTTTAAAACTTTTGGTTGCGCAGAATATCCAGTAAGCAGGACAGTTGGTATACAATAATTAACTCCATTCCCACGTACTTTACAAGGCTGAACATAAGCACAGGTTCCAGGTTTGTTGGGGATACAGATTCCACTTGTGAGAAATTTGTGAGGGTGTTACAAGAAGTGACAGTACAGAAACATGAATCTTCGAGAGTCATGTTTTGCAGTTCTTCAATTAACCCAGTTCAAATTATTCAGCTAAAACCTATACCTATATATGGTTTTATTGATTTAAGCAAGAGCAGGCGGAAAAATCTATCTTGCATTTGATGATAGCATAACTTTGAAATGTACCCTCAGTTGTTTTAAATGGTAAGAAAATATTATCAGAAACCTCACCTGGAACGCAATGTATAACTTTAAAACAAATCCGTCCATATAAAAATGACTAAAGAAATTAACACAATATATTTTCCATATATGCAATGGTTCATAGTAGAGTATGCCTGAAATCAAAATAAGTGGATTTGAAAATGGCTGCTTTACAGCAAAAATGTCAAACATTTTGGATAGCAGTATATCAGGATAATTTATCCCGAAACTGTTAAAAGCAAAAATCTGTTGATGTAAAAAAAGTTGGTTTTAAATTATGCAATAAAAATGCTTTGTTGCAGGCTTTTTTGAAAGGACTATAAATACTGCAACAAATCTATTCAAATTATGTTTGTTCACATGGCTAAAGATATTTATCAGAAATAAACACCCAACATTAGTTTCTTAGATTCTTTATTTAATGTCTTTAAATCACTGTGACATTTTTATTGCAGAGCTTTAAATGTGTCTTGTTCTGTAGCTGGAGTTACTGATAAAGCCAACTCACACCCCCATATACATGATAAACGGCACGTTTTGGATCATTAATCAAGTTGCTTGATGTTAAATTCTTTGGATCTTGTGTGTTAGAATCTGATGTGTTTTATCTTGTGTCAGTTCTTGATGGATGACTGTTGCTATTTGTAGTTTGGGAAAAAAGCCCTGAGAAATTAGTTTTCTATTTCTAAGGGGAACAAATTCATGTCGCAGTTTTCAAATGACAAACTAGTTATAGCAGCAGTGATAGAGAAAACTGCAAGAAAAGCAGAGAAATCATTTTGAAGATGAACAGCACTGTATTGTTTCATTGGTTGCATATTGATCACAACTTGACACTTACACGTGAGCAAAATATCTCAATCTTGATGGCTAGTTCAAAATGTTTGCATATAAACGGAAGATACAGATTGCACTATCACAAGTTTTTTTAAAACTCTTGAGTATTTCCACCCGCCTATCCACAGATCACATAATAATAATAATCCTTGCATTTGATATAGCGCCTTATCATGTCTTCGAGACGTCTCAAAGCGCTTCACAGAATATAGTGTAAAGTGAATTGACTATGTTTTGTGGGCGAAACGCGGCAGCCAATTGCACACAGCAGTGTCCCACAAACAATGGTGGATTGAGTGACCAAATTATTTTTTAAAAGGGATTATTACCCCCGGAAAAGTGATCCACCAATTGACTAATAACCGGGTTCCTACTCACTGCTAAGTAAGCAGAGGCGTATGGAGTAAGGAAACTTGTGATTGTTTCCAATGTTTTGCCCCTCCTGGGAATTGAACTCAGGTCCTCTCGCTTGCGAGGCAAATGCTCTAACCACTGAGGTACAGGACTCCACAAACTACTCCAGCATATATGCTTCTCCATCCGTTTATTGACTGAAATTTTAAAAATTGCATATAAACTCCCTGAGTCCTAATGTTAATGAAGATTCCTAAAGCGAAGTGGATTGAGCTTCAAATTTTGGATTAGAGATTCCGGGATTTGAATCCCAATGGTTTCACTCAACCCTTCACCCTTTTAAGGTCATTAGCACCAGTAAGGAGTTGCACACTTTTGCACTTTTGATAGTTATTTCAGGTTCATGAATGAAATTTGGGGATATTGACATGACCTTAACTTTGCAATCAAAACCCCCAAGGAATAGAGTAATTGTAGCTGGACAATTGCAGTATTTTGTTGCCGATGAGCTGTGTAATTACCATTGACTATCTATTCTAGTATTTAGTTAGCATAGACAGGCTCTCCGTCACTCCCTCTCTCTCTCTCTCTCTCTCTCTCACCCACACACACACAATCTCTGAGCCTCTTTCTCTCTCTCTCTCTTTCTCACTCATACTGTCTCACTCTCATTTTGTTCACAAAACACAGAGTCACTACACTTTACTGTGTATCCTGTGAAGTGCTTTGAGACGTCTCAAAAACATGATAAGGGGTTATGTCAAATGCAAGGATGATTATTATAATAGTAATTATTACTATTCACAATTCACACACACTCTCTCTGATACAATGCACAGACAATCTCTCTCACACACTCTTATCACTCATAATTCCTTAAAAATTTGGTCGCTCAGTCGACGGCTTTGTGGACACTGCTGTGTGCAATTGGCTGCCGCGTTTCACCCATGAAATACAGTCACTACACTTTATTATATTCTGTGAAGCGCTTTGATACGTCTCAAAGACGTAATAAGGCGCTATACCAAATACAAGGATTATTAGCTTTATCAAGAATACTTTATCTTCATTGGAAAACCATAGAATTATCAATAATCACATCGAAATCTTTTTACAAGTTTGTTAATGGACACCATTTTATGTACATAGGTTCACTGTTTATTGCTCCAATATGAATTACCTTGCACTAAAATGATCAGATTATTTTGAATGTTATTTATCTGTGTTGTATACGTCTTTTGATAATTTAGCTTGGTATTATTAGACACTAGTTCAGTGACTTTGAGAAAGAGGCCAGGGAAGTTGAAAGAGATCTGAGCCTGAAAACAGATGATGTTTGTGGGAGCCAAGGAGGATGGCTTCTGTCTTATCCATGTTGAGTTGTAAGAAATTGTGGTTCATCCAGGCCTTGCTGACTTATAGCAAGAGGACAGAACATCAAAAGGCCCTGGAATTGAGACTGAAAGTGGAAAATGGATTTGGGTGTCTTCGCATGCATGTAAAGTGATTGCATCTCAGAAGACAGTACATAAGTAGAATCAAGTATTAGAAGTGGAAAAGTAGACTTGGTTGTCATTCATATGCATATTGGAGTACTTGGAACATCCTTGTAGGAACAGGATTACGCCATTGAAACTGACATTCCACCATTTTATCAGTTCATGGCAGATCATGGCTCAAGTGCCATTGTATAACAAATTGGCACTTTCTGTACTGCTCTAGAGTCTTTCCCAGTCTTCTACTGGTTTGTGGTGCAATTTCCAATGCTAATAGCTTTATATAGATATAATCCCATATCAGTAAGTTTTAGTTTGTCAAGGGCAAGAATGTGACGTTTATAGATTCAGAACTCTGCAGCTCATGGCTTCTCCTGCACCAGGCTCTGGGAACCCATCACTCCTGTTCTTGCCCGGTTTCAGTTGCTCCCCATTCCTCAGAGAATCAAGTACAAAACCCTTGTTCTTACATTCAAAGCCCTCCACTGTCTTGCTTCCCCCTACCTCTCCTACCTCATAACACCATATCAGCCTGTCCGCTCCCTCCAGTAGGCAGACATCGGCCTGCTTCAGGTCCCCCCATTTTCCGCCCCACCATTGGCAGTCGGGCATTCAGCATCTCTGCCCCCACGCTCTGGAACTCTAAGCCGGAATCCCTCTGCCTCACACCCTCTCTTGCCTCCTTCAAGTCCCATCTGAAGACCTTCCTCTTTGACCGTGCCTTCAGCTACCTTCCATTTATATGTCCCAGTAATGGTCACTTGGGAGAAATGGAGTTACAAAGACAATTGTCACTGAAGTGATTGATGCAGCCAGATACTTGACAGTGAAGTTATTGAATAGTTGTCTACCAATATTGATGGATAGTCTTTACATGAACAAACTTATTCATTTTATTGGTGATAAAAATGAGTCTAGGTCAACTTGAAAAGAGGCCCAGTGATGTGATTGATGCTAAACTGACACCTCTTCCATCTTTGTAAGCTTGGGATTGTGCTGATTCTTATTTTATTAAAAGGGTAAAAACAGCATTTTATTGTGATTGATGAATGTTGGTTTCTGTTGGGTGGGTGTAATGATTAGATAAATCTAGGCTTTGAATTTGGAGAGTCCAATATTCAGATTTGTTCAGATTATACCAGACCATCAAACCTTGAACAATCACCTCTTGATCATCTGACGTAACACTGATTTCACACACCTCTAAATCTGTAAATCTTTTACTACATGACCATGGATCAAAGGCACGCATATACTGGGAGTCAAACAAAGTTTAAGCAAATAAACTTAAAACATGCCACAAATCTATTTCTAGGCCTATGCATCGTGAAAGTATGAGAGTTCCATTTAGGAGTATTACAACTTCAGACACTGCGTTAAATGTTGTGTCAAATAAATTAATTATTAGCTTCTGATACATTGGGGAGGAGAAGTTTGCAGGGCTATGAGGAGAGAGCGGAGGAGTGGGATTGATTTGGATAGCTCTTTTCAAAGAGCCGGCACACATGATGAGCCGAATGGCCTCCTTCTGTGCTGCATAATTCTATGATTGTTGGATATAATAGATATGTTATATTTGTGCTATAGTATGTGTCTATTGTACATGTTTATTTCTGTAACATATGTAACTTTAATTAATTTCAAAAAGATCCATAAAGAATAATCAGGATATGAATCATGGGTGGTATATTTTAGTTATCTCCATAGTTTTACTACAGTAGGAGCAAACCAGGTCATGCTGGGAATAACAACCACCACAAAATTTGATTGTTAAATACCACAAAAGAGTGCATTCAAAAGCTGAACATTTTTTCAGAGAAAGAATTATCAACTTTCACCCAAAATGGTGTATTTTTGATGGAACTTAGTAAAAATCCTTTACTGTATCTAAGACTTACTAATGCAGGCCACTCACCTTTTGTCCAGAGGACAGGCACTATTGCTAATCACAGCAAAATAGGGCAATCTATTGATTTTGCTAATAACAAGGTTCCACTATATTGACCAATTCGATAAAAGGAAGTTTATGAACTCAGCTCGCAGGCAGTTCACTGGCCCATCTTTACAATTTTAATGTCAATAAGGAGCTGCCATTCTCTTTACAAAGCAGTCAGAATCTGGTCATGAGTTTCACACCAAAAGTTTATAATTCAATTGTCAATTTGGTGCCCTGAGTACAACTGCAGCAAATGTGGGTAAAATGTTTTTGTTCCAATGTCTTGATGTACTAGATCAGCAAAATGTATATATATTAGCCAATTCTGCTTCTCCTGTCTAAGGCTGACTACAAACAATGTCTGAAGACGCTGAATAATTAAAAGAGTTTAAGTTTGTGGTCTTAACAAATCCAATTACAAGACACATCAAACATATTCACAAAGTGCTTAGTTGCGCTTGATTAGTTGGAGACTGGTTCTGGTCTCCTGAGTGCTGTTGTGTTAGGAATGACATTTTATTCAAGCAAACCTATTTTTCAGCAGCATTCTATATGTAGTGACAACATATTTGAAGTTACACTGAATGTTGACTGCTCAAGCTCCTTCCCATTACCTAAACATCATAAGTGATTATGTCATTTGCCTACAAAACAGTTCTTGTGTACATTTAAATTTATGAATTCAGCTTTAACAAATATTTATTGCTGAAGCCATATTTTCAGTTGATATCTGCAGTCGGTAATACATTCACAACTGTTTCTGTATTGACATGAAAATGTTGCTGATCTCCTTTTGGATGGTACATTAACATGTGATGAGAAATAACTTGGGTACAACTTGAGGGAATGTAAGTTTGATATTTATGGAGGTAAACATAACATTAAGATTACTGGCTTAAGCTGAATGTTTTTAGCTGATACATTTTTCATTAATTTCATTAAAATTGTATGTTTCTTTTTATCCACTAAACTTCCACATCTCTCCATAGTTCCCAAGGTCCAGGCCATTGTGTATTCTACATGTTCAGTGTACCCTGAGGAAAACGAGCAAATAGTGAATCCAGTATTGGGCAAGAGAATAGAGGGAAGCAAACTGCAGCCGTACAGGTATATTATATTTCGCCCAGAAAATATACAGTCAGTTCACTTTACAGTGCAATCTGTGAAGCACTTTGAGACATAAGGCGCTATATCAAATGCAAGGATTGCTTTATTATTATATACACCATATTTATATATAAAACTATCTCACAAAACAAAAAAGTAAGGAACAAAAAGCTAAAAACTTGCTCATTTTCTTAATAACAACAATAACTTACATTTATATAGTGCCCTTTGTGTCCCAGAGCGCTTGATAGTGGCAGAGCACAATGCCAAGCATCGAGTCTTATTAAATAATACTTTTTTTTAAGATTCAAAGTCTTGACATGGCATTTACTTTCCATAGACTAATATTCAATTACCAACTGTTTACCAATGTTTATGGAATGAGAATGTATTGCATTCTTTATTTTCTTTTGTTACGTTCTAAACATTTATTTTGTAATCTGTGGGACTAATTTAGCAACTCAGTGAATCAGCCATTCTATGATTTAATCGTACCCTTTGGATACAGTTGCTTCTGAGTCAACCTAAAGGAGTATTGTGCCACAGTAAAGCAATTGTGGAGTTCTGTAGCTTTGTGGTTAGAGCACTCGCCTCGCGAGCGAGAGACCTGGGTTCTATTCCCGGCAGGGCCAAATGTTGGGCAAGTTTACTTACTCCACATGCCTCTGTTTATCTAGCAGTAAGTAGGAACTCAGTTGTTAGTTGATTTGTGGATCGCTTTTCCGGAGATAATAACGTCTCAAAAAAATCCAATAATTTGGTCACTCAATCCACGACTGTTTATGGGACACTGCTGTGCGCAATTGGCTGCCGTGAATCGCCCACACATATACAGTCAATTCACTTTACAGTAAATACTTTGAAGTGCTTTGAGACGTGTAGAAGACGTGAAAAGTGCTGTATCAAGTGCAAGTATTATTATTATATGATTGACAAAACCTAGAGCTTGTGTTTGTAAACAAAGTAGTGCCCAGCAACATGACTAGTAATGTGTGTAAGATTACTAGCTAAATCTGCAACTACAGTATTTTAAGTATGACAGCTCATTATCATGAGAAATTCCTTGGAAAAGTTTGGACAGTGAAGTTATGTGCATTATTCCTGCTTTTTTGAGGAATATTAGTGAACTTTGGGGGTTTGTGCTTATAATGAGTTGTTTGTTCTAATGGACGATCGGTTTACCCACAAGTCGATTGTAATGCATGTTCACTGCCAAAAGTTGGTCAATTCATTGATGAGGGCAGGGTAGCCCATATGGGTAACATTGCATCCAATATTAAGTGAATCACCTTTGGTGATGTTGATCACTGATGGGATATCTTAGTTATTTGTCCATTGCCTAAGGCTCTATTTGTAACTATGAACAGAATTTATCCCAACAATGTTTGTTACAATGTAATCTTACCTTCCACGTGTTTTTAGAGCAGGCTTTTGTGGGATCTTAACTTTTCCAAATATCTTCAATAGGACGATAATGCACTTTCAATTTAGTGTCCTGGAGAGTATGTCTAGTATGACCTAGTATTTAATTGGCTCTTTCTTAATTGCCTTTTGCATCTCAGTGTGTTATTCCAAATAATGTGTACACATGAGTAGTGGATGAGGTGTTCATGCAGTTCTTTGAAGCCTACATGTATATTATACATATGAAAGGTGGAAATTGCTGTGATGTTTCATGGCAATTTCACCTCCTGTTCCATCTTGGGCTCCTTCAGTTGCTTTGACTCTAGGTTTTGCTTGCTCTTGGCTATCTCCTCGCCATCAGACAAGGACACCAGGAAAGTGGATAATCTGGATGTGGATAATATAGATTCCACTCAGCTCTTTTTTTTCTCTCTCCACAGACTTAGTGCTCCTGTTATTCCACTGTGTTGTGCATCAGAAATAACCTGTGCTGTTGATAAATTCTTCAAGATTGAGCCATCAGAACAAGTCAATGGCTGTTTTATTGCCGTCTTAACTAGAGAGGTAGGTTTCACAGTAATTGATTATTCTGAATTTTGCAAGGTTACTTAAGAACGAGTTTACAATTCAGTGCAATTGTTGCTGTCAGATGCTAACAGACAGCAACACAATTGTTTAAAAAAGTTACATTTTAATAAAAAATGTGATTTATTCAAATGGTCTATAATAATACTTGCATTTGACAAAGCACCTAATATTGGATTCGCTCAAAGCGTGCAGTCTAATGTGCAGTTTATTAGCTGTAGCAGCATAATTTATGGCAAATATTAGTTTTGAAAAATGTGACTGAAAATAATTCAAATGGGCATGAATAAACAATTGTGAATTAGTGAAGCCTAACTCAAACTTAAGCAATTGTGCAACACAATGCACTGATTTTCATTCAGAACAAAAATAGAGATGTTTTCCTTTTGTTTGAGTATGGACAAAGAAGTATCTTTGGAAGTGCAGTGAGGGTATTATGCAGCCGTTTACGAAAAGAATGAATGTGATTTATTCATTGCTCTACCCATTTATTTAATTCGTACCTAACAGTTACATTTTGCATTGAGTAATATTATTCGTGATTAACGTTGATCTCCTGACATTCACAGTAAAAGGATTTTCTCTTGATGTCCTGGCCAACAATTCCCCAAACAGAAAATTGATCATTCACTTCATAGTTGATTGTGGACATTGCTGTGTACCAATTGGCTGCTGTGCTTACCTACAAAAAAGTACACTGAATCCTGTGAATCACAGAGTAATAAAGCTCTGTTGAATATGCCCTAGGATGCAAGAATTATTATTAATCACTCAGAATATTGTTCAGGCATTTAAAAGTTTTGATAGCATTTTATGAACTTGTACACTGAGGAGTATAAAGCCTGCTTACATTAATAATCCTAGGAAAAGATGAATTTTGCAGAAACTCCTGGATTTCGACGTTTATAATAATATAATAATAATCCTTGCATTTGATATAGTGCTTTTCGCATCTTCTAGATGTCACAGTACTGCAAAGTGAATTGACTGTATATTTGTGGGCGAAACACAGCAGCTAATTGTCTATAGCAGTGTCCCCGTGGATTGAAGCGACCAATTTTATTATTGGCTTTTTTTTGAGGGATTATTATCAGGCATGTGGAGTAAGGAAATTTGCCTAAGGTTTCACCCTGCCTGGGAACGAACCCAGGTCTCTCGCTTGCGTGGCGAGTGGTCTAACCACTGAATTTAAGATCCTCATCCTCACCTACAAGGCTATTCACAGCCTTGCTCCCTCCTACCTCTCCGACCTACTATCCCCCTACCTACCTGCCCGTACCCTCCGTTCCTCTGGCTCCGGTCTGCTCCACATCCCCCGCCCCAACTGCCCTATCATCGGTGGCCGGGCCTTCAGCCTCTCAGCCCCGAGGCTCTGGAACTCCATCCCCCAGTGCCTTCGCCGCCTCCTCCCTTTCCTCCTTCAAGGCCGGTCTCAAGACCTTTCTCTTTGACCGTGCCTTCAGCTCCCCTCTCAACTCTCTACCCCCTCCTCGCTCCCTCCCTTCCCTCCCCTCACTCTGACCATTTCCCCCCTCCTCGCTCCCTCCCTTCCCTCCCCTCACTCTGACCATTTCCCCCCTGCTCGGGTCCTGAACTGTCCAGCGCCTTGGGACGTCCTCCCAACGTGAAAGGCGCTCTATAAATGAAATGTTGTTGTTGTTGAGCAAAAGGACTTCTGCAGGACCAGCAGCATGCAAGCTATATCTATTTTTTAACAGTTCATAATTTCTTTCCTGCTTGAGTATTCCTCTTCCCATCATCCAGCACCACAACAAGAGCAAGAAACAATACTTCAGTTACAGATTTAATCTCGCAAGAGGTCAACTAATCAAATGGCTTGCTAGCTCAGCTCCCCTTCTCCAATATTGAAATATTAGAATAAAAGGAAGGAGCACTGTATTCCCTCCACGACCTGCTGCTTTTATCTGAATGTTCTGATGCTGTTAAATTTCAGTGAGCACTGCCCTTTTGACTCCCTGCTATTATTAAACCAGGAGGGAAGCATTTTCCTCCATCCTAAAGCACAAAACAATGCCCAATGTGGAGGAGATCTTCACACCATTGGGAGGTATGCTACAAGAGCACAGTCTGGTTTACCATGATTGTTGCACATTGTTTGCAGGTAAGGGAATATTCCTCTAAATAATGAATAATACTCAACAACAAAATTACATTTGTAAAGCACTTTCACGTCAGGAGGACGTCCCGAGGCACTGACAGACAGAGTTACGGACCCGAGCTGAAGGTCGGGGTGAGAGAGAGGGGAGGGCGGGGGGGAAAGCAGGGAGATCGAAAGCACGGTCGAAGAGGAGGGTCTTGAAGAGGGCGAGAGAGGGGGTGAGACGAAGGGACTGCGGAATGAAGTTCCAGAGGGTGGGTGCAGAGTGGCAGAAAGCCCGCCCTCCGATAGTGGGGGTGAGCAAGATGGGGGACGTGAAGTAGACCGGAGCCCACTGAGCAGAGGGAGCGAACAAGGTGGTAGGGGGTTAGGAGGTCGCAGAGGTAGGGGGGAGCAAGACTGGAGGGCTTTGAAGGTGAGGACCAGGATCTTGAACTATATCCTTTGTGTGATGGGAAGCCAGTGGAGTTGGGCAAGGATGGGAGTGATAGGGTTGCAGAGCATAGTGCAGGAGAGGATATGGGCTGCAGAGTTCTGGATGCTCTGCAGCCTATGGAGGGAAGAGTTGGGGAGGCCGACAAGCAATGAGTGCATAGTCGAGCCTCGATGTAATGAATTCGTATATGAGGGTTTCAGTGCCCTGCCGTGTGAGACAGTGTCGGAGCCGGGTGACGTTGCGGAGGTGGGGGAATACAGAGCGGGTCATGCCGCAGATGTGGTATAGAAAGGATAGTTGAGGGTCAAACAAGACCCCAAGGTTCCGGACTGGCTTAGTGAGTTGGAGTGTACAACCATGGAGTCCTGTAGCTCAGTGGTTAGAGCACTCGCTTTGCAAGTGAGAGACCTGAGTTCAATTCCAGGCAGAGCGAAACCTTGGGCAAGTTTCCTTACTCCACACAGAGCCTAATAATAATCCCTCCAAAAAAAATACAATAATAAATTGGTCATTTTCAATCCATGACTGTTTGTGGGACATTGCTGTGCGCAATTGGCTGCCACGTTCGCCCACAAATATACAGTCAATTCACTTTACAGTATATTCTGTGAAGCGCTTCGGGACATCTAGAAGACGTGAAAAGTACTATATCAAATGCAAGGATTATTATTATTATTATGGATGGTGATGCTGTCAGCGCCTGGGGTGAGGAGGCGCTGACCGGAGCCAATCAGGAGAACCTCGGTCTTGTCGACGTTCAACTGAAGAAAGATAATTCTCATCCAGGACTTGATGTCTGAGAGACATTCTGTCAGCACAGCAGTGGTCCTGGAGTCAATGGTGGAGGCAGAGAGGTAGAGTTGGGTGTCATCCGCCTACATGTGGAAGTTGACCCCATGTCTGCGGATGATGTCACCAAGAGGGAGCATATAAATGTTGAAGAGAAGGGGACCAAGGACAGAGCCCTGAGGAACGCCGCACGAGATGGTCCGGGGCTTAGAGGAGAAACCGTTTGAGGAGATGAAGTGCAGGTGGAGTGAGACCCTATTGTCTGTAGGGTCTGGGGGAGAATCATGTTTTTCTTGTTGGTTATTGGCTCACACTGCTTGGCAATATTGAGGAACAAGTAGATTAACATCCCTAGATCTGTTCCAGCTTCTTCCTTGTTGAGTTCTATTCCTTCCAAGGAGTGATTACTATATGTTTTCCTACATAACTTGCAGTTACCATTGTTGAATTTAATTTACCAGTGATCTTCCCAGGTGCATACCGCCATTAGCTTTCTGTAAGGTTTCACTGTCTCCTTAAACTGCACATACCCATTCCCCAGATTGGTATTACTAAATTTAAATGTTCTCATTGTCAGTGACAGTAAGACTTTATAATGGTTTATTTTTACTTGGTTATCATCTCTTCAGCATGCTTGGAATTTTATCCTTGCTACACTGTCTTAATTATTAGAATGGGGAGGGAATTTCCAAAAGAAGTTTCCCTTCTCCCATATACAGCGGTTCAATTTGCTAAACTGGCAGTTGCCACTGGTAGAAAAACAATTCAACAAATAGGTTTAAAAAAAACTTAGGCTGCGGAAAATGTTTTGGCTATTGGTTTAAAATATTCTTCTCCCATCAATGCTTTTCTCTCTTGAAAGCATTTGACTCCCTTTGGTACCTCACTTAAGTGGCATTATTGACTCTGTGAACCTTGACTTTAGTGCGTTTGTTAAAGCCACCCAACCCTGTTATCACCTGATAGTCACACAATCACAGAGTCAAGCAGGAATTTCCAGATAACAGGAACCCAGACTTTTTTCCCCTCTCTCCGCTCCAGATATCAGCCTGGCTCCATTGGTGGCAGTTGCTCCTCTTAAGTCCTCTAAAGAGTCCTGTAGCTCAGTGGTTAGAGCACTCGCCTCACGAGCGAGACACCTGGGTTCAATTCCAGGCAGGGTGAAACCTTGAGCAAGTTTCCTTACTCCACACGCCTAATAATAATCCCTCCAAAACAAAACAATAATAAATTGGTCACTTCAGTCCATGACTGTTTGTGGGACACTGCTGTGCGCAATTGGCTGCTGCGTTTCGCCCACAAATATACAGTCAATTCACTTGCCAGTCTATTCTGTGAAGCGCTTTGAGACGTCTCAAAGACGTGAAAAGCGCTATATCAAATGCATGGATTATTATTATAAATCAGAATGTTGTGGATTCAAGCCCCTGTTGGGACTTTGAACTCACAAGGTCTTGGTTACAGTGCTATGTTGTATTGCTGGAATAAAAGCATAAAAGTTCTTCAGAAGAGATATTGTGCTGAGGTCCTGTCTGCCTGTTCAGGTAGACATTAAAAATCCTGTACTAAAAAAGAAAAGAAAGTTTCTCCTGTGTCCTGGTCAACAGTCCCACGGATAAAATTAGTCATTCACTTAATGGCTATTTGTGGGACATTGCTATGCGCAAATGGGCTGCCCTGTTTGACAAAACACAGTAACTTTATAGTAAAACCTGTGAAGCGCTTTGAAGCGTTTACCTTGCGTGAAAGGCACCAAATCAACTGCAAGGATTATTTAACCCAAGAGCACTGAAACCAATTTTTGCCCCAGTTGTGATCATCTGACTTAATAGAGATTGGAATTTTAACTTATGATTTAGTGTGTATGATCCTCTTGCTGCTTTCATCTGTTTGGTCATTGAAGAGCTTATCATTTGTTTTCATATGAAAATAATGAATTTGATTGAACTAGTTCTGACCTGTAAAATTTTTATTGAATTTAAAGCGAGATTCCTCAGCAGTTGTGTCTGTAAAGGATGTTTTGGCTCGAGCTGCAGCTAAGGGTTTGCTGGATGGACCTGAACCAAACAAACCAAGGAAGAGAGAAGACAAGCGAAAAAAACCAAAAAGTCTCAACCAGAAGAAAGGATCTTTCAGTGGAACTCAGTCAAGGATTACAGATTTCATAAATGAACAAAAAACAGTTGTTGCAAATGAAAACACTGCCATGGTCAAATCATACTCTGGTGAACAAACCACTGAGTTAAATTTGGACGCACAATCAGCCCAGCGAATATCTGTTCCTGCCTTACCCAGTCGCCCAAAGAAAAGTATTACAAGCATGACTTCAGTGAACAGATTGTCTGAGAGGAAGGCAAAAAGAGAGAACAAATTAGTGTTAAAGCCAGTTGAGATGTTGCTTCCTCCAGTTACAATACGCTACCTTGGTCCAACAGGAAGTCATACACGTAGTTTTGGTCAAACTTTTTTTTACCAGTACAACGGACTAATTAGTCAACCACCGTTCCCATATTCACGTAATTCATTTATAACTTCCCTTGGTGTGAAAAGACAAAGAGATGTAGGTTCAGCGTCAAGGAGGCAGCCCCGCCCCTGGCTATAAATGAAACAACATACTGAGCCAGAATATTTCATTTCAGATTTTCTGGGTTGTTTATATAAAATATTCAATATATGTTGCAGTACCTGTGGTTAGTAATGACATCCACAGATTTGCTGATAGCAATAAAACTATTTCAGAAATGTATGTGCGCAATTTTATCGATTGAAAACAGGTATCGTTAACCAAATGCCCACCATATGTTGGCAGCACAAATATATATAGATATTAATATATATAGTGTAGATACAAATATATATAAAAGACATCCTATAATAATTACATTAGCAGCTGAAATGCAGTTAAATCGTAACCCAGAATGAACTGTATTTAAATTAGCATTTGTTTTAGCTGCTGATATTTGAATTAAGGTATACTGCATATACTGTGGGAAAATGAGCCAGAAAAGAAAACAGTAATTATTTTCCATTAAATGAATTCAGGTCCAAACCATGTATAATTTCTGTCCTTTCTACATGAAATGTGGGATTCATTATGCATTCCATGAGACTCTCGGACCTGAAAATGAAGGAGGAAAGGAGTTGTGTATAAAATAAGTGATTTATAACAGAAATGTTATATTTACAGGCAAGTGTATATGTGCAGGAATTCCCCAACCCAAAAAAAAGAGATGGGACTAGGGAGAAATTCATCCCAACTGATTGAGAGGAGAATGTTAAGTGTGGAATGTACCCATATTCAGAATATAACTGCAACACCTAAAGTGAACTGATTTAACATCTTAACCTGTTTTACTCTACGTACTTTTAATTAACCAATACAGTAACATTTCTCAGAATGCAGTTTTCACACATCCTCTGGAAGTGAACAGGGCCCTCTCAAGTGAATAAGTTGGTCATTAAAATCTGGCACACTAAACAAAATGGATCTCTGTCATTCAGTATTTAAAGAGAGAGTGGCATAATATACTCCAGATAATTTTTTCCCCTGTAATCAGTGATTCCAATAGTTGGATCAACTCCAGTGCAGTACGTGTTAACACCAGAAAAAACTATATGTTGTCTGCATATAAGATTATTTCTGTACCTGTCTTAACTCTTAACCACCTAAAAGATTGGACAAAGAGACTAGTTCAAAAAAAGTAAGAGTGGCACTTTTTTACCCTGACATGACTTCACCAGTGGGTTCCTGAAACTCCATATGGGTGGATAATTTGTGTAAAGGGTGATCATAGCAAAAACTATCCACTTTGCAACTAATGCAACCATTAGTGTCTCATCCTAGAAATAGTTTCCTGTTTCACTTCCATCTGGAGTTGACAGACCAGTTTTTTCCCTCCCTTCTCTACCTCCAAATGATTGTTTCAAGTAGCTTTTGAAGGTTTGCCTTTTGTGCACATAACTCAATATTTTAGATTTCATTATAATAACACTGTGACCCATTTTCAGATAAACACAGGACGAAACATTCAACCTCCATATGCATGTCCATGTGAAGGCGAGGAGGTTGAGGGAAGGAGGTTTAAGGATGCAACCTCTATCTAAATAAGAACTTGTTTGAGACCAGAATGCAGCCAAATTGGGATTTAATAATTTCTGGAACATAACGTGTCCCTCATTCTTTCATCCTTTCCAGAACTAAACACTATAAAAGTCCAGGTATGCTTTAGTTGCCCTTTTTGCTATGTATCCTGTAATATCCTTGAATGTCTTGATCAACTCCATCAATGGGCTTCTGAGGCAGTCTGTTCCATATTTTCACAACTATGTAAATATTTTCTTTCAAAACTGCTATTATCAACTTAATTCTGATTTTAAGGTTATGTCTTTCTGAATATTTTAACTACAATGGAGTCATTCTCTATTTATTGTAAATTGCTAGTACCTGTAGTACCTTGCTAATTATTTTGAACATGTCAATCAGATTACACCCTACCTCCTGATCTCCAATAAATATAACTCCAGTTTACTCGGTCTCAAATCATAGTATGTTCTTTCGTCCCAGATATCATCTTGTCAAATCATTGCTGGACTTGCTCAAAGACTTGTATCTCCTTCCCCAGGTAGGTGTCTAAAAATGAAGACAATATTCCAAATAAAGTTCAGACTAATACAAATCCGCAGCAAAATTTCTTTGCTGTTATTTAACATTTGCCATAAAGTTTAACAGTCCATTTATTCTTTTTGATTGCTTTCTGCATGAGTGAACCTGGCTTTGAAAAACCTGTATACCTGGACCTCTACATCCCTTTGTTCATTCTATATCCATTTGGGTGGTTGGACACCTTTTTTGCATATGAATATGTTTTTACACTGAAGATTTCTGTACTTTTCATTAGCACAAACCATGACTGAGGTATTTATTTACCACAAGTGACAAGCAGAATTCTATTTTGTTTTCTTTAGAAAAATGCTAGTGCTTAAGTCAGCTTTGCTTTAGTGAGTTGCACTGCAAAAAATAAATGTATGTACAATTTGAAAGCGACAATATAAGGTGTAGATTTTTACATGTGCCTCATCACCAAACCACAACTACTTAATTTTGTTCTGAAGAATTCCTTTGAAGGTGGACAAATATAGATCCCGGGCAATATCACATTTAAATTCCCAGTCTGTTGCTAATGATGTGGGGAATATTTTTTCAGTGCAGCGTTTGAATTTAGTGCCACTAAATGTGCATGTTACATAGCAAATTTAACAGGTTTCTGTTTATAAAAGTCTTTAGTAGTTTGGTGTTCTTACCTGATTTGTTGGAAAGTCTGAGCTTGAATAAGTCTGTTTATTTTATATATCTATGTTATTTGTGCACAGCATTTAATTTGCAATAAAACTATTAAATGTGCATGTTTCCCTTTGCAGTGTGTAGTCTGATTTAAAAAGAAAGCCATTTCTTTGTTTAAAGAGGCTAGACTACAAAAAGATGAAATGTTGCAAGTGGATTTCTTCCCCACATTACTGTGCATTATGCAGAACATTTGACACAGAATTTCACTTGGAGAAAATTTAGTTTTATGGGTTTTAAGTTCCCAAGCTGTTTCAGCAGGTTTGAAGTCTACAAAGTATGATTTGAAACTATGGTGTTTTGCCTGCTCATCAAAACTTTATAACTACTGAAGTTCAAATATAGATGGGTTTAAGTAACAGGTCAATAGAGAATGAAGATGTATTTACAAATAGCTTTTCACAAATGCTTCCAAAGTGAAATTAATAGACATTTGGGAAATGTACTTTTAAAATTTACTTTCAAATGGATGCATTGGGAGTTGTAAAAAGCTCAAACCTTTTCAGACATGAATATCTACACTAGTTTTTGATGCTATTTGGATGACAAATGCAGGGCAGTTACATGTATTTATTACCGAAGTAGTAATACATGCTTTCCATATGTAAATTGATGGAGTTGATGTGAGCCAGAGAAGCAATGAAGAAGGGGATCAGAGTTCAGATTTCATTGGAGCAGGTGGTAACAGTGGCTTCCCTTTCATTGAATCCAGGACTTCAAAATCATTGTGGTATCATGTAAAAGGCATTAAATCCTTACGGTTCAGAAACTTGGGGGAGGGGGAAAGATGGAGAGAAGACGTCACTGCAGTGGCATTTTAGAACTGCCTTTTTACAATACAGTAAGCACTCACTATTGCAATAGACTTGCATATTTTGCCGTTATCTTTATTAGAGGCATCCTGATTTCAAATCAGAAAATGGAACACTGGAAAAAATGGGCTGAATAGTGAATTGTCCTGATTTCCTGATGCGATCCCAAGGTGACGTTTAATATGTTTTGGAAACTTGGAAATGTTTTTAAGAATCCTTATTGCAATGCACAATTATAGTAACACCATCACTCAGTCAGCAGCAGACCATTGGTCCATGTAGCCTACAATCCAATTTCCCAAATAATTTTGACACATCCATTTAATCCTTGAAATAACCTGAAGCTTCCATTTTTAAGATTTTGTCAAACTCCTTTATAGTAATATAATACAATATAAATTTATATAGCACCTTTCATGTTGAGAGGATATCCAAGGTGCTAGTAACAGTTTTTACAGATAACTAAAAATATTTTTTATTTATTTGAATAGTGATGCCTTTAAAATTTGATAGGGAGGATGGAGTTAGAACAAAAGGCACATGTCGAATTTTGAAAACAAATCTTAATTCAGTGTAATTTGGGCCTTCACTAACAACTTTTAAGGAATGAGAAAATCAGCAACCCTACTCCTCACAACTCTCCACTATCACGGTCTTCATTCACCCACTCTTTATCTCCCAGGGAAAAGCTCTGCTTAGTGTGTTCCTGAAACCCAAAGAGAATTGAGCAACAATTCCAGTGTATTCATTCACATTTACTCATTATTCATCTGGATTATTAATTGTTGGCACTTTTCATCAGACAGCATTCTCTCTCACTCTACCTTTTGGTTTAGAACATGTATTTTGCATTTAGAACATTCTTTCATCAAGATGGTTAACTGAGGTTTTTCTGGAGTAAATTCAACCCTACAAAAAAATGCCCATGATTAAGTACATCGTTCATATAATTTAGTGAAATAATTGATGGGATTGAAAGATGTCGCCTAGTAAATAAAACATTTCGAAGTAACCACGAATGGAAAATATTGGTGGGGGAAAAGAGTGGATACCAACTTTTACTGTTCCTTCTGCAAATGTGCAGAAATCCAATCTGTTATGAGCCACATGGCTGATTTTGGAGGAAAGTGCTCCTGAGGTGAAATGAGGGAAGAGGAGCTTTGGTCTGTGTGAAATGCCATGTAAACACCAGCCAACAAAATGGAAATTGTTGGGGTTGACTGTCTGTACAATCCTCCCAGAGCCACAGCTCACATTATATACAATAATCAGCCATTGTGGTTGAGTTGCTCCTCCAACTCTTCCACATTTGCGCTGGCATAGGAAATATTACAAAATATCTGCATTTTCCCATGTTAATTGTATCCTCATTCTTAAGTGAAATTTAATGTTTTACTAAATATAGACAGCTAGCCCAATTAGCACCCTGCTTACTTCCCGATTAGCTACATCGGAAGATTGGAGTGATAGATGCAGAAAGTCTGATCCCATCCATCACTAACTGTATCACATCTATTGAAGTGCAACAGATGGCAGATATTCAGCATAGGAACATTAAGCAGGCGTGCTGCTCTACTTCAAACTTTAAAAAAAAGGAATACAAGCGTAATTTTAATTTTGTATAGGTCAGATTGCAAGCAGGATAACAGGAATAGACAAGGTACTCAGCAAAGTGCCAGGCCCTTTCCCACTGTTTATGTGACTCCTAACAACTAGTTACAGTGCTGAGAGACCCAGATAGAGAAGTCACAATGTTCTGGTGATGATAGTCAACCGAGACCAACAGAAATCCAATTGTATGTAATATAATCAAATTTCAACACACAAAGCAAAATGACAATCTTGCAGCTCTTTAAAACAACAGGGCAAATAAAATAATGGGCAACTTCTATTTTCCATCATAAAGTGTACGGCGTAGTTTGAAGTCAATTAATTTATTTAGCTAAAATGGAGTCAAAGGTGTGTTGCCCCATAACTATAAGGAGACTCTTGTGTGTTCAATTGTAAAATCAGAGGCAGAGTTAAAAATACCATCCGTATATGTAGTTTATTCTCACAACAGATTACATTTACACGTGTAAAATAAGTGGGAAGCAGAAGAGAACAGCTATTGTCCTGTAAATCAGCTGCTGAATGTCCTTGTGTACAACTCTAACATAGATCATATTCTATAACAATAAGTGTACATAGTTCTCAGAGGATAGCAGAGAATCAAAAAAAAAATATACTGTATATAAGCCGTCAAAGGCTTGCACAGCTCAGGCTTTTAGCAACATAGTCAATTTTAGACTATCAAACTGGATACAGGGCTATTGATATCAAGCTACATCTGAAATTTCAATTAATGTCTTGTCAACCAAATAACAGCTATTGGAATGCTGGACACAATTAGTTTACTAGAGTCCCAACCTGGATGCCGGGAAGGGGGGAAGGAGGAAAGAGGGAGCTTCTATATCTTGCTCTGTCTGTCCGGTGTGATATATTCGTGCTTATATTACCAGTGTTGCGCAAACATGACCTGGGACCAAATCAAGGACAAAGACTCAAGCTCAGAAGAGGAAAGGTGAACAGACCATTCAGATTTAATTTACACATGAGGATGGTGAATATGTGCAATAGGTTATGTCCTCTCATGATCTATTCACTGAAACAGGACTGGAGTTTAGAAGTCCGAGTACTATTGCTCACTCTTCTCTCTTTCAGCTCTCAAGAATATGTCTGGGGTACAGCAGTCATATTATAATCGTTACTATGTCTATCATCGGAAGAAAGGAATGGTAAATATTTAAAATTTAGCCTTTGAAGCATTTACAATATTGGGGCCCAATTCATGATATTCAAGAAAGGAATGGGGAAGCAATAATTGCCATTTTTGAAAGCTGCCTAAGTCTAGCAAGTGAAACGCCATCTACCAATAGGCTTCTGTTTGATTCACTGGCCTTTTTTTTCCCTTGCCCTTTGGCGCCTTTCAGAAATTGGTGATCCCTTTACCTCGCCTCCCATTTGACCTCTCAGGCTGACAGAGGAGGATCAGAATAACACATCCCATGCCTTTGGTGCAAATATTCTGAAATTAGATGCTGTTCCACTTATATTACCTTGTTTCAATGAGAAGGTTATGTGTTGTGCAAAACAGCGACAATACAAGATTAGTGAACACCAACTACTGTACATACTGTGTACACTGAAAATATTTTTGAAACCTTTTGAGTCCAAGGTAAACATTCCCGTTCGTCTTAATGTCCCCCTTACTTAATAATATAATAATCCTTGAAATTAATATAATGCCTTATTACATCAAAACATCTCAAAGAGGGAAGGTAAACAGACAGTAATTACTGTTAAGGGTAGTGACTGTAATTGTAACAAACACAGCAGCCAATTTGCACACAGCAATGTCCCAGAAATAGCCAGGAGATGAATGACCAACTTAGCTGAATGAATGTTGGCCAGGATACCAGGAGAAACTCCCTTCTCTTTTTGAATAGAATAGGATCTATAACGTTCACATAAACAGGCAGATGGCACCTCAATTTAATGTCTCATCCAAAGAACGGTACCTCTGACAATACAGCGCTCCCCAACACTGCAGTGGAGTGTCAACTACAACCTTAAAGTACCTCACATGGGACTTGAACCCACAACCTTCTGACGCAGAAGAGTGCTACCAGCTGAGCCAGACTGACACCAGTCGAACATTTTTACAGACAATTATTCCAATAGGTCAAAGGGGGAATTGTTCAGGAGCAAATTGATAACGCACAGTACATATCTGAAACATAACAAATCCTATTTAAACTGGCTGTAACACAACAGTACTTTGGCTCATTGATATTATAGTATGAATTTTCCCCCTCACACAATATTGTTTGAATAGCCTTCAAATCAGACTACAGCGATTTAGACATTAATTAACACTAGCTACACTGTGAGAATCTACAGTAAAACATAATGGAACATAATTACCAGGGATATTTCAATATAAAATACAATAAATAAAATAAAAATATTAATATGCATTTATTTTTAAAGTTCACTTGCTGTGCTGCTTAAAATAGCTATATGGCATGCAAAGCAGTAGTGACCGCAATTTGTCTGGAGAGCCACTGCTTGTAATGGATGCATAGATAACAATTTGTAATCTAGTTACAACCAGCTTGTCTATTCATTAAAAAAATAAAAAAAAGGACCGATATTCTTCTACAAGTCTTGCATTTTACAGTAACAAATAAAAGAGAAAAGATATAAAATTCAGGCTTAGATTCCATGTATTTTAACCAAATTGACAAAAATATAAATCAAAAGACAGAACATTTGGTTAAACCCGATCCAAGTATTTTTACACAGTTTTGGCTTTGCTGCGCATCTAACATTTTGAAATGAAATGTCTTGTAAATGCATGACATCCGTTCTTTGCGATCGCCCTTGGTTGTTCACAGCTTTCCTCTGTGCTTGTGGTGTTTTCTGTAGGTGCATAAATCTTCACTGTGCACTTAAATGTTCAGCAGCTGGTAAAACTCAAGAAACCACAGCTACACCTTTACTTGCACCACCCTTCTTCTCCCTTCCTGTCTCCTCCAACCAGAATGCAGAGCAGTATTTTTAATGGGATGTTATGATTTCATTACGCTGTAGAATTACAAAGATGTACATTCCACCCAAATGTACCATAAAATTAAAGAAAGCAAACTAAACAGGTGAACTGCCCTTGAAGCTGAGCAACACCTTTTGAAGTGCTCAAAACAGAAAGAGCGAGACTTGAGAGTTCTTGAGAAACATTAGTAAATATAGTGCACTCAAACATCACAAGCACTAACAATGCTGATCTGTTGCCGGATCATAAAGTAAGTGTACATTAATTCTTTGGGTTCATTCCCACTTGTCACGAGTCAACTGGGTATGTGCTCACAGTCCCACTTATAAGACCCTCTTTTGACTCCATTGCCCCATTTCCACACTAATGTATTATGGCTCTCAATGCACCAATAACAGTGGTTTTAACATTTTCACAACATTCAATGAGATCCCGCTTGTCCCTTTTGCTAGTCTAGATGCAGTCTCCCAGTGCATTAAATGGGTACCATACTAAATGAGTTTACCATTTTTCTCTTCCTTAGCTTTTTTTAGTTATTTTTACTTCAACTCAAATCTTAACCCTTATTTGAAATTAAAAATGTACAGGGAGATTTGAACTGCTAGTTTAGTGACAGCATTTGCATTATTGCTCAATCTAAGCAAAGAATTTAGATCACTAGTTCTATTAACATAGCAAAATATCCGCTTGTTTTTAAGGTCAGGTTGCATCCTTGAGATAACTGACATGTAGAATTCAACTTGGTCCATTTTTTTTAACCCGAGTACTTTAGTAAGACAAGCGCCGAATGTAACTTTGATTAAAGTCTCCGGTTTGCAGATTTTCAACCCTCGCTTTTTCCACTCCGCAACCCTTACCCAACAACACATCCCAAAGCCGAAGCTGACCGCTGGCATTCTGATCATAAAATAAAGCTAACACCAAGTGTGGGGAGAGACTCCGCCTTGGGTCTAGATTTACTGCCTTTACCATTTACACTATTTAGAGAGCATTTTAGAATGTCCAGAGTTCGGCAAATTGTTGGATTCAGTCTCAAATTTACAATAGTCTTTCTCTAGTTCTTCCAAAAAAACTGGCTTCAAATTGAAGTCAGTAGAGATATTTGCTAAATTCTAGATGCTCTAAAATGCTTCAGTAAACTGCTGATAACCTGATCCCAGCTTAAGTTGTCACTACCACTTAAGTCATCGTGCTGTCAATATCCCGGACAGATTTATTTACATACAGTATTTATATACGCCTAACTCCCCACTTTGAATAACTCATGACCTTTGGAGTGCCGAGTTATCAGGAGTTTATTATACTTAAATAGAGTCGATCTAGACCGAGGTGAAATTTATTTCGAAAGGAGTATGTTTTAAATAGAAGTAGACCAAAAAAATCATTCCCCAAAGCAATGGAATAGACACAAGTATCTGGGCACTTTCTCAAAAGGTAAGAACGTGGATTTCATCAAAGAATGGTTGAACCGATGAATAAAGAGATCCAAGTGAAGCCAACAATTAAAGAGCAAACATTTCAAGCAGCTTCTAAAAAACAGTCACAAGTCGTAACTCCAACAGTATGGGCTTATCATGAGCGAGTGTATTATATTAGAGGGAATATGTATGTCTTATGCTAGAGGGCAATGATAATGTTTATAAAGCTTGTCATAACCAGTTAGAGACATGCATCCACCTTTCAATATTAATCTGAATTGTTTTAGTCAGTAAGTGCTCCGCAAGCAGGAAGCAGAGTAACAGAAGGGTCTTATAAGTCAGATACACATAATCACATTGACTGCAACGACCAAAAGGATAACAATGACAAAAAATAAGCAGCCCTATTACAGTCTAAGCACCACTCACTACATTGCACCAGTGTTAGTGACAGAAAAAGTGCACTAGTAAATACTTCCGATTTGAGCTTGGTTGTGAGATGTCCAGCTTTTAGTAGACAGCAAGATGAATTGCTTGGGCACCATTTAGTCCAGGGCTTATAGAAATTCCAGACACCTTCCATCAGTTAGTGAACTGAAACGATGATAGCAGAAAGTTATTCATGCGCCTCCCGATACCACGTCATGATGAAGAATGAGATAACATGCTCGTCTTACATTTATTCTGACAATAAACAATATATGTTGAAGACAAGAGGTTCAGCATATATAACTGGAAGGCTCAACATCCGCATGGATCATGAAGTGTTATCTCAGTTATTACTAGACTCTAGTGTTTAAAGAGATCTTTCCAGATCCTCTTCAAGGCGATTCAGATACTGGTTGCTTTTGTTTCAAAGTGTCAATGAGAGACAAAACACCACGTTTTACACTGGTCGTGACCCGTCTTGTCACAGAGTCTGTTGGAGGACCAGAAGAACACATCCTTGGCGGGGGAGGTCTGGCCACTAAACACTTCTGGTACCGAAGCTGTAATAAAATGAGATTAAATACTGTTATGTTTTCTAGATATCGTTCCCACCAATAAATCATGCACTTCTCAGCTTTCAAAAAATTCCAAAAATAAAATCCTTACAAATGTTCACATTTTAAGAATAAGAAATTAAACCCACAAAATAATTAACATGCAATAGTTCCTCGGTTTGATAGCTGTAGCTGCAGGGTATAAAGATAGTCCAGTTTGCAGCAGGCTGAATGGTCAAATACAAACAGACCGAAAAGTAACCGACAGCAAAATTCCTATTTAATTACAAAATTGCTATAAATTTTTCAATGAAAGTCAGCATTATGCTGGTGTCTATCCTAGACAAGACAAGTTTTGTGACAATCAGCAGTCAGTCTTGCAGTATCTAGGTCAGCAGTCTAAAAGCGGCACATTAAGAATTCTCTGTCTAACGTGGGAACATTTCAATATGTCGAACAGATCCCATTACCATCAGAAGCTTTGGTGAATCTTAAATAGTGATGTTCATGTCGGAAAACGTCTCAAGTGCTTTATAACAACTGGCACTTATATAGAGATGGGAGTGGGAGACTGAGCAAAGTAGGAGATTGGGGGAGGGAGGGGGTAAGTGGGAGATGACCAAAGGCACAAAGAGGCTTTTCATTGGGTTTTGAAAGCAATGAGGGAGAGTTTGAGGCGGAGGGATTTAGGAAGAATTCTAAAGAGTAGGGGCAACAGGTCTGAAGGCTCATCTGATGATGATGAGGCAGAGGGGGTGGAGCACATGGATGGGTCCTGAGTTGGCAGAGTGGAGGAAGTAGATAGGAGAGTAGGACTGGTGAAGATCACAGTAAGGGCATGGGGGCATTTTAAAGTTAAAACAAGAAGTAAAGCTTTGTTCAGAGGGTACACACCATACATGCTGCCTGAACAGCCTCAGATACGTTTCCTGCATTTGGCTCACACCAGAACACGTGACTCTCATAGCGCTGGTTCCCTGTGTCCATAATGAAGGCGAACGAGTGGATATCCTTCCCCACTCCGATGAAAGACAGAAAACGGACTCGGCACTCCAACAAAACCTCATCTTCATTCTGCTCAAAGTTTAATAAAGCGAAAGGAATTAGTTATAATGTGAGCAATATAACATATAGGAGATCAAATTAATTTTGTGAAGGTGTTCAGACATTGCACCAACTCAACATTTGAAGAATTGGAAGAGAATGGACTTCTTTACCTTCCAATAGCAGAGAATCATAGAAAATGTACAGCACTAAAGGAAGACATTAACTCCAGCATGTCTGTACTGGCGCAAGCTCCACACTGATTCTAATCCCATTCCCTTTCAATAGTATTTGGCAATTTTCCCTTGAAGTGTGGTTGAGAATTGCCATTGAACAGCCAATACAGCACATTTCACATTCCAACAACTCTGCAAACAATATTCCAACCTGTCCCTTTCTCCTTCATAGAGACTTAAATCACCAAAATAGCAAATTGGAGTCAATGACACAGAAAGAGTTAAGCCAGTCACCAGTGAGCCCCTCATTACATTATTGCCTCAGACAGTCCTATCTGAAAACCTGATCAAATGGTAATCTGCCGATAATGTTCTCTGGGATGAAAAATGTTCATATGAAAAGAAAAGTACAGAATAATGAGGGCACTGGGTGTCTGACACTTGAGAAAACTCATTGCCATACTAAAGTGTATCTAGAGCAGATCAGACTGAGAGTTCCACACGTGTATGCCATCTATATATGGAAATGTCCCTGTATCTGGATGGAATGAACACTCTCTCCGTGGAGGGACATACCCTGCTTATCTAGTTCTGGAGACCTAGGCTTGGGGACCTTTGGAATACTGCTGTAGTTCAACCAGCCCAAACCACAAAGCTGCACTATTGAAAGTACAAACAATGCTCTACAATACAACTTACTATAAAGGGAAACAAACAAGCATTCAAAAAAAGTGGTCTGTAAAATAGCACTTTCATTTCATTTACTGTATCAAGGTGTCACTTCCTAAAGCAGTTCACACAATGAGGTAATTTGAAGTGTAGTGACTGCTGCAGCACCAGGATTGACATCACCTGTTAGGTGGTGAGGGGTAGCTCAGTTTCTAATTCAGTGTTGTCAACGTCTCATGGCTTTAGGTTGCATTAACATCATCTCAGTGGTAATGTCTGGACACTGTCCTGAGGCCACTACAGTCAAATTTGACAAACAAATACATTTGATCAAGTTTGATTTCAGAAACCACAACAAACTAAAAGGCCCTCTTGCACAGCCTATAGCAACGTGAGGGTACAGGCTCAATCTCACACCCTAAAGTCTGATACATGGAGAGTGTCAGGCTGAATATATATTGTTTGCTGATATCCAAATGTGAGTCACACTGACCGATGGGAACTATGCACTGACTCACCAGTTGTCTGGTTCTGTCGGAGTTCTTATAATCCAACGAAAGGTACAAATCCTGAGTGAATCCTGAGCCAATGCAGGTTGCAATTCACACACTTCAGAGCCAACACAGCACAGCTGTCAAGACCACTGTCAGGAGCAGTGATCTCAGGAGGTGGTGGGTGGAGGGAAGTAAGGCATCCTTTTCCTTCTCCACCAGGGGGAGCCCTCCCTGGTCCTTCCTCACGTGCTCTGCTCTGGCAATCAGCTTGAAGCGGAGGTGATGGAGACTTCAGCCTCCTTCCTTCCTTCCTCTCAGCTGCTGACAGAACAAGACCCCAGGAGACGAAGGGAACCCAGTGAAAAAGAGGACATACAAACACAGACAAAAATGTTACCACTTACCTTCTGTCTTATCACTGTAACAGTGGCATCAGCAACGTTCATGATGACGGTTAGCCAGTCTGCTTTGTTAGTTGTGGCCAGTAAACTGTCTATTGCCCCGTTCAGTATTTCTATACCTACAGATCAAGTAAAATGGAAGAATTAGCGGGCAACATTCTCTTACTTTTATCTCATTTGGTTTTCTTTCCCTTTATGGCACATTATTATACCAAATTATTATTGCATTAACTTGTTCTTATTCTGAGTAATGGCAACAGCAATATGAAGTCAAATAGGCAATGTAACTAGTACTCTGTCCACCCAAGGCATCAAGGAGACAACTTACCTAGTGGCTTGGCCACAGGTAACATGCCCAGGTACTGAACATGAAACTTTTGTACCAGTTCCGTCTTTGGTGTTGGGAAATCTACTGCATAGCATGAAAGAAAAATTAAGACACGTCAAAATTAACTTTACTGCGCTGCAAACTTTGAACAATATGTTAACAATAACCATCATATTACAATTAGGGATATCAACTCAACAGAATCATAGAAATGAATAATATAGTAGGAGGCCATTTGACTCATTATTTTGTGTCAGTGTTTGCACTTCCAAAAAGCCACCCACCCTAATCCCAATTCTCTGCTCTTTCCCTATACCCTCCAATATTCCTCCTCTGCATGTTCTTGTCCAAGTCTGCTCTAAAACCACTTCTGAACCTCTCTAACTCCCCAAATCACAATGTTGATTTGCGCTGTCTTGTCCTTGAGTTCCCTCCCAGCAGAAAGTTTGTCGTGATTAATTCCCTCAAACCCTTTTATTAGCTTAAACACCTTGGATCATATAACTAAATTGAAGACACCCGTAGAGCTGGAACTACATTTCTGGATGTCGTTTGATGATAAAATTCAGATGTCACCCTGCCTCAGTTGGTTGCATTCAGCTGATTGTTTATTCCTGCCCACATTGGAAATTTGAACTCATATAGTCAAGGCTGACACATTGGTGTCAAAGAAGTTGACTCCTGACAGTGCTAGGGGTGTGCTGAATTTTTGGAGGTGTGTCCTTCAGATGAGATGTTAAACCAAGGTCCCACTGCCTGTTCAGATGGACATTAAAGATCCCATAGCACTATTTGAAAAGAAATGAGAGGCCTGGTCAACTGGATAAAATTAGTGATTCACTTCATGTAAGGACACTTCATTGTGGGAGATGCTGTCTGCAAACTGGCTTGTCTATAAAATGTGTTTGTCTATAAAATACACAGTTACTACACTTTGCAGTATACCCTGTGAGGTGATTTGATATGTCCTCTCAACCCGAAAAGGTGCTAAATCAAATGTAAGTTTTTTTAAATTATTATAATACATTGGACATCAGCTTTTATATCATGTAGGCCATGACATAACAGTCAATAGATTTTGTGTTTTTCAATCAATATTTTTCGAACCATTGATCATCCATTATTATTATTATTAATGATAATTAATATCATCATTAACTAAGAATGCACCAGGAATATTGAAACTATCGAGTACTCACTAAGGGTCTGTGGAATAATTTGTGTCAATTACGTGGACTCCCGACATGTTTCTCAAAAGCCACACCAGTGCTTTTGTTTTTAAAAAATCCTTTTAATTCTACTTCTGGCCACATCTGAATGAACTGGAAGCCACATCGAGCCGTGAAGCTGTATTTTATTATTGCAACCATCACTCTGTGAAAGGCAGTCGATGCAGTTGATGAAAATACGCACTTAAATATTTGACTGTACAACTTCACTTTGACATCCTGCAATATTTAAGTGCAGTGACAACTTTAGAAATTCATTCTTAATTTTAAGATGTAAACCTGATTTGACTTTCATATCCTGTCATCAGTCAATCTAGTTCACCCCACATAAAAAAGAGATCTGAGACTATAGTTAACTATGGTTAACACCACAGGTAAATGAGGACCGAGATAAGAGTGTGGCCTTACTTCTATCAAGCAAGATGCATCTCAACAACAACTTGCATTTATATAGCGCCCTTCATGCCGCACGGCATCTCGGAGTGCTTCCGAGACGTGAGCCAACTGAGTGGCCACCATTCTGAAACGTGCCACACCAAGGACAATGAACAGCCCTGAGTAGAAGATATAGCAACATTTGGAGCCAGGGAGAACTTCCAAGCCCGTGACAAGCCCGTGACAAGCCCAACTAAAGTTGGAAAACAAGTCAATTTCTAAACTGGAAAATGTCCACTGTGATACAGTGTCAATGATAGCTAAAGAAGGCAGTGCTGCTGTTTCTGGAGGTGAGTATAAGAAACTGAAGCCCATTGCAGGTGTGGGCTGAAGTCAAACATTCATTAACTCAACAAAAGACACAAGGTGACAATTGGAAACTGGGTCATAGTGGTTTGAAACACACTCGAGACTGGGGAATCTGTGCTAAAATAATCAATTTGAGAACTTTTCTGACTGTGAAAGAAACACTGTGACAGCCAGCAAATGGAGGAGGAAGAACAAAATGTGGTGTTGAGTGGTGGTTCATACACAGTATAGGCTTGGAAATGGAGCCGGGTGGAGGGAAAGAATCATGTGGCTGTTGTGATTGAAGCTTGTAAAGGAGATGTTCCTGTGGGCCTTTCTGTGAGGAGGTGACAGTAACCTGCTGTCTGTGCAGGACAAATTAATAAAGAAGAACATGCAGTTGTGGCGAGCCACACAACTGAAGCACTAACTAATGCTACACTGACCTCACATGTTAAAGCTACTCTTCTGTATTTATAAATCAGGTATGGAGCTACAATCTCATCCTAGCTTCTTAACCATTACTCTCATATCCAATTTAGGGTTGATGGACCTGTGAAGTCCATCTTTCTCAGGAGGATTTTCAAAGTGGTGGCTGAACATGGAAACAACACTCACTTATCCTGAAAGTAGATGGTGTCAGACTGAGATTCTAACACTACTGATACGATGCATTGTTATGCAATACTTGATATTAAAGCTTTGAGGGACAACATTTCATCTAAATTTAGGCTACAAGACTGTTTTGTCTTAAAAACTAAGAGCATGCAGAATTGTGGAAAATTCTTAAATCTTATATATTGATAATCCTTTAATTTGATATATTGCCTTATCAGGTTGTTGAGACGTCTCAAAATGCTTCACAGGATATCCTGTAAAGTGGATTGGCTGTATATTTAGCTTGAAAGCAGGTTTTCTGAAGTTCTTAAAAATACCAGATTGTAAATTAAGATTGAATTTTAGAACTTTACACAATTTGGGGCCTCAATTGTATAAAATATGATCACAGCAATTGAAAACTATAGACAAACTGAAGGTGTCTCACTTATGTCTCATTTTCATTTGCTTTACTTTCGTCATGGGATATATAAATTTAAGACATGTCAAAATGAGCGGCCTCAAAGAGGTTTATTTTTAAAATTCTCAACACATTGTGCATCCAGCTGATGTTATCGAAGCATTACCTTGCAGAGGAACCTCAAGGTTTACACTGACTCGCTCCTGGGAGACGCTGCAAGCCACAGCTTTGGCAGTCCTCCGTTCCGCCATAATCTGCAGAAATTGAATAATAATGTGATTATTATTCAAATGTTGAAACACAATAAAGATATTGCTTTATATTTATGGGTCCTGATACCCAAGCTGAATGGGGCTTGTTGTGAGACAGATCAAGATCAGACAACCTGTCCAATGCAGTATGAACAATAAATCTTTGAATACTTACAGTACACCAATATCAAATAGTATTCTGTCTGTTAGGTAGCTCAATGCCTCTTGCTCTTTGCTTCAAAGCAAAAGTGTTTTGTTGGCAGTGCTCAACCTTTATGTACTGACATTGCTCTTAATACCCAAGTGAGATGCCCAAAGATGGAAAAAGAGCAACACCAAAAGTGTAAGCAAGATAATTAACACAAGATGAAAAATGTCCTTCACATAATACTATTTCTTCCCTTTTCAGTAATCTTGTAGAGGAACATATGGGTCAGAAATTTCACCAGCCGCTTTTGTTAATTGAGCAGAATTCAAAATGTTTTATTCCTATTTTACATGTAAACATTACTGAGGCTCTTTTTAAACCAGTGATTTATCATTCCAGAACTTGGCAACATGATGGAGAAAATTCAAATGTTTCTTCCTGTTAGACAGATGAAACTCTTAAATTGACTATTATGCTGATGTACTGCTGTGCATGTTGTCTATAATGGAAAATTACTGAACACTTGTACTGATGTACCTTTAAGTGAAATTTTGCTAATAACTTTTGTAAATTGCTAGGCAATGTTAATGAGGAAGGTCTTTTCCTTATCCAATGTCCTTGGTGTGTCTAGCATGGTTATGAAGAAAAACGGATGCGCTAACAGACGACCTTTGTTATGTGAGATGTAAGACAAAGAACAGGTATCTGTGATAACTAGGTCACCCAGCAGCTATAGTATAATAGCTAACATTGAAGAAAGGCTAATTTACAAATGTAGTAAACAAGTTGGGTCTAAATGTAGCTGAAAGTAACTGTTGTATTTAGAACAGACCTGGGAAGAAAGCACAGAACCCACTATGCATCTGTTCTCCAGATTAGGTAACTTTGTCTTTTCTGTAGCTTTGCACTGTCCATAGTAAAGAATAATTGAATTAAACTGTTGTTGTGAGCTTGATTATCTGGTGTCCAAAACCAACATTCCTGAAAAGATTTTTTTTTATTGCAATACTCTCCACCCCCAAACTTTAAGAACTACAAAAGAGGAAGTTCACCAGCACTTGGCACAAAGGACAGCTTCTAGGACATCACAGTAACTGCTTTCTTTGTGAGTCTTAGAATCTGTAAATGGCCGCTCAGAGAAAATGTCAACAAACTCACTTTGACTTCCAGTAAGTACCAACAACAAATTACATTTGTATAACTCCTTTCAGGTCAGGACGATGTCCCGAGGCGCTGGACAGTCAAGGAGTTGCACCCGTATTTGGGGTTTGGGATCAGGAGAGGTGGAGGGCAGGGAGGGAAGGGGTAGGAGTGTGTCCAAAGGTGCAGTCGAAGAGGAGGGTCTTCAAACGGGCCTTGAAGGAAGCAAGGGAGGAGGCGAGGCGAAGGGACGATGGGATGGAGTTCCAAAGGGGGAGGGCAGGCCAGAGTCCACTGAGCAGAGGGAGCGGACAGGTTGGTGTGGGAACCCAGATGTAACATCTCATAGTTACAACAATAAGTTAATGTGTATTGTAATGGAACTTTGCACTGACCGAAGCCTCTCTGGAAAATATCCTAAAATTTCAGTGAAAGCGATGTAAAATTGTATGAAAGAAGGTTGATAAATTCCACTTTGCCACAAAATTATTTTTGCTGCAAAATACTAAGCAGTAGTCATAGACCCAAGAATGATGAAATAAAAAGCTGTAAACACTGAAAAAATTAATTAAAACAGGAAATGCTGGGATGACTAGCATCTGAAAGAAAAAGGTAGATTAACCTCTTGAGTTTTAGCTTCAGACAGGGAGCCCTGCCTGTCAGCTGACTTGAAACCAACACGTTTTGAGTTTGATTCAACCTTCGATCTTTCAAGGTTGGAGTAAATGGTAACTCTTTGGGAGAGACATCAGGAAACCCAAGTCAGGTCAACATCGATGCAAGGCTGAGCATTTAAGACTTGAAAGTGCAGGCATTTCCTCAGTACGTAAGTGCTTTGAATTTGACAGGGCCAGTACAGATAAGCTGTGCGGAGCCAAGTCAGAAGAGTTCAGCCTCTGAAACGTTAACTATCCTTCCCTTTCAGGCACTGTCTTGTTTCTAATTTTTGATCACGATAGCAACGCAAAAAAAAAGCATATTCCCATACAGACCAGAAACAGTATTTATAATTTGTTCAGCTTCCTTGCAGACACAGCACAGACGAGAAGGAAGGTATTGCAAGGACTATATTACTTAATACTGCAAAAATAAGCAAAAATATTGACCTGAAGTGTGGGGCTAATTTCTCATTCAAACAGATCTTTAAGGCAATATTTGCGCATTGGGTTTTACATTGAATGCATCTGAGAACAATTCCACTTGCAAATAATAAGGACGAACACTCACAGAGCAGGGAAATGAATTATTTTTACTGTCAATCATATTAGCACTGTTTGGTCTACAAATTTACATGTTGCCATCATTTACTTTAGAATCAAACTATTCTTTCATAACTCTCTCTCCAAAGCCTCCTACCCATCCTTTCCCTCTATGTTCTCAAATAGCTGCTGAAGACCTACATAATTGATACATAGACATGGATAAAACTCTCCTTGCTAATGAAGACAGTTTTATACCATTCAGCCAATGGGGAGAGTGTAATGTTTCAGATGGCACTGTTTGCCTTCTTTTCTTCCTCCTTCAGATACAACTTTTTCTCTTAAACATTCATAACTGTTAAGAATACCCACCCCCCCCCACCCCCGTTCCCGCTCAGCCTATGTAAGGTGCTTTGAGACCTTCTCCTAATGTGACAGGCACTAAATAAGCAAATTGTTCTTATATAATTGTTCCTGGCATATTCAAAATTGTTTTCTCTTTCTTCAATTTTAATACTTTGTGAGACATTGCTGCTGCTGTGTTTCACTACATTCTGCACCATTTTATTATTTATTTTCAGATCATCATCCCACTCTTTCATATGGCATGATAAGCCAATAATCAAATACAAGTGTTATTATATAACAAGCAGTTATTATTATTACTATCATAATAGTGTCGGAAGCCCACATTTTTCCTAATGCGAGTTGACAGATATAGGAGACCTAATTACAGCATTCATTTTTGAAGCCCATTTCTAGAGCCGTAAACCAACACAAATAACATTCTTCAACCCTGACAAGAGGCATTGACTCAATTGTAACCAAGGCTGTGTGCAACAGAATTGTTCAAATAGCACTGGTCAGGTAATTAAACTGAAGAAGTGCATAAGATTTAAAGACATGGTCAAGTCATGAAGCATATCAGTGTTGAGCATTGTGTGCATGCTGAGTACTGAGGTTGTCATGAATGATCATTTCAGCAGAAGAGACGTTAAGAGCTGATTGATGTGATTGTGTTGAACAAGTTAATATAAAATTATAGAAACACTGACATGAATGAAATCATTTTCTAATGTCAAGTGTTATGAGATATTCTTGAATTACGAGAGTTTGTCTGAAATACTTGAGCCCTAGACCATTCATGTTATTGAATTATTGCCCCACACCTAATGACATGAATCTATTGATCTCTAAAACATCCATCTCCTTTTTAATGAAGACAGATGAAACCATTCAGCCAATGTGGAAAGTGCGATGTTTCAGATGGCATTGCTTACCTCCTTTGTTCCTCCTTTGGATACAACTTTTTCCCTGAAACATTCATAAAGTTAAGAGTGTACTTTGGGTGCCACACACCTAGCCTTCCCAGGAGGGTTCTTTTCAGAGCTCAATGCCTCAACCCAGCAAAAGATCAGTCTGTGACAGTTACAGTGCAGATAAAAGCAGCAGACACACATAGGGGTAGGAATTCTACCTGGATCTAGACTCAATCTATTTTCTTAGCATTGTAGAGCACATAGAAATCGGCAAATTCTTAATGTACAGTCTTAATTTTGAACCCAGAAATGATGAGCAATACATTAACATACAGAATTGCAGCAAACATTAAGATTTCAGGTACTTGAATGACAGTTTACACAGGCAGCAACAGTGAAAATATCAAGTCTAATACAATAAAGATCCCCCAGAAGTTGGTCACTTTAACACATAAACTGGCTGGTGTACAAGGAACAAATGGGCTGGCTGAGTGCATGTCCAGTAATGGGATCGACACTGCCACTGTGTTACATCCAAATTTGCACTATAACGACATACGTTACAACGGAGCTGCACTGTACAATTATTTAAATTTTAGATTCAGGGAGTTTAAAGCTAAGACCAAATTCAGCAATTTGCTAAATTCTTCATGCTAAGAAAATAAGAATAAATCTAGACCAGTGGGGATTTCTCCCCAAAGGTTGTGATGAAAAATAGGTAGAATCCTTGTACTGAAAAAGGCTGAGAATATTTTACGAGCTCAGTTATGCTCGAAGCATCAGGCTATTATTCATCAGTAGCTAGCAACTAAAGTACATTGTACCCTTCCTCTCACCTTGGAACAGATTTCGTGAAGACTGGTTGCGATGGCTTTCGCTGGTGTATCACACCGGAACACATGACATTTTAGGATTCGTGTATCTTTATCTCTTGCAACATAGGCAAAATCCCTGCATAAACAAGAACACAAGCCATTAGTTAGTCCACGTCCCTGCAATTATTTTCCAATCCATCTTTGGTGCCATTTTCACTAGAAGATCAGGATTGATCTTAAACGAGTGCCATGCATTGATGCATTAATGAGTAAAGTATCATTTAACAGATGATTTGTGCATTGGAATCAAATAATAATAATCCTTGCATTTGATATAGCGCTTTTCACGTCGGGAGGACGTCCCAAAGCGCTTCACAGAACACACTGTAAAGTGAATTGACTGTATATTTGTGGGCGAACGCGGCAGCCAATTGCGCACAGCAATGTCCCACAAACAGTCGTGGATTGAAAATGACCAATTTATTATTGTTTTTGGTTTTGGAGGATTATTATTAGGCTCTGTGTGGAGTAAGGAATCTTGCCCAAGGTTTCGCCCTCTGCCTGGAATTGAACTCAGGTCTCTCACTTGCAAAGCGAGTGCTCTAACCACTGAGCTACAGGACTCCACAAAGGGTAGAGGGAGGATTTATTGATTTATTTTGGGGGGAAAAAATTAACAGATTAAACCAGCAACTAAAGGTAACCAAATTAGAAATCAGTAATTCAATTTCAGGAAGCAGGTTCCCAACAAACTCAAGATGGGCTCTTGCATTCAGAGAGCCGTTGAATATCTTAATTGGATTACCATGTTCTAAAGCTCACAGATATGTTGGTTGAAAGGCAATTGATGGCTTAAAGTATTCCTTGAACCATTTTTCAGTTTCGGGAGGCAGAAAAGGGAGGCAGGCACAACATCGGCCAGTATCATATACACAAGTGACACACAATGCATTTTTATGCAATTCGCAGGATGGCGTTGTGCATTTTTAAACAAGAAGACCGGTCACAGGCTTTTGCATCAAATCAATTCACTTTACAGTATATTCTGTGAAGATCTTTGAGACATCTAGAAGACATGATAAGGCGCTATATCAAATGCAAGGATTATTATTTATTATTAAGGTGCAACCTCTCTCATTGCCGGATGATAAATTAATATTTGTTTTTATTCATCTCGGGATATTGAGGTGGGGCGTGAGGGAGAGGAAAGAGTGAAGCTGTCTGGGCTAACATTTATTGACTATCCCTAGTTATCCTGGTGGTGGTGATGGGTTTTCCCTTTAAATACTGCAGTGCTGGGATGATGGTGATCCCACATGGTGTTGAGGAGGAGTTCTGAGATTGTAGATGAAGGGCTGGAGATATATATCGAAGTCAGGATGACAAGTGACTTGGAAGCACAATATAAATTGATTCAATTCCACACACTACACATAAAATAAAGATTGAAGCACCTTCACACACTACACAGCAAAATACACTCAAAACACGCTCCATTGTCGTTATTGCAATAGTTAATTTTTCGGGTCGCTCACTTTTTTTGCCTCCTGTAATAATTCACGTCACAGGTTACAGGTCTAATATTCCTTCAGATTCCACCTCGTGTGACAACTTGAAAAGGGATTTGTAACATGGCATTCTGATGCTAATAATATGACTGTGTAGAAGATTATGAATTTTCTTTATGGCTTTAATGCAAGGATTCAGGAGCAGATGTACAAGATAAACTACTTTTTTTATTCTTGCAGAACATGTCCTATGAACCCTTCTGCTGTTACACCACAGGTTGATTGTTAGAAAGCTCTTGTGATGAGATTTTCCTCAATCAGTTTGCCCCTTCTCAAGAAAATTGGAGATCACTGCAAACGTCAGCAAGATACCATCTATCAAACTTCCAGCTGAACATCATTTTTATGTAAAGTTAATAACAAAAACTGGTTAACCAAATGTAGCTGAATTGGCAAAAGAACTCTGAACAGCACCACAATCTTGTGGAGTCGATTGGCGGATCGCTTTTCCGGGAATAATAATCCCTCAAAAAAAATGTGGTCACTTAATCCATGACTGTTGTGGGACACTGCTGTGCACAATTGGCTGCCACGTTTCGCCCACAAATATACAGTCACTTCACTTTACAGTATATTCTGTGAAGCGCTTTGAGACGCCTAGAAGACGTGAAAAGCGCTATTTCAATTGCAAGGATTATTTATTATATGGAAGCTGGCAAACATCGGTTTCATAACTACAGAGGCATAAAACTGGAGGCTTTGTGGTGAGTGTGACATTCACAGGAATTCCAGCCGTTCTACCACCTATGTGAAATTGGAACATGTAGTAGACTTCTCTGCTGTGGTTTGGAGCAGTACAGAAAGCAAGCAGGAGTGTGTATGTGTGATCAGAAACAAGAGGATGTGGAGGGGATATTCTCATTGGCAAGTAAATATACAGGTCGCAGCTGCTGTGCGAGTCTGTTGGTCAATAATAATGACTTTCACACTGCCCAGATCATTGATAACAACTCACATTTATACAGTGATTCACATACAGGAACAGCTCAAATCACACGAGCAGCAGGCCATCCAGGAATCTACAGCCTGTCTCCTGTCCTCCATCAGGCTCAATGAACCCATCACCACAATCCTCACTCCTCTCCACAGGCTCCCCATCCCCCACCGGATTCATTTGAGATCCTCAACCTCATGTTCAAATCCCTCCATGTCCTCGCCCCATCCTACCTCTGAAACTTCCTACAATCATAACAACATGGACACTCCTTGGCCAGCTACCAGTGGCTTACTTGTGTGAATCATTTGAGACATCTTCCTGAAATTAAAAGCACTGTATAAAAACAAACTGCTGTTGGTGCACACCATGCAGCGCATTGACAGGTTTAAAGATATTGATCCAAGGCATGGTTGTAGAGACCCATTATTTATAGATTTTGAAGGCAGGGAGATGTAAGGTGAATAGTAAATTTACTGCCCAGCTATGCACTCTTCATATCAAAGTTGAAGCAGTGCGATATGTTAAATTTAGTAACAGTCGTTAGCCATTGTCACCTGGGTACTAGGTTTCTAGAGCATAACCGACAACCTTTTTCATTCTGTGGCATTTTTATAGTGGGAACAGGACATATGAATTCCCGATGTGTGAGCTGTCTGCTCTGAAAACACAGAGGTGGAGGTTTCCCATGGTTTAGAATTCACCTCTCTAACCTGCTTTCAAAACTCTTCTAAAAACCTACCTCTTAACCCTTGCGTTCAATCACTTTCTCCTTACCCTCCTTTTCGTTCCAACTTGCTGAGTGTCTGAAACTGTTCATGTAATTCACTTTGAGATGTTACTCTATGTGGAAGACTATATAAGTGCAAGTTGCTGTTGGTTGAAACTGCAGGCCTGTCGTTGCTGCTAATGTCACCAAAGGAGCCTCTGGTAAAGTCATATGATGCTTTCAAAGGTATGCTTATTGTGTGCCAATTAAAGGGACCCTACAGACTGGGGAGCATGCACATTTAAGTGAAAATCATTAAGTCATTAATTTTTATACAGTATATAAAAAAATGAAATGCAAGTTCTATGAATCATGTTTGCACCTTTCCTTCAGATTTCTAAACACCAAAAACTCTGACTGGTTTAACTTTAAGGCAACAATTGGGAAGAGTTACTTATCAATTGTTACTGTCCAGTGATATAAATTGTAGGCTAGATACCAGATCCACACCATCAATACACCACAACAGGCATTCTTGGCTATGATCATTGTTTGGCAAAGTATTTTTATTTTCAGTGAATGCTGTGCCTACAAACCACACTTGGTACCAAGCAAAGTCCTGAGACTATTTAACAATTAATTCAAATGCAAATTAGATAGATTTCTTTTAGAAAATAATATTTGGGGATACAGTATATGAGTAATTTGAGACATGAAATATAGTAAGTGAGGTATGTTTGAAAGAACTAAGGTCTAAGGTTCCCAAAGCATTCCACTGTGTTGGTAGTCTGATCCATAAGGGATTAATTGTTATCAACATCTCCATTTTTGTAGCAAGCGACTACCAGGATGGTAGAATGCAGACTTGATGGACCTTGGTCTTTTTTCGTCTAACAATTCCTATGTTCCTAATATTCCTATGTTCAATAAGTTACAGAACTGGTTCAATAATAATGTATTAGTTCAGAGTTTCTGTAAGCCTTTTTTGATCACATACCAACATGGGAGTGTACAGGTTTACCCACTAATGAATGCCCATTATTGTATGTTCAGTATCGAGTTTGCATTGAACTGAAAGCACCAGAGATTCAGTCTATTAACTAATTATTTGGGAACTACTCTTCCATTCTACACAAATAAATGACTTCTGGCTCCTGCAATGATCAACTGATTTATGCTGGATCATACGCTGTTTTAACAGCAGCTAAAAGCTATCAGGTTTACTGTTCTAAGCTATTACTGTTAATTGAATATTTTTCCTGACCCATTCTATACACAAGGGATATGTAGCACACAATGATTGCATGCATTCTGCTACTCAGTGCAATTTATGTGATGTTTCTGTATTTATACCATCAAGCCTCAGTTACAGATATTCAATACCACATCTAACTGAGAGAAAGTCCTTTCACTGTTTCCTTCACATTAATCCCGTCAGTATCCTGGTAATTATTTTTACCCACAAACTTCATTCCTTGTCAAAGATGTGGCTAAGAGGACAGAACAGCTTAAGTTAAACACAGTGGATTTTTAAAAATACATATAATTATTTTTTGAAAAAGATTAGTTAATGCCTATTGTTTCTCCTCCGCTACTGCAAACAAGGATTGTTTGCTGGGGTTGGGTTCTATAAGTGGAAAAGTTTTCAGGTAATGCATTTTAAAAAAGCATTTATATATTTTTGAAAATCCACTGTTTCAATAAAACTGAACATAATGTAAATGTTTAAATGATAACTTATAGACTTAAGATGTTCTGATAATTGATTCACACTCTAGGTTGATACTCTGATGCACTGATGGCAGAGGGAGGGTGCTCTTCAGTTATTGGAGACGCCGCCCTTTGAATAAGACATTAAACCAAGGTCCTGTCTGCTTGTTCAGCTGGACCTTAAACATCCCATGATCTATTCGAAAAGAGAAGGCCATTTCTCCTAGAGTTCTAGCTGACAATCCCACAAATAAAATTGGTCTCTCACTTTATGGCTGTTTTAGACATTGATGTGTGCAAATTGAGTGTTGTGTTTGCCTATAAATACACAGTCACTTCACATAAATGTTCAGTGCACCTCCCAATACACGCTTATCTCAGTTATTAATCTGTGGTTGAGCTTTTCCCTAAGTTTACAAAGATGATTGAGTTTCTGGGATCAACTGTTCCCACCGTGTTGAGTAAGCAGCTCCTCCATGATGATGTACTTATTGGGTCCGTGAAAGTTCTTCTCATCCTGGAGATGGTAAAATGTATCTTTGAGCCCCACTCTCAGAGAGTATGTGTGTGTTGGGGGGTGGGGGAGACCATTATTTGGTTCCCATGAAGCCCTATTTAAATTTAGGAATATACTACATGTTTATCATTTTAAACACAGTCCTGATCTGGGCATTGTCGTGTTGTTCTTTGAATATATAGGTTTAGAAAACAAGGTGTTCTGTGTCAGCTCATTAGAACGGAAGACATTAGTGACAACAACATAATTATGTTCATATAGGCCCTTTCACGTCGGAAGGTCTTCCCAACGAAGAAACGAATGAAGAAACTGATGCTGTCTGGAAAACATAACTTAACAAAACCCAGTTCCAAACATTGTCCACCAGATTCTGAATCATAATATTATATTACAATATCCACGAAGAGATTTGATGGGAAAGGGGTCAAAGGTTGTAGAAAAGTGTAAGAGGATACCAGGGAACTAACAGGGAACAGATCAAGAGGACAATGGATTGAGTAAAGAAACCTACAAGGTCAGAGACATATTTGAGGTTTATGTTCTTCTGTGCTGTAAATTTCTATAAATCTATAATTTATTTTTTTGGCGGTAAAAATAGCTTCCCTTTGCTTAACGTAGCAGTGAATAGCAGTTTGCATCATTGGGATAGAGGTGTGGAGCTGTATGTGAATACAACCATATACACCTCAACGTTAGGTTACATTTATTCTGACAAGATTTACTTGGCATGAAGAAGAATTCCCAAGGGTGTCTTGTACTGATACATTAGAGGTTTACTTATCCTAAGGGAATGCATTTATTCCATAAAATAAAATCCCAAACTACAATTTTAAAACTCTTATGGTTACAGCACTCCTAGTAATGTACTGCCAGTTCATATTTAGATCTTATGTCTGATCTTACAAAACCTATACCTGGTAATGAACATACGTGACTTAAACATAAGTTTGTTGGCTCAGTTGGTAGCACTCATTGTTGAGTGAGAAGAATTACATAGCACAGAAACAGGCCATTTGGCCCAACTGGTCTATGCTGCCGTTATGCTCCACATGAGCCTCCTCCTGCCCTTCCTCAACTAAGCCTATCAGCATAACCTTCTAAGATCCGGGGTTCAAAACCCAGTGTAAGGGCTCTGAACGTATCTAGTTCAGGCTGACACTCCAATGCAACATTGAGGGTTTGTTGCATTGTTGGATGCGTCACATCTTCCGATGAGATAAACCAAGGTTCTGTCTGCCTATTCAGGTGGTCATTAAACATCCCATGACACTTAAACTTCCTGGCCAACACTCGCCCTAAATAAAATTGGTCATTCACTTAATGGCTGCTGAGCACAAACTGGCTCTACAAAATGCACAGACAATACACTATAACAATATAACCTGTGAAGTGCTTTGAGACGTTCTCTTGACAAAGATGCTATGCCAATGCAAGGATTATTGTTGAAAAGGAATTATTTCAAATGGGAAGCTACTTCTTATAGCTTCACATTTGAAATAATAATTATTATATTATTATACACTATAGCATCTAAAATAACATTATTTTCTATATCAGCAATGATTACAATCAGATCTTCACTGCAATACACATAAACCATTAAAAAATTCCATTGGATTTGAAAACTAATTTAAATAAAATAATAATCTTTACATGTGATATAATAATAAGTCTATAGAGCCTTGCATATCTGAAGGATGTCTCAAAGCGCTTCAGAGGATTTACTATAAAGTGTAGTGAGTGTGTAATTGTAGGCGTACACAAACATAAAGTGGTAATATTCCACTTAATGTTTACCTTTTTAATATTTATGATTTTTTTTCAGGAGTGAATCTTAGCTGCGATACTGGACATAAAATAATTAGTTAAGTTATGCAACTTTGAAACTATCAACGCAAAACAATGTGTAGTACATCGGGAGATAAACAGGATTTCCGGCTACAGCATGAGCCGGTGGATCACCTGTACTAACTGTGCAGTTTGCTTCAAGGCAGATTGGGTAGGGAGCTGTACACCACACATCATCTTTAACAAGGGACCTAAATAATGAGCTGTCCTGAAGGCAGATCCAGCTGCTAAATATAGCTAGCAAATGCGAAAAGCAGTCTGGGAAAAGACGGTTCTTAAAAGAAATCAATTTCTTAACCACAAGTAAATGCTCAGCTATTTACACTTTGGGCAGCAACTGCAACAAAACACAAGCTACAATAAGAAAGAAAGATGTATTACCTCTCTCTGAGTCCAGGAAAGCAGAGGGAATAAAGCAGAAAGAATGCAATCAACAAGAGGAGAATTTTTAAACCCAGAGAAAAAAAGGGCAACACAGTGAAATACAATTATCACAATCCCAGATTTACCCAAACACTCATAAATTTGTCACACTTTGCAGTGGAAATTAGGCGAGAAAACAGACATGTCCCCCACAGTTAAGCAGCAAATTGCCTCAATACTTCTATCTACATCAGTGCTAGGGGCAAATGCAAATCAAAGAAAGGTTTCCTTTTCCAGAGCTGAAGAACTTGTTTCATTACCCAAAGTTTCAGACAAGGTGTATTTTGTGCTGTAATACTTATGCGATTTTAACACCACCAATCTCGACTCTGCTAAAAACCCAGAATGTAAACCCACCAAATTTAATGATGATGAATGACCTGAGACCCTTCTCAGAGTTGGATGGGCTGCTGTTTCTGCAGAGAGTTGCTTTAATCTCCAAAATGAAAAGCCAGAATGGCATCAGAACAATGGGAAATAGCGACTTTCCAAACATTTCGCCCACAAATATACAGTCAATTCACTTTGCAATATAATATGTGAAGCCCTTTGAGACGTCTAGAAGATGTGAAAAACGTTATATCAAATGCAAGGATTATTATTTTATTATTATTACATACTCTCCACATTGTGTGTGTGGTGAGATGATGACAAGATGCATCACACATGTGCAAGCTTTTTGAAGTTTATTTTCCTTGTCAAACGGAACCTGGAAAAAGACTGGGATTAAAATGAAAACATTCAACCCATTGCCTGATCTCTGCTATTATTTTGCCAGCGATGATTGCACAAAATGCGTTTTTAAAGCTTTTGTGTGTGTGCAATGTGTCTGTTGTCACTCTATTTGCACAATAATGTCACATGTTACATGTCACATGTTCCCTCTCCTCCTTTGGACATGAGGAGGGAATGAATGAAAAGGTGGTGTGTACTCACAATAAACTGTTGAACTGTCAGTGCATCCACTTTGGCACTAGCGTCTGTGCCACAGAATCAACAATATAAAAGCAGCATAAAGGTCATTTTTCATCAATTCTATACCTACCTGAGGTGTCAAGTTGCTTGTGCTTGTGGTACAAAATCAGCAAACGTAAGGAAATGGACCTGTACTGAGCAATTCTTATTTGCACAAATTGCACAACCTGGTTACTTGTTGATCCTTGGATTATGAAATTATATTTACTTATGGAACAAATAATTCGGCACACCGCTCTTTTCACTGTGTGCCCATGGCTTCAGTTAGCTGCACAAACTATTTCATCATTTGTTTGTCCTCCATCCAGGGGTCAGCCCCTGGACCCAATACACACACAATGTGTACTATAGTAGGCTCTGTAACCATACAGTCTAACAGCTAGAACTTGGTAAAGAGGAAAGTAGACAATATCAGCCACTTGCTGTTTGATCCATTCAGGCAGCTTCTATTCAGTGTCATTAAAGATTCTTTCATGTAGCAACACTACTACAATCAACCATACATTACGGTCCTGGAGAATGCTCAGCAATACATGACTGGCTTTCGTTAAAGATCTATTCTTATAGAAAGAACCAGGGTTCCTTCTTTTTCAAATATATTTTTTGTGGATATAAACTAATCTGCTTGGAATTAATAACCAGCAATGAAAGAAAATGAACATTATGTACTGCATGTTATGTTACAGCTATGAACAGTTGGCAAATTTATCTTTGAATTTTTCACTCCACAGATGCCATTATGGATGAAGAGAGAAAGAGGATGGGTGGCGGGGGGGAAGCAGGAGAGAAAATGCAGATCAATTGCATGGGAATTACTTACCATGCAGAACTGCAGTTTTTCTTCCATCTGATGTTGCTTATCTCCAATAAGCAGTTGTTAAAACACATACCATTCAAAACGTATCCAGCAATCACAAGCACGTTAATACTGTATGCAGCTAAAGGGCAGTAAGGAAGTAGCAGCCTAGTCATATCTGGTTTCTGAAGCACTGCCTTAGCATGTCATTCATTTAGTGCTGAAAGACTCACCTTCAACCCCAGAATTTAAACTAAGACTGGAGAGGTATCATAATCTATGCCTCAGGCAGGCAGGAAGATTATTCTTCACTACAACAACTTGCATTTATATGGTGCCCTTCACCTAAGGTAATGGATTGAACAGCGAGTTATGGGGGTTGTGGGGGGGGGGGGGGGGGGGCAAGGAGGAGCTAGCCATACACACATTCAAGAGGTATGACTTAAAGACAGAGAGAAAGGAGGTGAGACGGAGCAGTGGATTAAGGGAGTTCCAGAGGTTAGAGGTGTAGGAACTGAAGGCTCAACAACAACAACAACAACAACAAGATTCCATTTATAGAGCGCCTTTCACGTCAGGAGGACGTCCCAAGGCGCTGCACAGTTGGGTCATGACCCGAGCAGGGGGGAAATGGTCAGGGTGAGGGGAGGGAAGGGAGGGAGAGAGGAGGGGGGAAATGGTCAGGGTGAGGGGAGGGAAGGGAGGGAGCGAGGAGGGGGTAGAGAGGCGAGAGGGGAGCTGAAGGCACGGTCAAAGAGAAAGGTTTTGAGACCGGCCTTGAAGGAGGAAAGGGAGGAAGCGGCGAAGGCACTGGGGGATGGAGTTCCAGAGCCTCGGGGCTGAGAGGCTGAAGGCCCGACCACCGATAGTAGGGCGGTTGGGGCGGGGGACGTGGAGCAGACCGGAGCCAGAGGAACGGAGGGTACGGGCAGGTAGGTAGGGGGATAGTAGGTTGGAGAGGTAGGAGGGAGCGAGGCCGTGAATGGCCTTGTAGGTGAGGATGAGGATCTTGAAATCAATCCTCTGGGGGATGGGGAGCCAGTGGAGGCGAGCGAGGGTGGGAGTGATGTGGTCCCGAAGCCTGGTGCGGGACAGTACACGAGCTGCAGAGTTCTGAATGATGGTGGCACGGCGAGGGTGGGGTATGAACAGCAAGCTTGGATTAGTTGATTGGAGGGGCAGGCAAAATTACTGACTATCAACTTAAAATGATTTTACACCCAGTGGGTTTACGACACAACCTTCCTGGCTATTTACTGTCTCGTCCACTTTTCTGAGATTAGAACATCTCATTGTTTCTCTACCACAAAGGAACATAAGCGTATGGGAAGCGAGCAGTAAAGGGGAAACAGATTAGGTGGTTTATGTGGAAAAAACATCAGGATAAGCTTGATCGGCCAGATGGTCTACTTCTATATTCAATTAGTATATTTAACTTTCATGCAGTATAATAGTGTGTAATTGTGTGCAATCCAGTTGTGATTGAGCTCTAGTTTCCCATCAAGACACAGGTACACTGTACGGTGAACAGTGGTAAAGAGAACACTCACACATGGTACCAAATAATTCCTAGATCTTCAGTGATATAAAATTTTAGCTAAGGTTCAAAGCCGTTAAACAGTAGTTTAATCCCCTTTGTACCAAATGAAATCCTTTGTGTGATTTAAATAGACATTTGGTTTCAGACACTGATTACCATAATTCTATAGCTTAAATGAGTCATAGTAATATGTGGACTAAGCTGTTTTGTGTTTCTGACAAAGAACCACTGCATTTTTTTATTCTAATACAGAAACAAAATACAGATAAGTGTCACATCTCTGCACACTGAAAAACCACATGCCCACTTAACTGCACTAGGATAGAGGTAAAGTCACACTGAAATTTAGGCATAAAATATTTAATGGTGCTCGCACTTACACCAGGAACTGTCAAGAGAATGCCCTTAGCTTGTTTATTCAGATAGAGGTATAGTACAGAATTAGAAAGAGAGAAACAAAAACTGAGACACAGATAGTGAAAGAGAGATTCAAAGAGAGAGACTAATAAGGATAGTGAGACCGGTAGACAAACAACAGATGTGTGTATGTGCGCGTGAGAGATAGAGAGAGAGAATTTTCATTCATTGAAGCCTATATTTCAGTGGAACCGTTCCTGAGTTGATGAAGCAAGCTATTCATTTTAGTAACCAACATTTCTGCTTCAAACCTAAATGTCTCAGTGGTTTCTAAATCAGTCTTATACATTGTTATTTCCAACATAATTAAAAGGAGATGAAGCTGTTTACCCATTCAGCTACCAATTGCAGCAGTTATGGTTCAAATAAAGTACTGGAGGAAAGCTAAGGTCTCACAAATTAGTGGCTAGCACACAAAATAATACATGACAATATGAAACTGCGTGATTTCTGTTTCTAAATTGAATGCATTCAGGCTAGACAGCTTTATGCAAGGAACCATCAGGGTCACTGACTGGAATTATGGCAGAGCACATTCAAGCAAAACCAAAAAGGGGAAGGAAAGGCAGACTCCTTTTAAAAGGATTTAAAATCTGGGAGTTGGAACCTGGGTTTGCAAAGGATTCATAAATATCCAATCTTGCCAGCAACTGATGTGTGTCATGTTGATCTTGTTGGCCTTCCTCTCTGACGTGCTCGGAAGATCGTGTTGGAGCAAAGACCACACTTCTTGGATTGACGATCAAATATTTACAAATCCAGATCTCAATTCCTCCATTTTAGATTCCAAAGTCACTTCTGTATTCACAATTGATTGAGTAGTGCAAATGCAAGAATTATTATTATTATTATTATTAGTAATAGTAAAGATAGGTGAGATTGTGCTCAGAACATCGCCAGGCCATGTCGCTTCAACAAGTCTGACCCTTATGATTCTCAAACCACCTCCCTGTTTTCTCACCCCATCTCTCACTTCCTTCCCTCTCTGGAAACACACCTAGTTCCCTCTTGAACCCGCTTACACCATTCACTTTACAGCCCACACCAGTAACATTCCACAAGCTTTCCACTCTTTAAGACTTCTGACTGTTTTCCACATCAACATGTAATGATCAAATTAAGGAGTGACAAAATTAATTGTAAAGTTCAATGCTGATAGATAATTAAGAAAGTACAGCCATCAATAGGAACGTTTCAGGCTGTGATGAGATTTTAGGCAGGACACCCAAGGGATTAGCTTTCTCAATACCCTTCAAAACCTTAAAAGGCACAATCAGGCCACCTTGAAATCTTACCGTACTAAGAGGAAGGAGCCTAATTTCATCAATGCTTCCTTTTAATTTCAAATCCAAATTAAATCCCTACTTTCTCCTAAACCAAGGAGACCAGCCCATACTGGGACCGAGAATTAGAGGACATAATAATGCTTGCATTTGATATAGCTCCTTTTCACACCTTCGAGACGTCTCAAAGCTCTTCACAGAATATACTGTAAAGTAAATTAGTTGTATGTTATGTCGACAAAATGCGGCAGCCAATTGTGCACAGCAGTGTCTCACAAACAATCATGAATTGAACTGACCAATTTATTATTGTTTTTTTTCTTGAGGGATTATTATCAGGCGTGTGGAGTAAAGAAACCTACCCAAGGTTTCGCTCTGCCGGGAATCAAACCCAGGTCTCTTGCTTGCGAGGTGAGTGCTCTAACCACTGAGCTATAGGACTTTATTGATGTGATTCCTCTGATAGCTTAATGGTTAGAGCAGTTGCCTCGCAAAGCGAGAGGACCTGCGTTCAATTCTCGGGCAGGGCAAAACGGTGGGCAAGATTCCTTACTTCACACGCCTCTGTCTACCAGGCAGTAAGTAGGAACCCGGTTGTTAGTCGATTGGCGGATTGCTTTTTCGGGGATAATAATCTTTCCAAAAAAAACCAATAATAATAATTCAGTCACTCAATCCACGACTATTTATCGGACACTACTATGCGAGACACTACGAGTCCTGTAGCTCAGTGGTTAGAGCACTCGCTTTGCAAGTGAGAGACCTGAGTTCAATTCCAGGCAGAGCGAAACCTTGGGCAAGTTTCCTTACTCCACACAGAGCCTAATAATAATCCCTCCAAAACCAAAAACAATAATAAATTGGTCATTTTCGATCTACAACTGTTTGTGGGACATTGCTGTGCGCAATTGGCTGCCGCGTTCGCCCACAAATATACAGTCAATTCACTTTACAGTGTGTTCTGTGAAGCGCTTTGGGACGTCCTCCCGACGTGAAAAGCGCTATATCAAATGCAAGGATTATTATTATTATTATTATGCGCAATTGTCTGCCAGGTTTTGCCTACAAAAGACAGTCAAGTCACTTTGCATTCTGTAAATTCTGCGAACCGCTTTGAGACGTCTTGAAGATGTGATGAGACCCTATATCGAATGCAAGGAGTATTATTATTATAGCTTGATGGCACCTACTGCAATAGCACTGACAGACCAGAAGGTTTGAGGATTGAATTGTATTCAGTGCTGAGTTCGTCAACCGTACAGTACATCACTGTACAGTGACCCTGTGAAAAAGTACACATGTGGTAACGCAAGTTCAGAGAATGATCAGGCTCAGCTATAATCTTCGCAATAGCTGGCAACACCTGATAGTATCTATGCTCATACATGAAGTATGACCACTTGGGCAAAGCAGCCCTACCAGGGTCAGAACTCCAACAAGAGTCCTCTTTGTGGAGAAGAGAATGCATTGGCACGGCTGGGACCATAGTTCGTCTGGCTAAGGAGAGTGCTTCTTTGCCAGACACTGGCCTTATATAATTTTAATGGTGAAAATATAAAGATAAAAAGTCAAGGAAGTGGCTGTGACTCCAAACTCAGCTCATACTAAACTGAAACAAAACATAGCAGTCAAATTAACTGTAAGACACCCGAGGGAGAAACCATTCTCCCAGAGGCGGGGTGTGTGGGAGAAGGCATGTTCAGGTCCTTTATCAGACATTAAAATCTTAAAAGTTTTCATGCAGTTTCGTAACTGCAAATGTCTGTGGAGTCTGGGTCACTGTCTGCAAAGGATTTCTAAATATCCAATCCGGCTAGTAACAGATGTGTGTCACGTCAATCCCCCAGGAACTCCACTGCGATTTCCCCGGAAGGGGAGATCACATCACTTGGGAGTGGGGATGAAACGTGAAGCTCCAGGTTATTGGCAATCATGAATCCAGGTCCCGACTCTCTCATTTTAGACCCAGTCACTTCTGCATACAGACAATCAATTGTACAAACATATTGGTTGGATTGTGTACTAGTCTCGAAATGACACCAATGAAAATTAAGGAACGGAATTTCGTTTAGGAATACTGTGTAATTTGGAGACTACTATTCTATCGGCTGTAGTACAGTAGAGAGGAGAGGTGGAGGAGATTGAGGGGGGAGGAGAATACGACTGAAGCGGGAGAGGGGGAGGAGACTGAGGGAGAAAACCAAGGAAAATTGAGTGAGAGAACGGAGACAGGGTGTTTGACTGTATAATATAATTTAACTTCAATCTTACAAGAACTTGCATTTATATAGTGTCTTTCATGCATGGTAGCATCTCAGAGCAGTGTATGTTGGTGGCATTGAATAGCGAGCAAAGGAGAAGCTGAAGGTGATCAAAGGAGCAGTCAAAGAGGTAAGTCTTAAACTAGGATTTAAAGATAAATAAAGGTTAGTGGCTGACCACAGCCACTGATGTTCCAATACAAGCGAATTGGCAGCACTGGTGGGAAGACTGCTGGGAATCATTTATGAGGATTACAGCAGAAGAGTCCATATCTCGATCAGCACGAGCATTTATTTTATTGATTATTTGCTTTCTGACAAGTTCTTCCATTAAAATTATTTTTTGGTTCACAATCTACATCTGCAGAATATTGATTTCCAATGATTGTTTACAGTTGGATTACAGACAATCATTTCATGAAATGGGATTTAATCGTTATTTGGATAATTGAAAGATGACCATCTGGTTCCCCACAGATTTATTTGGTGAAAGTGTAAAGGGCATAAGAATAAGAATTGTCCAAACAATCAATAATGGTCTCCCTTGAAGTAAAAATATTTAACCCAAAAACAATTCAGAAAGCCTTTCCTTAAAGCACTAAGTACTACTAGTTGAATGCTTTTACATCCAACAACCATTTATCATGTCAAAGTGGTTTTCATTTAATAATAATCTTATTTTTCATGCAGCCAGAGAGTGGCATTTGATTTTGGGGGGGATGTTTTGCAACCAATCCTCACTCGTGTTTAAAAACTACTGTGCTCAAATTTCTTTTTAAAAAAAATCAAATCTACTTATCAACCCAAATGTTAATTCTACACAAAAAAATCAATTTGCTGCTTTAATACTCCGAGGACAAATTAGCATTTTTATTTCTGTCAAAAACGTGGTGAGAATACCATAAACTGATGCCTTTTATAGGAATCTGTGGATTCAAAGTTTTTGCAAATTAATACAAGGATTTAATTATCCTGTGCGACGCATAATTCGATTGCGAAAATCCAGCTTCTTATTAAACAAGGAAATGTGCTGCCTAATTAAAATAAAAAGCCCAATGTGTATTTGTTCACTATTCAGCTCCTTCCAAAAGGCTGCAAGGAAATATGTGGAGCAAAGTTATAACATAGTAGTTGGGGAGAGGGGTCCATAAAATCACATCAAACACTATAGTAGGTCACTATAGCCAGTCAGCACGCCTGCATGTATATAGAAAGATGGCTCATCAGCGCTCCAAAACCCTGGCCATCATATGGGAAACCAAAATGCCAACTTACAGGTCATCAGATCAATAATGTTACTTTCATGCGCACAGGAAGTGATGTCGGCAGCGACATGATAATCCTAGCTATTTTGACTTGTTGTTATTTAGAAATGCCAATAGAGCTAGCAAATGGTTTTTCCTCCCGCCCTCGCCTGGTCACCTGTGGGGTACCCCAAGGCTCTATCATTGGCTCCCTTCTTTTCTTCATCTACATGCTCCCTCTCAGCGATGTCATCCGCAGACATGGGGTCAACTTCCACATGTATGCGGATGACACCCAAATCTGCTTCTCCTCCTCCAGCTGCTGATGTCCTGTCAACTTGTTTGACGGACATTAAGGTCTGGATGAGCACAAATTTCCTGCAGTTAAATATCATCAAGACAGAAGCCATACTCTTTGGATCCCATCAACATCTTCTCTCCTGCGGGTCTGAATTCCTCAACCTCCCCGGGTTCTCCCTCAGACTCTCCGAACCCATGCACAACTTAGGGGTCAGGTTCAATCCCCAGCTTTCCTTTCTACCACAAATCCATTCTCTTTCTAGCACCGCTTTTTTTCCACCTATGTCACATTGCCCACCTCCGTCCGTATCTCACAACCGACACAGCTGAAATCCTCGTCCATGTCTTTGTCACGCCCATCTGAACTATTCAAATGCCCTCCATACTGGTCTCCCCAGTTCCACACAAAATCCAATTAATTCAAAGCTCCGCCGCCTGGACACTCACCCGCACAAAATTCTGTACCCCCATCACACCAGTCCTTGCCAGGCTCCACTGGCTTCCAATCACCAAATCTTGATTTCAAGATCCTCTCAATCGTTTCCAAATCCCTTCATGCCCTCACACCTCCTTATCTGACCTGCTCACCCCTACTCCACCACGGGCTGCCTCCGCTCGGCTCGCTCTGGCCTCCTATTTGTCCCTCGTCCCCTCTGTTCCACCATCGGTGGCTGTGCATTCGGTCACTATGCCCGAAACTTTGGAACTCTCTTCCTCAATCCCTCCATCTTGCCGCCTTCCTTCCCACCTTCAAATCCCGCCTAAAGACCTTGCTTTTTGATCATGCTTATGATCACCTCCCCTCTCCCCCTGGCTCTTTGTCAGACTCCGCCACTGTAAAGCCCTCGGGTTTTGCTCCCCCGCATTAAGGGCACGGTATCAATGCTAATTGTTATATTTCAGGATTTTGGGGTAAGTCAATTTTAGGGGTTCATAAAGTGATACAACAAAGCGAGTTATAATAAGGATTCTACTGTGCTACAGCAAAGTGCTACAGAAAGAACATAAAACAAAAAAATGGCAAATTTATTTCCGAGCAGAACAATCGCGTAATTCAGTTCTATTAATATTATCCAAAACATGATTTTGAGCGGGTAGAGAAGGAGATAAATGGACTCACGTGGGATGAACTAAAAGATATTTTCACCACAATTGCACGCCTCAGGATACATCTATATACATCCTCTCATAAACTGAATGCAGTACCAGAAGTAAAATAAAATAATAATCCTTGCATTTGATATAGCACCTTATCACATCGTCAAGACGTTTCAAAGCTCTTCACAGAATATACTGTAAAGTGAATTGACTATATAGTGTGTGGGCAAAACGCGGCTACCAATTGCTCACAGCAGTGGCCCACAACTACTGTGGATTAGGTGACCAAATTATTTATTTATTTTGAAGGGATTATTACCTCCAAAAAGCAATCCGCCAATTGACTATTTACTGCTATTCTTAAGGAAGAAGCAGGGAAACTGGCTTAGAATAGTTGGCTCCAGTGGGAAGGCAGTACCAGCAGAGACATGATGTGCTTCCTTCTGTGCTGTAAACTCTCTATGATTTTGCCACCAAAAATCTCATAAGACAGTTTTACTTCAGCATCCTCTCTCCGTCTGCTCCTTTCTCATAATAATAATAATCCTCACGTTTGATACAGCCCTTTATCACATCATCCAGACGGCTCAAAGTGCTTCACAGGACATATTGTAACTGACTGCATATTTTGTGGGCAAATGTTAGATTACATACTAGAGGTACAATCCACATGATCTTTTCAATTTCAGCCTCCATCTTTGGAACAGAATTACTGTCATCTACTGGAAGGGAGAATCACCTGGAGACATACAACAACAACAACAACAAGATTCCATTTATAGAGCGCCTTTCACGTCAGGAGGACGTCCCAAGGCGCTGCACAGTTGGGTCATGACCCGAGCAGGGGGGAAATGGTCAGGGTGAGGGGAGGGAAGGGAGGGAGCGAGGAGGGGGGAAATGGTCAGGGTGAGGGGAGGGAAGGGAGGGAGCGAGGAGGAGGAAGAGAGTCGAGAGGGGAGCTGAAGGCACGGTCAAAGAGAAAGGTTTTGAGACCGGCCTTGAAGGAGGAAAGGGAGGAAGCAAGGCGAAGGCACTGGGGGATGGAGTTCCAGAGCCTCGGGGCTGAGAGGCTGAAGGCCCGACCACCGATAGTAGGGCGGTTGGGGCGGGGGACGTGGAGCAGACCGGAGCCAGAGGAACGGAGGGTACGGGCAGGTAGGTAGGGGGATAGTAGGTTGGAGAGGTAGGAGGGAGCAAGGCCGTGAATGGCCTTGTAGGTGAGGATGAGGATCTTGAAATCAATCCTCTGGGGGATGGGGAGCCAGTGGAGGCGAGCGAGGGTGGGAGTGATGTGGTCCCGAAGCCTGGTGCGGGACAGTACACGAGCTGCAGAGTTCTGAATGACCTGCAGCTTGTGGAGGGAGGTGGCGGGAAGGCCGGCGAGGAGAGAGTTCCCATAGTCCAGCCTTGAGGTGACAAAGGCGTGAACCAGGGTTTCAGCAGCGTGAGGGGTGAGGTAGTGCCGTAGTCTGGCGATGTTCCGGAGGTGATGGAAGGCGGTGCCAGTTGTGGTGCGGATGTGAGGGAGAAAGGACAGCTCAGGGTCGAACAAAACGCCGAGGTTCCTGACTGGCTTTGAGAGGTGGAGAGTGCAGCCTTGGATGCTGATGGTGTCAGCGCCTGAGGTGCGGAGGCGCTGACGTGAGCCAATCAGGAGGGCCTCGGTTTTTTGCACGTTGAGCTGAAGAAAGTTGTCTCTCGTCCAGGACTCGATGTCGGACAGGCAGGCTGTCAGGACATCGGTGGTCGTGGAGTTGAGAGTAGAGGAGGAAAGGTAGAGTTGGGTGTCATCCGCATACATGTGGAAGTTAACCCCATGTTTGCGGATGATGTCACCAAGGGGGAGCATATAGAGGGTGAAGAGGAGGGGACCGAGGACAGAGCCCTGAGGGACACCACATGAGACAGTACGGGGGGTGGAGGAGAAGCCATTCGTTGAGACGAAGTGAAGACGGTGAGAAAGGTACGACCTAAACCATTCAAGGACAGTGCCTTGAAAGTTGAGGTGGGAGGACAAGCGGTGGAGTAGGATAGTGTGGTCGACCGTATCGAATGCTGCCGATAGGTCGAGGAGGACGAGGAGACAGAGGGAGCCCTGGTCACAGATGGTCAGGATATCATTGGTGACCTTGACCAGGGCAGTTTCTGTGCTATGAGCAGCACGGAAACCTGACTGAAGGGGTTCAAAAAGAGAATGGGTGGAGAGGAAAGAGCGCAGTTGGGAGGCGACAACTCTTTCCAAGACCTTGGAGAGAAAGGGGAGGTTGGAGATGGGCCGGTAGCTTGATAGCTGCGACGCATCAAGGGAGGGTTTTTTCAGGGTGGGCGTGATGATGGCAGTTTTTAATGGAATGGGGACAGAGCCAGAGGAGAGGGACAGGTTTATGATGTCAGTGATGTGTGGGACAAGAAAATGGAGCTGGGAGATAAGGAGTGGAGTGGGGATGGGGTCAAGGGAGCAGGTGGTTGGTTTTAGGGATAGGATGAGTTCAGTGACAGAGGGTGGGGAAACGGGTACGAAGGTGTGTAGGGGAGGATGGGTAGGAGTCGGAGTGTGGGAGGGAAGGGGTGGGTGGTGGGTGGAAGTTGGAGGGGAAGTGACCGCGGAGCGGATTCCCTTGATCTTGGATTCAAGGAAATCCAGCATCTCCTCGCAGTGAAGGTTGGAGGAGATGACCTGCGCGGGGTGGCGGGGGGGACGGAGGAGTCGGGATGTGGTGGAAAACAGTAGCCTGGGGTTGTTCTTCGCCTCCAGGATTATCCTGGAGTAGAAGGACGACTTGGCCGAGGCTAGAGTGGAGCGGTAAATTTTGAGGAGGTCCAGCCAGATTTGTCGGTGGACCGTTAAGCCGGATTTGACAAAGGTGCGCTCAGCAGCCCGCACCTGGCATTTCAGTGAGCGGAGGTGGGTGGTGTACCAGGGGGAGGAGCGGGAGTAGGAGACAGTGCGGGAAGTGATGGGGGCAAGAGTATTGAGTGTGGAGGAGAGGATATTGTGGAGGAGGGAGAGAGGAGAAGAGGGGTCGGTGAGGGTTGAAGGCCAGAGGGAGAGGAGTTCAGAGGACTCCAAGGCATCGGTTAGGGATTGTGGGGGTAACTTCTTCCAAGGGCGGTAGAAGATGGTGGTGGGTCTGGTGGAGGTGGGGAGGGGGGTGGAGGTGGTGAAGGAGATGAAGTAGTGGTCGGAGATGGCCTTGTCGGTAATAGTGACATCCGAGACACTGAGGCCCCGGGTGATCACCAAATCGAGTGGGTGGCCGTGACTGTGAGTGGGGGAGTTTATGTGTAGGGAAAGGTTGAGTGAGGAGAGCAGGGAAGAGAAGTCTGTGGAGATGGAGCAGGAGGGGGTGAAGTGTAGGTTAAAGTCGCACATATTCCTTTAAGAAATGTTTGCAGTGGCCCTTGGTTTAGAGAGTGCTCTGCACTTCCATACACTGAAGTACATATGACCTTGTTGTGAGCCACAGGCTTAGTTTGCTCTTTGACTACAAGCAACCTAGAGAGCAACAACATCATCCCAAATTATCAAACCCCAACAGAGCTGTGCAGCATGAGGCCAGGAAGGGGAGATGGCTGAGTGGCTAAGTGTGAAGGTTGCATTCCTTTCAAAGAAAAAACAGATCTGCAGGAGGTATTCAACATTCTTCCTCAGTTATTCAAACTCCACATGCGAATATGAAGAATAACCAAGTTGCATAGATATAGTTGGTGGTCGAGGCCTAATTGCGCAGTCCAGCTCAGAGCAGCGTATATGCCTTTAGATCAAGGCAAGAGCAAGATTTGGGAAGTTGTGTGGATGGATTGGATGGATTAATTGCTGTTAGAAACTCTATTTAAATATATATATATATATATATATAACGTGTTACTCTAAACCTTAAATGAGTTAGGCGACAAGTTTAGAAAGAACAGATGGAAAGAATTGCCTGGCCAAAATCAATCTTTGCAGTTGATTCAGCATCTCATTGAAAGTGTCAAACCTTTACAGATAATAACCATAAAAAGTTGTAAGAAAATGCAGCGAGTTTGTACGCAAGTTCCCAGAACAAGCCATTCATCTGAACAAATGTTGGCCAGGACACAGAGAGAAACTTACTTCTATTTTCAAACATATATGTGGGGAGCTAGTCTCCTGATCACTTTACTAAGACTGACTGCTTCGAATTTTAAACATTTGGGATTTTATCAGACTCAGGTTATAACGTGGATTCAGGCAAACGATTTTTTGTACTATGTCCACCACCTGTGAAATGCACTAGATTGTGTTTTCAAATTAGGGTTTTGTCTGGAACAAGTTTGTTTTAAGACATCAAAGCAAATACTGGTGGTTACACATATGTCATTGGTGGTGGGAGCAATGTAAGAGCACCACACAAGTGGCACATTATACAACATTACAGTCCAGTGACCCGCACTGTGAAGCCCATTCACACCTTTGGTGTAGCATATTGGAGATTAATACACAAAATATGCCCAACACTGAAAGCGACAGGAGAAAGGTCAAATAGTGGATAAATATTTAGTACTATTTTCAGAGATCAGCCAAACTGCAGACGCTTTTGAATAAAATAAATGTGCTTTAAGAACTTCCCTCTTTACTTGTCAAACAAGATATCAGATGGACGTTGTTTATTGGATTGGCCAATAAACGTGTAGCTTATTAACCCTTAATTAGAACTCAAATAAAGGTTTGCAAAACACTGTTAAACTGGCATACAGGAGAGAGACAGTAAACTCAGAGCAACGCCTTTGGATTGGCCGAGGCAGAAGGAGATGAAGACTCTGGTCCAGGATTGTAAAATGCTATGGAGCATATACTTATTTGTCTGTTTACACAGAGAATAATCAAAAGCTGAAATAGGTCACCAAGAAAAGCAGTAGAGGCCAGGACTTGGACTCTTTTAAAAAACAGCTTCACCCCATCTTGGGAATACGGTGATCTTGGCATTTCGGAAGGACAAAATTAAATGGTTCCAAAAAGCCTTCTTCATTCAAGCCTACCTTATGAATCCTAGTGACAGTGCTGATCTGTGTTATAGGAAATTCCATTAACTCTAAAGTAATCTCTGATTTTTCAGAACTACCCTTTAAAGTATAGACATTAAAAATTAAAACCAGATGCTTTGGCTGATGGCCTCCCTCACTGCTGAGTTGGTCAATCATAAGATCAGTTAGTATGGGTGTCAATGGATATCATTAGATGGTTTTCAAAGGGATAACATGACACCAGTTTTAGTGGCTCAGCAAACAACAATTAACAACTCTGATCAAGTTTCCTCACAGACAAGCCATCTATCTGTCTCATTAAAGGGAAACAGAAGAAGCAATTATTGTCTTCTCCAACTGAAACTCCAGTGCCTGGCTAATTTTTTTGTTGTAGTCGTGTAAATCTACCATCTCTGTGAATATCTATGGACCCTGCAATTTGAAATTCAATGGAAAATTGCTGACCAATTCAGCCTTCATAATTACAGTAGCTTCTGAATCAGACTGGAACTGTGACTTCTGTTTGAGAAGGTACTCAATCCTGTAGCGTTAATTTCGTCCGCGCAGGTGCCCCATCTGAGTAAGTCAGTCGGGTAGAACTTGACCACACCCAGTGGATTGAGCTTGTGACATATCTCAAATGTAGTTTCTCAGATGGAAGAAGGCTGTAGATTATAGTTATTAGATGTGGATCAAAATCCTAGAATGAAAGGATCGGTGACCTCTTGTTTCTTTCTTCCACTAAAAAAAGTTTTTAATTATACAATTCTGTGCAAAAGCTTCAAGCAAGTTAGCCAGCAGCCAGACATTAACAACAACAACAAAATTACATTTGTAAAGCACCTTTCACGTTGGGAGCTGAACAGTTGGTGATCAGGAACTGAGCGTGGAGGACAAGGTTGGGATGAGGGAGGGCAGAGAGGTAGGAGAGCGGCTCATAGTGCTGAAGTAAAGCTCGGCACTGCCAATATCAAGAGAAGTCAAAGGACTCAAAGAAAGTGCTGTTGTGGTCATCCACACAAAGATTGCAAAAGGCTTGCTACTGCAAAGAACAGTATTTATTGTCACCAACTGCTAAATCTAGAGACTTTCCATCACAAGTCACGGGGTAGGAGGGGAAGAGGGAATAAACATACACACAGTAGATACAAATACACACATTACAGGAATGTGTAACGTGCATGGATAAGGGTTTCGCTTGCGTTGGGTGTGAAGGAGGGCTGGAGGCTCGCGATGTGGTAGAGGTGGAGGAAAGTATTCCTGATTAGGGTCCGGATGTGGTGTAGGGGATCAAACTCGACTCCCAGGTTATGCACTGCTTCAGTAAGTTTAAGACATAGGTCAGGAGGTTAAGGAGGTCGGAGCTGCAGGTCAGAAAACATTGATGGGAAGATGACTAACACACACATTTCAGATTGCTACTGTATGAATACAATATGTGCTGCATCCAATGTACTTAAATTTTATGGCTCAAAAATTGTGATAGGGAAATGTAGAGCTTTCAAATGAAACCTTTCAAGGAAAAATTACAACTTAAATAAAGCCCCTAAATTTCAACCCTCAACCCAATCACAGATCTAAAGCAAAAATACATTTAAACACAGAAACCATATTACATGTCTCGCACCTGCAAATTTGACACTTTTCTGCATAATCTAACCCCTGAAGCACTAGGGCTGTAATAAAACGGAATACTAATACAAGAAAATTCGCTGGGAAAGTTATTACATACAGAAAAAACATGACAGATCACACTGTAAGGGAATGCTGCCATTAGCTTCAAAATCGATCATCTTAAACAGAGTTCACAGATTGCCTGACTATGACCAGAGGAAACAGTGAAACACTTTGAAGAGAAGAGTAAGGGAGAGTAGAACGATTGAGAGAAATTGAACAAGTAAACTAAAATCCAGCCAAAAGATAGCAAGGCTATTCCACATGCAGGCATTTATAAATCATTAAAAACTACAGCACATGCATGCATTTTTTTCTTTTTAAAAAAAGATGTTATTCCACCAATGCCTTCCGCTAGTAAACCATCTCTACTTACAGTTCCAGTCAATAAATGTTCTTTAGTGAAAAGCTTCAGGCCATCCTATCCAATGCCATTCCACCTCATTTAAAATTCACCTCAGCTGCATCAATGTTAATAGGCAGACACTAGGCAGAAAAAGAAATTCCACTCTCGGTGTAAAACATGACAATCATGCACACCTAAGAGAATAATTGTCTCTAATTATGAACTGGCGCTCCCATATTTTCTACCAGGCAGACACATTTGCAGCTTTTACGGATCACTTAAAGAACAGATACAATGGCAGGAATTACTATCATATGTTGGTTGAATCAACATGCAGCCAGTAACAGTGCAGATTTATCAGACCAGAAACATGTCACAGCTGCTTCCATTCCACTGGCCTACTTAGCAGACATGCCTTCAAGTGATACTGATAACCAACATAATATAAAAAATACATGTTTATATTATTTTCCCCAAATCTGCTGCTTTAAAACTATTTTTAACAAATTGTGCCACTTTGTGGAGGAATGGTGCCTGCCTTTTCTTATTCTCATGTAGAAATGACCTTTGTCTCTCAGACTTGTAAACTATACCCTGCACCACATGGATTCATGCATAGCATCCTCCCTCACAGACCCATCCCGGCTCTAGCTCATCCCATACACCAGTGTTGGCACCATTCAGCCCAGCCATCACAGAGCAATTACACAGGATTGCCCTCCACTCTCATTGAGATCTGGGTGATTGAATGCTATTGCACAAGGTAACCTTTGCCACAAAAATGCTTGTATTTACTGAGGCATTTGCCTCCAAAACAGCGCTTGACAAACAAAAAGCTTATCCTGAACACTCACCGCTTGCTGCAACTGCAAATCCATACCCTGAAAGTTGCTCCTCTTTCAGCTGCTGTATGTTAAGCACATCTCACATCATATTCATTACCAGCATCGATTTGGATTAAAAAGAAGAGAAGCACTGAGTACTTACAGTGCTGCAGACACACATTTCTACACTGGGAACCTGCTGTCCTATGGAACAGTGAATGACAGCACACAAGCCAAACACCTGGATTTCTTTCTCATGCCAGAAAAATTGTAGCTTCATTTCACGCTCCACTAGCTCAGAGATCTTTGCAGAAAAGAATGTGAACTGGAGCCCAGTCCTCTAGGAAGTGTGCCGCCCGGATTGCAAATACATTTCTCTTCCTTACCCCCTTCATGTGCTGCAGCGGAGAGGAATTAAAGTGCTGAGCACGTCAGATTGCCTTCACACTACAGACAGCACGCTGCCCGGATTCATTCCCACAGGCTTTAGCATGAATCAGGTGATGCTGAGTGCTCGTGATACAGCCATGTACTTTAATGACCTGTGGAAACCTCTCCAGAGTGACAGCTCACTCATTTATTAATACAGTAATCCAGGTTCTCTCAGCCCCTACATTCCTCCCCCTCAGACAATACCCTAACTATATCTCCCCATGTCTCGCTTAACATGAACAGATGCCATGGGTGTAGCCCCGGTCCTTTCCCAATGCTGCACACCCTCGGTAGCCTTCTTTCTCTACATATCCATCACCGTAGCAAAGCAATCTACCAGAGTGATAGCGATGGGAATAATCTAAATGAGAGAATATATATACACACACACTCTGCTGCATCTCTGAAATATTTTGTATATTTCAATTTTCTTTTTATTTGTTCCAAACCACAAGCCTGAAACAAATAGTCCTTACATTTCTCTAACATTCAAATTCTGTGATTTTCCGTTCTGGTACATTAGTCAATGTAAGAATAGAGAGAGAGAGAGAGAGAGAGAAAAATAGCACAGAGAAAAATACGCTGAGAAGAGAAAAATGACTAAAGTAATTACAAGTGTAATATTTCTAAACTTAGCTGAAACACACATGCGTATTAACCCTTGGTGTGCCATGGGTGAAATCTGTGCCTGTTTCTCTGTAATGGTGCTTCCTGCTGCTGCTGTGTGTGAAAATGTATAGGCTATTGACCTGGCCAAATCAATGCTGCAACCATGTCAACTGTTCCTTTTCGGTCTGTGCACAAAAAAGGGGTGTGTTAAAAGCTCTGGCTTTTGCAACTTGCGCCCTCCTCCAATATGTACAGTGGGAGCAGAAGGAGGAATACAGGCAAGAAACATCTTTCCAATTAGAGTTTCAGCAAGGCATAGAAACACTGAATTAATATTCTTAATTCATATCCTGTAATACAGTAGTCTGGAATTAACATTCAGTTATTTGAGATTTTGAAACAAATGCCTTTCCAATGTATACTCTGTGGGCGACAAGTACAGCTCCAAGTGACCAATATTCATGTGAGAGCCTTGATGACAGCAAGTATTGACAGGCCATTTGACTGTGTGGACGATCTGATCAGAGCCCCATCTTGTCCTAACCCGATGACCACACACCTCCAGCAAGGTTTACTCGACAATAAACAACAACTTGTGTCCTCCACATAGGATATTTCAGAACAACCAATAGCAATCAGTAGCTGAGAGTCCAAACAACAACTACAACAATAACTTACATTTATATAGCGCCCTTTTGCAGGGTAGTGTCCAAGAGAGCTTTGAATCAAACCTGGAGGATTCATGCCGATTGTAATACCCTGCTTGCTGGCCTGTCTGAAAGAAGCTAAATCAGCACCAACAGGTCAAACTCAATGCCTTCCCAAGTTTACATGCCCAGATACTCACTGGCTAGTCCTGGTGACCAGTGGTGAACTTATTTCAGTACTTTTAGTTTTGAAAATAAAAACACATTTTGATGATTTAAAAAATTCCCTTGGGAAACAGACATCCAGATCATCACTACCACCACCAACAACAAACTTACATTCATATAGCGCCTTTTATGTCGGGAGGATGCCATAAGGCGTTGGACAGTGAAGGGTTTGCCCCTGAGCTGGGGGTTGGAGTCAAGAGGGGTCACTCCAGCCTGTGCTGAGTTAATTGACACTAGTCAGTGCAGCAGTAGGGAGAGCTAAGGCTAGTCTGAGTGCATGTGGCTAGCAATATGAGAAATCAGCCTGGTTCCTGCTCCAAATGACCAGCCAGGGACCTGTGCTGTGCATAGACAAAACCTGACCTGCCTGTGATGACCCCTCACACACAGGGGTTTCCGGTGGAAATTTGTTCTACTCTGTTGGTAAATAAGTGCCTGCTCTTATCCTAACTGATGCTTTCATTTCAAACACACGCTCCAGTTCTGCCCTCGCAGTCTAGGACAAACATCTACATCATCTATAGTGCTCTTCATTTTAAATCCTGGATCACATCACCTTTAAATTTTTGTTTCTCCAGGAACAATTTCTGCTCTGCGATCATTCCTCACAACTGCACCTTTCTGTCCTGGAGACACCACTTTTTTGGTCTTCTCTGTATCCCCCTCAGCACTTCAATTTGTTCTCTTTAGGAGTCAAAGCAATCTTTAATGATAAAACGTTAATAAAGTTCAGGATTCTTCCCTCTGGGTACAAGGTTATAGTTCATCCTCTGAGACCACAGATCTCATCCACTCTCTGTAAAACAAATTTCAATTTCTCAGCTCAGTCATACAACATGGACCAGCCTTCGTGGAACTTATTCAGCCTCACACCATAGTCTGTAGCCTTACTTGAGGGAAACGGCTCCAGATAGCAGAGGATGCTTTCACCGAGATTCCACTCTTCAATTTGCTCCCAAAAATTCAGCCCCTCGGATATATTTCGCCTCCTTCGATATGCAATGGTATCTTTGTTCATGTCTGAGCACCATGCAGTTAGAGCAACAACAACGGCAAACCCACTACTTCAATCACGTCTGCAGCAGTCCTTCACCCAAGCAGCAGTGGAGCTTTCAGACAAACGCTACACAATTCTTTTTCCGCTTGTGTGCTTCAAGAAGAATTTTTCAGTGCAGTCCGTCACTGTAATTTCAGCGAGGGACTGCAAGAGTCTTTTTATTTTTATAAGCGAAGGACCCACAGAGAGCGTTACAAGAATTACGGCTAAAGACATTAGTGCCAGAGGGAACTAGCATTCTCAAGGATTAAACTTTTATCAGCAGTTACCTATAATTCATCAATCTTTCATTGTGGTCGCTCTTTGGGGGGAAAAATTATTGGGTCAGAAATCATTAGTGATACTTTCATTATCTGCGATTCTGTGTTTCAAAAATAAAATCACTGAGAACATTAGAAATGTAAAAAAAATGACAGTCGAGGTACTATCTGTCATCTTTAAGTGGAAACCTGAGATAATAAAATGTTTTACTGGAATTCTTGATTTACAACTGCTCCATAGGAGAGGTCTGGCCAAAATCCTCCAAATAAAAATTGGTCACTCACTTCATGGCTGTTTGTGGAACATTGCTATACACAGATTGGCTGGCATGGTCACCCACAAAATATATAATCTCACTATTTTATATAGTTTATATAGTGTTTTCGGGGTGTCTTCCCTATGTGAAAGGCGCTGTACCAAACGCAAGGATTATTATTATAATTTTTATTATGATTATATCCCTCTGTGTGTCTAGTGCTTGCTCCCTCAGGGAACAGTTACATTGCGGTATTGGCCAATCACTAGTCCACTGAATCCAGAGTTTGGTCTAAAAGGGTCACTGTCAACATGAATGAAAAGTGTTCAATAGACATTTTTTCTCGGGGGCCAGGGCAGGAAGAAAAGGAGGGGTAGGGAGAACCACATGGAAGAAACCTAGTGAAGAACCGGTAGGAACATCTCTGTATTGTTAGCTTTTAAATAATAATAACAATAATTCTTGCATTTAATACAGCGCTTTTCACGTCTTCTCGACGTCTCAAAGTGCTTCACAGAATATGCTGTAAAGTGAATTGACTGTATATTTGTGGGCGAAACGCGGCAGCCAATTGCGCACAGCAGTGTCCCACAAACAGTCGTGGATTGAAAATGTCCAATTTATTATTTTTTTGTTTTGGAGGGATTATTATTAGGCGTGTGGAGTAAGGGAACTTGCCCAAGGTTTCACCCTGCCTGGAATTGAACCCAGGTGTCTCGCTTACAAGGCGAGTGCTCTCACCACTGAGCTACAGGACTCCGACAAACCAAAGAAAAAATTACCTTCAGATAAAAATATTATCTAATGAGGATAACATGCTTATGCTTTAACATCGATATCGGGTTAAATAAAACCAGTTGAGCCCGACTGATTTGATGTCTGATGATAGCTAATTATAATAATAATCCTTGAATTTAGCTTATTATTTGTGTTTCTTTTTCATATCTTTTCTTACCGAATCTGACCTTTAACACTGGCAGGACAAGTAATCATTCTGAGCAGCTTTAGGCTATCATGCATTTGCAACGTCTGGGCAGGAACAATAGTATTTTTTTTAAAATGGTGAAGCTCTTGAAAAACACAGGCCCTGCTGCTGAAATAGCCATGTGGGGATTGTGCTCGCTAGAGTTACAAACATCGGCTACAGTTTGCGCATTTGCCTTACAATTTCTGGCAAAGCACAGAGGAGCCATTCACAACATTAATAGGCTACTTCTTCAGTGATATGCAGCCGTTTGTGTCATGAGACAATAGAAATGGTGTGGAATACATCATTACTAACTATCCAATGAATAAACAGCCCATCAGCTTCAATAACATATGTTTATATAGTGCAGTATTTTTCACATAAAAATATCTCAAAACGCTGAAACGACAATAATAATAATCATTGCATTTGATGTAGTCCCTTTCACATCATGAGGATGTCTCAAAGGGCTTCATAGGATTTACTGTAAAGTGTAGTGACTGTGTATTTTGTTGGTGAATGCAGTGGCAAGTTGCACACAGAAATTGTCCAACAAACAGCCAAGAAGTGAGGCCTGACTTGACAAGTGTGGTGATGTACACCAAGCAGGGATGTGGGAACTTCAAAGATATGGCCAAAAGCATGGTTGCTGCCATATGTCTTTACCAGGTTTTTGAAGGTAGGGAGAGAGGCAGCAAATGGCTTTTTGAAGAGATTTCCAGAGGATGGATGCTTGTTTGCTGATGACTCGGCTACCAAAGCTTCTGAAGAATGGACGTTGGGAGCCCAGCGAGGAAAGCTTTGGAAAACCCAACCCTGGAGGTGACATCAGTGCAAATAATATTTTGGCTGCAGTGAGGATAGATCAAACCCATTTCCAATTCAGTTTACATAAGACCAATGAGCTGCTATCACTTCCCTCTCTCATCCTATTCATCCTGTACTCTGTTCCTAATCTTATGATAATTTAGCTGAGGTGTGAATGACCCATAAGCATCAATCAACAGATACTGACCTCCTTTGAAAAAGAAACGTTAAACTATGCAGCAAGGTACTCGAGGAGCTGGGATCACTCTACCGGTTAAAAATGTGTCTTGTCCCCCACCTTTAAGTCTTCCTTGGATAATAGCAGACTTACAAGGCAAGAGCTACTTCATCTCCAAGGAGATCCCTCTTACATCCTCTCAATAAGATTTAATTTAAAGACACAGTGCTCATTTTATTGAGCTTGAGAAGTTGAAGGGTTATGTGGACCCAGAGTTTGATTTGAATCCAGAGCCTGACAGTGGTCTTAACTTAACCAACATAGCTGCCCAGGATGCAAATTAAGTCCCTTTTAAAAGTATAAACTGACCCAGAATTAACAGGGAGTCTCTTCCATTCAAGTACCAGCATGTGTCGAAAGATCCAGCCTAACTCCAGGGCAATGTTACTGAAAAAAGGAAAATGAATCACTGAAAGCTGTTCAAATTAAGGCTTCCAATACCTTGTTTAGATGTATCTACAACTCTCAGATTGAAGGAGCTGCTGGAAAGAGCAGTTGCCCGCAGGAATTCAGAATTTGCTTTCAATCTATTCAGCAGAGTTTGTGAACAAGCTGTTTTGTGGAGTCCCATAGCGCAGTGGTTAGTGCGCTTGCCTGGCAACTGAGAGGCTCTGGGCAGCATGAAACCTTATAGGCAAGATTCCTTGCTCCACACACTTCTGTTTAACTAGCACTAAGTAGAAAGGAACCCAGTTGTTAGTCGATTAGCAGATTGTTTTCCAGGGGTAATAATCCCCACGACTCTCAAAAGCATTATTTGTTACTAGTAGCATGAACATTTGGGGTATGAAACACCATATATAAAGTGCCAGCTGGCCTGGAATGCACAGCTGCAGTACAATGTCCAAATATATATATATATAAAATATATATATGATCACTTTACCAGAGACTCTAATTTGATATCAGTCATCTCATTGATTCATTCGTGCATTTTTGATAAACAATTTAAAATAATAAAATATCATTCACTACTCTACACAGTCTGAAAAAAATAACATTCACTGATCTAGATCAGTACTGAAAAGGGTGTGTGGTTAGCTTCATAGCTTGCTCTGGCTACAGACCCTCAAACAGCTAGGTGAACAATAGAAGTGCATTATTTCAATGTACTTCATGGGTCCATTGCTCTTTTACATTCATTTTGAACCAAGTTCTGATCTCTGTCCTTTGCAAATTCATCCTTATCCAATTGTCAGTTGGGGAGATTTGAAGATTACCCTACATCCTGTGCCAGCTCATTCCTCCACAATATTTTGAGAACTCAAGTGAAAAGCTCAGAATGGAGGACACCAACAACAACTTGCATTTATATAGAGCTCCTCAGGAAGGATAGCGTCCCTGAGCGCTTCACAGTGGCAGAGCATGCCATGAAGATGCCATGAATAGGGAGACGGGAGGAGCAAGGCAGAGGGATAGAGGGAAAGTGGTCCAGAGTTCCATCACCAGGGATAAAAACAGCACCAGAGAAACAAGATACATCAACAATGGTTAGGTAACACCAATAGTGGACACAAAAGACTGACAATTTTATGAGGAATGTAATAATAATAATCCTTGCACTTGATATAGCGCTTTTCACGTCTTCTAGACATCTCAAAGCGCTTCACAGAATAGACTGTAAAGTGAATTGACTGTATATTTATGAGTGAAATGTAAAGGAATGTAAAGGAAGAAAGGAGGTTTCACACTTGAATTCCTTAGAAGACTATCTTAATAGAGTTGAATTGGCTATCATAATCTCTCCCAGAATAACCATATGCTGCTACAGCCTACTGAGAAGACATTGCCCAATAGCGTTAACCTATTTCAACGATTTGGCATCCTATCAATGAGCAGTCACCTTTGTAGTGCTCACTGGACATCTTTAAGTAAAAAAGTTGCCTACGTAACAGTTGCTGTAAAATCAGATTTTTATTTGAAACATACATCAATTAGTCTGAATCCACTTCCTGGAGGTGTTTTCGGGGCAGGTCTCAAAGCAAATCAATAGCAATTTATACTACAGTCACGCAACACTTTTAGTGCCATTTTGAGGCAAAACCTAGTGGAGCAGAACTTGGACATGTTATTCCCTTCATTGTACAAAGCTCACAAATCAAAAATAACATGAATGTTCGGAGTATGTTGCAGCGTTGTTCACAGAACTGACCCACATTAGGTCATGTGCCACTGGATCCTAGTACTACAGCCTACTTTAAAAGCACTTGTTATGTAACCAGTCTATTTTACTTCAAGTCCGTTTGGCAATACAATTTAGATTTGCTCCAACAACAATTAGGAATTACTATGAAGACCTACTCTGGACATAAATGCCTCCAGAGACAGGATTTTAGCCAGGAGGAATTCTGCAATCTAAACCTGGTGTTAATTATTAGCATTGCATAATTGAGATTGAGAGTGAATACATTTTGAAATAAGAGAAAGGAAAAAAATAACATATCTTGTTGAAACCCAATCAGTAGATAGAGAGGTCTACTAACTTTTTTTAATCTTTCTAAACCAAAATCTATTCCCCTCCTAAACCTACTCAGTGATTCAGGGACATTTCTCTGTCTGCTAACAATGGCAGAAAAACCATCTGAGAGCCTTCATTACCAGCACAATGCTACTAAGCATTACACACCAGACTCACTCCTTCTCAAATAGGAGATAAAACACTTGGGGGCAGAAATTCCATCTGGTTTACTCTATTTAGGTAGCATTTTAGAGCATCCCAAATTTGGCAACTTCTTGAATTCAGTCTCAACCCTGAAGTCAGTCTTATGTACTTCTTAAAAGTAAACTACAGAAACTGGCGTCAGAACTACAACAGAATTTAAGAAACTGCAAAATTCTGGATTCTCAGAAATGCTAAGAAACTAGATTAAATCTAGATTTAGGTGGAATCTCTTCCCTTTGGTTCCCAGATAAGCTGATCTCCTGGAAGTTGACTTTACCAGGCAATGGAGGCTGATGTTTTCTTTCAACAGGTGATGTCTAGACGGACAAGCAATAGGGCAATGCCACACGTATAGCCTCAGCTCCTACTTCAGAGGAGAAAATGCTACTGGAGTGACTGCAAATTTGCAGCAGAGTGACAATGTAGGGAGGGAGAGAGCGAGAGGAAAGAGACAGAGAGAGAGAACAAATTAAATGGGAGCCTTGTCCTAGCATATTTTTCAGTGATGCATTTGTCTATTTTTTGGCTAAATTTACAGATGCCAAATTCTCTGTAGTAATAGTAATAAATCTTGCATTTGATATAGCGCCTTATCATGTCTTCGAGACGTCTCAAAGCACTTCACAGAATATACCTATAAGATTCTTAAGGGTTTTGACAGGGTAGATAGTGTGAGACTGTTTCCCCTGGTTGGAGAATCTAAAACTAGGGGTCATAGTCCCAGGATTAAAGGTCAGCCCTTTAGAACAGAGTTGAGAAAACATTTCTTCACTCAGAGAGCAGTGAATTTATGTAATTCTCTACGCCAGAAGGCTGTGGATGCTCAGTCATTGAACATATTTATGACTGAGATCGATAGATTTTTAAAAACGAAAGGGATTAAGGAATATGGGGATAGGGAGGGTAAATGGAATTAGGTTAGAAGATCAACCATGATCTTATTAAATGGAAGGGCAGGCTCGAGGGGCCGAATGGCCTACTCCTGCTCCTATTTCTTATGTTCTTATACTGTAAAGTGAATTGACTGTATATTTTGTGGGCCAAAAATGGCAGCCAATTGTGCACAGCAGTGTCCCACAAATAGTGGAGGATTAAAGTGCCCAATTTATTATTTATATTTTTTTGCAGGAATTATTAGTCCCGGAAAAGCAATCCACCAAACGAATAACAACCAGGTTCTTACTTACTGCTCGGTAAACAGAGTGTGTGGAATAAGGAAACTTGCCCAAGATTTCGTACCACTCGGGAATTGAACCCAGGTCATCTTACTTGCAAGGCGATTTCTCTAACCAATATGTTATAGGACTCCACGAATAATAAATAAAATCAAAACCATCAGCACAGAGGAAATTCAGTAATCAAACTCACCCCCTGTAGGGTGCGGAGTCCAGAAATGTGCAAATTCAGTGAAGACAGCAGCAAGGAAAACAAAACAAAGCAAGCCTTGGGCCAAGAGAGGATGTCGAAAAACATCTATGTCCTTTATATCTTTTTAAAAAATCTAGGAATCAAAAGCTTTATTGTATCCTCGCTGTGGATCCCCAAGGGCAAATAGCACAGCTTTGCTGCAGGCAACGTTCCTGTCACACAAATACAATTATCTATACGTTTGTAATCCTGGAAAACAATATAAAAATAATCTCCTACTGAAGTGTTCAAAACCACAATGCCAAGGATTTTCACAGCCGAAACCAATGTTATTTGAGGTTGAATCCTCAGACAGGGAATTGAAAATGCACACACTATGCTGTAGAAGCTCTTTTTCTTGCGTGAAAGAAGACAGTAGAGTTGGGCTACAGGAGAGCAGGCTGCTGCTGTGTCTGCACAGTGAATCGCTGGTTTAGTGAATGCCTCTCTAAACAGCTGATAACCTCAGGCAAAACTCCTCTGTTTTACACATTTTTAAAATTTTATTAAAAAATATTATTCAAAGCTTGTTGCACAGTTGCATGGTACCAGTATACCCAGGCTGACAAGAACCTGGATAATTGGGCTTCTGAGAGGCCTTTAACAAGGCATCTTTGTTGTTCTCATAATGAATCCTTCCAGAGCAATGATTACAATGCTTACATTGAAAGGGGAATCCAAAGCAACAAGGACACAACTGGGCAAGTGAGGACACAGGCATGTAGTCAATGCACTGTCGCGAGCTGTGACATTTATTTCTACTCATATATCTTCCTTGATCCCTAGCCGTTGGTGTAAACTTTCAGGGCTAGCCTACAGAGGTGGGCTGATACCTCAGGGCCCCCTGGCCAGAAAAACACAAAAGCCAACGTTCCATTTCTCTTACTGTCCTGGGTGCTGTTGCCTAGGGAAGTGGAATGAAGACCCACTCTGGGACTTGGAGATAAATGCCTCCAGAGACCAGATTTCAGCCAGCAGCAACGCTGCAATATAAACTTGGTGTTAACTATCAGCACTGCATAATGGGAGTTCCTATAGGAGACGTTAATGTTGTGTCCCAAAGGTGGGTCTTCTGTTCACTTTCTTAGGCATCACTGTATAGTGGGAATTCCTGTATCAATATATACAGAAATTATTCTTATCCATTAAATGCATAATATTAATGTCAATAGTTCATCATAAAAACATTCACTGGCTAGGTAAACATAACGAACACTGATGCAGAGCTTGCTGAAACGTCCTGAGACGTGGAAGAGATAAAGTGGTTGTCAAATTTGTCCCATTTGCTCTGCAGATGTTCCTGAAGGCTTTCGTTTTTGTGTGTGGAGGAGAACAGCAGGCACATTCTTAACTCTGTGAATACCACGTTTAAATTAATATTTATTTGTCAGTGCAACAGTTGAAGCACCCAATGTTCCTCCAAACCGCATGATTGTACCTAGAAAAATGTCAGATATTTGCACAAACAGCAGTCAGATCCACTGCATTTGCATCAGGTATTCCTTTCACTGCCTTTCACATCGGGCGAACAAGCTGCCCTGGTAAAAGAGTCAAGCAGCTACCCTTCCTACTCTGACAAAAAGGCTCCATAACATGCCCCCTCAGCATGCACACGCACACACACACACACACAGACCCAGTGTAATGGTTGTGTCTAGAGATTCTTGTGTTGCCATTGCTGTTTTAGATCTTTGATCACATAACTGAATGTGAGAAATGAGTCAACCCTTTTGTCTGGGCCTTGAGCCAGGCAGGTCCTCCAAATCACTGCTGATGACAGACAATTCAGTATGGCTTGTCAGTAGGATTTGGAAAGGGCAAACTAGTCAATGGAGCAAGGATTCTTCCCATCCAGTTCCTGTTAACCCTGCAAGCCAAAGCCCTAACAGCTAGAATGGTCCAAACTGGACAAGCAACAGGATGCTTGCCAGTCAAAGCTTTCACTGGCAAGTTGTGTGTTTTTAGCTGGCTAAACAACACATATTTGGGGTCCATAAGCCTTGGTTCTTGCAATCTGCATCTAATACTTTCGAGGGCAAGCAGGGTACATCCTCTCCAGAGAGACTGCTCATTTAATTTCCAGCCACAGGGACATTTCCACGTATAGGTGGCATATACACAGTATGTGAAACTTTCAGTCTGATTTGGATACTCTTAAGGGTATAATTCTGTACATTTTTTTTGAAATATGGCTCATGTATTTTTTAAAAAGGTGTGGCAGTAGTTGTAGTCATTGTAAATTCTTCCACTTCACCATTGATCACTTTTACTTTGGGTCCTAGGAACAAGTGAATAGGTAACAGGAGCCGCTTCATTTCAAACGTACATCAAGTCACCAGTTCAATGACTCCAGTGCCATTTTTACTGTTGTCGCGTCAACTGTCCTTCGAGGAAGAAGCCTGGAAGCTGCCAACCTTGAGATTAATGCTCAGCTGGGAAATTCAGTTTGTATTGAAATCTCGATAGTACTTCCACGCTGTTTTTCCTTACAGACCGAATTAGAATAATCATGTACTTCTTTTCAAATGAAAGTAGAGTAAATTTAAGGGACAAAGAGGAAACACTATGTGTGGCTTAGCTCAAGCTTACACTATAATCATTTGTACTCAGTGAAACCTCTTTCCGAAGCATTGCTTTGTGTTCCATAATAAAGGACAGACACAACTCAGGCTCACCCTCCAATCCAATTCACCTCTTTAGCTGCCACCCATATACCCTTCAAACTTCAGGGCCCTAAGGCATGCCTTAGTTGATTTATTGGTTAATCTGTCCCTGTCAACTGATAGGTCATTCAAGTTGAACTGTTTGTTTGGAGGATAGCTCCAGTTATCATCTTTGTAAAATAACTTGAAACTGAACAGTTAGAATGAATAATTCTTTAAGATAATAATCAAATCCTTTCATTTGATATAGAGTCTTTCACATCAGGGTAATATCTCAAAGCGGATCACAGGATTTCCCTGTAAAGAGTAGTGACTGTATTTTGTAGACAGAAACAACGTTTAGAAGGAAATTCTATTGGCAAAAAGCCTACATCTACTCTATGTCATCCTATATCCAAGTTGCTCTCTCTAGCTCCTCTTGAGAAAGTAGTGTTTTATTGCTGGTATCAGCAGTTCCATAGTAATTCAACAGTTCCAAAGGAACTAGTACCATTCGATACTTTGCCAAAGTGACTTCTCTTTGTGTCTGATCCTAAACAGTGAGTACAACCGAGCTATTTGACTGTGAAGTGATCACAGTCAAACCCGATCCTGTTTTCTGCTGACATTCACACACATTCACTTTCCAGTGTTGAGGAGGAAGTCATTGGGAATCGGAGCAGGTAGCTTGGCTTATTTTTACTCTGCATAATCCAGTGGACCATGCCAATTCCAGATGTCCCTTTCTCCACTGCTAAGAATTCACCCAAGCCAGGGATCTAAGTCTCTTGATCTGGAATGCTTAATATAACATCAGACTGTTCGTTTACCTACATATCAGAGGGCTCTTATTTGTCCAATTTCTGAAAGGTGTCAGCCTGGCTCAGTGGCAACACTGTACATCAGTCACAAGGTTCAAGCCACAGGTCAATACTTTGAACTCACAGTCTGGGCTGATATTCCAAAACATGGCCATTTACTTCATGGCTGTTTCTGGGACATTGCTGTGCACATATTGGCTGCTGCCTCGCTTACAAAATCACTTCACCACCTTTCACAGTAAATCTTATGAAGTGCTTTGAGACACCCTCCTGACATGAAAGATGTTATATCAAAGGCAAACATTATTAATATAATGGATTTCCTTAACAAGCAATCTGACTCAACAGTGTCTGCTTCCGATAAGCAGAAGTATGTCATGGCAACCTGGGGAAACTCCATGCTGACCTTTAAGCATGCAGGATAAGAATTGTGATTTTTAAATATTAACTTAATGTAAATGCTGCTTAGTTATTGTGTCCATTCTGACTCTTTCCTATTGCAATTAAACAAAATTAGTACACCACACTACATAAACACACACACACAAACACACATAAAACACTCCTTGTATCTGTGTTAGTAATTTAGAAGCAAGCCGGATCTGACGCTTTTACTAAGCATATGGCAGGACTGGAAATAAAGGGGTGTGATCTTTGGGAACTGAGTATCATCTGGAAATAGGCCAGGAACACAAAAACAAGCAAAAGGAACAAGGCCTTCAGGGACTGGCATCGGGCCCATTCATTGTACTGAATGTCACTGTGGCAGGACTGAAACAGTACTTAAGTAATAGGACACTCATCTCATTCCTAATATACCACCCACAGCAGTGAGGAATCTCATTTGTAGTTAGTCAGGCTGACATAACAAAGCACGAAAGAGAAAAGGTTATTAGGCCCATTAATCGTGCTCCTACTCCTTCACAGACTCTGTCCAGCTCATTTAATCCACCAAGGATAAGATCTGTAAAAAATTCTCTCAGATCTCATCAAAAGTAAAGCAACCAACATTCCAGCATTTCTAACCTTATATCCTGCTTTGATCATTCTTCACTACTTTGCCTTGGTTCCATCACCTCAAGAAAAATCATGTAGCTGAGAGTAATTCATCACCTCAATCCATACATCTCTCTATGAACTTCATTCCCATTCTTAACCAAGAGATTTCTCCAGCATTTGTTTCAAAGGTGTTAATTGACACAGTTCAAGGTCAATCTACATCTACATTCATAACAGTCAAAATAAAATATTTTGAATGTTTTAAATCTTATTTTGCTCCACACAAATTCCTCTATTCCTCCTCAGTCACTTAATTGCTTAGAATTCATTCACTGGCCTCTTTTTTAGCCTTTTAATGTTGTCTGCCTTCAAAGAGGTGTAAAATGTGTAAAAAGTGTAACACACACTTTTAAGATGCTGCATAATTATAAATTATGAACATTGCTCAAGTATCACTATTTGAAAAGAGAAGGGAGTTTCTCCCAGAATTCCAACCAACAATCCTCCAGGGAAATTGTTTATTCCCCTCACTTCTGTTCGTGAAACATTGCTGTGTGTAAATACAGTCACTACACTTAACAGTAATTTCTTGTGAAGCTCTTTTGAGACATTTCGACCTGATAAGGTGCCATAAAAATGCAAGGTTCTCTCCTTTCAACTCATCTTGTCACAAGTAGGTTTGCCATCAACAGGACCCATAATGAACAGAGAGCAACAGTGATGTCAGTCACAAGTCAGAACAGTGCTGGCAAACAGGCATCAGAGAGACCCACTGTAAAGTAAGTCCACATCACATGCTCAACTTATATCTTCAAAAAATAAGGGTGCAAATTATACACTGCTGCAAAACGACAGGATTTAACTACAATGAAATACAAACAGAGTGAGACCTATACACCCCAGATCAAAAATGTTTCCAAGTAAACAACACAGCCTTTGTTTGCCCGCTCCGAACATTCAACAACAAGTTACATTTATATATAAATTTTCTTCTTTAATAAATATATCAAAGAGCTTTACAAGAACAACATATATTTATTTAACCCCCTTCACATAGGATAACATCTTGGAACATTTCACAAAGATGGAGTCAGGCATTGAGCAACAAAGAATAAGGAGATAACTGTGGGTCCAGTCGAAAATATAGGTTTTTGACAGCATTTAAAGGCAGATAGAGGGAGGCCAAGATAGAGGGGTAAAGGGAAGACGTTCCTGTGCTTAGGGGTGCAGTTGCTGAAGATCTGGTCACCGATAGCAGGCGCAAATTATTTAATTACAGAGTAAAACTAATTGGAATTGAAGGGAATGTTACTATGTGGGCATAGTTCCACCAGTAACTTCCTATGAGACGTTTGTTGGATGGGCTGTGTTTAAGCCCTGAACAGAATCTTGCCTCAACAGCACTAGTTTGATTTTATTCCCATATTCCCTCATGTTAGTACAGCAACAACATTTTTGGCAAATTAATTTTTAACACTTGTCAACACTGTCAAATTTCCACCCATGCCTGAGTTGTGGAGGGCACTGGAAAGGGGAGTCTTTCAGCCGTGGCTAACAAGGGCAGGCTTCAAGTCCAGAGAGAGATTTGTCAGGAACATGAAGTAACCATCTAAAGGTTTGATCAGCTAGTTCTTTAGATAACTTGTAACCTTGTCTAATATGCAGCGGGAGAAAGATGTCTGAGCGCGATTCCACGGACTGAGTGCTGATAAAAGCTTTTTGCTGTTCCTTGCACTGCACTCAGCGGCAGATTTCGCTTTCGTAAGTTCCAAACTTCTCAATATGTCAGATTGCATTGCTGATCACTCTCTTGGCATGTTGGCCTGAAAAGAATAACAAAACTTCCAATAGCGCTGAACAGCCATAAGAATCAGGCTATGCACTGCACTGTACTCCTGTGAATTATATATGTTCTGTTGCACTCATATATTAGGTTTGCTGGGCTGGGAAGCGATGGACATAGTTGCGCTAATAAAGTGCTCAGATAGGAACATGATGTGTACATAGTGGAAGCTCCAAAAAGCACATCTTGGGACATCTCTTGCAAGGAATCCTATGTGCACCAGGCCAACTCGAGCAAATTCTACTCTGAGTGCCTCTTCAACCCCATTCTCATACATATCAAGTTCAATAATAATGAAAATGTAATAATATAAAAATATAATAATAATAATTATATAAAAATGTACACCATTAAGCATTATTTTTTTAAAAGTTAGCGTATAAGCAGCAAGCAAGATGGATTTCATATAATTTCTAACACCTAGATCAGTCTGACCGAGACTGAACAACCTGTTTGAAGTTTGGCTGGTACAGGTGAGCAGCTTTATAATCAGAAAAATGTCTTGCTGTTAATCTGTTAAATGACGACGTGAAATCACTATGTATATGAAAACACACTGCTCAAAACCCAGTGATATGAGGCCGAGATAGTAAAGCCATTGACCTCACATCTGCATTCAGTTATCCCGTGCAGCAACTTGACTCGAAGCATAACTACCTGTCTCTTTCCAAACAATGAGCCAAACTGAGAGTAGTACTTTATGCACCATTTACACAGGGCTTTGCTTGGCTTATGAAACATGTAGTGAATAAAACAGTGCGTGACCTTAAAGTGAGTTCAGCTTCTGGGGCAATCAGTCCCAGGCATGGATTTGCATTGCATTTGCACAGGATTGTGAATCAATTCAAGCTCTGCTCAGAAAAGGATCAATCCATGTGAAAATATATGTGGCACAACTTTTAAGGTATTTAATTGATCACTTAAATGTCCTTAAAGTGCTGAACATTCTCTTTAAAAATATCATGCAAGTGCCAGACAATGGAACAGCTCCTCAGAGCAGGTGGAAGTGCTAATTGTAACCCAATATTCTCCATGTCTGGAAGCAAACCTGTTTATAACCAGAGCTCAAAGTCAGTTACTGTGATGGAAATATAGTATTTTTTAATTCTATTTTAATAGTTGCAGATAAAACCTCAATTTAACAGTATAATATCACACCAGAGCACAGGCCTACCCCAATGCTATAATAGTACAGCAGAAAGCAGAACATAACCCAATGATATTACACTACACCAGAACACAAAACTCAATGATATCATACTCCAGAACATAGAACATAACCTAATAGTATCATACTCTTGAACTCAGAACCCAATGAGATGACGCTATATCTGAACATCAAATCTCTGAAAAAAACTTACCGACCGTTGTCACGGCCGACACCCCAGACACGAATGCTCACAATTGGTTGAGAGTGAAGAATGGTGCGGTCCATTGGGTCGATTAGATCCAACATATTGTTCTCCAGGATGAGGTACATATCCTTGCCCTGGTGTTTGACAAGAGAATAAGTCAGGTCACCATCCACTCAACATTCTTCAGGCTGTTCAGTCTATGTGGAAACTTTCATATTTCATTAGGGAACAAGTTGTGTTTATATTAAGTTAGTATTTGCAGCACAGAAACGGCACAGAATAATAATTTGAAGAGCACAATACTGTTATTGGAATCATTAAATGGGCTGAACTTCCTCTTGTAGCAGATGACACAAGATTCCCTGCTCTCTTGCTGACAGAAAACTGCAAGAGTTAATTCGCATTGAAAGTGATTTTATTAGAACTCTGCTGGATATGGTCATGTAGAGGGTAAAGCACCACCTGCTGCAACACTAGGCTATACTGACTAAGGTTGCAGGTACATGTTAGGTTAGTGGATAATAATAATAATCCTTGCATTTGATATAGTGCTTTTCAGGTCTTCTAGACGTCTCAAAGCGCTTCACAGAATATATTGTAAAGTGAATTGATTGTATATTTGTGGGCGAAACGCGGCAGCCAATTGCACACAGCAGTGTCCCACAAACAGTCGTGGATTGAAAATGACCAATTTATTATTGTTTTGTTTTGGAGCGATTATTATTAGGCCTGTGGAGTAAGGAAATTTGCCCAAGGTTTCGCCCTGCCTGGAATTGAACCACAGGTGTCTCGCTTGTAAGGCAAGTGCTCTAACCACTGAGCTACAGAACTCCACACTCTCAGCTCCCTATGTTTAAATAATCTTCTGCACTCACTGTCAAGATACTGAGAATAGTGCCACAGGGAGTGGGGGTAGTGGGGTCCCTCACATATTATTCCCAATCATTACATTAAACCATGTGTTATATCTCGATGGCCAAGAGAAATCCTGAACACACCTGGAATCCCTCCATTCCAGCACTGGCACTGATCACTCTGGACATGCTAAGGATTCAGTAAATCAAACCATTAAGAAGGACAGAGGACAAAGTGACTTTTGGACTGTGACGGTCAGGTTAACTCCCTTTTTTTAAAAACGTAATAATCGGACAGGTAGTTGATAATAAAATCACATTAGCAATTCTGCTGTTCACACAACCTGCCCAAGGCATATTAATTCATTAAAGTCTCTATTTAACAACACCCTCTGATGAGACAACATTCCTTAAATGTCAGGATCCATTTCCAAACAAAACCTAAATGTCAACTTCCCATTGGGCTTTCAATTTTAAACAACTATTGAGAGAAGTTTTAAGAGTCATAGGGACATACAGAGTTTGAGGACTGGGAAAGGGCATTGCAACTGGTTTACCTGGATGATCCCAAAGCAAATAATAACTATGGTAACTCATTTATTACCCTGTCCCACAGTCCCCAATCGAATTCCTTCCTAAATAGCCATCTAATTCCCTCCTAAATTTCCTGATAAAATCTGCCCCCATAAATCTGACCCCCACCCCGCCTGGTCTCACTGGCTCCCCATCCGCTTCGCCTTTAAAGTCCTCCACAGACTTGTTCTGCCCTATCTTTATGACTCCTAAAATCCTACCAACCTATCCACTCCCTCTGCTTGGCAGGTACTCACCTGCTCTACATTCCTGTCAGCTCCTTTTAGCCTTTCTGCACCCACCCTCTAGAACTCCGTTCTGGCGTCCCTCCGCCTTGCCCCCTCCTTTGCCTCCATCAAGGCTCTTCTCAAGACCTTTCTCTTCAACCACGCCTTCGGTCACCTTCCCACCACCACCACCCTTGCCCTACACCCTCTTGACTCCAGTCCGCAGCTCAGGTGCAAACCCTTAACTGTACAGCACCTACTGACATCCTACCAACGTGATAGGCACTATATAGATGCAATTTTTTTATGTTATTGTTGCCTCTACCATCCAATTAATATATGCACCACTTTGTGCACAGCACTCAAATCTATATTGTCCTTTCACAGCTTTAATTATAATTTCTATGAATTTTTCAAAGATGTATTTCGTTCGCTTGGGTTTTGCTTCTGTAGTTTCCTACTGGCCTCCAAAGCACCAATTTACATCAATCAAATCATATCCGCTCCAAAATCCTGTTAAGTGAATTCTTTTATCACTCAACTTACAGATGTTAGTTACTGAAGCTTGAATCACAAGTCTGTGAAAATGCTGCTGGGTTTCTCTTTTAGTGATCAAACACAAGGAAGAGCATTCTTACTCTGGAACTGTTATCCATTAGAAATAAATGTATGCAAGAAAGTGGGAAACAGATGGCAAAGAATTCAGTGTGCATTTTTGACAAACAGCTGTGGTGAGCAGCAGACTGCTCACTGTGCAATGTGCTTCACTACAATGAAGGGTTTGACCAAGAAACAATGCTATCCATGGCGGGGGAAAAACACAGTTGAAGAATCACTTTATTTTAGTGGGATTCACCAATAGGGACTCAGTGTTCCTAAAGGTGAATTCTACACACAATACATCACTGCCAATTGCCAGGATCTCTGCTCCGAAGCATTGGAAGTAGATGGTATGTTGTGCAGATCCTGTGAGTCGCTATGATGGACTGCCAATAACCGGCAGGATTTCCTGTTGTGATGTACTTTCGCTGACCCTGAGGACACTCTGGGCCCTGTTAGTGTATCTTGCTGTGAATCCTAATTATTTGCCGTCCGGCATGGAGGGTGCTATATAAATCCAAGTTGTTGTTGTTGTTGTTCTTACCTCTCCCCAAATCCCAACTGTGTCCCTGATATCATTCTTGCAGTAGGACAGTTGCCGGATGCAGTTGTTCACAGCTACACTGCTCTTGCCAGGTGCTAGATCTTCTTCTGCCATTTCCACCCAGCCCAAGGAGCGCACAGCAAAGCACTGAAATTCACAGAACAATCAGGTATTAAAATCCAAACACAGCACAAGGTCTTATTTGGTCACTCAATCCACGACTGTTTGTGGGACACTGCAAGGTCCAATTGTCAATTCACTTTACAATATATTCTGTGAAGCGGTTTCAGATATCTCAACGATGTGATGAGGTGCTTTATCAAATGCAACGATTATTATTATTATTAAAACATTTGAGCAGCATAATTAAAATGTATTTTTGTTCAAAAAGGTATATTTTTAACCTATTCAAGAAATATGTTTTGAAATGATGCAAACGGCAGTACAGTATCTTGATCATGTACAGCACAGTGGGATACAGATTACCAATAGCTTTCTGTTGAGCAATTCCATATTGTACTCAAGACTTAAACCTGTTTTAAAAGGTCATCTAAAGTCAGTGTAAAAGAACCATCAGAGACTGGCTTAACTACATATGTAAATAGCAGTCACTATACCCCTAAGCTCCTGATTAAAACATGGTAAAAATGTATTAATGAACGTCAGTAAAAAAAATCCAACTGACTCAGTTTACTAATGGGATAGAATCACAGTTTCTCAGAACAGTCCTTATGTCTAAACTACATCCTCCTCCTCCCTTGCTGCTCTGATTCCATTATAGATTGAAACGTGAAGACAGAGTTACTGTATTTTCTATCAAGTACAATCTGATCTTGTTATAGGAACGCAGGAACAGGAGTAGGTCGAGCCTGTTCTGTTATTTTCATAAATCATTGCTGATCAGTAACTTAATACCATTTGCCTGTTTTTCTTTAGATAGTCTTACTCACTAACTATTTATCTACTTCCTTCTTAAACATTCCCACTGATTTCTTTGCAGCAGTGAATTTCACAATCCCACAACTATTTGAGTAAATAAATCTCTTCTGACATCACTACTAGCAGGTCTAGATCATTTTTTAAAAAAAGATTATGTTCGCTTGTTCTGGACTCTACAACCGTAACAATGAGTCTCTTATTTATCCAATCCGCCAATTCCCTTTACAATCTTTAACACTTTGATCAGATCATCTCTCAACCTCCTTTGTTCAAGGGAGTTGCAGCCCCAGTTTACCCCATTCTATCCTAACTAAAGACCCTTCAATTCAGGTATCATTCAGGTGAATCTACCTTGCGTGGGCTCCAAGAACAACACGTCACAATATGCTAATCACCATTAGCTTTCACCTTAATGTTTACAATATCAACTTGTTAGCTTCTTCTCAATGGCTATTATTTTCTTGTTCTGGCTCCACTCGCTTTTTCACTGTCCTGTAAAAAAGGCCTCTCTACTCAGTGATACCAGCTTTGACAGAAGTGTCTAACTCGAAACAAATCATTTATCTATTTCTAACTTTGATCGCCCTTTTGTGGCTATCAGCCCCTTACTGTTTTATTTCAGATGTAAGGAAGGGTCTTTAGAATTTACTGAGGGCTGGATTGTGACGTGAAAGGACTATGCTGCCCTCAGGTGGCTATTTGTTGCCATTAATATTTAACATTATTTAACATTTAACATTTAAATATTAATAAGTCCTTCCACAAATACCATTTACTTTCCATCTTAGACATCTTCATCCTCAGACCAAATCTTTGCAAATTATCATCGTCCCTGTTCACAGCAGCAACGTCACTATAACAGAGATTAACTATACAATCATAAACCACTGCACATGGAATAAACTTTCAATTATTTCTGTACATGCTGCCACACTGACAAAAAAGGAGCTTGAAATTGAAATTGTTCTTTGGAATCATTTTCATTGTAAATGGTCCAGGCGCCATAAGGGGGTTGGTCAAGAATAACCTTGTGATCAATTTGTCAATCAAATGTTATTTAAATGAAAGAAAGATCCATGGGTGTCTTAATAGTGAATGTAAGTGGGATTCAAAGGATTGCTCTTAAAAGGACCAGCACAGACACAATGAGCTGAATGGCCTGTCAATTTCTGGCTGTCGTAGGATTCTGTTAATAAATGAACAAGAAAGTTTAAGTGGATATTCAGGTCACATTATAAAAAGGAAACGTACCTTGCAGAAAAAATAAAAGCCAAGTAAATACAGTATATAGTTATAAGTATGTATGAAAAAAGTGCCCTTTGGTATTTCTAAACACACAAAGATGCTGAGTGTTAGTTATCGAATTGTTATTACAGATTCAAAATTCAACATATATTCCAATGGGAATTACCAAACAAGGACTTGCCACAACAAAACCTTCTGATTTGTGATGATCTTGTGAAAAGGATCACCTTGACACTGTTGTTTCATGATACAAAGTCAATTTTAAGCATCTGAACTCCAGTCTGACTCAACTCTCCCAAAGCAAAGGCTTGAACCAGCACAATTGGTCACTTACTCAGCATTTTGCTGACCTCGGCAATGCTGAAAGCATCTTGTATCTGATAACATAATCACAAGAAGTTTAGCACTCATGGTATTTGAGGCAGTTAAAGTGACCCCAGCTCTTCACAAGGGCATTGAAGCTGGAAAACAGCTCTAGAACGATTTCCCCAAATAAGTACTTTGTGAGCCTTTAATTTCAATTTTATCCAAAACTTGGCCGTTCAAATTCTTTCGCTCACTATACTCCATATATCCTTTACCCTCAACCAAGCACTTCAATTGATCTACTTTAAGATTATTTCCCTCCCTATCAATGCAATTGCCTCCAGCTCTCTATGTCTGACTATACTTCCACATTGTAATACTGGTCTATTATTCACTCCCATTCCTTCCACCCCACCACCATTCATTCAGCTGTTCATGCTCCTTATCCTCTGAAACTCTCTTCCTGAACCAACAAGAGTGTTAAACTGTAAATCTGAGCCCAGGCTGTGAAAGTTAAACAAAGCCAACATCTTAACAAAAGCAGATTGCAAAATCCATACCAACAGCCAACCATTTTGTATGGTTTCTAAGACTTATGATGCCTTCAAAATTTAATCAGCAGCTCTCACCTCCTTCCTACATGAACTGTTTGTGAATTTGACATTAAAGAGTTATTACCCCAAATGTACATATTGTTATTACTAATATCCACCCTACTGTCCTCCCATCCTAGTTTAACATCAAGCAGAGTTCAGCATGCTGGTCTCAGCCAGGATTCCTGATAACCTGTTTTAGTCATTAATTACCCTTTGGGTAAAGAAATATTTCCTGGTGTCTGGCTGAAATTTGTACCCCTAAAGCTTGTTCTGATGTCTTGGCTCATCCGAAAGTAAAGATGTGGGCTTACTTTCTCGATCTCATTTAAAACCACAATCTTAAAAGTCTCAAGTGTCCAGCTTGTTTAGCTTACTCAATATTTTAATAACGAAACATACTCACTGAAGGAAGAAAACTGATTCTTTCTCCAGTGGATTTCCTTAGCGAGTTTAAATAGAGGTCATTTCCTCTAGGTGCTGCATTATTTATCTACTGTCAAATGTTGTCAGAAAATGAATATTCAGCAAGGTTTTGGAATCCACTCTGTAAATTGCTCCTGCAAGAATATGCATTGCTGTACGCATTGGGGCATTAATTACCAGGCATTAGGAGACATTTCATACATTGTGTAAAATCTACATATTGAAACTGGAAGTCTGGAAGTAGAGTTATGCTTTGTCTTTCAAACTAAATTTAATGGAGGTTTTACAAGTAAGGATTCATAGATAATGACATTACAGCTAATCCCTGCATACCTGCTGCAACAATTATTTTTCCAATAAAAGTATTCCAACATCCAGAGGGCAATAAATCATTGGACAAACAACAGCAGAGACCAACCAGAATGATAGATTACAGGAATTTCTTAAAGGGGAAATTCCTAACAGGTAGATCTAATCCTATGCTGTATGGAGGATGTGAGAATGAAGAAAACCTCAGTGCAATAAAAATGGTAATCCAAATAATTCAGGGATTAACATGTGAGAACATTAGATCAGGGATTCCCAAACTAGGGTCTGTGTACTGCATGGGGGCCACAAGATGGTTTTAGGAGGGGCCGTGGAGCCGGGAGACACACTGTAATTGCAAAGGCTATGGAAGTCTAGTTGGAGTATGGAAAACCGTGCAACCCAAGGAAAGAATGAGAAAGGCACGTTCCTATTGTTCCAGTGCAAGGTATTTCAGGGCCGCCTTTTGTGGAGGCTGGAAGGAAGGGAGGGAGGGAGGGAGGGAGGGAGGAAGGGAGGGAGGAAGGGAGGACTCATCCACAGGATGTCGGCACAGCCCGATGGATGGTCCTCAGTCAGGATACCTAATGACCTGGGGGCCTGGAGCCCAGAATATTTGGGGACCCCTGCATTAGATGAAGCAAAGCCAGGAAAGGAGCTGGTCTATGAAACATTGAACACAAGAGCCTCGCGAATAAGGGTGCAATTTATTTTGGTAACAGGATTTAAGGTCCTCCAATGTTCTCTTGATCTCAGATGTTGTACAGTATTATTTACATTCATACAGTCTTTCACGTCAGGAAGACATTTCAAAGAGCTTTAACAGAGCTGCATTTTATGGTGGGGGTCAGGGAAACAACCTCACCCACACCTATATCACTTGTGAAACGTTTCGTTAAAAATTGGAAGTGCGTTATAATAAATAAAACGCCGTGACCTTGGAACTTTTGATAAAAATAACTACTTAAATTTTTAAAAATCTCTTGCAACATTTTCTTTTTAAGTAAAATGCACTCACGTCCAAGTGCTGCATTATTTATCTGCAATCCTTTTTACTTCCACAGCAATGAACGCGTTTTAATGCTCTGACTGGCACTTGGCCAAAGCTCTGCTGCAGATGTCCCAAACTCGTGTCAAGTTAAGTCAATGCGGTGCTTGGCAGCAACCAAACACCCAACAGTGAGCTGGCAGTGACACGGACACTTAGTCCCATGGCGATCAGAAAAATTGGACTCGTCTTTCTTGCACCACTCTCCACATGCACAAAATAAAAATTCCAAAGAATTGGCAGGGAAATTGCTTTTGCTCCTCTATTAGAGGAGAGCACTGCTAATGGTACCAATATTCTCCGATCACTGTATTTACGGATCTGTTAACATAGAAATGGGTTTACATTAATCCACTTTCGGCCTTCCCAACTCTTCCCTTCACAAGCTGCAGATCATCCCAAACTCTGTAGCTCGTGTACTCTTGCGCACCAGGCTCCGTGACCCCATCACTCCCACCCTCACCTGACTCCACTGGCTCCCCATCCCCCAGAGGATCGAGTTCAAGATCCTCGTCCTCACTTTCAAGGCCATCCATGGCCTTGTCCCCTCCTACCTCTCTGACCTGCTAACTCTCTACCAACTTGCCCGCTCCCTCCGTTCAGCGGGCTCTGGCCTGCTCCATGTCTCCCACCCGACCCACCCTACCATCGGTGGCCGGGCTATTAGCCTCTCTGCCCCCACACTCTGGATCTCCATCCCACAGTCCCTTCACCTCGCTTCCTCCCTTGCCTTCTTCAAGGCCGGTCTCAAGACCCTCCCCTTCGATCGTGCGTTCAGTCTCTCTTCCACCTCTCTGCCTTTCCTCACCCCTACCCCACCCCTTCCCCATGCTCAGGTCCTGATCCCTGACTGTCCAGCGCCTTAGGACGTACTCCCGACGTGAAAGGTGCTCTGTAAATGTAATTTTGCTGTTGTTGTTGTACATGAAGGCCCATGTCACATATCCCAACATATAATAATAATAATCCCAGCATTTGATAATCGTTGAAACGTCTCATGGATTACATTGTAAAGTGGATTGACAGTGTATTTTGTGAGCAAAACATATAGCATGTGGAGAGAAAACAGTTGGGGAAAGACTCATTGCTGTTGAGAAATGTACAATCTGCGTATGAAGAAGTCATATACATGAGATGAAGTATGTTTCAGTTTACATTAGTAAAAAAGAAATTCCTTAAAATCTGTTAAAAGTCCAACAAGCCTGCAGTAATGAGTTTAAATGCAAAAAACACGTACCTCTCCCAGTGGAGTTTTTGGCGGATGGGCTTTATACATAATGAATCATTTAGAGTTAGGTGAACGTGGGCACTGGTACGGAATGACCTAAATACAAGTTGGGCTTGTGCACATTAAACATAATGTCGATATGTCGCAGTGCTTTACACAAAAATACATGGATTATCCAAATTAAAAAAAAATGTTTTATTAGAGTTTTAGATTACAGGAATCGATGCCAAGATCTATATAACATTTAAGACTTTAAACAATGCTGTTATTTATTGAAAAACAGACCATTAAAGCAGGAAAAGGTTGAAAATGCGAGTTAATCAGCAAATTGCAGCCCAGACTAGTTGATAATTTTTACATAGAATTACAGTGATACAGCACGGAAACGTGGCTTACGGCCCAACAATTCTGGGCCAGGAGAAATATATATATCTATATTATATATATATATATATATAGCAGGACCAAATTCTGTTCCTCAGTGCAAATTAGCTGCACCCTTGGAATTCAGTTCCTTTCTAACAGAGTCATCTCACTCACAAGCTAGAAGCATGATTGGAATATGAGCAATGGAAATATCACACTGTAGGGGCCGCTTTAAGGTTGCGATTAGTTTCTCAGTGAGTTGTTCCTCATAAACCTATTTATTAAGGCCAATCACCTAACCATGTTGTGGCCCATCTGGTTTCGCCACGACTCATTCCATCATGACAGTGCCCTGCTCCACTTGTCCCAGCTATTCACTTAACTCCTCACTTCATTAAAAAATGGTTCAGGAAAAAAACAGAAGAGAACTGAAGGTGCGATGTTCCTTTAGTTTATAGTATTAAGAACAATATCAGCAAACTGACCAGTTCTTGAAAAGTGAAAATGGTTTGAATCTTGTCAGGAAGGCTGACTGAGGATAGCACATTGAACTCATTTTAAAAAAAAACAGTTTGATGCTAATGATGGGAGGATAGGAGGATGGTATTCAGGAAGGATGAGATCAGATGGATTGAAGGGCATTTTTTTTTAATCTTGTGAACCCTAGAACCATAGAATTTTACAACACAGAAGGCTTTTTGACCCGCCCATTCCTGAACTCCTGCAAATGATTTCCTCTCTAGATAACTATCTGAAGATCCTAGATTCTATAAATATAAAGTGATCGTGTTTTAGTTGCACTTCCACAGATGTGATGTACAGTGACACGAACTGAGAGGTGGGCGTACTGAAGTGTTATAAAGAGAGACAGAAGCTCATAAATAAAACCTGACATTTATTTTAAAATTAGATCTGCCAAGCCAAACAGAATTTATTTCCTCACGGCCTTATTTAAATAATGGAAAATAAGTACATTGCATCATGCAGCACAACATTTAATGCATCATTATGCAAGTTGACTGTCTGTTGCTTTGTGTGTCAGCCTGGCTGAGTTGGTAGCACTATCTTTTCAAGCCCCATGTCAGAAATTTGAACCCACAAGTCTAGACTGACATTCTAATGAATAATAATATTAATCCTTGCATTTGGTATAGCGCCTTATTACATTTTTGAGACGTCTCAAAGCGCTTCACAGAATATACTGTAAAGTGAATTGACTGTATATTTTGTGGGTGAAATAAAGTGCTGGGGTAATGCTGCATTGATGGAGATTCCATTCTTCAAGCGAGACATTAAACGTAAGACCTTAGACTGCCTGATCAGATGGACTTTAAAGATCCTGTGGCCCTATTCAAAAAGAGAAGGGAGTTTCTCCTGGTGTCTTGGCTACCAATCCTCCAGATAAAATTGGTCATTCACTTTGTGGCTGCTGTAGCACATTGCTGTGTGAAAATTGACTGCCATGTTTGCCTACAAAATACAGTCACTACAATTTACAGTAAGTCCTGTGAAGTGCTTTGAGGTGTCCTCCTGACATGTTTAAGAGCTCACTGCAGATAGTAATGTTCAATGCAGATGTTAGCCAGTCAGGAGAGACAAAAAACAGGATGTGTAGAATTATATAGACTGTACAGCACGGAAACAGGTTATTTAGCCCAACCGTGCCAATGTTTATATGCCACATGAGCCTGTACTTCTCATGATCCACTATCAATAATAATAATAATAATAATCCTTGCATTTGATATAGCGTTTTTCACGTCAGGAGGACGTCCCAAAGCGCTTCACAGAACACACTGTAAAGTGAATTGACTGTATATTTGTGGGCGAACGCGGCAGCCAATTGCGCAGAGCAATGTCCCACAAACAGTCGTAGATTGAAAATGACCGATTTTATTATTGTTTTTGGAGGGATTATTATTAGGCTCTGTGTGGAGTAAGGAAACTTGCCCAAGGTTTCGCCCTCTGCCTGGAATTGAACTCAGGTCACTCGCTTGCAAAGCGAGTGCTCTAACCACTGAGCTACAGGACTCCACTCCATCAAATACCCTTCTATTTCCTTCTCCCTCATGTGTGCACCAAGTTTCCTCTTAAATATGTCGACAATTTCTGCTTTAACCAGTGTTCAGAGAGAGGGAATAGAGAAGCATAGATGAGGGGAAAAGGAGCTGTGGTTGGGGGCTTATGGGATGTACTGTATAAACAGCAGTACACTAGTGTTTAGCCAAATGGTCTGTATCAGGGTTGTATCACTATGTAGTGAGTCCTACGTTGTCACCGTCCTAATATCCTCATTCAATTGGATATTGCCTTCCGTGCCTGTTCTAACTCGGTTACTCGGCACTGAGGTCAGTTTTGTGTTACTGTGTTGTTATCAATGCTGTATAATATATATCACTTTCACAAGCCTCAGCGTGTTGAATATGTACCAATCGAGGCACTTACACAGATGACAATGGAGCAGTTATTAATTTATGTTCCTTCTGGTGAAGGAAACCAGCTATCCATCCAAGATTGGTTTCACCTATGCAAAGGAACACGGGCAACGAGAGCGGAACAATGATGGATTGTATGACAACCAGAAAGGGATGTAATAAAAGAGGAATGCAGTGCACTGATTACTATCTATGCATAAAATATGCACACAAGTTACTGCCAGGGAAATCTTACAGGTAATGGTGCTACCTTGTTAGAAATGCCGTCCATCTTTTCAATGAGACATTAAACAGAGCTCTTATTCACCTGTTCAGATGGATGTTAAAGATCCCATTCGCACTATTCAAAAAGAGAAGGGAGTTTCTCCCAGTATGCTGGGCAACAATTGTCCAGATAAAATTGGTCATTCACTTCATGGCCGTTTCATGGGATATTGAGTGTGCAAATTGCCTGTTGGGGTTGCCTACAAAATATACAGTCTGACTGTACTTTGCAGTAAAATTCTGTGAGAATTTTCAACAGCATAATAAAGTGCCATAACATATGCATGGATTATTATTATCCAACATCATCAGTCTCCAGGTTGTTAACACTGATTGGTGATTTCCTAAAGAGCTACAAACACGCAAATTGTCTAGAGTACAATTTGTAAGGATCAGCAATTTCTACGATCGTATAAAAATATTAATATCAAAAGGCAATAACAATAATCCTTGCATTTGATATAGTGCCTTATCACGTTGTTGAGACCTCTCAAAGCACTTCACAGAATATCCTGCAAAGTGACCGTATATTTTGTGGGCGAAACAAGGCAGCCAATTGCGCACAATAATGTCCTGGGAAAAGGGATCCATGAATCGACTAATAACCAAGTTCCTATTCAATGCTAGGTAAACAGAGGCGTGTGGAGTAAGGAAAATTGCGTTAGGTTTTGCCCTGCTCACTAATCATACCCGGTCATCTTGCTTGCAAGGCAAGTGCTCTAACTGATACTCTATAGGGCTCCACCAGTCAAATGAGCTTTCTAAAGTTAATAGAAATCTTTAATATCGAATATATTCTGTGTTGCTTCTGTTCATTTTATCTTCTCAACTATGCACCAGCCCTGTGAACGTAAAAAAATGGACTGTATTCAGAGCCAGGTGATGCCCCCAAGTGGCTGGATTTTACTGGAAGTGCTGTACACAAAACATTACTGTGTAATGACAGTAGAAACCCAGCAGGTGGAACCAGCATTCTGAGCTTGTGTATTATCAAGACATCTCAGCCTTTTCTGCCTCCATCACATTATTTTGTTTCCCAATTACTGTTGCCCAGTGGTTTGTGTGTGTTTGAGCAGTGGCCAGATTGTCCCACTGTTGCTGAGACAGTCAGCCATTCCTGATAGTACCCCTATGGAACAATATTTTAAGATAATCTTCAGAAGGGGGATGATGAGAATTTTTTTTTAACGGTGTTACGGTCTGGAATGCACTGCCTGAAAGAGTGGTGGAAGCAGATTCAATAATGACTTTCAAAAGGGAATTGGATAGATAATAAAAAGGGAAAATCTGCAGGGCTATGGGGAAAGCGGGCGAGTGGGACTAGTTGATAGCTCTTTCAAAGAGGCACGATGGGCCGAATGGCCTCCTCCTTGGAATCATAGAATCATACAGAAGGAGGCCATTCAGACCACTGTGCCCAGGCCGGCTCTTTGAAAGAGTAATCCAAATTAATCCTACTCCCCGATCTCTCCCCATAGCCCAGCAAATTTGTCTCCCTAAATATCTATGATTCGATAAGGAAATTCTAAATTCGGAGTCAACACAAAGGAGGGCAATGTGGGGACTATTCTGATGTTACAATCCCAATCAGATCTTCAGAGAACAGCCAGGAAGGTGCACAAGTAGAAAATAAACTGTCTGAGCAGTAGTATTGCCATGGTTACTGTGCATCCCAACCTGTGCAGTGTAACCATGGCACATCCCACAGCACCAGAGACTGCATAGACTTCAATGGGAATGAACTTACTAGATAGCAGTTAGAAATATAAAACAAAGAACTTGATTTTAAATGGCCTTATCACGCTGCTGTATGTGATGGTACGCAGCTTTCTGTGGCTGCCTAACGTATGTTTAGAGGTGGAAGTTTAGAGAGGACTGACCTTGGCTTCGGGGTCACTGTTGATGGTACAGGAATCATCTTCCTCAGCTTGCAGTGGGGTTCTATGAAGATAAAGCAAGAGTCTGTATTTCATCAGGAAAAGATTGCAGAACAAACAAAAAGATGGGACTGGATTGAAAACTGTTCAATATTGAACTGCATTAGTGTTTACCTCAGTTTCAGAGAAGCGTAGCGAAGTGTTGCTCCCTCAAACTCCTTCAGACTGGGGTCCGGGTTCTCTGTAGCAGCATGCAGGTCCTGCAACAACACAATTGCCACTTAGGTTGAAGAAACATTCAAGTCATATTTCTTAAAAGATTCAAACTATCACCAGTGGGAAGCAGGGTGCTTGGATGATGACGAATGTCACTGTTGTGACATTCCTCATCTTTGGATGAAACATTAAGGTGGCTGAGCAATCTGGGATGCCACCCTATGCAAGAGGCGTTATATAAATGCAAGTTGTTGTTGTAGGAAAAGAGGTTTGGGAGAGGGGATTAGGTAGGGTAAAAGTTGGGGGTTCAAGCCTCAAATCAAGACTTTGGGATCTCTCAGCGGGGTACCTCAAAGAGAGCGTCTCTCTGCAGAGAGGTTTAAACAGCTCCTACTGGCTCATCCTCACCGAAATGAAGTCTGCTTCCCGTGGAATGGAAAGATCTGCCTTCCCTTTCGCCCTTTATACAATCTCGAAATCCCAGGATGCTCTTCAATGAATACCAGGATTTGGGGAGCACCATTTCCAAACGGTTCTTGGGATTTAAATTCCTGGGATTGAGTGCGCAACCCTTACAGCGATGTCCCACAAACAGCATGAAGTGATGGACTAGTTTTATCTGGTGGATTTTTGGCCAGGACAATGGAAGAAACTCTTTGCTCTTCTAGAACAGTGATGATACGGGATCTTTAACAACCAGACAAAACCTCAGGTCAATGTCATACAAAGCACAGTACCTCAGACAGAGAGGCAAAGCCTCAGCATTACACTGAAGTGTCATCCTAGACTATGAGATGAAGTCCCAACGTGAGGTTTGAACCCACAATCTTCTGACTCAGAAGTGAGAGTCAGGCTGACAACCTGTCTACTACTTTGGATGAGTGTGTTATAGCCACATGCTCATACTTTACATTGAGCCATTACCCACTGCCACAAATGTTGAGTCTTTAAACCTACAATTCCATTTCTTCACTAGCTTTGATTTTCAGAACTGGTCATAAGGAGACTCTAGTGGGCCATTAGAACACATAAAACACTCAGCTGTCAACTCCAACTGTGGAATAACACTAAGGTATCAATACCAACGGTTTGCAAGCAATCCCTGTTGAGCCCTTCCAGCAAAACCAGTTCATCGTAAGCTCACAGCACAAAAGGAGGCATTCGGCTCACTGTGTCTATGCTCGTGCAAGCTCTCTCATGTGATCTATCTGGCCCATGCTATTCCTCAGTTTAATATTATTTCAATTAATATTATTATTTTTCATCAAGCATGTGTCTGATTCCCTTTTAATGCTGTTATGGACTCATCTTCAATAGGCCATTATGGAGAAGCATTCCGCAGTTTAGCATAGTTAACATTAAAAAATTCTTCAAATCAACCTATTTTTTCTTCTGGTGATAATTCAATTGGTGCTTTGAGAGTCCTCCCAACATGAAAGACTTTATACAAATATAATTTGTTGCTGTTGTTGTTGTTACTACTCAATGATTAGTGGAAATAGTCTCTCTCTATTTATCCTGATCAAAACTATTCAGAATCTTATGAACTTCATTAAGAAATCTAATTGAGTGGTTCCATGCTGGGCAAAGTAGCCCAGCAACTGCCTTCATAACATATGTTGAATGTTTAAATTACAGACAGAAATTGACTGGGAAAAACACATCTGAAATGTTTTTTTTCCCGACACTGGATGACATCTCACTGCATTCATGAAACAATTCCAAAAAAATCCGACATTGATTTGAAGTAAATACAGTACTTTGGAATGTTTTCTTTCCTTAGAAATAATATCCTTTTGATTATGCATCAGACTGTACTTGCCTTCTACCCAGTACGTGCATTCGAATAAATGCAGATATTAAATGGGATTGGCTTGATTTATGATATGCTATTTGGTTAATACAATATTTCACAAAATACTTGCCTTCCAAATGTCACTATTAATCTTTCCACCATTCAGCACAGCAAAGTCAGTCCACGGTTTCTGGATACATAATTATTCATGGACATAGAGACATATCCAGAGATGTGAAAGAAACACAAGACACTGCTGTTAGCACACTGGACTAATTAGTGAGACAACATTGTACAGTTTCCAAATTCTACAGCAAACATATTACAAACTACTTACTCTCTAAAAAGTTTGTGGCTGAGGTTTCCATCAGAGTATGACACAATCTAATGCAACAAGGGTTAATGCTGCTGGAGAAGAGCTTGCATTTCTGTTTGTAATATTTTATCTGGTAGCAGAGCTGAGCAATTCTAGGTCACACAGCATGTGTCAGCAATAATCTGAAACTTCCTCTCCTTTTCCCCTCACACATCTTTATACAAACACTGAATTGAGGTCTGTTTAATCTGAGGAACACTCACAGTTCCTGCAAGTAGAACAACACCGATGTCTTGAATGTATACTAGAAATAGGTTATTGGGGCAGCCCCAGTGGTGAAGTAGCCAGAGCTACAGCTTACAGTCCAAGAGCTCACAGTTTTGAATTCTTGTCCATGCTGAGTTTGCTGGTCTAACTAAGCTGAAGCTGTGTGGAGAGGATAAATTGGTCCCTGCCTTCCCCTAGAGAAGGGTAAACCAGCCAGGATCTCAGTTGCTGGTGTTGGTTTTGCGTGTGTATGGCAGTCAGGTGAGGCGAGGTCAGGCTCATCTAAAGTATCCACTACAGTGGAATGACTGACCAATCCCCAACTCTGCATAAAAATCAGCCATTTGGATGGAGCACCAGAAAGCAACCAGTGACTGTGGAACTACCCCCAGATTGAGGAGACCAGAGAGGCAACATAAACAGTATAGGTAGCACAGTAATGCAAGCTCAGGTACACCACACTGACATTGCTTAATAATAAACCCATCATTCATCAAGTTCAGCCCAGACCCTGGGACACTTGGACATCAACACTGTATACAGAGAGCCCCGATTCCCACAAACAGAGAACATTTAACTTTATAATTTGAAAGATATTTTTGGATTCGAGTTGGGCCTTTCAACATTGATATAAGAAGCAGTTTACACTTCGTCACTAAAAGCAAAATGAATAGGAAATCAGTTACTCTGAGGGAGCAAAAAAGGAGGGCAGGAAGTTGGGAAGGACAGAAGGCAGGAAGGAGTGGAGGGAAGGAGGAGTGGAGGGAGGGAAGGAGGGAGGGAGGAAAAGGAAAGCTGAATTTCCCTGTACCATCCTAGCTGAGGAGCAATAGAAGCAGAGTGGTAAGTACCCACTCTTACCCAGGACACCTTATGCAATGCACAAGCCCAAGGATGGTTGAGAGAGAGAAAGGAAAGATTAATTATCTTAATGCAATGTAGCAAGAACTCGCAGGTGCTCACAGAGAATGTACACATTATGATTAGGAAACACTAACCAAATGAGATTTCAAATCAAACATTCAGAAGGATTTACCTCACTTTCTGGAGTGGGAGATGGGGTGATGGAGCTCAGTGAGCCCTTTCTTTCCTCCAGGACCTGTGCTGTGGGAGAGATGGGGCGTTCCCACTGAGTGGTGCCTGTTGGTATGTGCCAGTAATAGGTGCCGGCAACATCGTTGATTTTCTTCCATCCTGGCGGGAGGTCTGGGTCAGTCTGAAAGGATTGGTCGCTCCATATGTCTGCTGAGAAACAGAATTTCAAAAAATATTAAAACAGATGCAAAGTATTGGTTTGATTCCTTCATGCACCAGATAGAAGAGGCTGAAGCTTTGTAGAACAGTTAGTTAATGGGGCCTGGGCTTGAATGCAGCTGATTATTACATTTGGTATAGTGCCTTTCATGTCAGGAGGTCATCCCAACGCTTCACAGGATACACTATATAGTACAGTGTCTGTATTTTACGGGCAAATGCAGCAGCCAATTTTGCGGTCGGTAACGCCCCATAAACAGCCACATTACCACCTCTTCTTAGATGGGCACCAAAGATTTTATAAGTCTGGGAAGAATCAGCTGGCTTTCAAGCAGGTACAAAGCCACAGTTAAAGACAAAAGCTCTCAATAAATCAGCTGGAAATTCTTCCATCAAAAAATGTTAAGATGCAAAAACATTAAGATGAGATAAAATGTCATAAATAAATAAGAAGTGTAAATATTGTGATTTCTAAACCCCTGAACTGATATAAACCTGGATAATAGTTGGAAAGACCATTTCTCATTTCGTACCTCATATGTTCCAACTCTATTTTGCCACAGAGTAGAGTAAAAATGGACTATTTTTACGAAATGCAAGGAATATCATTATTATTATTTATTGCAGTTACCTGTTAATAATTATAATAATCCTTGCATTTGACATAGCACCTTTCACGTCATCGAGATGTCTCAAAGCGCTTCACAAGATATACTATAAACCTTCTGACTCAGAGGCCATGATAAAATTAGTTATTAACTTCAAGGTTGTTTGTGGGACATTACTGTGCCAAATTCGCTGCTGCATTTGCTCACAAAAATAGTCACTCCACTTTACAATATACCCTGTGAAGCTCTTTGTGATATTCTCCCGACATGAAAGATGCTATACCAATGTAAGGATAAGTATATTATGACTATGTTCTTGCTTCAAGCACTGTTTTGATAGGGCATTCCACGACCTAATGACCTGCTGTAAATTTCTCTGAACCACTCCCCAAGTTGTTTGGTAATGTTCTTATATTTATACCCTCTGGTTACTGACTCATCAATGGGTGGATGTAGTATCATGGACTGGGAGTATGTCAGGAGTATGTCATACTGTGTACTCACCTGGTTGGAATAGTGTAGTCTAGTAGTCAGACTCCGAAATATGCACACATTGGAGTCTCACTGTCTATCTGGGTGCTGCCTGTCTCACATTCACTCCCTTTGTCCCCTAACTACCCAATGAGGTACCTAATGGGTTTAGAAGTCTCCCACACAAAAGCATTCACTACTCGACAATGATGTACATTTATTATCACATTTTCCGGAGTTACGTTAGTCACCCATGCTTAAAGTTACACCACAATTTTTCTCCTTCGCAACAAACACGCTGTCATAGGAACAGGAGACAAATATTTGTCCTATAGAAGCGAATCCTCCTTTTTATTAGATGATGGCAGCTCCTTATCTTCTTACCCTATTTCCTATTTTTTTCCAAGTACATCTCTGTCTTACACCTCAATTGATTCTACATCTATGGTCTATGAGGTATAGCATAACACATTCTCTCAACACTTTAGAATAAATATTTCATTTAATGCTAGGTGCATTGTCTTTGCTGAGGTCAAACACAAATGACCTCAGCAAAGACAGTACGCGTAGCATTGTCTACCTCTCGACCTACCTCTGCGACCTACGAATCCCTTTACCAATCGTCCCGTTCCTTCCGCTCCGCGGACACTGGCCTCTCCACGTCACCTGCCCCACCATTGGCCGGAGAACCTTCAGGCTTTCTGCCTCCACCTTCTGGAATTCCATCCCGGAGTCCCTTCACCTCGCCCCCTCCCTTGCCACCTTCAAAGCCTGTCTCAAAACCTTCCTCTTTGACTGTGCCTTCAGTCATCTACCCACACTCACCCCCTTTGCACTCCAACCCTCTGGATTTTAACCCCCAGCTCAGGTGCAGATTGATTGTCCAGCACCTTAGGATGTCCTCCCAATGTGAAAGGCACAATGTAAATGCAACAAATTGCAATTATATTGTGCCTTTCACATCGGGAGGGCCTTCAGTATAACCTTCAAAAGCATAAGCAGCGTAACTGAGAGCATTTTTATTTTAGGGGCTCAATTCCTTAATACTGTTTATTTTGGGGAGGGGCAAAATAAAGCAGAGTACCAATACTGAACTATGTTTCAACCAAAGCAGTCGTGCTTTGCGAGGGTTCAAATACATTTCGGGTGGGTCTGCGTCCTTGCTGTTGAAGCTTCCACTATTTTGAATGTGGCTACACTTCTAATAGACCACAACTGCACTTTCCCAGCCACCTGGAGCATGGACCCAATCTCCAAGCAGCTCTGGCTCAATCCTAGAACAGGCGTAGTATTGTTTCCAGTATTTGAACTGAACCAGAGGATCAAATGAGTCAGGATCTGGCAGGCAGGATTAGTGTATTGATTCGCACATTTAAGGGAAGTAAAATAAATTAAAAATACTTTTATTTTCCAAAAGTTAAAGCTGAAAAGTATCCTTTGAACATTTAAAAAAAATGCTGTTATTTCTTTGCTATTCTGGCCAAAAGCAGCAATATGAATCAATATGTTCCAGAATCTTTTCAAAGTATTTATTTTTCTGACAATTAAGCAAAATGAACTGTTTTGTTAATGCTGTCATGCTTTCACAAAACTACAAGTTATGTTAGTCTAATGTGAAACCAGGGCCAAAAAGAAGCACAAAGCTTATGGTTGAATTATAGTCACACTGATGTCCAATCTAAGTTAGGTGTCAGCCAGACTGTGTTGGTAACACTCTTGAGTCAGAAAACTGAATTCAAGCTTCACATCAGGACTTTGACCTCATGTAGTGCTGCATTTTGGATGACACATTAAACAAAAATCCCATCCACCTATACAGGTAGATGTTAAAGATCCCATGGCACTAATCAAAAAGAAAAGGGAATTTCAATCATTCACTTCATGGCTGTTTGTGGGATATTGCTGTGCACAGATTGGCTGCTGCGTTCACCTACGGAATGCGCAGTCACTACACTTTGCAGTAAATCTTGAGAAATGCTTTGAGATGTCCTCCTAACATGAAAAGCGTTATATCAAATGTGAGGATTATTATTTGTAGAATTATGTATGTGGACTTTAGCCTTGAACAGAGTAAATGCAGTATTAAATAGCTCAGTTGTTTTTTATTTGAACTTATCCACTCTATCCCCTCTTGAGTCTCCACATTAGCTGGTCATTCACCCCATTTGACCGCTCTGACGCACAACAGCTGTCAGTTTTGCCTACAAAAAACAATAAATACACTTGAAGATAATTACTTGTGAAGCACTTTGCGATATTTCAATATGATAAGGCACTGTAAAAATGTGAGTTCTTTCTTTGAACTTATGTATGCTGTTCACTTCATTGGCTTTCCCGGGTAATACATTCTATGTCTGTTAGCTGCCGTATGAACAATCCTGCCCAAATTACAAGCCGACCTCCGAGAGGACCAACATTCTCAACAGTGGAAACAAACATGTTCTGCATAGGAGGGAGCCCTTCTGCTCCTTGTGTTTGTGTCACTGCCACCTATTTTGCTAAATTGTCCTTTTATAATCTATCCCACTTTTTAGCTCTTTCCCTCTTCAAACTTATCATGCTTCTGAAAACCTCTGTAAGATCATATCACTACTTTTCCAGAGAGAGCAAAGTTTAGCCCTCTTTAAACCTTTCCTCATACCTTAGATTCCTGAGCGCTGGGATAATTCCATTTTGGTTTACATTGCACCCTACAAAAGGAAGTAATATCCTCCCCAAGGTCTGGAACCAATGCAACATGTAGCTCTCCAGAAATGTCTCCCCAGTGGTTTACAGTCATGGTATCAGTTCTAGTGATTTATATTTCCTGCTAATGCAATCTAGCACCTTACATTTCTTTCTCTTCATTATTTCCTCCAAAGATGGTTCCATACCATATATGGTTATCAGATTACTGGCTTTCGAACTTTCAGTTCACGTTCAGATTAAATCATTACTTGGCAGAATTGGCTGATAATTTGCTATGCTTGTTGAGTTCTGTATTGCGAAACCATCGACAGGCACTCACAGAAATGTGAGATCAAACCAAACAAGGCAGATGTGCGTTAGAGCCTAGTTAAACTGAGCAAAGGACAGCTAAGGCTGACAGCTCCTTGAGTTACACAACTGTATCCAGTTTAAATCGTTCACGTTAGCCGCTCCTCATTCCCAGTCTCAATGTCCTCATGAGTCACAAATATTTCAATGAATAGATCATCAGAGAACTTAAAAGCGTAATTTACTAAATTTGTTTTAATCACCCAAAACTGACAAAACAGACTTACTTGTTTGCTGGTTCTGGAGCAAGTAAACTATCCCTAGGCTGAGGGGAGGTAGGGTGGGGATGGAGAAAAGAGAGAGAACATACCCAACATGCTGCCTATATCTGGAGAATACAGAAGTGGATTGACAGATCCAAGGCATTATTTTTGTAAGTAGGATGTCTGACACATGTGGAGAAATGCGATCTGATACATTTTGGGAGGAAGAATGAGGAGAGGCAATATAAGCTGATGGTACAATCTTAAAGGGGGTGAAGGAACAGAGAGACCTGGGGGTTCATTTGTGGAGTCCTGTAGCTCAGTGATTAGAGCACTCGCTTTGCAAGCGAGAGACCTGAGTTCAATTCCAGACAGGGCGAAACCTTGGACAAGTTTCCTTACTCCACACACCTAATAATAATCCCTCCAAAACCAAAAACAATAATAAATTGGTCATTTTCAATCTACGACTGTTTGTGGGACATTGCTGTGCACAATTGGCTGCTGCGTTCGCCCACACAAAAAAATATACAGTCAATTCACTTTACAGTGTGTTCTGTGAAGCGTTTTGGGACGTCCTCCCGACGTGAAAAGCGCTATATCAAATGTAAGGATTATTATTATTATTATTATATAAGCAAATCTTTGAAGGTGGCAGGACAGGTAGATAGAGCTGTTAAAAAAGCATACGGGTAACTAGTCTTTATAAATAGGGGCATAGAAAGGTCAGGAAGTTATGACGAATCTTTATGAATCACTGGTTAGGCCTCAGCTCGAGTACTGTGTTCAGTTCTGGGCCCCACACTTTAGGAAGGATGTCAAGGCATTGTAGAGGGTGCAAAGGAGATTTACCAGGATGGTACCAGGAATGAGAGGCTTCAGTTATGAGGAGAGGCTAGAGAAACTGGGATTATTCTCCTTGCAGCAGAGAAGGTTAAGGGGAGATTTAAAAAAAGGTGTTCAAAATAAAAAAACAAAGGGGAGATGAGGAGAAATTTTTTCACACAGTGAGTTGTTCGGATCTGCAATGCATTGCCTGAAAGGGTGATAGGAACAGATTCGATAACAACTTTCAAGTAGAAGTGGATAGATATTTGGCGAGGACAAATTTGCAAAGGAGAGCGGGGTAGTGGGATTAATTTGGATAGCTCTTTCAAAGAGCCAGTACAGGCACGATGGACAGAATGGCCTTCTTCTGAGCTGTATAATTCTATGATTCGATGATTCTAACATGCAGAAACCCATCACCATGCTTAAGAGTATCCAAACCAAACTGAAAATTCAATGCATCCCATCTACACATGGAAATCCAGGAGATAGATTATTGGAATGGAATGTCCTGGAGGGATGTATTCTACTTACCTAATTCCAGAAAGTATTAGGTACAAATGGATGGGATGAAAGCAGGTTAGTGTTCTGGAAGGAAACTCAGAAGTTCATGGTAACCTGGACTGAGACCCTTGACCCTTTGGTGAAAAAGTAATCACATCAGCAACTATACTACATTACTGGGTTCCCATTCCAATTTGTTACAAATAACCCTTGCATCCAATATAGTAACTTTCACAATAGGAGGACGCCTCAAAGCACTGGTTAGGGTGACCTTCATCCTGTCACAGTAGAAGTCTCAAGTTATGCTTTGCAGTCACTGCTTTGTGATTCCTTGAAAGAATAGAATATGTTAGACCCTCAGGCAAAGTTTGATAAACTGCTCGTAAGTATGTAGCAAGAATGGCCAGAGGCTCTGCCATTTATATCAGGGAAGCACTGAGTATGTATTACAATACTTTTGTATTGCTTTCATCCTCTGTGTGAACATTAGATACTGCGATTTGTAAGAGAACTCTTTCCTAAGAATATTTATTGCAACTTATTAGATAGAATAAGTATTTTCTACTGTGATAATTTTTTGCTCAAATAAATATTACAGGACTATTGTACCATCAACTATTTAAGTAGCTAAATAATTATCTGGGGAGGAGATGTTTGCAGGGCTATGAGGGGAGAGTGGGGGAGTGGGATTGATTTGGGTGGCTCTTTTCATAGAGCTAGCATAGACACGATGGGCCGAATGGCCTCCTTCTAAGCTGTATAATTCTATGATTCTATGATCTAAGTTCATTATACTATGACCATAGCTAGAATCCGCCTTGCAATCTAAATAGTCATTGCTGTTTGTGAGACAATACTATGCACTAATTTGCCATCACATTTACTTATAAAATACAATCACTCGTCTCTACAGTAAATCTTGGGAAGCGCTTTGAGACGTTTCAAAGATATGATAAGGCATTATACCAACTGCAAGGATTATTTTTCCCTAGATGCAATGAGGCCAAGTATCTAACGCCCAATGCAGCTGAAACCCTCATTCACACTTTCGTGACCACCCTCCTTGCTTTTTCCAATGCTCTCCTCGCCAGTATCCCAGGTCCACCACCTACAAAATCCAACTGATCCACCCATTTTCACCCATACCAGGCTCCGCACCCCTAATATCTTAGTCCTTGCCAGGCTTTACTTGCCCCATATTGCAGAACTGATCAATTTCAAGATCCTCACCCTTACTTACAAATCAATTCACAACCTAGCTCCTCCCTGTCTCTCTGACGTCCTTACACCCCACTCGCCCCTTCGCTCAACTAACTCCAGCCTTCTACAAGTCCCTCATCCCCTTCACTCCACCAACAGCAATCATGCTTTCAGCCACTACACCCCAAATTCAGGAACTCTGCTTCAATCCCTCCACCTCTTGCCCCTTAAAGATCTACTTTCCTCTTTGATCATCCCTACGGTCACCACCCGTCTCTCCCCAATTTCATTTCAAGTTCCACCACAGTTTGAATTGCTTCAAAATTTGCTGGAATCAGCACCTCTAATGGCTATCTTTGACGCAAATTATTTTAGGCCATGGTGAGTAATGTTTATGTTTAGCTCTGTTCTGACCACAAAACCGTTTTGAGGATTTTGTTCCCAAAACAATTATGTTGGTGTATTTTTGTTGTATCCTGAATAATTCTCATTCTTGGCACCGTGCTTTAATACTTAGTAGCACTCTCGCCTGAGTCAGAAGAATGTGAGTTCAAGGCCCAAGTAGGGACTTTAAGCTCAAAGTACAGGTTTAAACTTGAAGTTCAGCACCTCCAATAATATTGAGTACAGGCAAACTTTAAACATCGCGTGACACAACTCAAAAAGAAAATGGAGTTTCTCCCGGTTTCCTGGTGAAAAATCCCCCAGATAAAAATTGGGCAGTTGCTTCAGTGGGACAAACGCAAGCACAGATTGGCTGTGTGTTCGCCTACAAAATACATAGTCACTACACTTAATAGTATATCCTGTGAAACTCTTTAAATGTCCTCCCAATGTGAAAGGAGCTATATCAAATGTAAAAAAATTACATGATTTTTCTTCTCACCAATTTTCTTCACTTTTTTACAATCGCATTTAACTTATCTTTCCTTCTACTGAGGTACAGTCCATGAATACTCCAATATTTTGTCTGAGCTGGCTTTATTCAAGCATGAACCTCAACAGTATGTGTTGGTTGGGGTAGGAAAGAGAACATCACAGTTGAGTCCACCTACTTACGCACACAAACACACACACATAACACAGGAATTCTAGAAAGTGATCAGGAATGGGAACCCTGGCAATATGTTTCCCTTCAAAACCAGGGACACTAAAGCCGAACTCCAAATGAGATCAACCAACTCAACACAGACCTAGGGTAAAACATTGGCTGTCCAGCTGACTCATTAACTCACTGAATAAACTCTCCAACCCATCAGAAAAGTGTGATTTTTGGCAAAGTTTAATAAAGCTTTCAGTCCACATAAAGCCATCCCTTAATTTCAGTCACATTGCAGGATAAGGAACGAGCTAGAAATCAGGAAAACAGATTGCCCTTTATGGCTCTTCAATAATCTCCAGTTATTATAATTCATGCACGTATTAAACAACACCACTACACATTAGATCTGAAAAGCATTTGACTAATACACCCAAATAGATCATTATGGTTTCTTGGCAGACGTGCTCAAAGGGAGGAATGATTGCTTCAGGCTGAGAATGGAAATGTTTTTCAAATGCAAACACAAAGCACCTCTTTCACTGTACCGTCAATGCTCTGAAACACACTTTTTACTGTATCTACACACAATTCACTCCAGTTGGCCAATTCTGCTGCTGCTCAGCAATGCATATGGTACAGCTCCGAACTCAGGATTCTCCACCTGCTATTGCAGCAAATCCACAGAGGGCTTGACAAAGTGCTCAAACAGCTAAACCATCTCATCAGTTGTGCATTGTGATGGGGGAAAAAAAGCTGTACGATGCAAACTTTATTCTGTGGTTTTCTAAGGAGATCTCAGGGTGGTGGTAGCTCAATTGACTGCTGCGTTTCGCCACAAATATACAGTCAATTCACTTTACAGTATATTTAGTGAAGCACTTTGAGACCTCTAAAAGACGTGAAAAGCGCTATATCAAATACAAGGATTATTATTATTATTACTATTATCACTACAGAGAACAATGTCAATGTTGACTGTTAATGGGGAGGTAAGAATAATGTTTTTTCAAACAGAGAGTTATTTGAACATGGAATGTTTATTTACATTCCATGTAACTGGCTATTGATGCTAAGATCGTGACAACTTTGAAAAGGAAACTGAATACATATTTGAACATTGGGGAAATGTGATTGATATACATCTGTATATACAGGGTGACCAAAACATCATCATAACTACCCTATTATCTAAAAAAAATCATCATTTCTTTAAGACTTATTAGATATTGTAATAGTATCACAACGTTTTGGTTACCCTGTAGTTGTTCCAGTGATGGAGCTTGCATATAGGTTGCAATAGGCTGAATGGCCTCCCTCTATGATTCTACATAGAAACTCCACATTCAATAAAAAAAGGAAGGCTACAAAAAGCATTGAATCGATGAAGGATTTCAGCTCTCCACTCAAAATGGTACTCTCTTCTGTCCTGACTTGCCTTCCAATACTGAGGATGATATCAGGGATGAAAGGATATGATGACAAGCTGAAAATCTGAGGGTGTATTCACTGGATTAGAGAAGGTTAAGAGGGGATCTAACTGAAGCATTCAAAATTACAAAAGGGTTTGAGAAAGATAAACACTGAAAGATTATTCCACTGTTCGGTGAATCGTCAACGAGATTATCACCAGAAGCATAAAGATGGAGCTTAGTTAGAGGAGGTTTTTTACACAAAGCATTATTATGAGGTAATAATCAGGAGCATTATACAAGTGTTTTTTGAAGCAGAATCACTAAATTAAACAACACTTGAATAATTACAATATAAAAGATCATGGGGAAACAGCAGGTAAATAGGATTAGAGTAAATAGCTCTCGTGGGGAATTAGAAGAGCACAGACCCAATGGGCCAAGTGGCCTTCTATGCTGAAATGTCTATGATTAGGAGTTAAATCAGGGAACTGAATTGCAATGAAGTGAGTGAACTAAATCTTTAAATAAGTTATGCAAATAAGCTGTCATTTACATTATATTACAGAGCAGGTTTTGAAAGATGTGGCAAAAACAAGAAGCGATGTATTAATTTGGTAAATTTATACAATCATCTCTTAGTTCTTCACTGATACGGTTTAGACTTTCAACTCATCGTTCAGGGAAAGCCTAAGAGCAGATATTTTGGGTAGACAAGTGACCATTTAGACAAGGACAATGAACTGCGGGTAATTTGAAACCATTAACCATAAAAGTATCTTCTACCATTTACGATCACATGAAAATTCAACGGAACATTCATCCTCTTAATATAACTGAGGTGCTAAAAATGTCAAATGCCTATAAGGAGACCACTGCCTATTGACCTACCCTTCATCTTGCAATTTAGGCTTATTTATGCTTTCCAACTGCTGCCACAGTCCATTTTCCATTTCAAATGTCCTTAAAAAGGCTAATCTACACCATATATTTTCGCCCACAAAATATACGGCCAATTCACTTTACAGTATATTCTGTAAAGTGCTTTGAGATGTCTCGAAGATGTAATAAGGTGCTATGTGCAAATGCAAGGATTATTCTTCTATCTGTTCCAGGCTCTTTCCAATCAGCAAGCCCACGAGCTTAGCACAGGATTAACAGGCTAGTGCACCAGCATCTGTTTACCTTTAACATTTAGGAAGATGTAGTACTTCAGTAAATACCCTTCTAAATAAAGTGGCACTCAAAACAGTTTGGGGGAAATCAAGGTGTGTGATATTATCGCCAGTGATACTTATTAAATCAAACAGAAAATGCAGTCAAATCAATCAATTGATATTGGCCTCATGATGGAACACTCCCAATTCCAAGGCCAGTGATAACTTCTGACCACAGTTCTTGTTGGTATGATACTATCACTTACTGCGNTTTTTTCTTAGTGGAGTGACAATAAGCAAGGCACATTTCAGCACCAATGAGTGAGATCATCCCTGTGATATCCAATTATGCGGCAAAACCCCATTCTTATTTTTTCCATATAGGAAGCTGTTTCCTCACAGGGTGAAACTAAAAACAAGTAGCGTCAGATTGCTCTCAATCACTTTCCCTCCACGGTCTTGCTCTTCATTACCTCTATCACCTCCTTAAACCTTACCAACCTGTCTGCTACCTCCCCTCCCCGGGTACTGGCCTGCTCCATGTCCCTCCACCCTGCCAAAATCCTTTACATTGGAGGTTGGGCCTTTAGCCTTTCTGTACCAACCTTCTGGAACTCTATCCCGGAGCCACTCCACCTAGTCTCCATCCTTGCCTCCTTCAAGACCCAGCTCAAGAACTTTCTCTTCGACTGTGCCTTTGGTCATCTTCCCACCACTAACCCCCTCTTGCCCTCCACATCTTGGGACGTCCTCACGACATGAAAGGAGCTGTATAAATGCAATTTGTTGTTGTTTCTAGCAACCTGCTCAAAATCAGTAATCTTACAGGCAAAGGCACTTGCATAAGTTGCAGCCCACCACATTTAACCAACAGAATGTATGTATTCCTTTTGCTAAGAATGTGACTAGTATCTACGGCTGAGGGGCAACTCTCTGAAATTAACTCATCAGACGTTAAAGTAATTTGCATTTATATCGAACCTTGCGTCTTGATATCCTTTACAAAATATAACTAATGGAAATCATGGACAGAGTGCCTGTAACGTCAAAATGTCTCAAAGTGCTTCACTTAGGAATTGCTATCTAGGATAATGATTATATTTGTAGGCAAACACATCAGCTGGGAACAAGAAAAACCCTGCAAACATTTACGAAGTGAGTAACAACAACACATTTCATTTGTGTAGTGCCTTTCAGGTCAGAAGTACATCCCAAAGTGCTGGACAGTCAGGGATCCGCACCCGAGCTGGTGGTTGTGGGACCAATTTTATCCAGAGGATTCTTGTCAGGACACGAGAAGAAACTCTCTTCTCTTTTAGGGGACCTTTAATGATAATCTGGAAAGGCGGATAGGTCTTTGGTTTAGCATGTCATCTGAAGGACAGCAGCAATGCAATGCTGTACTCTCCACCTAGCATTGCACTGGAGATAACCCCTGGCCTTCATTAAAGTGAGAGTAGATATGATCTAAGCAAATGTGGCAGTTAATCAACGCCAGCAACATCACATGATGTGCAACATGAGTAACCAATTAATTTGAAGTTGGGGTCCATTTTGGTTCCGGTAGATACGGTAGTGCCCCAGAGGAAAAATAATTGACATTTTGTTTCAAGAAAGGAAAACTTGTGGGCTTTGAAACAATGGTTAAAATTGCTCCCTGAGGCTTACAAAAGATGATATAGTGCGAGGAATGATGCTGGACACAGTATTATGCCACATTAAAACCTCTTGCATTTGGAGGTAATATTATAATGCTGCTCTCCGTAACTGATCCCATTGCCCCCATAGAGGAAAAAATAGCTATCTGTGCAAAGTAATACTGCACTTGATTTGATCCTAAAGTGAGTCCAACACATGGATTGACTATTTTCTCCACAAAGCATCTTTATAGCGTTAAACACTTTCAAGAGTTTCGTTGTTAAGACTTCACTCACTTTATTCACCCTGGGGAGGTACATGGGAATGCACAGGACTTGAAAAGATCATTGTGGTTCATTTAGCCATTCTCCAACATAGTAATAATAATATAAAATCCTATGTTACACAAACAACAACTTGCGCTTGAATTGTGAACTTTGATGCATAAAAATAACTTCAAATCCCTTCATGGAGACAGAATGGGAGTCTGAGGTAGTGGTGTGAACTGAAGGCTAAGAGGGTTCTTTGAAAGTGCAGACAAAGAGAAAAAAAAATTCTAGATGGGTTTGGCAAGTAGAGAGGGAGGGTGCGAGGTGGGTGGATTTAGGAAGTATTCCAGAGAGTGGGGGCAAAGTGGTTGAAAGCTCATCATTGACCGGGGTGGGGGATATGGGGGAACTCCTTTATATAGCTCATGTATCTCTCATACTCCTCAATGACTTCTTCTTCATATAGCTGTCAAATTCACTCTCTAAATAAGGGAGGGAGGAGAAGCAGGGCCTCCTTGGAGATGAGCTGGCTCCAAGGTGATGTGATTGGCAACAGAATGTCAGAAATAAGTCAACCATCTTTGATGGTTTCCTTAGTCCGGATCCTGAGCCAGGAGAATGCACAGTATTCTAGGCCATTGCTGATGACAGACCAGCAAGCCTGGCTTGTCGGAAGGATTTGGAGAGATAAGCTGATCACTGGAGCGGCAGAGATTCTTCCCACTTAGCTCATGTTTTCCTTGCAAGTCAAAGCCCTAGCCGGAGAGAGGTCCTAGATAGATATGCAGCAGGAAGTTTGATAGATAGTGGTCTAATACAAGTTATGTACAGTGGTAAGGTATGCAGAAATTTCCATGCTTAGGTGGTATACCTATGTGGAACTCTTCGTTTGGTTTGGATACTCTTAAATATGGTGATGGGTTCCTACTTGTCTCAGGAAATGTGGCGTTTCTCTTGGTATCCTGGCCAACAATCTTTCAGCTAAAAATGGCCATTCACTTCATGGCTATTTCTGTGTACAAATTGGTTGCAATGTTCACCTAAAAATACACAATCTCTATAACTGTAAAATCCTGTGAAACGCCTTGAGATGTTTTGACAATATGATAAGGTGTTATATTAAATGCAAGGATTATTATTATCTAATCCTTTCTTAAAAACTAATATGGAATCTGTTGGAACCACAGTTCCAAGTAGGGCATCATATCCTGAGTGTAAAAAAAAATCCCCTATCTAAAATTTTCTGAAATCTATGCCCTCTAGTTACTGACTCACTGATCCGTGGAAATAATTTCTCCCTGTTTACATTATTGAAACTGCTCAGAATTTTAAAAACGGTATCAGATCTCTCAAACTTCTCTCTTTTCAGGAAATTAACCTAAATTCTCCAATCTTTTCTCACAAGTAAAACCTCTCTTCCCCGGTTTATGTCTACAAACCCATTGAACTCTTTCAATATACACAACTACACACATTTTAACGACTCATTATTGTTTATTGTCAGTTCCAAATAGCAATGAAAGAGCATCTGCTCCATCTCCATGTACAATCTTTATTCACACTTAGCAACGTATGGGAAACTCTGAAATGATCTGGAAAATGATAATGTGGCACTTGTTCCTTATTGAGTTATTATATCTGTTGTGTGCAATTGGCTGCTGCATTTCGCCCATAATCAATTCACTTTACAGTATATTCTGTGAAGCGCTTTGAGACGGCTTAACGACGTGATAAGGCGCTATATCAAATACAAGGATTATTATATTCAAACAGTCAAACCAAGGTCTCGAGTGACTATTCACTGTTTTTTATTCAGTTGGAATATGGTGCTATTTTATGCCCAACACCTATTTTTAATAAACATGCCTCGCTTCTATAAGACTGCTACGTCTAATTTAAATGCACACCTACAAGGCCTCACCTACAAGGCCATTCACGGCCTCACTCCCTCCTACCTCTCCGACCTACTATCCCCCTACCTACCTGCCCGTACCCTCCGTTCCTCTGGCTCCGGTCTGCTCCACATCCCCCGCCCCAACCGCCCTACCATCGGTGGCCGGGCCTTCAGCCTCTCAGCCCCTCTATCTCCCAGTGCCTTCGCCGCCTCCTCCCTTTCCTCCTTCAAGACCGGTCTCAAGACCTTTCTCTTTGACCGTGCCTTCAGCTTCCCTCTCGACTCTCTACCCCCTCCTCGCTCCCTCCCTTCCCTCCCCTCACCCTGACCATTTCCCCCCTGCTCGGGTCCTGACCCAACTGTACAGCGCCTTGGGACGTCCTCCCGACGTGAAAGGCGCTCAATAAATGGAATCTTGTTGTTGTTGTTGTTGTATTGTAGGCAAGCTTTTCAGTATGTAGAAACAGCGTCTCAAAGATAGTACCTCTGACAATGCTGAGCTCCAAAATCACTGCAGTGCCAGGTTAGACTGTGAGCTTAAAGTCCCAACAATAGCCGTGAACCCTACACCTTGTGGCTCAGCCGAGAATGCTACCAACTGAACCAGGCTGATCTGAGATAACGAAGAAGAAAATTTAACAAGCACAAACACCATGAAAGAATATATTTGCTCAGCAAAATACCATATTTGCTTAAATCTAAGGCACATTTCTTTCATCAAATGTAACTCCAAAATCAAGTTGCAACCTAAAATAAATGACATTTTATAATGTCAATACATTTATCTCCCTCATCTCCCAAACCTGCCAAACTTTTCCTGCATCTCAGATCCAGGGGCACCTTAGATTCAAGTAAATCCAGAATTACAATTGTGATATATCTGCCATACAAATCTCTTTTTGGCGAGTGTGAATAAATATAGGTGTTCACCTATAATATATGCAATGAATCCTATGAAGCATTTTGCGATGTCCTCCAGCCGTGTGAAAGACACCATATCAAATGTAAGAATTATTATTATTATATGGATGTTAGTTCACTAGTCTTGTTTCAGTCTTTAATAAATGATTGCACGGCTGGCAGACACAAGTAACTCTAATCATTGATTTCTGGCATCATCTATTGAGTTGGAGGTTCTATCAGGATTGTTTGGAGCCATGGAATGGTCTGGGGCGGAGTGGGCTGAATAACCTTCTCTGTTCCTAAATAACAATGCTCCTAGTGAATCTCTGCTGTATTATTTCCAGGACTTTCTTTAACAGGGTGCCCAAACAGGATGCAATGCATCTAACCAATATCTTGTTCAAATTTAATATTGCCTCCTTGCTCTTGTATTCAAAGCAGCTACTGACATTTCCATTTGCTAACAGGCAACGAAAGTTCTGCTCACTCCTCGGAATACACTGCACAGATTTTCAATATGAATATTTACAGCTGCGATCAAGAGTATATGTGAATGCACAGGAAGACTCCAGGAACATGGAAGAAAAGCCTACAGACAGTAACAAGGCGAGTTTCCTTTGAAAGGGGGGAAAAAAGCAAACACTACTAACTTTATATAGTCCCAGCTAGGGCCTCCACTATACTGAGGAGCGAAAAAAAGTACATTTTAGATTCTCACCTGCATAAATACTGCCCCCACCACATACTCCCAGAGTGTTGCTGGCAGCTTGGCATGAGCTCAGCTTGTGTCACTAATTTTTTAAAGGACTGATGATTTTCGCTCTCTTATTTTCTTTTCTGTGAAGTCCTGTACTGTAGTGGTTAGCATGCTAGCCTCGCAAGTGAGACGATCCGGGTTCGATTCCCAGGCAGGGTGAAACCTGAGGCAAGTTTCCTTATTCCACATCCATGTTTACCTAGCAGTTAAGTAGGAACCTGGTTGTTGGTCGATTGGCAGATGGCTTTCCAGGGTAATAATCCCTCCCCGCACCAAAAAAAATTGTGGTCACTCAATCAGCGACTGTTTGTGGGACACTGCTGTGCCCAATTGGCTGCCATGTTTCGCCCACAAAATATACAGTCAATTCACTTTACAATATATTCTGTGAAGCGCTTTGAAGACATGATGAAGCGCTACATGAAATGCAAGGATTATTATTATTAACAAATGTACACACAAATCCGTGGTAGTTTCACAGTCTTAAGCTTTTCCACTCTGATTACGTGTAACTGGTTAAATTCCATGGATCACCCCCTTCCCCATTCCCCCTCTCCCTCCCGCTCAGCAATCAATATTATTTCAATGCTTCTCTATAAACAACCTGTGTTTGTTTTAAACAATGAAAGTATGGATCGTTGTGTGTACAGATGCCTGAAGTTTTACCTACCCTCACAATTCACCACAATGATGGCCAGCATGTAATCGTTCCCCAGCATCATCGTACGCATGCATACACAGTCACACACAAAAAAAGAATTCTCCCAGGCAGTTTTAGCTAAAAATAAACTGGCTGTGAAATGCGACCTGATCAGACTGAAATATTCAGAGCCCAGACTTGCTCGGCAAAGTCTGGGGAGTCCTGTTCATCCCTAATAAGATTAATAAACAGGACAGATCATTTGGTGCATTCTGTCTTCTCCTTCCTCTCAGCACGTCGTGTTGTTATGACAACCGCTAGGATGGGTTTCTCAGCAAAGCAGTCACGTGGCTGAAGAGATACAGAAGTGGGAGGCAATTTCTTTTTATCGATTTATAAGGTGTACAATTAAAACGGGCTCAAAAGGTACAAGCTTAAGATGCACACCACTCAAATATGCGAGGGTAAAACGTCTCATCTGGCATAGGGGAGGAGCGAGACAGAAGGTTAAATCCCTTCTGCGACATTGTCTGCACTGCAGCACAGAGAGTCAATCCCTTACTGAAGTCATTGTTATATAATAATAATCCTTGCATTTGATATAATGCCTTATCACGTCTTTGAGACGTCTCAAAGCGCTTCACAGAATATACTGAAAACTGAATTGACCGTATATTTTGTGGGTGAAAAGCAGCAGCCAATTGCGCACAGCAGTGTCCCACAAACAGTCGTTGATTGAGTGACCAAATTATTATTTTTATTTTAAGTGTCAGCTTGACTCAGTTGGTAGCACTCTCACCCCCTGGTTCAGAAAGTTCTCAGTTCGAGACCCATGTCAGGGACTCTGAGCTCACAGTCTAGGCTGATACACTAGGGGAGAGCTGGTTGTCCTTTAGATTAAACATTAAACCATGGTCCCATTTGCCTGTTCAGGTGGACGTTAAAGAAACCAAGGACATTATTTGAAAAGGGAAGTCTCCTAGCCATCAATCTCTCATTCTTCCTACACGTTAAACTATGTGAAGGGCAGTATGTAAATGTAAGTTGTTGTTATACACGCATGGGCTAAACTATTCATCTCTGTCCTGCTGAATTTAAAATCCAGCATCTGTAAACATGAGCTGTACTGTGGGCGGGAATTTGGCCCCGTGTTACTCAGAGAAGTAATGTTTACCAAGAGCATGATGAGGGCTTGTTCCCTTACCCCAGCACTGAACTACCATCCTTCCTGAGAAAGCCTCAGCAGGTGTCACATTTTATCAGCAAGCATTCAGTAAAAGCTGTGTCAGATATTTAATTACCAGTAATGTTACTTTTGTCAGCTTGACTCAGTTGGTAGCATTCTCACCCCTGGTTCAGAAAGTTCTGGGTTTGAGACCCATGTCCTCCCGAAGTGAAAGGCGCTATACAAATGTAATTTTATATTGCACTTTCATTTGATGTAGCACCCTATCTCCTAAAAGTATCTCAAAAGTGCTTCCCACAAGTACTTACTCTGAAGTGTAGTAATTGTTATTATGGGTATAAATGCAAACACAGGAGCTAATGTCCATTAAGCAGTAATGAGGTGGATGGTCAATTAATCCATTCTTTTGGGGAATCAAATGAGAGAAATATTGGCCAAGACGCTGGCAATCCTGGTTAGCATCCCGATTCCGAAATGGCTCACGGTCAAAATTGCAGCATCAGACTGAATTGCTTGATCCAGATACTGAAAGAAATGCATTTAAACTCGGGAACTGATGCAGTTGTTGTAAATCTTACCAGAAGTCTTAAATTTGTGTAAAATAATGGAGGGCTGGGTGAATTATGGATACATATGCAATCCTGAGATGGTTTTTGGCTCTTAATCAATCGTGCTCATAAAAAGACCATTACTGGTTACAATTCATTCCCGGTTATTGAGTGTGGATGATCCAGGGACCTATTTTTCTGACCTGTTTGGGTGTTGCCTGCCCAAAATTGCAGAGAATTGTTGAACCTTCTTAAATTCAGACTTAATTTGGAAGAAGATTCTTAGAAAAGGAAATGAATTCCCCCCAATTCTGCATGCCACCTTAAATTGTATGACAAAATGGTTTTACAGGCTAAGACTTGGAATTTCAGGCCTGTGATGTTGAAAACTATCGTTGACAGTAGAATCCTATTATAACTCGCTTGTTCACTTATAGGGTTATTGGGATGTGGACGCCAATATTTTCTTCGCAAAAAATCAAAAATGTGTGCAGAAACCTTGCCTCAGATCACATTGTCTTGTTTCAAAGTTATTTTGCAGCCTCCCATGTGCTACAAAATGTCAATTTCTGGATCATAAGGTTGCCGCCAACATCTCTTCCAGTGGGCTGCGCTGTGTAGCAAGCAGGAAGTGACACCATCAGTGACCCAATTACCTTGAAATTCACCATTTTTAGCGCAGGAAGTCGGTCCATGCATGGGGGTTGGTCAGCCTTCTGCACACGTGCACAGAGAAGGGAAAAGGCTGATGAGCGATCGTGTCTCGTTTTAAGGTTAGATATTATAATAATCCTTTCAATTAATATAGCACTTTTCATGTTGCGAGGCATCTCCAAGCACTTCACAGGATACACTGTAAAGTGTAGTGACTGAATTTGTAGGTGAATGCAGCAGCTAATTTGCACAAAACAATGTCCCACAAATCCCATGGTTGGGATTGTATAGACATCTCCCCATCCCCCACCCCCGCTCCACTGTAATTACGCATTTGTGGCTTGTCTTCTCAAAATCATCTACTCCCACAATATCATCAGAACAATCCGGACACTGATCTCCAGGAGACAGACAACACAGCTCGTGGTACTCACTGCTAAGAAGCCTTCCCTCCTTCCCTCTAGGTATATGTGCTTACCCACAGTTTGCAGTTAAGCACCAGTTCAGAGACCTCAAATTGCATTGACGATAGAAATTACATTTTTGACGACGCAACATTGAGCTTCAATAAGTGTTTACATCCCACTGGACCTGGGTTGAATCTGTCTGGGTATTTTCAGGACATCGCCATGCAGCTGACTGAGCAGCACATTTCACAAGCAGTTTGTGGGAAGGCAATTTGAAGAATTTGTTGGCAAGGAAACTTGAAAGGCACAGAAATAGCAATATTAATGCTCCTCTCATTGCCTATGTAAAGGAACAAAATAAAAAATGCAACCAATTTAAAAAGTACAAAATTAGAAATGGTTTGGGGATGGACACGCAGTAAATTTAATATCAGTCAGTTGGGTTGCATTGGTTATGTTACCAGATGTTCAATTTCCCAGCAAGGATCCCGTTGTTTATAGGAAGGGAAACAGTGCTTCAAAAGGCACATGTCTGAATGCACAAACAATAGTCTTCCTAATGCATCCTCCCCTCATCAAAATAGTTCCCACTCCAAATAGCATTGATGTGCAACATTTGATAGATTTATATAACCATAGAATGTTACAATATAAAAATGACCAGTTTGTGCTCGTATTTTTCCTCCACAAGCTTCCTAATCTACACAGTTACTCACTTATCTGTGAAGTACTTTGAGATAGTTCAGATGCTATATTATTATAATTATTATTTTTACAATCTAATCCCCCTCTCCTGCTCTTTTCACTTCTTTTAATATTTCTGCTCTTCAAGCATCGATCTACTTACCTTTAAAAATAATTTAAGAACTCATCTTCAACAAAGATTTGTGGTGGAGAACTTCACATTCCACTACCCTCTGCATTAAGAAATGTTTTCTCACCTCACCCTTAATTACATTTGTGATCATCTTCAATTGTGCCCTTTTGTAACTGAGTCTCTGACTAGTAGAAATAATCTATTAATATTTATCCTGTCATATTCCATTGTAATGTGTGTCAGGCTGGCTTAGTTTGTAGCGTTCTCACCTCAGCTCAGTAATTCTATGGGACAGGCTCCCTCGGGAGACTGTGGAAGCAGAAAGTGTTGATTCTTTCAAATACAAATTAGATAGATTTCTTTTAGGAAATAATATTTTGCATAGAGTATGTATGAGTAGTTCAAGACATGATACATGTATGTGACTGCCAGGATGATGGAAGGCAAACTGAATAGACCTTGGTCTTTTTTCCTCTAGCATTCCTCTGTTCCTATTTTCAGTGAATTCAGAAGTTGGGTATGCACTGCATTTTGCCCACAAATATATAGACAATTCACTTTACAGTCTATTCTGTGAAGCGCTTTGAGACGTCTAGAAGACGTGAAAAGCGCTATATCAAATGTAAGAATTATTATTATTGTTGGAGATGCCATCCTTCGGTTGAGATGTTGACCGAAGTTCTGCCTTCCTGTTCAAGTGAATGGTAAAGATCCTAAGGCCCTACTCAAAAAGAAAGGGGAGTTTCTCTTGGTTGTCCTGGCCAACAATCCCTCAGATGATATTGGTCATTCCCTTCATCGCTGTTTGCAGAAATGTCCCCAAACTCAAACGCATCATAAAAGTGCTCAAATACTTGGACATTATCCCAGTCAATCTAATTACTGAGCTGCTGTAGTTACGTAGATGAAATACAAAAGATTTGATTAGAAAGTCACCAATTTTAATCCTAAAATTGTATCAGGCTAATACTATAAAATGCACTTCCATTAAAAACAAAGAATAGCCAACAGCAATGTTAACTTAATCCCATCTGAGATATACAAAACATTACAAAACTACCACATGCCTTTAGCCTATACGAAATAGAGCAAATTAGAGGAATGCATACTTTAATTGTCCATTAATGAGATGATTTCATACTTTGATAGGTCAAATCCTGGCTTGTTTGGGGGCACGATAGGTCTTAGATCTCGAACAAAAAGATTGTGAACCCATTAAAGCCACTTAAAATGTAACTCGAGCCTAGGGTCTGTTACAACGATAAATAAAGCTGTTTTCAAACAATTTTTTTTCAATTTTAAACAGGTTGACAGCTATCCATTTCGAACAATTTCATCCTCACAATGATATCTAAGTTATTTTTAAGTTAGGTGTGAGACTGGCTCAGTTGATATTACTCTTGTCTCTGAATCAGAAGATTGTGGCTTCAAGTCCTAGACTTGGAGCACTAAATCTAAGATGATACTCCATTGCAATTTTGGGGGAATGTTCCGTCCTTTGAAATAGATGTTAACTGAGGTCCCGTCTGCCTACACAGATGGATATTAAACATCCCTTGACACTATGTAAAAGAGTTTCTCTTGATGTCCTGGGAGAAACAATCTTCCAGATAAAAATAAGCATTTGCATATGGCTGTTTATGGGACATTGCTATGCGCAAATTGATTATGTTTGCCTAAAAATATATGGTCACTACATTTCATAGTAAAGCCTGTGCAGCTCTTTGAGATGTTTTTAATCACACGATAAGGTGCTATATCAAATATAAGGATTATTATTACTATTTCCTCACATAAATTTCCGTGAGAAGGGAAAACGCATAAATGCGAATAAACCAGTACTTTGAATTGTTTTTGACTTTGTTGCTCACCCATCAACAGACTTTCCACTCAAGAAAGAGAACTGATTTTAAATACAACTGCAATGTTTGGAAAATAAGTTTTAGCCTCAGAAGAATGCAAGTTCCATTCAAATTCCCAAGCATTAACTTCTAAATCTATTTGGACAGTTAATGATCTCGTGATACACAGTAAACATGCATGGATCCGGACAAAGTCAGTATTTATACTGAATTTCAATTCAAACTTCAATGGTTCAGCAGGACTAAACTCATCTCAAAAGCTAGCACTGTCTTGTGCTCAACTTATCAGCGAGATCCATCACTACATCATTTGTGACTAGTGTAGGGTCTGCACACTGAAAAATTAAGCACCAGCCCAAACAAAATCCAATTGATGTCAATACCAAAAATACTTTTCAATTAAAATGATCACAGGAAATGTATGCTTAGAGATATTTTGGGATACAGTATATAGTTTGGGACATGATAACATGTGCAGAAGTGTTCGCCTTCCACCATCCTGGCAGACTGCCAGGATGGTGGAAGGCGAACCGGATAGACCTTGGTCTTCTGTCGTCCAGCAATTCTTATGTTCTTAAGGTCCTCGTTCTCACTTATCAATCCTGCCACACCATAGCACCTCCCTATCTTTGTGAGCTCAGTTCAGAGGATTGTTGCCCATTATATTCAGTGTTTCTATTTGATCATTCAGCATTAGCAAATTTACTATCAAAAATGCTAAAATAACAGAGCCTTTTTAATGAAGCAGTGTGTATTAGAACTTAGTCTTCAAAACATAAAAGTTGCGTGACTGACACTTACTACCCAGAATGGCATAATTTATCAATCCATATCTAGGCAATTTAGAAAGACCCTTCCTGTGTTAGATGGCATTCAAATGTGGTGATTTTTAATGGGCTTTAATAAGCACTCAAGAGCAGCATTGTAGCCGTCCTCTGGTTATCACTCTGACCAGTGGAACCTGGACCCTGACACCATCTGCTTCTGGGGTTTGACGCAGATTAGGTCACGGAGGGTATCCCCACTTGTGACAGGAATCCTATTAGAAATCACCATGATTTAGACACCAATGACTTCAAATATCAAATCTATAGCAGGCATTCTATCAGAGCCTGCAACTTAAACAACATGGTTGCTATCACCATGAAGGTTTGTCCCAGGACTTAAAATAAAAGACCTTTTTAATCAACCTCATATTGACGATCTTTCACAATCTGCCACTGTAGATTATACTGCAGACAACATGTACAGACAAACTACCAGAAGTCCTCCTTTAGATAACTAGTCTCATCGTTCTCTCCCCGAGGCAGTTAAATTATCCAACTGTCACAGATATTTTTAAAATTGAAACTAATACACATCTTTTCCCAAGAAAAAACAGAGTCTTTGCTAGTTTCCCATTTGCTGCCCTTTTATTGTCTTCTGACTCATTAAACAACTTTACACTCTCATTAGTTTCTGTTGTATTATAGCTGTCTTTTCCTCAACAACAAGCTTAATGTCGCCACCAGAGATTTGATCGTTTACAAGATTTTCCATTATAATATTTAATCTCGATAGAATGTTTGGAGTCCTGTAGCTTAGCAAGCGAGAGAAGTCATTCAATTTCCGGGCAGGGTGAAATGTTGAGCACGTTTCCTTCCTTCACACGCCTCTGTTCACCTAGCACTAAGTAGGAACCCGGTTGTTAGTCGATTAGCGGATCACATTTATGGGGTAATCATTCAAATTTTTAAAAAAATAATAATTCGGTCACTCAATCCGCGACCGTTTGTGGGACACTGCTGTGTGCAATTGGCTGCCACGTTTCGCCCACAAAATATACAGTCAATTCACTTTACAGTATATTCTGTGAAGTGCTTTGAGATGTCGCGAAGACGCGATAAGGTGCTATATTAAATGAAACGATTATTATTATTATTGTGTAATCTATTTGAAAAGTAAAGGAAGTTTCTCCCAATTTCCCGGTTAACAATCCCCCAAATAAAATGAGTCATTCACTTCATCACAATATGTGGGACATTGCTGTGCACAAATGGGATACCATGTTTGTCTACAAAAATACAGTCATTGCATTTTACAGTAAATCCTGCAAAGCGTTTTGAGACTTTTCTTGGCGTGAAAGGCTCTATTACACTATTAATCCTTATTATATTATTACATTATTATAAAACAGGGTGTTGAAAGTCAACATTTTGTTTTGCAATATTAGCTGACTGTACTGAAGGAGTCAGTGGGAAAGAATGCACCTCATGGATCTAGAGTCAATCAACAGTTATGGACAAGTCTGCAATCGAGAGGAGGGAGGGAAAGGGGAAAAAACATAGTAGAAGGCAGGGCTCATTGAAAAAGTCAGTGCTCTACTTACTGTTATCAGCTGCTTCTCTGCACTTCAGCTTTTGCTGATCTACTACCAGCATTCTCCAAACTAAAGGCACTCATTTTCCAGCAGCTTCATACTCTCACCCTCCACCACCAACATCACCAGCACCATCAACACCACTAGCACCATCAACAAATCCCCTGTCGCCAGCAGAATGCAACAAGCAATCGCTTAACTAACATTACACAGAAACGTCCTGCACACCATTGCTCGCTGCCAGCGTTTGCAGCAGCCCAGGCTCCTGCAAGAAGGGCATGCTCACAATATTAATGCAGGTCCACTCTAATAAGCCAGACACAAGACAGCCATAAAGAAATTACAGCAGCACAAGCATACATTGCAGTCATCGACTCAGCCTGGCAGGACAATGATGTAGTTACAATCTGACTCCCGTTTTGGAGTTGACGTTTGGAAAATTGTACATTTTGACTGGTAGCATTCAATTATCAGTCCTTTGCCATAGATTTCCATGTAAATGAGTGCTTTCCAGCAGCAAAGAATACTTGCAGCTTGCTCTTAAAGACACTTAAATCAAATGGAATAATGAAGGAATCAGCTAAATTACTTAGAGAATGCTAACCACTAATCTTACAGGGTAAAATGCTGTTTGGGTTTCTAACCTTCAGCTCCCTGTAGGTGCACTGCCGCTCTGGCATAAATTGATTTAGTGGGAGACTTCTATTAGCTAGAGTGCTTCTCTCACCACCAAGACCCTCCCTGCCATCCAGTCGATAATTCAAACTGAACCCAAGAGTAATGTCAATCACCCCAAACTAACCAATCAGCCCTGTGGTGGAATGTGTCTCCAGTGATTGACTGCAAGTCTTTAACACAGAAGAACTATTATTATTATTATTAATTACTTTGCACAAGGACTGGCGGCTAGTATCGGAGGTCAGTGGCCGAATGCTTCTCATCCTAGTTGGTGCAGGCCTGAGAGGTGTTTAACATTACTCACTGTAAAAAAAGCACACACGGCCAATAATTAAGAGTGAAGTGCTACAATCTTTGTTCTGTTTAAGGAGCAGTAAGTTGGATCTCTGAGATGAATACTTCGGCATAACCAGAAAACAACACATTAACACTGGTTATATAGCCTACCACTCAGTAGAGGAGAAAAGTACAATAAATATAGCCACCCACAGAGGTTATAGTGTATCTTGTCATCATGTTAAGCAATGATTGTCCACCACAGCTCTTTGCAAGAGCTATCAAATGAGTTCCCCACCCCCCTCTTTCCCCATACCAATGCAATTTTTTCCTTTTCAAGTACCTATCTAATTCCGTTTTGAAAATTGTTATTGAATCGGTTTCCACCACCATTTCAGGCAGTGCATTCCAGACGGTGTATTAGCTATATAATGCCTACAACTACAGTCACTCAACTTTACAGTAGATCCTGTGAAGTGATATATGTCCTTTTGACATATCAAATTGCAAGAATTATGATTATTGATTATTATAATGCAATTAATATTAACACTATTATGGAGTAACCTTGTGATATTTCATAACAAATTAAATTTGATATTATCATATATAAATCATTATGCAAATCTATTATGAAATATCATAAACTTCACATCTAGATTACATTCTGATCATTACCCCTGAACTTTATACTCTCCTGTGGTAAACTGAAGTGGAACTTAGACAAAGCATCTACATGAAGAATAGTTGATACACTGGCACCATTCCCACCCCTTTAAAAACGGCCATCATCACTCCTATCCTTAAAAAACCCTCCGTGGACCCATCCCAGCTCTCAAATTACCACCCAATCTCCAACCTCCCTTTCCTTTTCAAGGTCCTGGAACAAATCATTGTTCCCAGCTTCGCTCCTTCCTCTCCCACCACTTCCTCTATGAACCCCTTCAATCGGGTTTCTGTGCCACCTCAACCTTCACAGTTCTGTCTTTGAATGGTTCAGATCCTACCTCTCACACCGTCTCCACTTCATCTCCACAAACAGCTTCTCCTCTAGCCCCCGCACCATCTCGTGTGGCGTTCCTCAGGGCTCTTTCCTTGGTCCCCTCCTCTTCAATATCTATATGCTCCCTCTTGGTAACAGCATCCGAAGACATGGGGGTCAACTTCCACATGTATTCGGATGACGCCCAACTCTATCTCTCTTCCTCCACACTTGACTCCAGGACCACTGCTGTCCTGATGTCAGACATCAAGTCCTGGATGAGAGCCAACTTTCTACATTTGGATGTCTACAAGACTGAGGCTCTCCTGATTGGCTCCCATTAAATATTCTATGGCACTATTTGAAAAGAGAAGGGAATATTTTCTGGTGTCCTGGCTAATAAACCCCCAGATAAAGTTGATTGTTCATTTCTTAGCTGTTTGTGGGACATTGCTGGACCCAAATTGGCTGTTGTGTTCTACAAAATACACAGCTACAATGTTTCATAGTAAATCATGTAAAGCAGATGTCCTTCAGACATCTCAAATGCCAGGATTCTTAAAATATATTTTATTTTGCTTTGGAACTGGCTAGATGGCCCGCAGTGGTCTTTCCTGGTCCTATGCATTCTCATGTATATTCATCTCCAAACAGCTAAATTAACTTACTGACATTAAACTCATCACCATTCATCACCATTTGAGGGACATTATCTACTGGCCCAGATATCAAGCATATAAGCCTTCTGTTGAAACTATACTCTGTCATTTACAGAGGCTTCCATTCCCCTATAGCACATATTTTATTTAGTTTTTTTAAAAATATTAAATACAGCTGAAGAATTTTGAGTTCACTGATTCCTCCTGAGCCCACCCCTGGCTCGTGGAGAGGAGTGCGATAGTGAAACTACCATGTCAACGCTTGACATGCAGGTGAGGAAACTGGGTAGGCAGGAGTGAGTGGCCAGCCTATTTGGCACACTCATGTTAGACACAAGCATCCTGTCAGCACAGGAGGCATCAGCCTGCAATCTGAGCAGCTTGATGGACAGAGCTACCAACACAGATCAGGCTAATGTACTAGTACTTTACATAGAAATACACTGTAAGATGTAACCCACAATGCAAGTTTTTAGAAGTGACCGGTGCTGATACATTTTTAGCTTCCAACATTATCTACTGGCCCAGATATCAAGCATATAACTGTTGAGGGTAGTGGGATCTCTCGTGAGCTGATATGATACACTTCAGCTTCTCGCCCCAGTGAGTGTTATTCCCGAATGCTGACATCTCTAAGACCAGCTAAGTTGGCACACAGTGCAAAACAGAGACGATAAGACACAGAAAAGTGGGTAATGTCAGTACCTGTTTCATCAGGTGAAGCAGTCAATGACACACTGTCTTGTGACAGAGTTGTCCAGCTCGAATCTTCATCACTGGGAATCAGGTTCTGCATTTTGCTCAACGCAAAGTCTGCCCTTCCTCCTGGCCTGGGCGGGTCTTTCTTGCCTTCAGGACTGGAGGAAATGGTGGCCATTTGGCAATCTTCAGGAGTGGCAGAAGCACTTTCTTCACTGGCCAGAACTTCATCGCTGGATGCAGATTCAGTGTGTGACTGTGTAGCCCTCTCCTCACTGGTGGTGGGGCTATTGCTCTGATTCTGCACTAACTCCTGAGTGGCTGACTCCAGGTCTACATAGTAATTCAGAAAGCTCTTACTCTTCCTTGGCTGTGATGCCACGGCCTCAGTGCTGGGGACATCTTGCGGATTTGCCTCCTTGCCCTCCAACTTTTCCGAGATGATATTTTTAACAACGTTCCCACTGATGTTCCTGTTCATGTCCTGCTGGCCCTGCTCTGCTGCCTTGCGCAGCTGGTTTTCCCCATTCTTGGCCAGTTTGGAGTTTGCGGAGTTGTTTACTGGGACCGGTGGGGGAGGCATGTCGCCCAGGCCCATGGCGGCCTCGATGTTAGTCAGGGCGTATTTCTTCCTGCATTTTGGAGGGGTGCTATTCTTGATTTCAGCATTCACCAATTCATTGTGTGAGGAGCGAAGGTTGAGAGTGTTGGGCGGGGTGGATGAGCCGTTGCGATTTGCCACATCTGTCTGACCGTTGCTGGTTGCGAGGAACACGGACATACTGTCCAATGTGGAGTCAACTGCGAAGAGCAGAATAAGCCAAAACTAAGTCAAATACAAGAGTATTAACAATGACAACACGGTTACTTCAAAACTCTGATAAAACATGCACTTTTTAAAAATGTATCCAATGGTGTATTTACAACGAATAAAGACTATGCTATCAGCACATGTGTTCAGATTCATTAATGCCTAACTTGGTGTTGGGTGATTTATGTGGTGGTGGCAGGAATGATGGATTTTAGAGCAAGCTGGCAATGCTTACACTATGGAAATTCAAATAGCTCCAGTGGGAGCTAGACCCAGCACAGATCTGATGAAGCGAAAGGTTAACCTATGAATCTACAAAAGCCCTAATCTGGGACCAATAAAAATTGGGGCAACTTTTATTCCTGGAACAAGAAGCCCTTTCACTTCCCTATTAATGAACACTCAAGATTTAAACAAATAAAACAAGAGAGCTATGATAGGATTGCTCAGTTTTAAACCAGATTCAGCAGCCAAACCTTCTCATATTCTCCTTTCCATGATCATGCTGAATTTCTGAAAATTCTTAAATTCAGTTTCAATTTGTAAACTGGTTTTACATAGTTCTTTTGGGTATGTTGTCGAGAATCAGTCACCAAGTTAAGAGTGTATTTAAGACCCTTTGTTAAAATTATGCATAATTTTAAATTTTAAGGCAATAGTCTTAAGGCTAAGAACAGGAGATGTTACATGCACAAGCCTACAAGGTGTTAAATCCTCCTTCAGGGAAACAGTCATCGCCACAGTGGTGGTACAATTCATCAACTCTACATAGGCCGTAATAAACATGGAGTTCCCTACATAGTCTGTAATGCACACGACCGTGTTGGGAACAATTATGGTCTAGGATTGAAATGAAGTTATTGACCTTCTGACTCTTTTGAACATTTGTATAAAGAATTACTTTGGTTGTCTTGCAATCTGAGATGGAGTCCCAGCTCTAAGTAGGAGAATTACTGCGTAGATTTGCTACAAATGGAAGTTTGAATGCCCACAGGAAAGAAATGAGAATGCAGCCTTTAGGGTCTTGCTACAAAAACCTCAGTGAAATATCTGTGTGTGCCAGCAAACTAAAAACTCACCAATGTGAACTGAAAAATAAAAATAAATGAAACCCTCAAGGTTGCCAAAGCATTTTGTTTGACTATAGATTTCGTAAAATTTAAACTGCTTTCAATAGTTTCTTCACCTCGGCAATCAATTCAAATTCTGTTTAAAATTAAAGACTTGTATCTTGTTTTCAATCTGTTTGTATTTTGCAATTTTAATTTTGAAGCTGTATAACTTCATTAAAGACTCTTGGCTGTAGAATTTCTGAAATATCATCCATTCTACAGCACAGCCCTGTTATAACATGGTGCTTGGGATCCATAAAATCTCACTGCGTGTCACGGCGAGGAGCGATAGCAGGTTTGACTGTGCAAGCGCTCTCTCCATGCTAAAAGCAAAAATGTCCGCCTTCTGAATCATCAGGTCTCTGCAATATCATCTCCTGTTGATGCGCGTGTGCAAAGCAGGAAGTGAAGTTGAACAAGAAATGAACAAGAAATTGGTCGTTTTAGCACGAGAATCCGGTCTGCCGCAGGTACTGAGCCAGCCAGCAGCATGAATGTGCAATGAAGCGCAACCGGGCTATAGGAGAACTTGAGCTATGGAGAGGCATGTCGTACCGGGGCTGTACTTAGGTTGAAAATTCAAAGAACAGCACAATAAGGTAGCAACATTGCAACAAATTAAAATTGATGCAAGAAGTGAAGCTTAACAAGGTGAGGAGCACAGAACATTAGGCATGGGATTATACCTGCCATTCACGACATGGAGCAGGTACTTAAGAGAAAGCAGTTTCCTTGCAGTGAGGCCAAGTGACCATAAGTAACTGATGTGCCTTCCCATGACCGCAGGCAGAGCAACATTGACAACATACTAAATGTGGCGGGTTAGTCTGATCCCAGTCAATTAGGGTATGGAGATTGGGGAACAAGCCAACGAATACTACTTGTGAAAATACAACAACAACTTGCACTTATATAGCACCCTCCACATAGGGTAGTATCTCAGAGCACTTAACAAGGGCAGAGCATAAGCACGGTCGAATAGGAAATTCTTTAGGCGGGACTTGAAAGAGGGAGAGTGGGGCAATGCGGGGGATTGAACACGAGTGTGAGGATCTTGAAGTCGATCCATTCAGTAATGGGGAGCCAGTGGAGCCTGGCCAGAACTGGTGAGATGTGGCTACGGGGCTTGGTTCGGGTGAGTATGCAGGCAGCAGAGTTTTGAATGAGCTGGATCTTGTGAATGGTGGAGCTGGGGAGACCGGTGAAAAAATGAAAGCTATTAAAAAGAAATCACAAAAACTGCAGTGGGATCTTGTGATAATTCAGTGGTTTGGGTCCATCAAATCAAACTATAAAGGTGAATTAAAATATGCTGGTCACCACTAACGTCCTTCTTATTGATATGTGTGCAGGAAGTGCCCAAGTTACTTCCTGCATGTTGTTCATGCTATTTGCAGGAAGCTGGGCAGCCAGTGCTGGAAGCCAGATATGTACCACCTTGTGGTATATGGTGTGTCCATAAGTAGACCTGTGATATGTTATAACAGGGTCCAACTGTAGAGGCAAGGAAACTGGTGATCGTGATGGAGAGAGAATGAGAGAAATGCAGGTAGCAGCAACATGGAAGCATAACAGTCAAGAAAGGCCCGTCACAAAAGAAAAGCCAAGCAGGGACGTGCTCAGTGCTACACGTTTAAAAGAAAGAACATTTATATTTACAGCTAACATTCTAGGGAGCCTTTATTGATTCCCACAAGTCATACATCATATTTGCTCTCTATTTAAGAGGCAGGCCTGAGAATTTACAGTGTAGAACATTTCTGGTTTAAATACTCTCAAAAAGGGAGTCTTACTTTGACCTGGAAGCACTTCTGATAGGGATCACAGGGCTTCAACAATGAGGATACTGGAGTATAGGTTATATGAAATCTGGAAAGAGGGATCATTTAATTAAACAAAAACAATACAAAAAATAAATACAGGAACAAAGAATGCAAAATAAGCATCAAATAACAGCAACATCTGGGGAAAATGCAAAATTAGTGGAACGTATTATGCAGACAATTAAGACCAAGGGTTCTGATCAAGGTATTTTGCACTTAAATTAAGGCACAGGATTTTGCAAATCATACCATCTTATCAAGGGCAACAACATTAGGTGTTATCATGCAAGTTGTTGCAATCTGAAAACCTGCTGGGGTGTAACTCAGTCTTGCACCAGTGCAATATTGATTCTTTTGCAGTGCAAAAACAGAGGGAGACCAATGCACTGATGCAAATCTGTGTAATGGTAAAGGAATGCAGCACGAGACTGCAATGTTTGGATATGTCAATTTAGAGTGGTCAGTCCAGTAAATATATTGCACACTGGATATTGCACAATCCAATTCACAAAATCACAAGATTGGTTTGGATAAAGATCAGTTGTTTCAGAGAGCCAGCACATGCATGGTGAGACGAGCTTCTGATGCCATGTGTATTGGGTGCATTGCGTTGTGCACTGAAAAGAGTGAGTGAACTACAAACGGCCTGTCATACACCAGGCCCATCAATCCAAAGTTACAATAATAACGTAGATCATCCTTGTTGACTTTGAAAGCCAATCTGTACTGGATTTATTCATTATAAATTGGGACCACCCACTGTGCAATTCATATGAACAAAAAATGAATTATTCAAATGCTTTAGTAGCAAATGGGTTTCTGAATCACAAACAAATTACTTTCTCGCTTGTAGAGATGTTACATATAATTTCAATGTTTGCAAAAGGCTTGGTTATTACTGCCTAAAAAAATGGCTATTTCTGCTTAGTTTACCACTTTTAAAGGCATATGCAATAACAATGGTAAATCAGTAGTCATCTAGTTTATGCCATTGGCATATGATGACCCTACCCCTTTACGTAACCATATTACTGTGATTCACCAAGTAGAATAACCTTGAAAGGACCTTCCATTGTAAGTTTAAGTTCAATTCATATCTTGGTTTGCTATGTAGAAAGGTGTTATTCTCTTCTCCCTCACATACCGGGATTACTAGGCAAGACGACACCAACTTTCTGATAACCAGACCACCCGCCTCCCCTTCGCAAGCTGCAGAACTTGTAGCCAGAATTCTGCAGCTCGTGTCTTTTCCCACATTAGGCTCTGCAAGCCTATCACCCCCATCCTCATCTGGCTCCACATCCCCTAACGTATTGAGTTCAATGTCTTACTTTTAAATCCCTCCATGATCTTGCCTCATCCTACCTCTACGACCTCCTGAAACCCCACCAACTCGGTTGATCCCTTGTCTGCTTCACGTCCTACAAACAAAAGGTCCAGAATTCAATCTTGTTTGAGGGAGGAGGGAGAACTGCTGGCCAGGACTCCGGGAGAACACTATGCAGTGCCGAGAGGGAATTGGATTATTTTAGAGGTTGAAGGGGCTCAACAACAACAACAAATAACACCTGTGTAGCTAGCCCTTTCACATCAGGAGCATCTCTTAAGGCGCTGGTTAGTCAGGGATTTGGACCCGAGCAGGCAGTTGGGATCAGAAGAGGTGGAGGGCAGGGAGGGTAGGGATAGGAGGGTGGTCAAAGGTGCAGTCGAAGAGGAGTAGAACAAGAGAGTAGAAGATGGAGTTTAATGGTCTTTTCTGGTCCTGGCCAATCCAACAATAATAATAATCCTTGCATTTGATATAACACCTTATCACATCATCGCAACACCTCAAAGTGCTTCACAGGATGTAAAGCACATTTTATTGTGTATTCTAGTGGGTGAAACACAGTAGCTAGTTTTTGCGCAGCAATGTCCCGCAAACAGCCAGGGGGTGAGAATGAAAGAAGTGCGTTTATGTCAGACTCTGATTATTATCCTGTTTACTGTTATAATTTCAAGATAGATTCAAACTTACAGAGTACACCGAATGCGTAAGCTTGAAAAACATCTGCACTTCCACAGAATTACTTCAAATTAAAGAACTCAGCAATGAGTTTACAGTACTTTCCTGTTGCAAAGTGCAGGAAATAAAACTAACAATGCTTTAATTGAAACTGACGAGCAAACTGCTGTTACAACTATAATAAAGGAATGGCTGCATCAGGGACCCAAAATCAAGACGAACGTCTGGTTTCCTCATAACTGCTCAGCAATGTTACCTCAGAGGAGCATAAAATCAACTAGGTCCACTGTTAGCGAGTTGGACACTGACATTGCCAATTTATGTCTTTACCTCACCACTACTGCTGCTGAAGTCCTCATTCATGCCATTCATATCTTTGCGCTATCCTCACTCTCTAAACGTAGCTCACAACAATTCAAATCTGTTTCACCTACACCCGCAATCTCATACTGTAATTGGATTTGATCAGCTCACTACGGATTCAACACAGAGGACAGTGCAGCTGGTGCTGTGCAATTTAAACAACATAAATGATTCAGTTCCTTTCGGATGAGGCAGAGTAATTGAGTAATGCTGATTAGAACAATCCAGGAAGGGCAGATACAAGTTCCCTTTAGTTAGGTTGTTGATTCCGTCTAGCATTAAAAGGGGCCTGTGGGAGATCAAATCCCGCCCATGTGCTCTGATGAAGAGGGACTGACAAGGATCAGACAGGAACACACTTCCTGTATGAATGTTCAAGACCATTACGATCGCTTTGGCCGTTTTCCATTTCATGAACCATCTCTCTTCAATCTCACTTATTCCCAGTCCCCTTCGTCCTCAAATGTTTAATTCCCTCTCAGCAATGCTGCTCACGCTATTATTTTTAAAAGGAAAAACAAGAAGTTCTTCCAGCAACCTGGCCAATATTCCTCCCTCATCCAATTCAATGCAAACCAAATTAAAATCTCCACATTCTATTTGTGGGAAAATTCATAGTACAGTTTAAGTGTCAATTTTGCCACCATAACTATAGTTATTGTGCTTTAAAGTAACTATTTGCAGTTGAACAGGCTCAATGGTCAAAGTGACAGAAAATGCACCTCTGAAGTAAACTCTTCATTAAAGGAAATCCCTGTATGTTACCCAATTCATAAGATTTCGATCCAAGATCTCATCGGAGCAGAAGTCTTGCAAGTCAATGTCTTGTACAGAGACTTCCTTGAGAAAACAAAATTTACCATCAATGTCAGCCTGGCTCAGTTGGCAGCACTCTCCCCTCTGAGTCAGAAGGTTGTGCAATCAAGCCCCACGTTTGGATTTTGAGCTCATAGTCTCGGCTAATACAAGTGCAGTGTTGGGGGAGCACTGTATAGTCCTTTGGATGAAAAATTCAGGTTTTACGTGGATGTTGAAGATCCCATGGAACTATTCAAATAAAGACAAGGGAGCCTCCTTATAGCTCTTTGTGGGACATTGATGTGCACAGATCTGCTGCTATGTTCGCCAACAAAATAGGCAGTCATTACACTTTACAGTAAATCCTGCAAAGAGCTTGTCAACATCCTCCTGACATGAAAGACGCTCTATCAAATTAAAGGATTATTGTTATTATGAGATCGTAAACCTAGGTCTTGTCTGCCTGTTGAGGTGGATGTTAAAGATCCCATGGCACCACCCAAAAAGAGAAGAGTTTCTCCTGGTGTGCTGTCCAACAAGCTCCCAGATATACAATACAGTCCCTACACTTTACAGTAAAATCCTGTGAAGTGCTTTAAGACTTTTGGATGCTATAAGGTGCTATTTTAACACAAGTATTATTATTATTATAGATGTTTTTCTGCCAATTATGATGTCCAAGCGCTTCTCCAACTTCATTGTGTGAAACGCTTTCAGACATTTCAACAGGATAAGGCATGACGTCATGGGTAAGTATTATTATTAGCAATTTAATTATTAATTTCCCTGCAAAGCACATCCTGTCTGAAGTGCATATGTGAAAACTTCTAGTTAAGTTCTGGAAGGAATGGTTACGACATAGACAATGCAGGGAAATTCCCTGATGAGCTCAGTCCTAGGACAACAACAAATTACATTTGTAAAGCGCCTTTCACATCATGAGGAAGTCCCAAGGCACTGGACAATCAGTGTTTCAGACCTCAGCTGGGGGTCAGGATCGAGGAGGGTGGAGGGCAGGAGGGAAGGAGGGCGATTGAAGGTGCGGTCGAAGAGGAGGATCTTGAGATGGGTCTTGAAGGAGGCAAGGGAGGGGGCGAGGAGGAGGGACTGTGGGATGGAGTTCCAGAGGGTGGGGGCAGAGAGGCTGAAGGCCCGCCCGCCAATGATGGGGCGAACAAGACGGGATATGTGGAGCAGGCTGGAGCTATACAGTCCACTGCTGTCTATGACTACAGTTTATTGGTCTGGTGGATACCCACCACCAACAGCAAAGACCAGTCCTGGCAAGAGCATTGGTCAGATCTGGACGACGGTGAGAGAATCTAGACCAGCGAATCCAATGACAAGTTGTGCAGGTTGGGCAAAAAACATGTCCCCTAGTATAAAACGCTACATCAAATGCAAGGATTATTATCCAGCCATATGCTTATGGGATCAAAACGGATGTCTGTCTGTTGGATGTCTGGGCCCAGTGTTTATTGTGACAATCCAGACCCTAATTGATCACTGCTGTAGTTTGTGATGTGAACACTAAATTAAGTGGAGGCATGATTAGCTTTCAAAAGGGAACTAGAAAAATGTCTAAAAAGGAGTAAATTACAGGGGAACGGTGGAAAGACAAGTAAATAGGATCGAAAGGATTTCTCTTTAAAAGAGCCAGCACAGACACGATGAGCCAAATTGCCCTCTTATGTGCTGTAAATTTCTATGGTTCCGTAGTTCTATGATAAATCTTCTACGGTCCATCTAACTTAGCCTCTACTGGGGATTGCTTATGTCCAATGTGCATTACTACATTAAAAGAAAACTGGAGAGCAGATAGCAGGGCAAACCAACAAAACATCAAGAAAAAGAAATTTGAGAAAATCTGGAGTAATAGCTCTATTTGCAGCGTATTTATACCCAGGATAATAACTGGCCCATTTTGAACATATCCAAAGAATAATACTTCTTGCATTGGATATATCACCTTCCATGTTGGGAAGAGGCCTCAAAGCTCTTTGCAGAATTTACTGTAAAGTGTAGTGACTGTGTCTTTTGTAGGCGAATGCGGAAATTGGGCACTGCAGAATTGAGTGCTTTTTCAACAGCAAAGAGTTAATTTAAAGTACAGTAACTGTAGTTATAGAAGCAAATAAGAGTTAAACAGCACCGAGAATACCATCAGAAGAAAGAGAGACGAGTTTTGAATATTTATATTTTATACACAAAGTTGTCAGAATGTAGTATGTCGTGTCACAAATGACTATTGGAGTGAAGCTTATAACAGCATATAAAAGAGGAACTGGAGAAATATTATTAACAGTTACGGAGAAAGAGCAAGGGAAATGGCATTGTGATAGGGAATGGGAATGAGGTCCAGCATCAGCACAAACAAGGTGGGCTGACTAGGCTGCAAATGTTCTCTGAAGTGTCATATCTGGTGCTTGACAGTGGTACCAGGTCAGTGATGGGCACAGCCTTCGACATGTGACCAACATTAGGATGAACAGAGCAAAGCACTTTAAAAAAACGTAAATTGTGTTTTTATTTAGTAGTTCACAGTGAGAATTACAGCAGGTAAGAAGTTACAGCTGTAATATTAAAGGGGTCTTACGTACAGAGTGATCAGCCCACGGAGGTATGGGTTTGTGAAGACTTGCCTAGAGCAGACCTGAGACAAAATGACAACTCCATTTCACAGTTCGCAAAAATTTTCCATCCTTGCTAAGGTCCTATTAACAGCTAAGAGACAATTTACAAGATCAAGGTTTTTAAATTAAGTTGTAACAGGTATTTACTAAGAGTTTCATGAACAATTTCATGTATAACTTTCCTTGTACAGTCCTACTAGTCAGGAACCTATTGTTCCATGTATCTGAAGGAAGCAATTCCTAGTCGCAGGGTTTGGTCCTTTGCTGTAAAACCATCAAGTAAACAGGTTTTGATGAAATCAATAAATGTGTCAGTTGTATTCAAGCTTGGCAATAATCGATTTGGTTTCTTAGTAAGCATTACAATTTCAGTGATAAATACAGCAACAAAATATATTACCTTTGCCACCGGTGATTTATTTAAATCTATTTGTTCACAGAAACAATAATTTGATCGTAGCAACATTTTATATTTATGCTTCAGTTTCCTTATTCTCTACTACTCAATTAATGGGTTGTCAAACTGTGACGGCATTAGAAATTCATGGATTTTTTTAAAAAACATTCCTTAGCTGAATTTGCTGCCTTACTTTGCCTGTCCTGGTCTGCAATGATTCCTTTTAGACACTTTTGGTATTGTTTGGTATCAGTTTGTGTTCTCTCTTGTTAGTTTTTTCCCAATTTCTCAATCAACGTAGCTCAGTGGTTAGAGCAACTCGCCTCGCAAACGAGAGACATGGGTTCGATTCCTAGCAGGGTGAAATGTTTGGCAAGTTTCCTTACTCTACACGCCTCTGTTTACCTAGTAGTAAGTAGGAACCCGGTTGTTAGTCGATTGACGGATTGCTTTTCCGGGGGTAATAATTCCTTCCACAAAAAAATAATAATAAATTGGTCACTCAATCCACGACTGTACGCAATTAGCTGCCATGTTTCGCCCACAAAATATATAGTCAATTCACTTTACAGTATATTCTGTGAAGCGCTTTGAGACATCGCAAAGATATGATAAGGCGCTATATCAAATGCAAGGATTATCATTATTAACAGTCCCCAGATTAAAATTGTTCGTTCATTTTGCACCTGTTTTGCTGCGTTTGCCTACAAAATACAAAGGCATTACATTTAAAATTACTATAAAATGCCCCCTGACACGAATGGTACTATATCAAATGTAAGGAGTATTAATGATAATTTTTTTCCAATCAATTTTCTTCCCTTACTTCATCATTTGCTTCAGGTGTCAAAGTGGAGTACAATCCCAAAATTTACAGACCATTGGCACATGGCACATGCTTAATCAGCCAGTCCACTGCAAAGAGCCTCTTTTTCCCTCTCGAGAACATTGCCCATTTACACACTTACTTCACCCGTTCTGCTGTTGGAATCTTTGTTCAATTCTCTGTCATCGAGATATACTGCTCCACTCCCTGACCCACTTTCCTGATTATATCATCCATAAGCACCAACTCATAACAAACCTCTGAAGCCGGTATGATCTCCACACGCCCATTACTACCAGCACTGAATCAGGACCCACACATTGAGGAAGCTGGGCGACACTTTCTTCACAGGGTCTCCAGCTAAGAATTAGTTTCTATTAAAAAGCAGACACTTCCAACACAGCTAATACTGGAGAACTCACCTGCGCCACCTAGTACTTGAGAGCTCAGCAAGAGAAGTGACTCCAAATATACGTCTCTATATGTACTACGACACAACTGGGATGTTAGAGGTACTGGTTGAGAAACAGACCGCACTGAGAGTCTTTATGTTGTGTTGGGTTGTGTCACTTGCGCTAGCCAACGCAAACATACTATCGTGAAATATACTCAATGATAGGCGCAACTCCTCTCTTATACCTAGTATCTCATATCTGCAAAACACTCTCTTAACTCACACTTTTTGAACAGTGCAGGTAATTGTGCCCGGTTCTCAATTTGCCTCTCAGTTTCCAAGAGCCCATTTATGTCTCAGGGATCAACAGTTTACAACAAGTGCAGCATTTTGTATCTTACAAACATAAAATTCATTGCGGCATTTTTCTCAGGAAAAGGCATGAATAGATGAATGGCCCACGGGACATCAGGTGTTTAAAAAAAATGTCAGGAACTTCAGAACTCTGAATGCCTAGAGTCAGATACCACCACTACCAACCCCTGCATACACACACACAAAGAATGAATTCAAAGCACCATTTAATCACCACAGATATTTAAAGGGACAAACCACCTAGAAGGATAAGTAAATGACTGAGTACGTAAACAAAAATAGCAGCAGCACTAAGACAATGTGAGACTATGGGGAATGTCCAAAAAATGTCCAATTTTGATTGAACCATAGTAATAATTTGGAAATCTCCAAGAAAATGTTTCAGGAACCGTTGCTCAATTGCAAACTCCCTGCTTGAGGACCTCCCCAACTCCTCCCTCAGTAGGTTGCAGATCATCCAGAACTCTGCAGCCCATGTCCTCTCCCGCACTAGACTCTGCAACCTTATTACGCCCCCCCATCCATGCCCGACTCCACTGGCTTCCCATCACGCAGAGGATACAGTTCGGGGAAAAGGGGAGAAAAAGGAAGAGAAAGATACGTTATCGGAATAAAACCACTAGAGATGTGGCATGGATAAATATTCTGGAGATAATCTTTAATTACTTTTAGGGATTAGAGGGGATCCCACAGGGAATATGATTGGAAGGAGTCCATAATGTTTTTTTTTTGTGTGTCTGTTAAAAGCAGATTTGATGGGCTTCCAAGTTCTTGCCTCAAATTTTCAAGTATTATTGTGAAAATTGTAGCCAGTATTATTGATGGACCTTTATTTTAATTTACCACCCTAACACACCACAATGCAGATCTGTGCCTGTAATTCCTCACACAGTGATTTCAAGATCTCAGCCTCACCACCTTTCATGTCTATGTATTGTGTATGTCAATATCTTTGGTAAGGGATGATCTCTAAAAGAAGGCAATCTATCTTCTATATGGTTTTCCTCATTCTTCAAAGTCCTTTATCCTTCACAACACCCAACCTCGAGGAAAATCACTGACAGAGCTCCTCTCTGAAGCTTTATACTTTGAAGACTTGAGTCTTGCAAATTTTCCTTGATTCCATGTTTGAATCAATGTCACCCCTGCACACCAGACTTCAGTGTCTAGACTACAGTACAGGGTTTTGTTACAAAACAAAGCATATATATTATCCCAACTAAATTTGACAGTCCACGTTCACTGCTTTGTAAAGGTTTGAAAGTCTATTCTATGTGGCCTTCCTACCAACATAGTAATTAGAAGCTCTCATGGCATTAGCCTGTCACCAGACAAACAAACCCAAAAACTGACCAAGGCTTGAAATCCTTCACTTTACCTCACTGTTGCTGTAATAAATAATAATAATAATCCTTGCCATTGGTACAGCGCCTTATTATGTCAGAAAGACATCTCAAAGCGGTTCACAGGATTTACTGTGAAATGGAGTCACTGTGTATTTGTTGGCGAATGCGGCAGCTCAATTGCACAAATGTCCCACAAACAGGCATGAAAAGAATGACCAACTTTTATTTGGGAGATTTTTGGCCAGGACACCAGGAGAAACTGCATTCACTTTTCGAATAGTGCCATGGGATCTTTAACGTCCACCAAAACAGGCAGACAGGACCTCGGTTTAACATCTCATCCGAAGGACATCACCTCTATATCAATACAGCACCACATTGGAGTGTCAGCCTAGACCATATGAGTTCAAGTCGTGACTCATGTGGACTTAAATCTGCTCAGTAAGAGAGGGGCCACTGGTTCAGACAGCACAGTTACTCAGAAGATCATAATTTGTACATTGGTAGGAAGAATCTCCTAAAAATGGGAATAATTGTAAGGGATTTTTACGATGAGATACATATTCCTCTGTGTGAAAGTCACTAAACTCTAGTTATTATTATTAGAAATATAATAAGTTTTTGTAGGAAATTCACACAACTTCAAAAGTGAACAGCACATTGACCTGGCAATATGAACCCTATGGCACTGCCATGCATACCTATAAGGAGTAGTATCAATATTCTGCCATGCAGCATCAAGCTTTTTGGCAGACAGCCTATAATAGTTGAACTATTCTACTGCAGTTGAACTGCAGTTCTCTTTCCCCCAGTTTAAGGTGAAGTTGAGCCAGTGGGGTTCTTCTTGCCATCCATTTGCATTGCCCATGTCGCCAAACTCGCCGTGACACATTCAACTGCAGTTAATATGACTGATAACGGTTAGAATTTGTCTACTGCTCCTTACGGTAGAAACATTAATAATATACGGTTTATAAAATTCACATCAGAAAAGTTTTGAGGACGACACCTACTGTACACCAATTAGAAATGAGAGTTTTGGGACATCCTCCCAACATGAAAGGTGCTACATAAACATAAATTGTATAATTGTAACTGTAGGCCAGTTACCATAGAGCTCGTAACAATCCCAATTTATTGTGTTTAGAATCTCTCCTTTTCTTTTCCCGCTTTTCCATGATACATCGCGACCTTGAAATGGGGCTACTGGAATTGGGATTATTCCCATAGGCTGTACATTGAAATCCAGCTAAATGCCTGAAACCAAACTACTCTATAAATATCCCAAATCCATACAATCCACATCCCACATCAGGCAATGCCACAAAATGTCTAATGCCGGATCACCCCAAAAGTGAAGCCCTGAAAATAAACTGAGAATGACTGCTGTGTTCATACATACATGTGCTGTGTGGCCGGTGGAATGCCCCTGGGTATCGTCTGCCCATAGTGACCAGTCAGTACATCGCAGAGTCTTATAAGCAGTTGACAAAGCACTGCTCAGGGAAATTCCAAAACGCAGCTCTGGAAAACACAAAACAAATTTTAAAATTTACAGCAATCATTCGGCTTCCACTGCTCAAATATTAATGGATACTGCAAAACCGGGGACACATAAAGCCACACAAAATTAGCTTCGGCATATTGAGCAGTCACTCAAATGCACCTGATCACAGATACTGTATCGGTGCTTATGATACCTATTATTACCAGGCTGGCAATGTTAGCAGATTCTGTATCAGAGTTTCCAAGAAACCTTTCAGTGTTGTACGTGGATTGAATTTAACTTCAAACTCATGCATTTCTCCAATAGCAATAAAAAGGAGAACTGACACTTTGTTACATGGAGCAGTCATTTCAGAATTACAGTAATGCCGTTGTAAATCAAGAACAACAGGCAATATATGATATCCATGCTACCAATATGCAGTGTCCAAAGTACCCACAATGAGCCACAAATAGCAATTTGTTAAGTATATATATGTGAATATATTAAGTAATGGAATTTTCTCCTTCTGACTTATTACAACAACTTGCATTTATATAATGCCAGGTATTATTACAGTAAAGCGTCCATATTGTATGCACATTGCAATGCGCTTTCAGTCGCGAAGAATAATATGGTTATAGCAAATGGGCAGCAGCATGAGTAAAGGCCAGTAGGATTCCTTTATAAGGAATCTCAGTCACGCAAATGAGAACGAGGTACATAATTTCAAACTGTGGGAACATCACTCCAGTGCAATCTACATCTGGAGTGGAGTTCCTTGAATCAGCAAGAATTCTGTTAAGAAATGCTTGAAATTAGGGCCCCTTGCATTCATTGCTATGTACACTTTTTTTGTTAGTGTGGTTTACTGACTGAATTTTGGTTGCATTAAAAATGTTTTCAGTTCAGTAGATTGCATTTCACATGATGACCTGACATCTGCACTGTTTTCATATCCACAATTAGTCCCAATCCACAGTTGAATTAGTGGACATACCTGGATCTCTACCATGCAGCACCACAGTAATTACAACAAGAAGAACAAAATTACATTTGTATAGCGCCTTTCACGGGACGTCCCAAGGCACTGTTAAATATTCTGAAGCCAAGCAAAAATGCACCATCAACAGTATGAACTATGCAATAAACAATTTTCAAAGGAACTGATGCTTCAATCTGATGTTCATGGTGCTTCCTGTGCATAGTGTGCAGGGAAGTGACATCACCAGCGATCTGATGACCAGAAGGTGGCTATTTTTAGTACAGGGAGCCTGTTCGTAAGCACCAGAGGCCGGGTGTATAGAGTAGACTCTAAGCATGCCCCGAATGCATTCCAACAAAGTCGCCTTGCAGTACAACTTCACATCAATGCCTGGCTGATACTTCAACTTACAGATAAAGTATCTGCAACTTAATAATAATAATCCTTGCATTTGATATAGGCCCCTTACCACTTCAGTGAGACTTCCCAAAGTGCTTCACAAGATATATGGTAAAGTGGATTGACTGTGTATTTTGTGAGAGAAAAATTGCCGTGTTTCTCGATACAGGGTGTCCCACAAACAGTCATGGAATGAGAGAACAATTTTTTTTGAGGGATTATTACACCCAGAAAGTGATCCGCTAATCGAGCTGCAGCCGGGTTCCTACTTGCTGCTTGATAAACAGGGCTTAATTCACAGCTAGAGACCAAACAGTGACACCATACAGTGCAAATTCATTGCTGGGCTCCATGTCCAGCACTTTCTGTTGGCTGTTGTCTCCATTCATTAACTCTTCATTGAAATTGTGCCGCACAGAGAGCTCTGGTTCAATTCTGCAATGTTTTGGAAATCTGCCTCAGTTTCATTTGTTTCCTTAATGGGACATTGTAGAAGTGCCATCAATTTGATTCGAGCAGGGATTGTTCAGACAATTAATGACTGTAAAGGATGTCATCCCCAGCCTATAAACGGGTTAGTTAATTACAACAGGTTCAATTAACAGCAAAATGCACCAACATGCAAATTTCTGGCAGCAAGGCGCCAGTAATTTAGTTAGCTATATTGAGAGTGCAAAGCAGTTTCATTTTTGGGCCATGAGTCAATATAAATAGCAGCTATAACTCTCCCCACTCCTTCATCCACTACTTCGCAGAGGCAGCTAATTAGCTGCAATGTGCCGTCAAACCATCTACAATTCTCCACTGCAATGAAAATATTCTGCATTGCCTCACCCAGTGTACGCTTTTAATATGCGCATCAGGCCATACACCAGACTACCTTTAGCTGTGAATTAATCCACAGGTGAACCTGGGACACAAACTGACTTCCTCCGATGTATGGCTGCTGAGCTGGGTAATTCCCCGCAGTAACAGTCCTGACAATGAAGCCACAGACAACTTAAGCTTTGTGTACTGTAAGTTTATGAAGGTCATCTCCATCGCACTGTAATTATCTTACAGGTTTGTTCTATAATAAGTTTTATCAAGCACCAGTCCATGGAAAATCTTCCTTCCCTCGCCTCACATTTTTTGGTTAAATTATTCTCAAGAGAGCCTTTATATCTAGAAATAAGTCCTGGAATCAAAAACAGTCTTGAACCTACAGGATTAGTGACAGCCAGGGGCTCTCCTGATGGCTCAATGAGCAGCTGAGCCAGAGAGGTTCCTAGTTTGAGCCCTGGTCTGTGCCGAGTTTGACGATTTCAGCCCAGCAGCACGAGTGGTGCTAAACAACAAATTAATAATAATAATAATCCTTGCATTTGATATAGCGCTTTTCTCATCTTCTTGATGTCTCAAAGCGCTTCACAGAATAGATTGTAAAGTGAATTGACTGTATATTTGTGGGCGAAACGCAGCAGCAAATTGTGCACAGCAGTGTCCCACAAACAGTCGTGGATTGAAGTGACCAATTTTCTTCTTTTTTTTTCTTCAGGGATTATTATCAGACGTGTGGAATAAGGAAACTTGCCCAAGGTTTCGCCCTGCCGGGAATCGAACCCAGGTCTCTCGCTTGCAAAGCGAGTGCTCTAACTACTGAGCTACAGGACATTTGTATAACGCCTTTCACGTCTGGAACATCAACCAGAGTTCCCTCTCACAATCACTATTGATAGCCCTTCACTGGAGGGTGGAGTGTGCCCTGAGCCATCGAGTGGAATGGAATCGGGAGCAGGATTGAGAGCGGGTGGGATCAGGAGCAGGATTGAGAGCGGGTGGGATCAGGAGTGGGATCAGGTGTAGCTGGGTTGCTGCTGTGATTGTATAATCTCCTGCTACTCATCCCCGAGGATCATACATGAATTACAGGTCACGCAAACGAGATTCCAGAGGGAGACCAAACCTGCGCATCCTCTTCCCGGAGGGACCCATCCTGCTGGAGTTTAACCAGTTAAAAACGCACAGGAGGGAAACAAAGGAGATAAATCAACATCTGCAGGGGAGAAACTAGTTACAACAGCCTAAAAATGATCGGTGTCCAACACTCAGTGAAAAGAAGTCAACATCCCACTGCGGAGCAGACTTCAATTGTCTCCTGAAAAAAATTATGGTATTATTTGTGCCCATGCTGCCTTTCCACAACAGCAGCACGGTGGCAGCTTTGCTGCCTCTGGAAGTGCTTTTACACAGTGGGTCCCGAGGGCTGGTTTCCTCAGTATCCCTCGGAAACAGTAGCAAAGACAAATGGTTCCTGGGGAAGGACACAGGCTGTCATTTATTCTGGTTGCCAGCAGACTGAGTGCTTGACCTGCCTGTAGAGCCCAGTGGTGCAGTCTCCTCAATTGCTGATCTTCCCCAGCAAGTTGGTGAAGATACAGGAGTCAGAAAATAGTTACAAACATCAAGTTAAATATAAGACTGCCAGCGCAAGCTTGCTTACACATGCATATGTTCCTCGTTACTGTGGAATCTGCCCAACTATATAAATGGGGTTCATCCCTCAGCATCATCAGTCTGAGGATATAACACACCCACTTCTGCTTGAGGCAGTTCAGTAACACCTGCTCTGTTTACACTGGAACCTCCTGCAGAGCCACTTCAAACAGGCATTCAGCTTGCTGCCTGCTAACATTGCTGCCGCCCCCAGAGGCAACAACAACTTGCATCTATATAGCGCCCTTCATGTTAGGTAATGTCTCAGAACACTCCACGGGGACACGACTAGACAGTGAGCAAGGGAGAGCGGAGGGAGAGGAGGAACAACAACAACAAAATTACATTTATAGAGCGCCTTTCACGTCGGGAGGATGTCCCAAAGCGCTGAACAGTCAGGTGTCAGGGCCCGAACATGGGGGAGGGGTGGGGTAGGGGTGAGGGTAGGTAGAGAGGTGGGAGGGTGACCAAAGGCACGATCGAAGAGGAGGGTCTTGTGTCCGGCCTTGAAGGAGGCAAGGGAGGAAGCAAGGCGAAGGGACCGTGGGATGGAGTTCCAGAGTGTAGGGGCAGAGAGACTGAAAGAGAGGAAGGGGAGAAGGAGATGATCAATGCTTTTGGGGAATCACAGGTAGCAATGACAATTGGCCTCAATCAATGAAAGTGCAGTATTTCAGCATTCCAAGATGCTACCCCGCGTTGTAATATAAATATGGCATTAAACCAGTATGGCATTCGGTAGTGACTGAAGTCATACGTTTTTAAAGAACATTGGCTCTGTCAGGCATTGAAGATCAAAAGAATAAAGCTCCCAATACTTCCAAGATGTTAATCAGATTAACTTTTTTGAGCCAGCCATGTATCTGACCACATGGAAACTCATCATCGTGCTTAAGAGTACCCAAACTACACTAAGAGTTTCATGCATGTCACCCATGTGAAAATTCCCATGTTTGGAATGGAATGCACATCCTCTCCCCAGAGGAACAGATCCTGCTGGAGTTTAACCAGTTAAAAACACATAGTTTCCCATGTCCATCTTAGACCATCATACCTGTTATGGCTTTAGCTTGCAGGGTTAAGAGGAGCGGAGTGTGAAGAATCCCTGTACCCCATGTATGCCCCACAAAATCCGACTGATGAGCCATGTTTGCTCATCTGCCATCAGCAGTGCCCTGGAATACTGTGCACCCTCAGGAACCAGACTACTGAGACCACAACAGAGGATCAACTGGATTCTGACATTATGTTGGAAAACATGTCACCTTGTAGCCAGTTCCGCTACAAGGAGAACCCCCCAACCCCCCACCGGGAGGATACTCACATTAATTCAGTAACTCATATCAATAATTAAATAAGTAGTAATAATAATAATAATTACTTTCATTTATATAATGCTTTTCACACAAGTATCCCAAAGATATAAACATAATCCAAATCAGAAATGCTGAATTTGGCTAGATTTCTCTAGATTACAGCTGATGACTTTGGGACCATTATATTTATAGGAATATTGTACTGTGAAGAGATAAACAAGGCAACAAGGTGAAATACAGTAAACTGTCCTTTAAATGACAGTTTAGATAATTTTACGCTTCACTCTTCCCCTCTTCCATTGTTCTTGAAATATGACAAAGCACTTCACAAGTCATCCCCTCACTCACATATTGCAAATAGAGAACAGTGCAAACAATAACTTACACTGAAATAACAAGCATAGAACCAGGCAGCATTTTATTGACTAGCGCAGTCTGCAAAACAGAGATTACAGCAATTCATCACATTCACGAGGGAACGTCGCCTCAAGAGGTTTGCTTAATTTACAAGAAAATGATAACGGTTGTCAGAATGAAGTTTCCCTGAGTCATTTTTTTGCAACACTATCAAATATTGAAAAAAAATACAATGTACTGCATCTGTGCTCTGTACTGCCCTGTACATAAATAGCTAAAGCCACGAGCTAATAGGCGTGCTAGCAACCTGAGCACTTTACTGACTCCTTGAGCTTCAATTATGCATATTGTGCAGACACCGTCTTTCGATCATTCTTGAATTCCTTTGTAAATCGTGCTACACCATTTGCTTGTCTGTCGATCAACAGGCATGGTTACCCCTTAGATACTTGAGAGTGTCGTGAATATCCTACGTGAGTGCAGGTTCCTCACTGTGAGCTACTTCACTGAGCATCTCAAGCGCACACAGGAACCAAAATTGCAAAGTACAGACTAACCTTTTGTTACTGGCCACCAACCTCCAAATATAGTAATCTAACCAAGGCCTTCCTGACTTTGACTTTAACTTGCCTTCCTCCAACTCCTTTCACTCTCCAAAAATAAGGAAACAAATAACTGATAATCTCTTAGACGTGTTAGATCAAGGATGGATTAGTGCCAAAGAAATCTGATCTTTCATTGATAACACAACTTCTAAAAGAATGGTAACCAGCTATTCATTCACAATAATAGATGTGCCCTACAAGTCTTAACAAAGGGAACATACTACGGATCTGATAGATCGTACTTAAGCAAAACTGATATAGAATTTGGGCAAGGCACTTACCTACCAATTGTAACCAAGAATTGTTCAGATGCAATGGAGCAGCAGAAGAAATAAAGGTCAGAATGTGCACTCAAAATATTGTACTTCAGTCCTGCAAATGTATCACTGATGTAACACAGCAACTCACAAAAGCTCTTGCATATTAACCTCAGGGCAACCAGCGCGGCTGCAGAATAAAACTGAAGGAGAAGCCATAAATTCAGGCTCGTCGTCTCAAGCTAAATGTCATGGATGGCCCGCATCCCATCTGTTATGCCTTTCAACTCTTCCCTCCCTCTGTCCCCGCTTTCCAAACATGTAACACAATGACCGACAGTCCTGTCAGAAAATTAATTACAATTTTTCACTAAACCAGCAGAGGAGGAAAAAATACATGTCTTTACTCCAGAGACTGCAGAGAATTGTAACATGTCTCCCATCACATCTGTGTTCATTTCACACCACTGCTCTTCCCCCCCCACCCACCCCATCCCTTCTCTTCTTTTTCATTGTTCAACACATTACGGGCTGCAAAGTCTGAACCTAACCTCACGTGTTCTGAATTCTGGATAAAAACTACTACTGTTGCAGGCAATGGTGAAATAATGAGTTTCAATTGTAGGTTACTTTGTGCTGTTTGTACGCTCTGCATTCCGTCGTCTCCATAAGCAACATTTTGAGGGGGATACCAGGGTACAACCATTTACAAACCCAGCTGGAAGAGTGACATTAGTGCATTCTACTCTGCATTGGCAAATCCAAGTTTAAAGCAGTTTCCAAAAGCAAATCAATTAGAGGCCTGAAACCCCATCTTGTCTAAAAAAATCAACACAGAAATTGTGGAGAATTCTTAAATTCTAACTTTTCTTTTGGACATGGTTCCCAAATTAAGACTGAATTGAAGAATTTTCCACAATTCTGCATGATCTTAAATTTCAACACAAAATGTCCATACATGCTAAAACTCAGTGGAATTTTATGCATTAAATCTTGTACTGGGACATTTAGCAACGTGATCTAAAGAACAAAAACACTGGAAAACACCACCATAAAGTGTGTCAAAACACATTCTCCACAAAAACTGTTGCCTTGCAGATGTTTTAAGAACGTGCTGCAGCTCTGCTCTCAAATACCTGTTTTCAAATGTCAGGAGGAACCAGTCAGGAACCTAGGTGTCTTGTTTGACCCTGAACTGTCCTTTCTCCCCACATCTGCGCCATGACCGGCACTGCCTATCATCACCTCCGCAACATTGCCAGATTCCGCCACTGCCTCACCCCTCAGGCTGCCGAAACCCTCACCCACGCATTTGTCACATCAAGGTTCAATTATGGAAACTCCCTCCTCATTGCCCTTCCCAATTCTTCCCTTCACAAGCTGTAGATCATCCAAAATTCTGTAGCTTGTGTACTCTCGCGAACCAGGCTCCGTGACCCCATCACTCCCACCCTCGCTCAACTCCACTGGCTCCCCATCCCTCAGAGGATCGAATTCAAGTTCCTCGTCCTCACTTTCATGGCCATCAATCGGTGGCCGGGCTTTCAGCCTCTCTGCCACCACACTCTGGAACTCCAACCCACGGTCCCTTCACCTCGCTTCCTCCCTTGCCTCCTTCAAGGCTGGTCTCAAGAACCTCCTCTTCGATCGTGCCTTTGATCGCCCTCCCACCTCTCTGCTTTCCCTCACCCCTACACCATCCCTCCCCCATGCTCAGGTCCCGACACCTGACTGTTCAGTACTTTGGGACGTCCTCCCGATGTGAAAGGTGCTCTATTAATGTAATTTTGTTGTTATTGTTGTTGGAATATATCTACCAACACTCTTTCTATGGTGTCTTATTGCAGAGTCCAGCCCCATTCTTATTTAATACTGCAGTGTGACTTTCAGGGGCCAATGTGCCAATAGGTTGAAAGCAGAGTCAGATGGGATACATGTTTATTCTTCTTTATCACTTCAGATAGTCTCAAAAGTGTTTACATTGATTCCCCCAAGTATAGTGACCAGCGGCAGACTGGCTATAAGGGAAATCACCTTTTTTACATCAAAATCTCAAGCCCTTTCGGGAAGCCAGCCTGCCACTGATAGTGACTATTTTTATAGTGAAACGCGGTTGCCATTTGTGTGCAGGAAGGTCCCACGAACAGCCATAAGGTGAATGAGTTATTTTATTTAGAGGATTCATAGCCAGAATGCCTGGAAAACGCCCATGTCTTTTTGAATATTACCATGGAATATTTAATATCCATCTGGTGAACATCCATCCAAAATAAATAAACCATCCATTGGTTTAATGTCTCATCTGAAGGACTGTCCCTATTACAAAGCAGTGCACCTGCATTGAAGTGTTAGCCTATACTGTAAGCTCAAGTCCAGATATGAGACTGGAACCCACAATTGCCTCAGAAGTAAGAGTGCACCTGATCTAAATTGTTGAATTCAACCTCAACTTTGAAGGCAGTTTTCTGTTGATCCTAAAAGAAAACACAACTTCAAAATTAGGACTGTATTTAAGAATTTGTAAAAGTCTGCGAGTTCTAAAACACCAAATAAATAAAGTAAATCTCGACCTGGGAGGAATTTGTTCTCAGAAACAGTATTTTTGAAATAAATGTTGGTGCTGTCAGCAACACCATATTATGAAATAAATATAACAACTACATATTTTTAAACCAGATCAGTTGCATTCACCAATTTTATACTTCCTTGGTTACAACCACGAATAGATTCATCTTTTGGGGATTGGGGATGTCTTATGATCTAGAGCTAACAGGTATAAATTTCAATAGCTTTTGTTTCCAGATAGTTGTCCAGCTTCTTTTAAAAGTAGATAATCAATAAAGCATTTACTTTTCATGCAGTTTATTTGATACATCTATCACTCCATGAGACAGGAAAAAGCTGTTTGTAAGGATGGCCAATTTTGTTGTCTGCTTAGCTCTGTCGGTAGCAATCTCACCTCTGGGTCAGGAGGTTGTGGGTTCAAGACCCACATCAGGATTTGTGCTCATAGTCTGTCTGACTCTTCAAGGCAGTCTTGCGGGAAAGCTTCTCCCAGCTCTGACCTACATGGGTTCTCACTGGAACTCTGTTCTCTGGCATTGATAAGCCAAAGGCTAAACCACCACCCACACGCCTCACGTTAAAGAATGCAAAGTAGATTTAAAGGAGAGTGGTGATCCAATTTGTGCACAGCAATACCCCACAACCAGGCCAAAAGATGAATCCCTAATTTGTCTTTGAGGATTGTTGGCCAGGACACCAGGAGAAACTCCTCTTTTCCGATAAAGTCAGGCAGAATGGACCTCAGTTTAACAACTCTTCGGAAAATCAGCACCTTCAACAATGCAATGCTCTCCCAACACTGTACTGGAGTGTCAAACTAGATTATGAGCTCAGAATTCCCAACGTGACTCCTGAAATCTTGACCACTGATCCAGGGGCAAGAGTTCTACCAATTGAGGCCAGGCTAACAAGCTTATTACAGTAAGTGTTAATTAAAAATAAGTCATAGGGGTAAAATTTATTTTTGGGGGTCAGCCGGGTAACTGACACATGGATAAAACCTTCACTGTGCATAAGAGAATCCAAACCAAACAGATTTCCATGCATCCTACCTACACATGGAAATTACAGAGATTTTTTTGGAATGGAATGTGCATCTGAATATTTTAGTAGAGTGGAGAAGGAAAAGGATTTGGGTGTGATTGATTGCTCACTGAAGGTTGCCAGTCAATGTGAAGCTTTTATCCACAAAGGTAATTAGATCCGAAGTCAAATACAAAGGACATTTGATTGTACATCTAAACAAGTTGTTGTAACCTTGTATGGATCAGTAGTGAGGCTACATTTGGAATACCATTCTTCGGATGAGCTGTTAAACCAAAGTCCCGTATGCCTGTCAGCTGGACATTAACAATCCCCTGACACTATTCAAAAAGAGTTTCTTAGTGATGTGGGGAACAATCCTTCATATCAATTACTCATTCACCTTATGGCTATTTGTGAGCCTTTACTGTGCACATGGGTGACTGCCATGTTTGTCTACAAGTGCCTAGACACTCCAATTTTCATCAATTACCCGTGATGCACTTTATCATTATTCTCTTGATATCAAATGCAAAGATTATTACTATTGGAACAAAAATTCAGGAATCACAATCTTTTTAAAACTGCAGAAAACTGGCTTCCAAAAGATCTTCAACAGTCCTAATGCCTGCGTCAACACATTGCAGCAATCAGAGGTTAAGAATGTTCCAAACTTTTGCACAATCTTAAATTTTAAGGAATCAAAGCTTTTAAGACTAAGATTATGAAGATTTTCTCGACTCTTAGATTTTTCAATAGAAGGGTAGTCTATTATACTCAATACCCACAACAGTTATTTCAGTGCAGTATTTCTCCAACACCAAGCAAGGTTTTCACGTCCTCCTGACGTGAAAGGCGCTTTATAAATGGAATCTTGTTGTTGTTGTTGTTGTTGTTGTTGTTGGGAATTCTGAGCTCATAATCTAGTTTGTTGTTGTTGTTGTTTTTAATATAACATTTTAGAAAATGGATTGTTTCAACTTATTAAAGGGTTAATAGGAAAACTAGAAAAGTCTCTTGTGCTATAGACTGGAATGTGTTTTTTTACAATAGCCTGGATGCCTGCAGTAACACACAGCAGCTGCAGCTGTCAGCTTCACAGGAAACAATGCTTCCCCAATCTCTTCTTCACATCCAGCAACCCTCTGATATAGTGAGCACTGTGACACGCTGACATTTGGACTGTCACCTAGCTGTGCTTCCCTCACCAAATATTTAATGGTCTTTAACATATGAATGTGAATCAGATCACAAAAGCAGGACGTGGTCCTTTTCAAATGCCAGGTGCAATTGAGCAGCCGTTCCATCAATGCAATGGAATATGCCCAGGGCATAGACACCACTGAACTGCAAAGAACAGGATAGCTGCAACTTGGTACAACAGCAAGTATTTGGTACAAAATAAATCATGATTTCTTCATCAGTTTAATAATGTGTTGACTTTAAGCATATTTTAAATCTACAAATAGATGTTTAATGATATATTTTACTTTAGTTTACCATCCTCTTTTAGACCATATATAATTAGTTACATTTTGTTTTGGTGGGCCAACATAGGCAGAAACCCATCGCCGTACTTAAGAACCATAGAATCATACATGAATATTGCAGCACTGCAGAGAGTTCAGTGTAGATTTGCAAGGATGTTACCAGAGATGAATGGATACAGGTATCAAGAAAGATTGGACAGGTTGGCGCTTTTCTCCCTGGAGATGAAAAGAGGGAGAGAAATGTTTAAGATTATGAAAGGGTTCATTAAGATGGATGTTAATAGGCTGTTTCCACTTATTGCTGAATCCAAAACAAGGGGCGTAAATATAAGATAACAAGTATAATTGTAGGCACAATGCTAGAGGAGTGCCAGGAGGATTTTAATGAGGATAAATGCAAGGCTATGTATATTTGAATATGAAACAGTGAATATGTAGAAATCAAGGTCTTGGAGGAGGAAAGGGCGAAAAAAAATGATTAGGGTCTGATTATTGATCAGGCACAGACTATTCCAGTCAATGTGAACTGCAGTCGACAAAGCTAATGATATGCTTGTTTACACCTCAAGGGCATTTGCTTATAAGTTGAAAGATGTTATTTTAGCTTTGCATAGATCACTGGTGAGGCAGTTTTGTGGGCTGTACCTTCAAAAAGACATTGAAGCATTGGAAAGGATTCAGAGAAAAATGAGGATGATTCTAGGCCTTTTAAGCTTTTTATCATGAAAAGAAGCTAACCTGTTTTGATTAAAAAAAATTGAGGAAATGTGATCCAGAAACAATGATTATTTAGACATACGAACGTTAGTGGAGGGGTCATAAAGACCCCTTAAAATGACTACAAAGATTAACACTAATGTCAACATCCTCTTTGTTTTGGTATTCTGTTTAGTTAATTCTTTTCAGACTATTTTTATTTTAAGCAGATGACATTTCAGACATCATGACACTTGCACTGGAACTAATGCTGCGTTTTGATCACAGTATGACAAAAGGCACTGACACAAGGTGTCACTCTCAGAATCACTGCAGATTTACATTCAAAATGGTGGTTCCTTTCCAGCTCTCTGTCCTATGCACACACAGACCCAGTGATATCATTACATTTGTGGCCAGGACACATGAAGAATATGCTAATTCCTGCAATGAATCAAACTATAACTGTAACTAACAGCAGTGGAGGCTGTACATTGTAATAATATTCCTTAACTTTGGTACAGTGCCTTCCTCCCACAAATATACAGTCAATTCACTTTGCAGTCTATTCTGTGAAGCGCTTTGAGACTTGTAGAAGACGTGAAAAGCGCTATATCAAATGCAAGGATTATTATTATTTTATTATTATAAGGTCTGCCTAAATTCTCAGTCAGGGGCCTTTTACATCTCATCTGAAAGGTGGAACCTCTAACAATGCAGTACATTCATAGCTTGGCACTGGAGTATCAGACGAGACCAAAGTACTGTGTGGGGCTTGAACCCACAACCTTCTGATTCAGAGGTGACAGTTCTATCGACTGAGCCAAGCTGACACACACTGGTTGTGAAGCAGCTTTGATCGTGGCCTATTTTCTGCCCATGTCATTTAGCTGCACGGCTGGTCATTACAGGCTTCACCAAGCTTCTGAACGTGTTGTCAATTGTCAGCCAGCAGCAGTAAATAGACACAAGAGGGCTACTGTCACAGACACACACACGCAGCCTCAGCCCATCAAAGCAAAAAGGTAGTCAATACTGCATAATTCCTGGATTTAGGATGTTATCATTTGATCTTCTAATGATTCATAGCACATAGAGGCTTGGTGTGAAGTGGAGGGATTATGACAGGAAATACCAGCAAGCTGAAAGCTGAATGTGTGATGCCAACTAGCGGTGCAAGGGACAGGCAAAGTGCACCAGGCCTGAGTATACAGAGAGGAGGAAGAGTGGAGCTGGAGGAGATCACAGAGCATTCACTGTTCAAAGTGTTATTAAATATCAAGCAAAATGATCAAAAGCAGATAAAAGCTGGCTCCCACATTTTTGAATCTGTGATTATTAATAGGGCTCCTTATGAGAAGACTTTACCCGTTGCCTCTAAACAAAATGCTTCTTTGAATCATCTCAGTATAGTTTCTTGCTTTGATTAAGGAGGAACACTGAATTGGAGCAAACGATGCAGAAATGTTGGAAAGCAGATGAAAAGGGCTTTGTTACAATTCTCCCACACTTCATGTTCTAGTTCTTACTGTATTATAGCAGACACTAGGACCCCAGACGGGAAGGCTAGAGAGATGAAGCCTGATTTCCCTTCTTCAGGAGGTGCTGATGCCCCACTTTCTTTCTTGGTGCTGGGGCTGGGCTGAGAAGGGTTAGCCTCAGGTTAGTTAATGGTTAGAGTTGTGAGGGGTGTGGGGGGAGGGGGATTGCAAGTGCGCAGGTCTGCAAGAGCCCTGGAATAAGCTTGTGTGATAGTGAGAGACTCCGTGTGTCTGCATATCTGACTGTCTTCAGTACTAAGTGTTCTGAGACACACTACCCTGCGTGAAGGGCACTATATAAATTGAAGTTGTTGTCAGCCTAACAATCCTCACAAATTCATAATACATGTCAAAAGCATATTTTAACCTAGAGAGTATTGTGACATACTTTTATTACCTGGATTTTATTAGCAAAGGTGTTGTTAAACTTAATATAAAATGGCTTTCACAATTTTAAAAGATTGTTTATATAGATTTATATAGATTGTACAGCACAGAAATGAGCCATTTGGCCCAACTAGTCTACACCAGTGTTTACACTCCAATGTCCATCCATTACTTATTCCCTCTCTTACCCTTCTATTCTGTGAGAGATTACACAGGATATAATGATAAATATTCCTGGGAATCATGACAAGCCAATAACCTTAATCAAAATGGGTTCAGGCAATCCCAAGCTAATAAAACAAAAGTCACATACTGCTTCTAATTAAATTAAAATATATTTAATTTGCCAGCTGTGTGACAATCCTCACCTTGATGAAAGCAGACATAAAAAAATTTAAATTAAAAAAACACCAAATACTTTTTACAAGCACAGGATGGTTACAACCAAATGTTAAGAGACATTGGATGGCAATTTGTTTTAGCTTCACTTGCAATTTGTGACACTGTCCTGTCTGTTTTGTTCTAACCTTGTAACACACTTTAAACTCCCAAACAAAAGTGAATTAAACTGCACTTTAGATGCAGCAACGCTTCCTGGAATGAAGGGAGCCTCTTCCGCAAGGGAAATATAGTACAGATGCAGAAAAGCGCAGGGGACATATCTGTCCACTGGGAGCTGCCCTGACAGATCCACAGAGGTGCCCATCTATAGCTTCACCTCCATCTCTAGTTCAGCAGGGACATAAAACAGAACAAAAAACATCGAACATAAGCAAAATTGTGAAGACAGTGAAATCAATAGCACGCAGTTCGCCAGGGCATCAAGCCCAGCCCCTACGATCAATGGTTGCGATCAATTGGAAGGTACACTGCAGATCAGCATCCCTCCACTTCGTGATTACATTGTCACAAAGATCAAGCTGCAGGATCATGAAACACATTACTAAACATCAGAGGGTTAGGAGCATTAAAAGTGCACAGCACTCATACTGGTGCCCTAGCACCATCAGGTAGAAACAAATAGGATGTTTAAATCATTTAAAGTAAACCACATCAATAAAATTCATTTACGGTTAATTCCTCTAGAAATAGCAAGCAATTTAATTTCAGACAATCATTTCTTAATTTCCTTCTCTCACCATATTAAGATTGTTTTCTTCCCTTCTTTAAGGTCCCCCAGGGCTAGCACCATTCCTCAGCCAACAACATCCTGTGAAATAACTCCAGATCTTTTGCAACCCTGAACTATCGGTGGCCACTGTAGGTCTATTGAATCGACAATTTTCAATTGCCTCTGTGGTCTCTCACAGTCAAAGCCTCTCACCTCAGTGACACACTGAAAGCAGGATTGCACTAACACGGTGCTATCCTCTTCAGAATGAATAGATAAGCAAGGACTCTTCAACCTTGAAAGAGAAGTCACTCCAGCCTAGAAAGAAAGACATCTCAGAGGAACCTTCCAAAGGTATACCTGATGATTAATAGGATGGAGAAAGTCTTGATGAATACTTTGAGATACCGCATGGCAGCACAACAAGAGGGCACAGGTTCAAGGTTGTTAAGGTCAGGGTTAGGAGAAACACTGGGATATATTTCTTTCACAGATCTTAAACAACATTTATAACATGTTACAAGGAAGTTAGGTCACTGCATTCATTTAAGAAGCTTGATGCTGTAATGGAAAAAAAGGCCAAAGAGCTTCACTTGTAATAAGGGGATTTTTTCATCCAAACTTCTCCTGATCCTCTGATAACATCTAGGTTTACACTGAGATCTAATTTGTGAAATTTAACAAATTTCTTGACACAAAATGCTAAATTATCAAATTTCTTCAACATCGAATGAAGATGAAGATTCCACAATTTCGAACCCCAACACACGCCAAGTCCTTGTAAAGGTCATTTGAAACAAAATGCAAACTTGTGAGTGATCTGCCCAAGATTAGCATCTAAACATTTTTTGACCTAAAGCTAATTGCTCCTCAGATTCAACCTACAACCTATTGTCAATTCACTTTATAGTCTATTCTGTGAAGCGCTTTGAGACGTCGAGAAGACGCGAAAAGCGGTATATCAAATGCAAGGATTATTATTATTAATTAACTTTGTTGACAGCAGGTTCACACTCAATGGAAACCTTCAGTGTGTGATCATTAATCATACCTTCAATCTTTTCCCTCTCAACCTCTGCTATTAAAAACATATTTTACACATTTACTCTGGGGTCAATTTAGTGATACATTCAAGATTCATCACCATGAATGTCCCTTGATGTATCAGGAGTAATTCACCCCAAACCACCACCAGCACCCACTCAGGACCACTCTCAACACTGGGTTCACACCTTCTGGCTGGTGTGATCAGGGCATTTGACTGCTCAAAGAAGCCCCACAAAGTGGTATCCCACAAAGTGGCACAAAGGAATGCCTCAATCCGTCAGCCACAAGCCCTGTAAAGAAACCTATTTAGAATTATTTGCGAAAGGCCTGAGTTGGCCCGATACTGTTGTCTTCTGAAAAGCATCTTGATGCTGTAATTGGAATATGGTAAGGTTGGGATTCTGTAAGAATGAGATCAAAGTATCCTTCTCATACAAACTTCTCCTGTAACATTTTTAGGAGTAACTTCCATCATTGGTTCTTGAATATATACATGCAGCTACATATCTTTATTGCAACTAAAAATCGTAGATCTCTTCCACAACAATCTATTCATAATAATAGTAAGAAATTAAGCCTTGCATTTGGTATAGTGTCTTATCTCGTTATCAAGATATCTCAAAGGTTTTCATGGAATGGTGTGACTGTGCATTTTGTGGGCAAATGTGGCAGCCAGTTTACACACAGCAGAATCTCACAATTAGGCATGGAGTGATTGACTCATTTATTTGGGGGATTGTTTTTGGACCAGGAGAAACTCTTGTGCCTATATCTACCGGAATAGGCACAAGAGACCACCAGCCTACAGATGTACTCAAAGTCATTCCAGATCAGTTCACCTTCCCATAAATTCACTGGATACAAGGAGATGATGTTGCAACTCATCTCTATACATCGCAGATTCATATCAAATAATAAAATGAGTGTATTCTGAACAAATGGTTCAGGTTTTGTAACGCCGATTTCTTGCATTACCCACTGAGCACCAGATGCAACAGCCAAAGAGCCAAAATGCAATCTTTGGATAAAAGCTATAAAACTGCAGCTTCCTTGATAAAGATATACTGCACAAGCAGCTCGTCACCTTTCACCAATTAAACTAATTGAGGCCAATGACACTATAACAGTGCTTGATTATTCCCAATGATAATGTTTTTTAACTTCATAGTTCATCAAAGAAGGTATCAATAGATATAATAATGGAGTAACATAGCGAATATCTAACTAAAATTCAGATCAGTTCATACGAGTGAAGCTAGGGAGTTCACATTCATCAGTCTTTGTTTTTTAATGTCTTTCAAGAACTCAAGAATCATCAGTGCAACTGATGTTTCAACAACCATAAAATTGTGCTTGAAAGGTATTGGGTGCCCAATGGATTGTCCTGAATAAGAGCTATCAGGAATCTATGGGGCTGATTTTGTAAAGATTGAAATGTTTCTTTCACAGTAAAGGCTCTACATAACTGTAAGTTGTTGTCATCTTAACAAGTATTGTCAGAGAGATGCTGAGCACATCCAGGCATGGTCCAGTGAGTCAGTGCACTGTGTAAATTAGCTGCTGTGTAAATTGTTCAACAGTACAAAAATTATGGTGAAATTCTCTTTTTTTTATTACTCCAATGCCCCCTCGCTCCACAAGCAGTGCCTTACTAGCATACGTGGAATCCTGTAGCTCAGTGCTTAGAGAACTCGTCTTGCAAGCGAGAGACTTGGGTTTGATTCCCGGCATGGCGAAATGTTGGGCAAGTTTCCTTACTCCCCACGCCTCTGTTTACCGAGCAGTAAGTAGGAACTTGGTTGTTAGTCAATTGGTGGATTGCTTTTCCATGGGTAATAATTCCTTCAAAAAAAAATTGGTCACTCAATCCAGGACTGTTTGTGGGACACTGCTGACCACTATTGGCTGCTGCGTTTCATCCATAAAATATACAGTCAATTCACTTTACAGTATATTCTGTGAAGTGCTTTGAGATGTCTTGAAGACTCGATAAGGCACAATATCAAATGCAAGGATTATTATTATTATTATACAGCTCCAGGGTTCATGGGCATCTTCTCATTCCTGTCCAAGTACGCATTTTTCATGTGACCCAAATGACAGTGAGAGCGGCTAGGTTAATTCAACTGGGGAGTGGGGATGGGATGTCTGATGCTCAAACCGATTGTCTATGCTGGCAGGGGTCACTGATAGCCCAACACATTTTTTATAACCACAAAAATCTTCAAGAAAAGGTCATCATGTCAAAGGGTATTTGTAATGGTGACAAAACAGCTGCCAGGCTGTGAAACTGTTTACAAAGGATGTAGTCATTAGACACGCACTGTTACAGGACACAACAAAGTGACTCAGGAAAACTGCATCTCACAGAATCTGTCAATATTCAGTCCGCACACAGGACTTAATATAGCTCTGGACCGTGAAGTCAAAGAGCCAGGCACCACTTTATGGATGAGGTACTGCAAAAGGCTTGACTCATCACTTGGAATGGTCTCACTGTAGCTTTTTATAAAATAACATTTATTTGGTGACACGTAGGGTAGCAGCTTAGAACACTGAACCAATGATTGATTTTAAAAGTAATTAACCAACCAAAGCAGAAAGAAACAGAAGATTGGATTTTTATAGCACCTCAACACAACATCTCCAAGCACAACACCAACAAAATGACATTTGTATAGCTCTTTCACGTCGGGAAGGCCGTCCCAAGGCACTGGAAGTAATTACTGGTAACAACAACTTGCATTTATATAGCTCCCCTCACGCAACAACAACAACAACAACAACTTGCGTTTATATAGCACCCTTCAGGCGGGATAGTGCCCTGGGGCGCTTGATAGTGGCTGAGTCGGACTCCGAACCAGGGGGAGAGGTAAAGGGTAGGTGACCATAAACACGATCATCAAGGAAGGTCTTTATGGTGGTGTCAGGGTACTGTCTCGGAGTACTTGAACTCTAGTGACTGTTAGTGACCAATGAGTCAGCCATTTGCACTAGCAGGATCCTTCACACCACAGGGCGAATAACCATTAACTGGAGAATTGTTAGTGGGGGGATGCTGGGGCAAATTCCCTTCTATTTTCAAATAGTGTCACTGAACCTTTAACCACCTGAACAGGCCTACGGGACCTCAGTACGGGACAATGCAGTGCTCAAGAATGTTACAAGATCCCAAATGGATATTGAACCCACAATCTTCTGCCCAGAGTGGGACCAACTGAGCCAAGCTAACACCTTAAGTTTTGTGCTCCTTATTCTTTCTCGATTTTCTCCTTCACTGCCGAAGTTCTCATTTTATCTCCCAATTTGCATACAAATCTTTTGTAAAATACAACTATAAAACAGCATTCTATAAGCTTCAAGGGATAACATTTTTTTTGAATGGGATTTTCCTACTTTAAGGACACATTGTGAAATGTTGCTGCAGTTATCAACAAGAGAAATTTCTCACCCTTTTTTATAAATAGACAAGCAGTATTTCAATAACTCACTGGCAACTGTGTAATAATAATAATAATAATCCTTGCATTTGATATAGCGCTTTTTACGTCGGGAGGACGTCCCAAAGCGCTTCAGTGTGAATCACGATGTTCACATTAGCTATGGCTCAGCATGGAGCCCCATTCTCACAAAGGTTGTTGAAGCAGAAGTTCCTCATCATCAGACTGAACGCTATAGATTTCCAGAGAGTGAACTAACTTCTGATCTATTCTCTTGACGTAACTTTTCACTAAAAGGAATGAATCGTCATGTAACCAATAAATGTCCCCAGCCTGTTGTGCCTGTGGATGATTCATTCACAGCTTTGTTGCTAATGATTTATGACACTTTCCACATACTAATTCATTGCACTTAATTTTCAGCATTGGAGTCAGTTCTTTCCACTCCCTGTTCCCCTCCACCTGTAAAATTAGCATTTATGAAATGCAACTCTTTAAAGCAGACAGGTGAAGCCAATTCCTGTCCACCTGCAACTCCCCAGCCATCGTTGACAAGCCTACACCGTAACTCTTACAAACTAGAGAGGTCAACTGTATTTTTATGTCCCTTATGAAAATAAAATGAACAATATTCTCACAATGACATTCAACAACAACTTGTGCTTATATAGTGCCCTCCATGCTGGGTGGCGTCTCAGAGTGCTTAACAATGAGGGAGCCGAAGGCTGAGCCAGGGGAGGGGGTAGGTAACCATAGGCATGGTCGAAAAGGAAGGTCTTCAGGTGCAACCTGAAGTTGGAGAACTAGGGGGTGAGGCGAAGGGGTTGAGGGAGACATGCCATGGTCTGATCAATTGCAACCTACTATGCCTCCCTCTAAGCAAATGCTACGCACATGATGATTCTGACATAGCATGTGTAGGCTGTTTGGTTTATCAAAATAACTTTTTTTTCTCTTCAACAACCGGTAAATGGAGTCCTGTAGCTCAGTGGTTAGAGCACTCGCTTTGCAAGTGAGCGACCTGGGTTTGATTCCCGGCAGGGTGAAACCTTGAGCAAATTTCCTTACTCCACACGCCTGATAATAATCCCTCAAAAAAACAGTAATAAATTGGTCACTTCAATCCATGACTGTTTGTGGGACATTGCTGTGCGCAAATTGGCTGCTGCATTTCGGCCACAATTATACAGTCAATTCACTTTACAGTCTATTCTGTGAAGCGCTTTGAGATGTCTAGAAGAAATGAAAAGTGCTATATCAAATGCAAGGATTATTATTATTATTATTATTATGCTGGCAAATGTCGGTACAGTGATTTGAATGAAGCACTTTGAGATATCAAATGCAAGGATTATTATTATTACAGGCCTTGTAATTCTTTGAATCCTATGAGCAAAAGATAGTGAATCAGCTACTTTCTGCTCGCAGGTTTCAAACTGAGTCAATGTCAATATCCCTGACCACTGAAGGGCTGCGAGCACAGTGAGAATAATTTTTTTTTAATTCATTTCAGGCCTGGTCTGGCTATGTTCAAATTCCAGATACCCAGATGGATATAGTCCAGTAAGGATACAGTCCAGTAAGTTGGGGGTTACTGTATTATAATTATTATTATATACATTTAGTCCCATTTACCTGTCTTTCCTCAGACTCCTGCAAATGAGCAGAACCATAAAAATGTACAGCCATTCAACCTTAAATGTTTGAACAAGATTGTAATGCTCCATAAGCACAATTTGATTAATTCAGCAGAGCTGAATTAATCAAATTGTGCTTATGGAGCAGTACAATCTTGTTCAAACATTGTCCTGTTATCTAGTCCTGTTATATAGGGAAGTACAGGGCCAGAAAAGACCATTGCAGACCATCTGGCCAACCCTGGAATTCACAACATGCCATACCATATTCCATCTCTTTTAACCTCAAGCATTTCTTTCATTCATCTTGCTGCTGAATTTGCGAAACTGTCTGCTTTTATTGTATCACTGGAGAAAGTAAGCAATATTAACCACAGGCATAATTCCACCTTAAGTGTTAGCCTGTAAAACCATTTTGTCTTAAAATTTCAGAATGCACAGAATTGTAGAACATTCTTAAATTAAGTCTTAATTTAGAAGCTATTTTTCAGCAGTTCTTAAAGAGAAATTGGCTTCCAAATCTGAAATTTAAAAACACAATAAGCTAAGACTAGGAGGAATTGCAGCCCACATGTGCATAATTTTGTAAAATATAGCATTATTTTTAAAAAATAGAGAATAAATGTATCACACAGCAGTGCACCTTTGAGTTACCATACAGTTAATCCTTTCTGATTAAACTATCTTCACTGAGAAATTTCCCCTGCAGGGGTTCAACGTTTTGTAGTGAATGAGATTATTCAAAATAGGCTCACGGCTAGATAAAAAAGCTAATTCTCTCACAGTTTCCATTTACAGTAACAAATATGACAATAAAGCATAAACATTGCAACATTTACCGGAATTGATCTTACCATTAAAACTGCACAAAGGAACTGGCCTCAGGCAAAAGTAAATAATATAGTATTTCTCTATTCCATTTATGAGAATTTGATGATACATATTGCCCTACATCAAAAGGAGGCTCTGCCAGTGATTATTAATGCTGTTTAATTCAAGCAGTTAAGTACAAGATTCCTAACCAGAAGTAACTGAGTCTAGGTCCCCAGGTCTGACAGGTCCCTTGACTCAGCAGTGGAACTTGGTTAGGCTGCTTCATGATCTAATAAGGAAAGCGGATCCCAATTCTTCCCACTGTAAAATGTGCTTCTGGTTAGAGTACCTTGGATGAGGGGCCAAGAAATCATCGCCTTCCAGCTCAAAGGACTGTGAGACCAGGTAGCAGATAAACAAATGAAAACAAATGCAAATACAACAACAACAACAGCAAGATTCCATTTATAGAGCACCTTTCACGTCGGGAGGACGTCCCAAGGGACACCGCACGAGACAGTGCGGGGGGTGGAGGAAAAGCCGTTTGTGGAAACAAAAATTAAGACGGTGGGAGAGGTACGACCTAAACCACTCAAGGACAGGGCCTTGAAGGTTGAGGTGGGAGGACAAGCGGTGGGGAGGATAGCGTGGTCGACCTTATGACTGCTTCAAAACACCCATTCCAAGGTTGTGGAAAAAGCAAAGCAAAAAGCAAAGCAATTACTGTATGTCTATGGATGCACTGATCAATTTGAAACAAAGAGCAGCCATGGAAGTTATTGCATCAGATTTGTGATGTTCCAATAATCCTGCATTAATCATGGTTCAATCATTACTTTCTCGACGAATGGCTTCTCCTCCACCTCCGCACTGTCTCATGTGGTGTCCCTCAGGGCTCCGTCCTTGGTCCCCTCCTCTTCACCCTCTATATGCTCCCCCTTGGTGACATCATCCGCAGACATGGAGTTAACTTCCACATGTATGCGGATGACACCCAACTCTACCTTTCCTCCTCTACTCTCAACTCCACGACCACCGATGTCCTGACAGCTGCCTGTCCGACATCGAGTCCTGGACGAGAGACAACTTTCTTCAGCTCAACGTGCGAAAAACCGAGGCCCTCCTGATTGGCTCACGTCAGCGCCTCCGCACCTCAGGCGCTGACACCATCAGCATCCAAGGCTGCACTCTCCACCTCGCAAAGCCAGTCAGGAACCTCGGCGTTTTGTTCGACCCTGAGCTGTCCTTTCTCCCTCACATCCGCACCACAACTGGCACCGCCTTCCATCACCTCCGGAACATCGCCAGACTACGGCATTACCTCACCCCTCACGCTGCTGAAACCCTGGTTCACGCCTTTGTCACCTCAAGGCTGGACTATGGGAACTCTCTCCTCGCCGGCCTTCCCGCCACCTCCCTCCACAAGCTGCAGGTCATTCAGAACTCTGCAGCTCGTGTACTGTCCCGCACCAGGCTTCGGGACCACATCACTCCCACCCTCGCTCGCCTCCACTGGCTCCCCATCCCCCAGAGGATTGATTTCAAGATCCTCATCCTCACCTACAAGGCCATTCACGCCTGCCCCCTCCTACCTCTCCGACCTACTATCCCCCTACCTACCTGCCCGTACCCTCCGTTCCTCTGGCTCCGGTCTGCTCCACGTCCCCCGCCCCAACCGCTCTACCATCGGTGGTCGGGCCTTCAGCCTCTCAGCCCCCAGGCTCTGGAACTCCATCCCCCAGTGCCTTCGCCGCTTCCTCCCTTTCCTCCTTCAAGGCCGGTCTCAAAACCTTTCTCTTTGACCGTGCCTTCAGCTCCCCTCTCGACTCTCTTCCCCTCCTCGCTCCCTCCCTTCCCTCCCCTCACCCTGACCATTTCCCCCTCCTCGCTCCCTCCCTTCCCTCCCCTCACCCTGACCATTTCCCCCCTCCTCGCTCCCTCCCTTCCCTCCCCTCACCCTGACCATTTCCCCCCTGCTCGGGTCATGACCCAACTGTGCAGCGCCTTGGGACGTCCTCCTGACGTGAAAGGCGCTTTATAAATGGAATCTTGTTGTTGTTGTTGTTGTTGTACTTCGTGACTGTTTACGTCATCGTGCATCAACTGCATGGAATGAATGACTGTACAACTGTCAAAACCCAACACCAATCAAGATATCATCTGGAACAGAATACAGCATGCTGCACATTGCAGAAGCCCATTGGATGTGGTACCTCAGGAACTATTAACATCATTCGAGCTTCCTCCTCAGGTTTGGATGATGTCCTAAACTAAGAAAGGAAAGAAGTACATAAAGGGCAAAAAGTTTGTAGTCTTATCTCGCTAACTCCCAACCGCATTGCCATTTTCATCATCACCCTAACTCCACAATAACCTGTTAGAATACATTCAACTCTCAGCATGAGAAAGGGTTTGAAAGTTCCCAGCAAAGAGAAGTTTTAAAATAACTAGTTATTTTCTGAAGTCCAAAAGGAACTTTAAAAAAGTTTTTGTTCCAGAAAGGAATACGTTATATATAATTAGAATGTCTGTAAGGTAATCAAGGAAATACCTCAGAATATTTATCCATTTATTATTATAATTATTACAGATTAGCCGTGATCTAGTAGGATGGAGGAACAGGCTCAAGGGGCTGACTGGCCTCCTCCTATGTTCCAACAATAACTTTCATTTATATAACACCCTTCACATAGGATAACATCATGGAGCGCTTCATAATGATGAGGTTGGGTGCTGAGCAAAGAAGAGAGGAGGGAGGAAGGGGAAGGTGACCATAGGTACAATCAAAGAGGTAGGTTTTATGATGAGATTGAAAGACAAATAGCCAAGAGGTGAGACAGAGAGAGGGAGAAGAGGGTCAGCCCAGATCATGTGTTCAAAATCCCGACGTGGAGTGTGAACCCGTAACCTTCTGACTCAGGAGTGAGAGAGTAAGAGTCCTACCAATTGAGCCAGGCTATTGGAGGCTGCCTAAGTAAAACTGAAAAAAATATATAAAGTTAGGAGAGTGAATTTAGAGATAAGTCAACATCGTCCCTTCCATGTATTGTATCTTCAGGTGTCTGGTTCAGGAGTTTAGTATGAGATGAATCTCATCGGAAGGTGTCTCGCCATCCTGGGGAATGGGGAGGGGGAAAACAAGGGGAGAGAGAGAGAGAGAGAAAGTGTGACAAGGAGAAAATAATGAAGACAAAGGAAGAAAGCTACAAGAGTAAGAAGATAAAACAAATTGAATAATTCACAGCTTTTCCATGTAACTGAAAGCTGTACCATTTTACAAATATAAAAAGGAAAACATACACTCAATTTGGAAATCTGTGAAGATCAAAAAATGAGCTTTGTCAGTTCTTTAAAGTGTAGCAAACACACAATCCAAGCTCAATAAAAGATATGATAGCAATACTAAGTCCAAAAAGATATTCACTATAGATCTTCACCAAAGAGCAGCGAGAGATGACATTTCCATTATTCTCGTCTAAATCCAAAAACACCGCGTGGGTTGAAATTACAAGGCAAGTCAAATCACAGAAATCCAATTTCATCAACGCCAAGCTTGATGCAATGAAGCATACAAAATTGATAAGATCACAAACTGCCAAAGATTAAATTTAATTGTGTAGTCGTATTGCAATCTAGTTGGGATTTCAGTGTAATTTAAGTAATTTGTTTCTGTAGAAACACTTTACTAATTTACAAAATCAACAACATTGCCTTTGGGTTACTGTAGCTAATGACCATCTCCCAGTAAATACAGACAAGTCACATCCTGTGCTGCCTGGAATGAAAGGCATCTTCGGCATGATATTCACAAGTGAATGGACTCCCGGGTTAACCTGCAGACACTAAACCCTACAGGCAAACACATTCACATTCCAACTCTTGACCACATAATTTCCTCTCCCCCCCTCCCCCACACACACCCAAAGGCAATGAAACTAAGCACTTCTGCCCTGCACTTTCAAAACAATTCCAAATACAGTTCCTGCTTCTGCAAGCCAAAACCGACCTTTCAGTAAGACATTTTCAGGTATCGCTCAACTCTTATCAATGGGCTTATTAATTAAAGGTTTCTCATGATGCATTAGGGCAAGTAAAGCTGACACGCATTAAAGCAACATGTTACGTTAAAGGTAATTTTGCGGTTGAACGTCAAACCTGGGAAATATGGATTTCAGTCCCAGAAATGACGGGCCTTTATGCTTGAAAATCGATTCAAACTCAAGAAAAATTTGAAAAAGCGCTTATCTGAACACAAACACAAATGCAATCAGATTCAGTCAAACAGGAATTTGTCTCGTCTTTTCTCTGCTTCCAAACATTCAGGAATATTTCCAGTTGGACTGGAAGGGCCTCTGACTAAGCAGACAGCAGGCAACTACAGTAAGATAACAGTAAGATACTGAGTTCTGTAGGTATTCTGTCTGGATAATAATAAATAATAATCCTTGCATTTGATATAGCGCTTTTCACATCTTCTCGACGTCTCAAAGTGCTTCACAGAATAGACTGTAAAGAGAATTGATTGTATATTTGTGGGCGAAACGCGGCAGACAATTGAGCACAGCAGTGTCCCACAAACAGTTGTGGATTGAAAATGACCAATTTATTATTGTTTTGTTTTGGAGGGATTATTATTAGGCGTGTGGAGTAAGGAAACTTGCCCAAGGTTTGGTCCTGCCTGGAATTGAACCCAGGTCTCTCGCTTGCAAGGCGAATGCTCTAACCACTGAGCTACAGGACTCCACTGGATCCAGATTCACTCCATTAACGTAGCATTTCGGAGCGACCAGAAAACATCAATCATTAAATACTGCCTTTGATTTTAAAATCGGTTTTCTATAAGTTTATTTCAACAATTACAAAAAATGGGTTTCAAAGTTAAACCTGAATTCAACAATTTACCAAATTCTAACAGGTTTGAGGGCTGAATAAGCCTTCTCATGTTCCTAGATCCTCACTAACCTCAATGGCAATCTCAAAGACTGGCTTGAGCCAAAAAAGTAATCATACATGCAATAAAATGTTCTTAATTCATTTACATTTATTCAGTGCCTTTTACGTCAGGAGGATGACATCTCACAGCACTTTGCAAAATTGGCTGGAGGAATAATAATAATAATCCTTGCATTTGATATACTGCCTTATCACATTGTTGAGATGTCTCAAGGCGCTTCACAGAATATAATGTAATATGAATTGACTGTATATTTTGTGGATGAAACTTTCATCTTTAAACATGGTCAAAGAGGCAGGTCTTAAGGTTGGTTATAAAAGCGAGAAGGAGGGGGTTGATTTGGAAGGGCTCCTGGATTGCCAGCTATGTGTAAAATTGGAGAATACTTTTATAGCTTTTGAATCCATGCAGTCTGATTTAACTGCTGAACATCCTTTAACAACTTAACATCCTCATATAAAAATACACATCCGCCTATAAACATACTCACTTTACAATAAATCACGAGATGTCATCCTGATGTGAAAGGTGCTGTCTCAAATGTAAGGATTAGTTATTTAATCCCTTTGGACTGTAGTTCTTGTAGACCAAAAGTATCTTTCAAAGTGGCTTGAGGCTCAAGAAATTCTTTCTCAAAGTGCTGAGTGGCATTCCCAAGTTTATAGCTGAAGTCTCATCACTGGCATTGTTCCGATTCAATTGCTGCAGTGAACAGCTGAGAGCTTTGCAATGTTGGCTAAGATATGCAAAGTGACAAAGTGAATGCACTGCAATGTGACCGCTGTACATTGTTGTGCACAGCGGTGCAGATGAAAAGTCAAAAGCCTGTCACTGACTTTGCAGAGATCACCACCGTCAGAATTTCTTCACGCTAGTTTACAAACAGGAAGCTCTTGAAAACAGCATTAGTAATTGATGCATTTGTTTATAAAGTCAGAATTGTTTCTTTAAACCTCAAAATATAGTGTTGCACCAGTGGAAATGGGAAATTAATCTAATCCATTTTGATCAAATTTCTATAGAATTGGATTTTGATTTTGGATATCACCCCAAAACTTGTGGATTATATATGTAGTCTTGTTAAACATAAAAATGCTGAAGTATTCATTATGTTTAATTGTGATTTACAGAACATAGAAACAAATTTGTCTTCTCTCATAATAATTTTTAGGAATTTTTTAGACATATTGAGGCTTTGACTGTATCTTCAGACACGTTCCACAGCCCCCCATCCACCTCCCACCCACCCCACTCCATCCCACCACCTCCACCACCTACTTGGGATCCATTTCTGTCCTCGCAGAGCGCTTTCCAATGTGAAAGGTTCTGTACAGTGCAATGTGTTGTAGAAACACAGAAACAGGAGTAGTCCATTTAGCTCCTCGAGCCCCTGTTCTGTCATTCTATAAATTCATGGCTGATCTGTACCTCAAGTCCAATTATCCACCCTTGCCCCAAATCCCTTAATACCCTGACCTAACAAATATATATCCACCTCAGTCTTGTTACTTGTGTTGTAGGAATCAAAGCAAATTCTTCATGTCCCAGAACATAGCAAAATCCTCACTATTAATCAGCACCAGCCAACACTTACTGGTTATGTTCTGATAAGTAACTTTGCCCTTTTTATTTTTTATTCAGTTGTGGGATGTATGAGGTTTGTATACAGAAAAGCAGTACAATTTTGCAACAAAAGCCCTGCGCTCTGAAAAAAAATCCATCAAAAAACACTCACATGGCGAAGTTGAGTCAGATTGCATATTGGTTATTATTGCACTGTCCTGACAAACTTATTGTCTGACAGCAAAATGCCACATCAATTTGACTTCCAATTACAAAGTAATTATTACTGTGTACAGTTACTGACACTGGTGTAAATAGGCACTGCTGTTAATTCAGTCGTACTCCAGCATTCCCTATAAAGCATCGCAACTAATACCAGGTAAAGGATCTGTACCAACAAAACATTAAGTTATCGTAGATTTGCATTACAGATTGTGACAGAAGGAAAATGTCTGTTAATCAGTTGTATTGCTATAAGCATTGATTGAAGTAAGGAAAATCTTGAGCCCTAAGACTGTAGTCAATTTCTTCCTAGTTTACCAGATTGTGGCCACAACACATCAGTCATTTTGACATCCACGAAGAGACAAACAAATTCCTCCTTATTTTATGAATTCCAGCAGTTACATCTCCATTACATTTTACTGAAACAACTTGCACGGAAAAAAGGAGAGACATCTTTTTTTCCATTATAGGATTGAGTGCTGTGAAGACAAATGTATTTTAAGACTCAAGTCTGTGGAACTACAGCCGTTTCCAGTAATTGTAAATCATGAACCTTTTTCAAATTTTTATCGTAAGTTTATAGAAATTGCAAACAAAAACTCCGACACAACAAAAACAAAAGAATTCTGACCTCTATTAGACTCCGATCGCCAGCCACCAAAAGATTTCGGTGACAGTCTGTTGTGACATATTTATGCTGCATTTCTTTTGCTGCTTGTGGCGTATGCATAAACAGCAAAATACAATATTTATGAATGGCATTCAGGTTAACAGCCAGCTTTCAAAAATCTATCAATTTAATGATGGCTTGTCTCAGGAATTGGTAAATTAGATTCACTTTATTTACCATGCTTCCATTTTTTGCAGTGGTCTAACCATGGTTCCTACAGACAGATTGCTTGTCCCCATGACCTTGACCTCTGCACCTTGTTACCATTCTGCCTTTGCAGCATCCTGGACCCTGTAAAGGGATTTACAGTTATCCCCATACCAAGATCTTCACACTAGATTTTACATCCCCATCACTAAATGCTCTTTGAATAGCCACAGCATTACGACACAGAGCAGATAGTGCATCTTCAGACTAAAGTGAGCTAATAATGTTAATTACGGTGATATATGAAACTGTCAGTGCTATTCACAAGAGAGGTTTGAATGAAGAAGGCCATGTCAACCATACTTTCTTTCAATTATAACATCAAGCTGCTGTTCCTTCATTGAATCCTGTTTCCTGGCCTCAACCACCCTTCCTAGTAAGGGTAAACGCCAAAGGTTAATCCAAAGTTGTTGTTCCAGATTTGCTCTCTTCATCTCTTTTACTGTCTCGTATACCTCTGTCAGGTTGTCCAAGAAAGTTCACAAGACTATTACCTGTACTGATGGGACTTAGCTATGAAGAATGGCTGGGTAGACAAGGGTTAGATATCACACTGGAGATTAAGGGATGATTTGATTGAAGCATTTCGAATAATTAAAGAAATTGACAGGCTAGATAGTGGGTAATTCTTTCCCTTGGTACAGGGATCCATTACTAGTGGGCATAGCCTTAAAATCAGAGCCAGGAGTGTTAGAACTGAGGACAGGAAGCATTTTTTCACACAAAGATTTGTGAAATTTTGAAATACTCTGTCCCAGAAAGCTATAGAGAGGAAATCAATAGAGCTGTTTAAAAGAGATTGACAAATACTTGAATAGTAGATGTATTAAGGGGTATAGCGAAAGGACAGGCATTGGGAATAAAAGATCTGCCCAAATCTAGTAAACTAGTGAAAAGACATGATGGGCTGAATGGCCTTCTGTTTCTGCTTTCCTATGTTCCTCTATTTTTGAGAATAAAGAGCCTTAGATTATCTTGTCATACCTCAAATGAGAGCCATTAATGCCAATGATGAATGCATTGATTTATACTATAAATCAATAATAATAATAATCAATGTTCAATCAAGAAAAACTGGAAACGCACTATTGTTTTTAAAAAGACTCACCTAGACTAGTGCGACTGTTCTGTGGGTAACTTCATGACAGCCCATGGGCCATGGGTTGGCCACCACTGACTTAACTTTAGCCAGTTCTAGTAGACCAATGAATGACTGCAGTACTACTGACAAAAGAGGAAGGTTGGACACTTACAGAATTAAAATATCTGGGGGAAGGGGGTGATGGTCACAGATCACAATGTGTGGATCAAAGTAAAAGTGCACATTGTTCCACTGACCCTCTGGGAACTTTTGAGCAATTTGGAGGAACATCCACAGCATCTTAAGAACAGACATGACTGAAAGGCTGAGATTGCTCGGATCAAAACGATCAGAGCAATCTCAGACAATGGGCACGTTTCATTCTGCAAACCAACCTAGGTCTGGAGCCCCGAGCATTGTCCCCTTTTCAATCGTGTATTTATCTCTATTTGAAGAGAGAAATATCCATCAATGGCCTCGGATTTTAATTCGTTCAGACCTTATATCTTCAAGATAGGATATTCATCAAGATGGCTAACAAAAATATTTCATGTCAAATTAGGACCATGAATAATGGAACAAGCTCAAGGATGAAAACTACCAACTATAATGTGAATGTTTATCACAATTACTACGAATTTTGCTTGTTGCTTTTTTGAGCTAACCGCTCTAGCCCTGCACCGAAACACTGTTTCACTTTAGTTTAGAAATGTAATAATATATAGAATCAAAAGAGATCAAAACAGCCATTGAAGCAAAAACGAACAAGGAGAATGCTAATACATGTGGCTTTCAATAACAACCCTTCCAGGTGGGTAAAGCACAAAGATCTATAGAAGTGGCAGATGTTCTAGCTGACAGCACTGCACTGATGTTGTCAAGCTGACTGCTTTATACATTGGGGAAAAAAGAACTGATGTGTGTTTCAACAGATTCTCGTATCTAACCATAATATCTCCCAATAACAATATTCAATTTACTGGCCAGATATCTAACCGAGTATAATTGATTCCAGGGTCCAGCCTACAAAGCAATAATCTAAGAGAGGATCTAAAACAATCACAAAGCACCATAGCCGGAGAGATTTATGGCCATTGACTAAATCCCTCGGCTGGATTACTGCCTTTTAATCACTCCTCTATTTTTATAATATGCAGGGTTTTAAATTATCATGGGGGGTGGGGGGTAATTTCACCTTTTTTTTGTGCTGCTAGAAGAGATCAGAGGTAATCAGCTCTGGGTGGCTCATCTCTGATGCACAATTCACAATGGAGGGCTTGTGTCTACATTCCTAGTGCCACAACTAAATTCAATGAGAAATAAACAGTCGTTGATCCCTTTAAACTTCTATGGCACTGTCTATAACAATTCCAAAGCTATACAGCAGCTGGAGTTGTTCTGAGCTTGATATATTGACCACTCAAAGAATCAGGGGTTACTAAGTGCAGTCACCGTGCCTATGTATGTGTCCAGCTCTGCTCGCTGCAGGTAAACAGTTGATGGAATACTCAATTCTTTAACACCAGAAACGTAGATACATATAAATATGATATGGAGGGTTACCCAACTACACTACTTTAAAACTGCACATTTCAGCTTCAGGAGGTCCTTTTAAAAGGAAGATAGGTAGATACAGTTTAAAGAGTTTTTTTGGAGAAATTATAGGACACTAGAATAAAATTTAAGTAGAATATTACAAATGTGTACACCAACTGCTTCTCTCAGACATCAATATGGAAGTGATGTCAGGCTATGATGCCGGGAAATTTAGTTGCATGCATATGCGCAGGGTATCGAGGGTCATATTTTTAATGGCCTGAGAGGGCAGCTTGAGGCAAGTACATATTAGAGAGAGAGACACACACACACAACAGACAGTTAGAAAGGAAGAGATGCACACAGAAACATACAAACATACCAAGACCCATTATCCTCACTGATTTGGTCCCAATTAGTATGGATAGCAGACTCTCTGCTGATGTAACAAGCAGCAGAGCTGGAATAAATGGCTCACACAGTCTATTTCTCTTTCGAATGTTCAGTGTACTAACTACCTAGATGGACAGCACCTTGTTCCTGTGCACAAAGTGGCTGCTGTGTTGGGCCACAAAGGATACAGTCACTGCACTTCACAGTACGTCCTTGAGGCGCTTTGGTACAGGCCTTTCATGTCGGGATGTCCCAAAAGTAAGGATTATTATAATAATAGGAAAGGCACAAGTTTTGTAACTGAGCCTTTTCGCAAATTTCGCCAACCAGCCAATGTGAAAACGTGTTATATTTTGTCACTGTCACTCAATGCCATCCATTTTCCTTCCCTTCTCAGGCACAAACATTTGACACTTTTCCCAAATGAATAATCTTTAACAAGTCACTAGTGATAAAGCGTGGCTGCCTTGTTTTCCCACTCCAAGAAAACCATTTTATGGAATTTCAATAAGAAAGTAATTATTTTCAAACTGATACAGCCCTTTCCCTTTCAAATCATACTCAGAGTTCATAAGGCTTATAACATGCACAGTGCAGCAAATCAGAGCGCTCAGAAAAAAATGCTGCATTATACACACAAACTTAGAAACAATATGAATTCTTTAAAAATATGCATTTATCAATTCCAGTAACTTGCAGGACAAATTATTGCAGAAACTCCCATTATAAAGGTGCCGACTGCTACTTTTAGTAACAAGTAGAATAGCACTCGCATATATATATTTTTAAAACTACAAATAAAGAAAATTCAAATCTTGGAAATATTTCAAATGTCTAACATTGGACAAATGTTTAAAGTTGCGAGAATTACACTAACATACAAGTACCGTGTAGACATGAATAGTATTGCATGTACAAAGAGACTACAGTAATTTGGTGATACACACCAGCAAATTGTAGAGCAGGTGAGAGCTTTAATCTGTAAAACACATAACCTCAAACACCTCCAAACATTAAAATACTGAGTCTTTTCCTCATATACTTCAGGGTACGGTGACTGTGAGATTTCTCATCCCCCCGCCATGAGCGCACATTTCTTCAGTATTATATAAGTTGGATGACTTCAGAATACTTTGACTCACTATCAAATATTCAGCAGTTGTCGCAAAATGCAACATGCCACTGTTGGGTGCAAACCACATCACTGGAACAGTAGTAGGCTATTCAGGCTGTCAAACTTGTTCACCCATTTTTTAAGATCAAGGCAGATTTTTTAATCCCACTGCTCTGCCTTTTCTACACATCTCTTAAAACCCTTGATGTTTGTGTATCTATCTTGTTTCCATTAAACATCCCAATTGATTTTGCATTTGCAGCCTTGTGAGGTAGTGCATTTCAAATTCTCACATTTGTTTGCACAAAGAAATATTTTCTGATTTCACTTAAGCAATCACTTATTCATGTATAAGCCTAGACACACAGCAGCCACATACACACACAGACACGTTATACTGTATGTAGCTGTTTTGTCTTTGTAGAAATCTTATCACTGGCATGGAGGTACTTTCTCTGTAGTCTTATAGCCCAGCAAAATGGCGATCAAATTTTTGAACTCGCTTAGTCTAGGCTGATACTCCAATACAATGCTGGAGTGTGCTGTATTGTTGGACATATTATCCTTCAGTTTTACCATAGTCGCATCTGCTGCTAAGGTTAAAGATCTCATGGCACTATTTGAAAAGAGATAAGAGTTTCTCCTGATGTCTTGGCCAACAATTCCCAGATAAAAATGGTCAAATGCAAGGATTATTATATCAATGTTCCCTCATACCATATTGCCATTACAGGAACAGCATTCATATTGCTTCATATATATATTATATATATATTCTGCAACTGATCACATCTCATCTTCTGTGCATGACATGTAATTTGTCCCAAAACAGTTCTTTCATCCTGTTGTGTAGAGTTATGCAACATAAAACCTCAGTTTGTAATAAATAGAAACAAGGTCTTAACAGGGCAAAATGACAGCCATCAAGAAAAGCCGATTGGAAATATTCCTTTTCCAATCTGCTGCTCTCTGCTCCTTAAACACGAGCGCGCATTCTATCATAATATACACACAGCGCACTGGACCACAGACTTCAAATTGAAACCACAAAAAGGTCAAGCCACAGAACAGCTGTAATTTGGTCACAAATCGTAGCATCTCAGTTTAGAGCACTCGATACAGAATAAAACAACTACTGCGTTTTGGTTGCTAAAACCTTGCAGATATTGACAGTTGAACTAAATGTGCACAAGGGGCAGAGGTTTAAAATATGAAAAATATAAACATAGGGTAGGTAAATAATAAATAATACCTGGGGCGAAGGGGGGGGTGGTGGGGGTATGGGGGGGTGGGGTGGGGGTGGGGTGGGGTGGAGGGAATCACCAAGAGAAAATGTTGGAAATGTTCAACATAACACTTCACAAAGCGAGGATGTGATCAAATGCAGCAGGGCAATGAAAAATGACAGTCTGGATGAAGGAAACGGGTCAGTATTTCACATTTTAAGAGGCGTTGCTAAAAGCCTGGCAGTGAACTGGGAGCTCAGTCCTGCACTTCCATGGTTACAAGCTTAGCACCAATGGGCTCAGGTGAAAATAACGATCTTCAGCAGTTCTCAGGTTTTCTATTCCGTTCAGTGCCTCACCCTTGGGGGAATCGTGTTGCTGATCATAGGATGCTTTCTTAGTCAGTCTCATTTGTACTTGCCTGAGGAGCTAATGTGTATAATACATTATATAAAGAAATACAGAACCTCTCTCTCTCACACACTATTCTCCTGGCTAATGACACTGCTGGAGATTAAAGAAACTAGACATGCAACTAAATATGGAGAAAATAAAATATGAAGAGTTCCATATGGCGTAAGTAAATGCCAGTGTTTCTATAGGTCGAGAAACAAAGAGCTATGATATCCACTGACTTCCTTTTTACAACAGCACTGAACAGGTCCAAACATCAAACACTGCATCTACAGAGCAACCCAACATTGGCAAGAGCGCTTGAAAATACTTTGATAGACTTCCCATTTGTATGCTGCCTTTCTTGTTAGGAGGATGTCCCAAGGCGTTGGACAGTCAGGAATCCGCACCCGAGATGGTGATTGGAATCAGGAGGGTTGGAGGGCGGGGAGGGGAGGGGTGGGAGGCTGACCGAAGGCATGGTCGAAGAGGAGGCAGCAAATTGAGCATCAGCAATAAAGAGTCTGCGCAAACGAAAAGTACAAAAGCTCCTAATTCTTTGCCCAGTGACACAGGAAGGTACAACTGCAACTTTATCTTATCAATCAATCCAAAATGTATTGTTGTGAAATCAGAGAGGTGAGGCTTCACACCTTGCTTCCCCTGTCAATGGAACTCTTTCTCCCACAGTGTAGACATCTGACACTCTGAAATTCTGCTCAGAAGTGACAAGAGAGCTGACCACCTCCTGATGAACTATGCTTCTACCCAAAGGAAAGCTCTGAGCTTGCTTCTGACAGACCAATACCCATTCTTCAGCCTTTTCACATGCTCAGACACTTGGACTACACCTAGTGGGCAAAGGCAACATCTGAAGTAGCATTAAACCATGCTGACCAGAAGGTCAGTGATTCAATCGTCAATGCGTGCTGACATAGCTGATCTCAAACAGGCAGTAGTTGGGACACCACTATCAGCTTAAGTGCCCTGGCTTAGAGAGGAGAGCAAACATCAGTCAGACCTCCAGATCTCTATCCAGTGACTCGGGTGGAAAGTGCAAATGTTGTGTGAGGAAATTTAGCAGTGGATCTAATATGGAGTTCAGGAAGAACTTCTTCATGCAGAGGGGGCTGAGAATGTGGAACCCACTGTTGGAAACTGTCTTTGAAGTAAATAGCATCCATGTATTTAGGAGTAAATTTGAATCATAAATGAGAGAGAAAGGAATAGAGGGTTATAGATAAGAGGAATAGGAAGGATGCGTTGCCCTCTCCACAGACAAAAAACAGCCAACGCTCACTGTCTAGGCTCATTAAATGCCCTGGCCATTTGATAATTGAGAAAGCGTTATTCATGTCGGGAGGACATCTCAAAGCATTTCACAGATTTACTGTGAAGTGAAGCAACTGCATTTGTAGGTGAACATGACGCCCTATTGTGCACAGCAATGACTCACAAACAGCAATGAAATGAATGACCAATTTTATTTGAGGGATTGTTGGCCAGGACACTGGGAGAAACTCCCTTCTTTTTTCGAATAGTGCCATGGGATCTTTAGCATCCACCTAAACAGGCAGTCGGGTCCTCAGTTTTGACGTCTCATCTGAAGGACAGCACCTCTGACAATGCAATACACCCTCAGCACCACATTGGTGTGTCATCTTAGACTATGTGAGTTCAAGTGCCGGTATGGGGATTCTGACTTGAAGGGGAGAGCGCTGCAACTTTGCCAGGCTGACATACATCTGTATAAGATACCAGAAGGAAACCAATGCCCTTGAAATCGTAATCCAGAAAGAGTCAGCACCTTCACAAGAGATAGGGAAAAGAGGGGAGAAGATCGGGAAGAAAACTCAAGTTCACTCATCGACTCGAGAAAACAGTAGACAAGTCAACCCAATGCAGTACTTGAAGGAAACTCAATCACTTCATAAACAACAACAAACAACACATTGCATTTATATAATGCATTTCACGCCAGAAGGAAGTCCCAAGGCATTGGTTAGTGAAAGGTTTGCACCCAAGCTGCGGTCTGGAGTCATCGACCAAAGATTTTACAAGGTGTCTTCTGTCAGAGCTGTCCAGGAAATAGACAAGATACAAATTGTACGCGAAGGGTTTTACTGACAAATATGATCAGTCAAAGCACAGCTCATTGTACTAAAGATGTAGTAGTCAGCATTACACAGGATTCAATATTACACAGCAACATTACTAAGACTCCTGCAAAAGCTGTAACGTTCCACTGTTGTCATTGGGCTTACCAATATGGTCCTGCGAGTGAGGGGGAAGGATTTAAAAACACACACAAACTTAATGTTCTGCCACTATACTTTTGCGATATTCTTATTCATCACTTGAAAGTGTTCCAAGCAACATATTTCACCCCTGAGTTATGCAGCTCCAAATATTCTTCAAGACACAATCTTGAAGGACAAACTGTAGAATTGGTCTGCTGGGTGCTTTTCAGTTTACGTGGATGCCTGGGAAACATGTCCATATCACCACTACGCTTTACTGAAATCCTGCTAGAAAATAGCCTGCGGTGTAGCTGCTCAGAGATTTCAGTCGTTCCCCCATTACACTACACAGACTTCCCAGAGACAACACTGCGCTAGGCTCCACTTTTGTTATTCTTTAGCATTCTTAGAATAGTCAGTTCTAAATAGACTCTTTTTTTTAGAAAACTAACTATTCATTCACTTATGCCCTATTTATACTGCACTTTGATTGATACGAAAATAAAGATAAAATGATGCCAGAAACACAAAATTAATCACACGAAATCTCACTTGAGGAGGGGGCTTTGTCAAAGAGCCAAGTTTCATCAGTGCAAGATAAATACAGACAAATTTCAGAATGGATTTGGTCTCTGCTCAAAAATAAGCCCTTAAAAGTTTGTAGTCATTCCAATGGATTGCACTTCAGCTTTTTAAGTTTTTTTTTTCAAGTTTAACCACTTGCAAAGAGAAATATTAAAGCACATGGGGAGAGCTGGAGAGTAGATAAGACTGAGTGGCTCATGTGGCGAAAACACAAGCACAAGCTTGATGGGCTGGATAGCATGTTTCTTTCCTGCTTTTGTGAGTGCTATCAGATTTATATAAGTGACTGCCTTCAGTGCCGGTTAGCGGAATTCTGCTCATATGCATCTAGATGGATGAGGAGAGCTCTCTCAGCCCGCAAATCGAATGGTTTTGCCAGAAATATAAATTATTTTTCTTGCTCTGAATCCATACACGTTCTCTAAAATAATAGTGTATTTCTGTCACCTATGGCAACCAGCAAATGAAGAAAAAAAACAAGTCACCATTGATCAAATAACCTGTAAGACAATGAGTCACTATTACACATTTAGAATAGCTGTGTGAAGCACTTTGAGATATTCTCTGGATGCGAAAGTGCTATATAAATATAAATTATTCTAGACATAATAGAGATGAGATGTATTACTGATTTGTAGGGTGAAATTACTGATACTCTCTGACATTCCCAGTGACAAAGCTTTGGAAAATTGGCATCAGCAGTTAACAAGGAACCCTGTAAACAAGATGACCTGTGGGACTCAATTTATTCAATGGAAACAGATCTCTCTGCACTCTGTGGTGAATGAGCTGCAGGAATTTACCTTTGCACTTAGCCTCTCCTAGATCCTTTCTACACACCCTCCATTTTATAAGTTACTTTCTTCGCTGAGTAATACTTAATGGGGTAAAATTCCATGGCTTCTGAGAGGGCTGACAATGGGTTGCCTGTGTACCCAAGTTACTAATCATCCTTGCATTTGATATACTGCCTTATCACATCGTTGAGATGGCTCAAAGCACTTCACAGGATATATTGCAAAGTGGAATGACTGTATTTTGTGGGAGAAACGTGGCAGCCAGTTGCACTGCCCCACAAACAGCCATGGAGTGAGTGACCAATTTATTTTGGGGAATTATTGGCCAGGACACTGGGAGAAACTCCCTTCTCTTTTCGAATAGTGCCATGGGATCTTTAAGATCCACCTGAACAGGGAGATGGGACTGCAGATTAATGTCTGATCCAAAGGACGGGTTAAGGAACAATTGAAGAGAAATTCCACAAGTATTTAGATTCATTCCTATTTTCTTAGCACTTTCAAACTGTCTAGAAATTGGCAAATTCTTAAATACAGATTTTAATTTTGAAGCCGGTTTCTGTCATTTTTTTAAGAACTGCACAAAAACGGCCTAAAAAATGAATATTGAATCCAACAATTTGCCAAATTCTGGATGCTGTTTAATACTAAGAAAATAGATAAGTCACAGGAATTTCTCACCAATTGTTTCTTAACCAGAATCAACAGGCAACCCATTCGCCATCCTCTCGGAAGTCGTTAATATATAAACAAGACTGACTGACCCTGTTTTTGTCTTTGCTTACACTTGATAGGGGAAGACACCATAAAAGTGGTCAATGCAGAAAATCCAACTCATGGTACAACACACCAACACCTCAATGTATTGTTATCACTCACTTATCATTTACACTATCCATACTTCACTCAATTACAGCCTTGGAATACTCTACAACTCAAAATATATGCTGTATGTTCATGCTTATATCCTAACCTTTTTGATCATGTCTATGGTCACCTCTCCCATTCCCCGTCCCTCTTTTCCCTTTCCCTTGCTTGGTTTTGTAAAGCATTCCAAAATGTTACCTTACCTGATGGGCACCATATAAATACAACTTGTTATTGCTGCTATTGTCGTAAAATGTTGTTAATTTTTTCATAATATTTGATGCATACATCAAATTGTTTTGCTCATCTCTTTATATCAATGATTCCACATGAAATTATCCTTGGCCCAGTGTTAAGTTCTATCACAAAAATGCATGATATTAAAAGGGGCTTTCATACATTTAAAATGGTGATTTAAATATCCTTTGGTACACTATATGCATCTCCATTAAAGAATTTGTGTCCAAATTATGAGATGAAATAGTTAATCAGGACCATGGCAATAATCTTGCTATTGAAGTGGAACTCTAAAAATGACTTTGCAACTTTTAAAGTTTGAGACCTTTATAACAATCATCTTTGCATTTGATGTATGGCCTGGAGCATTCAAACATTTTAAAGCGCTTCACATGGAATATTCATGGCTGGTAAAATTGCTACCTGAAAACAATTCTTTCAGGAAAATCAAATAATCTCGACAGAAACGCCTCTATAATCAAACCATCATTTTGAGTTGTTCAATATTTAAAAGGTCCTTTGATAGTATCCTGCTCTCATTTTATCATGAAAATATTATGTGAGGAAACACAAATTCTAACACTAGATGTTGGTTCCAGCACAAAACAGGTCAAATTCAACACAAACAGGGAGAACTTTCATTGGGTCTAGGTCAGTGTTGTCCAATAGAAACCGCTGACTAGCCACAGGTGTGGCTACCAAGACACTATTTTAGCCATGTGCAACTAATTTGAATGGAAAACGCACACAACACTAGTAAATGTACTTGACATATATGTTGAATGCCCTGCCCCCTCGCTTCCCTTTTTCCAAGTCCCGCCTGAAAACCTTCCTTTTCAACCCGTGCTTATGGTCACGTTCCCCCACACCAGCTCGGAGTCAGGCTCCACAACTGTTAAGCGCTCTGAGATGCTACCCTGTGTGAAGGATGCTATATAAGTGGAAGTTGCTGTTGTGTTCTCATTTTTTCTTTCAAGAGATGTGACAGACCCCTCCACACCTGCTCTCCATCTAGCACATGGTTGGACGATGCTTACCCTTTGCCATGTTGGAGCTGATTGCTATTGGCTGAATTACTTTCTTCTACTGGCCTGGAGGAGTTGTTTGGATCGGTTGAGCTGACCACAATTGACAGCTCCCCTCGCCATACAATACTGTTTTTTCCACGGTGCTGAAATCCAGTGTTTTCACCTGTTTTACACACCATTTTAGCAGATAGCCAATAAGCAGTAACCAAGGAAATAAAGCACACACCATATATATATATGCAAACTCATATATAATGCCTTCATTTTGAAGTCGATTTTCTGTAAATTATTTCAAGAAATGCAGAAAAACAACTTGAAAGTTAAGATTGAATTCAAAAAATTGACAAATTATGGACACTGAAATGTTATATAAATAGACCCAGGTGAAATTTCTTCCAATATGTTTTCAGTCAGGCAAATGGCTGGTGCAGTAGAATGTGCTTCTCTGAGTAAGTTGGGGTTGAAAGCAATTTTTAGAGCAGTAAAATCTATCTCTGGTTATGTGAGCCCTAATGCTAGAATGCTGATCAACATGTACAACCGCATGTTATATAACATGCCATATGCAGCCACTTCTCAAACATGAACCTTCATTTGTCAAATTTACTGGATGCCGAGATATAAAATACCGATTGTCTTAGCAACACCTAATTTCACTCAGAATTATTGCCCAACTTCTTGTTCTCCCCATCTCTGGGATAGAACCCAAGATTCATATTCTTTAATTAACCGGACATACAGTAGAGTGGACTGCATCAAGGGTGCACAGTCAACCCCAGAGGTTTCTCCATTCATTTTCACATGCCTTCTAAAGTTGATCTGCTCCAGAAGAGTGAAATTCAGTTTCCTGCACAAGCCAAAGTACCAGCACCAAACATCAGTCAGTCTTCGATGCTCTACTTCAGACTGGAGGGCAGGATTGTCTGGCTCACACATTTCTCCAGTATCAACGCAACTCTATGGGCAACAGGAAGTGGGCTCCTGCTATCTTTACTCCCATTTGAAACCCAGGAGTAAAACTTCAACGCTAAAGAAAATAATTCAAAAGACTGCAGTTGGAAAACGCAGCTCGTCCTCTGAATAACCTAATTTTTTGGAAAGCTCTGAACACATGGTCATACATGTAACGGAAAACACTATTTACCAGGGAAATGAAAAACAATGCTGGGCATTTGGTAAACAAAAAACTCAACCCAAAAGCAAATATTCCTTTAATTAAATTGCTGTTTCAAGGCAGATGACTGGCTTTCCTTTACCAGATGTTCAAACACTGAAGGTTTCCAACTAATTACATTTCACAGCTATAAATACTATACACCTCTGTGTACTTGCAAGAACAGCAACAACTCCTGTCTGAAACTCTGTGTATGGAAAGCATGCAAAGACAAATTCTTAATGCACTTTCTGGCCTTCCTAACACCACTGCCAAAGGCAACATATATGGGAGGTCATCCTTACATAATGAAGAACAGACCTTTATCAATGGCATCCTCAGACTTCTTTTCTACATCTGAATCCACTGCCAAATCATTACTGTGTAAAGTAACTCTTCTTTTATGACTCTAGGATAATACTTACATTGCACCACAGCTGAAGAATGGGTATTGGAGTATTTAGCAAAGCGAGACCATGACCAAAGAGCAACATTGGAATCTGGATCACATATCAAGAATTCAAAGGTAAAACTATGGAATTTATCAAATCCCAAAGAGTATGTGTGCGTGCGTGTGTTGGAAGAGGATTAAAATATGAAAGTGCTGTGTGCCAGCAGAGCCCACAGAATAATGTTTATAGTCAGTTGCAGTGATTTGCCTGAGTTTGGCAGTCTGCACAACAGACTCTGTGAAAATGAGCCAAAATAAATACATTTCTTTCAAATTAGTAAATCTGGTTTGAATAAACTAAGACTCAGCACATGGGCCAACAAATGTCTCTCTTTCAATGAGAACTATGTTGAGAACAAAGCCTATTGGAATTTTAAATTGAAAGTTATGTGTTCTCCTCAAGCTGAAATATGAATCTCGAGCAGAAAATGCGTTCAAATACTCAGCTCTCAGGTTAGCGGAATCTAGGATCCTGTGTCGACAAAGCTGTTTGTATTCTCTGAACATAGTGCATGCCTGCTCTTATAACTAAATGAACTTGAAGAAATAAACTTTGTACTTGAATAATACGTTATGGTATTTTCACAACCTCAGGTATCAAAATATCAGGCCCTAAGCAAAATGCTCAGAGAAGCTAGTCAATACTTCATCAAAGTTAGCCCTGTCTTCACTCAATCCTTTTATATACCATTTGTCATTCAATTCAGGACTGTTTGTTAGACTTGCTGTGCACAAATTGGCTGCCATGGCATCTACAAATACACAGTCCCAACACTTCACAGTAAATCATGGGAAGTCCTTTGAGTCACCCTGATGACACGATATGGTGCTATATCAAATGCAAGAATTATTATCTACTGAAACAGTGATTTTAGACATTTAACTTACAACTGTAAAAAAAAGGAAAAAGCATCTCGCTTGCACAAATGCAGTAGTTTACTAACTGACTCTCCACCTGAAGATCATGAAGAGTTTCCATTCAAGAAAGGGCAATACTAAGACCTCTAACTGGTTGACCAAACCTCCTAGAAGATTACTAAACAACATCCACAGAGGGTTTCAGCACATGCATCGTCTTATATCTACCAAATGCAGGAGTATGTTATGCCAAGAATCCACAAGCCAAGATAATAGAAGAACAATTAGAATGTCTCTCCAATCTCCTCGAGCAATACCTAAAGGTTAGTTCCCCCCTATCCCCCCACCCCTCCCCATCATTATGTACTAAAGTCAGTGAATCATGCATTTTCACTTGTTTGGAGCATTTAACAATATGTTAGCTAGTATTGCCAACTTTTCTTTTTAATTTGGCTTTCAAGGTCTACATTAACATTTTGCCCAGAGATAATCTATTTTTCCTATTTTAGATTTTTGTGTCTGTTCTACACATGCTCTCGTTCATATGACTACAGTTTGCTAAATGTTAAGCACTCTGAGACTCTACCCTGCATAGAGGGCACTATGTAAATGCAAGTTGTTGTTGTTAAATGACCCCAAAACATAACTGGTGGGCTTATGATGTGGCTAAGACACAGTCGATGTTTAATACACATTTACGTGGTACATTAAAACTTTGAAAACAGAGCGCAAAACATCACTTCTTTATACAACCAATTTTCATACAGCTACATATCATCAATCTCATTTGAGTCTTGCAAAACTAGTCATGAAGTAATTCACACCAAAACAACACATGATGCAACAGAAGATGTTGAAATGCTGTTAACAACTGTTTGCACGAAATCCATTGATAGGATTCTAAGATACTGATATGGAATTTGTTTGCTAAACTAAGGCATAAAAAGCAGAATTTTGGGGAACAGAAAGCGCCAACCTTCCTTCTCACATCTATGTTGCTATAGTAAGAAATTCCATCTGTCTAGATTTGCTCTATTTATGTAGCATTTTAGAGTGTCCTGACTTTGGTAAATTATTGAATTTCTTATTAACTGTTTGTGGGACACTGCTGTGCATAATTGGCTGCTGTATTTCATCCACAAAATATACAGTCAATTCACTTTACAGTATATTCTGCGAGGGGCTTTGAGACGTCTCGAAGACGTGATAAGGTGCTATATCAAATGCAAGGATTATTATTCATTATAAGTAAGTATTCTGCATTTCTTAAAAGAATTTACAGAAAAACAGATTCAAAATTAAGACGGCATTTAAGAGCTTGCCAAATTCTAGACGCTCTAAAATGTTACATTCACAGAATAAATCTAGACCTAGGTTGAATTTCTCCTATGGTTAACTCATCATGACCCTGTATTTGAACACTTCACCATAACAAACGATTTGCCAGGAGCAGCTCTCTCAACCCTCTAAATAATGTTGAAAACTTATTCTTCCAGTGAAAAAGACAGACATTCCTTAACCTCTCTTGCTGAGAGATTGCTGAGATTCAGAATCAGCTTGGTAAAGAACAAGAAAGAAAGAAAGAAAGAAAGAAAGAAAGAAAGAAAGAAAGAAAGAAAGAAAGAAAGAAAGAAAGAAAGAAAGAAAGAAAGAAAGAAAGAAAGAAAGAAAGAAAGAAAGAAAGAAAACCTGGAACAAGAAATAATAATAATAATAATAATCTTTGCATTTGATATAGCGCTTTTCACGTCGGGAGGACGTCCCAAAGCGCTTCACCGAACACACTGTAAAGTGAATTGACTGTATATTTGTGGGCGAACGCGGCAGCCAATTGCGCACAGCAATGTCCCACAAACAGTCGTAGATTGAAAATGACCCATTTATTATTGTTTTTGGTTTTGGAGGGATTATTATAAGGCGTGTGGAGTAAGGAAACTTGCCCAAGGTTTCGCCCTGCCTGGAATTGAACTCAGGTCTCTCGCTTGCAAAGCGAGTGCTCTAACCAAGAAAGGCACAAAAGGCAAAATCCTGCAGATGATGGAAATCTGAAATAAAAACAGAAGTCACTGGGAACACTCAGCAGGTCAGGCAGCATCTATGGAGAGAGGAAAGTGAGTTAACATTTCAGATCAATGACCTTTCATCAGAACTCAACGAAAGGTCATTGACCTGAAACAAGAAAGGAACATTTGTCCCAGCAAGCAATAATAATTTTTCAAATAACTTAATATTCCTCCTCAGTCTACATGCACCGTATCAGTGTAGATTCTTCCACACACACAAAGGCCTATTTAATCTTTGAAATGTTACATACCTTCTCTCCAAGCCCCAAAAGGTCATCAAGCTAAACTACAAAATATCTATTCCTCCTTCACACAGCTACCTTCAACCTTTGCAGGGATTCTTCAAATAGCCTTTGCAGCATTTAACCAAATTCTGGAATCTCTGAAATGCTACAACTACAGAATAAATCTAGACCTAGATTGAATTTCTCACATGGTTAATTCATGACCCTGAATTTGAACACTTTACCATAACAAACAATTTGCCTAAGCAGCTCTGTCAACCCCTTAAATAATGTTGAAAACTTATTCTTCAAAGAAAAAGACAGATATTCCTTAACCTCTCTTCGCAAATTAAGATTGGGAGTGTCTTAATCTTAATCTACGCCAATTAAAATAATGCCCATAGCTATTTCTTTGGTTAATCTCATAACTCTCAATCCCTTTCCTCAACAGATCCTTTTATTTAAAACAGTTTTCTAATGGACTCAGACTAACTGCTTTATCTGAGTGTCTCTTCCACATATCCACATCCGTGCATAAAAAGAGGTTCTTCTAATCTAGCTGGAGGTTAATAAGTGTTGTGTTCTCCAGTACTATCCTCTGATAAGGGTAAATATGCTTTCTTATATCCATTGTATTTACATATGTCAGCATTTTGAAGACCTTGACTCCCCCCTTTAATCATATATTCTCTGAAAATAAGTTTACCTCCGGGACTTCAAAATTGGACCTTGTAAAGTCATGGCATTATCCTGGTCACTCTTCTCTGAACTCTGACCAATGCATCAATGTTCTTTTAACAAAAACTAGAGATCATATTCCAAACATGGTCTTGCCAATCATCTTCACAATGTCAAAAGATTTTGTTCTGACTTTTAATCGAATGCTCTCCACATGAAATCCTATATCTGCTTTACCTTATTGGCAAGTGACTGGGTATTTCAGACAATAGTCAAAGAGCACACAAACCATTTTCCACCTTTACTAATGGAGACATATACATGCTGTGCACACACTCCACTTTCCCTTTCTAGTTCTTCTCAAATGCACCAAATTTTACTGCACCGTGATTTTAAAACTGCCTTTGCCACTCGAAAAGGAATCGGATCTATATTTAGTATACACAATAAACATACATAATCTTACAGTGTGTATTTAAATATAATGCTTTGATTTATAATCTATCCCACTGCAAATGTATTTTAGAACATGATTTGTCTTCCTTTTGCTGTGGTCAAGCACTGAATTGCTGTTATGGATTTATACTAAACAACGCCTTGGTCCCTTTCCTACTCAGTTTCAAATGCAATGAATCTGCATTGGGTATATCGTAAACCTGTGCTAACACATATTGCCTACAATATACACAGTCACTACACTTTACAGTAAATCCTTTGAAGTGCTCAGAGACATCCTCCCAATGTGAAAGGCCCTATATCAAATGTTCATACTATACAACAATAAACAGTTGACAAAATCTAAAGGTATATTAAATCCAGACTGTCACCTTTAATATGCAATCTGCAAGTATCTATAAAAAAAGGGGCCCTCCAACAAGCAGTAGTTGTATTACATTATCAAATACATAAATTACACCAATAAATCCAATATAGTATATCTATTTCACAGGTTATACTACATCAAAATACATTACATTTTGACCTAAACAATTAAGTGTTCCTGAAATGAGGTGCGAGGTGTCTTCTAACTGATAAGCCATCCACTGAGTTCAGAACTGTTCTTGACACTAGACACAAAATGTGCAGCAGTAGCTACTTCTGCAGTGAAGAAGGAAATTTATGCAGCCAGCGTCTGCCACATCAAGATCCATTTGAAAAACACAATCTTAGTTCAGAGCTGATGAACTACAACAGCTGTAACAAGTTGCACTTAGACCAATGTCTCAAACTGTATTGCAAAGGTAATGGGTTCACCCTAGAGGGAGGTAAGGAGGAGGCATTTGAGGGTGTTCATAAAAAAAGTCTTCACTCAATCCACTAATGTTTGTGGGACAGTTTTGCGAAATTGGTTGCCACGTTTCACCCACTAAATACACAGTGAATTAACTTTACAATATATTCTGTGAAGTGCTTTGAGACGTCTCGGTGACGTTATAAGGCACTAAATCAAATGCAAGTTTTATTATTATTTTAGCCACAATCAAAGTGATAAATGATTTAGAAGGGAAAGAAAGCAGGAGGAAAGGTGTGCAAGAATCAGTTTGTGCCTGGAAGTAATTTTGTACAGATCAGTGATATCCTAGGAACTAAATGTATAACTGGAATTAAACAGCAAGAAAGGAAAACTGCTGCATCTGTCTTAAGAGACTATGTGGTATATATTAATATCCGGGATTATGCTCCTTCAAGTATTGTAACATAATGCAAAACAATCTTTTCTTTTTAAAATATCACATTAGTTTATAAACATGTTTTATTAATATCCAATTTCAATGGAAAGGTCAGCTATGCAATGAAAATCAAGTCAGCAGTATTACTTTAAGGATCGATCTCCAATAGGTTTTATAGAATGATAAAATATTAGAGCACAGACTCAAGCCATTTGGCCCATCAAGTGGAAGCTGGTGTTTTTGTCTATGTGATCCATCTCTTCTAACCCATTCTCCTGTTCACTCCCTTTAATATTTGTTTCCAAAATCTATGGACTCCACATTCCAACTAACCTTTCTGTAAAGATATTTCTCTAACCTCACCTTTAATCCATTCTGTCACTAACTTGAATTTGTGCCCTATTCTTACTGAATCACTGGCTAGTGGAGATTAGGAACATAGGAGCAGGATTGGGCCATTCAGCCTCAAGCTTGTTCTGCCATTCTTCTAGATCATGGCTGATGATTTTCTGTAATTATTTACCGTATCATAAACCTTCATATTGACCCCCTCTATCAGGTCACCCCTTAACCTTTGGGGATGGGGGAGCGGGGGTGGAGGGTGGAAGAGTTTCAGTTGTAGAAGAAGTAAACGCAATCTCATATCATTATGACGTCCTCCCGATTTGAACGGAGTGATACAAATATAATTTGTTATTATTGTATTATGATAAATGTCCTACATTAAAAAGTGCTCGTAAAGGGAAGGAATTACTCCGAAAACATATTAGTCCAGATTTCTAAAAACAATTGACACAGACATTTAAAAGGAATCTCTAGCTGCAGATCAACTCGGACAAAGGCTACTTTGGAGGGGGAAAGCTGGATATTTTCCAAGTTTATGACAGTAAAGGCATGAAGGATTTCTGCAGACTTACCACTGGAGGGGGAGCAGGATAAGCTCAATTAGCTGCAATAAAGTACAACAGAACCCATTCTTCTAACAGCTGCAAGCAAACACCAGCCAGACGTGGAACTGAATAACATTGCCACCCCCACTGTCCATCCCCCCTTCCCCCCACTGTAAAAAAAGTCAATTAAGGAGATACCGATTCAAAGACTTAGCACCCGTTATAAGGACTGTAACCTGAAACCTACAAGCCCGCAGCCAGACAAAGCATAAAGGTACAGACAAATATGATCATGTTGTAAGCAGATGGAGACCTGGCTGGATTATCTGAGGACAGATAGCTGGAGAGAAAATTTTGTTTCGCCCACGAAATACACAGTCAATTCGCTTTACAGTATATCCCGTGAAGAGCTTTGAGACGTCTCGAAGACGTGATAAGGCGCTATGTCAAATGCAAGGATTATTATTATTAATTATTATTATTATTGTTGTTATAAGAGGGGAGGGAAAAAACAAATGTCTAAAGGGATTTTACTTTGCTCTCTTGGGTCTGTGAAATGCAAGCGCTCACAGATCCGCAATTCTCCCTGATTTTTGGGTTACATTCCTGGGCATTTCAATAAATTCTGCGAAAGTTGATTCATCTGCAGTTAGCTGTTGGAACTGCACGAGTTGTTTCCAATGGGGACCAGAAGGTGTTGAAGGTCCTTCATAAATACATATGCAGTAAATGGCTAACAGCATGCAGCAGTCCCTCTGTAATAACCCCCTCATCTGTGCACTGAACACAGCAACCACCGCAAGACCATCAAACACGCTGTAATACACGCAGTGAGTCCACTCTCACTGCTGCTCTCTCTCTCTCTACCTTTCATCCCTTCTGGAGAGACACAATTCACTTCGGATTAAAAAAAAATACACTCTTTAACGTCCATCCGCAGTGGCAGCAACAACCTTAACACAGATCCTGATCACAGCCACATTTACACACTTACACACACTCACTCACTCACTCACACACTCACACACTAAGTTTAAAGGGAAGGAAGCGCTGGTTTGGACGTGATGGTCGATGAGATGAGCTCGTCCTCACCGAGTGTCCTCTGCCACACAGATCTCGGTGTCTCTCTGTCTCTCTGCCTCTCAAACCTACCGCATTTTCTTCTGCTGTACCTGTCAAGATGTTTCCCACCTGGGAAACTGCAATGTGTCTGTCCCTTTTGTCCCTTTGCCGCGGATAGGAAAGGAAGCTGCTCTCACTCCGGAATGCTGGCTGTCTTGTTCCTTTCAAACGCACAGAATAACAGCACTGCAGCACAGCACAGTGTAGTGTAGTACAGTGTAGTGCAGTACAGCACAGTAGAGTACAGTGTACTGCAGTGCAGTACAGTGCAGTGCAGTCTAGTACAGTGTAGTGCAGCACAGCACAGTGTAGCACAGCACAGTGTAGTGCAGCACAGCACAGTGCAGCACAGCACAGTGTAGTGCAGCACAGCACAGTGCAGCACAGCACAGTGTAGTGCAGCACAGCACAGTGTAGTGTAGTACAGTGTAGTGCAGCACAGCACAGTGTAGTGTAGTACAGTGTAGTGCAGTACAGCACAGTAGAGTACAGTGTACTGCAGTGCAGTACAGTGCAGTCTAGTACAGTGTAGTGCAGCACAGCACAGTGTAGTGCAGCACAGCACAGTGTAGTGCAGCACAGCACAGTGCAGCACAGCACAGTGTAGTGCAGCACAGCACAGTGTAGTGCAGCACAGCACAGTGCAGGAGGTGGGGAGGGCGGGCGGGCGGTGGTAACCCAGCAGCCCGGGGCTGGCGCAGCGCGGTCGGGTGCAGTGTGTGTGCAGAGCACAGGGACCCTCCAACTGTGCCGACTGCAGCTCTCAGTACATTTACAACAAAACAAACGCCACCATCCGCCCAGAAACCCAGTCCTCTCCCTCCCTCCCTCAACCCCCTCTCTCCCCCTCTCCCCCCTCCCCCTCTCCATCTCCCCTCTCCCTCCCTCCCCCTCTCCCCCCCTCCCTCTCCCCCCCTCCCCCCCCCCCCCCCCCCCCCAGGCTCCCCAGATTGCTGTTGGCTGCTGTCATTTTTTTATATACCTTAATCTATACAAACCACAGCACAGGGCTGTACTCACCCCGTTATTTCTTGTCAGCTGCTGCTCTCTCTCTCTCTCGGTCTCAGTCAGGGCTATGGCTGAGGTGGGTCTGGTCTGCAGAGGAGAGAGAGCTGCTGTAGCTCCTGTCTCTCTCCCTCCCTCTCCCTCTCTCTCTCTGCCGCAGCTTCTAACTGTGCTGCAGCAGTGATCTCCCTCTCTGTGCTGGAGCAGTGATCTCTCTCTCTCTCTCTCTGTGCTGGAGCAGTGATCTCTCTCTGTGCTGGAGCAGTGATCTCTCTCTCTCTCTGTGCTGGAGCAGTGATCTCTCTCTCTCTGTGCTGCAGCAGTGATCTCTCTCTCTCTCTGTACTGGAGCAGTGATCTCTCTCTCTCTCTGTGCTGGAGCAGTGATCTCTCTCTCTCTGTGCTGCAGCAGTGATCTCTCTCTCTCTCTGTACTGGAGCAGTGATCTCTCTCTCTCTGTGCTGGAGCAGTGATCTCTCTCTCTGTACTGGAGCAGTGATCTCTCTCTCCCTCTCTGTGCTGGAGCAGTGATCTCTCTCTCTCTCTGTGCTGGAGCAGTGATCTCTCTCTCTGTACTGGAGCAGTGATCTCTCTCTCTGTACTGGAGCAGTGATCTCTCTCTCTGTGCTGGAGCAGTGATCTCTCTCTCTGTGCTGGAGCAGTGATCTCTCTCTCTGTAATGGAGCAGTGATCTCTCTCTCTGTACTGCAGCAGTGATCTCCCTCTCTGTGCTGGAGCAGTGATCTCTCTCTCTGTGCTGGAGCAGTGATCTCTCTCTCTCTCTCTCTCTCTCTGTGCTGGAGCAGTGATCTCTCTCTCTGTAATGGAGCAGTGATCTCTCTCTCTGTACTGGAGCAGTGATCTCTCTCTCTCTCTGTGCTGCAGCAGTGATCTCTCTCTCTCTCTGTGCTGGAGCAGTGATCTCTCTCTCTCTCTGTGCTGCAGCAGTGATCTCTCTCTCTGTACTGGAGCAGTGATCTCTCTCTCTGTACTGGAGCAGTGATCTCTCTCTCTGTGCTGCAGCAGTGATCTCCCTCTCTGTGCTGGAGCAGTGATCTCTCTCTCTGTGCTGGAGCAGTGATCTCTCTCTCTCTCTGTGCTGGAGCAGTGATCTCTCTCTCTCTCTGTGCTGGAGCAGTGATCTCTCTCTCTGTAATGGAGCAGTGATCTCTCTCTCTCTCTGTGCTGGAGCAGTGATCTCTCTCCCTCTCTCTCTGTGCTGGAGCAGTGACCTCTCTCCCTCTCTGTGCTGGAGCAGTGATCTCTCTCTCTCTCTCTCTGTGCTGGAGCAGTGATCTCTCTCTCTGTAATGGAGCAGTGATCTCTCTCTCTGTAATGGAGCAGTGATCTCTCTCTCTCTGTGCTGGAGCAGTGACCTCTCTCCCTCTCTGTGCTGGAGCAGTGATCTCTCTCTCTCTGTGCTGGAGCAGTGACCTCTCTCCCTCTCTGTGCTGGAGCAGTGATCTCTCTCTCTGTACTGGAGCAGTGATCTCTCTCTCTGTGCTGCAGCAGTGATCTCTCTCTCTCTGTACTGGAGCAGTGATCTCCCTCTCTGTGCTGGAGCAGTGATCTCTCTCTCTCTCTGTGTGTGCTGGAGCAGTGATCTCTCTCTCTGTAATGGAGCAGTGATCTCTCTCTCTGTGCTGGAGCAGTGACCTCTCTCTCTCTCTGTGCTGGAGCAGTGATCTCTCTCTCTGTAATGGAGCAGTGATCTCTCTCTCTGTGCTGCAGCAGTGATCTCCCTCTCTGTGCTGGAGCAGTGATCTCTCTCTCTCTCTCTCTGTGCTGGAGCAGTGATCTCTCTCTCTGTAATGGAGCAGTGATCTCTCTCTCTGTAATGGAGCAGTGATCTCTCTCTCCCTCTCTGTGCTGGAGCAGTGATCTCTCTCTCTCTCTCTCTGTGCTGGAGCAGTGATCTCTCTCTCTGTAATGGAGCAGTGATCTCTCTCTCTGTAATGGAGCAGTGATCTCTCTCTCCCTCTCTGTGCTGGAGCAGTGATCTCTCTCTCTGTAATGGAGCAGTGATCTCTCTCTCTGTAATGGAGCAGTGATCTCTCTCTCTCTGTGCTGGAGCAGTGACCTCTCTCCCTCTCTGTGCTGGAGCAGTGATCTCTCTCTCTCTCTCTCTGTGCGGGAGCAGTGATCTCTCTCTCTCTCTCTCTGTGCTGGAGCAGTGATCTCTCTCTCTCTCTCTCTCTCTGTGCTGGAGCAGTGATCTCTCTCTCTCTCTCTCTGTGCTGGAGCAGTGATCTCTCTCTCTCTCTCTCTGTGCGGGAGCAGTGATCTCTCTCTCTCTCTCTCTGTGCGGGAGCAGTGATCTCTCTCTCTCTCTCTCTCTGTGCTGGAGCAGTGATCTCTCTCTCTGTAATGGAGCAGTGATCTCTCTCTCTGTAATGGAGCAGTGATCTCTCTCTCTCTGTGCTGGAGCAGTGATCTCTCTCTCTGTGTGTCCTAAACGCAGTGATCTCTCTCTCTCTCTGTCCTAAACGCAGTGATCTCTCTCAGACAGTGAGATCTCTCTCTCTCTTTGATAGAGGCAGTGATATCTCTGCGTGTGTGTTGTAGGCAGTGATCTCTCCCCCTCTCTGTGCTGGAACAGATCTCTCTCTCTCTCTCTCTCTCTGAGAGAGGCAATGATCTCTTTCTCTCTGAGAGAGGCAATGATCTCTCTCTCTCTCTCTGTGTGAGAGGCAATGATCTCTCTCTCTCTCTCTCGGTGAGAGAGGCAATGATCTCTCTTTCTCTTTCTCTCTCTGTGTGAGAGGCAATGATCTCTCTCTCTCTCGGTGAGAGAGGCAATGATCTCTCTTTCTCTCTCTCTCTCTGTGTGAGAGGCAATGATCTCTCTCTCTTTCTCTCTGTGTGAGAGGCAATGATCTCTCTCTCTCTCTTTCTCTCTCTGTGTGAGAGAGGCAATGATCTCTCTCTTTCTCTCTCTGTGTGAGAGAGGCAATGATCTCTCTCTCTCTCTGTGAGAGAGGGAATGATCTCTCTCTCCCTCTCTCTGCTGGAACAGATCTGTGTGTGTGTGTGTGTGTGTGTTGGAGACAGTGATCTCTCTCTCCCTCTGTGCAGGTTACAGCAATTACCATTGCTCCTCCATCCCTCCCTCCCTCCCTCCCTCCCTCCCTCCATCCATCCATCCATCCATCCATCCATCCATCCATCCATCCATCCATCCATCCATCCATCCATCCATCCATCCATCCATCCATCCATCCATCCCTTCCATCCCTTCCTCCCTCCCTCCCTCCCTCTCCCTCTCTGCCGCAGTCTCCCTCCATCCCTCAAACCCTGACATTCCCGAAAGAGATTCCCAGCCTTTTCCCCTCGAAACCAATGCGCAATCGGGCGGACACGGTTCCTCCTGTTTTGCATTGCGCCTCCGGAGAGCTGCGAAGCCTTCCCGAGCCCTCGGCGGCCACTCCCGGGGTCAGACAGCATTGGGGAGGGGGGAGGGACCACGTGGGGACCCAGACACGTGGATCCAGATGGTACCACCGCCCACATCTGGAGATGTGGATGCCCAACAACATCTGCATCAGAAACCCTTCACTGCAACTCGTAGTCGGAATAACCCTTTCACCTTTCATGCCTTGACCGCCTCCTTCCGCGTCTCCCGAGACGTCTCGAAGCGCTTCTCGCGAGGTCCCCCCGGGGCGGTGACTCGGCTGCGTTTGCTTTGCGGAATCCACAAGTGAAAAAAAAACGTCAACGTTATAATAATAATAATAATAATAATCCTTGCATTTGATATCGCGCTTTTCACGTCGGGAGGACGTCCCAAAGCGCTTCACAGAACACACTGTAAAGTGAATTGACTGTATATTTGTGGGCGAACGCGGCAGCCAATTGCGCACAGCAATGTCCCACAAACAGTCGTAGATTGAAAATGACCAATTTATTATTGTTTTTGGTTTTGGAGGGATTATTATTAGGCGTGTGGAGTAAGGAAACTTGCCCAAGGTTTCGCCCTCTGCCTGGAATTGAACTCAGGTCTCTCACTTGGAAAGTGAGTGCTCTAACCACTGAGCTACAGGACTCCACAAACGCGCTGCTTGCAACAGCCCTGCTTCGTGCTTTTTTCTTATTTCCAGGCGTCACCTGCGCCCCGAGGAACTGCTGCGGTCGTTGTGTTTATTATTAACGGTTGCAGCGGCAGTTGAGGTTTCTCGCTTCTGTTATGCACGGACAGATTCTCGGTACATATCCCATCTGCTCCTGTTTCAAAATGCTTCAGTGCGTATTGTTTGTGTCTGGAATTTAAACTGTGGCAGTTGTGCAAAATGTACAGTCAATTCACTTTACAGTATATTCTGTGAAGCGCTTTGAGACGTCTCAGCAATGTGATAAGGCGCTATATCAAATCCAAGGAGTATTATTAAATTATTTAATTCTCAAGCTACAAGAGTTCTAAATTTGAAATTTCACAAACTGGGGTTCAGGAAAGGTCAGACTGAAAAACATATTAAACAGAAAATAGATAGCTCAGAGTCATCTGGTAGAGGGTTCAAATGGCATCATAAAAAACCACAAGAAGGAAGCCAGAGTGATTTACTCTTTAAGTCATTTGATCCTCCATATGAGATCACAGACTTAAAATGGCTCCAGGGTATTTTATTTTGAAATATGTACAGTAAACTTCATGGGTAATTTTAGACAATTTAGAGGTGGGGTTGTCAACAGACACCACTCCAGCTTAGTGTTGATACAGTGCAGGAGGACAACTACAATGAAAGATGGAGAATGAATTTGTGAATTTGTTGAGAAATAATATCCAGTTGATGTGACCAGTCTGGGTAATAGAATTGCACAGTGAATATGTATTTGTCTGTGGTGGATTACAGTATATATATATATGGCACAATGAATAGTTTATTTGTTTGTAGTACATTCATATTGCAGTGAATTTGTTAAGAGTAGATTGCAATATATATTGCACAATGTATAATTTATTTATTAGTAGTACATTATAAAAAATAATCCTACATTTGAAATAGCGCTTTTCACATTGCATCCTTGGGAGGACCTCTCAGAGCACTTCACAGGATATACCGTCTAGTGGAGTGACTGTGTACCTTCTGGACGATCGTGGCAGACAATTATGTACTGCCATGAAATTAATTACCAATCATTTTTTAACAGTTTGAGTAACTCTCTGTATTTGATGAGGCTTATTTCATTCCACCTGGTGGCCCTGACAGTATATTCTGTGAAGTGTTTTGAGACTTCTCAATGATGTGTAGTAGGAATAAATGAAGTGACAGGAAGATGGTGGCAAGTCTCTCTTGCATTTCATGCTAATCTGTGTTGCTCACCAGGAAGCTTGCAGGGAGTTCCTGGTACCTGCCATCAACCGGTGAGGGATCAAACCTTTGCGTGTTGGATGTCAAATGACCATCTAGTGACTAATCTCCTTGGGGGTGGGGGGGGGAAGCGTGTTCTCCTTTTTAGTGACATGTTTGGCAACTGAATGTCGGAATCGAGCCAACCCTCCGTGGCAGTCTGGCTAATCCGGGTCCTGAGCCAGGGTCCAGGGCATTGCTGATGATAGCATCAGATTGTCCAATCTGTAAAACTTAGATGGTAGACCAGTCACCGGGGCCAGGGAGTCATCCCTCTCAGCTCTCATTAACCCTGCAAGCCAAAGTCCTAACTGGGTAGGGTGGTCTGAGTTGGACAAGCAGTAAGAAAGCTTGTTAGGCTGTGCTCTCAATGGCAAGCTATGCTTTTCTTGCTGGTTAGACTCCAGCAGTATCCCAATGCACACTCTGGGGTCCCAAGCCTTAGCTCTTGCCAACCTGCACCTAATACTTTCCAGAATTAGGTAAGCAAGATGAATCCCTCTAGGAAGAGATTGCGCATTCCATTCCAACAATTTATCTCTGGGATTTCCACATGTAGGTGATATGTATGGAAATCTGTTTGGTCTGGAACTCTTAAGCAAGATGATGGGTTTCCGCATGTGTCAATAAAAAAATGATATGGGAGTCATTGGAGGAAAGAAGCCAACCAGAAGCAAATAGCAGGGCAAGATTGAGAACTACTGTAGCAGAGATTTATCCCCATCTCCTGACCAATATTCCTCCCTTATTTAAATTAATTAAATATAAGATTCTACTTGGTCATTCATCTCATAGCTATTTGTGGGATATTACTAGTGTACATCAACACCCCACAACATTCACAGCGCTTCAAAAGATTTTGAGGGAGTGAGAATTCTCAGTGAGACCACGAAACTGTACTTATTTTTGTGTGTTGACTATCTTTTGATGTGAATGCCTCAGGACCCTGCACAAGTTTGGGCTGGTTACATTTCTCTTTTGCTGTGTATACTCAGGTGTTACACCAAAAAGAAACATTTTTGCCTGACACTTTCATACCCCAAATTAAACATCAGTGGTGATATATGCGCTCTTAAAGATTTAGAAATGTCTAAAAGAAGAATTAAACTATATAATGGAACATATTGGATATATATCAAGTGAGTAAAATAACCAAAATGGTAGGGACCTGAAGAGGGTATGGTGCAGTATCTGTCCACTTCAAGAGAGATACTTAGTTCTAAAGACGTGGGAAAACGACATGCAAGTAGCATTGGCCAGTGATATATCTTAAAGTAGGCTACTGTATTATTTTTAGAAACCTTTATGATTTAGTAATTAATTTGAGATGGATGGAGGAGTTGATTGATCATTTCTCAAAATAGAGGAGAGCATAATAAAGATTCTGTAGAGTCACATCTACATTCCTCTAATGGATCTAAGGTCATAGGAGGAGAGTGCAATATTAATAGCTAGGTGTCAGTCTGGCTCAGTTGGTAGTAATCTCCCTAGCCCCAACATCAGGATTTTGAATTCATAATCTAGACTGACATTCCTGGCCAACATTCCCTCGAATAAAATTGGTCACTCACTCTGCATGGCTGTTTGCGGGACATTGCTGTTAGCACTTTGAGATGTCTCAATGATGCGATAAGGCAATATATCAAATGCAAGGATTATTATTATTATTCCAGTGCAATGCTGGAGAAATCTGCATTGTCAGAGGTGTTGTCCTTAGGAGGAGACATTAAACTGAGCTTATGCCTGCCTGTACATGTGGGCGTTAAAGTTCTCATGCCATTATCTGGAAAGAAGAGAGTTTCTCAGTCCAACAATGAGCTCCCAACTAAAATTGGCCATGGCTGTTTGTAAGACATTACAGTGCTCAAATTGGCTACTGATTTTACCTACAAATACACAGTCACTACACTTCATTGTAAATCCTGTGAAGTACTTTGAGATTATTTGATAATGTAATCAAGTACAATATCAAACACAAGGTTTATTATTATCATAATCTTGTTACGGTTCACATTTCCAAAGGAATTCTGTATACTGTATATATTCTACATTTTCTGAACTGAGGAATTTATTAAACAAATGACATCTATCTGAAAGTTAGGCAAAATGAATATCTGCTGAGGATTAAGTCATTCGTAAACACAGCTGTATTGTGCGCTATGTTAAATACATGAGTGCAGAGAGAATTACAGGAGCCCAGAATAATGTGATTTACAACCAATATTAAGGAATGTACTAATTATGTAATTAGCCAATCCTTTTTATCAGTTGTTAATTATACAACTGAATTTACAAATGTTTACACTTGGTGCAAATAATTTTTTTACTTAGTCAGACATTAATTTCAAATGTTGATGAAAGCTAGTATCAGTCAGGATTATTACAGTATTTATGACGATGACCCAATGATTATCTCAACAGGAAGGGCCCTAACTAAGGACCATTACATTTTGTTTTATCCAGGGAATAATTTGAACACATTTGATTTAGCTCCTTAACACATCGTTGAGATGTCTCACAGCGCTTCACAAGATATACTATAAAGAGGAGTGACTGTGTATTTTGTAGGCAAAACGCATTGAAACTAACTCAAATTTATCCAACACTAATGATTAGGATGAAACTCAAATACTATTCAGACATCTCCCTGTCTCTGGGATCTTTTTCTACCCACTCTGCTGATTGCCTCCTCAGTTAATTCACGCCTGTGTGCATTCTGCACCACCATCAGTGACCAAGCTTCTACCTCAAACCACTGAAAGTCTCTTCCTCTACCAGTCTGTCTGTTCTCCCTCTATCTCTCCTAAAAAAACTACCTCTTCAACAGCGCTTGCAGTTACTTCCACCTTCCCCTCCCCCTATTCTCCCCGCCTGTTTTGCTCAAAGTCGACACTGTCTTTGTGAAGCTCTCGGACATTATCCTAGGTGAAGAATGGTATATAAATGCAAACTTGTTGTTGCCTTTAGAGTCTTCCCTGTTGCTGATCAGGTAGAGCTAGTGCTAAATTGCTATAATTTGGGCATAATAATTCAAAAAGATAAGGGATTTTTTCCCAGTGGCGTGGCCAACAATACCCCAGAAAAAGAAAGCAGTCATTTACTTGATGACTGTTTTTAGGATGTTGCTCTGTGAAAATTAACAGTTCTTTTGGCCGGCAAATACAGTCACAACACTTTACAGAAAACGTTTCAAGACATTTTGACATGATGAGGAGCTTTATTGAATGTGAGGATTATAATTCTGTTCTAACCATAGTCTGTGAAGAAACCTGCAGTAAGATATTATATGGGTCAATAGCTTCAGATCCCAGAGCTATTAATTAAAAATTTTCCCTCAAAATTATGAAGCTACACAGCAATTAATATCCTTAATCAATGTCAGCAATGTAACTGGTCACACTCATGCCCCAGTGATTTCTATCATAGGCTGTCTAGGTGTTGTTTCTGCAGGATGTCAGTTTTCAGTCTTTGAAAGATTATATTAAAGAAGAAAGATTCTTTGTCTGACACAGCGATGAAATAACCATGTGATCAGCTGTACATAGATGTTCCAATGCTTAAAATATGTTAATTAAAATGAGTGGAACTTCGGCAAAGTATTTGAGAGGCAGGTATCCTTTATAAAGAAATATTCCAATTATTTTGACTGGAAATGATATTTAGCTTATGATTTGTCAATTAATTCTGAAATGACTGTTTTTATTATTATTTATATTAAGTGGGATGATTAAAGATTTTTTTCCTCTCTCCAATTGTACCCTTTCCCCTCCATCCTGAAGATGTTGGATTCCTTTTTCCTTCTACTGGGCTATAGTTCCATGGACACATGGTGCCCTTTTATGCCTTGTTCAAATGGCTATTATTCAAGTGTGAAACCAGAGAGTAAATGTTGCCAGGCTAATCGACCGTGGACGGCATCTTAGCTCAATCTCTCACCTGATGTCCACACATGCACTACTGTCAGGGATTAACGAATAGCAACCAGTAGCAGGAATCTTAGCTGTTTTTCTCTCTCTAACCTACAGTCACTGAAGCCATTATAGTGCTTCAAATGCAATCAGCTAGCTCAGCATAAACTGGGACTCGAACAGTATCTCAGGTTAGTGCAAGTCCACAGAATACCAGTGCTTTAGGCAATGCTATGCTAAAATGAGGGGGGAGGGGTGGCCCTCTTTTATGTACACTTAATCTGAGTGAAGAGTATGGATTTATGCAATATAAGGTAACATGAATCTTTACTGACCAAAATGTCTAGCAATTTAGATGCTACTTAAAAATAATGCTTCTATTCTGATATTCTGGAGAAAAACCTCAGGGTTAAAATTCTATGCTCTACATAGGAAACATGAATTGGACGGGTAAATTTATATATCAAGTGCAGTGGGTTGTTTGCATGGGATTTGTGGAGGCACAGCTGTGAGGAACAATGATGACAGCTTGGCTCCTACCATCTCATTCACTTTCCAAGGGTGCAGAGGGTGATCAATTGCACTCGCATTACAGTCTGAGCTCCAACCAAAATCCTTTGTCATTGCTGATAAAGAAGGCCAATGATAGATTCCCAGGAGTCGCACACGGCCTCAGTAAGCTTCTTTCTGTTGCTATATCAATTATCTTTTAAGCTTGCTGATGAATTTCATTTCTGATTATGAAATAAATTTATAACAAAACAATCATGTGCTCAAAATTTATGTATGGTGTAGTACACAACAAAAACAAATTTCACAAGTATATAATCCCTAACTCTGTCCCTCCCATCAGTGCGCTACGGTTTGTGTTTCTTTTCCTTTCCCTTGAATCCAAGATCAAGGGAATCCGCTCCGCGGTCACTTCCCCTCCAACTTCCACCCACCACCCACCCCTTCCCTCCCACACTCCGACTCCTACCCATCCTCCCCTACACACCTTCGTACCCGTTTCCCCACCCTCTGTCACTGAACTCATCCTATCCCTAAAACCAACCACCTGCTCCCTTGACCCCATCCCCACTCCACTCCTTATCTCCCAGCTCCACTTTCTTGCCCCACATACCACTGACATCATCAACCTGTCCCTCTCCTCTGGCTCTGTCCCCATTCCATTAAAAACTGCCATCATCACGCCCACCCTGAAAAAACCCTCCCTTGATGCGTCGCAGCTATCAAGCTACCGGCCCATCTCCAACCTCCCCTTTCTCTCCAAGGTCTTGGAAAGAGTTGTCGCCTCCCAACTGCGCTCTTTCCTTTCCACCCATTCTCTTTTCGAACCCCTTCAGTCAGGTTTCCGTGCTGCCCATAGCACAGAAACTGCCCTGGTCAAGGTCACCAATGATATCCTGACCATCTGTGACCAGGGCTCCCTCTGTCTCCTCGTCCTCCTCGACCTATCGGCAGCATTCGATACGGTCGACCACGCTATCCTACTCCACCGCTTGTCCTCCCACCTCAACCTTCAAGGCACTGTCCTTGAATGGTTTAGGTCGTACCTTTCTCACCGTCTTCACTTTGTCTCGACGAATGGCTTCTCCTCCACCCCCCGCACTGTCTCATGTGGTGTCCCTCAGGGCTCTGTCCTTGGTCCCCTCCTCTTCACCCTCTATATGCTCCCCCTCGGTGACATCATCCGCAGACATGGAGTTAACTTCCACATGTATGCGGATGACACCCAACTCTACCTTTCCTCCTCTACTCTCAACTCCACGACCACCGATGTCCTGACAGCCTGCCTGTCCGACATCGAGTCCTGGACGAGAGACAACTTTCTTCAGCTCAACGTGCGAAAAACCGAGGCCCTCCTGATTGGCTCACGTCAGCGCCTCCGCACCTCAGGCGCTGACACCATCAGCATCCAAGGCTGCACTCTCCACCTCTCAAAGCCAGTCAGGAACCTCGGCGTTTTGTTCGACCCTGAGCTGTCCTTTCTCCCTCACATCCGCACCACAACTGGCACCGCCTTCCATCACCTCCGGAACATCGCCAGACTACGGCATTACCTCACCCCTCACGCTGCTGAAACCCTGGTTCACGCCTTTGTCACCTCAAGGCTGGACTATGGGAACTCTCTCCTCGCCGGCCTTCCCGCCACCTCCCTCCACAAGCTGCAGGTCATTCAGAACTCTGCAGCTCGTGTACTGTCCCGCACCAGGCTTCGGGACCACATCACTCCCACCCTCGCTCGCCTCCACTGGCTCCCCATCCCCCAGAGGATTGATTTCAAGATCCTCATCCTCACCTACAAGGCCATTCACGGCCTTGCTCCCTCCTACCTCTCCAACCTACTATCCCCCTACCTACCTGCCCGTACCCTCCGTTCCTCTGGCTCCGGTCTGCTCCACGTCCCCCGCCCCAACCGCCCTACCATCGGTGGTCGGGCCTTCAGCCTCTCAGCCCCAGGCTCTGGAACTCCATCCCCCAGTGCCTTCGCCGCCTCCTCCCTTTCCTCCTTCAAGGCCGGTCTCAAAACCTTTCTCTTTGACCGTGCCTTCAGCTCCCCTCTCGACCCTCTAACCCCTCCTCGCTCCCTCCCTTCCCTCCCCTCACCCTGACCATTTCCCCGCTCCTCGCTCCCTCCCTTCCCTCCCCTCACCCTGACCATTTCCCCCCTCCTCGCTCCCTCCCTTCCCTCCCCTCACCCTGACCATTTCCCCCCTGCTCGGGTCATGACCCAACTGTGCAGCGCCTTGGGACGTCCTCCTGACGTGAAAGGCGCTTTATAAATGGAATCTTGTTGTTGTTGTTACTCTCAATCAGTGACTTCTCATCAACGACTGTTCACTCGAACGTCTCGAAGATGAGATAAGGCGCTATATCATATGCAAGGATTATTATTATTATTAAGAGGGTTGCTAGGCCTTGACCTGATAGTGGGGTGGCACTAGTGGCTCCTTTCCTTCTTCGTTCCTCCTCAAAGCCTAAGCACTCAAAACATTTTCGAGAAAATACTCATTGGTTCATTGTTAAGTCACATAAAAATAATAATCCTTGCATTTGATATACAACAACAACAACAACTTGGATTCATATAGCGCCCTCCACGGCTGACGGGGTCTCAGAGCGCTTTACAGTAACAGATCCCAGAACCGAGTCAGGGGGAGGGGGAGGAAGGTGACCAAAGGCGCGGTCGAAGAAAAAGGTCTTCAGCAGAGACCTGAAAATAGGAAAGGAGGGAGTGAGACGAAGGGAGTGAGGAAGGCAGTTCCAGGGCCTCGGGGCATAGTGGCTGAAGGCACAGGCGCCTTATCAGCACCTTATAGCACCTTATCATATCATTGAGGTATCTCAAAGTGCTTCACAGGATATGCTGTAAAGTGAATTGACTGTATATTTTGTGGGTTATTTTTTTTATTATTATTATTATTATTTATTTATTTATTTATTTGTTTGTCTGTCTGTCTGTCTGTCTGTCTGTCTGTCTGTCTGTCTGTTTATTTATTTGTCTGCCTGCCTGCCTGCCTGCCTGCCTGCCTGCCTGCCTGCCTGCCTGCCTGCCTATCTATCTATCTATCTATCTATCTATCTATCTATCTATCTATCTATCTATCTATCTATCTATCTATCTATCTATCTATCTATCTATCTATCTATCTATCTATCTATCTATCTATCTATCTATCTATCTATCTATCTATCTATCTATCTATCTATCGATCGATCTATCGATCGATCGATCGATCGAAGGGATTATTACCCCTGAAAAAATTTCACCAGTAATCAGAGGTGTGTGGAGTAAGGAAACTTATCTAAGTTTTCACCCTGCCCGGGAATCCAACCCAGGTCATCACGCTTGCGAGGCGAGAGCTCTAACCAATACGCTACAGGACTCCAAATAGATGTCCATTCACAGCTGTTCAGCGTAGTTTACAGATTAATGAAACATGTTAAAGGTACGAGAAATACGTGCACCTGTGATGGATTGTGCCATCACCTCAGTTAGGAATGCCTCTCGCAAATCTATTTATGTACATAGAGTAAGAAAGATGAAACATCAACAGAAAAAAAATTGAGTTTAAATCAGTGTTTATCAGTTCATTTCAATTTATATTGCCTATGCCTGTAAACATAGTTATGTACAAGAAAATCCTATTACTGCTCATCTGGAAGACATAGCAAAGACCTCTGCCTGACACCTCTATAATTATATAGCTTCTCTGCAAATCAGATACTGATAGTGTAAAAAGAACAGATTCTTCCTTTTGCTTTTTCAAGTCTTACGTAGATATTTTAAATGTAATGTTTCACCTTTTTTTTACTATGGAGTGACAGGGGTATTGCACAGTAAGATAGCCTCCAGCAACCTAACTACCTCTTCACATGGAAACTGAGCATCGTGTCTGGCTTTAACCCATGGTGCTGAGGCCAATTACAGCACCCTGATTTTGTTCAGCTAACTCAGCAGAGTTATGAAGAGGATCAGTGCTATCAAGCATTGGTGTCACAATCTTTAATATATATATAGCAATTTAAGAAAGCAAAAATAAAGCCCTAAATGTAACGAGTAAAGGAAAACTGAATTACTTTTTATTTTTAATAGCCTAATTTAGATCCGGAATAAATAATTAAGTTGTGGCTAATCCATTTTGGGTACCAGTGCCTGACTACCTCAGTATTGTGGAAGCAGAATTACAAGATGATAAAGATGAGCATTGGAAGTTCAGGCGTGAAGATTATAGCAGATGATGCAAACTGTTCAACTGTACCGTTTAGAGATTTCATGAGCCTCCCACGTTCATGACCATGCAACATTAGCAAGCCGTGGGATCCAAAAATGGGCATTTAAGTAGTGAGGTGAAAGTACTGGATTGTCAAATGCCCATCACATCCCAAACACAGTTAGAGCAAGATGACATCTTAGATCTTTCAGCGTTTTCTGATGTCATCATTGTCTCTAAATATTTAAAATCATTCCACTTTGTGACTTGTCCTCATCAATGAGGTTCAACTTGTCAAAAGTTTTGTTTTATTGATGCTTTTATAGGCTTCCTTCCTTTGAGTAATCATCTGGTATGGTTGCATCACCAGCAAGATCAAAGTCACTGAGGACGTTTGCATATACCTACTTGACAGGTGGGGATGAGTCATAACACCAAATGTGGTGTTTAATTCAACATAAAGTCATGAATTCTAAAATAAAGAGCTGAAACATGGGAATAAATGGAGAGCTTTTTCAGAGAGCCAATGTTAGGACTGATAATGGACTGAATTGGCCTCCTTCAGTGCAGTGGATTTCTATTGTTCTAACATAAATCTGAAGGACTCTAGAGGTTAATTTAAAACTTTATCAGTGGTAGAAAATAGAATTTTTAGTGTTTTTCCAAAATCTTTGATTCATCAAATAATCTTTTGTGGTCATTGTTGATCAATACCTTCTTCAAAAATACAGTATTATTCAATAATAGCAAATCAGCTATGTATTTTTAAAATATACGTATCTCCCTGGGATAGGGAGGTAAGCAGGGTCTCCTTGGTGCTGAACTTAATCCAATGAGACATTTCTGATAAGGACAGGTGGTTCTGCAGTAGTTCAAGGCAAATGTGGAAGTGTACCTGTGTCCTCAAACCCTAAATCAAAGTATACATGGAGTTTCATGGTATTCAAAGTCACAACAATAATGAATGGGGTGGGGTGGTGGGGGCGTTGGCTGGGAGGGTGGAGAGTCACTTGAGGTAGTTTATATTCTTGGTGAGCTTCAGGTTTAGGCAACATCATTATTGTTGAGAACATTAGTTTTCACCTTGCATCTGTCAAAAAGGATTAGATGTACATCATAGCTTCTTTAGCTTCTTTGATGCTGCCTGGAGCCATTGCATCTGCAGCCTGCTGCTCCCCTACCACTTCAACGCAAGTCTGCCCATTTTTAGTGAGAGCCATTGTAGAAAGAGGCTATCTGCCCCAGGTAGATGGGAAAATTCTGTTGCTTTGAGCTAAAGTAATAGTTAGGGAGAAGGCAACAGTTCCAAGCACCAGGGTTCTCACGGATGAGAAGGTGGACACAGGATCAGCAAAGATATCAGGGTAAAGTGGGATAAAGTTGGCACCCACAAAATCTGAATTTTGATCAATCAAGAGATGCTGGGATACATACAATGTCATTTCATAAGTCCAACACATTGAAGGATAGTAGGGAGAAACCACTGGGATCACAGCCAAAATATACTTGTAACCCAAAGTCAACCAAGTACTAGCCCAATATTATGTGTTGCCTCCTATGGGTAGTGGGGTGGCCAATTTACGTTAGGAAAACAAAATATTTTGCAGGTTTAAATTAAAAAATTTAAAATTGGGCACCTGCCCCAAGCTGTTTTTTCATGCTCAGTACAACAAAAACACAACAATTGGCATGAATCCGCCTAATCTGGCAATGTTGATCACCCCATAGTCATTAGCCATCAAATGACACCATACATTTTGAAGGATGCTTTCTACCTTTCTAAAGAATTTAATATAAGGCCACCACACCAAGGAATATGATTTAGAAAGCTTGTTGCTCAGACATTTCAAAAATCTGTTTTTTGTGTTGGATCAGGTAAACTTCTATTGTCAAAGTCAATCTGAACTCATGTCCAATAATGCAACACATATTAATTTCCTGAGTCCAGTAACTTTGTTCTGAAGAGCAGCCAGGACTGTTTGGTGACCCCTCCCCCCCAGACCTATCTCTTCTGTACAGAAAGTGTGGGTCGTTATTCCTTGTGCATAAAGATCTGGGCAGAGAAAGATCTGATAAGAGGTGATGTAACATCTTTGCAAAACTGACTCTTGTCTAAGATAATGACATTTATGGTAATGATGGAAATTGCTGAAAAAAGAGTGTTTTAGTTAAAGGAATATGTTACCCATTGCTTTCTGAATTGTCATGTTAATTCCATCTATATTAACCTGTAGCATGCTTGTACCAACAGTTAACAGCTGTAAATTAATGGTTGACTAAAACCAGTCTAAAACAACAGAATTCACAGGGTAAACTTTGCTGTTCCACAGCTCACCTGTTAATAAGGACCAATTAAGGTTTTACAGTGATTATATCAAACAATAACAACAACAAAATTACATTTGTAAAGCGCCTTTCGTCGGAAGGACGTCCCAAGGCGCTGGACAGTCAGTGTTTTGGACCTGAGCAGGGTGATTGAAAGCACGGTCGAAAAGGAGAGTCTTGAGATGGGTCTTGAAGGAGGTAAGGGAAAGGGCGAGGTGGAGGGACTGCAGGATGGTATTTCAGAGGGTGAGGGTAGAGTGGCAGGAGGCCCGTCCACAGGCGAGGCGGGGGACATCGAACTTGTAAAGCAGCAAAAAAATACCTCCAGAATTTCTTTCAGATTTTAGCACGGGGTGTGGTATTTTACATTCCATATTTCATCATTAACTCTGCAAATGTTTGGATAAAAGTTGGGGCCCATAATGGTTTAATATTCTTTATGAAATGCATGTAATTAATTTCACTGACAATAGTAACTGGATCTGGTCTGCAGGCTTCACTTGTTTCTTGCTAGAGAAGACACGTTTAAGAGGGCACTTAATAGAGATGTTTAAAATTATATAATGGTTTGATAATGTTAGCATTATTAGGCTGTTTGCACTGGTTGGTCCATAACCAGGGCACGCAAGTATAAGATAACGACTAGGGGATCTAAAAGAGAATTTAAGAGAAACTAATTCACACAGAGGGTAGTGAGATTGTGGCACTCACTGCCTGAAGCACTAGTTGAATCAAATAGTGTAAATGCATTCAAGAGGAAGCTCGACCTTCACATTGAGGTAGAGGGGAATCACATGGAGTATAACCACCGGCACGGACTAGTTGGGCCGAGTGACCTGTTTCCGTGCTGTACGTTCTTTGTAAATCTGTGTAAACAGTAGTAATGAAGAATTGAATCTAAGCTACACAATGCAGACTCATTGGGGTCAAACACACTCTGTTTGCTAATGCTATCAAACTTTTTGTTCACATATATATTAAAAAAATCACAATTATGAAGGGAATTTCACAATTCTGTTACCTTTTGTCCCTGTGTATTTCTCTCATCCACTTTTACCATTTTGTTTTTGCTTTTTTTATACATTAATTTCCTCTTTATGTTCTCTGTCTCCATCTTCACAGTATGTGAAGGACATATGATTTTTATTTCCCTTAGCAGAATAGACAAGTTAACTCTTGATTGCTGAACTACTGAATGAGTTACAGTCTGCCTCACAAGTGGGATTTAAAATAATATTTCGCTGCTTGCAGCGTGTGTTTTATATAAAATCCTCAGGTGGCTTTATGATGAAATCATTTTTGTATTAATTTCAGCTTTACCTATTCTTAATTTATTCCCCAACACCAACACGTTGATAATTAAGAAAAATCCCCTCAAACAATATCAACATTTTTGTGTAATTATGGTGGAGTTCTGTTGAATAACCTGAATGTTCTGATGCAGGAAAGTAAGTAACTTCTCATCTCTCTCTAGAGATTATTCTTTTTGTCATTTTGAAAATCCATTAAACAGGAATTAAGTGATCAAGTGAAGTTAATTCTATGTGATACATTGATTGAGAATGAACAATAGAGTTTCTCAATGTTGATTAAAAAAAAGTTAGGTTTGTTTAATGAAATATTCCATTTACAGCATCCCTCCCTGTAGCTCTGTAAATCTCTAAGGAGATTATTTTGCCTTGTGTAGCAAATCTTAAATTATGTGCTTATAATGGAAAACCCAGTTATGGACCCCCCCACCCCTTCTCCTCCCCCCCCACAATTTTAGCTAAGATACATGGTCCAGACTCACTGGGGTCCAACTCACTCTGCTTGTGAATGCTGTGAAACTTTTTGTTCACATATATGATAGGTGATTGTACAATTATGATGAGAAATTGTGGCATGCTGAATATTCTAGCATTATTGATCAGTGAGTGTTCATCACACTTGGTGATATTAGCTTGGGGATCACATTCTGAGGGTCTCTCCGGAATGAAGATGTTTTTTGTTGACCTTATATCTTGATAGATTTTCCATTTTATTAATATCTCAACAAGGTCTATTAGTTTCAATCTCAGAAGGTCAGCACATAGTTGACCAGGGTGAATTTTCGATAGCTTGAACCAGTAAATTTTTATGAGATTGCAATATGGAATGTTTTATGTCCTCCAATAACTGCTCAAAAACCATTTCACTTGGGTCCCTCACAGCCTGCAGAGAGAGGAGACCTCCATCAATCCCAGGTGTGACAGGAAACTGATGTAATCCACTCCACACCATACCCTTTGTATTATTTCACCTAAAGCAGTGTGATATTTCATCACCTTCAGTCTTCGGCACACACAATAACATTCCTCACTGTATTCCCCTTGTATAAAACTGTTACGTTTTGCTTTCAGCACTGAAAGTAGTAGTGGGGGGGAGGGGTCCAATACGATTTCATAATAAGGAATCTGAGTGATGAAGTACAATTCAATACAATTTACATTTATTCAGTGCCTTTCATGTCAGGAAGATACCTCAAAGAACTTTTCACAGCTGGCTGGAGACCCAAGCCAGGGGGAAGGGGGAGCAATGACCGAAAATGTGGTCAAAGAGGTATGCTTTAAGGCAGGCTTTAAAAGCGGGGAGGTACTCCGGGATGTAGTAGAGGAACGGGGGCAGAATGGTTCAAAGCTCGCGCATTGATGTTGGGCGGATAAGACAGGGGGCATGAAGTATACCAGTGTACACTAAGTGAAGGGAGCAGCCAGGAGGTTGCAGAGGAAGGGTGGGGCAGGGTGTGGAGGGATTTGAATGTGAGGAGAAGGATCTTGAACTGGGGGATGGGGATGGGGAGTCAGTGGAGCCGACCGAGGAATGTGGCGCTTAAATAGCTAATGGGCAAGCCTGGACATAATGAAACAGCGAATGAGGATTTTGGCAGCTCAGGGGGACGAGGAGAGGTGGGGGTTTGGGAGGGGGGTGGGGGGAGGGAGAAGTGGCTGATACTGCTGAGGTGAGGGAAAGCAGCACAAGTGAGAGCCTGAATAAAGGGCTTGAAAGACAACTGGGATCAAACAAAGGTTCCACATCAGCTCTGTAAGGAAGAGTGAGCATGTGTATGCCTTGCAGTCAGTGCCTAAGGTGTAGCTCAGTGGTTAGAGCACTCGCTTTGCAAGCGAGAGACCTGAGTTCAATTCCAGTCAGGGCGAAACCTTGGGCAAGTTTCCTTACTCCACACGCCTAATAATAATCCCTCCAAAAACCAAAAACAATAATAAAAATTGGTCATTTTCAATCTACGACTGTTTGTGGGACATTGCTGTGCGCAATTGGCTGCCGCGTTCGCCCACAAATATACAGTCAATTCACTTTACAGTGTGTTCTGTGAAGCGCTTTGGGACGTCCTCCCGACGTGAAAAGCGCTATATCAAATGCAAGGATTATTATTATTATTATTATTAAGCGCTGATGGGATCAAACAGAAAAGCTTAGCGACATTCAGCATATTTCAGTGCCTTCTGCTTTCAGAGTTTTTAAAGTTTTCAGAGCTTATCCAGGACTTGATTTCTGACAGGAAGTTGTTCAGAACAGCAGTGGTCCTGGAGTCAAGGCAAAGGTAGAGATGGATGTCATCAGTATACATGTGGAAGTGGGCCCCATATCTGCAGAGGATATCACCAAGTGGAAGCATATAGGTAATGATGAGGAAAGGACCGAGGATAGAGACCTGAGGAAAGCTGCATCTGACTGTGTGGGAGCGGGAGGAGAAGCCATTAGAAGAGACGAAGATAACGATGGAGAAGACACAGGAGTGAACCAGAAAAGGACAAAGCCGTGAAGATAGAAGAGTGAGGAAACAACAACAAAAACAAATTACATTTGTATAGCGCCTTTCACATCAGGAGGACGTCCGAAGGCGTTGGACAGACTGGGGAGAGGGATGGAGTGGCCGACTCGGTCAAAGGTGCACGATTATGTCACATGAGGAGAGTGAGGAGACAGAGCAAAGACATTTTCCTTCAGTGGAAGAATGTCATGACCTTCAAGAAAGAATTCCACTACAAAAGTAGATCATGTTGGAGTGGCATTTCAGTGGACTTCCGTGGTGTCTTATTAATGTTTTCTTATCAAGAAATAAGCAGCAGAGTGAGGTATGCAAGCAGAGTGCCCAGGAAATGCTCTCAGAACATTTCAAAAATTACTTTGATATAATTTTACTGGACTTTATTCTACTTTTGTAAAATGAATCCTGACAATTAATATTTAAGTAAAGCATTTTAAAAATGCATTTATTCCTATTTGATTTATCATCCTTCAAAATGTGATAAAAATTATATGAGATCATATCCAATCTCTTGATTTTCTTTATTAATTCATGCTTAGGAGGCATGTAACTCTTATACTTCAAAAACCTTATTACAATACAATGTTTGATGGCATTTTTAAATTTCAACTGTACAAAATTGCAAAACCATAAAATTCAAAACTATATCCAGATTATCAAAATTAAATAAAAACTTTAAATCTGGCTCACTTGGTAGTACTCTTGCCTCTGAATCAGAAGGCTATAGGCTCAATCCCCATGTTGAGATTTTGAACTCAGTCCTGTTTAACACTCCAATCAGTGCAGTGCTGAGGTAGGAACTTTCAAATGAGACGTTAAACAAAGGTCTGCTCAGGTAGACAACAACAACAACAAGATTACATTTGTATAGCACCTTTCATGTCGGGAGGATGTCCCAAGGTGCTGGAGAGAGTACAGCATTTCAGACCCGAGTTGGGGTCGGGGAGGGGGGGGGGAGAAGGGAGGGGAGGGGAAGGGGGGTGGCCGATGGTATGGTCGAAGAGGAGGGTCTTGAGGCAGGACTTGAAGGAGGCTAAGGAGGGGGTGAGGTGGAGTGATTGGGGGATGGAATTCCAGAGGTTGGGGGCAGAGTGGCTGAAGGCTCTCCCGCCAATAGTGGGGCGGGTGGGTTAGGATTAAATTAGACATTAAAGATCCCATTGCACTATTCAAAAAGACCAACAATCCGCCAGATATAATTGTCATAGCTGTTTGTAAGACTTCGCAAAAAATATTTTTTTTACTATTGGCTGCCATGTTTGCCTACAAAAATACACTATCACTTCATTTTACAAGGAATCCTGTGAAGCACTGAGATGTCCTCCTGAGGAGAAAAGTGTTATATCAAATCCAAAGTTTTTGTTTAAATTAAGAATATTCCTACATATTTGTTTCTCCTTGTGTAGACATCTGCACATCTGACAGAATCACAGAATGCAGTTTTCCAAACAAAGAGAAAGTTAACGAAAGATAACCAGGAGCAAACTGTCAGAACAGGGGCACCCACTGTTGTAGGCATTCTATGAGGGTGGCTGAGAAGGAAGGTTTCCTGTTAAAAGCACAGGAAGGCATCTATATGCTGGCATGCACCAGTGTCAACCCCATAAACATCAAAGCTCGGCACTCTTATAGACACAACCTGTGACTCGGCATCAATTGCCAGTCGGTTGTTGTTCAGCATTAATCATAGCACAGAAGGAGGTCACTTGGCACATTGAGGCCATTTTTGGTGCCAGCTCTTCCACTGGACCTTTGTATTCAAATCCCTCTCTTTCCCCCGCCCACACACTCTTTTATATTGTTATTATTAATGATAAATAAATACTTCAGATGCTCTTGTATATATAAAAAAGTCCACAATCATCCTGCACTTAATAATTTTCAATTTGAGAATACTCTTTCAATTGCTACCTTTCATGAAGAGTAATATTAAAAAGTAATTCCTGTTAAGTAAATGATCTGCTTTCCACATTGCAGTCATATTTTAGGACGCAATAGCGAAATATTAATATTTTTCTGTGTTCCTGCTTGCTGTAGTTTTTTATACCATAAGTGCACCTTGCAACAAAACCCTGCTATACTCTCACTGTTTCTATATTTATCTCAGTGCAAGCTCCCTTGTATTGGAAATCACTACCAAAATAGAGGCAATAAAATCATAGGCCAAAGAAAACATTGGATCATTATCTTGGAACACTAACTAGCTGGTATTTACTTGACAGCTAAAAGCATACAGTTGTCAGAGGTGAAAACAAAATGTGTGTAGGTGGATTTCCAGTTTTTCATTTCTATTCATAATCCTGCAATTTATTGGTTATTAACCTAAGTGGAGTTGAGTTTGGAGTTATACAGCAAGCAAGAAGCTGTAACGCAAGAGTACAGATTAAGCTCTCGGGTAACATTAAATGTACAACTAATGCTTTTACTGTGTCAGAAATAGAGGGTGTGTAATAGGCAAGTGTGTAATATCTATTTATATGTCACTGATGAGAATAACCTCATAACTCACAAGCAATGAGTTGTGTAGGGGATACTCTGTGAGCATAAAAAATATTAGATCATCTGAAAACATCTGTTATGAATAAGGTGGAGTGCCACTTAAAGTATTTTAGGTAGGACTAGAGTCAGGAGAAACTTTAATTTCAAAACTAGATCTCAGTCTGTAAAGGTGAAAGGCTTGTATTCTAACCAACTGCATCACACAGTCCACATAATACTACACTCCATTCTCTGCGTTCATATGACTTCCATAAATCAAACTAAATTTAGAACTTTTTTTGCAGGGCTCCTCATGTCAGATCTAAGTTAACCTTCTGCAAGTAATTTCAATTCTTGTAATGCTTGGCTGCAAGCTATAGATTGAGAAATATCTTATTCTACAGTAAGTCCAATCATACATTCAGCTGCTGGCACAATACTGGCCCTCACAGTGAGAGAGGCTCACTGCTGCTCCAGGAAACCTCTGGTCTGTGAGCTAAGCTGCTAGGAAGATGCAAAGCTCCAGATAATAAAGGACTCAAATACACAGATTTCATTTTGCTGAGGAAATAACAGGCAATCATTTTAATTTGTGAGCGTTGTTGTGCAACGATATTAATGTTAGCGTAACGCTGTAGCCTGTATATTTATACGTGGGCAGATGTTTGTTCACAACAATCAGGAAAAAACCTTTTACAGTGTATCGTTTGCTTATTGCTATTGCTTTTTGCTATTGTGGAGTCCTGTAGCGTAGTGGTTAGAGCACTCGCCTCACAAGTGAGAGGACCTGGATTCGAGTCCTGGGCAGGGCAAAATGTTAGGCAAGTTTCCTTACTCCATACCCTCTGTTTACCTAGCAGTAAGTAGGAATCCAGTTCTTAGTCGGTTGGCGAATCGCTTTTCTGGGGGTAATAATCAAGGCTCAAAAAAATAAACAATCAATCCACGACGGATTGTGGGACACTGCTGTGCGTAATTGGCTACTGTGTTTCATCCACAAAATATACAAACACAACAACAACAATGTTACATTTGTAAAGCACCTTTCACGTCAGGAAGAATTAATTCACTTATACAATCCATTCACTTTACGGTATATGCTGTGAAGCGCTTTGAGACGACTCAAATACATGATAAGGCGCTATATCAAATGCAAGGATTATTATTATTATTGTTGCTTATTGTTTTACTTAAAAAAAAGGTCATATCAATACTACAACAAACTTCAGGTGATCAAATGTTTTAAACTTTATTTTGAAAAAAGACAGTTGAAACCATTAACACTTGAGAAACCATCATGCAAAATTTCAGCTTCAGATTTACCAAAATGAAAAGAATTAAAGCACATTAAATTCGGGAAAAATAAACTGATAACTGGGAACCTGTGTGACATGTTCTCTGGAGGCGAAATTATAAATGACTTGTTACTTTGCTTCCGAAGCGAGAGAGGAAACAATGGTATACATTTATGGCTGTAATGGAATAGGATAGGGCGAGTTGGGCCAAATGGCCTGTTTCAGTGCTGTACGATCTATGGAATTCTTTGTAAAAGAGCTGCATGAATAACGGAAAAACACGAGATGTAAATGAAGCGTAAAAAAGACTGTAACTATTGCGTATATACGCATTCTTTAAAATCTTCAAGAATAATAGCAGAAGAACAATCAAGTGAATCAGTGAATGCTTGTCTTTAAATACACTAAATTTTAAAGAAGGCAGTGGTTGACTTGTGGATTCAGAAATGGATTTCTTTTCTTGAACAGAAGTCACATACAGCAATTGTCATCTCTAATTTCCCTTATGATTTGTGATGTGGTATTGCCATTGCTTCATTTAACCTTGATGAATGTCCAGTACAGATGGTTAATGGCTCCCGGATGCTTGTAAGCCTCTCGTCTCTAAGCCTATGGAGATGTATTTTCATCTCCATAGCCCTGCAGATGTCAAATGAAAATGAATTGGAAGGAATTGGTGAATTGGGACAAGAAGAGGGAGAAGTGATGAGGTTGATTGTGATCAAGAAAAGGATAGACTATGGGCACATTATTGTTCGGGAGTCAGAGTGAAAGCTATTGAGGGTTGTTACTGTCTGGAAAGGTTAATGACAATTGATCAAGAACCCAAAAATAACCTGGTTCAATGATGCACTAGAATGGTCAGGTATAAGAGCAGTGGTTAATCTGTTTAGAGATTCTGGAGAGCAAGGGGTTCACTGGATTTCAGCCAATGTATCAGAGAAAGCACCAAAGAACTGATCTGAAGTCTTTAATCACCCACATATCAGCATTCAACGAAGGATTGAAGGGTCTAAGGTTCAGTAATTACTGCTGAGGCATAGAAAGAGGAAGTCAGACAGATGCAAATGCTTGATCTCCAAGAGATGGAATATAATTAAAATTTTCCTTATAATTGGCAAAGCATTTTGAATTGACCCTAACCTCAGATAAGGTGAGTGTGCAGATCCCACTGCGAGAGCAATGCAACATTGTGCATTGAAGGGCAGATTACAAAAGGCAAGGTCTGGAGCAAATTCAATATTCACATAGGGGAAAGGTTAAGAATTTTGCCCAGGGTCACAGTCACGCAGGGGCCCTGTCTCTCCCTTAAATTACCATGGAGATTGCTTATTCTTTCAGGGAGAATAGAGACTCTTTCTTCCTCTATCTCCATTCACCTGCTGCCTCCTGTTTATTGCCACTAACTGACCGAGAAGCATGTTTGTGCCTGTGTTTTACAGTAAGAGAACATTACTAAGACACTGAGAATGTTAGTCTTAATCAAGGCTGTCAGAGACACTGGAAAATTTCATACAAGGAGTGAGTTATTACCATTACAGCCTCTAATTAAAATCTAAATGGAGATATTAAAGCTTGTCTGTCAATATTACTGGAGGGATTAATAATCCATTGGAAAATTTGATCAGGCATTAAGTCCTGTGTTAAAGAGAGGAGAATGCATTACTGCCAGCTCTAATATCAGCAAGTGAAAACTCAAGGCTTGGTGTAATTTGCAATTATCTCCACCCTCTTAATACTGTCTCAGGTGCTGTGAATTTTTCATATTATAAAGTACTGTAATGCTACTGTGTTATATACCCATAACAAAGCATAAAACAAACAAAAGATGAAAATCAAGGTCCAGGAACCTTACTTGTTATAATATACGTAATAGCACTGATGTAACTTAAAGTTCTCTGTAACACAGATGGGGCATAAACATGTAATCCTTGGAGCATTACATTGGTTTGTATTAGATCAGTGGTGGCCAATCCATGGTCTGTGGGCCAAAAGTGGCCCGCCATGGCATCAAGAAGTGGCCTGCCAAAAATTGCCACTATTCTAACTAAATCTGTGTTAAATCAATATTTTGTTTCCAGTAAATTCTGCGCAGTGATATTTATGGTGCGCCCATAGATCAAGAAATATTCAATCAAAAATAATGTATTTGATTAGCCAACCAAAAAGGTTTCAACAATCTATCTCTGGGATTTCCATGTGTAGGTGGGATGCCTGGAAATCTCAGTTTGGTCTGGAAACTCTTGAGCATGGTCGGACACCCGGCTGACCAAAAAAGAAGGTTGGCCACCACTGTGTTAGATTACGATGCCTCATTTAAGTAACCACCTACCTTTGGTACTGAGGGTGTAGGCAATTCACATTTGGGGTTTTTTGCTTCAACCTCAGACACTGGTGTTGAGTTGAAGTTAATGCTGAAACAACATGATAAGGCGCTATATCAAATGCAAGGATAATTATTATTATTTACCCTTATTATTGTGGTGGGGAGCCTGCCATCTGCTCAGTTGAGTATCTTTCTCCTTCCACTCATGAAGCGCGTCCCAGCTTCAGAGTGTAACATCATGGCACCAAAGAAAATTTGCACCAGTTTATAATTTAATAAGAGTTTACTCTAATATTGTCAAACTTCATCCCCATTTTATGTTTCCTTCTTTTTTGGCTGTTCTTGTGCATAAATCTATTTCATATTAGATTCTAACCAATTATCATTTTCAGGCTATTAATGAAACTAATTAAAGATTCATGAATGGTAATATTCATTGTTTTCTGGGTTCCTGGTTCAGGATCAGAGTACACTGAAATCTGCTCGACCTGAATTGAAAGACACTGCATCAGACAGATTGCCACAAGGGAAAAACTCAGACTGTCTCATTAATATCAGTGTTGGTAGGTTTTTTTCAGTGTTGCAACATCCCTGGATAACTCAGTCAGTGAGCAGATGATTGTAGGTTCCTGGTAAGTCCACTGAGCATTTCCTGCTTTCAAAGCCAATAACACAAGTTTCATATCTAAAAGCAAATGTCCTTCTTGGTGGGGGAAGTAACCAGAATCCCAGTGTCCCTTAAGTAAAGAAAGCTGGCAGATACGCATTAATTCTTTGAAGATTTTTTTCACATTTTTTGAAGAGGTGACTGCAAGCGTTGATGAGGGAAATGCGGTGGACGTTATTTACATGGATTTCAAAAAGGCTTTTGACACAGTACCGCATAAGAGATTAATAAAAAAATTAGAGGCCCACGGTTTTAAGGGGACAATGGCAGTTTGGATTAAGAACTGGCTGAGTGACAGAAAGCAGAGGGTGGTGGTTAATGGGTGTTTCTCGAAATGGAAGGAGGTGTGCAGCGGTGTCCCCCAGGGATCGGTATTGGGACCACTGCTCTTTCCAATATATATTAATGATCTGGACTTGGGCATAGAGAGCACTATTTCCAAGTTTGCAGATGATACAAAGTTAGGTAGAGTAGTAAATAGTGAGGAGGACTGTAACCAACTGCAAGCAGACATACACAGAATGGTGGAATGGGCTGACATGTGGCAGATGGATTTCAATGTGGATAAGTATGAGGTGATACACTTAAGTAGGAAGAATGATAGGAGGCAATATAGACGTGGTAGCTCAATCTTAAGGGGGGTGAACGTACAGAGAGATCTGGGTGTTCAAGTAAGCGAATCATTAAAGGGAGCGGGGCAGGTAGATAAGGCAGTAAAAAAGGCATTTGGTGTACTGAGCTTTATTAGTAGGGGCATAGAGTATAAGACTAGGGAGGTTATGGTAATCTATACAAAACACTGGTTAAGCCTTAGCTGGAGTACTGCGTCCAGTTCTGGGCACCTTGCTTCAGGAAGGACATTAAGGTACTGGAAAGGGTGCAGAGGAGATTCACGAGAATGATACCAGGAATGGGGAACCTTAGCTATGAGGACAGGTTGGAGAAGTTAGGACTTTTCCCATTAGAGCAGAGAAGGTTACGCGGGGACCTGATAGAGGTCTTCAAGATCATGAAAGGTTTCGACAGGCTAGATAAGGAAAAGTTGTATCCGCTGGTAGGTGTGTCTTGACCTGTGGACACAGTCTTAAGATAAATAATAATAATAATAATCCTTGCATTTGATATAGTGCTTTTCACGTCAGGAGGACGTCCCAAAGCGCTTCACAGAATATACTGTAAAGTGGATTGACTGTATTTTTGTGGGCGAACGCGGCAGCCAATTGCGCACAGCAATGTCCCACAAACAGTCATGGATTAAAAATGACCAATTTATTATTGTTTTTGGTTTTGGAGGGATTATTATTAGGTGTGTGGAGTAAGGAAACTTGCCCAAGGTTTCGCCCTCTGCCTGGAATTGAACTCAGGTCTCTCACTTGCAAAGCGAGTGCTCTAACCACTGAGCTACAGGACTCCACAAAATATCTACAAGATATCTACCAAAAGAAGCAGAGGGGAGGTTAGAAGAATTTTTTTCACTCAGCGAGTTGTTCGAATTTGGAATGATCTGCCCGAAAGGGTAGTGAAGTCCGATTCGATAACAGCTTTTAAGAGACAACTGGATAGGTATCTGGGGAAGACGGGTTTGCAGGGTTATGGAGAGAAAGCTGGTGGTTGGGGTTAGTGAAAGTGACTTGCTCTGTCAAAGAGCCGGCACAGACTCGATGGGTCGAATGGCCTCCTTCTGTGCCGTAACATTCTATGAATCTATGAATCACGATAATCTTGAATATAGAGACACGTCCTGAACTCTGCAAATCAAGGCCCTAAAACTATTCTAGTTAGCCAAAAAATAATAAAAAAATAGTAATTCTTGCATTTGATATGGTACCTTTCAGGTATTTGTTTTAAAATGCTTCACAGGATTTATTGTAAAGTGTGGTTACTTTTTTTTTAGGCAATAAATGTACAGGATTTGTGGATACCACTTTTTATATCTTTTACCATCCCTCACCAGCACCTTTACATCCCTCACCAGCACTGCTTTCTTCCACCTCCGCCACCAATACCTCTCCCCAAAAGCCGCTGAAACCCTGGTCCATGCCTTTGTCACATCTCGGCTGGACTATTCTAATGCGCTCCTCGCCAGCCTCCCCTCCACTACCATCCATAAAATCCAAATCATTCAAAACTCTGCCGCCCACATTCTCACCCGCACGAAACTCCACTCCCCAATCACCCCAGTCCTTGCCAGACTGCACTGGCTCCCTATCCCAGAGAGGATCGATTTCAAAATCCGCACCCTTGTATTCAAGTCCCTGCACTCCTCTGCACCTCCCCTACCTCTCTGACCTCCTCTCTCCTCAAAACAGTACCCATTGCCTTTGTTCCTCCGGGTCTGGCCTCCTCCTCGTCCCCCGAGTCCTCTGCTCCACCCTCGGCGGCCTTCAGCCACTATGCCCTGAGGCTCTGGAACTGCCTTCCTCACTCCCTTCGTCTCGCTCCCACCCTTCCCATTTTCAGTTCTCTGCTGAAGACCTTCCTTTTCGACCGCGCCTTTGGTCACCTTCCCCCCCCTCCCCCTGGCTCGGTCCCGGCATCCGTTACTGTAAAGCGCTCTGAGTCCGTCCGGTGTGGAGTGCGCTATATAAATCCAAGTTGTTGTTGTTTTTGTTTATTTTATTCTGCTGTCCTTCTCTCCCGTTTGACAATTTCTATTCACTCTTTATTTGTTCGTGTAGTGGTTAGAGCACTCGCCTCACATTCGAGAGGACCTGGGTTTGATTCCCAGTAGGGTAAAACGCTAGCCAAGTTTCCTTACTCCACACGACTCTGTTTACCTAGCAGTAAGTAGGAACCAGTTGTTAGTTGATTGGCGGATTGCTTTCCGGGGTAATAATTCCTTAAAACAATGATAATAATTTGGTCACTCAATCCACAACTGTTTGTGGGACACTGCTGTGCGCAATAGAGTCAATTCACTTTACAGTATATTTTGTGAAGCGCTTTGAGACGTCTCAATGACGTGATAAGGCGCTATGTCAAATGCAATACAGTTCTAAGTAGCATCCTCTCTGCACAATAGGATACCCTTGGCATTTGATTGCCAATCTCTCACCCTAGGATAATCTACCACTAGCAGCATTTTCTAGGCACGGTAGGAGGCACTCAGCAATTTGCAAGTCCCTGGGACACCGACCACACTATTTAAAACTATTCAAAAAGCACAGAAACACTCAGACAGAGAAAACACTAACTGAGGTGCCAAATGCATTATTAAACACCAGCCAGGTTGATGAGCAATTACATTTTTAGAATCATATTTTTGTACCTTTTGAATTTGAAAAATGATTTGTTTCTGATTTTGTTTCCAGCAGAGCAGACACACGCACAACTTGATAAATCTATGTCTTGCCACGTTTTGGCATGCAAGCTCAAAAAAGTTCATCATTATTACTTTCGATCACTGGTTCCAGTAAGTAGGGTCACCATCTGTGCTGTTGTTCTCCATTGTTCCTGTACACTGCCACTCAGTGGAATAAACCCTGTACTACAATTATACTACTATTTATTGGTGAAATTGAAGTTATAACAATAATATAATCCTGTGTTTGATATATAGCAGTGCCTTATCAAGATGACTCGAAGCACATCACAGAAGTTTAGTGACTGTGTATTGAGAGATGAACGCGGTAGCGAGTTTGCACGCCGCAATGTTCGACAAATAGCCATAAAGTGAGTGATCAATTTTATCTATAGGATTGTTGGCTGGGAGAAACTCCCTTCTCTTTTCAAATAGTGCCAAGGGATTTTTAACATCCACCTGAAGAGGCAGGCTGCTGCGTTCCCCACAAAAAAACAGTCACACTGCGCTGAAGTATATCTTTGGTATGTCTTCCTGACATGAAAGGTGCTATACCAAATTTAAGGAATATTATTACCTGTACTATTAGATGATGAGGTAAATATGTCAAAGGAATCGTTTTGAGTTGTGTTCTATTCCTGCTGACACCAATAGTGAAAGATATTAACTGTATCCAGTGCCTTGGGATGTCCTCCCAATGTGAAATGCACTGTAAAAATGCAATTTGTTGTTAATATATCTCATGCACAAATTATAAGTGTATACGTGTAAACTGTGGGTGCTGCTTTTCACCTACAAAGTTATTCATTACATGTTGCAGTAAATCCTTTGAGGACTTTGAGACATCCTCCTGATGTGAAAGGTGCTATATATCAAATGTAAGGATAATTTATTTTTATAAATATAAATGGAAAGGTTTGCCGGACTTATGTTAGATTTATATGGCACACCTTAAATTGGCATCTGCAGAGGTAGAAAAGCTAAATGATAATAATAATATTCCTTGCATTTGATATAGTACCTTATCACTCGTTGAGATGTCTCAAAGTGCTTCACAGAATATATTGTAAAGTGGACTGACTATTTTGTGGGCAAAATGCGGTAGCATAGCAGTGTCCCACAAACAGTTGTGGACTGTGTGACCAATTTTTTTTGCGGGGGTGGGATTATTAACCCCGGAAAGCGATCCGCCAATTGACTAACCACTGGGTGCCTACTTACTGCTAGGTAAGCAGAGGTGTGCGGAGGAAGGAAACTTACTTAGTTTCACCCTGCCTGGGAAATACAATAATACCCACCCATCAGTTGCTTGATCAAAGCACTCATACAATTTAATGCTAAAAATCCTGATTATAGGCTTGATGTCAGAAGCATAATGATATAGTCTACAAAAGCTAATGTCGCAAAAGAGTGTTCTGTAATCTTGAACTAGAAATTCACTGTTATGTAATACTATACTTAGCCATCTAATTCTGTGTGGTTGTAATTCTGAAATCGAAGTTATTATTATCTATGTGATGATTGAGCCAACAGTTGTATTCTCCTTACAAGGGTCATAGAAATTAAATTAAGTAGATGTCGTACAGTCCATGACACCTTTTACCTAAGTAAGCTCGGGTTGAGAATTCAACAGTGTTTTTACCAGCCCGACATGACACTGCTGTTAACAACGGAGCTGTACATTTCTCAGATATTGTGAGTCAGTTTATTTAAGGTGTCTCAAAGCGAAGTAAAGCAGGCACCACACATGCACACACCAAATCCAATCCACTAACTATATTACACATCATATAAATGTGTTTCTGTGTGAATTTATTCTACAAAGAAAAAACATAACATTTAGAAGAGTTTAGCAATGTATTGGTGCTTACCACAGTTTGAGTGTTGGTTTCAGCTTATCGAACACCCTCAGTAGCTCCTTTCCGTAAAGTACATCTACCTTGTGGAACTGCAAAAATGGTTCATTTTAAGCCTGCATGGCAATTTCTGGGTTTGCATAGGTACTGAGATAAAGTCACACTGTTCTGACTGGGCAATATAAAAAAACAGAATAAGGTGGTGACAAGGTACAGTAGTTCTTGTTGCTGACTCAAGTTGTTGCTTGGATTCAACAACTCAGGGCTTACAGCTCAGGCCCACGGCTTTTGGAAGGAGGATGTCAGCCAGTCATCTTTCCCTTAGATCACCCTCCCTGCTCAGTCCTCTTCTACATCTTCTTCCTACTCCTCCTGCAGAATGGGAATGGTTGATATCCACCTTGAAGATTTTGCTGCTGCTTGTGCTGCTGTTGTTGAGGTCCAGGGGACGTCTGCTCACAAACCGACGGCGAGTCAGTGAGTCTGAAAGACAGAAATCAGAAGCCTATCGGTAATTCTCATTCATAATCCAGAAGTACCCCACTGAAGGACATTATGGCAACAAAGCATGGGTCTATAACAGTAAACAAAATATCTCATCGGTAACACAGTCCCTGTCATGTCCTAACTCAGGTTCCCTACTATTTAGTCTCTCCCTCTTTGGCTATGAGTGATGAGCAAAGCTATGGATGGATATACCTGTAGTCCACCTGCCCTCTCCCCTATATTGGCTGCAGTTGTGCGCCATCAAAACACATCATCACTGCACTTTACAATATATATGCTGCAAAGCGCGTTGGGACGTCTTCCCAACATGAAAAGTGCAATACCAAATGTAAGGATTATAATTATTTATTTCTCCATTGTGTGGGCCCCATTTTTGAGGACAAATGCAAGATATGGGTGTGTTAGAATAAGACGACCTCTTCTGCTCATCTTACCGTCACATTTCTCTTCAGTTCACCAAAAGCCATCCTGATCTGCAGGCAAGACAAACTGGAGGCAGTGACAACAACAAACCAATGCCTTACTGCTGACCATATTTTCCACCTTTGTGTGCAACAGGAAATGTTGCCAATGGCTCCAAAAAATTTTGTCATGAACGACGCCATGGAAGGTCATTCATTTTCCAATGAAACGGGCATATATATGTGACCAACAAGTCCAACCTTACACTCAAATGGCTAAATTCCTGTTGTCAGGTTTTGGCCTTTCCAGAGACTAACACTCAACAAGTACAGTTTTCATGTGTTGATGTTTTGGTTCCAAAAATAAGACGGAGACAATCATTCAAACCTCATTCTTCAAGTACTGGATGGCTACTGGAATTTTTACTCCAATGTTCAGAAGCACTTACAGGAAATTCCATGTAATTTAGCCCTGTCTGTTGTGATTCTTAAATATCAAATACTGCACTCTCACAAAAATCTGAATAATATTCCAGTAATGTCATCAATAATGTATGCAATTCGAGCCTTAGATCAGCGCCCAGGGTATACAAATGGTACAACATTGCTGGCCAAAACCAATGATAGAATGGAATAATTAAGCACACATTACAACCTTTGTCAAGTTAATTGCAGACATATTCTGCAAAGCTGGGTTGAAACAGACTTAGCATTTTCAAACTTGGCAGCGTTTTGATCTTCTGGGCAACCCAGGCTTCACATAACTGAATGAAATCCATCAAAGATAAAAAGAAATTGAGTTAAAGACAGCTGCAGTTGCATGTGATGACTTTGACAATCTTATACAAACACTTTTGCATATGCATTGCTTGCATAATAGTGATCATAGCTGATGAAGAATGGAATAGCCTCAATTTCCCCCCAAAAAAGATCTTTTTGTTAATTGTTTGGAATGGGATTTCCCAAGTAAATGTACAAAATGTTTGCTATGTTTAGCTATCAGAGACCCAAAGGTGTAAGCAGCATTTTTCAACGAACCCCAAATCTGGGTTGAGTTTGAGGATAAATACTGTTGTATCCTGGAAGTTGTGATACTCAAATCAGATCCTGAAATTTGATGCAATTATATTTAGACTCAGGAGAAATATTAGTTTACTTACTCAGATGCATTACCAGTAGTTATCTACTTCTCTCAGGGGATTGAATGGTAAAGTGGTAAACTACAACCCTACTGTCTGGCTGCTTCTTCTGTTCAGCAAACACTGGCTTGCTTCATCTCCACCTGACCCACCCCACCATTAATAGGTGAGCTTTTAGCCATTCTTGCACCACTCTACGAAACTCCCTCCCTCCCTCTCTCCCCACCTTTAAAAACCCATCTTAAGACCTTTATTTTTGATCATGCTTTTTGTCACCTTCTCCCTCACCTCCCCTCATCTTCAACTTAGGCTCCCAGACAGCTCTATGAATGCTCTGAGACTCTTTCCCAATGTGAAATGCTCTAAATAAATGTAAAATTGTTGTTGTTGTGTAAATTCACTATAAGGCAAATTGTACATGGTTTGTGAAAAAAACAAGCTTGATCAGGCTGAATGGCCTCTTGGTATTCTATACTTTCCTGTGTCTTTTTAATCAATACTGTGAATAGTTCTATATCACAGTCAACTTTTATGATAAATGAATCTCAATTACAACAATTCACATGAAGATTGAGGAAAATTCCGGTGCAGTACTGGAAGAGCACTGTATTTTCATATTGGGTTCGAAGGTATATTTAGCAATAGGGTTAACCACATTGTTGTAAGACCAGCTTATTCTGTTAGTCAAAATTTTATATTAGGAACCTATGAATAGAGGAACCAAAGTTACTTGTATATTATATTTTAAAGCTCATTTGCTTAATAAGGCAAAAATGTTGCATTAGTTAAATAAAATAGGCAAGGTTACGACAAACAATATTTGCTGTGTTGCTCATGTAGAGCAATGTTACTGTAATGACAATATCAAAGTCAATATCAAAGTCAATAAGTTCATAAGCAGTAGGCGAACATCTCTTGCTTGGGTTCGTTCGAAGGTACAGTCAGTAGTACAGGCAGTTGTACAGCCAGTAGCAGAATGAACGACTCTGTTGAGCCTGGGAGGTATGGCCTGTGGTATTGTGAATGCTCTGTTGAGCCGATAATAGCAGGGGTTGAATCAAAGAACCAAAGGTCTCATCTCTAGAATTGATCATTAATCAAAGAACCAAAGTTGAATCTCTAGCAGTTGTGTTGCAGCTCTGTATGCTCATATTGTTGCAGTTCTGTTTTTTTTTGCTTTTTTCTGATGTTGCTGGAATTGCTCGAACCTTGGAACAGTCAAGGTCGAGTGGCTTGTGTCGGGTAGAAGTTCTGTCCTCCTGGACAAGAGTAAAACATAGACGCCCTCTCACTAACTCGAACTGAACCCTCAGATGATCAATTCTGACTGAACAAAGTATAGCTTAGCCATACCTCTTTTACAATTGTCCTTTTTTAAAACATTAGGATGGTTCGTGAAAATCTGCACGTCCTCACCCACCTGACAGTTGTTTTCAGGCTGGTTTTTACAAGCTGGGACCGTCCTTGAGTGCCATACCCATGAGCTGATTCTAATTAAAACAATGTCGGACGGTTACATCAACAATTAACAAGAGAGCTGCAGCTGTGATAAACACATTTATTACTTCTGAACCAGTTTAATTCTTCAAGGCACACGCATTGTCATTTTCGCTAACATTTTCATAGAATCTTACAGCACAGAAGGAGGTTACCAATCCACCCACCAGAGGAAATAGTTTCTCCTTATCTATTCTATCAAAACCCATCATAATCTCTATTAAATCTCCGCTCAACCTTCTCTGCTCTAACGAGAATAATCCCAGTCTCACTGGTCTCTCCACATAACTGAAGTCCCTCATACCTGGTACCATTCTGGTAAATCTTCTTTGCACCTTCTCCAAGGCCTTGACATCCTTCGTAAGTGTGGAACCCTCATCCCTGGTACGATTCCGCATCCGTGCCATGACCCACTCTGCTTTCCACCACTTCCGCAACATCGCCCAGCTCCACTGCTGCCTATCCTCTCAGGCCACTGAAACCCTCATCCACACATTCATCACATCTAGGCTTGACTATGCCAACTCCCTGCTTGAGGGCCTTCCCAAATCTTGCCTTCGCAAGCTGCAGATCATCCAGAACTTGCACCAGGCTCCGTGACCCTATCACCCCCACCCTCGCACATTTCACTGATTCCTGAACCCCCTGAGGATAGAGTTCAAAATCCTTGTTTTCGTTTTCAAGGCTCTCCATTACCTTGCTCCTGCCTCTGTGACCTGCTAACCCCATATCCACCTGTCCACTCGTCCGCTCAGGAGGCTCTGGCTTGTCCCCCGCATGGCCTGCCCCACCATCGGCGGCCGGGCCTTCAGCCTCTCCGGCCACATGCTCTCTATGGGATGTACACTCCACTTCACTGAGCCAGTTTTGAACCTAAGCATCTTGTTTGACCCTTAACTGTGCTTTCTCTCCCACATCCATGCCATGAGCCGCTCTAACATCCCCCATCTCCGCAACATCACCCAGCTCTGCCCCTGCCTCACCCCTCAGGCCGCTGAAACCCTAATCCTTGCATTTATTACATCTAGGCTCAACTACGCCAAGTCCCTGCTTTGTGGCCTTCCAACATGCAGATAATCCAGAATTCTGCTGCTTGTGTCCTATCCTGAACCAAGTTCCATGACAACAACAACAACAACAAGATTCCATTTATAGAGCGCCTTTCACGTCGGGAGGACGTCCCAAGGCACTGTACAGTTGAGTCATGACCCGAGCAGGGGGGAAATGGTCAGGGTGAGGAGAGGGAAGGGAGAGAGCGAGGAGGGGGTAGAGAGTCGAGAGGGGAGCTGAAGGCACAGTCAAAGAGAAAGGTCTTGAGACCAGCCTTGAAGGAGAAAAGGGAGGAGGCGGCGAAGGCACTGGGGGATAGAGTTCCAGAGCCTCGGGGCTGAGAGGCTGAAGGCCCGGCCACTGATGGTAGGGCGGTTGGGGCGGGGGATATGGAGCAGACCGGAGCCAGAGGAACGGAGGGTACGGGCAGGTAGGTAGGGGGATAGTAGGTCGGAGAGGTAGGAGGGAGCGAGGCCGTGAATGGCCTTGTAGGTAAGGATGAGGATCTTGAAATCGATCCTCTGGGGGATGGGGAGCCTGTGGAGGCGAGCGAGGGTGGGAGTGATGTGGTCACGAAGCCTGGTGCGGGACAGTACACGAGCTACACCATTAACCCCACCCTCGCCCGACTCCACTGGCTCCCCATCCCCCAGGTGATAGGGTTCAAAATCTTCATTCTCGCCTTCAAGGCCCTCCACAGGCTTAACCCCCTCTGCGACCTGCTGACCCCACATCAACCTGTCGCTCACTCCACTCAGAATGCTCTGGCCTGCTCCACATCCCCCACCCGTCCCACCCCTCCATCGGGGTCGGTCCCTCCAGCTTTTCTGTCCCAACCTTTGAACTCCATCCCACAGTCACTTCGCCTCACTCCCTCACTTGCCTCCTTCGAAGAAAGCCTGAAAACCCTTCTTTTTGACCGCACATCAGCCACCATCTTACTCCTACCCTCCCTGCCCTCAAACCCCACTGATCCAAGTCCCCCGCTCAGGTTAAAATCCCTGACTGTCCAGCGCCTTCGGACGTCCTCCCAACTTGAAAGGCGCTATACAAATGTAATTTGTTGCTGTTGTTGATGGTGGTGCCCAGAATTGGACACAATACTCCAGCTGAGAACTAACCAGCTATTAGTTATACCAACTACCCCCTAACATGCGTCACTCTTAAACATAAACTCTACAATTTAGCTAACTCTGATTGGGTTGATAAGTCTACATATCATTCCAATACGTGCTAACTATTGCATAAGCATTTCTAATTGAACTAAAATGATATACTCAAGCAATAGCATATTTCTAATTCAACATTCAGAAGTACCACGCTTTAGTTGAGACGTTAATCCAAAATTAAGTCTGCTTCTTCAGGAGGACATTAAAAATCTCATAACACTATTTCAAAAGAGGGCAGTTCTCCTAGTGTCCTGGTCAATAACCCTATCGATAACAAAGGGTTATTGACCAGTTAAGCTGTTTGTGTGATATTGCTGTGTGCAAATTGACTGCCACATTTGCCAAGAAATGCAGTCAGACATTTTGATGTTCTAGGCATCATATCAAATGAAAGGATTATATTATATTTATATATTTTATTATATTATTATTTAAACTCTGGCAGACATAATCTAAGAGCCCCATCAGCCATTTACTCTAGACAGTAATCTATATGGTCAGTTTCAAAGGAAGAAAATTAAAATATTTTGGAAATATTACTGAAAAAAGCATTCACAAATAATTTGTAAATATTGAATCCCACAGACAGCCGAATCAATGTCATGTCTGAATACATTTAAATGTAGATAATATAAAGTTTTTTAAACCCATATTCAGAGTCGGTCATAAGGAATATTTTGTGCACTAAATCACTGAGTCTCTGACTATTGTACTGGAGCTATTAAATTGTGTCTGTCATGGCAAACTCTAGCCATCTGTTGGTTCACTGTAAAAATATTTTTTAATCTCTGATATAAAGTAATATATCCCTGAGATGGATTTTTCTGTTCTTCCTAGATTCTGGATCATAACCAAATCTACTGATATTTTGCTGTTGCTTCGCCACTTTAATTGGAAAAAAACTAATAATAATTCTTGCATTTGATATAGCGCCTTATCACATCTTCGAGACGTCTCAAAGCGCTTCACACAATGTACTGTAAAGTGAATTGACTGTATATTTTGTGGGCAAAAAGCGGCAGTCAATTACGCACAGCAGTGTACCACAAACAGTCGTGGATTGAGTGACCAAATTATTATTACTTTTTTGGAGGGATTATTATTTCCAGCAAAGCTATCTACCAATCGATTAGGATTTAATATGACTTATAATAATAATAATAATCATTGCATTTGATATAGCGCTTTTCACGTCGGGAGGACGTCCCAAAGCGCTTCACAGAATATACTGTAAAGTGAATTGACTGTATATTTGTGGGCGAACATGGCAGCTAATTGCGCACAGCAATGTCCCACAAACAGTCGTGGATTGAAAATGACCAATTTATTATTGTTTTTGGTTTTGGAGGGATTATTATTAGGCTCTGTGTGGAGTAAGGAAACTTGCCCAAGGTTCTGCCCTGTCTGGAATTGAACTCAGGTCTCTCGCTTGCAAAGCGAGTGCTCTAACCCTGAGCTACAGGACTCCACTTATGCAAAGTATGAGTTATGTCAGAATTGCATAAAATATAAACTCTTGAATGGAATTTGGGCAGATGTTTGACTCAGATGATTATGCGATGACATCCATCAACACAGTCCTATTTTCTCCAATTTCTATATTCACTGTAGATTTGCAGGTCTCCGAAATACTATTTAATGTGTGAAGAGCGTTATGTAAGTGCAAGTTGTTGCTGTAAGTGAAGGTGCCTCAGTATTTGTGATCTGATCTTTGTATGTGTGTGTGTGTGTGTGTAAGTGTGTGTGTGAGTTCTTTCTGGTGTTGACCCAAGTGGCATTGACCTGTAAGGCTTGGCAGGACGTGGAGGTCTTCACCTCAAGTCCATTCAATGTGATAAATATTATACGGTCACACATAAGGAATCTGTCACTTTATTTTACTAAATGATCAAATTGTGAGAAAGAAATAGAGGATGAGATCTGCTGGGAATTTCAACAGGTTTGCAATAAAAACAGGATTATAAAACAGGATTATAACAACGGTAAGATCTAAACTATTTCAAGGTTTGAATATCCTGCTTCTTTTTCTCTAACTTCTAAAATTTACCATTCAAACTTCTTAGCGTAATTACTGGATGCTTATTTACAGGGGTGTTATTCTCCAACAGAAGCAAAAGATTGTAGTTTCAAAAGAAAACCTCCTTTGTCGCACATTTCTTGTAAACCATATTGTAAATACACAGTGCTGACTATCACAGTGCTAAGTGGAGAAGATACTGAGGATGCTTCTTAGAAAACAACATTCTGAGTTTGCCTTGTGCTTGGATATGGAACAGAATTGCTGGTACAATCCTCCGAGGGTTAAAATCATATCACTCTCTAGCTCCATTTTGGTAAGAAGTGCCTAGAAATCAAAAATATCCATGAATCGTGGTGAAAGGATTGCTGAGTCACTGCATCACACAGCCATTTTACAACATGCTGTGATTTCTGTGAGATTGCTCTGTTTTCTGAAAAAACTAAATAATGAATAGACACAAGCAGGAACTTCACTCCTTACATACACCTATTAGGCTCATTCTGTCCATCGTTTACTTTTAAATGTGATTATTCAAGTGAGTATAATATCTTGCTTATGTTACTAAAAATAACAATTCAGAGTAACAAAGAAAATCAGGGTGAAAAGTGCAATGTTTCTAAATAGATTTGACGTGTTATCAAATCTGTTAATAAAAAAAGCACATTTTTAAACCCATTATATATATATCAAGAATACCAGGAATTGAGAGGGATTTCTAGTTTAAGAAATAATTTAATGCATACAGCAACAACAACAAAAAATTACATTTACATAGCACCGTTCACGTCAGGAATATAGTATTGTGATAAAGTATATTGGCTTCAGATGCTGGACAAGAAAGAAAATGAATATTTTCAGACAATTGTTGCAGTTTCATTTTGCTTTTCTCAATCAGGGAATCTAAAAGGAAGTGGAGAGAGAGAAAGCTGATTGCCTCCAGTTGCATATCAAATCTGATTGAAGCGCTCCGAAACGCTATCCTGCATGGAGAGAGCTATATAAGTACAAGTTGTTGTTGTTGATGATTAAGTCACCCCACACAAAACATCATGCGAAATCTGACTGGTTTATTTTTGGAGCTGAAGCCAATATACTTTATCACAATACTAGTTACCCAATAGTCAAACAGAAATCACATTCACAAATGCATATACTGTTGGCAATTTGCATTCAGATAGAATAACAATGGTAATTTCTAAAGACAATGTAAAAAACGATGAAATCCAAAGATCTCCCACAATAACACTGAATGGTGGCAACTCAGCACGTAATAAAACTAATAATAAACAGAGCAGAGCGGCAGCTATATTAAAAAAATCCTGGTTGTATGTCCTATCTGCTTATGTGCTGAATAATGATGCTGTTAGGCAGATCAATTTAGACATGGCTTTAAAATGGTATTCACTGCTAAAAACTGCAACAAACAGGTTAGTATTGTGTAATAGAGTTATAGGACCCAGCACATGGCATGATGTGGCTGGTTCTTTATCTCAGGCCCTGCAGTTAGTACCAAAAGCAAGCTGAGCATTTCTCAACAAACAGAGAGAGAGAGAGAGAGACAGAAACCCAGATTTTCCACAGTGATATACCAGGTTTATATTAATCAATAAATAAAACACAAAATATTGCAAATGCTGGAAATCTGAAACAAAAACAGAGAGAGCTGGGAAAACTCAGCAGCTCAGGCAGCATCGAAGGGTCGTGGACCCGAAACGTTGACTCACTTTCCTTTCTCCATAGATGCTGCCTGACTTGCTGAGTTTTCCCAGCTCTCTCTGTTTTTGTTTTATATTAATCAATGTAGACTGTACATTCAGTGTGATAAATATTGAATATATCGCTAAGTTGCCTCAAATAGGGATCCATTACTGAACAGTATTCATTATAGCTACTGATGATAATTGCAAACAGTGAGCTGTCATTTTTTTCTTAAATTGTTGAATTGGTGATTAACAGAAACTTTAATAGTTGCACTTTATATGCCATATACTAGCCACCAGTAATGGAGCTTGTGTTCTCAGCCCTTTTTTTTTATTCGAGGTAAACAGCTGCTCGTGCCCTTGTGACCAGGGTTTGATTTCCTGCACTAGTACAGAAGGATGGATGTGGCCAGAAGTACATTGTCATTTTCGCAAGGTTGAGGTCAGCCGTTACGTGCAGCGATGTGCGATTCAGTGAAGATTTATCACAACTTTATGCTTGCACAGCATTTATGAGTGTGCACAACTGTTATATTGAAACTGAAATCAAGAGTATTGATAACTATGGACTGCTTCTGTCCCTTTTTGTGCACATAATAATTAATACATCCCAAGCCACATTTTTTCACCCTCAAAAAAGTCTGTGAACAGGGGAAATAATTATCTTCGCATTTTTTAGAGTGTGAAAAAGCGCTTCACACGGTTTCTGTGATATGTAGCAACTTAGCAAATTTGTACATAGCAATGTGAACAGTTGTGAAGTTAAAAACCAATTTGCTCTGGGGGATTGTTGGCCAGGACTCCAGGAAAAATTTCCTCTCTTTCAAATAATGCCCATGGGATTTTTAATGTTCAGCTGAACAGGCTAGGGTTTGACATCTCATTCCAAAGGGTGGCACCTCTTACAATGGAGCACACCCCATCACTGCACCGCACTGTGAGTTTAGACTCTGTGAGTTCAAAGTCCCGATAGGCATGAAACCATTGAAACCATAGCATTCTGACTCAGTGGGCAGAAAGCTATCAACTGAGCCAGGCTACCTACAAGGCATAATCGTCTCAACCTCAAAAGTGGAACGTCAACAGACAGTTCGGGTTACACAGTGGTGAATGTGGAAAGTGTGGGCAGTTCCACAAACAAATTAGATAAATTAATGATATAGAAGGGGTTTGAGTTTATAATGGAGTTTGGGATTGGATGTAGAAGAGGTAGGATGTGAGATATTGGCAGATGATCTGTTTTGGTCTTCACTGCTTTTGTTTCCTATCTTTACAGTATGACCGTTCATTTTTTTTCCGAGTCGGGTGTCTGGCAGTTGTGGAAACACATCACTATGCTTAAAAGTATTCTAAACAAGGCTGAGGATTGTACACATTTATACTACCTATTAGGACCACCTTGCCTGTTAGGGCTTTGCTTGCAGGGTTAACAGGAGCTGAGCAGGAAGAACTCTTGCTCCTAGTGATGGATCTGTGATGGGATGAATGGCATTTCATACTACAAAAAAATGTATCTGTCCCTCCAAGTTTTGCTGATCAGCCGGACTGGGTGGTCTGTCATCAGCAGAACCCTTGAATACTGTGGATCTACCTGGGTTAGGACTATGGAGACCACCACAGAGGATTGACTAGCATTCTAGCATTATGTTGCCATTCACGTCAAACTGGAGCCTGCTCAATTTCAAGTAGACCTTACTTAACTCTCCCACCCACCCAAGGACCAGACCCTGGGAAACCTTCATAGGTAAGATCTTTCTTTTAAAGAAATATAATAGTTTGGTCACTCAATCCACAACTGCTTGTGAGACATTGCTACGCACAATTGGCTGCCGCATTTCACTCAAAAAACATACACTTCACAATATACAGTATTCCATGAAGTGCCTTAATAATAATCGTTGCATTTGATGTAGCGCTTTTCACGTCGGGAAGACGTCCCAAAGTGCTTCACAGAATATACTGTAAAGTGAATTGACTGTATATTTGTGGGCGAACCCGGCAGCCAATTGCGCACAGCAATGTCCCACAAACAGTCGTAGATTGAAAATGACCAATTTATTATTGTTTTTGGTTTTGGAGGGATTATTTGAGACGTCTCAAAGACATGATAAGGTGCTATAGCAAATGCAAAGATTACATTATTATTAGGTATTGTATTGATTTACCCATGTAAGACGTTCGGGAGCAGGTCTGAGTTTTGCTGACTATGACAGTAAAACAGGGGGAGTTCTAAGTTTCGCCCTCAATTCACTTCTCTTGATTTCAACACATCAACCGCAGATTAAACATTTCAGATTCTTATTATTGCTGCAAGTTCAGCAATTAGAAGATTGAGGGCAACCGATGTATTTCAGTAAAACTTTTGAAACCCTAAAAAAAAAGAGTCCCTGAACTGACTCAGATTAACTCCCCAACCCCCACCATCGTTTGCAGTGAAATGATTTGCCAGCAAGTTCCCACATGGATCAGGAGACTGGACTGTGCTAATGCCATGTTACAGTGGGCTCCAGCCTTTCAGTAAAATAAGGCGCTTACCTGGACACATCTGGGGTTGGTTGCCATTCGTCAGAGCAATCCGAACCAACAAAAATTACGTGGAGGTATTGCAGTTCATTGCAATGTTTGGCAGTTTATTGTGATCCCCCCCCACCCACCCCCTATCCTGCAGTGGAAGCACTCCTGTCTGTATTAAAGCCCCGCCTGCTGTCTGCTCCTCACTGATTCCCTGTATCTCTGTGTGTGGTGGAGCAGCTCTGAACTCGGTGCAAGCAATGGAGTGGAAGGCAATGGAAATCAACCCCGAGGTAATGTGGCTGCTCTGCTCGTGCACTGCACGGCTCAGCGCTGTGTGTGATGTTTGCTGCCTTTTGCACCAGTGTTCACACGTCCTGATCCTCTTTGCTTTTCTTCTGTTTCAGATGCTGAACAAAGTAAGTGCGCAACGCCTGTCACCCCCGTCCACCCTCGGTGTCCGCGAGCCTTTCTGCCTTCGTTGCATCGTTCATTTTTACACAAAAAAAATGTAGGGTTTTAACCCCCAAATCTGTTGCTGCAGTTTGGGATGTGTTTTAAGCCTTTAAGCCCTGTTATTAGGGTGTGGTCATTACTGGAGTTCTCTGTGTCGAATTATGAATGGATCAATAAATGCATTACATTGCTGTGTGGAATTAATGGGGGGAAATGCAGTATATATTTTTTTGTGTAAATCCAATGTGTTGCATATAACTGAATGTGCCTTTACTGCACCAGTGCATGACTCGACTGGGCGTGGCAGCGAGCTGGAAGTTCGTGGATGTTTTGGGGCTGGAGACTGAATCCCTCTCCATGGTGCCTTCCCCAGTCTGCGCTTTGTTGCTGCTGTTTCCTCTCAGTCAACAGGTAGGGCGCTGTCCAACGTGTTTCCATACAAGAAAAAAAAAAGCTCTCTCATCACTCATGTTAATGCAATAATAATGACACTTCTTTTGTTCCCACTTGGTACTGAGGGTTAAGGGACCTCAATGGATAACTTTCCCCATCCAGTTGTTTCTTCAGTCTTTGCGTATTCAACTGTAAGCAATTCTAGGTGGTTTTTTTTTTCAAATGAAGCTGTAAACTGACTTCAATTGAAACTGGCTTTGCCACGGTTATTTCGTATTACTGTATTATGAGCCATCTTATTATTAATTATTATTATTGCAATGCTGCAAGAGGTGACAAATGGCCCACAGTGTCTCCTGCTATTGTTGGGCTTTCCTTTTCACGGTCTGATTTTATTCTTATTTTGGGGAGGGTTGTAAATCTGGGATTGTTAACCAGAGGTAACAGAAGTAGGAGATGAGTGTCAGCTGGAAGCTGGAATACTGTATTTGCCTAACTATATTGGCAGAATCCCATCTCACTAAAGGGTCCTAGCGGTGAGATTGAATTTCTAGTTGACTATTAACACGGATGACAGTGCATGTTTCCTCTCAATTGCATGACTTTGAACTCATCTAACAATTCTTCAGAAGGGTCTAGCAATTCAAGATGGATCTACTGCATTCTAATTTCCCGTCTTGAATAAAGGCTAGTATCAAAACTTAATTTGTGGCTCTATCTTTCAATTTGCAACTATTTTACACTAATGCCTTTACATGGGACATTGTCCCATGGATTTATCATCAATTGCACTTTGGTGCTTCGCATAATTTGGCAAATGTGGCTGCTATTCTGTGCAGCAATATTATGCACCAATTATCTCTATTGGTGAATTTGGATGAGGAGTGAGTATTGTCTACAANTTTTTTTAGCTGATCACTAGAGCAGGCAGATGGAAACTTTTTAATATCATCTGGAGCTGGTACCTCCAGCAATATAGCGCTGCATTGGCTTAAATTTAAAACTCAAGTCTTGGTGTTTGTAAACTTCTGACCTTGACGTGAGAAGGATCCATTAGAGCTATAGATGAACTGGGGACATTCCCTTGATCGTGAACCACGCCTGACATGTAAAATGTGTTGTTGTTACTACAGGAATATGTGCTGAACCAATAAAAATGAGATGCCTAAAATCAGCCATCTCTCCGATTATGTTGTGGAGATGCTGTAACTGGCAATAAATTTAAAGAATCTAAAGTTTATTTGGTTCATAAACATGATGTGCTCAGATGCATTTTAGTGTCTCCACTGCATTGCAGATCCTCAGGATCTTTGCTCTGGACTGCATTCATATTGAGTCTGTCTTAAATGTGTATTCAAATGATACCTCTGGCTGACCTAACTATACTTAGCTATTGATTATGTAATTCAGTATTGTATTTCAGTAGAGCTGCCTCTACATCTTTTTGTATGTATCTTTTAAGAAGACTGGTTATTACAGTGAAACCATGTTATGGTTTATCACCTGAATGATTGGGGTGTGGCCACTGACATTTAATTACAAAAAAACACACATGCTTCTCACATGCTAAGTGACTTCTGGGTTCCCACTGATATCAGTAGTTCCATGAAGCAACTGACCATTTTACCCGCTTCATAATGCTGATTGATATTTTATGTCCCCACAACTATTATAACTGTTTCATTGTACCGTATATATTCTAATTCACAGCCTCTTGTACACTATTTAAGAAAGCCTTCTCTTAAGTGCTAGGAGACTAGAAGCTTCCCAATGAGCTTTCCTATTAAATAGGATAGATTCTTTGGCTTGCCTTAATCTTAGCTTGTGCAGGCTGTTTATTCCAGATACCAAAGCATGGGAATAACATAGAAAGTAATCTGAAAGCAGCTGATCAGAAGGAAATCGTTTTTGGGGGAAACTAGCAAGCTAGTTATAAAATTCCCTTGTTTAGGGAATTTTTTTACGTATCTTGATTTGGTAAATGGGAGAATAATGTTGATCTGTATCTTTGAAAAATCATCCTTCTCAACAGCATGAGTCTTTCAGAGGAACCCAAACCTCAGAACTGACTGGGAAAGGTATTGACTCTAAAATCTACTTCTTGAGGCAAACCATCTCGAACTCCTGTGGCACTGTGGGACTCGTCCATACTATTGCCAATAATCAGGATAAATTTACATTTGGTAAGTACTGATCAAGGCTAATAGCAACCTGTTAACACTTAATAGCTTTTGTATGTGTAATTCTAATTATTTTTGCTGGTAGCTTTGACTAGTTTATTAACCTCTGCCTAGGAACAAGTGCCACTACCTGCTGTTTAGTAGCAATGCTATGCAAGTTCAAATTAATATGTGACGGGAGGTGTTGACAATTAACGGTAATTTATTTAACTATTGGTTAGAATGATGAGTGATAGTTATTTTCAAATGAGAAAATGGCTTGCTAACTATATAGAGGGACTCATTTCTCCATCTCTGGTTCTGCTTCAGTGAAGATTTCCCTCATGCTGACTCATGCTGCAGTTTGACTCCATGGACGCAGTCTGCTGTTTTGACATGAATGTTAGCAAGGCCTTGCCTTTGTAGATATTTTCCAGCAGGGGTATTGGCAATTGAAAATCTTTCTGTTGTACAAAATAAAATCTGGTAACTTAAATATATATATTTTTTTGTCCCCTCCTGTGCCTTGGGACGTCCTCCTGACATGAAAAGCTCCATACAAATGTAATTTATTGTTGTTGCTGCCAGGCTATTGAGGGAGCTGAAAGGTAAAATTAGCTTTCAGCAGCAGCTAAATAAATAATTGTACCACTCTGCTATTCTCTTAAGTTTGTTGCAATTATGATGGAATATTTCCAGTCACTTGGTTCCTTGTGGATATGCTGAGAGATAAATTAGAATGTTTTCCCCCTGTTAGACAGATGAAGGATGATGTAGCTGAATGGGGTAGAGTTAACCCACAAGATAATTCTTGGATACATCTATAGAATGGGCTATTTGGTTAAGTCGGGGCTCAGATTTTGAAAGGCAGTTTTAGGGACCAACACTGGAATTTTTGTCTAAATATAGGGTTAACAGTTGGAGCTGAATAATCCTTACATCTGCACCAGGATGCTAGTAAGAGTGGCCGGTCAGGATTTCAAACTTGAATAAAAACCAAGCTGTAATGGGAAGATGGAAGGGTGGGAATTCTGAATGGATTAGATTGACTGACGGTCTGAAAGGCCTTCATGCCTCAAACTAACTTTGAGACTGTTCTGTAGTGGAAGGCTCAACCCTGAAGAAGTTCCTGACTGAAACTGCAGATCTGTCAGCAGAGGAACGTGCCAAACATCTGGAACAAAATAAGGTGAGAAGCTCTTGATTACTGATCAAGGTATTGATGTGTTATTTAAAGAAATAAAAAAAAATCACTCAGGAGTTCTTTTTTTAATAGGATATTCATTCAGCGCATGATGCCACTGCAGAGGAGGGCCACTGTCGGGTAAGCTTGTTTTACAGTAGCTATGGTTGCTGAAGTCCCTTGCCTAAATTATGCTTCTTTTAGTAATTACAGAAATTGTCAACAACAACTTAATTTCATCCCACTCCTGGTAAACTGTGAAAAACTCTTGGAAAAATGCAATAATCACTTAAATGACTAAGTCAGATGCACTGACTCCATCTAGCTAACCACATATACACTATTAAGTAAAGGCTTGGGATCACCATTTTCCTTGTATCATATTCACTTGTAACTTGTATTTTTTTGAGCACTAGTAGTGTTATTTTTAATTCAACAATCTGACTGGGTGAGTAATGGGTCTTTGGCAAAGCTTTTAATCACAGAAGAACATCCTGTCTATTCTAACTTTCTTCACAGATACATGAAGATGGTACAAACTTCCATTTCATCGCTTTTGTTGATGTGGACGGACACTTGTATGAACTGGGTGAGCATCTTTGTCTGAATTTCACTTTTGGAGGAAGTGTCTGGAAACCTTGTGGGTTGATTTCTGATTTCAGTATTGCAGAGAGCAGCTGTATCTAACGCTCCAAAACTAAAAGGGAATCTTAAATTGGCGTCCTAGATATGTAATGCATATTAAATGTATTCAGTTTGCTATTGTGAACCACAGAGGAAAGTTGATTCTTTACAATACACTTTCTTATAGATGGAAGAATGCCATTCCCCATTGACCATGGTGAAACATCAAAGGACACACTGTTGCAGGTTTGTTTTGAAGCTATAAATTCAATTTCCTATTTGTGTTAAAATAGGAAGGGAAAAGAGAAACATTCAGTTGGGCAGTATTTAACTTAAGTATTTAACAGTGCTAACTTGCAGTTGATGCCTGAAGAATGACTTGTGTGACTTTCTATGAACAAATGTGATCCTTTAACCATTCATTTACTGGGCCAGCTCTATAGCAGTTACATTTCATGAAGTACTAAGTCATTAAAATATTCATGTACTTCCTTTTCCATTGTCAATGCAAAAAATCATTTGCAGCATTTCTTGAAATTTGTACCAGGTGAAAGACATTCTTTGAAAATGTGTCACTAGGTATTGAGGGCTGGATATTCAATTCATTCATGCAAAGGGTAATTAGGGAAGCCTGGTCACAAGGAAGAGATACAAGTATTCCATTTCCCCCAAAGTCCTACTTTGCTCTAGTCATACCATGTACAGTTGCTTTCTGCAACAACAAGATGCTTAGGCCTTAGAAGTGTAGAGAAGAATGAGGGTGATTGTTCTCTCTTTTTCCCCACCCCATATTGGAAACCATCTATGTAAGCAAGTAGACCGTCTAATGCTTTTTAACTTTAAAGTGACAATTCAGATCTTGTAAACTCATGAGGATTAAATTAAGTTGAGAAAGTGAACTTGAAACAATACTTTTGGATGCACCAAGACAGACGGTTTAGGGTTACAAAGGATAAGTATTTCCTCAGGATAATTAACAACTAGATCAAGTTATCAGGAAGAGTGATTGAGGTCATCATGCTGCAATAAAATGCTGGTAGCTATTCTGAAAGGGGGAGATCAAATGGGCTGAAGGACCTTCATCCAAATCTCTTATGAGTATTCTCATTTTAAAATGAATGCTGACGATTAGTGCAAGTTTTCTGTGAGTGCTGGAAGGCTTTTGACAGCAAAGTCAAATCCTGTGTGTAGTTTGGCAGATCACGGTTGGCCTTATGCAAGAACATTCTCTTCCAGTTTGGAACACTGGTTCACTTTTTAAAACCACACCTAGTACCCCAGTTTTTTTTCTTCTTGTAGTTTACTACTATTGAGGCTGTTGGGAGCAATCTCTAATCTAATAGAAAAATGCTGAAAATTGGCTTGACTTCTAGCATTGTCAAACTTTGTGCCCTATTCCTGCTGAATGCCCTTGGTGTATAACTATTGGATTGTTGCCCTCTCTACAGGATTCTGCCAAGATCTGCCGACAGTTTATGGAACGTGATCAAGAAGAAGTCCGTTTTACTGCTGTGGCACTCAGCAAAGCCTAAAAGCAACATGGAACTGTATCAAAGCTGCATGAGTCAGAGCACAGTACCACAACTCTCAGCTTAGGTGGTGTTCTAAAGCTTTCCCAATGATTTGCTGAAATAGTTTTTCATTTTTGTATGATGCACTTTGATGTGGGACATACACTGCCTTTACACTAGTATTTCTGCACATAAGACTCAAATATCTAGGTAGCAACATTTGTGTGCAGGATTGGGTGTGCTGTAGAGTTAGTAATGTAAAGGTTCTTGAGAAATGTGTTCCATGAATATCCACTGTAGTGCAACTGTCTGCATCCTAGTAACACCACAGCTAGGCCAAAGGTGACTTTTTTTCCTTTTTGCTCGAACAAGGGGAACAAAACTGAAGAAGTGTACTAGAAAATATGATAGATTTGCAGGGCTTTGTTGGAAGCTTCTATTTGCGATCGACTCCACATTGTGCCTATCTTTTTACAGCTTTTCTGTAATGAGTAGTTGCTGTAATGTTTAAAAAATAAAACTTGGTTGAAACAACTTCAAAAATGTTTTGGTTCATTGCCTCATACATGCTGCATGAAGTGAACTACCAAATTATCTAAAACTTCATGCAGTAAAACATTCTGCATAGGCCTAAAAAATTCATGTAGGTGAGTTGGTCTAGTTTATTATTATTATGCAAGTAATTCCAAAGAACCTGTCTTTCAGGCAAGATGTCTTACCATGTTTATTCTTTGAAGGCTAACCATACACTGAATGCAATTTCCTTAACCTTTGAGACAATGATGGCATGATACAAATTACACTTGTACAGTATTTTTCATTGTTGGTAGGACATCTCCAAGTGCCTGACAATGCTGGGGGAAAGATGACAATGTACAGTAAGAGACTGAGGTGAGCTTAGGGAGTGGAAAGTGAGAGGTCAAGTCTGAAGGACTCCAGAACTGAGTTTTGCTCAGATAGTTTTCTCTGAAAAACTGCCACATCATTTTCAGACTTCTACAGGCTTATACTATTGCATCCTCTCTCAATTCATACGCTGTCTGTGTCCTCCATAGCTTCTACTTAATTCTTGGCTTTGTCTAGCTAAGGATGTCACATCCTTATACCTCCTGGTACTCTGCTTGCCACAGTAATAAATACTTAATGCTTCAGTAGTGCCAGTATCAAAATTAGCACAGGCAAAGATCCTCATATTCTCCAAAGGATAACTTGTATTCATTTATTCATAGGCTTTAAAGTATCTTAATCTGTTTACAAACCGAAATATCCAAGCTTGCTCTCTAGTGTATTGTAGCTACATAAAAATTGTGCACGTGACTTCTATATCATTAAAGATTATATCCCTGGTGTGCCTATACCTGCAAGAGATGAGTTAAGATAGTGTCTCTCCAGGCCCCAAGGTTTCAGATATCAGAATTTGCTGTCTAATTTCCAATGAAGGTTTTTAATTTGTTGAGATGGCAGTAAGCCCTAAACTATGCCATCAATAAAATCAATGGGAAGCACAGTAAAATATGAATGGATGTTGCCAATTTACCAAAAACAAGACAACCCAAAGTGTCTAATGTCCACATCAACTCAAAATTTCAATTCTGTTCCAACTCCCATCCCTTTGTCTGGGACACAGAAATTGTCAGCCTCAATTAATGTTGTCTTTCTATCTAGTGGATAGACTGGATTAGCTTCCCTGCTGCAATGATGAGGCAGGTCATTACTGAATGCTACACAGAGGCTGGAATAATTCCCCATAGACAAATGCATTCATATGACTCCCAAATTTGGCTCCATTTCTGCTGTGATAACTAACCACTATTATACTGTTTATCTATCCACTCTGAAAGCCAACCATGACAACAAACCATTAACTATTGCTAAAGTTCCAACAGTACACATCTGCTTACTTTGTGTTTGCTTCATTGTACAGGGGAATCCACAAAGTCCTGTTACCCCACAGTATGTATTTTTTCTACAATGCACTGACCAACAACTGAAACGTGTGGAAGAATGATAATATTTATATTTAGAAGTATTTGATTGTATTTAATACAAGTGTTTAACTATATTTAGACATCCAGGGGATCAGTGTGAGTACCATAATTTTCATGGAAGATAATGATCCATTTCCATGATTAGTCCGACATCTTCCATAACATGATGGAGCGATGAGCCGAAATGCATCTCTGACAGTTTGTTTCAGTTCCTCCGTAGTCTCGTATCGCTATTTTGTAATGGATGAAGAGGACTTTCTGGACACACTATACAAAGAGTGTATGTAAGCAATGAAGATATTAAATGAAGTCTCTGCCAGTGCTGTCTTATATTCTGCTGCTAGGATTTGTTTGAGGATATTGAAAGTAAGCCCACCCCCCAACACACACACACATTCTCTCTGGTCTTTGTGGGTGCTTCTTTAAGATATAATGGCTGAGATCAGACCAACACCACAGACTAAAAGTTGCACCTTAAAAATGATGGTAAATTTGTTCTGATCAATTGTAACAGATTGAAGGGAGCATCATTTGACACCTGACTCGTAATATACCATACCAGGATATGCCATGCTGATGTGGCACTTTACAAGAGTCTTAAGAGAAGTTTGGATGAAAACCATTCAGTCCATTTTTGTACTCATTCTTCCAGAATATCCATCCAACCAGTTTACCATTACAGCATCAAACTACATCTTAAAAGTAAGACCAGGCTCCTGTATCTCAATCTTCTTTCCTGGAAACATGTTAAAGATTTTAATTTAGTTCTGCATAAAGAAATAGATGCTCTCTATCTTAAAATTGCCCTTTACAACCTTGAATCTTTGCCCTCTTATCCTGTTGCCTTGAAATATCTCATTTAACAGTTTCTATTCTCTATAAGGTCTCTTTTGCACCATCTTTTTCACAAATGAGTTGACTGGAACTATTAAGAAATTTGTTTTAATTTACCCTTTTACCAGCAGTAGTATAGTAACAGCAACATTGACCATATAAAATATTAAAGTAGTATTAAGAAAATTGTAACTAATGGATAATAATAATCCCAAGTTGTTATGGCAATACTTACATAATAATCGGGTACCTGCCTGGATCTGCTGGTACCACTTTTACCTCTGAGTTGAAGGTCATGGGATCAAGCCCCACATCGAGAGTGGGCTCATAGTCTAGATTGAAACTTCAATACCATGCAATGTCAGAGGTGTCGTCCTTCGGATAAGACATTAAACTAAGGTCCCATCTGCCTGTTCAGGTGGATATTAAAAATCCCATGATACTCTTCGAAACAGAAGGGAATTTTTGCTGGTGTCCTGGCCAAGAATCCTGCAGAAAAAAATGGTCATTTCAAGGCTGTTTGTGTGACATTGCCGTGTGCAAGTTGGTTGCTGTAAACTGTTGAATTAGACTTTACCAAAAATTCTGTAGTGCTTTGAGATGTGGTCTTGATGTGCAAAGGTGCTATATCAAATGTAAGGAATGCTATTCAGCAATAACCTTTGACAGTTGCATTCTGAACTGGCCAGCAGATGGAGCAGAGGGATCATAAATATCAGTGCATTCTGGGACTTGTATTCTTGCAATCAAGTTTATGTTTTTCTGTATTAATCTAAAGGTATCATGACACCTCTTGTACTCATGTCTTTGCATATGGTCTACACAACTTGCCAATTGGATGGCCAAAGATATAGTTGCAAAGAGACAATTAAGCGATAACAAACAGCATTCCTTTGTGAAGAGCATTTGAATAAATCACAAATAAAACTGTCTTGATATCAGGGATGAGATACATTTTTGGTCAACTAGATGTTGCAGTATGTTAGCATGATGACCTTGCATTCTGTTCAGCTCTACTGCAGACTGATAGGATAAATGGATAAAAACAAGGGTCCTGTGTGAAATAAGCTTGAATTATCTTAATCTTCCCTTGGAGGAATACCGACAAGTACTTTTCATCTTTAAAAAATGAATGTAAAAGCAAATATTTTGATGGATGATGTAAAATTACCCATTGCAATGTAATATAAGAATGTGGAACACTGAGGGAAGCAAAGATGTTTCCTCTTGGAGGCTCATCTTACTGGAATTCCTTCAAAATGGCCTGTGGTGAGAGGATCTTAACATTGTGCTACCTTAACATTGCATGACTAGAATGTAGGCGCTAGACTGGTTGAGAACAGATATGTTGTTGTGTAGAATTACCTTAAAGGGATGGCCGAGCACATTTGATAACCAGACACAGCCCTATCGTCTGATAGAAGCTGTAAGTACCTGGGGTGAGAGACAGATCCTTCAAAACAGTTAAACATTTTAAATGCTAGGTAAAGACTACCTCATGGTATGACAGGATACCTGTTTGGATCAGGACAGACACCAGGAAGATTTTATTTACCCAGAGGGAACTATGCCAAATACAAGGATTATTACTATTATTATAAACATGACACATCTAACGGCATCTATACAAATTCTCCTGCCAGAGGAACTTCCACACGTGTTCAAAATAGTAAATATCTACATGTCCAACAGCAGTGTTTTGCTGGATTCAGGACAGTATTTATCATTCTTTACTTTACATGACAGATGATCTGGTGCGGTGTTTCATTCACATAGGAAGAGACCGTGTGTTTTGTGTATCATTCATTTACCTGCAGGGGGTAGTGTTTCCTCAGACACTGAGAAGGGTTGTTTCCAGGGAAACAAGGAAGCCGTGAGATATCTGCATTCATCTGACTGACACCGGTTTAACGTTATGAACATTTACTGTAAAATGAAGCTAGTAATGTCCATTTGTGGCAGAATTAGGGTCATCATTTGTTTAGCGTTTTTGGTTTTGGGATGTGGAGCAGTTGAGCAACAAATCATTGAGTGTTTAAATAATATGTTATTTTTATTTACTAAATGTTAACTACAATCTGCATCTTTGGAAAATTCCCATATTATCACAGAGGAAAAAACAATGGACACACAATCACCAAGTTTATCTGCAAACCCCCTTTAATATTACAATGTAATGCACATTGATACAAATCTCTCAGTGATATCAGGAGCCACCACTTTGGTTTTGCTTTAACTAATACCACTGTGAAAACATTATGTGAAAACAAACGCTGTGAAAATCATATTAAAGATTAATGTTGTGAAAAGGGATGTGCTGCATTATATAATCGCTATCAGTTTGATAAGGTTGCTGTAGACATACTAGCCACATTGACAAGCAGATGCATGTAGCTATGGATTTCAGCAATCCAGCAAGTCTTTAAATAATTGCAAGTGATATTGAACAGATTATCAAACAAAGCTTTGCACTTTATTATTGTATTGTACATATAAACTTTCCTTCAAATCTATTTAACTATCGCCGTGTCTTATGTGGCAACATTTGAAGAACGTGGAAATATCACACAAGTCCTTTCCGAGGGGCAATAAATAGACAGCTGGGGTTCTCAACTACAAGGTCCCACCTTAAAACTGACTTAAGCTTCTTACATTTGTATTATTTTTCTTGCAACCTCCCCCCCACCCCCCAACAGACACACAATCTTCTGGGGTAAACAACAACATCTCAAGAGTTTAACTCAGTTCATCTCATTCAGGAAGTAACCATTCTGTATTTTATGTGTTCATCAGCAAAAAATACCCTGACTCATTGCTGGCCAAAAATAATATTGCCAGAAGCAGAAAGATGCATATGGCATCTGATTGTAAAAATGTAGGGTGAGGCTGTGAACATTAGTTTTAATTTACAGAATCTTGTTAGGTCGGTTTGACCCGATTTGATGGCAGATCTGAACCGACGTGAAAGGTACTATACACACGCAATTTGTGCTATAGACTCGTCTAATTTTCGCCCATAAAACTCCACTTCACCGCATATTCTGTGAAGCGCTTTGAGACGCCTCGAAGACGCGACAAGGCGCTGTATCAAGCGCAAAGGTTATCATTATTATAAATACGCTACACAAAATGTGGTTGTGCAGTTATTGGGTTTGTTTTGCAATGGTTTTTAACCCCTCACTGGATGGCTTGATGGTGCTGAATCCAGAGCAACACACTGGCATCGGCGGCGCTGGCTGGAGGAGGAGGAGGAGGAGGTGGTGGTGGTGGTGGCTGGATCCGCAATTTGCATTGACTAATCCGCTCTACATTCGCGTGGTTTATTTTTAGCGCTGGTTCATTGCAGTGCAGGGAGGCAGGCGAGCTGAGCTGAGCCGCGCCTCCAGTCACATACATCCCCAGCGCTGCTCAGCCACTGCACTGAACCAAAGGTGCTGATAGTGGGGTGGGGTGGGGTGGGGGGGGGGGGGGTGACTTACACAACAATCCTAGCAACCGACCCTCACCCCCCTTTTTTGCAGACACAGTGAGTGGGTGGGTGGGGAGAGAGAGAGAGAGAGAGAGAGCAAACACTGCACCTTCCTTGGTCTCTGTCTCTGTCTGTCTCTCTGTAATTCGGTCAGTGGCTGAGCAGCGCAGGGGAGGAAATGGCCAGTCCCAGCGTTAAAGACATGTCGTGGGGACATCAACACCAAGACTCCAGCCCTGCTCCAGCATTCACAGAGGCTCACACATGGATAGAAGTAAGTTGATCATGTTTTTTTTTTCCCCTCTCTCCTCTCCTCCACCCTCCCTCCCTCCCTCCCTCCCTCCATCCCTCCCTCCATCCCTCTCTCCTCTCTCTCTCACACATAAGCGAAATAAAGTCCAGGAGTGTGTTGTTTGCTGTGAACTGTGTGTGTGTGTGTGTGTACAGAATGAGCTGTGCTGCACTGGCTGCTGGTGTCCTGGGGAAGGGATTCGGTAGTTTGTGGTGCAATTAGCATTTTTTTTGTGAAAAGAAAACTGACAATCTCGAATAATCAGCACATTCATTGTGTAACGGAAGCCTTTGCTAAAAGTTACCTGCACTGTGGATAGCAAACTGCTTAGTTACTGCAATTTATTGCAGCTATTTCTGAACATGTATATGGTGGGATTTAAATGATATTTCTGGGTGTTACGCACTGTTTCCACCAATCTGTCAGCAGAGGATAAACTAAATTGGGCTGTTTTCAGTTGCCAGGGAATAAACTAGTCACTTTTTTTTTGTTAAAGTCGACCAGGCCAATGTTACAGGCGCTGGAGTTTAAACACCCTCCATCCATGCAAGAATATTAGCACTTCCCTGATATGTAGTGAACTTGAAACGCCTCCTGAAATAACGTTGCTGCCAACTGAGGTGAGAAATACATTGCTAATGATGGCAAAGCCAGTGCTGCAGCCAGTCAGGACTGCTGAGGGAGCTGGAGGTACCTGCAGGATCAATGGATGTTTAGTGCACAGAGCACATTAGGAAATTAAGGACGAGTTAGCTTTATGATAATAATAATAATAATTCTTGCATTTCATATAGCGCCTTATCGCGTCGTTGAAAAGTCTCAAAGCGCTTCACAGAATATACTGTAAAGTGAATTGACTGTATATTTTGTGGGCGTAACGCGGCAGCCAATTGCACACAGCAGTGTCCCAGTCGTGGATTGAGTGACCAATTTTTGGAGGGTTTATTACCCCCGGAAAGAGATCCGCCAATTGACTAACAACCGAGCTTGTTTCAGCTTTGCTCTGCTGTGATGATTGATGGGCAAGCTCAATGAACCGTACAGCTTGTTGTCCAGGTTTCTATTGAAAAGCCTGGAGAACTTTCCATGACACGCCTAGTGCATGGTGTTGAAGCTCCATTGATAACTCATGCAGGGGAGCAGAGCTCTCCAGTCAATCAATGTTGCAGTGAGATTGGTCAAAACTGCGGCCTTCAGCTTCACTCTGGCAAAAACGTGGTTCTGTATGTATGGGGAGAAGCAGTGCAGTTATTTAAAGGTGATTTTTTTTCCAAAAATCATTGCAACAAATGCTGAAAATTTACAGCAAGTTATAATGAATTGGCCTGCCGGAAATTGTAAACAGGTGTACATCTTTATAGCAATCTTCTCTTCCCAACATAATTTAAAATTTTAATGCAAAAGTGTAAAAAAAAATGCAATACAGTACAGTTCCAGAGTTTGTGCTGCAGTTGCTAACGCATCCACTGCAGTATAAATTTAAAGGGGCACCCGTCTTCATGAAAAAGTTTTATTCAAGCCTTGATGCACATCACATTGAACTGCACCATTATGTGTATTCCTTGCACAAACCAGGGGTGTTATGACAAATATAACGCCTGTTCTTTTGGTTCTTCAATCAACAGCAGCAACAAGGAGCTTGCCACTTTTTAATACTTAAATAAAAGTGCCTCTTTTAATCAATCTGTAAAATATACCAGACTCTTGAGAATTTAAAATAAAAGCATTGTAACTGATGGCTGGAAATCTGAAATAAAATGCAGCAATGATGGAGATTCACAGTAGGTTCTAGTGAAAAGGTTTACCAGGAACTGTAGAGTTTTTCTTCAGCCTCTGAATGAAATGCTGTGAATTTCCAGAGTTTTTCTGAACTGAGTTTAGAGCAGAATAATAGCAGAAAGTTAACCATTCCATCAACTTCTCCTGTTATGCAAACACATTAACTTTTTAAAAATAAAATAAAACTTTTAAGTAAAATACCATGCAAGAAGACTTTTAGAAGATTTAGAGGGTCTGTAATTCCATTACCTTAGGCCATGTGTGAATGACTATTCACCTCCTTTTGGTGGGGGTGGGGTGGTGGCGGAGAAGGAGGGACTGAGCTGGTTCCAAGGTGACGTACAGGCAATGGAATATCGAAATTGAGTCAATCCGCTGGGGCTTTCTCGATAGGTTCTTGAGCCAAATCAATCCAAAGGACTTCAAGTCTCCACTGATGATAGATCAGCCAGACTTGCTCGTTGTCAAGGTTTGGAGGGGAATTCTTGGAGGGTCACTGAGAGAAGAACTGCTTTTCATTTGGCTCTAGTGAAACCTGCAGGCCAAAGCCCTAATGAGTAGGACAGGCAGTGCTTGCAATGACATGCTATTTGGTTTTAGCAGGTTCCAGCATTACGCCAATGCACACTCTGGGGTCACCAAAAGTAAGCTCATGCAGCCTAAACTTGAATTAGGTAAGCAGGGTGTGACCCTCTGGGGTGAGAGTGCACACTCTTTTACAGCCAAATGAGAAATTTCCATGTGTAGGTGTCATACATATGTGGAACTCTGTCTAATTTGGATACTCTTAACTGTGATGATGGGTTTCCACATGTGTCAGCCACTTAGCTGACCAAATAAAATGTAGAAACGCATGGTTACAGAATGAATTCTGTACATAATTAATTCTGTAACCAATAACCGATGAAAATGATTACAGCATATGAATTGCATTAGTTGTTGCTGATATAATTAAGGGACATCTGTTATTTCATCTGTGTACATACATTTACATATGGTTTACACACACATATGCAGTGATGCATATGTGTCTAAATGTGATTTACACCACTCGAAGCATAGAACTCAGTAGTTACCCAATTTCTAAACCTGACATCAAGCGTGAGTTAGAATAGGACATGACATAATGAATTTTGATTTCAAAAGTTGGATGAAATTATGAGGGTGGTGGGAAAAATAGGGAAGACAGATGAAGTTGAGGAGGGTGATTGTAAGGGCGAAACCGAGGGGGTAGATAAGTGAAAGGAGATTGCAGGGAATACAAAGTTTTGGCGGCTTCTGTTTTACAATTCCATTTCAATGCAACACAACCCAGAGAGGCCTGTAACTTGAAGCCTGTTGGCAACAATTTGCACAGATTTTCCCTATAATCCTTTGATTTCTTGCATAGAATTAAGAGAAGCGATAGAGGTCTAATTGTAACTCTAGAAGTACTTTATTTGCAGAAAAAAGGAAATCACATCATCTGTGAAAGACTGCATTAACACTCCGCTGATTGCTCAGCAAGTTTATTAAGTGAGTGGTTCAGCCACACTGTCAGGAAGATAGCTGATGGAACTATGGAGACAGTAAAGGCAGATTCAATAGACTTCAGCTATCTGCTGCTTATCCAGCTAGGACTGCCCTATGGGTTAGGGCTTTGGCTTGCAGGGTTAACAAGAGCTAAGTGGGAAGATTCCCTGCCTTAGTGAGTAAATTTCCCCCCCATTCAAGTTCTGCTGATGAGCCAGGTTGGCTGTGCTGTCATCAGCAGTGCTCTGGAGTACTTTGGACATGCCCGAATCCATCCTCTCTGCCCAGAGAGCATTGACTCAGTTCAAATATTCCATGGCCAAGCATATCATTTTAGAGCTAGCTTAATAGGAGCTCCAAGGAAACCCTGGAGTGTAGCGACTGTTTTTGCAGGCAAACGTGGCTGCCAAAAAGGTCACATAAGATGCTATAAATGATCTATTAATCTGGAGCATTGTTGGTCAGGACACTAGGGGACTTCAACATCAACCTATAATGTCTCATCTAGAAGATGATACCTGCAACTATGCAGCACTCTCCCACGCTGCACACTGTATCAGCGTAGAATATGAGCTCATGTCTTGATGTGGGGTTTGAACACAAGCCCACTAGAAGACATGGTCTACCAACTAAGCCAGGTTATGCTGAGTATGAAATAGAAACAAACAAACAAACATTAATATTTTACAATTACAAATACATTGTAACTGGGACTGAGTGACACAATGCTGCTTTATCATATCCCTGGGATCTGGCTTCACATACATTCTAGTTTGATGAGACTGCATTCTTCTCTCTCTACAAGCTTTAAGCATGAAATTCATTTGTCAATAAAAATATCTGACTGGTGTGATAGGCGGCTCTCTTCAGAGTTTGGTTTGTCACAGTGTTTGGACAATTGGGCAAATAAAGGGAATGTTGTGTTGCACCTGATCTGTATTGTATCGTTTCCTGAGGCTGCTTGATCCTGCCACTGACTGTCCCAAGCAGTGAACATCTGAACATAAGTCCATCTAAAATTGTTTTGAAAATAATACATTAGTAGCAAGTATTATCTTTAAAGATGAGTGATTGTTTCAGTCATAAACATCAAAACACATGAGTGATACCTAAATCACTTCTTAAAATTGAGAATTCAGGTGGAATTATTTGAGTATCAATACAGGCTCAGTGTGAGGTTGGTGACAGAGTTAATCGTTCTGTGTTTGTCATAATAGTTTGCGTCCAACTGTTAAAATGAAATAAAAGTTAGTTACTCAAGCTTTTTGCTGACCACTTTGTGTTGCTGAACATTTTATCAGCACATCTCAGACTCTTGGCTAATTCTGGAATTTCCTGACATCTGGTGTAAGAGAGAAGCCAAAAGATCTAATGACCTAATGTCTGCCAGAAACAAATCTAATGGCCAGTTCCGTGATTTGTTACAGTGGGACTTATTTATACATGGTCTACTTATTTATATTCAGATTTAGGTCTTGTCTTTCTCATACCAAATGCTTGAAAACTTTAATGACAATTCTGTTTTGATATGGCAGTAATTGCCCAAGGGATTAATTTAACAATAATCTGTTAGCTCCTTTTGAAAACTAAGCATGGTCCCTGGAAATATACTCATTAATCCTAAACTACTTTCCTTCCCAGTTACATTTGACAGTGAAGAGAGTGCAATAAAATGATGCTGTTTAGCTGCAGACGATGGAACTTTCAGTGAGAGGTCACATTTCAGGGTCGAAATGCTGCACAAAACATTAGTAATGTAAATTAAGATGCCTGTTGAAATATGGAGGGCTACTGGGAAAAATGTTAATGTTACATAGAAAATTCCTGTGAAGTTTTTGTGCCTGAGTTTATTTTGGATATGCATGCAGCATATACCACATGCAGCCCAACAGAGTCTCGAAATATCCATGTGATTTTGACAGTTTTCTTCTGAACTGCAAATTGTGTTATTTTTCTTGGGACACTACAGCCTTCTGTATACACAGCTCTTTGTTATAGTGTAGACTACTGCATTGCTTTTGATCTTCAAAGAACTTTAGATAAATATATGTATCTATGTAGCAAATTATCAACAAGGTCCACAAGGAAAAGGACAATGGTTAGGTGTCAAAAATCATTAGATATTATTAATATAATAAAAGTGCGTACAAAATTTAAATGTATAACGATGTGTCTACTGTCAATGCATACATGAGGGAGAGGGAATTAGGGGGGGTGAAGGCTTGTGTGGGGTAGAAACGTGGAGTAATTGGGCCTAATGGCCAGTTTCCATGCTGTATTATTCTATATAAAACCTGGTGTATCGCTGGGGGAACCTCCTCCTAGTAAAATATAGCGATTGTGATTCCATTTTTTAAAATGTTCTATTGACACAGGTGTATAAGCATAGAATATATTTCATTTCTCATTGAAATCAAAATTCATAAATTTTGCACAATTGGCTGCCCCGTTTCGCCCACAAAATATACAGTCAACACAACATCTTCTGTTACAATGTTTCTCCCTTTCTCCCAATACAAAAAAACATTCCATTGTTTACAGTACCTTCCTTCACCGTACGTAGGTTGTGCACACGGTTTTTGGGACGTTCCCTTTAAAACTGTCAGGAGTTGTCCCTGTGTGCACCACATCCACGTGGCACCCGCACACACCCTGATAATGTGCACTTGTCACTTTCGGAAGGCGCCCGATGTGCCCTGCACTAGCACATGTTTACCATACATACATTTTCAGGACACTGTTTGGTTACATCTCGAGCGTCCTGCTGTACCCTTACGTTTATTTCAGTCAATTTTGGGTGCGCTTGTGGGCTACCCGTTGGGTGTGCCCCGAGCGGGATGTGTCAGAGTAGCTCCTGCCAGGGTCAGACCCCATCTGGCCTTTGCCACGGTTGAGCCAAACTTCAGCTTGTCCCTCAGTATATAGTCCTTGATCCTAGCGTGCGCCAGCCTGAGGCAGGCCCTCTCCGTCCCCTTGTTCTGCCAGTGGAACACCTGGTTTAGGGAATGCCAAAGGGCCTCCTTTACTGAGTTGATGATCCTCCAGACACACTTGGTGTGGGTCTCACTGAGAGTGGCCAGCAAGTGGCCGTACAGCACCGTGAGCCGTGACAGCAGTTCCCCAGGAACAAACTGCGAGAGCAGCCATTCCATCTGTTTCCAAACCAACTTCGCATACCGACACTCCAGGAGGAGGTGGTCCCCGGTCTCCTGGCCTCTGCAGCCAGCCCGAGGGCAAAGTGCTGGCTGGCCCAGATCTCAACCGTGCATGAAAGCCCTGAGGGGGAGGGCCTCTTTTATCACCAGCCAGGCCATGTCCTGATGGTTGTTGGTCAGGGCCGGTGATGAGGCGATCTGCTAAGTGGAATTTAAGTGCACATCAAGCCTTTGGTGAACCAGCATTTGCATATTGTTTCATTGGAAAAGGAATAACAAGAGTTGCTAGCGTTTTACTCACTTTAAAACATTTTAATGATTCCAGTAGAGCACATTTGAGCTTTAAATTTTAAAATTGGCTTCAGACCAGCTGCAGGTTGCAGGGACCCTACCCTGCGTGAAGAGCGCTAAATAATGCAAGTTGTTGTTGTTGTACATCCAGTGTAAAAGCAGAGTGGTTTGAGGCCACTTTAGTAATTTCTCAGTCCTTTAACTTCACTTTTATAGTACAGGATTTTGATAATATCATTTTCATCCCTAATTATAAATACAGTACATTTGCAGTATAATAATAAAATAAAATTAGCCCCCAGCTCAGATATGTAGTGCTTCTCCAATTTTTCTCTTGCCCTCTTGCCACTTTTTTCCCTTTCTCTCGAAGACGTGCTTTACCTCTAATATTGCATTGTTTCAAGCATCTATTTAATTCACTTTTAATAAATTTTGTGTACTGTGATAAAATACATTTTTGCTCTTCCAACACTGACTTGCCAACTAATGGACATAATCTATCACTATTTACTCAAACATAAGGCTTCATAATTGAGGGTTTGTGGCCTCCCCTCCCGCCTCCTGCCCTAACTTGTGACAGGACAGGACAGAGGCCACATCACGGCCCTCCAATAGACCAATAGAGTCCTCTGTGATGCATCTGAGCATGTACGCCAAACCTCGGCTGAGCAATCACACCAGCCACAACACCTCCTTGTGGCCCAGGAGGACCTCTGACTAATTTGCCACGACAGTTAACTTGCTGCTGAGCCATTTCTCCTTGGAGTTGATGAGCTGGGCCAATAGAAAAGAGAGCGGGGTAGTGGCATTGATTTGGATAGCTCTTTCAAAGAGCCTGTGCAGACACGATGGGCCGAATGGCCTCCTTCTGTGCTGTATGATTCTAACTCACCAAACCTGCTAGATTCCTGCAGAAACTCCACAACAACAATTCGCACTTATATAGCGTTCTTCACATGGGGTAGTATCTTGGAGTGCTGACCATATTCTATCTCTCTCCTTCTCTTCCTGCCCTTTGCTCTCTTTGCCTCCCACTATACTGATGTTCCTCCATCGCTACACTGCAGAGTCCTGTTTTCTGGTAGAATGCCATACCTTTCTTCCATGCCGTGCAATTGACAACAGTTTTGCTCCTCGGTAGAGTAGTCTTCATGGCCCTCGGCAGCAAAGATTTCAATAAATATAAACATTCTTCTGTCTGACCTGCCCTTCACTTCAGGGCCACATGTTTCTCCATGTTATTCTGGCATCCATATTGGCAGATTACCAGTGAGAGAATATTAAGATATTTAAATATGACTCTTAGCTGCTCTTGGTAGTAAATCCTTACTGTCACCAGCATGTAAATCTAGGTCATCATTGTTCAAGTAAAATTATTTACTTTAGCACATGTTTATGTTAGGAACCTTAGGAAACTTTCTGGATTGATAATTTGATATATAAATATACAAATGTGTGTGCAAAGCAAAATTACGATGAAATTTAGATAAGCATCCAAATTCCCTAAACGATTGGTCAACAATTATAGCAAATTCTTATTGGGGTTGAGTGCCTTATTGGGGGAATGTTTAATTTTGGGTACTGAATGCAGCATTGGAATTTTAACCACTACTGTTAAGCCAATGGAATTTAACCCAGTTAAAATTCAGGAGTCACAAGTTCATTTCTGCCACAGGTCAGCCTTCCAGGAACATTTGTGAGATTTCACTTGGGACCTTGCTGCTGGCCCAACGTAAGGAAAATCACTCTTCAAAATAAATCTGGTAAAATCGCAAAATACCCAATTGTCACAGCATCTTTTACCTCTTGGGGTAAAAAGAAATATCGTTATAAATTGCCTCTCCTGCATTCCCCATTAACGTGCTGGTTAGAAAAATAAGACTGCTTGCAATTCAAGAGATTTTCTTATTGTTAACTGATACAGATGAGAATAACAGACAGCAGAGGATTTCATACCACACAAGTGGAATGCATTGCCTGAAAGGGTGGTGGAAGCCAATTTGATAACAACTTTTGAGAGAGAAATCGATAATTATTTGGGGTGGACAAGTTTGCAGGGCTATGGGGAGAGAGCGGGGGAATGGGATTGATTTGGATAGCTCTTTTCAAAGATCCAGCACAGACACGATGGGCCGAATGGCCTCCTTCTGTGTTGTATAATTCTATGATTCTATGAAGTGCTCCTTCTGGGCATTGCTCAGTTCCTGCAGTTTATTGCTCTGAATCACTGCTGGAACAGCTTGTCTATTCCACTGAAAAGAGCAGCGCAAGGGTATTCACAGGATAAACCAACCTGAGAGAGGTGGTTTCCTGAAATATAAATCGGCCAGGACATCTGGACTACATAAATGCGGTTACACATTGGCAGACGATGATAGCAGTTTTGCACTGAAATGAAAAATGTTGGATGAACTGTTTTTCAGTATCTTCTTAAATATTTAAAATGAAAATTTCCTGGCATTTTTGTATCTTGTACAGAAATTCTCTTTTGATAGCTGCGCTGTGTGAAGAACATTTTAGGCAAGATGCATGTGTAACTTAGGACTAGAACATGATTTAAATTTCTCTCTCTTGCCAGCATTAGTAAATCAGTTTTAAAGGAGTTCATAAAGCACTAGGGTTCATATATTATTAGTGTAAACCAAACATGTAACCCAAGTACCAGGTTTTATAGTACCAGTGTGCCTCTTGCTGTGACGTTCAGAGCAGTTGTATGCACGATTGAGCACTTGTACTGTCACTGTATTTTTGCAACTGTTGTGCTATGAGGACAGTTATCGAATCAGCTGAAATGAAACTTGTCACTGATCGCGTTGAAGTGTGTTAACAGGACAACATCTTCAAGAAAAAGGTGTTTGAAAGCGAAGAAAGAACTTGCATTTTATCATACAATTTCAAAGTGTCTCAAATTGCTTTATAGTAATTATACCGACAAGCATAGTAACTATTTTTGTAGGCAAATACAGCAGACATTATACACACAGAAAACCCCACAATCATGAGGTGAACGACCAATTTATTGCAAGATTTATTGGCCTGGATAATGGGAACAAACTCTTTCTTTTAAAATACAGTAGGTTTCAATATCGACCTACGAGTTTATTAACAAACTAATGGAGTAAGTGTTGTTAAATATTTAATGTTTAATGCCATCCAGATTGCACCTCAATTTAACATTTTGCCCAAAGGATAACACCTCCACCACACGCTTCCCCACTGCTGCACTGGAATGTCAGTCTAAGCTATGAACTCAATTTCCATTGTAGGACTGGAAGCCACAAACTTCTGACCCAGGGGCAAAAGTGCTGCTGTTGGCAAACCCTTTGGTCAAAGGTGACATGCATGTCTTCAGGTTGTTATGTTCCTGACTCTTAACATCGCTGACCATTTATTTTGTTTCAGTAGGTTTCAATGCCGAGCTATGAGTTTATGAAGAAACGAATGGAATAACAAAATTGTTCTGTTGGCTCTTGTCAACCTTGGCCCTAATACTCTCCAGAATTAAGTAAGCAAGGAGCGTTCCTCCCGGGACAGAATTCCATTCCAGACTTAGGGTAACTTCTACGTGTAGATAGTTATACTATGTGGAGAGCCATCTAATTTAGATACTCTTAACCATAGTGATGGTTTTCTGCAAGTGTCAGGGACCCAGCTGACCAAAAGGTGTCTGTTCATGTGTGCCTCTAATTACTATGATGTTGGCACTAGCATGATTTTAAAAACTGCATCTATTCATTATCAATGCTCGTTTCTTGGTCTAATCCGAGTAATATACCATTACATAAGGAATGGCACTTGATGGTTGGTTATCTATTTTGTCAATTCTGTTTACATTTTTACTCTTGATGTATCAAAGTTAACAGAAAGACAAAAAAATAAAAGTTTATGAGTAATCCTGTTAAAAAGCAGTGTGTGTGGATGTTAAAGAACACACGGCAATTTGAAACGAGAAGGAAGTTTCTCCTGGCCAAGAATCCTCCAAATGCAATTGGACCTTCACTTCATAGCTATTTGTGGGATGTTGCTAGGTGTAAATTGGCTGCTGGTTTGCCTACAATTACATAGTCACTATATTTCACAATAAAATCCAGTGAAGTCCTTTGAGTTGTTGTGATGTGCTGCCCCACAACAAATGCAAGGATTATTATTGTGATTATAGATTTATATATAGATTTATACCTTGCAAATATGAAGGACAATTGCTTTAATAGATACGAAAAGGCTAGACTGGAGATTTACTAAGCATTACATAAAACAACAATTTACACTTACTCTTTGCCTTTCGTTACAAACAGTTACAGAATGCTGAAAGTTTGCCTGCCGATGGAGTGTATATATATATATAATATATATAGAGTAATATCTGGTGCATGATGGATAATGCTGATACCACTCAGAGATGGTGTAGGCAGATTTATGAGTATATCTGCAGCAATTTTAATCCCATATCAGTTCTCACAAGATCAATGAGTCAGATTATCTATTTAGTATTCTTGGTGCTGTAGATTTTTACTCGTGAGGAATTGGATAGAGATTCCCCAGATGCATTTTACTTAGGACCCTTACAGGCAGCAAAGAGAAGAAAATTTAATTCCATTCGTCTGGGGTCAAACCAAGGTCCCAGAGGTGAAACGACAATGTGCCAACTTGCTGTACTATGCAATTCTCCAATTTGAAGGTCATAAAATAATCCCAATTAGTTGAGTGAATAAAAGCCTGGGTGCTGGCAGTTGCAATCTACAGTCTCCTGGATTAGAGAGGCAAAGATCAACCATATTGGAGTCCTGTAGCTCAGTGGTTAGAGCACTCGTTTTGCAAGTGAGAGACCTGAGTTCAATTCCAGGCAGGGCGAAACCTTTGGCAAGTTTCCTTACTACACACAGAGCCTAATAATAATCCCTCCAAAACCAAAAACAATAATAAATTGGTCATTTTCAATCTACGACTGTTTGTGGGACATTGCTGTGCGCAATTTGCTGCCGCGTTCGCCCACAAATATACAGTCAATTCACTTTACAGTGTGTTCTGTGAAGCGCTTTGGGACGTCTAGAAGACATGAAAAGCGCTATATCAAATGCAAGGATTATTATTATTATTGTATTCCCTGCTCCTGAGTGTATGTATATAAATGTTGGGTGAGGACAGGATCAGGCACTGTTGTGAAGCTCCACGCAGCCAAATACAGTATCCCACTGACAGTGTCTAGACTCGCACATGACAATATACCTCGTGGGGTAACGTACCAGAGGGTGGTCCCTTCACTTATGAAAGTTATCTAAAGGCCAGCATGTCTTGACAAACTGGAAAATGTCGAGAGGAAATAAACATGTTCTCAGGTAAAAGTGGAGAGATATGGTTCACAACCAATATAGATTTTCAACAGATATACTGACTGACTGAGTGAGTCAGAAATAGTGAGAAACAGTCAGAGAAGCAAGCCCATAATATGACCACTAGGAAAATGTACCGTAGCAAACCTTTCTGCTTTGTAGGAGAATATAATGAGAACCTTAAGAGTTTTTATGTCACGCTTCAGTGAAATACGCAAATTCACAAATACTGGGCTACACTGGTGTTATTATATCATTTACATTTAATTATGAATATATTAATAAAACCCTGCTCCAAATTAAATTTAAATATGTTTGCAGATCATATATTGGGTATGGACGTGTAATGGATGTTCAATAATGTGTTGTTCTGGGATTCAGTGATTTTGATCCTTGAGAATGAATAATTAAAGTAATTAACTGAAATATCACTTGCCGATATGTAATTACATTTTACACAAGATTGCAGTATGAAAGCCTTGGAGATTTCAAGCTACAGTAGGGATGTGACTAATCATTTCATTACCTTACTTTCAAAAAACATTCTTGTGAGATTTTAACCTCCTTTTGTCTTATTAACACATAAGATGCCAAAAATGACGCAGGTTTAGCCTTAAAGATTTTAAGTGGGTGTGGAAATTTGGAAACTGCCTTAATTAAATTCAGTCTTAATTGGGAAACTGTTTTTCTGCAGTTATTAAAAATAAATTAAATCATAATTGAATTAAAAACTTTTTGCAAAATTCCACACAATACTAAATTTTAAGACAACCTGTTTTTTGGGGGGCTTCTGCTCTCTCGACTCAGTAATTTTAGATCTTTCCCAGAACATCTCCTTGATCCAGTGACACAATCTGTTAAATGGTAATAGAGACAAATTGAAGATGCAACTTCAGGGCCACTGAAAATGACAAACCTTATAAATTCAAGAAATCCCCACTGATTGTTTATTTTGTAAGTAATTCAGAATATGTCTTAGACTGTACTTTAGGACATGTGTAGACCCAGGTGATATTCCTAAGGGGTTTACAGCAATGCTGGCCACTTCTCTGTAATATTTGAGAGTGAATGGGACTCTCATGACTTTGCTGAATGTTGCATGAGGGTGTGCACAATGGTGCTTAAGATGAAGGATTACACTGATGAAGTGGAAGGCTACACTGGGTCTGTGCTGATATGATTGAAATTCATATGCAAGTGCGTGTGTATATGTGTGTGTGTATATATATATACACACACACAGTATATATCTGTTTGGTCAGCCGGGTGTCTGACACGTGCAGAAACCCAGCGCCATGCTTAAGTGTATCCCAACCAGACTGAGAATTCCATGTATGCAATCTACACATGGAAATTTCAGGCAAGGCTTTCTATTGCTACTCTGTCTGTATGAAATAAGAGCCAAGGCTTGGGTCCCCAAGAGTGTGTGTTGAAGTACTGCTAGAGTTTAACCAACTAATAATGTGTATCTTGCCATTGGTAACATGACTGGCAAGCATCCTGCTGCAGAACATCCCACCCTGCCCCTTGGGCTTTGGTTTGCATGTTTATCAGGAGCTAGTGGGAAGAATCCCAACGCCTTGTGACTGGTCTTCCCTTCTAAGTCCTGCCAATCAGCTCGGCTGGCTGTGCCGTAATAAGCCGTGCCCTGGAATCCTGCAGGCCTATCTGTCTCAGGAACCAGCTACCGAGACTGCCACAGAAAATTGACTCAGTTGTGGCATTCCATTGCAAAGCATGTCACCTTGGAGCCTTGTATATTATAATAATTATATTAATATTTGACTTAGTTAACTATCTGTTAATTGTGCTGAATTGCTTTTAAAGGACCTTAGATGTAGTAAAACCATCAGAGTTTTGATTTGGAAACCAATCAACATCCTTTAATTGATAGACTTATACCGTAGTCCAAATCATACTCAGTGAAGTGCTGAGACAAAGATGTGGCTGTGCTGTACAAGAAATGAAACCTCTTTTAAAGACAATGGGCACTCATTAACTTTATAGTATGCTTTCCTCACTGGTTTCCTTAGCTCCACCATTCACAAAATGCAACTGAATAAAAACTCTGGCGTCCACATCCTCACCCATACCAAACTCTACACCCTGTCACCCCAGTGCCTTGCAAGGCTCCTGTTGCAGAATAGATCAATTTCAAGTTCCTCACGCTCACCTACAAGTCACTTCATGCTCCAGCATCTCCATACCCCTCTGAACTGCTCATGCCCCACTCCTCTATCCGTCCCCTCTGCTCAGCCACTATGCCCCTAACCTTTGGAACTCCCTGCCTCAATCCCTCCACTTCGCCCCTCTTTATCAATCATTAAATACCACTCTGGGAAGCTGTCCTGTGTGAAAGGTGCAATAGAAATGCAAGTTGTTGTTGTTATACAAGTAAAGGTTGGTGATGCCCATTGAATAGTACAGTAGACCAAGTCATAGGCAAATGAATACCACCAAGCTGATGATCGTTGGAGTGTTACATTTATGTTTCCCTGGCTCCTCATACTGACACTTTTACTAAGTGGAATTAGCCTAAGTGGATTTTGGTGCTAAGATCACCTAATGTGGCAAATCATAAAGAGAAATTAGTCAATCCTGCATAAAGAGATCACTTGGCCATTCACTCTATTTACGGAAGTTTTGTAGTTTAGTCTTTTGCATCCCAATGCTCCAAAATAAGTGAATGATTTGCTGTTTGACCCTTCTCTCGAGTGTTGCGACCTGGACTTATATAATGCACCCAGGAGTGGTAAGGTCATACCGTGCAAGAATTCCACAAGATAAGAGTAAAATCATACATCCATTAACTTCCAGCAATGCCTGTGCTGGCTCTGAAAGAGGTTTCTTTAATCTGGTCCAGATCTCCTCCATTAATGGAAGGAAAGTGCTAAGCGAAGGCCAGTTGCTTGGTTGATCGTGGGAGAATTAGAGGGTTGTCAGCACAGAGTCTATTGCACATCTGTTGGTGACCAGGTTCACATGAACACTGGTAGAAGCCTGGGAGCAAGGTACTTATCTACTCTCTTCAGTGGGAGTCGATGACAGGCTGGAGAAGAGAAAATAAAACCACTTCCACAAGGCAGGAAATAACTAAGATTCAAACCTCTCGTGTTTCAGGAGTTTGATACTTATTCTATCACAGCTCAGCCTAGTGCAGTGCTGACTGGCACCCGACACACTCAAAGGCCAGTTGTGGCCCTGGTCTTTGCCACAGACAGAGTAGCAATAGACAGTTTTGGATGAGGAAGCGAAGCAGTGCAGCAAGTGTGAGGCTGTGATTCAGGACACGTCAGGGATGCAGAAAGGAAATTCTGTCTGATCAGCATAAAAAAAACTACAGTAAAGCGTAGTTTCTGCACTTAGTCTACTGAAGGTGTTCTTGGGCTTCAGATTGTTTGATAGACACTCTGTGTTGCCTCAGGGGGCATGACAGCAGGACTGCTGTTGATTGAAGGACCAACAATGCTCCACTTGTTAATGCTGATCCCAATTTACATTTTGAATATACTTGTCATAAACCTTTGCTTTCAGTGTCATGCCTAGAATCTGTAGAATATGATCTTCTGAGGCTATGCAAAATGCATTTTATATTGAGGACTTTGCTTTAAAGGTTAGATATGGTTTCTCTATCAGTGAGGGGTCCAAAATAACACAACAGTGTATATTTTAGCAGGCATTCCAGCGTAGGAGTGTAATAGTGAATAAACTGCTGCAGTTTACCAGTTCCTGTGTAAAATAATGCATGATCCTTACATTTGATATGACACCTGTGTTGTTGAGATGTCTTAAAGCACTTCATAGGATTTTACTGTAAAGTGTAAAGACTGTGCATTTGTAGGCAAACAAGGTAACCAATTTGCATACAGCCATGAAATGACATAACACATTTTTTTCCTGACACTGGCTCTGTACCAGTAATCTCCAGATATGAATTATTATGTCTCCTATTTGCAGTTGCAGACTAATTGATGATTCTTTACGTGTGACATTTGGAGGTAGAAGTACATTGGAAAAGGCTGGCTTCAGCTCTTCAATGTAGCTGCATGCTACAAGAGCTACATTTGGAGGTAGAAGTACATTGGAAAAGGCTGGCTTCAGCTCTTCAATGTAGCTACATGCTACAAGAGTGACTGTGAAGTGCTTTGAGATGTTTTGGCATGATAAGGCACTAGATGAAATCTTGATTTGATTGATAAGGTTTACTATTATAGTATCTTTGTGCCTGAATCACGCGGAGTGCAGAGCTCGGCGTCTCTCCTTGTCTCATTACTGTTCACTGAGTGCATCAGTGGATAATGGTATGTTCCAAGGTTGGCACTCAAACACTAGCAAAGCACGTGGAGCATGGGCTTTCTAAAATGGGAGCTAGCAGCTGTTCCTCTGGGATTTCTGGCATTCAAGCAGCTGAAGATAAGCATGGCAGCAAACAGGCAGCAGGGGGTTAAAAATAAAACACTTGCATCATTATCTGATCGCTGGGGTTTCTCCCCCCCCCCACCCGCACCCCCGCCCCGCTTCTGTAAATGTAGAAGAAATGGTGTGAAGAAAACACATTTCTGGAAAGCTCGTTGGTCCCAGTGGGATAAGCTGTCGCGCCACAGTGTTTGGACCTCACAGGGAATGGTTCAAGATTTTAGCAACTTTGCGTGGGAAAGCAAGCAGTGGTTTGACATGACCTGAAATCTTGCCAGTGCTGCATTCTTTATGCCAAATGCAGCGTGTAAATTCGCCTAGCATGGCATCAGAAAAAAACTCCTCATCTGCAAGTCACACTCTTACTAATCTGTATATCGGTGTGGAGTGGGGAAGCATTGGGATAAACGATTGTTGCTCCCACCATTCCATGCTACAAACTTGTCTCTTGTCAGAACTGTGGTTTGTATTCGTGCCCCGACTTGGCCTCCTCTCCCTGCAGGAGAAAGGCTGCAGGTATAGACTGGACTTGTTTATATAGTGAATGAGAACATTTGGGATACGTATAAACACGTAAAGCCACAAAACTAAAACATTTAACATCATTACGGTGTAATATTTTTCTGTTGTGTTGGTATATGTTCGAATATTAAAGTCCACAGGAAGTTTAATTATATCTGTGCTGTTCAATTATTCACCCCGCCGCCTCTCATCTTCGCCCATGTACTGCTTGCTTTCCCAATTTACGACCAAGGGATCTGTGCGAATACTAATGGAGAATAGATTGCATTCCTCTAGGGCAGTGTTGGCCAATCTTTATGCTTGGCCAACCAAATAAGTTTCCTCGATTAAATATTTCTTAATTCATGCCATAAATCAAGAACATTCAATCAAGAAAAAATGAAAACACGTTACCGATCGAACACAGACTTGCCCAGACTAATGCGAATGTTCAGAGGGGGCTTCTTGATGGCCCATGGGCCACAGTTCGGCCACCGCTGCTTTATGGTCTGGTAGACTGAATTCACGTGCGCGTCTTTGAATTTGCTTTTGGAAAAGATACAAAATATTATAATGAAAAAATGAGTGAAGATAAATCAAGATTTTGCATCAATACAGTGGGGAAATCCCATGTTTGTGTTTTAAACATAAAACAAGATGTTCACTTTTCTTCCCCATTTGTTGGGGACTTTTACTTCATCTCATGAATTTTCTACATTTCCATTTGAGTTGGCCCTACTGTTTTATTAATGGAGATACAGTGGAAAATTGATAATCCTTTCCATTATGTTGATTAATAATTTTTCCATTATACATATTTAAAGTAACTATCTTTAGATTTAAACTTCAGCATGGCTTCAGTGTTTCCCTGATAGAATAGAGGCTCTTTGAAAGCATTAAACAAGGTTACGATTCGCAATTCCACATGGATTCCCAGAAAGGATTTCTGCAAAAAACATAAGAAGCATATTGTATAAATTAAGGGGAATATGGAAACCAGAAAAGAAAGGTAGTTAAGGGAACAGAGTAGAGTTAGATAGATGTTTTTCAGCTTGGCAGAATGCAGTCATTGACATTCCTTAGTGGCATATACTTCTTTCTAGACAGTATTATAAGTGATCTGGGTTTAGGCATAAAGGTCACTGTATCAAAGATTGCCTATCATACCAAATTGAGGGACATTGAAAACTGTGAGGAAGGTCAAGAAGCCCAGAGGAAGACATGGATGGTTAACAGAGATGGTAGATAATTGCCAAAAGGAATTCAGTGTAGAGAAATACACTGTGAATTTATACATCTTTGGAGTACCTTTTGTACTTACTTACCCTAAATCTTTTTAACCTTATGGTTTTTTAAAACTAAATTTGCAGAGTCTAATCGTCAAATTTTGTAATTTGATTTGGTTGAATTATGTTAGGAGAAAATCAATGATTGAAACCAGCTGATTGTAACAGCTAATAAATTTAGCTCTGCAGAACCCTTTGATTGATTTCATGCCTTACGTTTTTCCCAGTCTGATTGATTCCACACTTTTGCCTGTCCTTTAATTGATCAATGCTTTCTAACACAAACCCAGTTTGTGCCATGTGCTCTTTCATTGATAGATTAACAAAATAATCACGTTCCCTCAACTTTGGTGAGCTTTTGTTCCTTCGTGCAACTCACTTTGACCTGTTGTGAAGGTTTGTATCTCTGAGTAGCTCTTGTCTCTGAGGCCTTGAATTTTGTTCCTATTCCTTCCTAATTACTGTTGTAAGGTCCACAAGTGTGCATCATAGTGGATTTTATAATGAGAAATCTTGGTAAAGGATCACAACTCCAGGACACAATCATCATTAAACATTACATGTGTTGGAGACCAGGCTAGATAAATGGAGAAACGGTGGTTAGATAATGCAGTACAAAGCTTCAGTTATAAAAACCTGTCGATGATTGAGGCAAGTGAAAGAAGTAAAGAAATGGAGAGCTATGAGATATTATGACAGAATGAGTTGGTTGGCAGAATGAATTTGAATCCAGTTCATTGAGGATACAGAGAAAGAATATATAAAATAGTATATTTTGAATTACAAGAGAGGAGTTGAAAACCCAAATTAAAAAAAAAGAGAAAGATTGCAAAGTCGTGAAGTTTTGAGGTGAGACGAGGATCACCTATCCAGCCACCAAGCTGGTGTTGTTTCACATTGGTTGACGTGTCAATTGCAGAAAGGTGAAGGCAGTTAATAGCATAATTGGAACATGTGTAACTCTGAAGACATGTAGGCCAGGGCGATGATGTATTATCTGAAGGTTGTTTTGTGATACCTCTGGAGCTGTGAGTGGTTGATGTTTGCTAAAATATAAGAGTCTACAGAACAAGAATAGTTCATTGATGAAAGAGATTATTTTAAATGGCCACCTTGGAGTCAAGTGTTTTCAACTCTATGTAGTTTTTTAATGCTCTGCTACCCACCAATACCTTATACTAACTATTTGTGAACGATGGGAAGGGACAGTGGAGATGGTATCACACATCTGAAACAAATACTCCTTGTCTTTTTTACACATGGGTTTTGTACACATAAACTCACTGGCTCAGTTGGTAGGATTCTGGGTTGAAGCTCCAGGTCAACATTTTAATCTTATCATCTTGGCTGACTCTTCAGTGCAATGTTGGGAGGAGTGCTGCATTGTCAAAGGTGCCTTTTGTGGGATGAGATGTTAAACAAGAGTTGCGTTCAGGTGAAGGAAGCTTCTCCCAGTACCCTGGCCAACTATCCAAAGATGGAATTGGTCATTCACTTCATGGCTGTTTGTGGGACATTGTGTGCGCAAATTTTGCTACAAGTACAGTCACACTTTACAACAAAATCCTGTGAAGTGTTTGAGACGTCTCAATGTGATAAGGGGCTATATCAATGCTTTGAAGTCCCAATTTCCCATTCACCACTATTAGCATAAACCGCAATTCTGATCTGCTCTACTCTTATTATTTTGTTATTATAATTATTAATTATTCGTTAAATTATTACTATACTTCAGTCAAAAAACTTCAAGCAGTGAGTGAAAATATCCTGCAGGTATTACATGCAGATTGAAGATGACAGTAAGGGGAAAAACTCCATTCAGCATACAAAAAGCACTTCAACGCATTGCAATCTCTTTCCTCTCCCACCCCCCCACACACAAACACACATAAAGGTACCCATAAATTGACATTTCCACTATCCCTGCATTTCTCAACATATAGCTTCCATCATAATGACTACACAGCTGAAATGTAAACCTAAACACAGATGCCAGAATACACTATCATGGTGGTTTCAAAAATGGTCAAGTTGTAAATGGTTGTCTTTTGTTAAAAACATATTATTTGGAATCCTGCTAATTGTGTTGCCAATAAATACTGATCTATAATGTGCTAAATATTAATAAATATATGTTTGAATATTTTTCATTTAAATATTGGAACAAACTAGAGTTAAATGGTAATGTTCATCTCTCTGTATCATTCATTTCTTTAGAAATCTAATTCCTTTCCCATTTGCTCACCTACATGTTATGAATAACAATGGTTCATCTAATGCAGCTGAATAGGACAATAACACAGCAGGTGTGCCTTATAATACACACTGTAAAGAATACATGAATATTCTGCAGATAAGTGCATCATAGCAACAACAACAATTTGCATTTTCATAGTGCCTTTCATGTAGTTAAACATCTCAAAGTACTTTTCACAAATGAAGTGGGAGTCTGAATAGAACAGGAGTTAATAATTATCAACCTTCATGATCCTTGCATTTGATAGCATCTTATCACATCATCTAAATGTCTCAAAGCACTCTACAGAATTTACTGGGTAGTGACTGTGAGTTTAACATGTCATCTGAAGGATTGGCATCTCCAAAAATGAGGACATCCCTAGCACTGCGCTAGACTGTAAATTGAAAGTCTGTATGTGTGTGTGGGGGGGGTGGTGAGGAGGTACAGTCAAAGAGTAATTTTTTTTAGAAGGGATTTGAAAGTAAGAAGGAGATATACAAGGTGGAGTTGCAGAAGACAGGTGGAAGGTTAGTTGGAGGAGGTGGGAACATAGGACAAACCAGAATAGCAGTTTGTACTAACAGTGATGCAGAGGAAATTGGGTCTTCAAAGTAACACTTGTAAGATTAGTCGTTTGGGTTTGTAGAATTGTGTTACTAGTTTAGTATAATGATAATAATAATAATAATAATAATTATCCTTGCATTTGATATAGCGCCTTACCCTTCCAAACACATGACCAACTAAACTCATTGTGTAGAGAAAACAAATCCTTTGAATTCCTGTGGACATCACAATTAATAAACAGAGACCAAAGCAACTTGTCATTTGGATATTCAACAGAGATAATTCTGTTGAATATCCAAATGGCCAGTTGCTTTGGTCTCTGGACGTCCCAAAGTGCTTCGAAGGATTTACTGTGAAGTGGAGTGACTGTAAGCGATTGCAGCAGCCAGTTTGCTCACAGCAATGTTCCATAGCCATGAAACTCATGCCCAATTTTATTTAGGGGATTGTTGGCCAGGAGACTGGAGAAACTCTTCAATTTTCAAGATTTTTAGTGTACATTTGAACAGGCATACGGGACCTCGGTTTAACATCTCATCTAAAGGACAGCACCTCGGATGATGCAACACATCAACACTGCATTGGAATGTCAGTTCAGACTAGTCAAAGTCCTGAGGTGGAGCTTGAACCCACTACCTTCAGACTTAATAATAATAATAATCCTTGCACTTGATATAGCGCTTTTCACGTCTTCTCAACGTCTCAAAGCGCTTCACAGAATATGCTGTAAAGTGAATTGACTGTATATTTGTGGGTGAAACGCGGCAGCCAATTGCGCACAGCAGTGTCCCACAAACAGTCGTGGATTGAAAATGACCAATTTATTAGTCTTTTATTTTGGAGGGATTATTATTAGGTGTGTGGAGAAAGGAAACTTGCCCAAGGTTTCCCCCTGCCTGGAATTGAACCCAGGTGTCTCGCTTGCAAGGCGAGTGCTCTAACCACTGAGCCAGGCTGACACATATTTCCTAGATAAATTTACCGACTGCCAGAAAAATTTAACCCATGTGTTCTCGGTGCCTCGTATCATATCTTGTTTGTCTGTAATCTTTTCAATCTTGGAGATGTACCATACTTATGGGGCTTAGTTCTTTCATTTTTCTAAAATAGTACTCTTTACATTTGGTACAGTGCCTAAAACATTTCAGATTAATTCACAAAGTTTCTGTGAAGTGTAGTGACTGTATTTGTAGGTGAACACAACAGCCAGTTTGCATACAACACTGTCCCACAATGGCCATGAAGTGAATGACCAATTTTATCTCTGAGCTTGTTCATCAGAACAACAGAAGAAGCTCCTTTCCCTTTTTGAATAAGAAAATGGAACCTTTGGGACATCCTTCCCACAGCAATGGAGTGTCAGCCTAGATCACAAACATGAGGGATTTACTGGAGGAATACTGCTCAATATGTGTTACCACCTTCAAGAGGAAAGAGAAAATTATGGAGAATTAAAGGAAAAATACATTCTAAAAGGTTAGCAACACCACCCCCCTCAATACACCCAATGAAATGTTGTAACATCAAATGTCTGACTGATCTATTTAACATTTAAGTGAACTTCTAACACATTTGCTTATCCCCTCTGCTTCTGCAGTGGGTTTAGGCTTTGTGTGGATACTGCACTGGTATTCTGCCCCATATCAAGTAGTACTCTCACAGAAATTCAAATCAGGCCTCAGTCGGTTCAAGATCGTCTGTTCACTGATCTGCAACAACTGGAGGTCATGTCACTCACTCTTGATTCCTGCTGTTGAAACTCATGTTTTGGGCTTTAGCTGAAAGTAAAACAGATGCAGTTGCATTTGATAAACAGCAGTAATGCAATCTAGAGGACAATGTGGAATTAATCAAAGCTTACAGCCCTGGCAATCCAGCCGTCCAGGCAAAGTCCCCCAAGGATTGACTGGTGCTGAGGAGTTTGACTTGAACGATTCAACCAGAGGGATCAAGATCGCGGAATTTCTTGCATGTGAGATTTATGATGATGAAGAATGAGAACAACTGCAGATCTATTTAAACTCATGTTTACTGTGTTTACTTTTTAAAGCGAGATGCATCAAAATAAACACAACTTTTCAAACCATGGTGAACGATGAACAAACCTGTCAAGTTTCAGTCATTGGGAGATGTATTCTGGCTTAACAATGCCATTTGTTGTGTTGTATGTTACTTGTAAATGTAAGCAGAGTTCCATCCAGTGTTTTAAATAGAACTGCAATCGCTCTCATTCTTTTGATCATAAATCTCAATTGCAGCGCTTCTTCAATGTCAACAGCCCTGAACAAGGGAGACTTGACTGGTCTGCCCAAATGTTAAAGGCTATTATCTCTGGTTGATCAACCCAGGAGCTGTTGTTTTTTGTTTGAGGGAAATTTTCAGATGGAAAGTCCGAGCTCTGAGTTTCTCTCCTCAAACTTGGGCGGTTTGTGACTATTAACTGTGAGATGCACTGAACTTTGCATGTTTTTCATTTGCATTCAAAGATAGACGTGCTCTTTGTTGGCATATTTTAAAATACACTGACTGTTCTGTGTGACTATATGCAACCCATGGTACTTTGTGGACTGAGTATAAAGCACAGATGGAAAATGACAACAAATCCGCATATCATTTCAGATTTATTCACTTGGTAAATGTGTATGTGGTGTTAAATTAGCAAATCTACTACTTTGCATTTGTAGTATTTTAGTTCAATATAATATCTCCACAGGTCAAAATTGCAGTATTCCTAAATACATTGTGTTGCTTAATTGTCAGATGGTGATAATGAAGGAACAGAAGGCATTTGGAATACCACCATTTTGTGCCCAATATTAAGGTTGTATGAAACTAATGTTTAGATTCTGGAGTCACCTCATTGAAAGTGCAAATCATTTATTTTTGTTCAGCCAAACATTGGACGCCCAACCAACTAGTGGGGATCCTAAAAAAAGGAGGTGAGCAACAGGGAGGGGAGCGGAGGAAAACGAGGACAAGGTTTAAATATTGTTTTTTTTAAATAAGTATGCACTGTGGAAAAAGTTGGTAGAATTCCCTGATTAGTAATTAAACTGGTAGCCAATGTATCCAGGATTGTGGAGGAAATATTGCTCAGAAGTGAAGAAATGGGGTCCTTGAGAGATCATATAGCAATCTGAGAATATTGAAAGGAATGAGGGTAGACGTCAGGAGAATTGTGACAGGAATATTGCCTGGATGATCGCTAATGTTTCCATCTTTAAAAAAAACGTTTGTAAGTTTATCTCAACTGTTGAAAAAGTACGAGTGTGCGTCCTGAATTCAGGAGGATGAAGCAAGAGTAAAAACAGTGTTAAATGAGGCTGAGCCTGAGGTTCTGCAAAAATAAGGCACTTTGCAATTTAAATAAAACCGTGTAGTTCATTAGTTTTAACAGAGCTGTGGAGAAGATAATAGCCTGTTACAAAACTTGCAGGGTTCTGATGACATTGAGTGAACAGTTCATATGGTGACCTGAAGCCTATGATACCTTGAATATGATTCCAAATTTTTTTTAATATAATCTGTAATTGTTTCAATGATTTTTGTTTCTCTTGAGTTTTCCCTTTGTTACTTGACTCCTCTGTCAATACAGGGCTTTGCAGTTTTGCACATCACAGGAAGAGATTTTCTTTAAAACAAGATTGTGATGGTAGATCGGAAAGAAAGTGGTCACATTCTCGTGTGACTGGAAGAAAACCAAAGTAGACTGTTACTGGGTTATAATGCTGCTGTGCATAATATTATACAGTGTTATTGAAAGATCAGTTGATGGACAATCCCAGATTTTCTTTGCTTTAAGACAAGGGAACAGTGGTAAACAATGGCTCTTCTGTGGCAGAGGCTGATACCAGAGAACTGCATTACAAATGAGAAGCTGGCAGGTAAATGTAGGTTTGGCTTAAACCCTGGGAAAATGTCAGTGGTGAATGCCTCTGCCTGGGTCTGTGGGGAAATCCAAGCTGAATCAGTGGTTTAGCAAAGCATTGTGCGTATTGTTTTGAAGACCTATAATATACAATAGCACTGCTAGTGAGGCCTGTTACTGCTGCTAATAGTGGAAGCTCATATTTACTGTACAAATCCACTTTATTATACTGAATGATTACAGAACATTCACAATATCATTTAGAGGGTATTTCAATAGTGAGACATTTGAACTTCGTGCTGCAGTAGNTTTTTTGCACATTAAATGAACATATGATAATTCCCACGGGACTGTTGCATAATGACTCTGATTGGATGTCTGTAACAGGTAGCCAGGTAACTGTCTTGGTGAAGGTCGAGCGATTTTTGTTCACTAGATAAGCTCACTGGGATGAAGAATCCTCAGTCTGTGGTGTGTGTGATGCAGCACCAGTGGTTGGATGAGTTTCTGTAGATTATTTCTCATTGGGTTTCAGTGATTAAACTGCATTTATTAATCCGTCGCTCTGGACATCTCGCACACTAGTGGCATGGAATGTCCTGGCTGTTGTCAGAAAGAACACTAAGGAACTAATACCGAGTGAAAATACAACATGACATTTAAAGTCTACATAAGAGTGACTTAAAATCTCAATTTCACCTCGCAGTTCAGGCACCTCCAGGCTTGCTCATTGGGAGGTTTGTCACGTGTTCTGAACCGTTCAATGGGATCAAACCCTATAAACACTCCAGCTCTCCATTGTTCATATGCTTAAATATCAGGGTCCGGAAATTTCTCAGTCTTTATACTTAAGGGCGTTGTCTTAAACCGCAGAAGCCCGGTTCAATTGAAGACAGCTTCCAAATTAACACTGAATTTAATAATTTTTCTCCAAAGCTGTAAATTGTAAATTTTAGGACAATGGTCTTAATTATAAAACTGTGAGCAATTTCAGGCTGCTGATGTTCAAAAGGTTATGTTGTGGCACAGCTATCATCCCACAGGAGAAAGTGCAACTGTCATCCAAACCCTTAGATCATGTTATGAGTCTCTCAACAATTCTGCTGCTGCTTTTGCTAATCTACACATATGGTCTTGTGGTGGTGTTTTCACTGTGCTGAATATGGTGCACTTCAGCCTGTTACTGCCCTGTGGCTGAGGAAAAAACGTGGTATTTATTCCATTCGATAGCAGTGTTCATAGGTCGGTGTTGACCAAAACAAATAGATGAGCTAGTTTTCTATAGAATTTCACAGTGCAGGAGGCCATTTGGCCCATCATGCCTACAGCATCTCTCTAATCTAGTAACCCATTGAGTCTCACTCCTCTTACCTTTCACCAAACCTTTTATAATATGTTTTCTATTCCCTATTCAAAGTTATTATGGACTCTGCTTCAACCACCCATTTTTAGAAGGGCATTTCATGTCGTTCTAAAGTTTGTGTGTAAAAAAAAGAATCTCCTAAACTCTTCCTTTTTTATATATAATGATCTGAAATGCATGCCCTCTAGTTACTGACTCATTGACCAATGGAAAATATGACAAATACAAGGGTGTTGGAAGGTTTTATTTCTAGGGCAGTGCCAGTGTTGACTGCCCACGGTTAGCATTAGAATTCTGTTTAAGTTAAAGCTATCTGACTTTAATAGATGTCCCAAAAGAGGATCTACCAAGGCATTTGAGGTCAGAAAATCTCAGATCATTTCAGTAAAGTTGCTTCCACAGATAGTGACTGACAATATATCAATGATTCTGACAGAAGCTTATAACAGGATAATATAATCTGTATATAAAGACCACCTTGACTGTCCTGAACGGGGTCATTCCAAAGCGTTTAATTTGCTTGCAGTCATATTAAAAGGGAACTGACTGTTGGTTAATATGACACATACGATAGCTGGCAGATTGTAGTTTAACCAAGATGTCCTTTGTCGTGTCATCTAAATGAGGAGATTACATTCCAGGCCTGCTGACATTCTCTCCTGCCTTATTTAGCATGGGGTCATCTTGACGAGTTTAGTAGGTATCACTTGGCTTAGTTGGTAACTCTTGTCGCTGAGTCAGAAGGTTGTGGGTTCAAACCCCATGTCCGGACTTTGAACTCACATAGTCTAGGCTGACACCAGTGAATTGCTGGGCATGTGTTGCATTTTTGGAGGTGCTAAATGAGCTGATGAGGTGATGTTAAACTGATGTCCCATCTGACTGTTCAGATGGACGATAAAGATCCCATGGCAGTATTTGAAAGAGAAGGGAGTTTTTTTCCAGTGTCCTGGCCAACAATTCCCCCAAATAAAATTGATTACTCACTTCTTGGCTATGTGTGGGTCAGTGTTATGCGCAAATTGGTTGCTGTATTCGTGTATAAAATAAACAGCGACTACACATTACATTATATCTTGTGAAGCCCTTTAAGATGACCTCCTGATGTGAAAGGTCTATATCAATTGCAAAAAAATTTATTATTATTGTTGTGGTGGTTAATTTGGAAGTCACTCCCTCCTGTCTTGTTTATTGGGGGAGTAAATTAATGATGTTTCATAATGTGTTTGATATGAGATTGAGTTGTTAAGCACTACTAATGTCATCCCTGTACGTACTAGACATTGTTATTCTGCCTTGACTGTACACGTCCTTTTTTTTGGTGCCTCTGATGGAAACCAGTGACAAAACTGTGCGTTCACAGTTGGAAACAGATGTTTTTTTTCTGTTGGTGTATTATCATTGTTAGTTTGCCTGATTTAAAAAAAACGCATTTCTCCTCTCCAGTAATATTGTTAAAAATAGGATGACAGATTCTGAGGTCATTATTTTTTCTTATCACAACGACTGTGTTGTAGTCTCTTACCAAACTCTGCTTTATATAGTGCACAACATAACGTGTCAATCTTTCTGTGATGTTACTTCAGGGACTTTTTTAAAAGAAAATCCCTTCCTGTTTCCTAAGGTAAACTGCAGCTGAGAACAGTGCAACAGGACTTTCACAGAGAGCTTTGTCACGTCATTCATGTAAGATCACAGAGAAGTCAAACAGGAAAATGTTACTGAATATAGTGTGTGAGGAACTGTGTGTGACTGGCAATGATTCTAAGGCAGTGGGGTTCAGGTGATGTCCTAAACTGCCTTAAGTCACTGTGTATAATGAATTTTATAAAACATATCTTTTATAATGTGAAGCGCTTTGAGGCGTCCTGATGTGAAATGCTCTATATCAAATGCAGTTATGATTATTAATTATTATGGTGATAAGAATAATTACACATCAACACATCAAGGACACGAATGCCACCCATTGAGACATTCTTATGGCGTACATGGGGTTTCTGCTAGAATATGTACTTCAAATCCAGAGGAACCTTTCCCAGGAACGAGACAACATTTATGTGGTTGTTTTCCAGGCGGGTCCATTTTCAACCCGATTTGATTTTGATGGCATGGAATGTCGTGGCAAACTCTGATCAGCATTTTGTCCAATTGTTGTCAGTACTGTGGAATTAATTCACAGTTGTTACACATTCACTGCAAGTTTACCAAATAAAAATCCATGGTCGATTCACTTAGGAAACAGGGTCAGCGTGTGTGAAACCAAAGGACAGCAAAAGAACACACTCTTTTCAGTGCTTGCTGCATGTGGACATAATCAACTGAAAACTGCTGTTAGGTGGGAAATTGGCGTGTTTCAGTGTGGACTGATTCTGTGCCACCATTAGGATTCTACATCCATATTCTTATTGGATGAAGCAAAGGAAAGCCACCCTTTTGTAAAGTAACAAAATGGGTTGTTTATCTGAACTTGCTGTGTTGGGGTTACAAGGACAATATCAAGGACTGTTTAGCCACAGACTGTTGAGCTTGGTAAGCCGGGCAACTTCTGTTGAATTGAAATAGTGAAGAACATGGTGATGCTCTTCTCTCATATAAATGACCTCAGTGTATTATGGAACAATGTTTTGGATCAAAGTAAGCTTTCACATGGAATTAGGCTCTGGAATGATAGCAAGCGTCTATCAGGCATTTACTAGCAGGCTGGTTGGGAAGCCTTCACTACCTACCTCACAAAATTAGTTTTAGAGAAAAAAAATTGCCCTCAATTTTTGGTGTTTCGAAAGATTAATAAAATGTTGAGAGATATGTAAATTATGTCTTGACTGAATCTTTCAACATTTTTAATTGTTGCTGCAACAAGTTTCCCAGAATTGATTCCACAATTGTCAATAGAATTGTAGAAATTGCAGCATTTAGTCCAGCGAGTCTGATGTTTGTTAAGCTTGTAAATACAGTATTGGATAGCTCTGTCACACTATTAGCATGTTGGATGACACAGTCAAGATACTTTTCCAGTTCAACCTTGGGTAGAGAGAAAATCAAAGAAAGAGCTGCGTTGTTGAGGTTCCACAATGAAACTAATGTCTTATGTGATACAATGGAAGAGCCTCTCTCCAGCTACAAGAATAAACCACAGAATTCAGTGTACCTTCATTTATGGTCAGATTATTAGTAATATATCACAGGTCAGAGATTAATCATCATTTTATTTAAAAAAAGAACTAGGCACTTTATGTTGATACTATGAAATCATTCTATTTTTCGCCAATTCCCTGGCCTCCTTAGGCTGTGCTCAGACTGAAAGGATGGCCGAATAGGCTGTTCCTAGGTTTCCATTGATCCCATGATGACCTGGCCAGTACAAAGTGTCCCTATTTTTCCTCTACAAGTGGGCAATGTTGGTCTTGTTCAGAGCCTCTCTGGAGTGTCATGGTTCAGACCAGAAACTCACTGGTGATTGAGCTTGTATCCCATCAAGGTGACTGTGTTGCATTTGGGGAAAATATGTTTAATCTAAACTATCCCACCCACCCTCTAGAATATCAAGAGGCAACATTTACAACCGGTCCACTGTGCTTCAGCCCAGGGATTGGTGCGCTTCTCGTTCCGCTCACCCCAGGAACTCAATATGGACCTGTCAAATACTGCATTTGCTTTATCTGGAATTTTTTTGGCCTGGAAACCAGACACAATGACCACAATGGTTTCTTATAGACAAAAGGAAGAATATCTCCTCTTGGGGAAATAAATTCTGAACAATTCTTTTTCCCAGGATTTGAGTTGGGAGTTCATTCAACTAAACCTACTTATCTCCCTCTGCCTCAGATAATTGTCCATCTGAGATCACTTTCCAGGGTGACCTAGTCTGTAGTTTTCAGTGCAGTTCTTTCATGGAATAGGTTGACATCGAACTCCCCTTCATTCTCAAAAGACCAGTTTATCTAAGTTGACATGCTAAAATGTTTTGACCTGGCATCAGTTGAAATTGTAAGTAGGATTTTAGAAACCTATGATTTCGCTGTTGCTGATGTTCAAATTTGTTTCCTATTATGGGGTGGAAGTTCTAAATGATTTCAGAAGATCACATTCTTGTTTCTTTTTGATTCGTTCTTCCATCATTCCAAACTACATCTTAGTTTATATATTGTGTGTGCAAGAAGTGAAAATAATAAGGCACTTGGCATCACATTCTCAGACATTTATTACAAATATTTGCCAGCACAGATTTTTATTGAGATGGTTGGTCAAGGAGTGTGAAGGAACATTATATTAAGAACATGTTTTAATAATATCAATAAGAAATAGTTTACCAGAGCTGAATCCTGGTTTATATTCTGTCCTCATCGAAATTCACTCCAAAAAATTCAATGTAATTGACTGTTTGTCTCATTGTTGTTTGTAGAACATTGCTGGTGCAAATTAGCTGCTGTGTTAGTTTACACAACAACATTCACTTCATTCTACTTAATCTCAGTCTGTAAAGCGCTTTCAGATGTTTCTTTTACGTGAAAGGGGGTTGTATAAATGTAACTTGTTGTTGACTAATGCCAGCTCCACATACTGTTTGGTGATCCAACAAAGGGCAGAGTATTACTGAGTGGTACGAGGCTGGTGTGCTGACTTGATGATCTAAAAAGAATGATGGTTGAAGTGTTCTCTTATACTCGGCTTCAGAATGCCAGCCTCGTTTTCTCTTTTCTGAAAAGCCTGGGCTTGTACTGAAGACCCCATCTGAGTGGAATAAGGTTAGTTCTGACTGATAAAAGATTCACTGAGATGCACTGAGTGTAACATTCAGCCCGATTTGGTCAGCATCCCAGTCTCCGAAGGGAACAGAGGCTTCATTGATATTTGTCTTTGGTGGCTGTGTGTAGTAGTTAGGATTCTGATGCTGGTTCCCATTGACTGTTTTGTTTAAATTGGCATGAAGGAAATTGAAAGTATTTTGTTTAGATAAAAGTATGTGTTTGCAGGACGAAGCCCCACACATAACTAACGGATTGGGCAATCTTCAGAGGGTGGGAGGTCAGCACCATAGTATGCCTGCACTCTGTATGTTAAAGTCCCCAGAAACGATGATGTACAATTATGCTTATTTTACGAGTGTCTTGTATTTAATTAAAACATAGATTACTGTGGTCTTTGTGCTTCAAATTCTAAACTCGAAACGCTCAGTCCCACAGTGAAAAGAAGTTGTGGGACTAGTTAGAATCCCACCATCGCACTCTTTCCTTTTTTTTCAACCCCACGCACCCAACGACCCATTGTGTGAGTAGGAGGTAAAAACTGACTTGAAAGAATAACTTCTAGATCTATTCATGTCATCACAGTGGAGGTCAGTTTCAATAAGACACGCTTTGGGTATTCAATGTTGCTGACATCTACCCTTTGCTCCCAAGCTCCAACGCCATGATTGTCAGGAACCTAGAGGTAAAGAGCAGAGGTCAACAGCTTGCATATCAAACTACACTTTCCTGAAATTAACACGTGGTTCTAACCATGCAAATCTCCTCCCAACAAATGGTGCAGGGAAAAGTGGTTTTCATACATCCTTTATTCACAATTAAAATTTAGTCAGAAATGAATGGATTGAGGGATAACAGCTGGTTTAACAGTTTGCGTTTTGGATAATTTAAAGGAGATGCAAAGACTGACTTGAAAGTAAAACTTCTAAATCTTTTCATGTCATCGAAGCGTTTTGCACTTCCAACTATAATTTTTTTTAAATCATCGAGTCAGCACACCAGCCTTGTGAAAGAGATTGTATTCTAGTTGATGCAATGAGAAGTTATCTAATAATAATAATAATTCTTGCATTTGAAATAGTTCCTTATCACGTCATTAAGATAATATAATAATAATAATCCTTGCATTTGATATAGCGCTTTTCATGTCGGGAGGACGTCCCAAAGCGCTTCACAGAACACACTGTAAAGTGAATTGACTGTATATTTGTGGGCGAACGCGGCAGCCAATTGTGGACAGCAATGTCCCACAAACAGTCGTAGATTAAAAATGACCAATTTATTATTGTTTTTGGTTTTGGAGGGATTATTATTAGGCGTGTGGAGTAAGGAAACTTGCCCAAGGTTTCACCCTTCCTGGAATTGAACTCAGGTCTCTTGCTTGCAAAGCGAGTGCTCTAACCACTGAGCTACAGGACTCCTGTGCTGCACCTATGGTTTACAAGACGTATGTAGTTGAACCTTCCTTCCCGAATTGGAGTCCTGTAGCTAAGTGGTTAGAGCACTCATTTTGTAAGCGAGAGACTTGGGTTCGATTCCTAGCAAGCAGGGTGAAACCTTGAGTAAGTTTCCTTACTCCACACACCTGATAATAATCCCTCAAAAAAAACAATAGTAAATTGGTCACTTCAATCCACAACTGTTTGTGGGACACTGCTATATGCAATTGGCTGCCGCGTTTCGCCCACAAAATATGCAGTCAATTCACTTTACAGTCTATTCTGTGAAGCGCTTTGAGATGTCTAGAAGATGTGAAAAGCAGTATATCAAATAAAAGGATTATTATTATTATTAATCGATTAATTGTCTGAAACTTTGGGGGTGAGATTTGCTATATCATGATGTTCTGAATAACACATCACTGAAAATAGTGACCTGATTATAATTAACACATCATCTAGTCCCCTGGTATGTTTCGAGACAGACGGCCCCACCCCTACCTCCACACCCTCTCAATGGTCAAGTCTCACAAACTGATCAAACACTGGACGTACAACTCTTCTGTTACAATATTGGTGAGAAGGATACTACCTTACTAAACAAAGGAAATTGGAGTGAAGCCTGTATGCATCCCAGTAACCAGCAATCTAATGTAGCAATCCACAAGTCTGAAGTGAGGGCTGGCCTGTAGGTGGGATCATTCAGAGGGTGTTGGAGAAATCTGTCCTCCACACATTTGTCCACATCCTTGTGAAAGAATGCATAGGGAAGACTGTTCCGAAAAAAGCCTATTCTGCCCATCAATCTCCTGTCCACAGGCTGTGTACAATCCACTTCTGCTTGACTTCTCCCCACCCAATAAGTCCCCTGGGAAGAATTTGTGCACAAATGTTTCCTGATTCCCACCAAATTGAATCAAGTGAAATTTCTTATCTGTCCTACATTCTTGAGAGGTTGCCTTCCTTAGCAAAATATTTTCTTAGTTCCAAAAGCTTAGGAATGATCAAGAGTCCAGTCCAGGCAATATCACATATCTGGTCCTTACCCTTGAGGGTACCTGCCCCTTGGATTTTATTGTAGTCACAAATACAATGCTTGTAACTGGTTGTGGTTCACACAGCATTCCCGAATATTGTATCTACTTAGTAACTAGATGTACCTGATGCCGACCCATGGGAACTCCGCGCCAACACAATAGGATGGGATCACGTGCATGGGATCTTTAACTTCCTGAACAGGAGGAAGGGTCCTTGGTTTAATGCTTTTTGAAGAATGGCACCTCTGACAATGCAGTGCTCCACCAACACAGATTAGCCGTCAAATCGAGGTCTCGTCTGCCTGCTCAGGTGGACATTAAAGATCCCATGGTACTATTCAAAAAGAATCGAGTTTCTCCCAGTGCCCTGGCCAACACTGCCCTGAATAAAATTTGCCATTCACTTCATGGCTCTGTGCGATATTGGTGTGCGCAAATTCGTGTTTGACTACATACTACACAATCACTTAACTGGACAGTATATCCTGTGAATCGCTTTGAGACTTCCTCCTGATGTGCAAGTTACAATATCAAATGGAAGCATTATATTATCTTTCTATCGTTATGTGGCACATTGGTATCGCAGTAGCACCCCCTCCCCGAGCTTGGCTTGTCATTCTGCACATCTTTACATTTTGTTTATGAAAAGGAGCAATTATTTTTTGAGAGGAATATTCACATACAGAAGCAGTGACAAAATAAAGATCTATTTGATTTATTTTGCTGAATAAATAAGACTTCTCTTCTTTGTTCACAAACCATGGACATACATTTTTATTTGTAAAAGGCCATCCATCAGAGAATTAAGTAATGAACAAGCGATATTTTTCTCCATACTGTTTTGACTTCAGGCATCCTTGGACACATCTCCTCCACAATTGTCACATTGTAACATTCATCACAAAGAGGCAGGTTTCCAACAAAGAAGCACTTTGTGACGTCCCCTTGATGTGAAATGCACAGACTTCAATTCTGGTACTTTTGCATGAGCCTGTTTTTTAATTGGACGGTTGAGGGAATGAATCTCTGTCAGACTTATGCTGCAGTAAACGCTTCTTGCTGATATGTGCTTTGGAATGGACTATATAAGGAAGTTTAGATTTTGAGCGTTGACAGTTTCAGTATGAACATGCACCTGTTTGCCCTTGTAATCAGGGACATAGCCATTTTGATGTGCTCAGCAGGGTGACCAATGTGCATTCTTAAGAATATCAATACCAGAGTTTCACATATCCATGTGACCTTTGTATGGCAATTTCCCTTTGTCTGCAGTGCACTCTCTCTCCCCGGCGGGACGCACCCTGTTTAACCCAATCCTAGAAAGTACGAGATGCAGGTACCAGGAACTCCTGGCAAGTTGCTTGTTCAGCAGCACATATTAGCATAAAATGTCTGAAAACATTGCTACCATCTTCCTGTCCACAGATAGGATACCCATCCTACTAGTTGAATGATGGTTCCACAAGTTGGAGGTGCAGAGTTTGAGCAACAGCTGCTTACCTCTCTGCAAACCACTCAAGGGGATTCTGCAAGTATGAACTATAGAAATTTACGACACAGAAGAAGGTCCAACGTGTCTGTGCTGACTCCCTCAAGCAATCCTTCCAGTAACATTTACCTACACTTTCCCCTACCCCTGCAGCTGACTCTTTTTAATGTATTTGTCTAGTTCCCTCTTGAAGGTTAATATATCTTCTGCCTCAACCATCGCTCCTGGCTGGGTATTCCATATCCTAACTACTCTGTGTGAAAAACATTCTCCTAACTTCCGAATTTGCTTGTTTACCAACTATTTTAAATTGATGCCCCCTTGATCCTGACTCCGACCAGTGGAAATAATGAATGTGGGTTCACTACCTGGACTTCAGGTAATGCCCTCCAGCAGCTATCATCCCAATCCTCGTAGTTTTGTCCTCAGCTATTCAACATACATCTGCCTTCAGCGTGGTGGCTGGAGCTCTACAGGCCAGCATATAATGTGCTAGCCACCTTTTTAGATTTTTACACAATTCCTTCTGTGTCGGGAGGACCCCTTAAAACTTATTGCATAGCTGACTGGTATCCTGAACTGAAGAGAAGAGGAAGATGATCTGTCGATGGGTTTTAAGGCGAGGGAGGAAGCAAAGTGGAAGAACTCTGGGATGAAGTTTGTACTCTTGTCGCTTAACAAGGGTACAACTTTGCCATCGTTAAGCACTCTGAGACGCCGCCCTACGTGGAGGGCGCTATGTAAATGCAAGTTGTTGTTGTTGAACTCCTGTTCTTGACTGTACTGCTGTAGGATGTTTCTGAATGGATGCTGGAAATGCTGGAATCTTTTGTTATTGCCAGACTTGGCAACCAGATAGCAAACACATCTGTATGTTTTAGGTCACCATGAAATAAAATAGAGGTGCTTACCTCTCTATATCATGTCCCCACAATCTCATTCTTCGGGCCTCACTCTCCAGCCTTCTCCAACCTCAGCTTTCTACTTATTTAACTGTATTCTTGACTGCTTGTCAGTAATGCCTTAATTGACAGGGCAGATTAGCAAAGGGATTATTTATCAACTGTCAAAAAATACAATTATGCAACAGGGAATCAAAAATCTTCCTCTTCAGTTAACATTTAATTTCCGTCCTTCAAATGAGATATTAAACTGAGATCCCATCTTCCTGTTCAACATCGCATGGCTCTGTTCGAAAAATAAGAAGGGAGTTTCTCCTGGTATATGAATCATATAAATTTATGGCACATTTATGGCTAACAATCCTCCAACCAAAATTGGTTATTTGTCTCATGACTGTTTGTGAGTCATTGCTGTGTTCAAATTGGTTGTTGGTTTTGCCTATAAAATATAGTCACTACACTTTACAGTAAATCCTGTGAAGCACCTTGTGACGTCTCCTTAATGTGAAATGCTCTGTATCAAATGCAAGGATTATTTTAGAGCATTGATACTGATGTTAAAACTGAATAATAATAATCCTTGCATTTGATATAGCACCTTATCATGTCATTGAGATGTCTCAAACACTTCACAGAATAAACTGTAAAGTGAATTGACTGTATATTTTGTGGGCGAAACCCGGCAGACAATTGCACACAGCAGTGTCCCACAAACAGTCGTGGATTGAGTGACCAAATTATTTTATTTATTTATTTTGAAGGGGTTATTACCTCTGGAAAGTGATCTGCCAACGGCTAACAACTGGGTTCCTACTTACTGCTGGGTAAACAGAGGAGTGTGGAGCAAGGAAACTTGCCTGAGGGTTCGCCCTGCCTGGAAATTGAACCCAGGTCCTTTCGCTTGCAAGGCGAGTGCTCTAACCAACTTCAGGATAGGAGACCTGGATGGATCCTGAAAAATTTCAGCAACATTGAAAACAAGTGGACTGGAAGTGTGGAGTGTAGCATTTTGTTTTTAGAGAGAGATCTTTATCCTACATATCTACATATATCTCTCAAAACCAAATTCTGTGAAGTGGACCAGAAATACTATCTGTTGAGAGTGATATATTTGTTTCATTCTGCTGCACTTCTGTGAAAGAAACCTATACTCCAGATGTGAAATGAGAAACAAATATCCATCTGTGGAGAGGTCACCAACCCAGCTGTAATAGCAATGTTCACTATACACATCAGAGTGAGAATTGACAGTGTGGTAATCCAATAGAACTTTATTTTACACAAATTTGTACTGTACTTGATGATCTGACCACACATCTAGTTGAACATAGTGCTGCCGATAATCATTTCTAAACACCACTTAAATCATTGAATTTAATAGTTGATCTTCTTAAATAGTTGAATTTTCCAACAATTTCTGTTATGAAGAGATGGAGGTTTGTAGTAATGGCAATCATTGAGAAACGCACTGGTTGTGAACTAACATTCATGATGTTTATTCTTTGAGAATGGTAGACTTGTTTGCAGTATATCTGAGCTCTCGAATTAACAAAAATACGAGCGAGGAGCTCAGCATCTCCGAGTCGTGGAATCCTGTTTATCTCTTGAAATGATAATTGTGAGATTGATTTTTCAATTTTCACCCATCACTAGTTATATGGCATGATTTATGTATAATTAATATCATCTGAATTACATTTGCTGAGTGTTCTGTACACAAATACAATGGGTACCATAAATCTGAAAGAAAAACTCTGCAAACCCCAGAAAGAGAATTGTGTACTTTCTTATTTGACTCAAATAAGCAACATCTCCCATTAATCACATGCAAATATTAATGGTGCTTTAGCAAATAAACCAAGTCAAGCATCATTTTCTGTAGTGAAACTGTACGTACAGGTTTAACTGCTTTGCAATCTCAAAATAGCTGTTAATAAATATGATTAAATATCTCAACACATTTTATTTTAACTGTGTCTAATTCAAAAGGGCGTTTATGCAAATTCAATTTATGAACATTCCTTTAAATCCACATCTGCCTACTCTTAGTCAGTGACTTTCGTTCCACCTACGCAGCTTGTTCTGACCTAGTTTTCAATGAAGTGATGGGTCGTACAGTTTCCAACCAGTCAACAATGATAGTCTATGTCTGGTGGTGACACTACCAGGCAATCTGATTTACTGTCAAAGCTCTTCTCATGGATATTTGCTTCATAATCTGTAATAATCTTTACAATCTGTAAAAATGTTATAAAATTAAGAATGATAAAAGGCCATTCAGGCCATCAAGCTTCATCTTTAACCCATTCAAAACCTTATCATGGACTTTATCCTATCTGTGTCTTAGAAGAACGACTGCTTGAATGTGAAAGTTAATCAAGAAAAATCTCCCTAATCTTTCATCCTCCACATCACACCTGGCTTCCTTCCTTCAGTTCACAAGGTCATGTGGGAAGTGCTGACAAAGGAGGCTCTTCAGCCTATTTAATCTCCTCTTTCAAGAATACCAAACCTAACATCTTCCCATCACAGCATTCATTAGTTTGTTATATGTTGAATGTGGCGAGATCCAATTCAACAAATACTCACTGGGTCGTTTTCAACTTTTCCTAGGCAAATCCTATCCAATCCATGAATTACATGTATTTAGTTGTACTTTTTATATGCTGTACCTTGTATTCATCTATATTAATCCATTTAAGCTCTTTGTAACATCTTGGCTGTTTCATCCGATTCTGCAGACACCCCAAATTTGGTTTCAAATTTAAGTACCTTGCTTTGAGTCTCCGAATTTAAGTTATTTATGTGTACTAGGAGCATGAGAGGCTTTGAAATCTATTATATTTTTAAACCTTTGAAGATCTTCCCTTTAAACCAATATGTGGCATGAGTATTAAAGACTCTTGGGGGGTAGATCTGTTATTGGATTGAGGAGATTAAATTTACAGTGACATTGGTTCTCTGAACTGGTTTATACCGCACAGTCCTCTGCACATGTAATATGTGATTTGCATCGATGTGATAGGACACTGACTTTGACAGATCAAGTTATTTGCAGCATTCTGCGATGGCATGTGTCACTGCTGCCGGTCAGCTCAGGTCTCGCGGCTGCTGTATGCAAACTACTTCAGCTTGAACAATGCCTTATAACATGCTGCTCTATTTAGAAAAGTATAATGTGGCTGCTCTAGATAGAGTAATATAATGTGGTTGCTCTAGTTAGAGTAATATAACATGGCTAATCCAGTTAGAGTGATATAACATGGCTGCCCTACTTGGAGTGATATAATGTGCTGCTCTCGTTAGAATAATATAATGTGGCTGCCCTAGTTAGAGTAATAGAACATGTTGCCCTAGTTAATTGCACTTTCAAAGGAGCACTGGCACTGGAACCAATTGTCTTGTCAAATTTAAATTGATGTTACAATTCTTAAGGCTAACAATTTCAGGAATAAAATATATATACTGTATTTTACATAGGGTCAAAAAGTAAATGTGCAATGTGTTTGCATACCGTTTCTGATATAGAAGACCACTCCTGGTCATTCTCTTCCAACCCACTGGTCAGCATTGCTTTGAACTCAATAATAAGTCAATAATAATAATAATTCTTACATTTGATATAGCACATTTTACATCAGGAAAATGTCTAAAAGTGCTTCAACAACAGCAACAGGTAGCGTCTCAGAGCCCTTAACAGAGGCAGAGCCTGACTCTGAGTGGGGTGGGAGGGGGGCGGGGAGGTGCCCTTAAGCACGGTCAAAATGGAAGGTTTCTAGGCGAGACTTGAAGAAGGAGAGAGAGGTGGCAAGGCAGAGGAGGGATTGAGAAGGAGCATTCCAGAGATAAACACTCACAGGATTTAATGTAAAGTGAAGTGACTGTGCATTTCGTAAGTAAACACCACGGACAATTTGAGCACCGCAATGCCCCACAAACAACCATGAAGGGATTAATCAATTTTATCTGGGGAAATTGTTGGCCAGGACACTGAAAGAAACTGGGGATATTTAATAACCTGAACAGGCAGATGGGACCTTGGTTTAACATCTCAACTGAAATTCGGCATTTCCAACAATACAATGCTTTGGGGTGTCTGTCAGCCTAGATTATGTGAGTAAAAATTCATGATGCCAGGCTTGAACACATAACCATCTGCCATGGAGACTAAAGTGCTACTAGCTGAGTCAGGCTGTCAGTTCAGTCAGGATGGCTATTCGGGTGTTCTGGTTAAATGCTACCAATAAGTAAACTGTTGCTGTGCCTGTTTCTCCCCTGACGGGTATTTTAAACTCCATAATCTCCGATACAGTGTGGCTGCTGATTAACGCATGTTCTTTATGGCCTCCTCAATTTCAACTGCTTGAGCACCAATTCATAACACTTTTCTCACTGTAACACACTTGACTAATACCTGAGTTTGTAATTCTGCTCAGCTTAGCAAATCATGCAATCAACTTTTTTAATAACATTTAAAAATCAGTCCCTCTAAAGCTTTTGAGCCATTTCATGAACCTTGTTGGAATACAACCCAGTTTGATTTGCTTACTCTGTACCAGTCTCCTTGCTCCTGAAACCAACTCCTCTGAATAATTTCAGCAGCAGGGCCATTTTCCTCCTATCCAACTGGTCAGCATGGCTTTGAATGACAAATTTGCAACAGTTCACCCCAAAACGTGAGGTATAATGCAGTACAGACTTTTTCACTGTGTGATGGGAGGACAGTAGGGCAGTTGATCTGAAAGCTGAAGTCGGAATGGAATAAAGAGCATTCTTCATTCCAATCTATCTTGTGATCGTGTCCTGATCTTGTGTTTCCCACTCTGATGTCTGTCAAACAAAGTGAGGACTTCCTCCCCCACCAACACCTCCCCGCCACCCACCCATCACATCACTCTAAAATGCTTCCAGCTTATGAGGCAATGTGCCTCAGCAGTGTGAATGGGGAAGGCTATTTGTGGAGCAAAGGATAATATTTATGATGGGGGCAGGGAGACAGTATGTGTGCCATTTTATAAAAGTTTCAAAAAGGAAAATTTTAGTTGAAAAATATCCTGTACTTCATTGAACTGGTTTGAGCCTTGCTACAAGCCTACATTTGGACAGTGTTTGTAAATGTCTGCCGTAGCAGTTTCATACTGAAGCTGTTCCAGTGTGCTGGGGATATTGAATAGATTGCACTGTATCTCGGAGCAGACACTCACAAAGGGCAGCATGGCATTTAATACAAACGTTTCTGGGATTCCTGAGATTCCAGTGCAGAATTGTCCCATTGTTGCTATGCAAAGCTCCAGGAAGGATGACTGAATCCGTAGGGAATTCCTGTGTCAGTGGATAAACTGTTGTCTCTAACCCCACTTCATGTTTGTACATGAGCTTTGCTCTTCTGGAATCCTGTTAGTATGTTGTTGCCCTGTGTGCTGTAGTCTTCGGTTGGAGTGAATGGCATCTCAGATACTCCAGCCTGCAGCACATGACCTCTCTTGTGATGTCTGTGACCTTGAGCAAAGTCCAGGAATGATTCAGTGCTACAGGAAAATACTGCGACAGATTGGATGATGGACGAGATGTGACAGAGCTCGTGGGAAACAATAATAATAATAATTCTTGCATTTGATATAGTACCTTATAACGTCATTGAGATGTCTCAAAGCACTTCACAGAATATATTGTAAAGTGGAGTGACTGTGTATTTTGTGGGCGAAACGTGACTTGCGCATAGCAGTGTCCCACAAACACTTGTGGATGGGCCACCAAATATTTTTTCAAGGCTTGGGGACCTCAGAGTTTGCGTTGGGGTAACTGCTGGAGTCTAACCAGCTAAAACCGCGTAGCTTGCCATTGATAGCACTATCTAGCAAGCTTTCCTGCTGCTTGTCCAGTTACGAGCCCCCCTACCTGAAATCATAAAAAAGGCAGGAAAGAAGGTAACTATTCAGCCTTTCAAGCCTAAACTGGTGCTAGCTTATCAACTGGAGCTTTCTATTCTATTCCCAATTCTCTGCTGTATCCCTCACCCTTATATATTTCTTTCCAAAAGTTTATTCAGTTACATTTTAAATGTTGTTATTAGTCAGTTTCAACAGTACTTGCGCCAACGCATTGCTTATTTCTATAACCCAGTGTGAAAAAGTGCAAGCAATTTGTCTGATCAGCAACATTGCCAAGAATGGATTGACTTTGCATCTGTCTCTGCTGGAGTATTTAATATTCATCTCCTAAATAAAATGTACAGTAACATGAAAATGGGGAGAGCTCCTGATAAAATCAGCAGACAATAGCCACTAATTATAGACAGGCCCAAAAATAATAATAATAATAATAATCCTTGCATTTGATCTAGCACTTTTCACGTCGGGAGGACGTCCCAAAGCGCTTCACAGAACACACTGTAAAGTGAATTGACTGTATATTTGTGGGCGAACGCGGCAGCCAATTGCACACAGCAGTGTCCCACAAACAGTCATGGATTGAAAATGAACAATTATTGTTTTGTTTGTTGGAGGGATTATTATGAGGCTCTGTGTGGAGTAAGGAAACTTGCCCAAGGTTTCGCCCTCTGCCTGGAATTGAACTCAGGTCTCTCACTTGCAAAGCAAGTGCTCTAACCACTGAGCTACAGGACTCCACAAAAGACAATGTGCACAGTTGCTCAGACTGCAGATCTACTTTAGAGCTGTGCAGTACAGGAAGGTGTGTACACCTGGGTTCTGGTGTTAACATGACAGCCACTATGTTTAAAAAAAAGCTGACTTCCATTCTGTCAGGTCGCCACACCCTTCCTGCGCAATGCGTAGAAAGTATGTGAAGTCATTTCCTGCACTCTTCCTTTGTGAAGGAAGTGATGACATAGGTGGTTCATGTACACATCATTCATGCTCAGGAAGTGACTTCAGCAGTGACCTGACTTTTATTGGACTTCATTGTCAACTGACCTTTGTTATTGCTACAAAGGATATTGTCCTGTATATACAAAGATATACACAATATGTTTACACCCACATAAGTAATTGAATGCAAAGGAAAATGGGAACAGGCTGCAGGGCAAAAGTGAAAAGCAGAAACTCCACATTGACAGTATTTTGTGGTGAAGCCAAAGAGACAAGATATTAAGTTCAAATCCAGTGAAACAATCCACTCCCAAATAACACCCTTGCAAAATGCAACTGAGTCTATAAAGCACCTTCTAATGAACTTTTGTTCCAAAGCAATGGGAAATTGAATGGGTGGGTAGATGGTTCTGCTCTTGCCTGAAATTATTGGTAAAGTTGTCATTTTAACCATTGACGAGGAGCATGGGATGCAAAAGCATTGTGATAATTCTTCAGTGTTCTCTCTTTATTACTCTAAAACATCTTGTTGATAAAATGCATTTTATGATTTAATAGCATGGTGGCACAAGTAAACAGTAATAATAATCCTTAATCCTTGCATTTGATATAGTGTCTTATCATGTCATTGAGACGTCTCAAAGCATTTCACAGAATATACTGTAAAGTTAATTAATTTATATTTTATGGATGAAATGCAGCAGCCAATTGCACACAAACAGTCATGGATTGAGTGACCAAATTATCATTTTTTTAAGGCATTATTATCCCTGGAAAAGCCATCCGTCAATCGACTAACAACTGGGTTCCAACTAGATAAACAGAGGCAGGTGGAGTAAGGAAACTTGCCTAGGGTTTTCCCCTGCCCGGGAACCAAACACAGGTCCTCTCGCTTGCGAAGCGAGTGCTATAACCACTAAGCTACAGGACTCCATAGCCTAGGGCTGCAACTTAACAAATGGAAGGAGAGAGCTTCAGTATATTTGTATCTGTCAAGAGAATCTTGATTGAAATCTTCCCTCAAATTTCACTTCACTGTCAAACATGCTACTTAATATTCTTTATCACTTGTGTGCCAGACCACCACTTGCATTGTACACAAACAATCTTATAAATTGGTTTCTGGGCTAAACAGATACCTGAGGCATCCTTTTCAATTTCCTACCATGAACACCGATGGCACAATTACAATTATAACCTTTCAAATAGCATATTATCCAATAATGGCATCTGTCTGCACCTGGTTTTACATTGGGGTGAGGGGTGGAATGAAGGGAACTGAAATTAATTCTAATGTATTCAAATCATGCAACAATTTCACTTATAAACTGACAACTTTAACAAATGATTGGCTTTTTGCCTGAAAACAAAAATGTCCTTAAAAATGACTTCACTGCTCAATTAAACCTGACTTGTGGAAAACGAATGGCATTCACTCCTATTTATGGAATTGTTTTCTGAAAAAGCAAGATGCATAGAGATCCTTTTAGGGCTATATTTCAGATTTTGTAAGTTTGGTGGTGCTGAGTTAGGGTTTGGCTGTGATCAATAAGCACCTTATCACATTGAAATGTCTCAAAGCGCTTCAAAGGAGGTTTGAGCTTTGTCAATTATACAATACAATAAAAAAAACATTTGTATAGCGCCTTTCAATTTTAGGCAAATGTTGCAGCAATTTTTGTCCAACAAACACCCATGTGGCAAATGATCAATTTAGCTGGAAGATTGTTAGAAGACATTCACTTCTCTTTTTGAATCGTATCATGGGTTCTTCAAAGTCTATTTGAAAAGGACAAACTGGCCTGTCTTAGAAATGGCCTATATGATTAGTGTCCTGTAATATAATCAGCCTGAGGTTAACTGGACAGTAGCACAAATGGCGTGTAATGTTCTTACCTTGTAGCTGGATAGAAGTATACATTAATTGCACTGTTATTGGTATGCATATTAACAACCCTATTGCAGTATTCAGCTTGTTCAAAACCAAAGTTCTTGCAACAGTGACGTTTTAACCTTCTGACAATAACAAACAGCTGGTGGTGATGGCACAGTGTTAGTAGGATATCAGCCAGGAAAATGTGACCCGAATTAACCTGTTAACAGACTCCCAGGAGTGTGATTACATTAATACAAAGAACATGTGTGCATAAAACACAGGAAACATCCGCACATTTAGAGTATGATTTTTATTTGAAAGTTCGTTTCCCTTTTTGAGCCCCATGAAAGATTCATTTTTTTATCATTCCTGTTTCCGGTGATTAAATGTGGTGGTATCCTAAAGAGCCAGCCAAACACCCTGGAACTGTATCAAAAAAGATACAATGTATTGCTGTGCAGTGTCCTTGCTGAAAACTTAAGTTATGTCACGCAACATTTGGATTAGAAAGTATTGCGACGCTGCAAATACAACAACTTGCACTTATATAGTGCCATCCATGCAGGGTAGCGTCTCAGAGCGCTTAACAGTGACTCTGAGCCAGGGGGAGGTGGCTGTAGCACAGTCGAACAGAAAAGTCTTCAGGCAGGACTTGAAAACTTTCTCTTCAACCGTGCCTTCACCTCCCCTCTCGAATCTCTACCCCCTCCTCGCTCCCTCCCTTCCCTCCCCTCACCTGACCATTTCCCCCTGCTCGGGTCCCGATCCAACTGTCCAGCGCCTTGGGACGTCCTCCCGACGTGAAAGGCGCTCTATAAATGCAATCTTGTTGTTGTTGTTGAAAGAGGGAAGAGAGAGGGCAAGGTGGAGGGATTGAGGGAGAGTGTTTCAGAGTTTTGAGGCATAGTGGCTGAAAGCGCGACCTCCCATGGTAGGGCGGAGGGTGCGAGGGACGAGCATGAGGCTGGTGTCAGTCGAGCAGAGGAGCCGGGTGGTGGATTGGGGAGTGAGGAGGTCGGAGCGATAGGGAGGTGCCAGGGAGTGAAGGGATTTGAACACGAGAGTGAGGATAAATAACAATAATTATTATGATCCTTGCATCTAATATAGCAAGTGAGAGACCCGAGTTCAATTCCAGGCAGGGCGAAACCTTGGGCAAGTTTCCTTACTCCACACAGAGCCTAATAATAATCCCTCCAAAACCAAAAACAATAATAAATTGGTCATTTTCAATCTACGACTGTTTGTGGGACATTGCTGTGCGCAATTGGCTGCTGCGTTCGCCCACAAATATACAGTCAATTCACTTTACAATGTGTTCTGTGAAGCGCTTTGGGATGTCCTCCTGACATGAAAAGCGCTATATCAAATGCAAGGATTATTATTATTATTATCACGTCATTGAGAAGTTGCAAAGCTCTTCACAGAATATATTGTAAAATGGATTGACTGTGTATTGCTGAGCGAAACACGGCAGCCAATTGGACACAATTGTGTCCCACAACCGGTCATGGATTGAATGACCACATTTTGGGGGGGAGGGCGGGGGAAGAGGGATTATTATCCCCATAAAGTGATCCGCCAATCAACTAACAACCGGCTTCCTATTTACTGCTCGGTCAACAGAGGCGTGGGCTAAAGTTTCTTCTTGGCCTAGAATTTAACTTGGTGCGATAAAATTGGGTTATTCACTTCATGGCTGTTTATGTGCAAATTGACTGCCTCGTTTGCCTACAAATACAGTACAGTATTTTCAGTAAGTCCTGTGAAACACTTTGAGACATTTCGACAGCGTGACAAGGCACGGTATTGTCAGAATTATTGCATTTGTGCAAAATTTGATCAAATTTTTAAATTTCATCTCAATCAGGACTTTGAAAAATGTTGTATCTGTGTCCATGAGAACTTTAAGCCTCAGAATGTGTACAGCAATGTGTGGTTGAAGGTTGAGCAAAATATTGAATCTCTTCTTCACACCAATGTTGTGTTGCAATTGGTAAGTCAAAGGCAGTAGTAAGTTTTATTAGGAAAGACTGCAACTGGGTTGCTTTTCTATGTATGAGAAGTTTAGCTGCTGGTAAGTCAACACGAGCAGCTGAGTCCTTTGTTGACCAAATTACCTGCCATTGAGAAACTTCTGCAGACCTCACTGGTGAAGTCACAGGTTACGATGGAAGTTTTAGCAGTGTTAGGGTAAGGTCGAAGCTCCAGTGGATCATGTGATGGGAAGAGCCAGTCATTGGGAATTTTTGATAGTGTGTCACTGGAAAGTAGCAGCTGCTCTGGAAAAAAGTGCTTCTTATTTCTATAAAGAAGCCAGGTGGATTTTTCCAGGTATTAACTGATATTGTATTTTGAGTTCTCAGCTGTATTGTGGAAAGATGTCATGTGCAGCAGATCTCTTCTTTTCCTATTTATTCACAATGTGCCTTATTTTCCCCACTTCATTGAATCCCTTTGTACGTTTTGGTCCAGAGTCCTATAATCTTCCTTTTCACACTGCAGGGAGTTTTCAGGCTTCGCTTTGTAACTGCTCGATCTCCTCCACTTGAAACCTTTCACCATGTGGTGGGCTTGGGCACACTAAAGGCATTACTGTGCTGATTCCTGCAGTTGGCTTTCAGAGTCTCACCATCAGCTCTAACTCTGCTGGAAGAAACATATTCCCTCCTTTTATCAACCCATTGCATCCATATTCTGTAAAATGCCAATCTCAGCAAAGCATCATCACGCCAAATACTGCACTCAGCCTGATCTGTCTTTAATTTCTTTTGACATTGAGCTCTCTCGTAGCCCAAAGTGTGATGGCAACTGTAGTTTATTACTGTATCCAGTCAAAACCCCAGATTGTCAGGGAAACTATTAATGTTTGTTTGAGATTGAAACAGATCGGAACAGATTGAGATCTAATGACTCATCTTTCATTCCTTTCACTTATGACAGCTAGGACTGTATTGCCCTTCATTTTCAGAATTGGTGCCTCTGACTGTGAATTACTGGCTTTGTTGCTTCCTTTCTGCTTGGAGAGATTGAGGATTAATGCAAAATCTGGGTTTTGTGCAAATCCAGTATGCTATTTTGAGATTTGTTTGTTCATTTATATCTAGCCTAGTATGTAGTAAAACCTAGTATGTATTTCAAAGCCAAGTACTTTGCAACACACCAGGCACATAATCATAGTTGTGAAGGAGAAATTTAGGACAGACTCCAGGAAGCATTTCCTGACATAGAGAGTAACCAACAACTGGAATTAGTGATCTCATTTAAGAAATATCTGATGGAAGGATCAGGTCAGATGGACCTTGTTCATCGAAACATTCAGCAATAAACAACATATTGAACAACTAAATATTGTATAAAAGTAACATTTTAAATCCATGTTCTTGCAAAGTAATTTAAGTAATTATGACCTCTCAGCTTTATCAGTTGAAAACAGTGTTAGGACCACTGTACTCATTAAGATTTGGTCTTAAAATTTTCAAGACATGTTTACAATGCAAAACAATTTACATTTATATTGGATCTTTCACATCGGGAGGCCATTTCAAACTAGATGGGCACCTAAACTGAGGTGGGATCTGAGGGAGGGGGTGGGAAAGATGATTGAGAGCGCAAAGAGGTATGTTTTGAGACAGGCCTTGAATGAAGGATGGAGCACCACCAAAGCTCATTGATGAGTTGGACTGATTGATCAACAATCGACAATGCATTATTGTGGACCTTGAAGAGAGTCCAACTCAAAGGGAAATCCTGGTTACCTCCCCTTCAATACTGAGGAGTGGAAGCTCAACAAATTCTGCTGGAAGACTGTTTGAAAACATTGTCCTAAATGCCTCAAGAACTTTGTAAAGGCCAAATGGGAATTATTTAGAGCAACCGGATATATGGAGGATATTGATGAAAACACCGGGACAAATACCCTTTTTTAAAATGCTGCCATGGAATGAACAGACAGACCGGGCCATGGTTTATCTTCTCAACTGAAGGATGGGAGTTTATCCCATAATAACACTGCATTGGTGTCAACCTAGACTTTGGGAGTTCAAAGCCCTGATGTGGGGCTTGAACCCACAAACTTCTGAAGCAGTGACAAGAGTGATACCAACTGAGCCAGGCTGACGTAATCTTTATTACACCTATTACTCAAGTATCTATCTATCTCTCTTTTAAACATCCCTATTAATTCCATCTCTACAGCTTTCTGGAGTAGAGCATTTCACATCCACTCACCCTCTGTGTAAAGAAATGTTTCCTGACCTCAGATCTAACCATTTTGGTTCTTCTTATTCAGCAATCTCCTTCCTTTCTTGACATATTGCTAGATCGGGTGCTTAGAATATCTTCAGACAGAATTGACTCAAGTTTTGAAAGATAAAGTAAGGATATAATAGAAACAAAAATATCAAAACTGTACTTCACCAATAGGAAAATTTGACGAGAAAGATTGGTGCATTTTCTTCCTTGAGGCAACAAGACAAATTGATGCAAATCTAATACATGATAAAGCTGTGAACAACCAAGTTGCGATGCCAAAACAAGAGACACAACCAGTAGACTGAGTTTTTTTGGAATTAGTTAAAAACTTCAGATATCTTGGCATTAACATCACAGCCAATGGAAGTCTGACACCTGTCTGCAGCCTCTTTTCTCAAGAAATTGTCACTTAATCTGAACCCAAATAATATCATTTTAGCCATCAAGGCAGATGTGGCCATTCATTTGCACTATATGGATTGCAAATTTGGAGTATCATAAAACATGAGATATAGCTGGAGGTCACATTTTGTTCATCTGAAGATCTCTCAGAATTAACTGGTTGGACCATGTTACAGATGAAATTGTATGCTGTCCCTTTAAAACCTGATAGCTGGCATTCTAGTGGAGATGGGTAGCCAATTTTTGTTTGGGGAAAGGGAGGGTAGAGAATTATGCAGCCTCAAAAGTAATATGATGTACCCACCGATTCTATTGAGGAAGTTGCTTGGCATTGTGTTAATAGTGTAACGCACTACAAGGAACACTTAGAATGAAGAGGAAACCGCTTTGTGATAAGGATACTCCCTTTGTCCGATTAGTGCCAAACTGGTTGTACAGTATTTTTAGGTGATGTGTTCTGTCCATCTGATGGTTAGTAGCCTAGTGCTGATGGTGATATGTGGTCTTTCAGCAAATTTGCATCTCACCGATTTCTAGTAGTAGAGTGGGACAATAATATACAGTTTTGTGATTGTCTGTACACACAGTACAGCTATTACCCATATTCCTTACATAAAATTATGGAGCATCATTGCTCTGCTTGGTGACCCTGCAATACAATGAACATGTGACATGCATGTTACAATTTAACACTGGAGCATTGGTTTCAATGATTTACAGTTCTTTCTCTCCAATACCAAACTCTAACTGGTAGTTTGATTCTCCACAATTTCTCTGTGTTGGTTCGTTGGTTGGTTGGTGCTGGCCACTTGTCATTGCAAAGCTAATCAGAAAGACTTGTACAACTGCAAGCTTCTATATCTTTTAGAGTCAAGAATTGCAGAATCTTTTGATCTCTGTTCTTCAAGCTCAGACAATACAATTTGAGATTGCTTCATTTCCCAACAATATTTCACACTTTAGGACCATGAGAGTCAATTTACTCCTGAGGTTCATCATTATATCTCCCATTCAATCCTAAAACATTGTTATATTATTATGCTGAAACATGTTAAACCTCAAAACCAGGTTTTAATTCCGTACGCAGGGGTTTGAGTAGGGTGTGGAGGGAGAGGTACAAAACCCATTTGGGAAAGTGGTAGTTTGATTCTCCACAATTTCGAAGAGGTAATTTTTCAAGTGGGATTTAAAGATAAAGGGGGAGTGAGACAGAAGGATAGTGACAGAGAGTTTCAAAGGTTAATTCAAAATTGCTACTTGATGAAAAAATCTTACAGAGTCATGGTGTTGGGGGGAAATGTGTTCCTCGGAAAAGCAGTTATGTGAGTGAATACAATTTATATACTACTCTAATCTTCAATTGATTTATTCATCAAATAGCTATCTAATCCCCTTCAGAAACGGTTGCTACTATCTGCCTCCATCGCCTCCTAAAGTAATCCATTCCAAATATTCACTGCTCTCATTCTAATGAAAATAAATCAAAACTGTTTACCTTCCTTCTCCTGAACTTGTGTTTGTGCCAATCTGTTGTCAACTTGTCGTAATAACAATCCTTGCATTTTTATAATCCTTGCATTTGATATCCTCACAATTCAAATGGCAGACACATTAAATTGTCCACGTTCCACAGGAGTCCCCTCACTTATCAGAATGTGGTGTAGACTGAGCTGGTAGCCCGTGTCATCTGGTGATTGTACACATCCTGCTTGTTATATGTGCAGTGAGATGTGCATTACATAAATCACATCTTTAGTGGAATTTTTAAATAAGCAAACAGACTTTCCCAATGGGTTTTGTACCTCTCCTTCCACACCCTACTCGAAACCCTCCAGTCCGGTTTCCACCCTGCTCACAGTACAGAGAAAGCGCTCGTGAAGGTCGCAAACGTTATCCTCTCTATCTGTGACCAGGCTCCCTCTGTCTCCTCGGCCTCCTGGATCACTCCGCCGCATTCGACACAGTCGATCACGCTATCCATCTCCACCGCCTGTCCTCCATCATCCACCTCAGGGGATTGCACTCGCTTGGTTTGAGTCCTACCTTACAAACCGCCAGCACTACGTTTCTGCAAGTGGATTTTCTTTGCGCTTCCACCCAGTCACCTACAGTAAACCCCAAGGATCCATCCTTGGCTCCCTTCTCTTCCTCATCTAGATGCTCCCTCTTGGTGATGTCATCCACAGACAAGGGGTTAACTTCCACATGTATGTGGATGACACTCAACTCTACTTTTCCACCTCCAGCTGCGACCTCCAGTCCCCTGATGTTCTGTCAGCTTGTCTATCGGACATCAGGAGCTGTATGAGTGCAAACTATTCTTTCTCCACCACATCCGGTCTCTGACCAGCACTGCTTTCCTCCACCATTGTCACATTGCCCATCTCCGACAGTACCTCCCCCAAAAGCTGCCGAAACCTTTGTCCACCTCTCGGCTGGACTACTCTAATGCCCTCCTCGTCGGTCTCCCCACCTGCACTATTCACAAAATTCAGCTCATTCAAAACTCCATCACCCACATTCTCACCCGCACCAAACTTCGTAACCTGATTACTCCAGTCCTTGCCAAACTCCACTGGCTCCCTGTCACAGAGTGGATCGACTTCAAGATCCTCACTCTTGTGTTCAAATCCCTCCATTCCTTGGCACCACCCTATCTCTTTAATCTCCTCTCTCCCAACAGCAGTAGTTGCTGCCTCTGCTCTACTGGGTCCGGCCTCCTCCGCATCCCTCGAATTCTCTGCTCCACCATCGGCGGCTGTGCCTTCAGCCACTATGCCCAGAAACTTTGGAACTCCCTCCCTCAACCCCTTCGCCTCGTCCCTCCTTTCCCATCTTCGGGTCGCGCTTGAAGACCTTCCTTTTCGACCGCGCTTACAGTTACTTTCCCTCTCCCCCTGGCTCGGCCTAGGGCTCCACCATTGTTAAGCACTCTGAGACGCTGCCTGGCGTGGAGGACTCTATATAAATGCATGTTGTTGTTGTTGTTGTTGTTTTGTCAAGTGCACAATTCACGAGTATTTCATGAGATATTCCTAGTTCCACCCTTCCACTGCAGTGGATTACCTTTAATTGCCAATACATTTCGATGATGCTGATGATGCTGGAGTCCTGTAGCTCAGTGGTTAGAGCACTCGCTTTGCAAGCGAGACACCTGAGTTCAATTCCAGGCAGAGCGAAACCTTGGGCAAGTTTCCTTACTCCACACGCCTAGTAATAATCCCTCCAAAAAACAAAAAACAATAATAAAAAAAATTGGTCATTTTCAATCTACGACTGTTTGTGGGACATTGCTGTGCGCAATTGGCTGCCGCGTTCGCCCACAAATATACAGTCAATTCACTTTACAGTATATTCTGTGAAGCGCTTTGGGATGTCCTCCCGATGTGAAAAGCGCTATATCAAAAACAAGGATTATTATTATTATTATTATTTTACCTTTTCACTTAAACAGCCGTGTCAGATTTTGCAGCTGCTCATTTTGTAACCAGTTATGTTGGGGGTGTAGATCAGCTTCCATATGGGAGGAGGTGCATTTTGTGCTTGCTGTATGGTGCCAAACACAACTAAATGTCTGCCAGCAGAACTCTTCTCCTTTGTAAAATTAGCTAACTTCCTCCATCCCTCTCCAAACCAAACCTTTTCTCCACAGAAGCAGGCACACCAATTCACTCCATCATGTCTGCCACTGCTGTCTCTTTGTTTCCAAGGCCCCTTTTATACAAAATACACAGTCAACAACAACAAGATTACATTTGTATAGCGCCTTTCACGTCATAAATATGCAGGTTGGTAGGGGGTTAGTATTTTATAGTAAAATCCTGTGAAATACTTTTAGACATCCTCCTGCCCTACATCAAATGCAAGGATATTCCCACTTTGCCAGGTTCTCCTTCACCCCCCCACCCCCCATATATCTTTGATTTTTTTTATTTCTCAGGTCTTACTAGTTTGCTATTGAATGATTTTGTCAGTCCAGCCTCAATAACAAATGGCGTGCCTCAATACTATGGAGGAGGAGCTCTGTGAAGCGCTGTGGCATTTTACAGAGCTCCAGCGTGAAGGGCACTAAATAAATGCACGATGTTGTTGTAAATACTGGTGCCCTGATGCTTCTACTGAATTACATCTTCTGCACTCGACTCGAGGTATTATAACTTTATAATAGTTTTATTACTAAGATTATCCAATGCTCGTGACAGGATCTCTTGTGTATTACAGATTTCAAAGCAAGCATGTTACCATGTTAGCTTTGGTGTTACCAAAGTGGAGTGTTGACGCTGTGGGGAAGTTTCTGCAAATAAAAAGAAAGTATGTCTCTCTTGAGCTGGGTACAGGGAAGTGAAGAAGAATGACCTGGGGTGGATTTGTTCTGAGTCTTTTTTTCCTCCCTGTGGAGAAGGGAGGGGTTTGAACAGGGCAACTTGCCACTACATGGCAACGTGGAGATGAGGAACTCGGCATGTGAGGAATTGCTGACACAAGCAAGCGGTCTATTGTGGATTTCAATGGAAAGTATGAACTCAAGCGCCAGGAAAGCTTTGAATCATTTATGAATGCGATTAGACTCCCAAATTAGTTTTTTGAAAAAAACACTGGGCCCATGAGTGCCACTCAAGTCGTTCACAATGGAAAGTTGGAGCACCAACTACATTTCTGTGATCGTATATTTAGCTATATTGTTATCACTGTATTTAAAAAAAGATAACAATTTGTTCAATTGCATAAAAATCAGGCGTCAGCCTGACTAAATTGGTAGCACGTTTGCCTCTGAGTCAGAAGACTGGATTTAAGCCCCATTGGCATAATTTGAGATCATAGCCTAGACTAGCACTCCAGTGTAGTGCTGAAGTAGTGCTATATTGTTAGAGATACCAATACAAGGATTATTATTTGTTTTGATGCACATTGGGATTGTCTAAACTGTATTTGCATACTCGAAATTGTGTCTTGGTTTATGAACACAATTGTGGGGTTCCCCAAAAATTGGGAAAGAAATGATGATCCTGAAGGTCAGAGTTGTGGCTAGCATTTGTGTTCTGAGCATTTAGTGGACTTTGTGGGCCTTTTTCTCAGCTCAGAAACTCCCCAAAAAGCAAAACAACGGCTGTGATTGTGAATTCAGGTTGCAAATGCTGCATTTTCAACCTAAATTTCTGATTTATATTTAGTTTTGAATTTGCACACAGAAATCAACAGTTTGTATCATGGTCATGCTGCAAAAGAACCTTATATTTGATAACAATTTATATTGACATAGACAGAGCCTTTCATGTTAAGAGGATGTCTCCAGGTGCTTTACGCAACAGACTGGGAGCCCGAGCTGCAGATGGGGAAACAAGGGGTAGAATGTCTGAAAGAGGTTCAATCATATTTCCCATAGTCTCTAATCTAGGTCACCAGTCCTGTTCCTGTAACCCTGATACCTGCTGCAGTCTTCAATGTGTGATTCCTCTGCAGCAGGGTACTCAAACTTTGTCATAGTGAACCTCCCTAAGCTAAGAAAAGCAATTGCGCCTTCCCATATAGAAGAATGCGTGGAAGAAAAAATGTCACTCTGCCCGTATTGCTCAGTCCTTCCACAAGCTATGTTCCACCCTAAATTTCACCTTCATCTGATCTCTTCAGCAATAAAACTCTGTCTGAAAACTCCCAAACCTGTGAAGGTATTTGTCCAAAAACTGCAGAATATCTATCCATTCCTGCATATCCACTGTTCAACATCAGTTTGCTTTTGCTCCAGTCAATCTTGCCCACCCCTCTTATACAAAGAACTGAAAATCCTTACCTGTGACCATGGAAAGTGGCGGGGCTGTTTTTGAACATGCTCTGGCCTCTCACAATTTTAACACAACTGGTTAGTGCAACTGGTGCATGCCCACGTCTCCCTGTGCAGGTTTACCCCGTAGTTTGAGAACCTCTGCTCCACAATATTCAACACAGTGTCATAAATGCCTACACCTGCCTCATTCTGTCATCTTGTATAATATTTTCATTGATTTATTCCAGTACAGCACAGCATTTTGCAGTATTGTATAAATATGGCCACGATATTGTATAAGGCACACCCTGAGACATTTTGACCGCCTCATAAGACATTATGTAAATTGCAAGGGTGTTGATTATTATTATTGCTTACAAAAATGGTCACTCCACTTGACAGTGATTATAATAAAGTTCTTTGCGATGTTTCAACATAAAGTGCTATAAAATGGACAGGCTTTCTATTGATATTTTCCCCACAAGGTATTCTGTACTCTTCTATAACATTCACAGTCGTTGCACTGCATTACTTCAACCACCCACATTCCCCAATCCTGTAGAGATCATTAGCATATACAATATAAACAATATAATTTGTATTTATTTATGTAGCATGTTTCAAATTGGGAGAATATCTTAAACACTTTATACAGCTAGGGATTCGATCCAAGGCTGGANGGGGGGATGACCTAAAGTATTACAATGATTGAAAGTACTCATGTAAGTACCATGTGCAAAATATACAGTCAATTCACTTCACAGTATATTCTGTGAAGCGCTTTGAGACGTCTTGACATGATTAGGCGCTATAACAAGGATTTTTATTATCCCAGTCTCACATATAACAATTATACATTGAGTGAACCAACAACATAGTAAATCCATGGTAAATTTTGTGATCACTGAGGGTTGTCCTTGCCCCAGGTGTAGAGTGGCGTCAATGTTGGATAATATGCTATTTGAAAGGTCATAATTGTAATTGTGCCAGGAGTGTTCATGGCATGAAATTGAAAAGGTAGCCTCAGGTATCTTTTTAACCCAGAAACCAATTTATAAGATTGTTTGTGTACAATGCAGGTGGTGGTCTGGCACATGTTGATAAAGAATATTAAATAGCATTTCTGACAGTGCCAGTGAAATTTGAGGGAAGATTTCAATCAAGGTTCTCTCAACAGACACAGATATACTGAAGCCCTCTCCTTCCATTTGTTAAATTGCAGCCCTAGGCTGGGAAAGCATAGCTTCCTTGTGTTGGAACAGAGCCGATTAATAAGACTTCTGAACAATCGCAGTAGCTTGTTGCAGTATATCACGTTAAGATTACTTTAAAAGAGAATTTATTCTTTTAAAACTGGATAGACGCTTGAAAAAGAGAAATATTTTGTATTATTTATTATTATGATATTTATTTAATGTATAATTGTTTATATATGTTAAAGGGTATGGTGAGTGAGCAGGATTGTGGGATTAGACAAGGTTTTTCTATGACTAAAAACACAGCACATTATGATGGGCTGAATGTTGTTGTTGAATGGCCAGTTTTTGTCTTGTGACATTACGATCTATACTGCCACAAGCTTTTGTTAAAGCAGAGTTCCTGAAGTCTTTGAAACTTTTCAAAGATTGACACTTGGTCCAAAATATCGGTTTTAAAGGTGTAAACCTTGTGGCCACCTTCTAGAGCCATTGGGGAGGGAGTGGGGAGTTAATTTTGCAGCTTTTCTTACAATGCTTCTTGTGATCATTATCACACGGAACCATTCTGAAATACTGCAAATTATTTACAAGTTTAGACTGCAATAAACAGGCAAACTATTGAATTAGTCGGGCACCTTAATGCGTTCCTCGTTAGATTAACATTGCTTGTTTAATTATGCAGAGGATCAATTATTGCTTAGAAACAGAAATGCTTTTGATTCAGGGTTGAAGGGATTTAAGGTCCAATGCTGTCTATAATCAACGTTTTTCTGTTTGGCTTCCATCATATGACGGATCCGTTGCTTGAATTCATTCTATACGTGTTCTAAGATTAAAATGTAGCAAAATTAATCCTAAATTTTCCAATGACTGATTCCTATGTGTGCTGCGATACTGTTACCTCACTTACTCACAGCTTCCAAATAGGCAGCAATACTTAATCCATTCCATAAACGTCCAGAAACATTCCCCAATACTGTCCTCACCATGTAACAAACAGTGTCAATTACATATGCTAAAATGAGCCTCAATTCTTTTCAGCTAAAGGCGTTCTGACTGGAAAATAAGTCGTTTTAGTTTCAATGCTTGCAGCGATTCCTGAAAAACGTTGTTTTTGATTTTTGCAAATCACATTCGGGAGTTTTTACATATCCAATCCTAGGAACATCTCGTTTTGAAAACTCAAAGACTCAGTTCTTGGCAAGTTATGGTAATGTTCAGGATACAAGGGAAACCCCATTATAATGCCAATTGATACAGTTCTGCTTTGGGTATAACACACGTATACTGTGGATACATGCTAACCTGAAGCTTGGCACACCGTGCTATAACAGAGGTTATCTGTCTGTATAAGGCAACCTCAATTATAAGACTATTATCATGGTTATACTTGTGGGGAAATAAAAGTTTAAAAAGTGTAATACAGTTTTATAGAGCAGTCAAAACACGTTTTATAATTTTAGAGCAACATTGTGATGAACTAAAATTATCCTAACAATCATAACAAATCTGAATTTTAAACCACTGGCAATTTAGAGAGAGTTTTGTGGAGCAAAATCTTTTGATGCTGTTGTCACGGCTTATCCTATAGTTAGTTGTGCTCCTAAAATCCTCTCCCCAGCCATGTCTTACCTTTAGTGATTGTTTTCATCACTTCTGATTTTGTTTTGGGCTGTTTCTATGTTGTTACAGTTCTGCAAATGACAATATCTTCCAGAGGGCTTTGGAAGCAAGTTTCACATTTGTAGTCAATGTTCATCGAAATTAAAAAATAAAACCAAACCCAACGTGTACAGTGAGCAATATCCCTAATATTGCCCTGCATCATTAAGCTAATAATCTCAAGTCTCTGCTTGTCAAGTCACCATTCACATTTTCTCTTTATCTCTCCAAATGTGCTGAGGAAAGGGATTTAAGATGCAAGGATGTTGTGGTGGGAGGGTGTGGGCCTAATGCTTGCACTAATTTTGACTTCTTCTTTGTGACTATCAAATTGCAAAATTCATAAAACATAGTTGTGAAGCCCAAGAGTCAGCAAAGGCTGAAAAAGGCTGGAAGATCCATTACAAGATCCTGTACACTGACACTACCGTCCCTTTAAAACTATTTGTCAGAAGAAGCCAATTGTGAAAGTTCCTACTGCGTTTTTTTTAAATGTATCTGAAAATTGGCAGATGGATCATGTATGACATAGTTTTAAGTCTGTCTGTTTAAGCACATTTAGATGTACATCTGCTTTATCCATTGTTGGATCTTGTCTGTTCATTTGAATTTTGACTCAGCTGTTAATCACTCGAAACAGCTGAGCCCAAACGGCAATAAGTCCAAAACGAAAATCTGAAGAAGTAAGACATGAAATCTCCAAAGAGAAGTCATCCTACTTTTGCATTGCACATCTTATGACCCAGAGTAGCATTCACTCACTCTTTGATTCGGGATTTAGGGACAGAGTATAATTTTCATCTGGTTGATGAATTCAGTCTAACATTTAAAGCAATACCAGGTGAAGGGTTTGACGTAGAAGTTGTAAGCTGTTGAGGGGTGGTGACAGACACTTGGGAGTTTTGGGTTCAGTTCCTTAGATGACATGTGGTAAAAGCACATTTGAAGCATCAGATTCTGAAGTGCTCGAGGGTGGATTGTTTATTTAAATCAATACACTGAGTTGCCAACACACATACAATCTTTGATCTTTCTGTCATTTTGTACTTCTCTAGACATGGCAACATCTCATGCAATTTGATCCATTTCCACTCCCCAACTTGGCTTGATTTGATGCCCATCCTCAACATGCACACAATATTACCTCAATATATCCATATATCACCAAACCTTCAATGTATCCAGATTACCGAGATTCCTGTATTTCTTTGTTCCCAACCCCTGTCACCTGTGTAAGTCTGAACTAAATGTTGTGGTGCCCAATTCTCAACATCTCCAGGTTTTCGGCATTGCTCTAACTTGTCTCCACGAAAAGTCTGGTAATAAACTTGGGAATGTGTACATTTCTCCCAACGTCTGCATGGATAAACTCCTAGCCTGAGAAGGCAGATATAAAGGAGTCCTGTAGCATATTGATTAGAACACTCGCCTCGCAAGCAAGAGGACCTGGGTTCGATTCCTGGGCAGGGCGAAACGTAAAGCAAGTTTCTTTACTCTGCATGCCTCAGTTCACTTAGCAGTAAGTAGGAACCCGGTTGTTCGTCGATTGGCAGATTGCTTTTCCGGGGGTAAAAATTAGCTGCCGTATTTCGCCCCAAAAATATACAAAAATATACACTTTGCAGTATATTCTGTGAAGTGCTTCGAAACATCTTGAAAATGTCATACTGCTACTGATACATTTTCTCTTTATAATACTGTAAAGTAATTTTGTAGGCGAAACTCGGCAGACAATTGCGCACAGCAATTGGATTGAAGTGACCAATTTGTTATTTTTTTTGAAGGAAGCAATCTGCCAATCGACTAACAACCAGGTTCCTACTTACTGCTAGGTAAATAAAGACGTGTGGAGTAAGGACACTTGCCCAATATTTCGCCCTGCTGGGAATTGAACTCAGGTCTTTCACTTAAGAGGTGAGTGCACTAAGCACTGAGCTACAGGACTCCAATAGTGCCCCTCTCTCAGGTCCAATCCTGATAATAAGTATCCCCTTGGACAGGAAATAGCAGGGTTCCCTTGTATCCCTTGTAGCTGAACTGGCACTAATGTGACAACTTTGGCAATGGAATGTATGAATTGAGTCAATCCATTCTGATGGTCATGGTAGTCCAGTTCTTGAACCAGATGGGTCTGCAGTAATGCTGGTCACTGCTGCTGACAAAACAGCCAACCTGGCTGGTTCACAAGATTTGGAGGGGCAGAGATTGATGTCAGCCTTTCATCTTGCTTACAAGTACAGTCACTGAATGTTACAGTAAATCTTGTGGAGCACTTTGAGGTGTTTTGATGAAGTGATAGGACACCCTATGAAATGTAAGGATTATTATTATTATATTTGTAATCAGCAGACAAAAATGTTTGCCATGTAAATGGAGTCTGCTCAATTTTGCCAACTTGCTTTATTCAGTGCAAGATCTTATCAACCTGACTGTGGCTTTGTCCTTCACAAATAGTGCATGGTTCTCCTCCCAAACCCTGCTTAAAACTTTTGAAGCTACGAGGATCATTAGCAAAGAGAACTAATTTATCTTAGTACACAGAGTGAGAGGTGGCTGTGCCACACACATCTACATCATCTTGGTCTGTGATTAATGTATCAAATTTTAGATTCTTTTGTGCTGAGCTGCTCATTCCAAGAAGTCTTGCTAAAAGTTTTAATAAATAAAAGTTCAATGAGTTTTATTCTTTATCATTCTATATTTAGGGCACTCCAGTGCAGGCATGTCTTCTTGAGTCTATTTCTAACTGATGGGCTGTCTTGGCACAGTATCAGTCCCTGCACCTTGCCAGTTTAAAAGTAGAAACTAGGCCATGGCTTCCCATATCAGTCATCAATTTAAAACATGATCTACCCTTTTGCAGTCTCCGGAACACTTACTTTATGCGTTTGCAGTCAGAAGCACAGAGCTAATAACCATCTTAAAAAACCTCCTGCAGTAATGTATCAACCAATGTATTACACAAGGTTATTTATTTTACCTAAATGTTTTCCTTTTTTTGACAAACATGGATTTTATTTTTTGAATGAATCAAAGTCAGTGCTGTTAGCTTTGAGAATGTTCTCCAGTTCTCCACCTTAAAATATACTATTACTTCTGGTTTCTACAGCTAATAGAATTAATTTTTTTTTTTACCATCCATCCAAATTCTCCCTTTTTTCTTTAAGACTCTGACTTATGCTGGATACCTATCCATGTGTACCAGTAGTCCTGTGATATTTTGATTAAGTTTCCATTCTTCATATGTGAAACTAGATGGTCAATGTTGTCAGGTCATTTAACCATGGAATGTATCACAATTGAGTCCAATCTTGTTCTTACACACGACCCACATGGGAGAGAGGTGTCAAAGTATTAGCAGTGGTAACTCTGGATGAATATATTTTCCCCCCGATAACCCACAAATTCTGTAAGCAATTATGATGCCCCTTATGGTCTGGCTGGGAAATTCAGCGCAAAATTGCGGTTGCATACCCGGGGCCTGAAATATATTTAAAGTTAAGGCCAATGTCCTAAAATTTAAGATCATGTGGATATTTGCAAAACAGTCTTCAATTCTGTCTTCATTTGGAAGCCAATTTTCTGCAGTGTGCAAAAAGGAATGTGGAAAATCATCTTCCAAATTAAGACTCAATGTAAAACTGCATTCCAGATTCTGCATAAATTTTAAGACAATGTTCTTAAATCTACATGAGAGCATGAAACATTTTTGGTCCCAGATTGTCTGTAAGGTTGTCTAATAACTTTAATTACAGCCATTGGGGGAACGTGTATAACTTTTTCATCAGTATTGCTGCCTAGATTGCTCTGCGACCTTATCAGCCCCATCCATCCTCGCAAGACTCCACTGACTTCCCATTACACAGAGTTCAAATTCCTGGTCCTCACTTTCAAAGCCTTCCATGGCGTTGCTCCCCCCCACCTCTGCGACCTCCTAACCCCCTACCAACCTTCCCGCTCCCTCCGCTTAGCGGGCTCCAGCCTGCTTCATGTCCCCTGCCTCGCCCACCCCATGATTGGTGGGCAGGCTTTCAGCCACTCTGCCCCCACCCTCTGGAACTCCATCTGCAGTGCTTCCAGCTCGCCCCCTCCCTTGCCTCCTTCAAGACCCATCTCAAGACCTTCAACCATGTCTTTAGTCACCCTCCTTCCCCCCCCTGCCCTCCAACCTCCCCGATCCCGACCCTCAGCTAGGGTCTGAAACACTGATTGTCCAGTGCCTTGAGATATCCTCCCGATGGGAAAGGCACTATACAAATGTAATTTTGTTGTTATTGTTGTTGTAGATTAATATTTTGCTGCAGTCATAGTTTAATGGAGAAAACTGACTGTGGATTTATTCTATCAGTGCAAAGGGACTTATAGTCCGCAAGTGACTGAAGTACACATAGGAGGATCTCAGAGATCTGTCACCGATCTCCTTCTGAGCTCAACAAGATGCATAGTCCTGTCTGCTGCAATTGAATGTTTGTTTTACAAAACCATGTTTGCAGCCACAAATAGTTGAAATCCATAAATCTTTTCACAGCATCGTCCCAAAAAGAGTTGTGAGAATGGGAGGTGCACTGCCCCAGAATTTACTAGATTCAGAATCAATTGGGATGTTCAAATGTAAATATTACCCATCGGGCTCTGCTATATCATGATTCATGGTTCTAAATCTCAAAAAGTTAACAATCCCAAATCTAATGACTCCGTAGCCCATATTCTTTCCTGCATTAGACTCCATGTGTTCATTGCTAATCTTTCAGCCACGATACCGCCATTCTCTGGAACTTTAAAAACCTAACAGTCTACCATGTGTTTTACCCAGAAGTACAGTGATTCCATTTTACAGTATATCCTGTGAAGCCTTTGATACGTCTCAACGATGTGATAAAGTCGCTATTAGCTGAATGCAAGGATTATTATTCTGCATTATTTGTATTGCTCCTACTTATAATAATAATAATAATAATCCTTGCATTTGATATAGCGCTTTTCACGTCGGGAGGAAGTCCCAAAGCGCTTCACAGAATAGACTGTAAAGTGAATTGACTGTATATTTGTGGGCGAATGCGGCAGCCAATTGCGCACAGCAGTGTCCCACAAACAGTCGTGGATTGAAAATGACCAATTTATTATTGTTTTGTTTTGGAGGGATTATTATTAGGCGTGTGGAGTAAGGAAACTTGCCCAAGGTTTCGCCCTGCCTGGAATTGAACTCGGGTCTCTTGCTTGCAAAGCGAGTGCTCTAACCACTGAGCTACAGGACTCCAAACACTTCAACACTTACGACTTCCCTCAAGTGATTCATACCATCCCTATAAACTACTTTGAGACAATATCCTAGTGAAATGCACTATATCATTGCATCCTGTTGTTGTTATTGTGTATGATGGAGTTTAGCAGCCCAGTCTGGCCTTGCCTTGGTCGAAAGGGTTTCTGTAGAAGTTAGAATTTAATACACTAACACCTGCCATGTCAAATACACTGACGGATTTTGCAATCCAGATCCTGAAAAGTGAGCTGAGGAATATAAACTTGGAGCATTTGGAATGGATATAGAAGCTGAGTGGGAGTCATGTGAGGAGGTCAACACAAAGTGCATAAAGATATGCCTTGGGTGTGCATGAGTTCTAGGTGTATACAAGCCTTTCAGAAGAAGTTACTTTTTTTATTACATATATCAGGTGCCATATCAAATGCAAGTATTATTTTGTTATTGTCTTCGGGAAGCCAGAATTAGGATTGGTGTAGGACATCCAGGGCAGAGCTGCAAGAACAATAGCCTGGTTTGCCAGTCACCGAGTAACTGATCAGTTCCAGATGGCACTTGCCCCTCTTTGCCAAAATGTTTGGGATGTGTCCAAAACAACTGGACTGCAGAGAACTCCACAGCAAAGGTCAAACCATTAAATTCAACCTAATGTGAACTCAAGTTCCAAGAATCCTCAAACACAGTGGATTGAAGACATGTTCACAGACTATTTCTTATGTCTTCCGAACCATTTTAGCGTTATTTTAGTGCCTTGCATGTCAGAATATACAAACATTTACCAGTTTCAATTGCTGCTTCTGTGGATCCAGATCTTACTTTTTTTCCTTTATTCTTTGTAATTGTTACATTTGATCCGTTCTATATTTGTTGAAAAGAACTGAATATTTGTGCTGCAGTGAAAATGTTAAAACAATTTACAAGAACAAAAATATATTTAAAGTTTTAAAACAAGTACATTTAAGTGTACTTATGTTCCTCATTGTAGAAAAATGTGAAATGGTACATTTTATGAGCAAGAATAGGGAGTGGAATTATATCGTGGGTGGTAGAATTCTCAATGGAGTGGAGGAACAGAGGGCTATGGGGATATAAATACATAGTTTGTTAAAAATTGGATTGCAATAAGAGAAAGCTGTTAAAAGGGCAAACGGAATTCTGGGATTTATTTACAGAGCCAAGGAATACAGAAGTGAGGATTTTTTATTGTTTTATTTGCTCAAAAAATATACAGTCAATTCACTTCACAGTATATTTTGTGAAGTGCTTTGAGACGTAGTGACAGCTCTGTATCAAATGCAAGGATTATTATTTATAATAATTGATGATAAATCTGCCTATGGATATTGTTTGGTTTGCTGTTGGAATATGGGGTTCCTGTCTTGGACATATATTGCCATTTCTTAATCTTGGAGTTTGTCCCACAACAATTAAGAAACATGGTTAATGATCCCAAGGTACTGTTTGAAAAGAAAAGGTAATTTCTCCCAATGTTCCTGGCAAATATTCCTTCAGATATAATTGGTCAGTTTCTCTGCAAATTGGCTGCTGCGTTCACCTACAAAAATATTCCAGAACTACACTTTAAAGTAAATCTGGTGAAGCGCCTTGAGATGTCTCGACAGTGTCATTAGGCGCTATATCAAATGCAAGGATTATTTATTTAACTCCCGATCCAAGAGCATTGTGAGAGGCACCAGGAGTTTAAAGAGAAGGCCATCTTTTCATGACAACCAGGTATAGGCAATAAATACAGTGGAGGCTGGCATCGGCTCTCCTTATCTTGAGATGAGTTGCAAAAAGATCCATAATGTGAGCTCTTCATGTGCAGACACCCTTTAAAGTCCCACAAAGACATTATAATAGCAGCTTCAGGCAGGAGAAGAGTATGGGTCCCATCAGCCAAATAACTGCAGAAACCTTAAAGTGAAATGTTTGAGACCTATATTTTATATGGAAGCAAATGCAGTATGGTTGCAAGCATCCCAGTAGAGTCCAGCACACACAAAAAAAAGGCTTTTCCCTCTGCATTGTAGTTAGTTTCCCTCCTGTGCGACAAAACAATTCCACTTTGTCTTCTGAAATAAAGCTACATTCTGTGAGAACAGAAAAAAAATTAATGTTAGCTCTGTCGGCCCCAGCTAATCTGGTCGTATAAAAAATTCTTAACAACCTACAGTGACATTTTTGCTGTGTGACTTGAATAGTATTTTTACTTTTGTTCTTCAAGCTTTCAGTTAAGACTGTAGGAGCCCATGGATTTTTCTGCAGTTCCCATTACAAAAGCATCCGCTGAATGGTTGTGTTCAGAGACGCACTTTTGAATTTTCTGGCTGATATGAATTATTCATGAGGCAATGTTGCTTCTCAAGTTCCTCTGTGTCAGTGGCCAGTTCAAACCATCTGTGTCTTTGTGATGTAGTTAAGATGTTGTTACATAGGCTGAAATCACGGCTGGTTATGCCGCAGTTGGCTCTTTTAGGCACAAATGGTATTTTTCACCTTTGACAATGGATTCAATGAAAGAATTTGGCTCAACATGGGAACATAGATTTCCACTAGAAAAGCAAGTCCATCTAATCGACCTCAGAGGGAAAAAAATCATACCTCTATCGTTCTCATCTACGTATATCTCTATTGACTTATTTTGATATAATTATTTAATTTCCTATTGAATCTGATAGCGTAATTTGTTTCCCTGGATAATTTGGTGACCCACTGTGTAAAATAATTCAATCTGAACCGACTGTTCCCCTTCTCTCATCAGAACCCGTGCCCCTTATGTACGCTCTATGGGACGCCTTCTTGATGTGAAAAGCCATATATAAATGTTAATCTGTATTGTACTATTTTTACAATGTTGTACAAGATGCCGTTGCCCTTTAAACTCAATAAAACCGATTACATGGGATTCAGCTATCCCTTCCACTGGTTCTAATGAAAGCGCTCCAGGACGCTACCCCAAGTGAAGGGCCCTATATAAGTGCAAGTTGTTGTTAATTATACACCCGAGGGCAACTGTAAATCCCTCCCTGCACATGGTTTACACATGGTTTGCACAGTTCACATAAAAGTAGCTGCCATAGCACAGCAGATGTCCTGTAGTGCTTTGACATATACGCTGGAGAGAGCCACAGTGTCTGTAGTACCTGGAAAGGATGGGATAGCACTCCCGGCCTACAGTACTGAAAAATAAAGCCAGTGGCATAGCAACCGACTCCAGCTCTTTTTCCAACAGTGTGAAACACACAAGAGCTGACAAGTTCTGGCTAGCATGCCACCTGGTGAATAAAATGGTATTACAGTTATTTCATTGATATTTCCATCTTTCTGCACATTCCCTGCTTCTCAGAAACATATATAGTTTCAAAAACAACCGTGAAGACAATCCATGTGCGAAATCATCAAAGGTACACTATATTTGTCTCCAAATCGTACATAGGGTTTCTTGGGATTATATTATTGATCCTGGCATAAAAGGAGATAGATATCTACTCTACCTGGGTCAAATAAATAATATTAATCCTTGCCTTTGACATAGTGCCTTATCATGTTGCGATGAGTCTCAAAGCGCTTCACAGGATTTGCTGTAAAGTGTAGTAACTGTATTTTTATAGGCGAAATGTACAAAATCTAAATTGAAAAAGGTGATACACCCTATGCAGTAAGGAAGGGCAGCACACTCTTGTACTATCCTATTAACAGTGCATATATTGTTAAAGTGCGCACAGTCCGCACAATGTCGTCACTACATTCTCTGTTAAAGCAAATAATATGCAGCACTGCACATTCTTCCATCAACTAACCTGTGAGTACATACATATATCCACCCGTTTTGGCTTTCCACAGTAAGCTGGTACACAAACTATCTCTGCCGTTCCAACACTGTGGTTTTAATCAGTACATGGCTTACTTTAGTCCTGTTCCTCTTCCAGTCTGTCATGCACTTCCAACCAATTCTGCTGGACTCAGAGGGCCTTAATGATGTTCAGGATGGTGTGTATTTGTCTTCAGTGGTGAAGCTGCAATGAAGTCACTCAATGTTGCATAAAGACTCGCTCTGTAGTCAATCAAGAGTTTAGGAACAAAAGATTGCCATGGTGATCTTTCAAGGTCAGCCATTTGTAAACAGTCTTTGAAAATATGATTGAAACATTCCATCTCCCCACATGCGCTAATAAGGATGAATGCTTGTATTCTCTCTTGTTTGAATTCGGTCAGCTCCTGGGAGGTGAAGGGCATGCCACAGTGTCAGAATAATCCTTGTATTTTATAGCGCCTTAGCATGTCAAGACATCTCGAAATTCTTCACAAATAATTGATGCCAAGTGTAGTGACTGTTTTTCTGTCAGTGAACACTGCCGCGTTTTGTTCATGAGGATAGAGGAGGGAGGAAGATTGCCACTGCCCTGCATTTATGAACAACGTGATAAACATGAACATTTTGCAGATTACATATTGCAACTTACTTTCACCTGGTTACAATTGTCATCATTACGTATCCTTGCTAAACTGTAATAAACCTGCTTCTAACAACTTTCTACAAGTGGATACAATACATGTATATCCTCAAAACACCCCAAAGTATTTAGCCAACTTCCTGCAATATCCAGTGAAAAATAAATCAGAATAATGTGCAACTCTTTGAAATAATATGGAATGGTTGTATAAATTCAATGTTGTAATTGGAATTTAAAGCTCTGAATTTGTTTTACAACCCTGGCAACTTCAGAATTTGAATGTGCTTTTTTGGTCAACCTTCGTTGCTTTCTGACTTGAGGCGTGCTATATAAGGAAGGAAGGACCGCCTGTGTTTTATTTGCTGATACAGGGTCAGTTGATTAAAGCAAACACATTAAATACCGTTTGTTTGAGCAGTGAGGTCCACAGAGAGCAATCTAAATACTAGTGCTGGACTGTATTCTCTGTGAACTAGACTTTTATATCAAAATACGTAATTTTTTAAAAAAGGTTATGGTACAAGAGGGGAAGTTCTGTATAACAACCTCCCTAGCTTTTCCTGACATTAAGAATGTGAATGTGTTGTCGTTTTGTGTTATTCTGTCATGCAGACTGTGCTGTAATAGTACCAAAATGCTTGTTATAAATTCACAGTACTTCCCTCCTGGACATGATTTATAGTTGAACTGCTCCACAGGAGCTATTTCTCTCCCACCCCCAAGGAGAATGCAGAATTGCTGCAGAAGTGAAACTTTTGTTTTTGATATGACGTATGTAACTTGGCCCACTTCACAGTCAGGATACTGCAGTACTGCCGTTTGAATATTTTTGAGGCATTGGGATTTGCTTTGAGCATTTTAGTCTTTTGTAAAGAATTCTGGGAGGGCTTCACTGAAGATGAAGGAAATACTGAAAGGGGGGAAAAAAATAATTTTTATACTTTGTAATAGTTTTGTCGAGAGCTTAACTTGATCACCAATTTCAGCTTTTAGCAAATTAATTCAGAGAGTTGATGACTTTTCCTTTCTCCCCTTGCTTCCCCTTTTGATTGCTTACAAAAAAGTCACTACATTTTTCAGTATATCCAATAAAGCACATTGAGACACTCTCCCAAAATGAAAGGTGCTCTACCAGATGGAAGATCTATGTAAGATGTTACAAAGCTCCAGTGCTTTGAACAGTGAAGTAAATCCAGTCTTAAAAGCGTTCTGCAGACTGAAAGAAAATAGGTCAACTTGTGTTTCTTAGCATTTGAATGAACTTAAATTGGGGTGCATCGAAAAACAGCAAAAAATTAGATCTAGAGATTTAAGAATAATAAGAAAAAGATAAAATCACACAGTCAGTCATATTGCATTTTTTTAAAAACACGTTCTGTTTGCTGAGGGAGAGTGCACCGTTGCATGTAGAAATGGAAATAAATAAGGGTCTAATTTGTAATATTTCTTCAAGAAGATTACTCAATAAAGAATGCTGGTAGAGTTCATGGTCACCTATGGAAACTGTTTAAAAGTAGATCCCTTCACAACCAAGATCCTGCAGGTTGGCTTGATGTACTTCTGGTTACTGTTGAGAATCTTTTACACACCCAACAGCAACTTGTATCTTTAATAGTTTTATTAAAATACCTGGTAATGGAACATGACCGCTTTTAACTTTGTTCTAAATATACAGTAAATGTTCAAATAATTACAAAGCTCAGCTACTCATGAATTATGTTTCTGGACTCCCTGCCCCTCAGGCAAGACTGTTCTTTATGGAGAACAAATTAAACACTGAGACTGGAATGAGACTCTGACAGAGCGAGTTTCAAAATTAGAAATTAACATTAATTATAGAGTTCCCGGTACCAGTGATCAACAAGAGCACAGCAGAATGTGGAAGGGTGAAAAACATTTGACCTATCAAGCCATTGCTTCCACAGACTATGTATAATTTACTGTATCATGGATGATACTCAACTAACCCAAAATCTCTGAGAGAAGCAGCAAACATATAACAAACCATAGGTACCCTCTCATAAGCACAAAAAGATCTGTAATATTCCCAAGTGAAACTTCAGCATATCAGCCCACCCACAAAGAACTCATCTCTTGAACTCTGATCAGTTGATTTTGTAATGGTTAGATGTGCCTGTGGGCGTTCTGGAAGGGTAGATCAAATGGGCTGAAGGTCCTTCTTTATCCAAACCTCTCCTACAATCTTGTGAGCTGTGATCACAAATGTCCCTGAACTTCTATGGTTCCAGTAGCGCCTTGTGTCCTATAATAATAACAATAATCCTTTGATTTTGTGCCTTTTCTGTCAGGAGGATATCCCAAAGCACTCGACAGGATGTATTGTACAGAAAACACTATCTGTTTCTATATTTGATCGTTATTGTCCTCAGTTTTGTTCTTACATTAATATTTATCCAGCTCATCTTTCTAAAAGGAGTTGATGAATGTAGTATTTATAAGAGCCTAATCCACTAATGGGAGAGGAGACATTTTCTTTAATTTTATTTCAAGCTTGTTAATTATGTATGAATCCATCAGTTCTGCGATGATAACCAAGTTTAATAATCATGTTTATTGTTATGTCTTTCAATGCACAATATTGTGTTATGTAAGATTAATCCAAACCAATAAGGTGTCAGTTTGGCTCATTTGGTAGCACTTTGGCTTCTAACCCATATCATTGTGGATTCAAATCCATGTTAGGACATTGAGCTCACATTTCAACATTGTAATCAAGGAATCTCTGAATTGTTGGAGCTTCAATTCTCTGGATGAGACATTAAAAGCTCTGTCCTCAAGTGGATATTAAAGATCCCATGATGCTATTTGAAGTGAAAAATGTTTCTCCTGGTTTTATGATCAACAGTTCCCTAGATAAATTAGTTATTCACTTCATGGCTATTCGGATGAGACATAAAACCAAGGTTTCCGTCTGCCTGTTCAGGTGGATGTTGAAGATCCCGTGCCACTATTCGAAAAGAGAAGGGAGTTTCTCCTGGTGTTCTGGCCAACAATCTACAGTTACTACACTTTACAGTAGATCCTATGATGCAAGTTGCGAATGGAAAGGCACTGTATCAAATGCAAGGATTACTATTGGTAAACATCTATTACTATGGTTGTTTATGGGACCCTAATGTGTGGAAATTGATTGTTGCATTTGCCTGCAACTGCAATGATTACACTTGACAGCAAATATTTGTGAAGTGCTTTGAGATGGTTTGACGTTAGAGGTGCTATATCAAAAGCAAGGATTATTTATTAAGATACTAAAATACAATTTGAATTATTCATTATGCTCTTGCCAGATTCCAGTTTGTTATTTTTCTTTTTTCTCTCAAACTGTAATGATTTTTTAAGGCAGAAGTTGTCATTTCTGTAATGTGTCACAGTCATAATGGCTTATTTTGAATTGCAATACTTGCTGAATGCTGGTGAGTTGTCTTGAGTGATTGGAACCACCATGTATGAATCTTTCCTGCATTTGTTCATTAACTCTATATAGTCTTACAAAGTACTACACAGATGGAGGTCCATTCAGCAAATCAAGTCTCTGTTGCTGACTCCTCCACTGGAGCTAACTATTCTAATCCCAATTCCCTCCTCTCCCAATTACCTTTTACATTGTTCCTTTTAAAACATTGATCCAATTTCCCTTGAAATGCTGATGTGGTCTCAACTTCAACAGTTACTTTAGCGAAGCATGTTCCAAATCCATGTTCCAATAAATGTTTCTTCCAACTTCCTTCGCAACCCTTCCTGGGATTAAATCTCCCTAGTTTTCCAATTTTTACCAAATATTTAACATTTTATCACTGTGACATAGTAATTCTTCACAAGTGGACATAAACAGTGAGTGCTAACAGGCTCTTCAGCATTGACGAGGATTGTACCTGGGACCTTTAGGATCTTACTTAATTTCCCATTAGGTGACAGCTTTACCAATTGAGGCATTTGGGAAACCCAAGAAACCATATTTATAATGCAGTTATGGTCACGTCACTTATCACATCATTGTATTCTCATCTGATTGCAGCAGCACTAATAGCTTTTATGTTTATGTCCCTCACACAACTTCCCTGGTCAAAAGAGCAAACACAAGTTCTGATGCCAGTCTCTGCAATGTCACCAATCACTAAGTACTGTCGATTGTGGAATCTCAGGCGGCCTTTATCGACAACCTTTCCTTCTGTCACTGCAGGGCAGGATATGGTACTCTGTGTCTCTGGGCGTCTTTGTTTGACCCTCAATACTCCTTTCTTCCCCCATATCCATGCCATGACCCGTTCTGCCTTCCCCCACCTCTGCAACATTGCCCGACTCCACCACTGCATCACCCCTCAGGCCACTGAAACTGTCATACACGCATTCATCAACTCATGGCTCGACTACGGAAACACCCTCCTTGTCGGTCTCCCCAACTCTTTCCTCCACAAGCTGCAGATCATCTAGAATTCTGTAGCTCGTGTCCTCTCCCACACCAGGCTCAGTGACCGCATCACCCCCACCAGCTCCACTGGCTCCCCATCCCTCAGAAGATAGAATTGAAAATCGTTGTCCTCACCTTCAAGGCCCTCCGTGGCCTTGCTCCCTCCTACATCTATGACCTGCTGACTCCCTATGAACCTTGACAATAAGATGTAGGAGCAGGAGTAGGCCATTCAGACCCCGCCATTTAATATGTTCATGGCTGATCTTCTGACCTAATTCCATTTACCCGCCCTATCCCAATATCCCTTAATCCTTCTATCCTTTAGAAATCTATCAACCTCAGCCTTGAATATGTTCAAGGACTGAACATCCACAGCCTTCTGGGGTAGAGAATTCTACAAATTCACTATCCACTGAGTGAAGAAATGTTTCCTCAACTCAGTTTGAAAAGGCTGACCCTTAATCTTGAGACTATGACCCTTAGTTTTAGATTCTCCAACCAGGGGAAACAGTCTCATAGCATCTACCCTGTCAAGACCCTTAAGAATCTTATAGGTTTCTATAAGTTCACCTCTAATTCTTCGATATTCTAGAGAATATAGGCCTAATTTACTCAACCTATCCTCATAGGTCAACCCTCCTCATCCCAGAAACCAACCTAGTGAATCTACGCTGCAGATTATGTCTGCAGTATGTCCTAAGGCAAGTATGTCCTTTCTTAAATAAGGAGACCAAAACTGCACACAATATTCTAGGTGTGGTCTCACCAAGGCCTTATACAACTGCAGCAAGACTTCTCTATTCTTGTACTCTAACCCTTTTGCAATAAACGCCAACATGGCATTAGCCTTCCTAGTTGCTTGCTGTACCTGCATACTAACGTTTTGTGACTGGTGTACAAGGACACCCAAATCCCTTTGAACACTACCACTATCTAGTCTCCCCCCCTCTAGAAAATAATCTGCTTTTCCATTTTTACTGCCTAGGTGAATAACTTCACACTTGCCCACATTATACTCCATCTGCCACCTTCTTATCCACTCACCTAGCCTGTCTATTTCCCTTTGCATTCTTTGTGTGTCATCCTCACATCTTACTCTCCCACCTATCTTCGTATCGTCCACTAATTTAGATATGTTGAGTTCTATTTTCTCATCTAAATCGTTGATATAGACTGTAAATAATTGAGGTGCAAGCACTGCTTCTTGTGGCACTCCACTTGTCACATCCTGCCAATCTGAGAAGGACCCGTTTATCCCTACTCTCTGTTTTCTTCCTGTTAGTCACTCTCCAATCCATGCTGATATATTACCTTTAATTTTATGGGCTCTAATCTTATGCAACAGCTTTTATGTGGCACCTTGTCGAATGCCTTCTGGAAACCCAAATACACCACATCTACTGAACCTGCCTGCACCCTCCGCTCGGCAGGCTCCGGCCTGTTCCATGTCTGCCGCCCGACCCACCCTACCATCGGCGGCCGAGCTTTCAGCCTCTCTGCTCCCACCCTTTGGAACTCTATCCCACAACTCCTTTGTCTTGCTGCCTCTCTTGCTTCCTTCAAGGCATGACTCAAGACCCTCCTTTTTGACCGTGCCTTCAACCGTCCTCCTATCCCCTCTGCTCTCCCTCATCCCACCCTGCCCTCCCACGCTCGGGTCCTGATCCCTGATTATTCAGTCACTTGTGATTTCCTCCCGACGTGAAAGGCGCTTTACAAATGTAATTTTGTTGTTGTTTAAGGCTGAGAGCTGACAGTGTGGGGAATCACAGGGAGAGTCTCAAATCCTATCACCCCATTGCATAATATGCTAGGAAGCTGTGGCATGACACTACCCTAAATTATGTACACAGGTAAAATAGGAGAAAAATGTACTCTAAAGGTTCACACGGGTTCAACCCCCAGAAAAGCTGCTGGAGTTTTGCAAGGTATTGCAAGACGTTTATTGTTGCATTCAAGGGATTGTTCCTGGTGGCATTGACGCAAATCTTGACTTCACTGATTCTAGGCCACACAACCATGTGTTTGATGTGTCGGCCTCAACCCATGTACTGAGCAGTATTTTTAATTAAAGAGGAAGCAGATAAGGGAGGATATTGCTCAGTGCTTATGATGCAGAGCATAGTAATTATGCAAAAGTGGAAATATAAAAGTAGAAACATTTGAAGCTATGGAAGCTGAATGAATGTGTTTAAGTGTGAGGCTTGGAGTCTGGGGAATGCTTTGGTTTCTCATTTCTTCTGGGTCAGAGGCAATGGAATTTTCTTGCACTGGTGTTACAAAGAGTGTAGATTAATGCATTGAGGATAAACTATAGCTGCAATTGCAATATACTCAAAGGAATTTAAATGATACCATAAAACAAGGGAAGAGAGTTTTATACACTGTCTGATTCTTGAGATTTATTGCCTTGAAGAGTAAGATTAATATGAATTAGAGCAAAGAAGGTGATCTCAGTTCTCTGTTCTGTCCACATTCTCCTCTCTTTGACTGCTTGTTAGCATAACAGGACCTCGCCCAAGTGACTGTTTTTCATGTTTGACTCTTGACAGTAAATGTTAGCAGGATGTTCGACTGTGGTTGGGGGTGGGGAACGGGCATCATAGCAAAAGCCTGATTCCTAGCGCCTCGGTACATCTTTCCAAAGTGAAAGGCGCTATATGAATGCAACTTGTTGTTGTTTTGACCTGTTTTCCCTCAACATTTCCACACACACAATGCAGAGGGTGTGCCTTGTATTGCATCAGATTCCATTTAAACCCTTTGCACCCACAAGTAGAATAAATTGTCATTTTTGTGAACAATTTAAAGATAGTTTGGAGGCATTTTCCTTTTTCAAAGGAATCCTGACAGCTACTAAATGTGAATTGTCGCTTGAAGCTATTTTTCATTGCAGAAAGGGCTGTCTGTCTGCTATGTGAGAATGGTTTGGTCACATGCTCTTGTGTTTATGAGAAAATGTTTCTGAGTGCTTTCAGTCAATACAAATAAAATAAACATTTATGTCCTGAACTTTCTTGTTATGGTGGCCTTAAGAACTACAGAAAAAAAAGGCTTCCAAAGTATGACTGAATTTAATACATTTCCAAAATTCTGCATGATCTCTGGTTTTAAGATACTGGTCTTACAGCTCAGACCATGAGGTATTTCAGGTCTCTGCTAAATAGGTAACCACATTCACACAGCTTCAGTGAGCTGCCAATGCAAACTGGGAGCTGAAAATGAGGCCCCGTCTGTTAAAGTGGTTTATATTATGAAGTGCTGGTCCTTGTCGGATCGTCCCAGCCTTTGTCCTTTGTCTCATATGCTCAAGGAGGGTGAGTGACCTTCACCAAGTGTACAGTTAACATTGGGTTTTCAGCTGTTAACATGTCATTAGGATAGTTCCAGGGATTCTTACTGAGGCCAGGGAAGGTGAACTGTATTGCAGCAGCTGAAGGGACTTGGCAGATTGTCACGTTCGGGATAGTGACGTGATGATCAGCAATGTAGATTATTTCAAAAGTAACCATGATCAGAGCTCCGAAACGCTATCCTGCCTGAAAGATCCTTATATAAATGCAAGTTGTTGTTGTTATTAATAATATCAATAATAAATAGATATTAATAAACCCCATACCCACTTTTCAGAGCATTTAGTACAACACCACCAAAATTACATTTATAGAGCGCCTTTCACATGGGGAGGATGTCCCAAGTGCCCAGGGACGTCCCAATTTTATGAGGTGCTAAGAATCTATGATAATTTCAACATCTCAGGTAGCTCACTTCACCAGCTCTAAACAGGAACCAGAAGTTCTCTGTTCGAATCCTGGTTGGAGCTCAGCTCTGCCTCATGAAGAGGGAAGTAGCAATGTATATGAAAGATAGAGGTGTGAAGGGTTTTTGGGAAAGGATGGGGATGCAGGATTGAATGAACAGCTTGCTCTGAGAACTCATGCAGATTCGATGGGCTGAATGGCCTCCTACTGCACTGAAAAGCTGAAATTATGGCTTGCTTATTGCTGCTTTTGACTGTCGATTAGTGGATTGCCTGCTTTCTAGTAAATACTACTGCCACTTATAATAATTCTTGCATTTGATATAGGCCCTTATCCAATGGTGCAAAATTAGGGAGAAAGGAATAGAGAAGTATAGGAGGGAGGGGGCTTATATGCAGTATAAACACCGACATGGGCTAGTTGGGGCCAAATGGCCTGTTTTTGTGCCGTATCACTTTTATCTAACTCTGAAAATCTAAAAAATGGATACAAAATGTGAAACAGTGGAGAAAACAAAAGGATATGAGGAGAGTGTGTGGAATAAACTATAAAAGGATTTTAAGACCTTTATGGACACAAAGAATAAGAGGACCTGGGTTTGATTCCTGGTCAGGGGGAAACCTTGGGCATGTTTCCTTGCTCCACACACCTGTGTTTGCCTGGTGATGAGTGGGAGTAAATAATATTCAATTGGCGGGTTGCTTTTCCGGGGGTAATAATCCCTTCAAAAAACAATAATGATAACAATTTGGTCAATCAGTCCATGACTGCTTGTGGGATGCTGCTGTGCACGGTTGGCTGCTGCGTTTTGCCCACAAGGCATTCAGACAATTACTTTACAGTATATTTTGTAAAGCGCTTTGAGACGTTTCAAAGATGTGATAAGGCGCTATATCAAATGCAAGGATTATTATTATTATAAAACGCTGGTATCCTGCCAACTGACCATCAAACGCCGTGCTGTGGGCCAGGCATCCCAACATTGTGGATCAAATTGTTCTGACTTCAACATTGAGAATAACATCGGGAAATCCATCTCCAGCCCATTCACTGTGATAAATATCAAATGGATCATAAGCTTGATCCCTATGCTCTTGATAGAGTCTTGTGGCATTGCAAGAGCCCTTTCCTGCTGTTTGCTGCTTTCATATAAAGAAATAGTGTGCAATGGGCCACATAGCAAAGCACTGATACCTGACCATTAGCATTATAGACCAGTATGGAAAGCCGGGGGTTAATGCCCAGAGAAATACACCTCAACATTTGTGTCGATTACTGTGCAGAAATTTACAATTTCGCTTCTGGATGCAAGGGAGTGTAAAACCAGTGCTGCAATTCATCTCCTTTTTATTGCTGGCACTGAATAGTGGTGCGTTTTCCTCATCGCCAGTGAAATTATAACAGTTTAATGGCCTTCAAACGTATGCGCTCACTTGCTCCTGTTTTTAAAATGAGATTTTATTGCTGCTGCTGATGCTGTATGATTCATCCTGAGGGTGTCTATGATCTGGTGTGATCAGATCAACAAAATTGCAAATGAAGAGCAGTTAAAAATATCCCCTAAAAGCCGTCTTTCGAACTTGGGCCTTGACCCTGTTTGGGCCTGGATATTGTCAGCGACATCAGATGCCATTGTGGAGATCTGGTTTTGCTGGGTTTCAGTCAGCTTGAGGCGGGAGGCGAGTGGGACTTGGTGCTGCTGTGCCACCACAGGCTTCTCTGCTGCATAATGGATGAGGAAGATTGATGCGGTTAGCAGGTGTTTCGACAAAGGAAGGGAATCTGCTCGCTGTTATTGTTTTGTGCCTTGACGCATCAGCCGACCCAAAACAAATGCTCCTCTGTCAGTGGTTGACAATACGAGTGCCACGTTCCTTCTGCGTTTTCAGATGATCCTCCCAGATGAGCAACTTAGAAATATATTTAAACGCTTGGCCTTTTTGTTGAACTTAGGCAAATAGAAAGTAAAACAGAACACAGTACATGTTATACTGGGGCAGCAGCCAGATTTGTACATATATGCTGTGAGGATTTTGAAGTGGATCTCTAGGCTTCAACCTAAATGTACTATACAGCTACTGAATAAGGGGCCATCTGCACTTATTGATAATAATAATAACCCTTGCATTTGATATAGTGCCTTATCACGTCTTTGAGACGTCTCAAAGCACTTCACAGAATATACTGTAAAGTGATTTGACTGTATATTTTGTGGTGAAATACAAGAGTTAACATCGCTGCCAACTGCTCTATATTTATTAAGCATCAATTGACTGACCTTGAAAATGTGTGATACAACATTTTAAAATTTAAACTTGTGGACAGAATTGAGATTCTTCTGATCTCTTGATTTATGTTAACAAAATATACAGCATTTGAGACAAAAGCATTTCAGACTGCATGGAGGTCATGTAGAATGTATTAAATAATAGCTGAGCCAATCAGCCTTTCGCTAGCATTTTTGAGATGTTATCTGCTGTGAAAGACGCTGCATAAGTGCAGGTTTTGTTAAATCTTCATCTATTTTAAATTCAACGTACAGTCCTTGCTATTCAGTTTCTGCCCTCTGGAGTACGAAACTATTGTTGCAAGATCTATATAGCTGCAATAAAAGCAGAACATTTTCTTCCTGTGAATGTAATATTCATAGGGAGAAACATATTTTGATAACCTTCTAAGTAGGTTGTGCAACTAGAACTGAGTAGGACCTTCGAATGAGATGTTAAATTGAGGTACTGTTTGCCTGTTCAAGCGACGTTAAAGATCCCATGGCACTATTCGCAAAGAGAAGGGAGTTTCTCCCGGTATCCTGGCCAGTACAACCCCAAATAAAATTGGTCACTTACTTCACGGCTGTTTGTGAGACTTTGCTGTTGCCAAGTTTTGTCCACAAAATGCACAGTCCATTCACTTTACAATATATCCTGTGAAGCCCTTTGAGACATCTCAAAGGAGTCCTGTAGCTCAGTGGATAGAGCACTCGCCTCACATGTGAGAGACCTGGGTTTGATTCACGGCAGGGCGAAATGTGCAAGTTGCCTTACTCTACACGCCTGTTTACTTAGCAGAAGAAGGAACCTGGTTGTTAGTCGATTGGTGGATCGCTTTTCCGGGGGAATAATTCCTTCAAAAAAAATTAATAATAAAAAATTGGTTACTTCAATCCACGGCTGTTTGTGAGACACTGCTGTGTGCAATTGGCTGCCGCGTTTTGCCCACAAAATATGCAGACAATTCACTTTGCAGTATATTCTATGAAGCACTTTGAGACGTCTCGATGATGTGATAAGGCGCTATATCAGATGCAAGGATTATTATTTCTTATTTTATTATCTGTGGAAGGAAAGAGAACAAGTTTGAATAATACAACACAAAATTACATTTGTAAAGCGCCTTTCATGTTGGGAGGATGTCCCAAGGTGCTGAACAGTCAGGGATTAGGACCCCCGGAGGGGGGTGTGGGATGGGATCAGGAAGGGTGGAGGTCAGAAGGGTGGCCGAAGGCATGGTTGAAGAGGAGGGTCTTGAGGCTTGCCTTGAAGGAGGCAAGGGAGGGAGCGAGGTGAAGGGAATGTGGGATGGAGTTCCAGAGGATGGGGGCAGAGAGGCTGAAGGCCCGGCTGCCGATGTGGGCTGGGTTAAGTGGGGGACGTGGAGCAGGCCAGAGCCTGCTGAACGGGGGAGCGAAAAGGTTGATAAGAAGCTAGCAGGTTGGAGAGGTAGGAGGGTACAAGGCCATGGGGGGCCTTGAAGGTGAGGATGAGAATTTTGAACTTGATCCTCTGAGGGCTGGGGAGCCAGTGGAGCCGGATGGGGGTGATGGGGTCATGGAGGCTGGTGTGGCAGAGGACATGAGCTGCAGGGTTCTGGATGATCTGAAGCTTGTGGAGGAAAGAGTTGGGAAGGCTGACAAGCAGGGCATTGGCATAGTCGAGCCTAGATGCAATGAAGGCATGTATGAGGGTTTCGGTGGTTTGATGGGTGAGGCAGTGACGGAGTCGGGCAATGTTGTGGAGGTGGGGGAAGGCAGAGCGGGTCATGGCATGGATGTGTGAGAGAAAGGACAGTTGAGTAATAGTAATCCTTGCATTTGATATAGCGCTTTTCACTTCTTCTAGGCGTCTCAAAGCTCTTCACAGAATAGATTGTAAAGTGAATTGACTGTATATTTGTTGGTTGAACAAGACATCTAGGTTCCTGACTGGCTGGGTGAGGTGGAGAGTGTATCCGTGGATTATGATGCTGTCAGTGCCTGAGGTGCGGACACGCTGGCATGAACCAATCAGGAGAGCCTCGGTCTTACTGATGTTCACCTGTAGAAAGTTGGCTTTCATCCAGGACTTGATGTCTGACAGACATTCTGTCAGGACAGCAGTGGTCCTGGAGTCGAGGGTGGAGGCAGACAGATAGAGTTGTGTGTCATCTGCATACATGCGGAAGTTGACGCCATGTCTGCCAATGATGTCACCAAGAGGGAGCATGTAGAGGTTGAAGAGGAGAGGACCAAGGACAGAGCCCTGAGGAACACCACACAAGATGGTGCAGTGGCTGGAGGAGAAGCCATTTGTGGAGATAAAGTGGAGCTGGTATGTAAGATAGGATCTGAACCATTCAAGGACAGAACCTTGAAGAGGTGAGGGGAGAGGTGGTGGAGGCAGATAGAGTGGTCCACAATGTTGAAGGCAGCAGAGGGGTTTAGGAGGACAAGGAGACAGAGGAAGCCCTGGTCACAGGTGGACAGAATGTAATTTGTCACCTTGACTAGGGCTGTTTCCATGCTGTGGATTGGAGGGGTTCATAAAGGGAGTGGCAGGAGCGGAAGGAGTGATGCTGGGAAGCAACAACACTTTCAAGGACCTTGGAAAGGAAAGGGAGGTTGGAAATTGGGCAGTATTTAGTGAGCAGGGATGGGTCCAGGGAAGGTTTTTTTTAGGATAGGGGTGATGACAGCTGTTTTTAGGGGGGTGGGAACGGTGCCAGTTGACAGGGAGAGGTTGATGAGTTCTGACAGTAAAGGGGCGAGAAGGTGGAGCTGGGAGGTAAGGAGAGGGGTAGGGATGGGGTCGAGGGAGCAGGTGGTAGTCTTCATGCAGGTTATAGTAGTGGTGAGAGATGAGGAAGAGACAGGTTTGAGGGTGTATAGGTAGAGATGGGTAGGGGCCAAAGTGTGAGGGAGAGATGGGGAGGGAGTGGCGATTGGGAGAGTGGAGGAGGCTGAACGGATCCCCTTGATTTTGGTCTTGAGGAAATACAGCATCTCCTTGGAGTTGGAGGAAGGGATGGGCGAGGCTTGAGAGGGTGGATGGAGGAGCCGGTTGCTAGTAGAGAATAAGAGCTTGGGGTTGTCCTTGGCCTCAAAGATTACCTTGGAATAGAAGGATGATTTAGCAGAGGCGAGGGCGGAGCAGTAAGCTTTTATGTGGTCCAGGCAGATCTGCCGGTGGACTGTTAAATCAGGTTTGAGTCAAGTGCATTCAGTGGCACGCACCTGACCCTTGAGTGAGCGGAGGTGGCTGGTGTACCAGGGTGAGTTGCGTGAGTAAGAGGTGGTTCGAGAGGTGAAGGGGGCAAGGGCATTGAGAATAGTGGAGAGGGAGTTGTGGAGGAGAGTGACCGAGGAGGATATGTCGATGCGGGAGGTAGGCAAGAGGGGGAGGAGTTCAGACAACTCCAGGGCAGTGGAGAGGGAGTGTGGAGAGAGAGAAGTCGGTGGAGATAGAGCAAGAGGGGGTGAAGTGCAGGTTGAAGATGCCTGGGATAAGGAGTTGTTCAGAACAGAGGCAGAGGGAAGCTAGGAGTGTGGAGATGTCAGAGAATGAAGGTGGGGGAGGGTTTGGAGGGACAATAAATCAGAAGAATTTTGAGGGAAAGATTGGAGGTAAGGTGCTCAAAGGAGGGGAATGAGCCATAGGAGTAAGGGGATAGAGCAAGTGAGGACCTGGAGATGAGGGCTACACCACCGCCATGATGGTTAGGAGGTGGGGTGTGGTGGCAGGTATAGCCAGGTGGTTTGGCCTCAATCAAGTGGAAAGTGTTGCCTGGGGTGATCTAGATGTCAATGAGGGCCAGAATATCGAGGTTTTCATCAATGATGATGTCGTTAATGGCGAGAGCCTTGTTTGAAAGGGAGCTGACATTTTGTAAGCTGATGTGGAGGCGACAGTTGGCAGAGGAATGTGTGAGATGGGAGAGAGTGGTGGGAGGATTGGCAGGGAGAGTGGGAATGTGAGAGGAGAGGTTGGCCCCTGGGGTCTGGGTCTGGTGAGGTTTGCGGTGATAATGGGGAATGGGGCAGTCAGTGTGGCTGCTGCTGGGCAGCCAATGCCGAGTGCCACGGTGAGCCTGACCGAGGATTCCCAGACTGGAGTAGAGGGAGGCTGTGGGACAGTCAAATGGGGTTAGGAGGCGAGGAGGATGGAGAGAGAGGAGGACAGAGCGGAAGAGTTGCAGGGTAGGGAGCATTTTGGGGAAAAAGCAGCTCAGGTCTGGGGCGGCAGCCAAGATGCGCACTCCAAGACTTGAGACAGGTGGTTAGTGGGGCATAGTCAGCTCACAATCATGAAGACTGGGGGAGCTGGAGGTGGCGCAGAGGGGGGAGAGGGGGTAGGGCACTCATTGTTTTATCCAGGTTGCCCAATCTGGAAGATAACACCGCGCAGCCTGCAGGGAAAAAACAGAGGAGGAGAAGGAGATACTAATAGATGTACCACACCTGGTTCCAGGGATTCAAACTTGGCAGGTGGAAGTGACTTCACGCAGGGGTTTAGACGGGAAATTGTGAATTTTGCAGAAGGTTAGGCTGGATTGAGAATAAGTGGAAATAAACACTGATGGTGTGGAATTAGATTGGTACCTTCTCATGGCTCTCATCTTGGACTTGTATTTGCTGTGTGGTTCAGGATAATCTGCACTCCACAGCTCCAGTCTGGAGCACTTTATTGTTCGGGACCGGGAGACTGTTTAATTCCCTTTACAGGCAGTTGTTAGCAGCAGCCACCTTGTTCCTCTCAACTTCTGGAACCGATTTGCAACAGCCTTTGATTTTTCACATGCAGTTTCTGTAACTATGGAACCAGTTCAGCTTCACTTGTAAAAGTGTAAAAGGCAAGCTTTGCGTTGACTATTAATACTGTAAATCATTGGGTTCATAAAATAACATAGAAAGTTACACCTCTGTAAGATTGTTAGCAGTAAAATCACTCATTGCGATTTTACTCCTTGCAATGTAACATGTTTATACATTACAGATATTTTCTAAACATGAATTGCTACTTTCTTTGGTCAGTTATTATAATGATCATTGTATTTGGTATAGTACCTTTAATGTCAGAAAGGCATCTCAAAACACTTCAAAGGATATACTGTGAGTCATTTGGCCCACCATTCTACGCTGGTGTTTATACTCCATATGAGCCTCTAATCCTCCTAATCTTTTCTCCCATTTCCCATCTCTCTCATGCATGCATTGAATTTCCTTTTAAATGCACTGATGCTCTCTACTTCAACCACAGCTTCCTACAGTGAGTTCCACATTCTCACCACCCTCTGCTTAATGAAGTTCCTCCTAAACTCCCTTTAAGACATGCTTGTGGCTATCTTATATTTATGATCCCTTGTTTTGGATTCACCATCAAGTGGAAACAGTTCATTAACATTCATTTACTTGACACTACAATTAAGTTCACTATATTGTATGATTATAGGTAATTAACGACTGGAATAGTTTGTCAGGAAGGGTAACTGAGGCCAGGACACTGGATTCTTTTAAAAACAGCTTAATTCTGTGACGCGGGACAGCAGAGTGGGTCTTCTGGAAGGATGAGATCGGATGGTCCAAATGGCCTTCTTGATCCAAATCAATCCTGTGATCTTGTGAGTTGCAGAAACTTCAGAAAATCATCAGGCAAGAGAGGGTTGAAGTCTCATAGGCTGAATATATAGCCCTGCACCGTTTGTTCCTATTTAGTGGATTTTTTGAGTAAAACAACACAAACTGCAATATTCTTCTGGAGCTCTGTAGGGGCTGCTAAGAAGTGTTGAGTGACCACATCGCACTGATTTGAATTTGCGCCAGCTGTATGAAACATCTGCTGCCAGTGCAAAGCAAACTTTTCCATTTAAAAATATTAACTTAAAACATTCCTGGCCACCTTTGTTTTTTTTAATGATATTAAAGAGCCGGCAGTAATACTCACTGTTTAAGGTTGAAACAGAACAGGCTTAGAGGATCTCTGCAGATTCCCGTAGGTAGACTTGTGACAAGGCTTTGCTGTATCATGTAGAATCCAGGGCGAGAGCAATGGAGAAGCAAAGGACTATAGGCTTCTATCGCTTCACCACAGGCAATGCTTCAAACACTTTTGTAAGATTGTTGGCAGTAACATCACTCGTTGTGATTTTACTCCTTGCAATGTGACATGTTTATGCATTGCAGATATTTTCTAAACACAAATTGCTATTTTCTTTGAAGTCTGTTATTATAATAGTCATTGTATTTGGTATAGTGCCTTTATGGTCAGAAGGACGTCTCAAAACGCTTCACAGAATACACTGCATAGTATAGGGACAGTGTATTTTGTGGACAAAGCGCAGGAGTATTCCTGTTAACAATTCATGTTTTTATGTGCCTTGGGTGAGAGGACAAGAGCTAAGGCCATTCCTGTGTGCTTGCAATCAATGTCTCAGGCAGCACCTGGCATGAAGGCAGATTGAGAGGTGGACAGGACTAACTGGGTTAAAGTTCCTTTGTCTTAACAATTGCAGACTCCTTTTAGCATTTAAAAAATATCAGCAAATATCATTCATAAGAATAAGGAAAAGCAAGGGTTTTATATACTTTATTAAAAACAATGTTCTCCCCCTTTAGTGCTTGGTCTTGTATGGAAAATACCTTGAATCATGAACTCCCTCAGTGCTGCAGTATCAATTAAACTTTAAACCAATGATATTGGACCATTTGAAGAGTGGGAATTTCTTTTTCATGCAGTCCTCATTCCAGCAGAGATTGACAATAGACCGTGAATGGAATAACCTCCGTCTATTGACCAGATGGCAGGTCCAATGAGAAACTATGATATTCTGAATAAGCGGATGGTGACCCAGTTATTCCGCATCCCGCATCTCTGAGTCTCAGCTTCTTCTCTCCTTCCATTCATAACACAGACAGGTTTGCCTACTGGTCTAATATACTGTTTGTACAAGCTTGCCTTGTTCTACTATTTTTTTTGTGTTTGTGTATTGTCACTTAGAGAGGTGCTCTGACCCATTCATTGTCGTGTCTTTTCTGAACTGCACCGAAAAGCCTCACATAAAGAGCTGCAATGGCATAATTGTGACTCGTTATATTTTCAAATTTCTGTGCGAGCTGCAAATGATTAACATGCATTAAGGTACTGTGTGATATTCTGTTAAAGTGTATTGTTTAAGCTATAAAATGCAGACTTTTCGCAATTACTTTTAAGATGCTTTGACGTGATAGAAACTGTATCAAATGCAAGGATTGTTGTATTATTAATCTTTGAAATACAGATGGATTTCTTTGATATTGGGCTGTTGGATTAACATACAGAATGTTGCGTGCTCTGATGGAGGCTCTGACACAATGTGTTATGAACACGCTGATGGAGGTCTTCTCCATGACTCCCATCTGTGGTTACACATGTGTCCAGGAATAATCACATAGAAATTCTCATATCGCCCACACCTGTCAGTCACTCGTCTACGACTGCCATCAATAATAATAATCCTTGCATTTGATATAGTGCCTTATCACATCATGAAGACGTCTCAAAGCGCTTCACAGGATATATTTTAAAGTGCACTGTGTACTTTGTGGGCATAACATGTTGCACATAGCAATGTCCCACAAACAGCTACGAAGTGGGTGCCCAATTTTATTTGGGGTTTGTTGGTCAGGACATGGGGAGAAACTCCCTTCTCTTTTCGAATAGTGCCATTAGATCTTTAACATCCACCTGAACAGGCAGGTGCGACCTTGGTTTACTGTCTCGTCTGAAGCACGACATCTCCAACAATGCAACACCCCCCGGCAGTGTATTGGAGTGTCACCTTAGATTATGTGATTCCAAGTTCCGATGTGGGGCTTGAACCCACAAACTTCTGACGCAGAAGCGAGAGTGCTACCGCTGCACCAGGCTGACACTAATTGTTCATTGGAAGGGATATCGTTCAAGGAATTGTGTGCTACTTTTTGGGGGAAGGAGGGTGCATCAGGAACCAAGAAAAAGTAAATACTGATAATACAAAATATTTTTTAAATGAATCTTGGTGGAGCCTTTGTGTTTTACAAGGCATTAGAATAATCCAATTTTTAAAAAAAATCATAATAATCTTTGCATTTGATATAGAGCTTTAGGGGGGACTCCTCACAGCGCTTTGAACCCAAAGGCTAGGCTGATACTCCACTGCAGTGCTGAGAGTGCAATGCACTGTTGGAGGTGCAATCAGGTGCAATATTAAACTGAGGTCCTACCTGCTTATTCAGGTGGATGTTAAAGATACTATGGCATTCTTCAAAAAGAGAAGGGAGTTCCTCCCAGTGTGTTGGCCAACAATCCCTCAAATAAAATTGGTCACTCACTTCATGGCAGTTTGTGGAACATTGGGGTACACAAATTAACCACCACGTTTCCTTACAAAAAACACCCAGTTATTACACTTAACAATAAGTTTGGTGAAGCACTTTGAGACGCAATTCCAAATGTAAGGATTATTATTATTTTTTGTTACTTGCTCCATACCCTTTTACATTTCTGAATATTTTATATTTCAAAATACATTTCTAAAATATTTTCTCTTTTTTTTTCTCACTCCCCTCCCCCTCCCCCCGCCCCTCTCCTCCCCAATACATTTGCAGCAAGTCACAGGCAGGAGCTTTGGAGATAAGGATTTCCGAGCAGGTTTGGAGAGTGGAATCGTACTTTGCGAGTAAGTCCTGCATTTTTTTCACCTTCAAGGAAGAGAACTGTGTTTTACCTTAAATAATTTTAAAAAATAGACTGAATCATAAAATCACATAAAGATTATTCCTCAATATCGAGACTGTTTGCAAACTGTCGTCTCTTGGGATGGGACCTTCACTTTAACAATTGCATTCACATCTGTTGAACAGGAAAGGTGCTCATGCACCTCCTGGAATAATCATTCTGTTAGTTAGGCTGCAAGTCCTCTTTTGGAAAATCCATTAGAGAAAGGTTCTCAGAGCCATGGAAAGGTGACAGTAGATGGGTAGTAACATTGATCCTGGGCCAGGACCATGAACTCATAGTCTAGGCTGACACTCTAATGCAGTAACTGGAAATGTTGCACATTATTGGAGGGTGCGGTCCTTTGGATGAAACATTAAACAGAAGTCTTATCTGCCTACTCAGCTGGATGGTAAAGCTTACGGCACTAATAGAAAAGAGAAGGTTGTATCTCCCAGCACCCTGGCCAACAATCCCTTAGATAAAAATGGTCATTCACTTCATGGCTGTTTGTTGGACAAGGCTGTGCATAAATTGGCTGTCGTATTCACCTACAAAATACAGTCACTGCACTTTATGGTAAATCCTGTGAAGTGCTTTGAAACATCCTCCTCATGTGAAAGATGATTATTAAATGCAAGGCTCATTATAGGGATTGTTATAAAGGACGATATGTTATAAAGGGTCTTGTTTTGCTGGAGCGCAGAAGGTTAAGAGGGGAAACTAATGGAAGTTTTCAAAATCATGAATGATTTTGACAGGTTGAATAAAGAGACTGATTTCCACTATTTCAACTGATCCAGCCAGTAGCAAATGCTATAAATTTAGGTTTATCAACAGAAAAATTGAGAGATATGAATCTACATTTTTTACTTAGAAGATTGTTAAGAGCAGGGAATGTTATAGAACAATTGGCTGTTCAAGCCCTGTCCATAACAGCAATTAAAAGAGAATTGGATAAATACTTCATGAAAATGGTGTTAAAGGTTACAGCAAAAAAGCAGGGCAATAGGATTAAAGTAAATAGCACCAGTGTGGGAGCCAGCACCAGTACATGCCCAGGCATGTCCGGCTATCGAGAGCTATTTATTTAAAGCCAGTGATTCCTATGTATTTGATTCAGTCAGAAAAGCCCGGTACAGAACAGTTGGTTCTTGTTCTTTAGATCTGGCACTTGTCCTAGCTGCTGCAGGGTAGACCCAGTGAGCTCTCGACAACAGGCGTCGCAATCGGCTACTAGCAAATCATTAGCAGAAACATTATTGGCTAATGGCTGTAAATGTGGAGTGAAGCCTGAGAGATTCAATGCCATCATTGAAAATCACTGTCAAGGCTAGTCACTAGTTCTTCACCTGCTACAGGTGTGACCACCTGACCTCCACCCCTCTGCCCTCGGGACGGCTGTGGAGGTGAGGAGATGAAGGATCACCTGGAGTGTAAGCATGCAAAAGCTGTCTGAAAACAGATGGAATGGCTGCCCTCGCGGTTTGTTCCTGTGGACTGCTGTTCACGGCACTCAGTGGCGTACGGCCTCTTCCCGGGGACACACGGCGAGACTGGCATCGAGTGCGCCTGGAGGATGATCAGTTCGGTGAAGGTGGCCCTTGTCGTCCCCCGAAACCGGTTGTTGTACCAGTACAGCACCATGTCAGAGAGGGCCTGCTGCAGGCTCGCACACTCCACCATCAGGGACTATGTGTTTAGGGACATGCTGAAGATCGCTACAGATGGGGCCTGAACAAAACCGCGGCTGCTCCTACGCTGGCAGCAGTGCTAAACCCAACGCGCCAGTGTCCCAACCCCATGGAGGCTGACATCAGGGGTGCTCGCCGTGTAGAAGAGCGTCCCGCGAGGAATGTAAGGTGTAAGAATTAAATGTTTGTATCGCGATACAGGAAAAAAGAATGTAACAGCAGATTTATGTTTTGTTTTGTGTTTTGTTGTTTTTTTGTTGTACCAGATATTATATTGTCAAATAATGTCAACAAAAAAAGCCTGACCACCCCCCCAACCCCCAACTGTTGCACAATACTTGTCTTTGATGGGAGGCCTGGGGAGGATAAGCTTCAGCGTCCTCACCTTCACGTATTATTCCATCTAGTTTACATTCCAATGCAACAACAACTTGCACTTATATAGCACCCTCCACGCAGGGTAGCATCTCAGAGCACTTAACCGTGGCGGAGCCTGACTGTGAGCCAGGGTGGGGAGTGGGGAGGTGGCTGTAAGCATGGTCAAAAAGGAAGATTTTAAAGCAGGACTTGAAAAAGGGGAGAGAGGGGACAAGGCGGAGGGATTGAGGGAGAGTGTTCCAGAATTTTGGGGTGTAGTGGCTGAAAAGCCCAACCTCCGATGATGGGTCGGAGGGTGCGAGGAACGAGCAGGAGGCCGGTACCAGTCGAACGGCGGTGTTAGGTGGTGGATTGGGGAGTGAGGAGGTCGGAGAAGTAGGGAGATACCTGAGAATGAAGGGATTTGAACATGAGTGTGAGGATCTTGAAGTTGATCTAATCGGTGATGGGGAGCCAGTGGAGCCTGACCAGAACTGATGAGATGGGGATATGGAGTTTGGTCCGGGAAAGCATGTGGACCACTGAATTGTGCATTTCTGCAATAAGACTGAATACTGTCCTATTGCTGTGATCTGCTTGTACTCCACTGCACGCCCACTTCACTAACACAGGCTCACTGTACATCCCTGCTCCCTCTGTGAAAACAGTCCTCCATTATGGATCTGAGCTTCTGGGGATGCAGTGGAGAGGCTTCCTCTGACCCATCTGCAAAGTCCAGGATCAGGCGGTGAGGTGGATTTGTGGCAAACACGTGAAGTGGCTACAGGGAGGGAGGGCTCCGGCCTACACTGACCTGTTGTTAAGCACCCTGGAGGTGGAATTGGCTTCACAGTCTATTTGCTAAGGCCCCTCATTTGAGGACCTGGATTAAGCAGCTGGTGCTGAGTAAGCCTGGTACACGGCATTGGACTGGGACTTCAAGAGCATCAAGGTGGCTAGCACGTCACAAGCTGTCCCGTAAAGGTCTTCCCACCACACGGAAGGCAGATGCCGGCTGATACTTCCTTCTGACGTGAAAGGTGCTGGTTTTAGCTGGTTAAACTCCAGCAGTTACCCCAACACACACTCTGGGATCCCCAAACCTTGGCTCTTGCCAACCTGCGCCTAATACTTAGGTGACTAGGATGCATCCCTCCAGGGAGAGAGTGCGCATTCCATTCCAACAATCTATCTCTGGGATTTCCATGTGTAGGTGAGATGCATGGATATCTCAGTTTAGTTCGGATACTCTTAAGCATGGTGATGAGTATCCGCATGTGTCAGACACCCAACTGACCAATAAAAAATGAAGGACCAATATATAAATGCAAGTTGTTGTTATTCAGCAAGAACAAGTTTCTAATCGGGAATCCAGCTGGTGATCAGTCATTGAATCACAACCAACCCACAGAAATCCCATAACCTACTCCTGCCGGGTCAGAGCACAGACACACGATTTGGCTATGACAGTAACTATCAGATCCCTGTAAATCAGTCTTAAGTTGCTCTAAGAGAACCCTACAATAAACTTCAACCCCAATATGCATTGTCTTTCAGGCACTACACCCCGAAACTCTGGAACACTCTTCCTCTATCCCTCTGCCTTGCCACTCCTTCCCCACCTTCAGGTTGTACCTGAAGACCTTCCTATTCGACCGTACGTATGGTCATCTCCACCTCCCCCAGGCTCAGCGTCGTGTTCCACCACTGTCAAGCGCTCTGCGACGCTACATTGCTTGAGGGGCGCTCTATAAATGCAGGTTGTTGTTTTCTTTGTGTATTGTATGATGTTGAAAAGTGTGTTTTTACAGAACTGATATTTATCATATCCATCATAACAATGACCTGGAAAGGTTACAAGGTTAGATTCAATTTCATCATTTTAAAAACCTCCATCATATCACCCCTTAACATTATTTGCTCCAAAGGACAGAGTGCTAATCTCTCAGCCTTTCCTCATAGACAGGTTAGAATTTCTTTGTTGGAGCAGAATTTAAAAGGGTGATATGATGGAGGTGTTTATGATAATGAAAGCATTTGAAATAATTAATCACTCGTTCTTTCTGCTGATAGGGGATCCAAGGACAACACGGTATGAATTCAAGATTGTGACAAGAGATTGTGTATTTATGAGAGCTTCTTCACAGATTTGTCAAGGTGTGAAGATTTGCTAGGAGTGGCTCTTAGAGCAGAAATGTTTGGAGGGTATTTAAAACAACAGCAGTTTGCATTTATACAGCGCCCTTCACGTGGAGTAGTCTCGGAGAGTTAAAAGAGAATTAGGCAGGCACGTGCAGAGGAAGGGGACAGAGCAGAAATTGGAATTAGGATAGATGGTTTCCAGGAGGAGCAAACGTCAACATGGAAACATCAAAAAAATCAAGAAATCAGTGGAGCATGTAGGAAAGCGATAAAAAGCGATAATAGTGGGTGATTTCAATCTCCACATAGATTGGGAAAACCAAATCGGCAAAAGTAAGTTAGAAGAAGAGTCGATTGAGTGTATGAGAGAGAACTTTCTAGAGCAGCATGCCGAGGAACCAACAAGGGTACAGGCCATCCTAGACCTTGTTTTGTGTAACGAAACAGGGGTAGTTGGCAGTGTAGGTAGTAAGACTCCTCTGGGGCAGAGTGATCACAATATGATTGAATTCTGCATTAAGTTAGAGAGGGATATAGTTAAATACGAGGCAAGTATTCTGAATTTAAATAGGGCTAATTTTGTAGGTATGAGGAAAGATTTAGGTAAAATAGACTGGAGAATACGTTTAAAAGATAAAAATGTAGACCAACAGTGGCAAATATTTAAGGATGTAGTGCAAAATTCTCAGCGGTCGCATATTCCCTTGCGGAATAAGAGTACCACAGGGAAAGCAATTCATCCGTGGCTAACTAGAGCAGTTAGGGAAAGCATCAAATTAAAAAACTTATAAAACTGCCAAGAAAAGCAGCAAATCTGAAGATTGGGTAAGTTTTAGAAACCAGCAAAAAAAACTAAAAGACTCATTAAGAGTGAGAAAAAGGATTATGAGGGTAAGCTAGCTAGGAACATTAAGTCTGATTGTAAAAGTTTTTACAGATATATTAAGGGGAATAGGCCAGTGAGGGTAAATGTAGGTCCACTTCAGTCAGAGACGGGAGAAGTTGTAATGGGGGATAAGGACAATGCAGAGTGCCTAAATGGGTGCTTTGCATCTGTCTTCACCCTAGAAGACATAACAAGTCTGCCAACAATAGAGATGCACCAAGGGATAAGGACAGGGAGCAACTTAGGGACATTTTTATTGGTAGAGAATTGGTGCTAGGGAACCTGTTAGCACTAAAAAGTGACAAATCCCCTGGTCCGTATGGCTTGCATCCCAGGGTTTTAAAAGAGGGAGCTTATGAGATAGTGGAGGCCTTGTGTCTGATCTTCCAAAATTCCTTGGATTCTGGAACAGTCCCCATGGATTGGAAGATCGCAAATATCACACCACTATTTAAAAAAGGTGGAAAGGAAAAGATGGGGAACTATAGGCCAGTTAGTCTCACATCAGTGATAGGAAAAATTTTAGAATCATTGATTAAGGATGTGGTAGTGCGGTATTTAGAGGAGCACAATATAATTAGGCCAAGTCAACATGGCTTTACAAAAGGGAAGTCATGTTTGACAAATCTCATAGAGTTTTTTGAGGATATTTCCAGTAAACTAGATAAGGGTGAATCAGTGGATGTGGTCTATTTGGACTTCCAGAAGGCATTCGATAAGGTGCCGCATAAAAGGTTAGTCCAAAAGATAGGGCCCATGGAATTGGGGGGAGCATATTAACGTGGATTGGGGAATGGTTAACGGGTAGGAAACAAAGAGTAGGGATAAACGGGTCCTTTTCAGATTGGCGGGATGTGACTAGTGGAGTGCCACAAGGATCAGTCCTTGGGCCTCAGCTATTTACCATCTATATCAACGATCTAGATGAGGACATCGAAGTTAATATATCTAAATTCGCGGATGACACAAAACTAGGAGGAAGTGTCAACACAGAGGATGACATTAAAAAAATGCAACGAGACATAGATAGGTTAGGTGATTGGGCAGGTAAGTGGCAGATGAAGTATAATGTAGGGAAGTGCAAAGTCATCCACCTCGGTAGCAAAAACAGTAGAGCGGGTTATTTTTTAGAAGGGGAGAGATTGGAATGTGTTAGCGTCCAGAGGGACTTGGGTGTCCTTGTACACCAATCACAGAAAGTTAGTCTGCAGGTGCAGCAGCAATTAGGAAGGCGAACGGTATGTTAGCATTCATTATGAAAGGATTAGAGTATAAGAGTAGGGAAGTCTTGCTGCAACTGTATAGGGCCCTGGTGAGACCACACCTGGAATACTGTGTGCAGTTTTGGTCTCCTTATTTAAGGAAGGATGTAGTTGCCTTGGAGGGGGTGCAGCGTAGATTTATTGGTTAGTACCAGGGATGAAGGGGTTGAGTTACGAGGATAGGCTGACCAATTTGGGCCTATATTCTCTAGAATATAGAAGAATTAGAGGGGATCTTATAGAAACCTATAAGATCATCAAAGGGCATGATAGAGTAGATAGTGGGAGGTTGTTTCCCCTGGTTGGAGAAACTAAAACCAGGGCTCACAACCTTAAAATCAGAGGCCAGCCCTTTCGCACTGAATTGAGGTAGAACTTCTTCACTCAAAGGGTGGTGAATGTATGGAACTCACTACACCAAAGGGCTGTTGATGCTCAGTCCTTGAACATATTCAAGACTGAGATAGATAGATTTCTTATTGCAAAAGGGATTAAGGCATATGGGGATAAGGCAGGTTCAGGTTATTAGCTGGAGTTAGATTAGAAGATCATCCATGATTGAATGGTGGGGCAGGTTCGAAGGGCCGAATGGCCTATTCCTGCTCCTACATGTTATGTTAACATGAGCCATATTGTACATCTATGCCTTTGTTACTTGTATCTGATTTTTGAAGGGCTTTAGAAATGCACCTTGGAAATTGTAGAATATGTTCGTGATTAAGATAACAGCTTATCACTCCCTTAACTATAAACTGTCATTCGAATGGATCCTAGTCCACGCCTTTGTCACCTCTCAGTTGGACTATTCTAATGTCCTCCTCGCTGGTCTCCCTTCCACTACCATTCATAAAATCCAGATCATTCAAAACTCTGCCGCCCGCATTCTCACCAGAACCAAACTCCGCTCCCTGATCACCCCAGTCCTTGCCAGACTGCACTGGCTGCCTATCCCAGAGAGGATCAACTTCAAGATCTTCACCCTTGTATTCAAATCCCTCCACTCCTCTGCATCCCCCTACCTCTCTGACCTCTCTCCTCAAAACAGTACCCGTTGCCTTCGTTCCTCCGGATCTGGCCTCCTCCTTGTCCCCCGAGTCCTCCGCTCCACTCTCGGCAGCCGTGCCTTCAGCCACTATGCCCCGAGGCTCTGTAATTCCTTTCCTCACTCCCTTCGCCTCGCTCCCTCTCTTCCTATTTTCAGGTCCCTGCTGAAGACCTTTCTCTTCGACCGCGCCTTTGGTCACCTTCCCACCCCTCCCCCTGGCTCAGTCAGCCCCGGGATCCGTTACTGTAAAGCTCTCTGAGATGCCGTCCGGCGTGGAGGGCGCTATATAAATCCATGTTGGTGTTGTTGTAGGGATCTTACAGCCCTCTGGCCTCAATATTGATTTCAGTAATTTCAGACCATAACAGCTCACCTTCCCCCCCACCCCCCCTCTTCTATGACCATTACCACATCATCTGGTCCCTGGTCTCTTCTCTCTCTGGTCTGCTTATTTTGTTGCAATTTTCTCCCCTTTTGTTTTGCATCATTAACACCTCTTTAACCCATCATCCGCCATCCTCTACCCCATTTTCTCCTTTGTCTTCCTTGTCCTGCCTCCCCCCCGCTCTGTTAGCCCTTAAAAGCCTCTCCCTCCCAACATGCCCCAGTTCTGACGAAGGGTCGTGGACCCCAAACGTTGATTCACTTTCCTTTCTCCATAGCTGCTGCCTGACCTGCTGAGTGTTCCCAGCGACTTCTGTTTTTGTTTCAGATTTCCAGCGTTTGCAGTATTTTGCATTTTGTTTGATTTTGTTTGTTCTTTTACTGATTGTTAAATAACACAGAGCTAACGTTCAATGCTCCCAAGGCATGAATGCCAAATATTTGGCTTTGAGGTTCAAGCCATTCTTTATGGGAATTGTGGAATGGAGACATAATTAATAGATACATTTTGGCTGGTCTGAGTAACCACTGTCCTTCACTCTCCTTATCTAACTCACATTTTTGAGCCAACAGGATGTCTAATAAGCATTTAAATAATTTCAATAGATATCTCAAGCTGCAAGATGTATTTAGCAAGTGAGACTAAACAGTAAAGAGCAATTAGATTAGTGAAGCTTAACTTTAGCTGCTTACGTGTTAAATCGAAACAAACAGAAATGGTAGTAATGGATCTGGGATTGGAGAAGATGGAGTGCTACTAGTTATGGTTTGACAGCACCTTGTCAGATGATGGATTCTAGGCTACTCACGTTATTAGAAATATTCATCGTGATCTGTGGTGTTATATTATTAGAGTTCTATAAAACCTGACACAATTTATACCCTCTTTTTAGAGGATGTATACCTTTTGTGCCATTCTCCCTCTTCAACTGTCCAGCGCCTTGGGAAGTCCTCCCGACGTGAAAGGCGCTCTATAAATGAAATCTTGTTGTTGTTGTTCAAAACTCTCTTAAAAATGTAACTCTTTGATTAAATTCAAGACGTCCCAAAGCACTTTCCAGAATATACTGCAAAGTGTGAATTAAATGCAAGGATTATTTATATATATTTTGTGGGCAAAAAGCGGCAGCCAATTGCGCACAGCAGTGTCACATAATAGTCGTGGAATGAGTGACCAATTTATTTATTTTTTTCAAAAATTATTATTCCCGGAAAATGGTCATTGTCTCAGCTCCGTTGTTTTGTTTTTATATGCTTTAAAGTGTTTCACACAATTTACTGTGAAGTGACTATATATTTGTAGGTGAATGCAACAACCTTTTTACACACTGCAGTGTCTTACAAACAGCTACTCACAAAAGTGAATGATGAATTTTATCTCGGGGCTTGTCGGCTTGGATATTGGGAGAAACTCCCTTCTCTTTTTTGGGTAGTGCCATGGGATTTTTAACGTCCACATGAACATGCAGACCGGAACTCAGATTAATATCTTATCTCAAAAATGTCACTTCTGAAAATACAGTACAGACCCGCCGGCATTGCAATTGGAATGTCAGCCTACACTAGACTATATGAGTGGAAAGTCCCAATGTGAAGCTTGAACCCAAACTTTCTGACTCAGAAGTGAGAGTGCTGTGGACTGATACCAAATGGCCTGTAAATTTTCCTTGAGTCTGTGGGATTACGTTAATGTTAACACAGGAACAGATTGCAAAATGTTGGGAAGTTTATGCCATTGTACTCCAGACTACTTTATTCGGCTAGATGTGATATTTTGAAGGAAGTGAACAATGAATATGAATGGGCAATTATTAGTACAGATTTCAGTGACCCACATGTTTTCAAGTATTTCAATGCAAGATTAAATTAAAACAAATATAGTGGTTTCTGGAAATCCCATCTACTCAATATTGTTTAGATATAGGATTCAGTGCAGAGGACAGGCAGTTACAATATTTTAATTTATGTTTCACTGATTGATGTCCTGAATTGATTCTTAATCAGGATCAAGATCACAGAGATTACTTTAAACCTGTCCTCACCCATTATGCTTTCCAGATATTCAAAGTATATAATATATATTACTGACATTTTATGATTCATATGATTTATGATTCATTTCTAATTTATTCTGAAATTTTAAAAAAAGCAGTAGAGCTGAACTAAGAATACAGATAAATAATCCTTGCATTTGATATAGCACTTTTTATGTCTTCTACATGTCTGAAAGCGCTTCACAGGGTATACTTGCCCAAGGTTTCGCCCTGTCTGGAATTGAACTCAGGTCTCTCACTTGCAAAGCGAGTGCTCTAACCACTGAGCTACAGGACTCCAAAATGACACAATGGTATAAATAAACATAGTGTGTTTCAAGTTACTGATCAGTATTTAAAACTAAGTAAGAATATATTTTATTATGATAACTAAATGTTGTCATAATAAAATACCAGAGTGAAACCCTTTTTAATTTGCAAAGAGAAAATCACAATTCCTCTAGAAAGGGCAGGGATAATGGTATTCTTTGTCCTGGCCAACAAATCCCCCAAATAAAATTGGTCGCACACTCCACAACTGTTTGTGGGACGTTGCTGTGCACAATTGGCTGCCGCGTTTCACTCACAAAATACACAGTAACTGCACTTTACAGTATACCCTGTGAAGTGTTTTGAGACGTCTCGACGACATGATAAGGTGCTGTATCAAATGCAAGGAATAGAAGTGTTGCATTTAAGATATCATAATTTGGAATTTTGAAGGACGATGCTATAATAGGGGCTGCAATTGTTCTATGATAGCTGTCACTGTTCTTTGGGAATTTTACTGAATTTAACTGAAGTATTTTGCATGTATGTAAATTCTTTTTATATCCTGAATTTTGTAGAAATATAATCAGTGCACACCCAGAGAATTGTGGCACTTTATTAGAACCAGATGAAAAACACCAGTAACAACTTTTTAATTTGCACGGACAAAATCACAATTCTTGGAAAAGGGGCAAGGTTATTGGTATTCTGTAATCTACCAGTGATAGATAGCTCTACTCCTTCAATAGGTTACTGTGTTTTATCTTTACACAAGAAACAGGGACTGCGTTGAATTGTTTACGATTCCAAAACTCCCCATTACATGGAATTACCGCAAAGTGGAATTCTGAAAATGTCTTTAGCACCTTTTGTTTTCAAACCAAATGCTAACCTTGTCAGAAGGGTGGCTTAACACAATTTCTTAGTTGTGAGATGGAGGAACAAATGAACCTATGTTGCTAAAAGGAGCATGAGAGATTGACAGCCTTGACTTTCAAGCTTTAAACAAAGGGCATGTGTCATTTGGCAGCTTTTGTTAAAGCAACAGCTTCTGAGCCAAGAATGTATTTGAAAAGTATGATGTTCAATAAATATCTTTAATGGTGAATATTTAGCATAACAGATGTCCGTGGCAGTTAAACCAACGCAACATCCTGTTCATTTTCCACCCATGTTTCTCTTTCAATTTTCAATCCTCCTCTTTCTGCCCTGAATACGTTTGACCTTTTTTCTGCTGAGGTGTGGGTTTGTCCAATATCTCTCCCAAGTGACCATTATTTATGTGTGAGTTTGGCAGTGTGCATTGGAAGACTGTTTAACTGTGAAACTGTTTAACAAAGCTGAGCCCATTCTAATCCAATGTCCACACACGTGCCTTCTAGTAGGGTCTCTCAGATATATATCATCTGATTTTTCCTTGCTCCCCAACTGAGGAGCACTGAGGCCAATTGTAGCCCCAAACCACAGTCTGGCTGTGACCAGCGCAGATTAGGATTTAAATCCACCACTTTCTATGAGGCTTCAAGCTGTACTAAGGGGCCTGGGCCTCTATCTGCTGGACCACACATCGCATGACACAGTTCTGAAACACTGCAGAATAGACCTTGCTGCGTTGTTGCACGTGTGGCATTTGTCAACTAAGAATAAACTCAAATGCTTCAACAAAAGATTGGAAATGAAAACAGTGGGTACAAAATTCTCTTTGTAGTCATTCAGGATTAGATTCAGTCCTAATTTTTTTAGACGTTGCTTTTCAGTAAATTTCAAATCAAAAGCCACAATTTGATTTACAAACAAGAAGTTACTTTGTGTATTGACTAGTATTGTGAATATTAAATTTTCAAGTAAGCTAACAATTGGTTGCTAATTCTATAACATATATTCAGTTACAGTGAGTTTGACCTGTTGTAAAATTGTAAAATTTGACCTGCTGTAAAATTCATATAATGGGGCACTAAATTAAGAGGGTAAATTTGAATGCCTTTATCATCATTATGTCACCAAGAGTGAATAAATCTAAAAAAGCTCTTAATCTGGGAACCATAAAACCCGATTAAATGCATTGAAGTACTACTGTCAGCAATGGAGCAAAAGTAGACAGAGGTGGAAAAAGTATGCTTTAAATTAGAGGTTTAAAGTGGAGCTTTTAGTCTGCAAGGGCAATATGAAGGCTGCTTCAACTTAATGCAGGTTTATATAACTCTAAGTTAGTCTTGAAGTTTATTTTTAAAGTGGGGCCCTTGTGTCACAAGGCTGTGGAGTGCTCTCTAAATCAGAACATGGCACGACAAGAAAGTGATTGCTTTAAATGGGGATAAATCAGCTTGAAAGCTGCAGTCTGATGAAGTGTACAGTATTAGCCAATGATTTCACTGACCCAGCTCACAACTCAAGGTCAGGTTGCTCAACAATCGACTTTGCACCAGTACTGAGACCACCTAGAGGAGGTGTTCATCCACCTAGAAGGGGCTACAATGTGCCTCAATAGAAGCAATAACCATAAATTGCACTTACAGGACCACCCTGTTATCACTCAGGTTTTCTTATAATGCTGTTGGGTTCTTGGACCCTGATGTTTTGTTACATGAAAATTCAAATTCCATTGTTATACTTGTCATCGCCCTTGAAATCCCATCATAATAATATGACAATAATTTATATTTATAGAAAGCCCTTTGCATAGCATAACGTTTTGCTGCATTTTGCAATGAAGGAGTCAGATGCCGAGTAAGGGAGTAGCAATAGAGTAATACTGTAGTGGTCTGGGCATTTTGCTGACAAACCATCCAAATGTCACAATAGTAGCTGGCCAGCTTTCTGCATATATATTACATATATATATATATAAACAAAATATTTGGTCACTCAATCCATGACTCTTTGTGAGACACTGCTGTGCAATTGGCAGCCACGTTTCGCACCCCCAAAAATATAGCCAATTCACTTTACAGTATATTCTATGAAGCACTTTGAGATGTCTCAAAGATGTAATAAGGCGCTGTATCAAATGCAAGGATTATTATTATTATTATTATATATGCACAGTGACTTCACAAATGGATGGTAAAGAAAGTTGCAGACAATAGCAACTAGATTTCCAAGAACATAGACTTAGGGGGAGAAACACACATTTGAACTTGTTTTCATTGGAAAGATTGTGAAGGGGGATTGTTAAGTGGATCAGAGGAATAAATGATGTGGATATAAAGCAGGCTATTTGACTTAGATTGTTTGAGCCAAACTGGACAGAAGGTTATTCAATTTAAAGTCTCAAGTGGGCTTTGAGATTAATAGATGTTTTTGTCCTCAGAGTAATGTGGACCAGATTTCGAACCATTGTAGTTGATGCTTCATTGATTAACTCCTTCGGAAAAAAATGGAATAAGTAGCTTCCTGAAAATAGTGTTGGAGGTTCTAGGTTTATATAATAATAAATATTCAATTTAAAGTGTATTTTGTAGGTGAGCATGACACACAACCCACAACATCCCATAAACAGCCATAGAGTGAATGATCAACACAATCTGGGAGATTCTTTTGTTTATATATATATATATCATCTCATCTGAAGAACGGCACATCCAACAATGCAGCGCACCCCCTCTCCCGCATTGCATTGGAGCAGACTGTGAGTTCAAAGACCCGACTGAGCCTTTGATCCTACAACTTTCTGACTGAGAGTGCTGCCAACTGAACCAAAATACTTCTGGGGATTGGGAATGTTTATGGAGGGTTAAGGCCAGGGTTGAATGGTGAAAAAGTGAAGACTGGGAAATAATCTCACTGATGCTGCTGAGTCAGAAGGTTGTGGGTTGAAGCCCTTTGTTTGGACTTGGAATCACATGGTCTCAGATGACACTTCAATGCAATGCTGGGGTGTACTGCATTGTCAGAGATGCCATCCTTTGGATGAGATGTTTACCGCCCACTTGAATAGGTAGACGGTGACTCTGTTTAAAGATCCCATGGCACTATCTGAAAAGAGATGGTAGTTTCTCCTCATTTCCTGGCCAACAATCACCCAAATAATAAATTAAATCACTCACTCCTTTCCTGTTTATGGAATATTGCTGCGTGCAAACTGGCTGCCGCGTTTTGCCCACAAGATACACGGTCAATCCACTTTTACAGTATATCCTGCAAAGCACTTTGAGATGTTTTGATATGATAAGGCATTAAATCAAATGCATGAATTGTTACCATGAATTATTCTCCTCTTTCATTTATGCAGAAATCTACCGGGGGAATAGAATGGATGATAGCCTAGGTTTTGCATGGCTTGTCGAAGGAGTGGGCTAAATAACGTTCCCACTTCCATATTCTTTTAGGTCCATTAATTAGTGCTAGCCACCATTTGTAATGTATAACAGCCTGGCTTAGTTGGTATCCTCGTCCTCACCTTTAAGGCCATCCATGGCCTTGCCCCCTCCTACCTCTCTGACATGCTGACTGCCTACCAACCTGCCCGCTCCCTCCGTTCATTGGGCTCTTGCTTGCTCCATGTCTCCCGTCCGACCCGCCCTACCATCGGTGGCCTAGCTTTCAGCCTCTCTGCCCCCACACTCTGGAACTCCATCCCACGGTCCCTTCGCCTTGCTTCCTCCCTCGCCTCCTTCAAGGCCGGTCTCAAGACCTTCTCTTTGACCATGCTTTTGGTCTCCCTCCCACCTCTCTGCCTTCCCTCACTCCTACCCCACCCCTCCCCCATGCTCGGGCCCCGATACCTGACTGTTCAGCACTTTGAGACATCCTCCCAACGTGAAAGGCACTCTATAAATGTAATTTTGATGTTGTTGTTGTTGTTGGTAGGTTTTTGAGTTAGTTAGAGGGTTTGGAGTTCAAGCACCATGTTGGGACATGGAACTTGTATAGTCTAACCCGGCACTCCAGTGCAGTGCTGGGGGCATACTGCATTGTCGGAGGTGCAAGCCTTCAGATGGATATTAAACTGAGGTCCTGTCTGCCTGTAAGTGACTGAGGGCAGTGATGTTTCTCACTTAGTTCCTGTTAACACTGCAAGCCAAAGCCTTAACAGAGTGATCCTAGCTGTATGAGCAGCTGGAAGCTTATAGAACGGTGCTTTCAATGGCAACCTATCTGGTTTTGGGCAGTCAAACTACAGCAGTTCCCCAACGTACACTTTGGGTTCCCTGAGCCTTGGCTCTTAACAACATGTGTCTGATAATCTCTGGAAAGAAGGATGTGTTCTTCTGGGGAGTGAATGTGCATTCCATTCTAAACGCAGAGTTATTTCCATGTGCAGGTGGCATACATATGTGGAACTCTTGGGTTTCCGAATGTGCCAAATACCCAGCTGACCCCAAAAATGCATGCAATAGCGGTTGGTCTGTTTTCAACTAGTATATCGATGTCTATATTAATGAAATGTTAACCCTGTAGTTTTTCTTCTTAAAGAAGGTGAAACTTTTGGGAATTGGTTGCTGTTTCAAACCTTCAATAAAGGTTGACCATAAATTGTCCAGGACATCAAAACAAGCAGAATTTGATGACCAGATTATTTAACCCTGTGGCTTTGCATTGACCCTGAGCTGAGATTAATTTGTACTCTTGATTATTATTTACAAATGTGCCTTGCCTTTTTCTTGCAGATTGTTGAATGCCATCAAACCTGGAGCTGTGAAAAAGATCAATCGACTACCAACTCCCATTGCAGGACTAGTAAGTTTTAGTTCTTTAGATTTAAGTTAATGGCACCATTTCTCATTTCTTTTTCATTTCCTTAGCCTTTTCTCTCCTCAAGGCTAGGATATGGCTTTATGGACGTCTGTGGTCTATGGTACTTTACCAAAATGATCCTTTTTGTGTTAGTCTGGAGAGCTTTGGTGAAATATTTGACTGCGAGGCTATTCAAGGTAACCCAAATCCTGCTTCCAGGTTACGCTTTCAATCTGTTGTTTGTGATTCATATCCCAGCTATATACAGTGCAGGCAGGCCTGTTTATAACATACTTAATTATGGAGCAGATTTGATTATAACTGTTGCACCATGGTCCCATTTGGCCGACTTTTTGTGCTAAAATAGCCTACTTCCAGGTCAATAGATCACTGTCACAGGTGGGAAAGAATTGATGTCGGTGGTGACCTAATGATACAGATGTTGACCATTTTTTTACTGCACAAGAAGTCAGCTGATCCATGCTGGAAGCCAACCATGGGTTCAGAGGACATTCACCCAAAAGGATTGATCTGTGCAGCCTTTACCCACGTTGAGCAGTTTAAAAAACTATTAAGATCATTTTTTATGCTGTTTTTAAAAGATTAATACATATTTTTCTCAAGCCTCTCATAACTCACTCCAAGCAATTTGCTAGTAGCAGTGAGATGTTTCTCCAGAATCCTCTTCCAAGGGCAAACTATCCCTGCATTTCCCATCAAAACAGTTGAAGCTTTTATTGGAGCAGTGAAATGTGGTCATGCTTTATTTATGTGTGCGTATGAGAGAGACAGCTCGAGTTTTACAGCAAGACAGCTCATAATACAAGGGAAATGGATTTCACCAACATTTTTGGATTTCAGTGCAACAAAGAAATCAGGGGGTGAAGTCTCTAAGTTTTTTTTAAAAAGAATAATCCATTAAAAACATGACTTTTTCTGAAGCCCTGGCCAGCAATCCCACAAATAATATTAGTCATCCACCTGATGGCTGTTTGTCAGACATTGCTGTATGCAAATTGTCTGTCACATTTGTCTACAAAATACACAATAACTACATTTTATAATACAGTATATGCTGTGAAGCTCTTTGAGACATTCTCCCATTGTGAAAAGCCCTATATTAAATGCAAGGACTACTATAAGGAAAACAGCCACCATACTTAATGGTAAACACTTGTGTAGTGCTTTGAAACGTTTTGATGTGATAAGGTGCTTTAAAAATTATAGGTTTGTTCTTTAACACTGGCACTTTGTTTCCCTCCTTTTACGGCTGTGGTATTGTAAAAACAGGATATTATCCTTATTCTTGGTTCGTCTTGAGCTGCATGTTTTGTACCAGAACTGTGAGAAACAGCAGCTTCTTTTGACTGGTTATTGTGTTCAGACACGGGCCTTTGTTTTTCAAATTGCCCCGATCAACATGGCCAGTGTGACAAGAACTTGAGAAGCTGAAGGCTTGATTCATAGTTCTCACAGCTTCACTCCAATACTGGCAGCCAACCACTAGCCAGAGGTCATAAAGTTGTCCTGTGTTCATTAAACTGGAAAGGGAAGAGGAAGAGGAAAGTGGGAGGGTGCAACTCAAGGTCTTGTCTCTGGGTTTGTGCTCAGAGTCTGTGCAATCTAAACACACATGTTGCTTTATGCTATTTGAGGGGGCAACATTGTCTTAGGTTATGTCTTCTACTCAAAGTCAAATGATAAATAATTCAGTGTTTCATTCTTTGGCAGTATAAATGATGATTGAATTCTCGGAGATCGTATGTTGTGAAGAGCGAGAGAAAATAAAATCCTTGCAATTTCTCCAGCCATAAAATACATGAGTGATGCCTTCATTTATACAGGCTGTCCCTGTTTTCCATCACCTGGGAATCCCAAACAACACCTGAAAATAAATCAGTACTTATAGTTTTGCAAAGACATAAATTCAACCTGTTCTCTCAATGGGATTGATTGATTCCACTTGCATCTTGTTTATTGTTGCTGATGCATGCCTCTGTGAGAGACAAGACAATATTACTTCGTTATGAAGTTTTGCAGAAAGGCTGTATTTGTGGAATAATATTGCAATTCAGTCAAAAATGCAATATTTGCACAATGGATTATTTCTGTTTTGCAAATATTGGATTCTGTGATTTTCGGCGAGATTTGTGCACAATGAATTGATGTTCGGAAGTTGGCTACATACAAGGAAAGACTGTGAGTTAAAAGGTTTTGCAAAAACCTTTCTGCACTCACCATCTGGAACTCCATCAACCTTGCCCCCTCCCTTGACTCCTTCAAGATCTATATCAAGATCTTCCCCTTGGACCATATCTTCGGTCATTCCCCACCCCCCACCACCCATGCCCTCTACCCCTCCTGACTCCAGCCTACAGCACAGAGGCAAACCTTTCACTAGCCAGCCTTGGGACTTCCTTCTGACGTGAAAGCCGGTATATAAATTCAAGTTGTTGTTATATCCACACCTGTACCAAACTTTGAAACCTCATCACCCCAGTCCTTGCCAGGCTCCATTGCAAAACAGATTGATTTCAAGATCCTCACTCTCACCTACAAATCACTGTAGCAGCTCCCTATGTCTCAACACCCACTCTCTACTCACCCCCTTTGTGCATCCTTCTGTTCGTTGCCCGATCCTTCTGCTCCATTGCACATTTGTCAGTCTATAGATATGATGAACTGCCTTGTAAAGTAACACTAGAATAAATATTGGAAATTCATAGCAGTTCATTCAGCAACTAAAAGAGAACAATAGGTTCATGTTTCGGCCACAACTCATTCAGTACTTGCTAAAACCAGTGTTAACAGGGCTGTCACTTCCGCCTTGCATAACAATTTTGCTCCTTTGAATGGAGGCTTTCAGACTAATATTTCCTGCTCAGCACACCCTTTCAGTAACTTGTTTTATTATCTGAGGAAGTTCACTTAACAATGTTGTATCAGTATCTTTCACTGAAGCAGTAGGAACCAATCTTGATTATTCAGAAATTGTGTGGCAATAAACCTGAGCAGACTATAATACTAGGAAGTCGGTGGCCAACCTTAGGACTTTAAACATGACTGCACTGTTTGACTAAATGCCATTTATTTCTCCATCTTCTTCCTTGCTTTGTTTCTTTGTCTTCACAACTCTCCCGAGATCCAAAATTGTGCATGGTTTTAGCCTCTAAACCATTGTCTTAACTTTTAAGATCATGCAGAATTATGGAATAGTCTTCAGCTTGGCTCAGTGGGTAGCATTTTTGCCTTTGAGTCAGCCTCTGGGTATTTTGTGTGTTTCGTCCACAAAATACACAGTCAATTCACTTAAGTATATCCTGTGAAGTGCTTTGAAACATCTAAACAATGTGATAAGTTGCTGTATCAAATGCAAGTATTATTATTAGTAGTAGTAGTAGTACTATAAAGCTATGGATTCAAGCCAAACATCAGTAGTTTGAGCTTCCAGTGTAGACTGAGGCACTAGTGCAGTGTGTTAAACCAAGATGTTAAATCAAGATCCCATCTGTCTATTCAACTGGATGTTAAAGATCCTTTGGCCCTATTCAAAAAGAGAAGGGTATTTTTCCCCAGTGTCCTGGCCAATAATCTTCCAGATAAAATTGGTCATTCACTTCATGTTGCCATTTCACGCTATTTGTAGGACATTGCGGTGCACAAATTAGCTGCTGCATTCGACAACAGTCACTACATTTTACAGGATTGAATATTTCTTGATTCATGCCATTCATTAAGAAGTGCTCATTGAAGAAAAAACTGGAAACACAATTCATTGAACATGGACTTACCTATACAAGTGCGAAGATTTGGGAGAGCCACTTTGATGGCTCCGGGGGCCACATCCGGCCTGCAGGCCACCACTGCTTTACAGTATATTGTGTGAATTGCTTTGAGAGCCTCCTGATGTATTCTGATTGTAATTATGGGAATTATTCAGGAAGCATTTTATATTTTAAAGCGTGAAATCACTATTGGATTAATGATGAATAAAGCCATTCAGTAAAATTTATTTGAAATGCAAGGGTAACCTTAGGTTACAAATCCATTGGATTTTTTTATGTTTCTTTTACACCTTGTGGCAAGTTACAACTATTTGAATCTCTTCCTCGATATGATATGTTTTGGCAGAAGCTGAACCAAATGACTTCTATATTTTATTTTAAAACCTTCTTGCAGGGATACAGAGTCAAGCTTCACTCATCTTTATGTGTGAGCTTTCACAGTGAGTGCCAACATAACAGCCAACCCTAGCCTGGTCTCACCTGACGTCCACACGTGCAAACTTCCTGCACAATTTGTACTGCTTCTTAAATGGGTTGGATTGTGTTACACACTTCATCTCTGATGGGGGAAGTTATCTGAAAATCACACTTGTGCTCTCTTTTCATCTCCACCCCCCCTCCACCCCCCACCCCCCCAAAAAAACAAATGTTTCCTTCATAATAGTCAATAATATCGTTATGTTAACCGAGAACATTATCTCGACCTTCAGATGAAACGTTAAACCAAGATTCTGTCTGCCTGTTCAGGTGGACATTAAAGATCCCATGGTACTATTCAAAACTAGAAGGAAGTTTCTTCCGGTGTCTTAACCAACATTCCGTAGCTGTGTGCAAATTGATATCATGTTTACCTGTACAAATTTACAGTCACTTTGAGACCGGACATGGAAGGTTGTATATCAAATGCAAGGATTTGGTTTTACAGTTCTTCAGGGTTATTTTGATTTAATTTTTATATTAAATCCTGCTGTTCTTTTCAATAGTTTTGCGGTCTGTCCTGGTTCATTTTTCCGCAAATCCTTAGTTTCCAAATCAGCATTACTCCCAGCTGTGATGCGAATTAGAAATTTAAACACAGCCAAAAGGTGGAGAAAACGTGAAACTTGGGGAGATCGCTACAAGAGTGCAGGATCACAAGGGAGGCTCGTGTGATAGATCAGACTCTGTGACTCAGCCCTAGGGATCACTTTATTTTTAAAAAAATATTTCTTTTGTGGGACAAGATCCTCCCAACAGTTTTTTTGTGTTTATTGTTTATCTGATGTTAACATCTTGGAGTAATAAATTAGTTACCACCAGTGTTTGCTGCCATTGCCAAGCTCCTATACCCAGGTGGCTGCAGTGTGCAGTTACAACATTCTGACATGGAAGGCTGTTAAGTTCTGATCACAGTCTCTGATCATCACAGTGTGATCAATGTCATGCCCTTCACCTGTGCTGAAATACCATGGGTTTTCCCTCCCCGTCGTGTTTATTATACTGTATGGTCTTTGTGATTTAAACACTGAGCGCTCCAAGATGCTACCCGCTCGAAGAGGACCTTATAAATTGTTGTTGTTATACACTGCTTTGTTGTGCAAAACTGGCTGCACAGTTTAGATTTGCTGTTAAACCTTGCTGTGATTTATAGGACATCAAGCAGATGACATATTAATATTGTAGAGTTCTGAAAATACTGGCTTTCTAATGGGATTATTTAAGTAAGAAATACTGTTGAAAATCTAGTTGACTTTTAGAGGAATGACATTTATTCCACTATTTATTTCTGGAGCAGAGTTTGTGGGGTTACCATGATCTACTGACAGTTAACAAAGGAAATACCATTTGTATAATAATAATAATAATAATCCTTGCATTTGATAAAGCGCTTTTCACGTCGGGAGGACGTCCCAAAGCGCTTCACAGAACACACTGTAAAGTGAATTGACTGTATATTTGTGCGCGAAGGCGACAGCCAATTGTGCACAGCAATGTCCCACAAACAGTCGTAGATTGAAAATGACCAATTTATTATTGTTTTTTGTTTTGGAGGGATTATTATTAGGCGTGTGGAGTAAGGAAACTTGCCCAAGGTTTCGCCCTGCCTGGAATTGAACTCCGGTCTCTCACTTGCAAAGCGAGTGCTCTAATCACTGAGCTACTCGGATCGCTTAATGAGGAACCCTGCTAGAAAACCCACATTATATTCCAACCCATATTTAATTACAACTTTAAGTAAATTTACTTTAAGTAAATTGCTGAATGCTTTCAGAGACCAATAGTCTTCAAGTATTTTTATTCCGCAAGTTTTTGTTTTTGAGATATCATTTCACTGAGAACTGAAATCTGAAAAGTTTTGATGTTCAAAAAACGGTGTTTGGTTATGATGTAAAGAGGATCAATACCTGATAACAAACAAAAAGAAACGTTGTGGGGGGTTTTCTCGGGGGTGGGGGGTGGGGGCAGGAGGGAACAAGGGTCAAACCATTCACACAGATGACATTTCTTGGCAGCAAAGCTATTTTCCTCCCTATGTCTGGGAGCCACCCTTTAGCTGCAGCCTCGGCCAGACATTGGAAGCTTGCACGGCTTTGCCTGAAATCATTGTGCTCCACCTAACTGCAATGCACACAATATAGCCATTGACTGCTGGTTACTGGACGCACAGGCTTCATGTGTCGGATTCAATAATTGCTGTATAGTAAAAATCTAACCCCTTAGCCCTGTAAGAAAACATTGCGTCTGATTCCCTTCATCTGCTGTCCTTTGTGTTGCTTGCAACAAAAGCGAGTTGTTTGTGTTGGGTGAGGTCATTTGTTTTTGTTTAAGCAGAGGATGAAAGATTGCGCCAGAACAATTCAGTTACAACAGGGTGTAAGCAGAAAACAAAGAGAGTACCGAGTGTTGAACTTTTTTTTATTTATCAATGGGTAATGTTTAAGGAAATCAGAGCTGGGCGGGGAAGGTACTAGCCTCTGGCGCTGTTACAGACATTCCACAGTAAATGGAATCTGCAAACAGAGCGATTGACCAAACGACCGGCCAGAGACATTTTTGTTGGCTGATGAGAAACCATGTAGTCCAAGAGGAAGAATTTGCACCTGAATAACCACACAAAAGGATGTAAAGAGGTTAAAGGGAAACAAAACATAGTGTTGTTCCTTATTTCAGCACTTTACTTTCATGCTATCTTTACATCTGTTTATATCGACTGCATAATGGAAGGAGGTTTGTATGGTACACTCTCCATAATATGACATGATGCCACTCCACTCTCCTTGTAACTCTGAATAAATAGCCCTTTTGGAGTCGATGCTTTGGGTATAATTTGCAAACTGCACTTGTTGCTGCACTTTAGCCCACTTGAACTGGACTATTTAATGTATGAGGTTAATGCCAAATAACTAGTGAAAGTGCTTTAGTGCCTCACAGTACAATCTAGGATCCCAGAATCGTTCGTCACATCCATTTGTAAGCAAAACTCACTTGTAGCTGCTTTTCAAATTCTAAGAATGAGGGGCTTTAACATGGATTATTTACCCACTCACTGGTCAATCCGCTTGTGGTTAATTAATCTGTTCACTAAAGCCATTAAAAATACTTGGGGAAAAAAAGCAGTGCTGTCATCGAGGAGCCTGCCTCAAGGCTCTTACTCTATAATCTTGGCCAAATCTGTCCCTCCATTGTTTCTTTCTAAATTGCCAATCTGGGATTAAAAATGCCATACAATTTTAGTTGGTAGCACTCTCGTATCTAAATCAGAAGATTGTGGAAGGTTGTGAAATCAAGATTGGACTTTGAATTCATATAGTCTAGGTTTACACTCCTTTGCAGTGCTGGAGGTTAGCGGGTCATCAGAGCCTCCAGTGAAGCAGAGATGAGGAAATTAGCCCCTCATCCATCTCTCTTCAACTGCCTTGGCTAGAGCAGTCACATAACAGAGTTCTCAAGCAAACCGATTTCACTAGTTGATGCATTCCCAGCAATGTACAAATATGAATATAACACAAAAAGATGATATGAAGGCCTGTAAAACTGAGTAGCTTTTCAAAAACACTGATAATAAATGTCCTAGTTGGAACAAAAATTACAACCGGCAGGAATGATTCAGTTGAGAACTTTCTCTGTACGCTTTGTATGGAGTAAACTGCTTTTTATTTGTTTTCACTTCATCCCTTATTAGATTCCCTCTGCTGTAGTGTGTTTATGTGATGGGGATCAATATACAATGAATGTGGTTTACCTCAGACCACAGAAAGTTTGAAAGAATGTGCAGTTAACATTGTTCTGTTGGCCATAGTCACATCCGGGCACGGATTTAAACACGAATAGGGATTAACCCTTTGATAACAGCACCAAATTACGAATATTGGAGAATTACCAGTTGTGTTGAAATGTATTCAAAAAATGTAGGAATGAAGCTCTCTGCAGTTTTGTACATGCATATACTATAATTTGACTTTGTAATAATCAACAACACAAAGATTTGTAGCAATTCTTCTCAATTTTATCTCATGCCGCTTTTGTTTCTTATTATAAGGATTATCACAGAAACATTTTGGGCAAAGCTTTTTTCACTGGTGCTTCATGTATCATTGTGTCACTGATTTGCAAAATGCAATACCATTTTTAGAATATAATATGGTGCATGTGTTCACTTTGCATTAGATCTTAGTTGGTTTAGCAGACAATGTGGCAGCTCCATATCAGAGATGGCTGGAGTTTTTGGTTGTTCAAGAATGAACTTACCTGAAAGGTCCATGATACACTGAACCACTGGCAAAGTCATTGTAAAATCCTCAGAAACAGCTTTATATTTCTGTATAATCTGTATATTACAAGCCGTTATACTAATTGGTGATTAATTTCATGGCTCTGCACAAAATCAATGCTACGTTTGCCTACGAAAAGCAGTTATTAGTTTTGGATGAAACTCCTGCAAAACACTTTGAGATACAATATATCAATGTGTAAAACAAAAGCAAAATTCAAGCACATGCTTTCTTGCAATCTCACTTTTTTTTGTGAAAATATATTTGAAAAGATTATATACAGTAAAACTCACAAACTTTTTATCAGTCGGGACCATAACATTTAATATGATTACGTGAAGTCCAAGTGCAGGCAAACTGTATAAGTAGTATAAAATCCATTTTAAAGAAAACTAAGTGCTTTTGACAGGAAACTGAACGGGACTCGGGCGAGTGTGCGACTTGGCGATTACACAATTTAGCAAGATAAGACTTATGCAAGTTTTACTCTATTTTAAATATATAATTGTTTGATATCAGAATTATCAGAAATAGGGTGTTTCTATTTTAGGCAGGAGAGATTTTTTTTTATTTTAATTTGAGAGAACAACATTTTGACAAATAAATAATATATTGGGTAATTGAGATTCAGAGATAGATTGGATTTTTGTCCATCGATCTTTGCTGTGATCGAGACAAAGATTGAGTACAGACATCTGACTAATTGGTGTAAAGGGTGAATCAACCAATTTTTACTGAGGGCAGCAGTACTTGGAGTTAGTACAGTTGTGTTATTCTGTTTCACACCAAGTCCTGTGCAGCGATGCATGAATGGGGCCATTGTAAATCCTTGGGTGCCAAAACCTGATGGAATTTTCAAGCTGGAGGTTATGGCGAGGTCAACACAAGTCTGCTCTAGATTAAAATTAATATGCTTTTGCATATTGTTCCTTTGAGATCTAGTTAGTGACAATGAACGGAAATTTAGAAGATTGATCACTCACCGTCCATGTGTAATAATAATAATGTTTTGGTCAGATATAAATATATATTTTATTTTACATTTCATATATTTTACATTTCTGGAGGATGTCCCAAAGAGCTTCACAAGATTTATCATGAAATGTAGCGACTGTGTATTTTGTAGGTGAATGACTGACTGACTCACTGAAGGATTTGAGGATTCAGTGGCTAGTTGTGGAAAAACAAGCAGTAAGGGCCTATCTCATCCGTTCAATGTGGGCTCCCACTGCTCCTCTTAACCTGAATTATGTTTGTGACACTACTATAGATGTAACTGGTCCATAAGGCCAAGTCTAGCAAAATTAATAAGGAAGCAGGTGCTGCAAGAAAGGTTTAAATGGGATTAAATGTTAAAACTGGATTTTACAAAACTTCACATGTAACCTTGGAATGCAAGTGATATAGTGAGGATTTGTACATGATATGAATCCACAAGCCTCTGACTCAGAGGCATGAGTGCTACTAACTGAACAGGCTCACACTTGAGTTGGTGTCGAGGAATATGCAGGATTCAATACGTATGATTTCTGAATATTAAATCACAGTCTCACCGATGTGTTATCACAATTACACAATGCAATACAATACAAATTTACATTTATATAGTGTCTTTCACATCAAACATCAGGAGGATGTCCCATGGCACTTAACAATCCTGGCTTGGTGTTCACAGGGGGTGGGGAGGGCAAAGATGACTAAAAGCGCTGTCAGAGAGATCAGTCTTGGGACGAACTTTGAAAGAGGTGAGGGAGGGAGGGAGTCGGAGAGACTTTGGGAAGAAGTTGCAGAGAGTGGGGGAAAATAATTTTTAAAGAAAAAATAATCCTTACATTTTGTATTGTGCCTTTCGTATCAGGACATCATTTACACAACAAAGCACTGACAACTTTGTTTTATTGGACTATACAGAACTAAGCATGCTGAAAATGTTGTAAATTATATAACTAAAAGACCATGTGCTTTGCTAAGTATCGCTATTGGTTAGCTGCCATTGACTTCTCATGTGCTCTTCAGTCAGTTGCATATGGGACCTATCCTCCCACCCCAGCATTAAAGCTGGCGATCGAAGTCAAGATACTTTCACTGTTCTTATTTAAAGTCTGAACTAATAGATCTGTTCATTAAAGATACCTAGATTTTGCACTACAACGAGAAAGGTGCAGAACGTTAGGAGCCAAGGCCATGCCACGCATCTTACTGCATTTGTTCAGCAACTCATTCCTTACTATGCATGTTTAGACATATTGCACTGGGTGCCACTGTGTGTCCTACAGTTCTTATATAAAAAGGTTCAGTTGTGAATCATACCAATATGTCATTTGTTTGGTGCCAGTAGTGCAATTACTGAGTAACGTATAAATCTTTCTCTCTGGACATATTTATATAATAATAATATATTTACAATATATGCATAACATAATCTGTTTTCACTGATGAAATATATAGTTCCCACAAAAATATCCTACTGTAAAATGCTGCTGAACTATTGAGGAGCACAACAACAACAATTTACATTTATATAGCGCCTTTTGCGCAGGAAGCATCTCCTAGCGTTTGACAGGAGATCAAACAGATCAAACAGTGACAGAGTTTGATGCTGAGCCAGGGAGAGAGGGAGGTGACCGTGGGCGATTAGAAGATAGACAAGGGGCAGAAGAATTGAGACAGAGTTCCGAAGTCTTGTCTTGGGGTGCAGTGGTTGAAAACACAACTGCTCGTGGTGGAGTGGAGGGATAATGGACTTGTAGAAGACTAGAGGCAGCTGAGCAAAGAGGATAGTAGTGGAGTGAGGTGGAAGCAGGTCAGAGGTAGGGAGGTAGGAGTAAATACGTACAAACCTCCTTTTAGGATTTGGGCAGCTGTTTATACATGAGCCATCACTTTTACACCAAGCTTCTTGTGGGGCTGTCTGCTTTACACAAACATGTTGATGTGGCACATTTCACTGCCCCATACACTTTACCCACAAATATTTCAGTGTTCCGCAGAAAGTACATTATGCCAATTCTTTGTAGTTTCAATAGGTGTAAATGGCTCACGTGCCAGCTGGACTTGTATTTTCCCCTCAATTCAAAGCTAATCTAATAAATTCCACGACCAACCTTTTCAACTATTTTGCTTGTGGTTAGGAAGCAAAATTTTGGAATAAGCAGTTTGGAAAGCAGAATTTATATCAATTGGTCCATTTGCAATACAGTATTGTTTTTATTGTACTCATTTCTAACCTTGATAAGATCATGGTGCCTTGCAGTATAAAGGAATGTTGCTTGTCTCTTGTCCTTTGACTTGTGCAGGATGTGAACCTGTGCAGGGTTTTATTTCCTAAAGCTGCTGAGGTATTTACACTGCACGGCCATGGGGAAAAAGGGCTGTTTTTGTGAGACAGTAAAAGTTCCATCTTTATTCCGAGTCTGAATTGCAACTCAATTATTTTGAAAGCACTTTTGTGGTTTGTCACACTGTATGGATGTGACAGGACATTCACATGAAGGGATCACAGTGTACATGAGGAAGAAGAAAATAGAGGGGTAAAGCAAAGTATTAGGATGTGTGGGAACTCATATGGATAACAATATCGGCACAGCCTAGTTGAGCAAAGTTACCGGTTTGGGTACAATCTATGGTAACACAGACTTTTGCTTTTGCCTCTGACAGGACAACATTGCCTTGTTTTTGAGGGGTTGCGAAGAACTTGGACTAAAGGGATCACAGCTGTTTGACCCGGGTGACCTTCAAGATACAACCAACAAGTCTTCAATCAAGTAAGTAAGAAAGAAACAAGTTAATTAATGAATGAAGTGAATGATTGCTTCTACTGAATTGTGAAAGCCTTGGTTGCACTGCAGCAATTATCGAATTCCCTTGGATAAATGCTCAATAAATGATTTCATATTTGAAATTTGTATCTTTTAGTAATTAAATACAGCACGATCCACTTATAGTGGAACATTTTATTGATTATTCCATGTCCTAATTTGTAGTTAAAGTCTAGCCAGTGAGCCTTCCTTCACCTACAAAATACACAGTCACTACACTTTACAGTCAACCCAATTGCGCACAGCAACAACAACAACAACAACAAGATTCCATTTATAAAGCGCCTTTCACGTCAGGAGGACGTCCCAAGGCGCTGCACAGTTGGGTCAGGACCCGAGCAGGGGGAAATGGTCAGGGTGAGGGGAGGGAAGGGAGGGAGCGAGGAGGGGGGAAATGGTCAGGGTGAGGGGAGGGAAGGGAGGGAGCGAGGAGGGGGAAGAGAGTTGAGAGGGGAGCTGAAGGCACGGTCAAAGAGAAAGGTTTTGAGACCGGCCTTGAAGGAGGAGAGGGAGGAGGCGGCGAAGGCACTGGGGGATAGAGTTCCAGAGCCTGGGGGCTGAGAGGCTGAAGGTCCGACCACCGATGGTAGGGCGATTGCGACAGCAATGTCCCACAAGCAGTCGTGAAGTGAATGACCAATTCCATCTGGAGGATTGTTGGTCAGGACACTGTGACAAACTCTCTTCACTTTCTGATTAGTGCTAGGGGATCTTTAACATCCACCTGAACAGGCAGAACGAACCTTGGTTTAATGTGTCATTTGAAGGACACATCTCTGACAATGCAAGACATCCCAACACTGGATTGAAGTGTCAGCTTGGACTATATGATTCCTAGTCCAGATGTGGGACTTGAACTGACAACCTTCTGACTCATTATCTTTATCAATGGGAACTGACTGTACACCCAGCCTACTGGGCCATTTTGATTACAAAGTATATCATGTCTCCAGCTGAAACAACTGGATGTCTTTCAGATTTGCTGGCGAGAACATCTGAAAGACATCCAGTTGTTTCAGTTGTTCTCACTGTATCAGCTGAGGCAGGAATGCAAAATTGTTTTGGCAAGTTTAACATATACAGAGTATCTTTCATCAAATTTTTAGAATAAACATATTTTATCCTTCATATTTGAGCATACATATCAAAGTGACTGTGTGTAAATAACAAGACAGAATTATCTGCCAATTTCATGGCAATCTTATCATGCACTTCCAAACAGGCGTGACTAAATCAGGAATGCAGCACAACCTATACAGATGAAGTGGCTTGACTTGAATGTATGATTAAAGTTTCACTGGTGAACTAATGCAGTCTTGTTCTCATCTTGCCATAATATGACTAAACCCTCTGCAAAACATGAATTCTGATAAGAATATGGTCACTCTGCAGTTTGTCAGACAATCATCTTGGTGAAAATAATTTGAATCATTCCCCAGCTTTGCTTGAGAGCAAACCCCAATTAGGGACTTTGAGCTCACAGTCTAGGCTGGCACTCCAGTACAGTGCTGGGTGGGAAATTCTGCATTGTCAGAGATGCAAACAGTCCTTTGGATGAGATGTTAAACCAAGGTCCCATCTGTCTGTTCAGTTGGATGTTAGAGATGCCATAGCCCTATTTGAAAAAATGAGTTTCTCACGGTGTCTTGGCCAACTTCGCAGATGAAATTGGTCATTCACTTCATGGCTGTCTGTGAGCCATTGCTATGCGCAAATAGCCTGCTGAGTTGGTCTACAAATAGACAATTATTACACTTCCCAGTAAAACATACCAAGTAACCACACTTCACAATTGAAGTGCTTTGAGATGTGCTAAGCTACGAGCTCAAGTGCAAGGATTATTATTATAAATCATTGGACATGTTCACCACTGTTTACTTGTAGAACAACCAATTTGAATTACAGTATTTTCTTCCCTCTAATTCTAATTGGTGCAGAACATTGTTGTGCTGAATCATGAAGGAGAGGCCAGAGACCAAACTAAGTCCATCCTGAAGCACTGCCAAATCCGAGTTAGTTATGTTAGTCATACATCTGCCAGGACCACCATGCTGGCTAATATTTCTCTGCTGTGCAGTATTGACTGAATAGTGATTGATTTCTTTAAGTATCAGCTAATTGGCCTGTCTCGAGTATCCAAATTCTTTTTTTTATTTTAACCCACTTTCAAAACGCGTCCATGGGGGAAATGGCTGTGGCATTGCTCCTGAACCATGCAAAAGCATTCCTCGCCTCGATACTCCACTTGCAGAGGGAAAGACGAGAAGGAACTCACTCAAATTATTTTTCAAACACTAACTTTGGTGGCCTAAAGGGCTACCAAAATGGAATAGACTTCAAATGTGTATCCTATGTCCAAGCATGCAGCATAAATAGTCTGAACAATACAAAATATAGCATGAACAACGTAAAAAGTTGACACTCCAGTGGAACATGGTAGGAGCACTGCGCTGTCGAAGGTGCTGAACTCTGGATTAGATTTTAAATGCAGATGGCAATTTCTTCTTGGTGTCCTAGCCAATAATCCTTCAAATAAAATACTAAGTATAACTTGAGATATTTGCCCCACCGAGCTATACTGCCAGTGAGTGAAGCAGTTTCCATTCAGCCTCTGCTCTGAGGCGGCTACCAATTACTGAATGATGAGTGCATACAGTAGAGAGATGAGCATCTGCATTGATTAGAACCAGCCCCAGTGCAGATAAGAGGTCAGTGTGGATAATTGGACATCACACAAAATGCAAATCGCCTATAGTGCTACGTAAAAAATTCTTCTAATTATCGTATTTTCTAATTAGGGGAATTATATTTTAATTATAGTATCACTCTGCAATGTCTTCTCTCTCTCTCCACTTGCCTCTCTTCATCTGACTCCTGCCCTCTGTTTTTCCTTTAAGTCACATCTTTTCTCTTTGACTCTGTCTCTCTCTCTGTGAGTACGTTTCTCTTCCTCTCCCTTCTTTCTATCTCTCTTTCTCAATCTTTACATTATCTTTATCTGTAACCCTAAACAATATACAATATAAAGATTTATCTTTGTTGTTGGCCAAAAAGGTCCTGTTGGAGCATATGTACAAAGTTGCTAAGATCACATAGCCAGGGCAACCTGCCACACAACTTTGCACTTTTTTTTCCCGTATCGCACAAGCCCGCATCCGACTGTGTGAATAAACGGACGTGCAGATAATAGCATTCTACCGTACTTTCATTTGGAATATATTTATAATGATCTCCCTTTTTTTTAACAATGCAATATTGCACCTGACAGAAAAAAGAAGTATAAGTGCATTAGGAAAAGCTGGGGTGTTTTGATTGACCAAGCAGTGAAATTATAGGGCAACAGTTGCGAAGGCAAATCTACATTAGGGTGCCATCAACACTCTGTTGGTGACTCTGCACTTGGACTTCACTCAGTTTCAAGAGCCATATGTGTGAGAGGGCTTTGGGCCCATTTCTCGCGGGTTCAAGGAAAGGTAAAAAGAATAGTGTCAGGTCTTAAATGAATGAGCTGTGAAGAGAGGCTGAGAGCCTGTTATCATTGGGAAAGAGAAGTGAGCAGAAACATGATCTATGCTTTTAATGTGAAGTGAGTCCGTAGGGTGGATGTGGAGACGTTTGTTTTGCATTAGCTAGGGAAGACATTGCCTCAAGCCGAGGGCGGCCTGCGCCAGGCGTAATCTAAGAAGCAATTGCTTGACATTTAGTGTTGTTCACTTATGAAATAAGCCGCTGTCAAATCTAATGAATGCGGACTTGGTTAAAGAGTTCAAAAGATAAATGAACAGATTCATGATTCAACAGGGGCTCAACGCCAAGACAAGGAGACGAAAGTGATCTGAGTAGGTCCTGTGCACGGACCAAAGCAGTGGCCAAGCAAAATGGCTGAATGACCTCCTTGTTTTCCTGTCCCCTTCTGCAGCAATCAGCCCATCAGATTCCACATTCTCATGAAGTTGAGGCCATATGTATCTACATGTATATGTTTCACATTTGCCACGTCCTTCTCTTTTAATTTAAATCAAACTACGCTGCAGCTCCACTATTTACAATGAAGTCACAGAATTCTATGAATTACAGCACAGAAGGAGGCCATTCTGATAATAATCTTTACATTTGATATAGCGCCTTTCACCTCAGGAGAATGTCTCAAAGCATTTCAGAGGATATACCGTAGTGCAATGACTGTATTTTGTAGGTGAACACGGCAGCTAATTTGTGCACCTCAATGTCCCACAAACAGGCATGAAGTGCATGACCAATTTTATTTGAGGGATTAGCTACTCCACTGAAGCTACGCACCCAATCCCAATTCTCTGCTCTTTCCCAGTACTTCTTTTTTACATTGTTTCTGTTCCAATACATATTCTTTGTAATACTGTTATAGACATAGCTTCAATAATAACTTACTATAAAAAAAATTGCACTTGATATAATGCCTTATCCCATCGAAACATGTCAAAGCATTTCAGAATTTTTGGTCAAGTGCAGTGCCTGTGTAATTGTAGCTAAACTTGTAACCTTATGTGTGAAAGAAACGTAATAGTTCCACTTTTAACACTTTCGTGATAGTCCCAAGTTTATGCTTCTTATCAATCCTCTAACCAGTAGGAATCATTTTCACCGGAACTGCGAGGTTATACCTATCAGGAAAAGCTGACATGCTTGGACTCTTTTCTCTTGAAAAGAGAAAGGTGAGGGGTGACCTAGTAGAAGTCTTTAAAATTATGAAAGGTTTTGATAGGGTAGACATAGAGAAGATGTTTACACTTGTGGGGGAGACCAAAACCAGTGGCCATCAATATAAAATAGTCACCAATAAATCAAACAGGGAAGTCAGAAGAAACTTCTTTACACAGAGAGTGGTGGGAATGTGGAACAACTACTATAAGGAGTAGTTGAAGCGAATAGCATACATGCATTTAAGGGGAAGCTAAATAAAAACACGAGGGAGAAAGGAATAGAAGGTTATGCTGATAGGTTAGTTGAGGAAGGGGAGGAGGAGGTTCATGTGGAACATAAACACTGGCATACACCAGTTGGGCCGAAAGGCTTGTTTCTGTGCTGTATATTCTATGTAATTCTATGTAACTATTTATCTTCCCCAAATCTTTCTAAATTTTAAAGATTCAAGATCTCCGATAGATCCGCTCTCAGGTTTCTTGAAATAGTGCTCAACCCCTATAACCTTGCCCTTCACACTTTGTGAGTCTGCTCAGTCACCAGTAAAACTACATTTTGTTTCCTCTCTGATAATGTTCTTGCCAAGTTTTTATTGTTGCTTTTGTTGGATTCAGTCAATTGGCTTTGAATCCAATGGAACGCTTCCTCAAATCTAAATGAAGATTAATTTCCCCTGTTAACTTTGCTATTCATAGCCCATATATACACAGTTTAGATGCATGACTATAACTGATAGAACTTTGATTCCCGATGTTCAAAGTGGGATGCATTACATTTAAATTAACATCGCACATCCTTTACAATGTGTTCGCAATGAGGAAATGGCTGCAGTAGTTATACATCAGTCTTTGAACGGCCATTTTCTCCCCAATGTTTCTGGCCTATTGGTGTGAACGTGCAGAGACACATTCAAATTGACTTCAGGCACACATCTGGTGATTGAATTGCAAAGCGTGTAGAAGTACATTCCTTTTCAGTTTTCTTTTCTTTCAATTATTGGCATCGCACCTTTAACTGGTTCATGTTCAGAGGCAGAGCTGAATTGTGTTCACTGGAGCATGAGTGAAGAATCAGAACCATGAGGTTTCATAATGTAAGGCCCGAACTTCCACCGAGTTTTAGTTTGCAAGACCATACTGTCTTAAAATTTAAAGTAGTGGAGAATTGTGTCTTAATTTGGAAGCTGGTTCTTCTTAAGAACAATGGAAAAATCGTCATTCAAATTAAGACTGGATTTAAAAATTTGCTTGTCAGTCGACACCTGAAATTTTAAGACAAAAGGATCTTACAATACTAAGATTAGGTTAAATTTGGGGCCCATGTTATTCACTAATTGGATTCACTAATAGCTACTCTGAGCCACCGCAAGTAGTGAGTCCTGAACCTAAACGAAAGTTCATCAGGCTGTCCCTTTGGAACTCTGCCCGGAAGTAGACACGGAATTCCTGGGGGTTGAGACAGCACTCCCCGTTTACCAGCAGGATTTACACTTAGTGAATCCAGGTTGTTAATATCATGGTCTTGACCTCAATGTCCTCGTGTCTTTCTTTGCTTCTGTTGCTGCTCGCTCTTTGTTGACATTGGAGGTGGTGTGAAGCACAGTCGTGGTCAGAGGCAGAGATTTCAGTCAGGCCTTGAGCTTGTACCTTTACCACCATTTTACTCTGTGAGAGGCACAGCTTGATCGAGTTTCTATTTGAATGGTTTTGGAACCATATCCTTCAAAAGATCAAGGCTATTAAAATAAATTGCTTACAATTGCTGGAATGGTTTCAAATTGCTCCCAAGTGCAGACTGAACTGGGATTTTGAAGTGCTGGATTGGAGACTATAAAATGGTCACCCTCAGCCCCCTGGATAAGTATTGAACCATTTCAAAGAATTATCATTGATTTTAATATTTGCTTTCTGTCTTTCTAGTATACTTGTTTAAATAAGTGAGTGCTGGTAAGTCTGTTGGGCGAATAGCTGGGAGATGGAAAGTGAAATGGAGCTTTACGAGCATCAGTAAAGCAACAGCACACTTTGTCATTACAAGTCATGTTAGTTAATCTCCTTCATCCTGTCACACACAAAACCTTCCGCAAACTAGACTTCGACCCAATAATGTCTTCAGTGCTAATCACTGAAACAATGATTGAAAAGATGGAGGGATTGCAATCGAAGTTGGAGTTGATGTCCAGGAAATAACTTGTGTGAAAAGAGTTGCTGACAGAGTCAGCAGAATGGGGCACTGTGATGGAGGGGTAACATAATGAGCAGTGAAGTAGTGGGCAGGGGTCTGAGTCTGCAATCCATTCCGTGTTCAATTACTCAACTCAGCTGCTATGGCAAGCTACCCAGGGCAGAGAAACGTCTGACAGGAACTTTAAAACTTCCTACAAATTGCTTTAGGAAAGCTGAGTCTGAGATACTAGAAATCACTCAGTGTTTTAAGGCACTGTAGTTTTGTTAGAGATCAAAACAAGAGCATAAGTAGTGGAACAGTTACATAAATGATCTGGAATGTAACCACACAGAATGTCAGCATCTCATTAGTCTCTTCTTTTGGTCAGTCTACAACAACAACAAGAAGATTACATTTGTATAGCGCCTTTCACGTCGGGAGGACGTCCCATAGTCTAGTGAGAGATAAGCACTTCATGCCAACAGCACAGAGTGGATTCAGATTGAATCAAGAGGAGCCAGCAAAGGGAGTTTACAGTGAATCAATCAATGCTCAATTTGATTTTAAAATGTTGTACTGAATTTATACTGCAAGGTTTGCAGTGAAACGCTGCTATTTTGGTGGATGAGAGCTAATTTTCTCCAATTGAATGTTGATAAAACAGAGGGTCTCCTTGGATCCTGTCTGTGCCTTTTTAACTCTGGCATTGACAGCAGCATGACACATGGATGTACACTCCACCTTACTAAGCCCATCTGGAACCTCAGGGTCTTGTTTGATTCTCAGTTGTGTTTTAAACCACATATCCATGCCTTGACCCATTCAGCTTTTCCCCACCTCCGCAACCGGCTTGCTTTATGTCCCCTGCCCATTCCATAATCAGTGGTCGTGCTTTTAGTCTCTTTGCTCCCACTCTGGAGAATCTCTGAATCCATTCGCCTTGCCCTCTCCTTCAAGGACCATCTCTTGGTCATCTTCCCACCCCTTCCCCTCCCCTCTTGGTATTCACACTTCTTGTTTCCAATCCCCAGCTCGGGTGACAACCCTTGATTGTTCAACTCTAGGGGTGTCCTCCCAACGTGAAATGCCCTATATTTGTTGTTGTCATTCTCTACGAACAGTGCAGTATGAATCTGTGTTGTGCCAATGTGAATTGCACTGGAAGCCTGCTCTTTATACTGTCTTGAGGAGATGTTTTCAAGAGCAGTTTGATTTGTAAAATTGCAATGGTGTCATCCTACCTCAATTGGTAGCACTCTTGCTTCAGAGTCAGAAGATTACATGTTCAAGCCTCCATTTGGGACTTTGAACTCACAATCTAAGCTGACATTTCAATGTAGTGTTGGAGGACCCTTTATTTTTGGAGGTGCTGTCCTTCAGATGAGATATTAAAATCGAGGTGCCATCTGCCAACTTGCATGGATGGTAAGGATCCCATGGCACTGTTCAAAAGGAGAAGGGAGTTTCTCCTGGCGACCAATCCCCCAAATAAAGTTGGTCATTCAGTTTGTGGCTGTTTGCAGGACATTGCTGTGTACAAATTGCCTGCCACATTCATCTACAAACACAGTCAGTATACTTTCCAGTTAATCTTGTATAGCATTTTCAGTCATACATAGAGTGAAAAGCACTATGAGAAATGCAATTATTATCATCATTATTTATTATTATTCATCATAATTTATGATCTCACAAGGACACAGAGGTTCTTGCAGTGAGAAGGGCACATTTTGTGGATGTTAGAAGACTTTGTTTTGAAACATTCTAGGAAGCACACCCTGCTTCTAGTTTGTGGAAACTAGAAACAAATGAATCTCGTTCCGCACAAGTCTCTGGATAAAATCAATAAACATGTCATTCCCCAAATAACGGATGTAATAATGACTGAAAAGAATAAAAAAAAATGTAGAAACAGTAGAAAGCTTCCTATTCTTGGTGTGACTATGGCCTGAACAATCTCAGAGCACCAGAACAGAAGCTGTTGTTCAGTTCTGCGAGGTGACCCTTTGACTCTAACAAAAATATTTGCTGTAAGGTATTTACATAATGGCAGCTGTCATAACAGCACTTCACTCAGTAGCAACACCCTGACTTTGTGGCTGGTTTGGCTTCTTTCACAATTGAGTTTAAGACCCACTGAGAACTCGTTCTTCTCCTCTTCATTCTCCTTCATCTGGGCCCATAGAGTGCTTCCTATTTACAAATTATAATCTGGCAGCAGCACAGTCCCTTCAGAATTGCCGTGTGAGAAGTGAATGACAATGTTCCCACATACTGACATCTATTTTTTAATACTGTAGTCACATTACTGTGTGTTCTTCACATGGTGCACAGCATCATATGCGATGGTTCATGTTGCTCTTCGGTTTGCTCTGTAGAATTTGATGTTGACACTGTATTGAATGTGATATCTGATTTCACACATTAGGGGTCTAGTGTGCAATGATTTCTGTAAAGGATTTTCAAATATGGGATGTACTGCAGGGTCCGTATCATCCCAACCCATTGGGATTTTGTTCTGATATCGATCTTGAGAAAGGCTTCTTGCACCTGGTAAGAGATCAGTTTAGATTGACATCCAAGTGGCATTCCAATGGATGGGGGCGAGATGTATCAGAATGTCTCTGTATTTCTGTATCTGACCCATTTGCAGTACTGACATAGCCCTGGTTAAAGTCAGCAACCACATTCTCTCTGTTTGCAACCCTGGGCCTCCTTGGCCTCCTCAATTCTTCTCTGCTGCCTTTGACACCATTGACCACTCCATCCTTCTCTATTGTTCCTCCTCCCTGATTCATCTCTGAGGCTCTGTACTTTCTTGGTTTTACTCCTAACTGTCCCAGCATCTTCACTTTGTCTCATCTAATGGTTTCTCCTTCCATGCACGGTCACACATGGTAAACCCCAAGGCTTTATCTTCAATTCTCTCTTTTCATCATTTACATTATCCTTGGTACCATCATCCTCAGGCCCATGCCACATGTATGCAAACCACCCAAGGCAACCTCATTGCTCTTTAACCTTACCTTGTCTACTCTCGACTGCAGGACCCCTGCTGTTCTTACAGTCCTCTTGTCAGAGATCACGTCCTGCATGAGCTGTCATTTTCTCCACCTCAAAACTGTCTTCTGTCAGCATTTCTTCATCTCAGGCGCTGACTTCATTGATCGCCCTATTTGCTCAATCCAAGTCATGGAGACTATGCAGAACCTGCCGTTTTCTTTGACCCTCATATTTCCTTTAAATTTTTCATCCACGCTATGACAAAGTCTGCTTTCTTCTCTCTCTGCAAATTCGGCCACTGCTGTTATTAACTCACCCCTCACACTTCTGAAACCTTCATCCACGCCTTTGCCATCTCCAAATGTATCTTTTCCGAAGTCCTACTCACTAGCCTTTTGAGCTCTATTCTTCACAAACTCCAGACCATACAGAACTCCGCAGCACATATCATCTCCCCCATCAAGCTCCACGAGTCCATGACTCCCACCTTCATCTGGCCCCATCCCTTAGCAGGTCACCATTAAGATGTTCAGCCTCCTCTTCTAAGACCTATTTCTCATGAGACCACCCCCCTCCCTCCCCACCCACCTTGGCCAGTCTCGTTGCCTTGCTGACTCTGGCTTCATGCCCTTGACCCACCATCTGCAGGCGAGACTTCAGTCATTTTGACCCCTCCCTCTTCAACATTTTTCTGAAATCCCCCCTTTCCCCTTCCCACTCTGCTTTCAAACCTTGCCTGCAGACTTACCTCTTTGACTGTACTTTCAGTGACCTCCCTAATTTACCCCCGTTTTAGCTTAAGTGCCCACCTTGTCCTTGTTAACAAAAAAGCTGTGAGATGTTCTTCAATGGTCTATATCAGCAAATTCTTGATGTTTGTTACTTCACGCAGCACTGCGTGCAGTGTTAGACACTACTGATAAATTACATTGTATATGTTCACTCAATGGGAATTGCATTGTCCATGTTGTAGAATATCTAATTTTAATAACCATTCCCACTAACTATATGTGCAATGTTACCTTGTTTTGCCATTCTTGAAGCACAGATCGATTCAGTGTGGCATTGAAGTGTTCCATTATGAAAGGATATAGAGGAGAAGAAGACAATTATAAAAAAAACATCCTGTAATAACCCTTTTGGTATACTGCATAGAGACACTTTAAGTGATTCATTGGTCCTGCCACAAGGTATGTGACGATACTTAACAAACCTCATATATGAGGCACAGTGTTATGTCCGGGTCACCTTCATCAATAGTATTGTCAATGAAGCACAAACCAAGCTTGTTTTATGAACCACGCTACAATCAAAAACCTATTACAGGATATGCAAAAAGTCTCATTCTCCAATTACACAGTAGAAATAATAATGTTTACCCATTGTCTTGGAGCATTTGCCATTGTCTAGCAGAGCGGGCCTTGATCTGCTTGCAATAATAATAATAATAATAATAATCCTTGCATTTGATATAGCGCTTTTCACATCGGGAGGACGTCCCAAAGCGCTTCACAGAACACACTGTAAAGTGAATTGACTGTATATTTGTGGGCGAACGCGGCAGCCAATTGCGCACAGCAATGTCCCACAAACAGTCGTAGATTGAAAATGACCAATTTATTATTGTTTTGGGTTTTGGAGGGATTATTATTAGGCAATCACAGAATGGAGGTAAACAAGGGGAATGGGATTAGGAATGGAGAGCACTTGGAGGGAGGTAGAATCAGTATGGACATGATGAACTGAATTCCTCCTTCTGTGTTATAGAAATACTATGATTTTCTGAATGTGATGATGCTTATTGCATGAAAACAATGAAAAGGAAGAATGGGTCTTTTGCCTCCCCAGACACAGAGGTTTTAACATTTTCTGCAGGTTGTACTATTAGAACTAATAATTCAGTCTTTAGTTTAGCCTTTAGTTTCAACATAACATTGATCCGTCGGTATATTTACTACCAGCTCATAATAATAAGCGGTCTTTCAGCCCATCTCTACAATCAATAAAAAAGATTACTGGAGCCTGAAATGTATTGACCTGTCTTCTTGAATTCTCATTCCCACAATTGTTAAATGTGCACAATCTATCTGTGGTTCATAGTTATTTCAAATATTTCACGTTTCTGAAGTTCTAACATCGTAAAACAATAATTGCATTTACAAAAGCTGATTAAAAGATGGTTATCAAAGATGCTTCTTAATATCCATAAGTTTAACTGCCCTGTTAAAGTAGAAATGCTGAAATCAATTAATTTCTCAATACACTTTTACTACAACTTTTATTCACTGTAAGAAAATTCCAGTAAGTCAGGAATAATATAAAGATCTTACTTTTCGACCATGCTTACGGTCACCTCCCACCCCCCCCGGCTCGAAGTCAGACTCCACCACTGTTAAGCGCTCTGAGACTCGGGCTCTGAAACACTACCCTCCATGGAGGGCACTATATAAGTGCAAGTTGTTGTTGTATGTTCAACCCTATGTTTCTATTCTTCTGCTCCTTTTGAAAACATATTTAACATGTACTTGCTCTCCTTATTCTTTTTCCCAAAATATATACCCTCACACTTTACTGAATTAAATTTTAACTGCCATTGTTCTGCTCACTCTTGTCTGTCTTGTCTTCATGAAGTTGTTTCCTGTCATTCTTTCCTGGATTGTAAACGTGGAGGCATAGCAAAGCTCAGGCATCAGCTGTTCTTCCATACTAACCAGAATGAAAATCCAAATTCTCACACCAAAATTCGCACTTTGCTAAATTTACTCTGTTCCCTCTTGTTCCTGGCTTCTCAAAGTCATTAAATGTGCGTGTTGTCTTCTGTCCTAAAGTCTCTACTAGTTGCTCACAGCAGACTCAAATTTCATTGTTCTGCCCTAGTCCAACTGAACTTGTAATAATTGTCAAAATTCTCTAGTTATTCATGTTTATTGTAAAATAAAAGCCTTGATTCCTAACTTTTAATATCTTAAGGTCTCTGCTTCTCTCTAAAATTACAATGTGTATAGAATCTGTCTGAAATACTTTCATTCTTGAATAAGCCATTTGTGTGACTGATTGTCTCTTACAAGATTGTCTCTAACACTTGCAATGTTAAGACCTTTTCATGTGTTAAATAATGATTTTGCTTCTTTTTAATTCTCTCAGGGTAACTGAATACAACAGGAAGCTGAAAAATGTAAGTGTATTTAATAATTTTTCATTGCTTTTGTGTGTTGTTCACAGTTATTATAGTTCTAGGGATATTCATGAGATAAAATGTTTCATTATCAACGTGATAATAACAAGTGCTTATGGTTTTGCGCCACAAATCTATGTCATGAAAAGATATAGAAAACAATCAGAGCCTGGATATGATTGCAGCTTTTATGTCATTCCGAGGTTTATTATATAATATGCATTGTAGAGTTTGTGACTGGTTTTATTTCATTTTGATTTCTTATTGGCAAGTATTTTGACACAAATGGCAGTGAAAGTTATAGTTGTTTGTTAATGTTTATGATGAATGATTAACAATCATTATGTATCGGCTGAAACCATAATAGATCATCAGAAAACACAGGCAATATCAAGCAGCGTTATTGGACGACAGCAACGGCAGTCTCATTACAGCACAAAGGAGGTCTAACACACACACTTGAAGAAGAAAGTGGCATAAATAATTAAAATGAGCAGCAAAAGTGAATTGTGGAATTCTCACAAAAAGTGCTTAGGGAGGCCTTCCATTGCTCACAAAATTATGGTAACCTAATGGAAAAACAGCAGGAAGAAAGGTTATTTTGTGCCATTCATAGAACTTTCATGTGGCAAGAAAGGTGATCAGCAACATTCAAACAGCCAAGTCGAGATTGGTGAGCCAGTGGGTAGCTTTGGAAGTTGCTTGATGTAAACCTGAAATGTTGCCGGCAAATGATCGAAGAGAGCTCTGATTTACAGTGTGATCCATAGTTTGTGACTGGTGTCCACATAACATTGTGCATTGTCTCTCACCTTCCAGAGGTGTAAGAAATGACAGCACATGCCACGCAATGTTCTGAAATGGTTCTATGTGGATCATTGTTTCCAGGTTGGGTTGAAGCCTGGAAGTTCTTTCGTGGGATTGGCAATCAGGTGTTTGTTTGGGACATTAGCATTATCCCAGAACTTTTTCCAGTCTGCCTCAACAACTTGCATTTATATAGCGCCTCTCATGCAGGGTAGGGAGGTGCCAGAGCATGAATGGATTTGAAAACAAATATAAGGATCTTGAAATCGAATTCATAATTCTGAGTTCATATTCATATCTGTAATCTAAAACCCAGCAGCGAGAGCCTCTGGTCCTAGTATGGATCTTGGGGTTTGAAATGAAGTGCTGATCCCAGTTGTTTGCATAGCGTTGGCTCATTGGTTGCATTCATGTAACAGCTTCTTGTGCAGCTCTGTGAAGCAAACCCAAAATGGACATTTGCCATTGCTAGCAGATAATTTCTGAAGCCCTCTGAACCGCATGGCAGGAAATGTACTTTCATAAATTGTTCCTTGTAGTCCATTCCAAGAAATAATTCTAGGGAAACGTGTTCTTAGCTGCCTCCTACAATTATTGTTTAGATACATTACTTTAAAAGTGTTATCAGCTGTCCAATAGCTCATTTATTTCCCTTGCGTTCTCTGCGGGATCTTATGAAAGCAGAAAGCTGTGCTCAGGTGTGTCTGACACTGCTGTATTTTGCCAAGTTATTTTTTGTCTTTTTTATAGTAGAGTAATTTAGACTTTGTCCTCAAAACACATTCCTCAGTCATAATTCAAATAGACATACCGTTTGCATGTTTCAGTTCATATTTTTCTCTCTCCTGGTCCCATTGGATTTGAGATACTTGGAATTTCAGATTTTTTTGTTGAATTGTGTTTTTTTTCACATGGGGGGATATATGGGATTATTTGGGGGGTTTTGAGCGCAATCCTCTCACTCACTTTACCCCAATGCTCAACGTTCATTTTTTGCTGTCTTTGCAGCTTGTGCTTTTTACGCAGATCTGGTTCCTGGCACGAAAATGGCATTGCCAGTGAGCAACATAGGAGCAGGAGTAGGCTATTCAGCCCCTCGAGCCTGTTCTGCCATTCTATTAGATCATGGCTGATCTGTACCTCAACTCCAAATACCCGCCTTTACGCCATGTCCCTAACAAAAATCTATCCACCTCAGTCTTGAAAATTTAAATTTCAGTTATAGTGCAGTTCCACCGTCGACTCCATTCACTGTATATCAGCCGACCCCTCGCTTCCCGGGCACTGCTTAGCTTTCACATTAAAATGGTCAAATTCCAGGTCGTTGCTGATGCCATTTCCTGCTTTGTGTCCGTGCAGGAAATGGGAAGTGACTTCAGAGCTGACCTGGACATCATCCATTTTTCTTTTAGCACAGGAACCAACACAGGGATCAAGCCAATCGGTTGCACACAAGCACAGTGTATTTGAGAGTTGGCCTAACCATATGTGTAAAAAAAATTGGACAAAATGAATTACAAGAGCCCTTCTTATATAATTACCAACCAACCCATGAAATCACAAAACTTGGATTGTTTTTAATAATTCTGAGTTCATATTCATATCCTCGACCTAAAACCCAGTATGGATCCTAGGGTTTGAAATGAAGCGCTGAGCCCAGTTGATTGCGCAGCATTAGTCTCATTGGTAAAAGTGGTTGCATTCATGTAACAGCTGCTTGTGCAGCTCTGTGAAGCACACTCTGAAAGGACAGTTGCCATTCCTAGCAGATAATTGCTAAAATCTTCTAAATTGCATGGTAGGATATGTAATTTCATAGGTTGTGTCTTGATGTTCATTCCAAGGGATATTTCTTTGTTAACTAAAAGAAAGTTCCAGTAATGAAACTTCAGCAGCTGTGGCCAAATTATTTTCTTGACATCGGGCAAGGAGGGGAATGGTGATTCATTCCCAGTCGTTGCTGTCGATGGATTTTAAGGACACGTTTTAGCAGCATTTTCTGTCCATGTACAATGGAAGCCACTTTAGCCGGATGCAGGTTAACCCAGGTAAAATGGAGAAAACGACCGGCCCCGATGTGTCCATCTTAAGCGGCTTCCACTGAACTTATTATTGCAAGTGAAAATGACCTTGAGTTTGAAAAAAGCACCTTTCCCATCAAGAGGACATCTCAAAACTTTTCACAAGATTCACTGTGACATGCATTGACTGTATTGCAGGCGAAAGCAATGACCAATTTGCAAATAACGATGTTCCACAAACTACTGTGAAGTGAACAACCAATTTTGTTCATTGAATAATACCACTGGCTGTTAGTTATATTCAGTCACCCATTCTTGCCCGTCGCTCCCTATCCTTCAAAGGATCCAGTTCAAGATCCTGGTCCTCACCTACAAAGCCCTCCATAGCCTCACCCCACCTTACCTCTGTGACCTCCTAACCCTCTACCAATTGGCCCGCTCCCTTCGCTCAGCCAGCTCCGGCCTGCTCCAAGTCCCCCGACCCACCCGCCCCACCGTTGGCGGGAGAGCCTTCAGCCACTCCGCCCCCAACCTCTGGAATTCCATCCCCCAATCACTCTGCCTCGCCCCCTCCTTAGCCTCCTTCACGCCCTGCCTCCAGACCCTCCTCTTCGATCATGCCATTGGCCACCACCCTTCCCCTCCCTTCCCTTACCCCCCCAGCTCGGGTCTGAAATGCTCTACACTGTCCAGTGCCTTGGGATGTCCTCCCGACGTGAAAGGTGCTATACAAATATAATCTTGTTGTTATTGTTTGCTGGCTCACATACCTTCCAGTTGACATTAAGGGTCGCTTAGTTTTAGCTGTTGGATTAGGTGCATAAAATTGGTCACTCACTCCATGGCTGTTCGTGGGACACTGCTGGGGATAAAATTGGCTGGCACATTTGCCTTCAAATAGTTACTAAAATCCTGTGAAGTGTTTTGAGACATCTCGATGACATGATAAGATATCATATGAAATGTACGGATTATTTATTATTACAATTTAGCATTTTATAAAGTGAACTTGTGCTCAAATGTTGTCCTGCCTGTCATAGGTTACATGTCATATCTTGCATGTTACACAGACTGAAAATAATGGATAGAAATAAATAAAAAGAAAATATTTTATCTTTGGATTCAGATGCCAGTAAACATGAGCTGTGCTTTCACAATTTGGCAGAAGTACAGGAAATGTTCCAAGTGCCTGGCCAATATTTTTCGCTTAGTGAAATTGTTCAATAATTAGATTAGTTGGCCATCCATCTCATTGCTCTTTGTAGGATGTTGCTGATGTAGATATGTTGCTGGACATAATGGGCACAGAACAGACTTTCAGAGTAATTCATCATGTGAAATGCTTTGAGACTGTTCAAAAATGTTGTATCAAATTCAAGCCTTTTTAATTTTTAAGAGGTTAAGAATTTTTATAAACATGGAGCAGCCATTAGCTGAACAATTTTTGATTCTCAATTTAATATTTTAGGACATTGCTGTGTGCAGAATTCACCCCTGGATTTGCCTACAAATTACACAATCATTACACTTCAATAAATACTATGAAGCACTTTGAGATGTCCTCCTGATGTGAAAGGCATTATATCAAATGCAAGCATTACTATTATATGCTTTTTTTAAAAAAACCTTCTTCTCATTTAAAAAAAAAAGTTTCTACTCTTTTGTGTGTCAGCCACATCGGGACTTGAAACTCATAAGCTGACATTTCAGTGCAGTGCTGGGGGCCTCTTGCGTTGTTGAAGGTGTCATTTTTTGGTTGAGACATTAAACCAAAGACCCATGTGCCCTTTCAGGTGGATGTTAGCTGATGGAACTATTTAAAAACAGAAGAGAATTTCTCCCAGTATCCTAGCCAACAATCTCCAAAATAAAATTGGTAATTTGTTCCATAGCTGTTTGTGGGACATTGCACTGTGCAAATTGGTTTCTGCATTGACCCATAAAACACACACTCAGTGCACTTTTGAGTATATCCTGTGGATAAAGAGCTGTGGATTATCTTATTATCCATCATATTCCAGCCCTCAAACAGTAATATTGCAGAAATCTGTGCCTAGTATTAAATGTGGGAGTGTATTGAAGGAAGCTTTGTTCTATCGGGCACTGAGTGGATGTAGTTTCGAGGATGATGAAATGAAAGCCAGGATAGATAGAAGAAGAACCAACAATAATTGATTTCATTATCAAGTAGCTTAATTTATTGCAAGTGTAAAATACTATCCTTATTGTGAAGGTTCCAGTTCTTTATTTTGTGGATTGTATCTAGACATGATTACTGGCAGGTATCAGAAAAAGTTGAGTTGAATGTGAACTAGTGATAAGTTTAGAAAAGTGCAGAATGACTTCACAGATATTCGGGGTCCAGTTTATGATATTTTCAAAAGACACGTGAAGCACTAACGGTGACTTCTGTTTAATTTGCATAGTTTCTAAAATGGCTAAAAGCTGTCGAATTGTGAAAAAAGATTTCCCCGTCGTTGTCCTACCTTGCTCTCTGCCCTTTTAGAAATAGCGCAATCTCCTCAAATTTAATATTCTCAAATTGTCATCAGAAAACTATCTTTCCAATCAACAACAATAATGACAGACAACAACATGCCAATTAAAATGATTGTTGGCAATGATTAGAAAATGTAAATAATAATAAATGCTGCAAATCCCTCTAACAGTAACCTCCTGCAGAAGATAAATTAATAAATTCTCTCTTGCTTTTTTCCTTCTTGAAAATCCAGTGCAGTTATAACCTTTGGAGGAAGAAAATTTTGGCAACATGATACGACAGTGAACATATCCAGCCTTCATCCTAATCACTGAGTTACTGCGCACTTTATAGTTGATGGTGATAAGCATAACATTAAGTGGGACCATTAACATCACTTATGTTGTAACTCATTGCATTAACTCACATTCTTTGACCATGAATATTATTTTTTAAATTTCACCTCCAATATTCTTTCCTCTTCTCGAAAGACTGATGCTAGCGTACGGCTCCACATCCACTGACCTTCCTCCAGTAACTCACCTAAGTGGCCATTCCAGGCAGACTGTCAGTGCGGAAAACAAAGACCGTCAATCCCATTCCTACTCTCACCAGACATACGGCTTCTTCCTTTCCTATTCAGGGACACTGAAGTCAATTGCAGCACTTCTGCCTCACTGAGATCTGTTAACTAAATTCACACAAGATATCAGCCCTGTGACCTTTGGAGTCCAAATCATTTAGCTTTGCTCTAGGCAGTGGACTTCTTCATTCAAACTGAGCCATTAGTGCACCAGGTAATCTGATTTTGCTGATACACCGACAATTGAGATTAAGGGAACCATGGCATCTCCTTTGCTGCCAGCTGCTTTTTAAATCTCTAAACTGGTTTCTTTCCCTAAGGTTTTGATCACTATTTACTGGTTGGGAAAAGCAGCAAACAGCTGCCCATCTTACAGCGGGCCAACACTCAACCTGAAGGAATTTGAGGGATTGCTGTCTCTGATCCACAAGGTAATGAAGTTCTATTTAATTTATTGCATACACAATCCTTTATTGTGACAAACTGCATATAGAAATTGACTCAAGCATGGTCATTGCAAGCATTGCCATCTTTGGTACATGATGCTTTACGTTCCATTTCAAAAATAATATGCGACACTGTATTTAACTTCAACTTTCCAGCAATATGTTTGATGTGAAGTGGATACGGTCGAGATAAAACATTGGACACTTTTGTCACACTAATCAAATAAACAGCAAAGGAAAATGAAAGATGTCCAGTATAATGTAACACTTTTTTTAAAAAAAGGATGATAAACATTTTGCTGCTGACACATTTTTGATACTTCAGCTCTTAGACTATTTTACTGACAGTAAGTTGGCTGCAGCTTAGTGGAAGAGTGAGACTACTCTGTTTCCATATGGACGCATCGAAAACAACCACTGAAAGCTGGTGGGCATCATTAGGACATAGTGAGGTTGAAAAAACACTTGAATAGAAAAACTACTGTGTAAATCACATGAGCAATGGAAAAAGTATCCTGGGAAGTAAAATCCATCTTGTGCAGGGAGCTTTATGGATGTCACGTCAAGTCATCCGAACCAAAAATGGCTCAGAGCAGAGTTCTCTCAAATCGGTCAGATGGGAGAGATGTGTAGGAGGCCCTTTTTATCCTCAAGTGCTGTATTCAGCGATTGTGCTATTTGTCTTTCAGCCTAGCTCAGTTGCTAGCACTCTCGCCTCTGAGTCAGAAGGTTGTGAGGTCAAACCCCATGTCTTGGGAATTGGAACCTATATGGTCTATGATGACGCTCCAGTGCAGTGGGTGTGCTGCATTATTAGAGGTGACGTCTTTGGGATGAGACGTTAAACCAAAGTCCTGACTGCCTTCTTCAGTTGACGGTAGTAGAAATCGCAGGGCACTTTTGGAAAAGAGAGCATGTTTATCTGGTGTTCTGGACATCAATCGCCCACATAAAAATGGTCACTCGTTCCATGGCTGTTTGTGGGACGTTGCTGCGTACAAATTGGCTGCTGCATTCACCCACACAATACAACCAGTCACCTCACTTTACAGTATATCCTGTGAAATGCTTTGAGACATCCTGAAGATGTGATAAGGTGCTCTATCAAATGCAAAGATCATTATTATTATTAGTTACGCTGTTGTTTTCCCATTTGAGCTCTTGTTGGACCCCATTGACTGAATGGCATCCTCTCTGTTCATGTTCTCAGGAAGGGGGTACTGACTGAGCGTGTCGAAAATCTTTCAGGTGTTGTGCAGTTTCACAACAAATGTGATTTTAAAAAAAGACACTTCTTAAAGTCGAACGATTATAGGGCATGAAATGTAAAAACAAAGTACACCTTCAAATCACATGGTTTGACCACAGATTTCAACCACCCCTCAGTTTATTTACGAGCACAGTGTTTTGGAGATATCTGCTTGATACCATTTACACAGTTAGGTGGTGAGATGTATCACATAACTATTCCCGTCAGTTGCCCCAAATTAGATTGACACATGTCACATTAAACTGATGCCGTAGGGCATTTTTGTAAGGTAAAGCTGGCATTTCCTTTTGAAAATATATGGCGTGAATTGGACTTTACCTTTGTAGTTAATGTTAAAGTAGCCTTAAATTGAGACAAAAGATTTATTATACCATTGGGGTGAAAATAACACAGGATGGCTCCCACTGACCTTTCCTGGGCTAGAGTTTCAATGTTTAGTGTGTGCTCCTTGCACTGGAAAGAATTTATAATCATGGGCTGTCAAAGGCAGCCATTGTTCTCTGTGCGCCAGCCATGTGGGTCAGATACAAGTGCGTTCATATCCTTCAAAGCCAATAGCTGGCAAGCTGCAATGCACTGGAATGATTTTTTTTAGGGATCAGGAAAAGCTTTTGCATATTTTTGTTGCTGATTGCCTCTGAATGCTGTTTCTCTTTAATCCAGCAATTTCATTCGAAGGTGGCTGGAAGCGGAGGGCAGACTTGTTCCTATCATTCACAAGTTGTCATTCATTCTGACAATGGTCAGAGCCTTGCTAGGTGCAAATGAACATCACACAAAAGTTGACAGTTACTTTTTTTCTTGAAAACGCCTGGTTTGAGAACAAGAGGTTATTTTGTCAGCAGCCCACGGAAGACTGAAAATATTCAGCTTCTCAAACCACACAGTTACTGTGGACCTTTCATTCACATCTCTGGATTACACTATGCAAATGAAAACCAGTGCCAGAATTGCCGATTTCTGTTTTTTTCTCTTGCTGGTTGCCGTGAGGAATCGCCTTTAACTTTGCTCTCTGTTAATTCACATGTCGCCAGGAGACCGAGGACACAGACAGCCCAAAGCGAAGCATTCGTGACAGCGGTTACATCGACTGTTGGGACTCTGAGCGCAGCGACTCTCTGTCACCACCCCGTCACGCCAGGGACGATTCCTTTGATAGTCTGGATTCCTTTGGCTCGCGGTCACAACAGACACCATCCCCAGAGGTGATACTGAAGGGAAGTAGTGACGGTAGGTGGTGACAAGGATTAAAGTTAATGTTGATGCACCGACGTTCGCCACAGAAAAATTAATCTGTAATAATTTACCAGCTCCACTTCTCCTTTGATAGCTGGTAGAAATGCGTTGAACTATGTGTAATTATAGCTCAATGTAGACAGTTTTTCTACCTTGTACGATAAACGTGCAGGTGTAATCTATTCACGTCGTGGAGTCCTGTAACTCAGTGGTTAGAGCACTTGCCTTGCAAACAAGAGACCTGGGTTTGATTCCCGGCAGGCTGAAACCTTGGGCAAATTTCCTTACTCCACACGCCTGATAATAATCCTTCAAGAAAAAACACAATAATAAATTGGTCATTTCAATCCACGATTGTTTGAGGCACACTGCTGTGAGCAATTGGCTGCCATGTTTCGTCCACAAATATACAGTCAATTCACTTTGATGATAATCATCAAATTATCAATCATTTCATATATTTCACGCCGGAATGACTTCTCAAAGCACTTTGCAGGATGTACTGTAAAGTACAGGAGCTGTGTATTTTGTAGGCAAATATTATTAAGCGTGATACTGGAAAATTGATGTGTGTGTGTTTTGAAACATAAAACTAAGATTAGAATAAAAGTTTCAGCACTTTACAATGATCATACTCTGCTATCATGTGAATTGTGCTTTGCAACATAGTGTAAGTGAATTAAAAGTGATGAAGCTAAAAAGCAGACAGCAGTCGCCACTGGAAAGGTCAATGAGTTGTGAAAGATGAAGGTTCAAACAGAGATACAATTACAAATTTTGCCCAGTGTAAAGGAAGAAAGTAAGCACTTGACATGATTGAATTTGGGAAATGAAGCATATTGCAGCCGTCGCTCTCAGATAGTAATTCTTGAGCGAGTGGTGAGTGATTGAAAGAGAGAGCGAGAGAGCAGGTCTGGCCGTGGGAGGGTTTGTTTTCAGCTGCTGAAGAAAATTAACAAAGAAAACAAGTTCCAGTGCCCGGTGTGAAAGGATTGAAAGAATGTGAGAAGTCGTAAGAGCAAGCAATTTGAAGAATAACAAAACCTACTTATATAACACTGCTTACATGTTGAACAATGCTCCTTTCTCATGGACGGAGAGGCATTACCAAGCTATAGGGAGATTATTCATTCTTGTACAGTGTACTGGGACTCGAGATATACGACGCCAAACAATTTATATAATGCTGTGTCTGTAGTTATTATGCTATGCACCAAATTATATTATGCTATGCACCGAATGCATCTGTGGGGTCAAAGTTGCAGCATTCCCAATCACATTCTGTTCTGTTATATTTACGGCTAAAGATGTCAGCAAGGTCTCCAATGTGATTTAGCCTCAGATTGTAGCACTTTTGCCTGTGAGTCAAAAGGTTGTGGGTTCAGGTCCCAAGTTGGGACTCATAGTCTTGGCTGATCTCTAATGCAGTACAGGGGATGTCTTGTGATATTAGAGGTACGTTACTTTGAACCCTTAAACCGAGGTCCTGTCTGCCTATTCAGGTGAACGATAAAGATCTTATGGCACTTATTCGCAAAGAGAAGTTTCTGCCAGTGTTCTAACCACCAGTTCCCCAGATAACAATTAGTCATTCAATTCATGGCTATCCAGAGGTGCTATCTCAGATTGAGTTAGACGTGTAGCCCCTGAATAACCTCAGAAAGGCTGCTTTCAAAACTCGAAAATGATCCCTGCTGAGCAGGAATCCAGGATGGTGACGTCAGGGCTTTGTAACTTTACTTAGATATTATCATTATTAGTAGTTAGTGGTGAGGCGGTTTAAAACATATTTCAACCTTGTTCCTAAAACAAAGAACGGAACGTGTTCAGAAATAATGCAGTTTTGACCTTGTTGGTGTCCATTTCCTTATAGTCATCACTGAATTGTGTCACGACTCCACAGCAGATTATTTTTCTCCTGCTCTTCCTCCGGAAGGTCGCGGCAGTGACTCGGAGTCCGATGTGCCACAGAAAGCGCCGGATGTGAAACGTGACGACATGTCGTTGAGACGGGCATCCTACCATGAGCCCAAGGCCAACCTGCCTTTCAACCAGTACCTGCCCAACAAGAGTAACCAGACCGCTTACATGCCAGCGCCTCTTCGGAAAAAGCGGGCGGAGCGAGGAGATCATTATCGGAAGAGCTGGAGCAATGCAACCTCACCTGTGGGAGGAGAGCGGCCCTTCAGGTAACGGGACTTCCCAGTGTCGTGTTACAGATTGAAACGCTCTGTGATTCAGGCAGCGTGCCCATTTCACAGGAGCTACTCCATAGCCTTGCTGAGCGCTTTTGTTACAACATAAATCCGTTATACGTGCCAATAATTTGACATGGTTATGAAGTAGGACCTGTGGTCAGCAGGTGCTTTGGTTAAGTTGTGGATCATCAACCGATCCCAGCAGAACCCTCTGGTGCCCACTGAACAAGCCAGCTTTTTTTATTAATTAAAGAATGAAAAGCTTCCTCTTTAGTCACTGAAAGTGATTTATCCCAGGTGGGGGGGTGGTTTGGTGAATTCTGCTGAAGGGGATGCACTCTTCACATCGATAGTATTGGTTAGCAAAAAGAAACCAAGGCAACTTCATGAAATAGCTGTTGCAAAAACAAGGTGTCTTTCCATAGGGTGAAATGTACATCCTATTGAGTGAAGTGTGTTGATTCGGGCAGTTTGCTTATGTTCAGGAACCCCCAGCTCTTAAGCGTGGAATTCCTTAATGTCTGCTGTGTGCTGGGTAACAAGGCAGGCAAGACACGAGCTAGCTATGGTCTTCTCAACAGTACTCATTTTTTACAGTTGCCACAGTGAGTTGACCTTCAGTTGTGTGCAACACCTTGAAGCCAGCTGGAAGCCACTGCAACGTACGGCCTGCTGCTATTAGTAACAAGCTGTAACCTTCCAATGTACTGGCCAGATTGCTCCTTTCCCCATCCAAAACGATCCAAAACGAGGATACAAGTGGTTTACAACATGTGTCTAACTTGCGAGATTTGCAAATGGATTTGTAGTATCCTGTGGGTTCACAGACCTGTCTCAGCCCAACTCTCTTGAAGTCAGCTCAGACTATGCTCTCAGTTCCGACTTCAGTGAAAGCAGACTGAAGGTCCCTAGTGTCTGGCAAGAGATTGGCATCTGAGCTGGGTTCCAGGAGGCAGGCGTGACACACGTTTGTGTATGTGCGGGATTCACTATTTACGAATCCTTTTGTGAACGTTTGCGGTTTAGATACCACTGGATATTATGTAAACTGGGTGTTTGCGTAAGATGTCTAACATTTCCTGACCTTAATGCAACATTGTAAAACTCATTGGCCGTAGTCATCCTGAGCCTATAGAAGAAGAGTGCAGTGATGAGGAATTTGCAGAGACACTTCCTGCGTTGTCCAGCGTTCGAGGGGTTGAAGACACCGAGGCAACTGAGAAGCTCAAAGTGTCAGGCGGTGAGAACTCCGGTGCTTGTGGCAAACAACTGCTCGTTTGTGTGGCTGAGTGTTCAGAGCACGAGGCCCCCAAAGGAGACACAAAAGGGGAGGAGAAAGATGATGAAGAGGCAAAACTGAAAAGAATGCAGAAAGCTGGCATCACAGTCATGCCCGCTTCTAAGCGTTACACCAGGTCAGCAGCACGGTGTGTGCTTCTCATAGAAGTGAAAGGAGAGGCATGGGCTCCTGTGGTAGTGCACAAGTTGTGTGGTGGTGCTTTTCTTTTATTATACCATGGTCGCCAGAAATTGATTGCAAAAAACCAGATATTAATCTCAACTCCAGTAGCTTGTCATTAGGTAAAACCTTCACCTAACCTTCACTGCATCCCAGCGTTACACAAACGAGCCTTGTTGTGATTTAAATTGGAATAAAGTTAATTTATTTTTCAGTACAATATATACAATATATAATTTCCACGTCAGGAGGACGTTTCAAAGTACTTCACAGCTTCAAATAAAAATGAACAGCAGGCTATTGAGTAATATTTACATTTGAGTTATATAGACCTGGTATAATAGGAATAAATTGTGTAATCCGCTGGGTGCTGCAGGATAACAGTGTGTGCTGGCTGGTGCTCATTTTGAATCAACAGCTTTGTATCTTTTACCCATGCTACTATATGTACATCAAGCAACGATTTTTGCATGAATTTTATTTGTGACTGTCAGATAACCACTCAAATATCGTGTTGCAAATGCACAACAGTGAACCTATCTGAGTATCAGAGCTAAGTTGTACACCTCAGTTGGCTGCACAGTACTGTTTGATAGGTTGATGGAGGTGCTGAGAGTTCTTCTTATTCTCGATGTCGTATTATATCCTTGTCATCAGACAATAAATATTTCTGCATGACACACTTTTACACATCATTTATAGGATAATAACTGAGAAGAATACAGGTTAAATGTAGCCTCACTTGTTGGTATGTGTGTTAACATGTTGGATAACACAGGCAAAGTGTATCACATCGATGGATAAACATATAGATTGCAATGTGCTACATTGGATAACACATTTGTATTAGACAATATAGAAGTTGGAGTGTATCTTATGTTAGATAATACCATACGTTGAGTAACATGTATACATTCAAGTAACATATGGAGAATTTTGGATGATTGAGCTATGAGCAACGATCAGATAAGCAAAGGCTCTTCAGTCTTGAGAGAAGATGTCTCAGATTCGACCTTACAGAGGGGTATACAATTTTAATTGGGATTAAAAAAGTAAACTCAGAACAATACTTTAGGATATACAGAGACAATAGAACAAGAGGATACAATAATAATAATAATAATAATCCTTGCATTTGATATAGCGCTTTTCACGTTGGGAGGACGTCCCAAAGCGCTTCACAGAACACACTGTAAAGTGAATTGACTGTATATTTGTGGGCGAACGCGGCAGCCAATTGCGCACAGCAATGTCCCACAAACAGTCGTAAATTGAATATGACCAATTTATTATTGTTTTTTGTTTTGGAGGGATTATTATTAGGTGTGTGGAGTAAGGAAACTTGCCCAAGGTTTCGCTCTGCCTGGAATTGAACTCAGGTCTCTCACTTGCAAAGCGAGTGCTCTAACCACTGAGCTACAGGACTCCACAAGTTTAGAGTTGCAAAGGGCAATTTCAAGGCTAGACATGAGGAATTGTTTTCTTTACCCAGGAGGTAATTAACAACTGGAACAGGTTGCCAGGAAGGGTGTTGTGGCCAGGACACTTAGAATCATTTAAAAATAGTTTGATGCTGTGATGGGGGGACGGTAGGTTGGGAGTTCTGGCAGAATCAGATCAGGTGGATGGAAGGGTCTTCTTCATCCGAATCTCCCTTGAGGTGATCTTGAAATAATAAACTGTGGGACTGAAGCTCAGGATGTGATGAGCTGGAACGTAGGAAAATAGGAACAGGAGAAAGCCACTGTGTGGCAATATACAAGAGTCAGCAACATCTGGATTCTGTAATTTATTGTGCAGTGATATTGGGCTATATTTCACTGCAAGTAACCCTGCAGAGATTATCAGCAAATATCATAGTGTGGAGTTCAGATAAAATCATAGACCACAACAGCAAAGCTCTAGGAAGAAATTCCAAGTAGATCACCAGTTACTCTACTTGTAGCATTTCAGACTGTTTAGAATTTGGCAAATTCTTAAATACAACATTAATTGGAGTTCTGTAAGGCATGGGTTAGAGCACTTGCCGAGCAAGTGAGAGTTAGATTCCTGGGCAGGGCGAAACCTTAGGCAAGTTTTCTTACTCCGCACTCCTCTGTTTACCCAGCAGTAGGTAAGAACCTGGTTGTTAGTCAATTGGCGGATTGCTGTCTTGGGGTAGCAATTCCTTAAAAACAATAATACTAATAATAAATTGGTCATTCAATCCATGACTGTTTGTGGGACACTGCTGTGCATAATTGGCTGCCACATTTTGCCCCAAAACATATAATCGATTCACTTTACAGTATATTCTGTGAAGTGCTTTGCAACATCTCAATGACCTGATAAGGCACTCTATCAAATGCAAGGATTATTAGTATCAAATGCAAGGATTATTATCAAATACAAGGATTATTATTTTTTGAATGGGGTTTTCTGCAAGTTCTTTTAAGAACTGCGGAAAAACGACTTCAAAGTTTCGACTGAATTCAAAAATTTGTCAAATTCTGAACGCTCTCAAATGCTACATAAATAGAATAAATCTATACTCAGGTGAATTTGTCCCCATTATTAAAGAGTTTATTCACCCAAGGAGAGGTTACTAGAATTTTTTTTATGCTGAGTAATTAGGGATATGAATTGCCCTGGTGGGAGCAGTAGCTGAGGCAAAATTCTTGGCTTTCAAGAGGCAACTAGAAAAATACCTTAAACAAAGTGCTGAATTGTTTGATTTTGTGGGAGCTGGGACAGACACGATGGGACAAATAGCCTTCCTCTGTGCCACAAATTTCTACCACTCTATGGTTTCAACCCGAACCTGAGATAGATTGCCATTTCAGTGGAGTTAGGATACATTCCTGGGTACAAGGTTTCACAATTCTATCATCAACTTGAATAAAGATATTGCGATAGAAACTTTAATAGTTATACTGTGAAGTGTATCAATCGTGTATTTTGTAGGCAATTTCACTGTTAGAGGGAAATAACCAACCTTCTTGTTGACTCATTGCTGATGATTTGCATGCTGCTATTGTACAAAGCACGATCATTTGCAGTCACTGAGCTGCATAAGAAGTGATGGAACAGACGTCTGGGAACTGAGTGTCAATAAAGAGCTGTATGCATGAAAGTAGAGATGAAATTGCCAAAGACGCTATGTGGAAACTGGGATGAGGAGAAATCCATCCACTGTACTGAAGACACTATAAACAGAGGTTTGGGTCCATAAAGTCAGAACCCATGTTATAAAATTGGCCGCAGTCAGCACTTCGGTGTTGGTAGGTCACTGTTGAGGTCACTGCTGATGTCACTGACCCGCACTGCAGTCGGCAGCAGCCACAGGAATCCGCTATACTGCAGGTTCACAGTACAGTTTGCTATACACGAACCATATACGGTAGCACGGAGTCCGACTGTGCAACAACAACTTGCATTTATGTAGTGCCCTTCACATACAGTAGAGCACCTTAAAGAGATAGTGTTGGACACCCAGCAAAAGAGAGAGGGACGCATGTTCAAAGAGGTAGGGCGTTAAGACAGAATGTGAAGGGGCAAGACAGAATGGTAGAGGGAGGGAGGGAGGCCCAGGGGTTAGGGGCATAGAAGCTGAAGGTTTGGCCATGAATGGTGGCACGAAGAGGGAGGGGGCCACACAGCGGGTGGGGGATGTGCAGCAAGCCTGAGTTAGCTAAATGGAGGGAGCGAGCGGAAGAATAGGGTAGGAAATCCGAACGATCAGGAAGTGCCCAGTGTGGATGGATTTGTGGTACTGAAAGACGCAGACACAGTGTGTGTGAATGTAAGACACTGCTGTGGAGGCTTTCAACTAACAGCACGTACCTCGCTATTACATTGTTGAGAATGGTTTTCTGCTTCTCTGGGATAATGATGGCCTCTGTATGGCAGCCCAAATCCATTCGAGGAAAACAGTGGCCAAACCACGCCAGATATCATTCTCCGCAGGGAGAACGCTTTTTTGACAAACACTCAAAGCGTCGATCTGGAGTCGGAGGAAGAGGGAGAGGAAGAGGAGCAAAAAATGCCAGATCTGGAGAAAGATGACCTTGCCTTGCGGAGGACACAACTGAGTCAGTTCAAACCCAAAGTGGTCACCAATCAGTTCCTACCAGGACCTTGCACGAAGAAGGATAAGGAGCGATGGGAGAACATTAAAAAGTCCTCACAAAAAGCTGCCAGCAACTCTCAAGCTAGACATCGGAAAAGGCCAAGGTGTGCATCACATTACATCCCAATCAATTTCATTCCTTTGCTGTAATTGCCTTTCTCATTTCTATAGCTGCCACTTTCTAAGCATCCCTCCTACTTATTACATTTTTAGTGTTATCTGCTTCCGTCAAGCTTATCCGATCTCTTCATCCTGATAATGAAAGACTTGATAAGTAGCCTTTTTTTGCATTTTTGCGTTTTCCCTTTTTCTCAAATAAATTTCAGCTGTTCAGTGTAAAAATGTAATTAATACATGAACAAAGGAATGTTCTTTCTACTTCATTCAACAACAAGATTACATTTGTAAAGAGCCTTTCATGTCGGGAGGACTTCCCAAGGCGCTGGACAGTGTAAAGCATTTCAGACCTGAGCTGGGGTCAGGGGGGAGAAGGGAGGGGAGGGGAAGGGGGGTGGCCAATGGCATGATAAAAGAGGAGGGTTTTGAGGCGAGACTTGAAGGAGGCTAAGGAGGGGGCGAGGCGGAATGAGGGTTAGGAGATAGGGTGGGCGAGGCCATTAAGGGCTTTGTAGGTGAAAGACCATTGAGGGCTTTAGTTGAAAAAATTCACTTCCAAAATACACAAAATAATAGATCTAAAGATTCAATCAGATTGTCCTTTATTGGTACTGTGACACAAAGGGAATAGTTCCATATTTGATATTAGGTAAAGCCCATCACAGGCAGGAAAGGAAAGTCAAGCGCATTGAAATATCAATCCCCTTAAGGGTATAACTTTTTTGCACAGGTTTTGCTTTTATTTGCTGTTTGCATTTAAAAATCATTCCTTTTGCTTTGTGTGAATAGGTGACCGAATAAGTAAACAAATGAGATTTGTGGTCTGTCTACTGTCCAGGATTTTGGTTTAATAAGCATTTAGATTTCAGGCTAATGCCCCTGATCGGAGAAAAAAAAAATTATGTTAATGACTTGAAATTTATTACTGCTATACTTTGCTTTACTTCAACATATTTGTTTCTTTATTTCTGGTCTTGTCTGTCTCTGTTTCTAAAAAAATGCACTTGCAGACTTGTAGTTTCTTTTCTCATACCTCTCTTTTCTTTCCTGCTCTACACTACTAATCCATTGCAAACCTGCGCTGGCTGCAAGTTGTCACCTCTTACATTTTTCTTTTCACCTGATATTCTGTGCTTTTTTTCTTCCTCCTTTCATCTGCGTGCAATCGTTCAGCCCAAATCACATTCAGGCCACAGAGAGCAAGGCAGTTGCGCCACAGAAAGGGAAGACGTTCCTCAAGTCCCAGCGACGGAGCGAGTCTGAAGAAGAAGAGCCAACGAAAGCAAAAGTCCCAGATGTGCAGCGAGATGACTTGGCCAGGAGGAAAACCCTGGGTGGACTTACAAGTCGCCATGAACCTCAGACCTTCATTCCTACTACTGTCACACAGGCTGATATGGAAATATGGGAGAGGCTTAAGGTTTCCACTGACACAAGGTTACTACCTCCCTCCACTTCCATTGTTTCTAGGCGAGCTGCAGGAAGAACAGTTGTTTTAATATTTGCCAGTTTTTAACTATTTTGTCTATTAAGCAATAGATATGTACAGAATACAGATTTCCTTAAATCATAAAAACTATTTTATGATAAGATCAAAGTTAAAGAAATATAAGTTCCTTTTGCTGCAGGTGTTTCTGGCAGGATGTAACTTCTATGAGTTAAGTCCTTAATACACAGTACTTGCTGTGAAGAGCTTGGGCTAACTGTCCTAGGTCTGTCCTACTTTCCTCACCCTCCTCCCTGGGGAATGTTCGTGCGGCGTTTGTGCAGATTTCTCTGCATCATGTATGCTTCTGATCACGGAGTTCAGTGTTTGAACGCAGCTGGGTTAACTCGATGGGTAAGGCACTGATCACATGCTCGATCCAGGATTCATATAAAAAAAATGTCAGGCAGGCAAATTGGCCTCAAAAATGTTTGTTTGGAAAAATGGCTTTGGACTGACACATTTATGTGCTAAAATCAGGAGGGTATGCTTGGTTCCACAGTCAGGCTTTAGGATCTGATGAAAAAATGTGACATTCGATCAAATCTGTTTACAGTTGTGGGTTAGGGCTAGGGTTGAAGCCTGGGATCTCCATAAAAAAAGCCATATGATATGCTGCATGTTGATCCTTCCCTACCTCTCTTTCGGGTTGAGAGCAGCCATTTTGGCTCAGACGTCCATCAATAACAGTCAGGGGTTGCAAGATATGTTACCCACCATGTACATCTGTGAAACGCACTCAGTTGGTCTGCAGTAAGGTTTGTACTCCTGCCCAGTCCAGCCTCAGACTGAACCCACATGTGTGATTTTCTATTGGGGGTAACCTACCGGTTCAGATCCTTACAGAAAAGAACAGGAAGCCAAAAAGATGTGAAAAAGGTTAGAACCGTGTGCCATTGATAGCAAGTCTCCAATGTTAGTAGTAGCAGTTGAAAAGCACTCGAAGCGTATAACAGCAAGGAAATTTGCTTTGCGACGTAAACTCTGTTTTCCTCTGGGTGTTCCCTCTTCGTCGTGCTGACAAAACCTTGGCTCCAGCCCAAGATCTCCTCAGAGTAAGGTGGACGTGATCTTCAGGGGTTTCCCTGCTGGAAATAATGATTACGTCACGAGACATCTTTTTCTGGCATTTTCACAGTTCGGACAAAACCTTTTTCAGCACCATTAGGTCAGTGGGATTTAAAATCCTCTAAATAGTGATCTGAGCAACACAAGGGAAACCCACCTTGTAATGTTGGTACATTTTCTTCATAAAATAATGGGGTTTAATCTGCTCTGTTCCTTAAAACTGTTTCTAGGCTAGTATAGAGATTTTGAGATTTCGCCTCAATTCTAGCTCCTGACTTCACCGTAGACAGGATTCTCTGCACAAAACAATTCTGCCAAGTGAAAGAACTCAACAAATTTAGTTACCGCAGAGTTATTGCAATACGCCCATCGTTCGATTTTTCTTTCAATAAAACATGCTCTGTGAGGTCAACAGGCAGCCAGAAGGTGAATTGTATTTGCCCATGTGCTTGAAAGAATAGATACAGCGTGGAAAGCTATATTTCTTCCCAACAAACCTGCATGTTGTTTGCTTAGAAAGGATTTAGTTCAGATGCAGACTACTGCCTTATTAAAATGAGATTCACTTTCCTCTTTATCTGCCTGGTGGAATAGAGACCTCACTGTTTATCATTCTCTAACTGCTCCATTTTCCTTCATTCTCCCACTGCTTTTTCTAGTGAGGAAGCTCCCAAGTCACTTAGACATAATTGTGAAGTGGAGCCATTGCCCAAAATTGAAGTAGAGAAAGCGACTCAAGATGATCTTGCCGGTCGTAAGGCGAGAGCCAATAAACGTGCTTCGGGCAGCTGCCAGCGCTTTGTGCATTTCGGCCCAGTGACTGAGATAGATCAGAAACGGTGGGAGAAGCTGAGCATCGCCAAGGCTGGCTCAGACAATGAGCCAGAGGACAAGGCAGGTAGCTGTGCTATCAAGGCCTACACCTGTCATCTCTTACCTTCAGTAGTCTCGGCAGTAGTCCAGACCTCACACGATAGTGAGAGGGGAGATCAATCTCAAGACATTGCTGAGAGGGAGATCTGTTTGGCTTCGTACAATGATCTCAGGTACAGAATACCACTGTGCTAATCTGGATTAAGGGTGGGATTCAATTTATACAATTGCATGGTGTTTGCTTACATTGGCAGATTCCTGTTAAAGCATGATGATAGCAATCAAATTAATCCTAGCTCACTGAATTCTCTTTTCTAAACTGACCTCAGCCTCATATGATGTACAGATATTCAGGAGTGTGTGTTTTTAATAATAATGCAGACATGAAAATATGCTGTGCAACAGTCTAGACAATGCTCTGCTGATTTAGCTTTAGATGTCCGTTGCACCAGAATAGGCTGCCGGAGACTCCAGTTATAAGATATTAACCCCATTCACTGCTGAATTTATGCAAGTAAGACTGCTTTTGCTAACAATTTATTTATGCCCCAGTTTTTCCAAATTTATGACAGGGAATGCATTTCTACTTTAAAGGTAGATTCCCGGAAAGACTTGTGGAATCCTGTAGCGTAGTGGTTAGCATGCTCACTTTGCAAACGAGAGGACCTGGGTTCAATTCCCAGATAGGGCGAAACCTGAGTTTCCTTACTCCACACGCCTGTTTACCTAGCAGTAAGTAGGAACCCAGTTGTTAGTCAATTGGTGGATCGCTTTCCGGGGGTAATAATTTCCTCCCCCAAAATAATTTGGTCACTCACTCCACAGTTGTTTGTGGGACATTGCTGTGCGCAATTGGCTGCTGCGTTTCACCCACAAAATACAGAGTCAATCCACTTTACAGTATATTCGGTGAAGTGCTTTTTTAGATGTCTCAACAATATGATAAGGTGCTATATTACATGCAAGGATTATTATTATTAAATGTTTTCCTGGTATATGATCTCTGGTTTCAGAAAATGTGTTGTTGTGGGAAATTCAACAATGCAGCCCAGCGCAGCACTGTGAGCTCAAAGATCTGATCTGGGGCTTGAACGCACAATCTCTGACTAAAGTGCTACCAACTGAGCTAGGCTGATAACTGTGATTCCAAAATTGCAAGAGAGGTCAGATAAAGAAGGCTATTCGATCCATCTTATTTCATACTTCTTGAAAACGCAACCTCCTGTCCTTCTACCACAGCATCAAGCTGTTTTATTTTAATGAGTCCAGTGTCCTGGCCTCAATCACTGCTTACGGTAATACATTCTAGGTGTTATTTATCCTCTGGCTAAATAAATACTTTCTGGTATCCGTCCTGAAATTGCCGTTTCCAACCCTAAATCTGGGTCCTCTTGTTCTGCTGTCTTTGTGCATCCGAAAGTACTACAGCTGAAGTGGAGTAACGCTGCCTTCAGCAATAAAACGATAAAGGGCAGGAAAGCCTGATTTATATTTCCTCACTCCTGCTCACGTTGCCAGGGGCTGAGGAAAGTTTTGTGCAAGTGCAAAGTGATGATAAATAGGAGTTAAGATTCGTTACTTTATTAAAGAGGTTATTACACAATGATTTTCATTGATTTGAACCGGATGCATTTGATTCCGCCTGAAGACCTTCCTTTATGATCGTGCTTATGATCGCCTCCCTCTTCCTCTGGCTCAGGGTCAGACTCCGCCACTGTTAAGCCCCCACTGGGATGCTACCCAGCGTCAAGGGTGCTTTATAAATGCAAGTTGTTGTTGAGCTGTAGCTGTGCAAAGAAATGTGCTGTCAAACACACCTTCTGAAGGTGGTCTTGGTAATGGGCTGCAGCGTGATTCACTGGGACCTTGAGGAGCTCAAGCGTGCACAGCGTAAATCAGGCAAATGTTGAGAGTCCATTCTACACAAGTCTAAGGAGCTGAAAAACTGGGAGCTAGGAAAGGAGGCTTATTCACACAATACTACTCTAGCTCAGACTGAGTTACACCGATACGCCTTTCAGACCAATACCTCCTCCAGTTAAGCCAATAGTCCTTCACTAACAACAACAACAACTTACATTTATATAGCGTCTTTCTCGTCGGGGGGATGTCCCAGGGTTCTGGACGGTCAGGGATTTGGATCCGAGCTGGGGGTTGGGGTCAGGAGGGGTGGAGGGCAGGGAGAGCAGGGGTAGGAGGGTGGCTGAAGGCACGGGCGAAGAGGAGGGTCTTGAGACGTGCCTTGAAGGAGGGAAGGGAGGGAGAGAGGTGCAGGAACTGTGGGATGGAAGTCCAAAGGGTAGAAGCAGGAAGGCTGAAAGCCCGATTGCTGATGGTGGGGTGGGCCGGATGAGGAACATGGAGTAGGCCGGAGCCTGCTGAGCAGAGGGAACGGACATGGCCTTAGCAGGGAACATAGGTTGGAAGGAGCAACATCTTCCGAGTTACTAGAAATAAAGGTGGAACCCATTAGATTCTAGGTGTTATCCTCTGGCTAAATAAATACTTTCTGGTATCTGTCGTGAAATTGCCGTTTCCAACCCTAAATCTGTGTCGTCTTGTTCTGCTGTCAGCCAGGCTTCTTCAAACTGCCCAGGAATTGAGATTGATTAATAATAATAATCCTCAGATTTTGTATAGCGCCTTTTACATCAGGAGGACGTCCCAAGCGTTTCACAGGATGTATTGTAAAATGGAGTAGTTGTGTGTTCTGTCAGTGAATATCACGTTATGGGAGGTGGAGGAATTCAAGGTTGAGCTTTCAACATTTTTTTGTTAGGAATGAATTTGGGATAACTAATATCCAGTAGTAAATGTGAAGGCTTTTGACCGTTCTGATCAAGTAGCACATTGTTACTACTGTATGTTGCTTAACCCAACAGAGACTATGTAACCCAAACTCTGCAGACATGTGCATCTTACTCCTATAGTCATCATCCTCTTGGAAGATAAGAAAATATTAGTAATGGCCCATGGGAAAGATTGTTACTGTAAATGTGTGTGGGTGGGGGGATGGTAGAGGACTTCTCCATTTATAAGATTCAAAAGGATATGGGGTGAAATTTGTAATTTTTCATAACCTGTTCCTTGTGATAATTGTCACAGAAAATGCATTCTTAAAAGTTGCAATGTTCAATCAACAGTGTGAGATCTAACTCCAATTTTATCCTGCAATCTGAACACAGGTCTCCATTAACCTTTTTAACCAGTGAATTAATCTAAGATCCAAGTTACATTTCACCTCCAAAAGTCACAATTTGCTGAATGTTGAGGCTGTGCTTGCATAAAACTCACTTTTGTTCAATAGATTGCATTACGCGAGGGCAGAGTGAAGTGAGTTTGGTATTTAAGCATTGCAATGTGTTTGTCTCTGGTTTTCTGCTCAATTCTTCATCAATGCACCTCTCCTTCCAATAGCAGTAAACCCGAGGAAACCTTTACAGAAATGTGCACAGCTGAGTATTTTCGAAACCCTCCCTCACCAGTCCTGACCGTCCAGACTGTCAATCTGAACGAAAGCATTTATAGTTCTAGTGAGGGAGAGGAAGACGAAGGGAAGATCCCAGATTTGGAGAAGGATGACATGATGACACGCCGGATAGGAGCCACCTGCAAGGCAAAAGGTCCTGCCTTTCAGCAGTTCCTCCCAGTTCCCAGCTCACAAAAAGGGGAGTCAAAGAATGAGCCTCTTAAAGAATACGAAAAGGACACAAAGAATGTGAGGAGCTCCAAGGATGAAGCACCGTGGACGTGAGCTCTTTGTTTCTATATTTGTCATGGTGTCGGCAGTGTTTATAAACTTACTAATCAAAAGTGTGGAAATGCTTGTTCTGAAATAAATAAGCTCTTCAGCATGTGTTCGATCTTTGTCTTATCTGTGTGCCATGTTAACAACCACAATGCCGATATAGAAACTCCCACAGAAATACTAGACTGATACATGAACTCTGTTTTGCCTGCTTCTAGGCTTCTGCTTTTAACAGTGAAATGCTTTTTAATTTAGCGATTTATAATGTCCTATAGTGTGAGTTTTATTTTCACCTTGGAAATCTCCTTGACCCAGTGCAGATAAAATGTTTGTCATGGAATAATTCCTTGCGTGGGTTATTCCAGGGCCTAACAATAGTGCAATCCTCACATACTGAGCGAGTACTGCTCACAGTCCATTGTCCTGCTCATGATGCTACATGTCTCTTCTAGCCTGCCTCTAACTTAAATCACAGTGATAAATTGCAACTGAAACAAAAAAAACAGAAGGAACTAAGAGAGGGAGATACTCACCTGACATCACAAGATGTTATATTTTGCATACGATGATTTATTGACATTTGTTCAGTTTGTGTATTGTTTCCCATCTAAAATAACTTGCACTTAAATGCATCTTTTATTTAGGACGAACATCTCAAAGTGCTTTGTAGAACCTAGGAGTGTGTGAACAAGTAAAATTGTGAAGTAAAATAAGTGCTTTTTACCAGTTGGACCTTAGTCAATGTATCTTCTTTGGCACAGATTTGTTTACAGTGACACTCAGGTGTTTCCTAAAACATGATTAATTCTGAACGATTATCAGAGCCAATTTAGTACACCAAGGGCACTTTGTTTGCTGGTAAGTTTACCAACATTGGTGCTCTGTAGCTCCCTCTCTCCTCCTCTTCATATCTCTCCCTCTCTGTCTGTCTTTACTTCCTTCTGAAGGCCTACTTCTTCGACAAACACTTCTCCGTCTTCCTTGATAGGTGATTGAACCTATCGTTGTGAAGCACTCTGAGGTATCCTAGTGAAGGGTGCAATATAAATGCAAGTTATTGTTGTTGTCCTATTTCTTGTGAGTTTATAACTATAATGACCTTGATGGTGTGACTTTATAATTGGAAAATCCTAGCGGCTTTGAGCAGTGGTGGCACATTTTTAGAATAGCATACCATTTGGCAATTCTTCAAATTTTCACCCGATGTTTTGAAGACGTTCAAATCAATATTTCACTCAATTGGAAATCACCATTGGAAAGATTAAAGTTTCTACTACAGTGTGAGTGATAATAAATACTCAGGTGCTCAAGGATCTTACCAATTTACACTTGATTACTAAAGAGTTAAATAAAATGATGCATGGAAATGTTTTTTTTCATGCGTTCCAAATCACATTGTCCGTCTGATGATTGATAGGAATAAATTGAGACCTACTAATCTCCCTGATGTTATCTGGTAGAAATTGGATCTGAAAACTTGCTGCGAGTGTTCACAGGAAGTAAGCAGATCTGATGGCCAAAACTTGCCATTTGTCAACAAAAGACCGAGCCGAATGCTGACTGAATTTTGAAAGAAACAATTTCAAGCGTCAACTATGAATACATTTCACTTCACCTAGTTTACTGGTTATTATTTTGTTGTCATTCCAAACTTTTCCTACCAAAATAATTTTAATACTAAGAAGTGAAATGTTATTGCATGCATCAGATTCAGGGCTCAATGTTTTTCATTAACATTTGGCTGTTGTCTTTGTTTATTGTCGAATCATTGAAGTGGATTTTGACATTTGCAGCATCTGGTGATGAGAGCTTTCATCATTGGAGTTTAAACCATTCCTCATTTTGTCTGTGTAACAGAACAACAGGACAATAGGGTTGAAGTAACTTGGAAAAATATTTTGTATTGTATCTCGAATAAACTCCCAAACCACAGTTTCAGTCTTCATAACGATGCTGAATATAACTCCAACTTATATTTATATACATTTACATAGCGCCTTCCACCTTAGGAGGCCGTTTTAAGGTGCTTAACTTGTAAGAAAATCAATTGTTTTACTGCTCTATTTAGATTGAAATTGAATTGACACATTTGTTCAACTCAGCAAAAACCTTTTACCTAATAACTCACAACTTCTAACTTTGTATCCGATTTTTTAATAAAGCATGTGTGTTAGAGTGTAAAGGATGGAGGATCTAAAATGTGGTGATTTTCAAACTGGATTCCTTAATGAAGCAATTAGGATTTTTGTTCCAATAACCAGATGTTATGCACAACATGCCAATCTGTGGGAACCATGGGCCAAAGCCATTTTGGAGCTGAATTCCCGCAAGCCACTGTGATATACTTCTGATTTCCTTCATTGCATCCCAATATGTTAATACATAGTTCCAATCTGCACCGGTCAATAAAATGACTTTGTAACTTTTTTATGTCTTTAACGATATCACAGTAGAATTGTTATGTTGTAAGAATAAAATATCAATACATAATAGCAATCAGATATAATGTGCAAATGCATATTGGACTAAATACAGAATAAACTCCTCTGGTACTCGAAATATCCAAGTGTTGTTATGCAAAACTGGAAGATGCTGGGAGGCTGAACTGTAGTAAATAGTAAACTACATCAATAGAGTGGAAAGATTGATGTGAGTTGAGGTCTGTTTAATGTATTTGCTCCACTTTCAGATTACTGTGTTTTCTCATGCCATGAACCTTTGCACTCTGTTCCTTGACCGTTGCCAATGTGTCTTTGAAATCAGGCTCTGGAGATGAGGCTCAGAATTCTCCATGCACAGCTTAGAAGTCACCTGATGAAAAATATATGGTGGGGGGGAAGGTGGGGTGCAAAGTGCAACATTATCACAAGTGATAATTATCATATCAGCAGAATTTCCTGTCGATGTCCCAGTCATAAAAGTTCAATTAAATCGGTTTGTGCATCCTGACATTGAAGTGTCACTGGCAGAGTGGCAGATTGAATGGCGCCAGAGGAAAGCTCAATGACCATGTCAAGAGGCTTCAGGCCCAACCATCTTCATGCTATTGGGGGAAGGGGAATGTTCTCCATCCATTGACTGGACTATTGAGAGGAACCGAAGTTCTGCCAATGTGTTAAGTATTGGTATTAATTGGCACATTGAATGTCAAACTTTTCATCCTGTGGTGCGATTCTCAGCCCTGTTGAAATTCTTTTTCACTGGTCACTGAGTCAAGATTCTGCTAAAACACCTGTTACACAGGCATACAATTTTGGTATTACTGTCGAGGTGTTTTATGTTTAGTCTCAATGTTATGCATTTTTGATCTTTCATGTGTTTTGACATTTTTTTGTATGTTCTTTATATTTGGTCCCATAGATACAGTCCTACAGCTGCCCTTTCTGATGATGCAGGGTAAGTGGCATCTTGAGTTTAAGGGCTGCTGTTGAAAACTAATGGGATTATTGCATGCGCTTAATCCATTTTCATAACTGTTTACTAAACATCAGCAATAAGCGTGTTTGTCTGGGCCTGCGTGCTTTACTAGTGCACCTATGTACAGCTACCTGCAACAACAACACATTTTATAGGAAGCAAATGAGCAAATGATCCTGATTAAACAACACACTGTATATCAGAAAGTTGAATGCAGTACGACACTGTGCTGTTTGCATTAATAAGCAGGATACTTAGTTAATAATTTGAAAGAAATAGCTGTTACACACATAAATGCTTCTGTGGTTTACACGTTTTTACACTAGTAAATTAAATTGACGCATCTGGCTTTTGGTTTGATATCACAAATTACTCCATAAGAAAAACAAGCTAAGAACTACCTGAACTTGAAACTAATCATATTTTCTTGGTGCAGATTTGTGCTCTTTAACCCTTTCTATGCCAACGAATTGAGCTTCTTGTTGTATGTTTGCATACGCACCAATACCTGCACTGAAGAAAAAAGCTTTTTCCTAAGCTTTCCTAAGCTTCTTTTCACAAAGCAAAGGGCGGTATCGGCCACAACTGTGAGGATAAGTGACTCAGCTGATTTCTCTGCCACTCTCTCTGGTGTATGGTGGTTTGGTGGGGGAGGTTCAGGTTTTATTTTGCATGCTATGGGGTGAACAATGAAAAATGTCATGTTGTAATTATCACCTTTTGCTTCTGGCAATATCCTGGATGATAACTCACAAAGAACCCCCTTAAAACAGTGCTTTAGAATTTTATTCTGCAGAGTTCTGAAATGATGCAGAAAATTGCCTGTTTTAACTTACTACAATCAAGCACTCAAAACTCAATGATAAGTTTACACTTTTACTGTGTTAAAATTGACATCTGAGTTCATATTAAATTGATGTTTCCCACATCTCTTGAACTCCTTGCCTTAGTCCCTCAATCTTGTCCACTCTTTGCCTGTCTTCAAATCACACCTGAAGACTTTTCTCTTCGACTATGCCTTTGGTCACCTTCCCTCCTTTTCACTTTACAGTATATTTTGTGAAGCGCGTTGCGAAGTCTTGAAGACACGATAAGGCACTATATCAAATGCAAGGATTATTATAAGGGTAATACTCACCATATGTAGCATTCTGGAACTTCTCCTGGGAGCAGCTGTGAAGTTTCAAGAGATGGAGAGTGTGAAATGTATGCAAACTCTCGTACTACTAATTCTCATATATTTCACCATTTTACCATTTAGAAACTTTACTCCAATTATAACAGTCAAATGCAGAAGAGCAAACAATGCACTTTGATTGTGAAGTTGTAAGGGAGGTTTAAGTGGGGCTGAAGGAATTATTTAATTTAATCAATTATTTAAATCTCAATCTGCAGCTGCAGCTAGATTCGTAATAAAAACATTTTCCATGAAGCATCATTTGACATCCTGGAGCAATTATAAATATGTGAGTAAATAGGACCTGTAGGTTGATATAAAATCACTCAGCTTCTAGCACCTCAATGTTGATGGAATTCTCATTATACTCAGAAATTGGTTCTGAATATTTCATCCTTCCTCACATGGCCTCGTAAAGTACAGCATGTATTTTATTGACCTAGTTTTGAGGACTCACATTGTATCTGAATTGGGGAATGCAATGATGTGTGAATAAAAGAATGTACATTTTCAAAGGCATTTGACAAAGTGTCTCAAATAAAACCAGTTGAGAAAATTAATGCACATGGTTTTTAAAGTAGATTGGAGTCTTGGACAGAGGAAACATGAAGTACCATGGGGAGGGAATTGGGGGTTAGACTTGATAGCTCCTATAAAGTCAGTGGACTGAATTGCCTCCTACAGGTGCAATTTCTATGGGCTGAATGCATGTCACTGTAAATTACACTGGCTCTTATTCTAATTTGTTTCGTAAGGTGCCTGCTGCTCAAAGAGAACAAATGTCATGAATCAAGGCTGCACCAACTCTCAATGGAAATGGAACAGCATGAGCACTGTTAGATTTTCTGTTGTTTTCACACAAGAATGAGGAGACAAATTGTCCATTCATTCATAATCCCTTATCACTTGGTTTATGTGCATCATGTTCCTGTGAGCACAGACAAAGGCAGATACTTCCATAACATCTTCCTGCATATAAGTTTTTTATTCACCCCATATGTTGTGTGACAGTGGTCATATTTTAGCTTGGGAGTGGAGATGGACTTGGCTGATTTGATGATCCATTAAACATTATATTAGCCTGTAGGGTGTTGTGATGAGAAGCTCAAGTCATACAGGGCTGATTGATTTACATTTGTCTTTAACCATAATTTTGTTAATTAAACTGCATGGCTTGTGGCACTTTATTCAGATGACACGCGTTTGAAATGATGTGCGTGTTTCATTCTCACTGTATTTTTTTAAACCCTTCAGAAAATATGGAGACCATACTAGCTTGCACTTTTTGAAGTTTTAACTTTTCATGTCCCTTTCAGATCGTAAATCAGAACAAATAATAAGCAGGAATGCTTTGAGCACTAACCCATCTGTTTTTAACTGAAAACATCAGTGAAAGCAAATCAGGCATAAATTTGTACCACTTTTGTTGCTGGCTCTCCGTTTGTTTCAGATGTAACTCCCTCACAGAAATATCCCGTCTTCAAGATATTCTAGTTCTGAATGGGATCCCATTGGCCATTATCTCGCAATCTGGAACATTTCCCCCTCAATAATCTTTCTCCTTGACGTTTGGGACATTGTTACTCCACACCACTGTTGTAAGAAAGTTTGTGAAAATAAAATCAGATTGATTCAATAATATGGCATTCAATCCTTGAACTAGGATATTTGATTTTTCCTTTTGATTACTGCAATTGTAATGAATGCACTCAGCGCTGGTTGAGGAGATTTGACTAAATCTTAAAAAAAAACTCACATAATCAAACTAGTGTCTGATATAACCTAAGCAGGATAATGGAGAGTTATGTTTCTTTTCCACAGTGGTTTGTGAAAGTACATTTTCTATTTTTCAAGACTTCAGATCTTAACTATACACGTTCATTGACATAGGAACTTCCTGAAAGACTGACTTTTTATTCTTAAGAAAGCAGTTTAGTGTCACAAATTTACATTGAAACAAGTTGTATCTATCACATTGTTGTAAAACTTGCCAGAAGCTTGGTCAATTCCAAATGAATCACATCTATCTTACGACCGAAAGTTGTAGTTGTTTGTCAGTATGATGCTCAGAATGTGTCCTCCTGGTGAGATACAAATTGTCTTCATAGGAAGAGCTGAGGAGTCTTTCACTGCACTTGCACTCCCATAGTGGGGACACGTATTCCTGAAATTACACCATCTCTGGGTGAAAGAGAAAGATTTTGAGAGATTCAGTATGTTTTTCTCCTACCTTGCAGAAGTGTCAGCATGAACGACATGAGGCCTGAAGATGACACTCTGGTGGAGCCGCACAGCAAAGCCCGACATGAGGAAATACGCAACATTCACAATCGGTTGCGTGAGGAACAGGACAAATGGCAAGATGTAAGGCCTGAAACAAAGAGAATCCCCCCTGACAATTCAGTACTTCACTACACTACTGCTAAAACCTTACCAACCCACCTAGCTGCTCTTTCCGCACAGCATGCTTCACGTCCCCCAACTGTTTTCTCCACCATCGGAGATCAGATCTTCAGCCTTTCTGCCACGATCTTCTAGAACTCCTTCCTGGAGTGCCTCCCCCTCACCCTTTTCCTTGCCTCCTTCAAGGTCCGTATCAAGACCTTCCTCTTTGACCGTGACTTCAGTCATCTTCACCCCCACCAAAAACCTTGCCCTCCACTCCTCTTGAATCCTACAACAACAACTTGCATTTATAGAGCAGGGCAGCGACTTGGAGCGCTTAACAGTAGTGGAGGCTGACGCCAAGCCATGGGGAATGAGATGACCGTAAACACGGTTGAAGAAGAAGGTCTTCAGTTAGGATCTAAAAGATTGGAAGGAAGGGGCAAGACGGAGGAATTGGGGAAGAGAGTTCCAAAGCTTTGGGATGTGGTGGCTGAAAGTGAACCCGAGCTCGGGTGCAAACCCTCAAATGTCCAGCTTCTTGGGAAGTCCTCCCTACATGAAAGGCGCCACAAAAATGCAATTTGTTGTTATTCTTGCACGCAAAAAAACTGGATGGAAATGAGATGTTCTCATTTATTCCATGTTTGTTGAAAAAAATCAATATTTTTATTTGTTACAGCAAAATTCTAATTTGTGTGCAGAAAAGACAACAAATCGGGTTTTGATTTTATCAGTAAATTTTCCTTCTGTAAGATCGATCTATTTATTCATGTTCTTGGTTTCTTACTTACTGGAGTTCTGTAGCTCAGTGGTTAGAGCACTCGCCTCGCAAGCAAGAGATCTGGGTTCTTTTCCCGGCAGGGCGAAATGTTTGGCAAGTTTCCTTATTCTACACGCCTCCGTTTACTTAGCAGTAAGTAGGAACCCAGTTGATAGTCGATTGGCGAATCGCTTTTCTGTGAATAGTAATCCCTAAAAAAAACAAAAAAAATAATTTGGTCACTTCAATCCACAACTGTTTGTGGGACTTCAATTTGCCGTGTTTCGCCCACAAGTACACAGTCAATTCACTGTACAATATATTCTGTGAAGCGCTTTGAAACATCCAGAAGACGTGAAAAGCGCTATATCAAATGCAAGGATTACTATTATTATTCAGCTAGCCTCTCGCTGTACTTTCTCACAACTTTCCCCCATTCTCTGACATTCGCTCTTCTCCATAAACCTCCATTCTTCTTTACCAGCTCCTTTTGAGATATTATGTCCCCATTCTTACATAAATCAATTGGTGGTTTAATGTAGAATAATACAGTTCCTTATTCTTGTTAAAATGTCAGCCTGATGGGTCAATTTGCCATTTACTTCATATTCAGAAACCTGAGATATATATGCCCGTTATTGAGTAAAAACATGGGTATGAATTGCTTCACTTATCCACTGCAGGCCAGATTTTCAACTAAATTGGCACAACTGCTATGCTTAGTGATAATGTTTCTCTGGAACACATAAACCCCTTTATGCTCCCTTCCATCCCCAGTACTTGTTAGCACTTCGAATGAGATGTTAAACTGAGGTCTCGTCTGCCTGTTCAGGTTGATGTTAAAGAACCCATGACACTATTCGAAAAGAGAAGGGAGTCTCTCCTGGTGTCCTGGCTAATAATTCCCCCACCCACCCCCAATAAAATTTGTCACTCACTCCATGGCTGCTTACGGGAAATTGCTGTGCACAACTGGCTGCCATGTTTTGCTCACAAAATAGTCAGTGCACTTTACAGTACATCCTGTGAAGTGCTTTGAGATGTCTCAACAGCATTAAAGGCACTACATTCAAATGCAAAAATTATTATTGTTATATGTCATTGAAATTTTTGTGCAGAAGCAAGCGTTTTTGCAGAGCTCTGGGAGCCCATTTATGAGATTCTGGAGCAAGCAGTAAGGTGGATTTGTGGTAAAAATAAAAGACAAACTAAAGGAGCTTTGTCAGCTTCTCTTGACTGCCTCCCTCCCCATCCAGCCTCTGCATAGAATAAATTATCCCCTTCTAAGATTACTGACAACAGGATAAGCTGTGAGGCAATAGCATGTGCTAAAACAAGGTACAAATGTAAGCCTTGTCTGCATTACTGAACAGTGAACTTTCCAATTTCAGTGTAACTGAAAATATTTAAGATGTGCACCAGAGGAGAAGAAAGCTAGGTTTCATGGTGCCAGCCATTGTGTGAAGAAAGTATTCTCTGCTTTTATTTATTTTGCCAACAAAATACAGTCAATGCACTTTACCATTTGTCCCATGAAGCGCTTTGAGATGTCTCCCAATGTGAAAGGTACTGGATAGAATGTAAGGATTATTCTAAAATCCAAAAATGTTTATTTTACCTAGGACCTAGCTCGCTGGAAGAGTCGGAGAAGGAGTGCCTCCCAGGATCTTATCAAACGAAAGGAAGAGCGGGAATTTGTGGAAAAAATAATGAGTGGAGAGCAAAATTTATCTGACAGACGGAAGAGCATCAAAACATACAAGGAAATTGTAGAGGAAAAGTATGTTCTTTGTCATTTTCATATTCTAAACATGTTTTATCAGTGGGCCTCGCTAGGTGGTGGTGATCAGCAGTCAGTTGTATTGGGGTTGGAAAGAGCTTGAATGGGCAAACCACAATATAAATCTTGTGAGGATTACAGACTCAGCACCTCTGGACATATTATGTGTCCATATATGTAACCGTGGTCACCGGTCTTCAAAAACCTTGCTCTGAGATGGTCTTGATTCACCTTTAAAGTTGATTTAAGATGGTGCAGTCTGAAATGACAAGTGCTAAATGCACTGTGACAAAGATTCAAAGGCGCTGCGGCTTAACAGCTGCCGAGAATGGCCATTTTAATGAGGTCAAGGGGAGGTGTGCTGCCCGTGGTTGTTAGCACTGGGATAGGAGCTGAACTGGGAAAGGAGTCATTGTGATAATTGGCACATCACATACCAAGTTTTTTCACCTACAATATGTAATGTGTAAAAGGAAAACCGAGGGAATATAGTTATATTTAGTAGTTAAGCAATTTGTGTGATTGTTTTAAAATAGTTGATTTTTAGACAAGATAAAAAGGTAACGGGGAAAGATGGGGGAGTTGGGATTAGAGTATATAAGTCTGGAGGAGAAGCTGGCACTAGCATAACTTGATGGGCCGAATTGCTTCTTCTGTGCTGTAATTTCCATGAATCCAAAACATTGTATGAGAAGTTTCTAGGTATGAAGCTGATCTAAATTATTATGTGATCTGCAAACCTAATTATCCAGCTGTGTAAAGTGCTTTGAGACGTCCTCCTGACTTGAAAGGCTTTAGAAATATATTTTGCATTATATTGTACGTAGTGTTTTATAAAGGTGATGTGCCACTCCACTCAATTTAACAACCCCAATGCAAACGGTAAGATGCACACTGTACTTTGCATTGCACTGCAAGATCACTGTTCTCTTGGTAGAACTGTCCACCAAGGGGAAGGCAGTGAGAGACTTCTTCATGAAGTTGTTTGCCAAATACGACCTGCTTTTTTATTAGATGCATCTCGTGCAATTTTAAAACTGTGTGGAGGAGAGGAGATTTAAAATGTTTCTCTTTTGTGCTGTCATTTATAATAATAATCCTTACATTTTCTAAAGTGTCTTTCACATGGGGAAAACATCTCAAAGTGCTTCCAGGTATTTACTAGTTGAGCGTAGTAACTGTGTACAGTAAACCTCACATAAGTCATATCAGTTGTGACCATACATTTAATATGACTTCTGCAAAGCATGAGTTATGTCAAACCTGCATAGAATATAAACTCTTGAATAGGACTTGGGCAGATGTACGATTTAGCCAATTATATGATTTATACAGATCAGACTTATGCAAGTTTTGCTGTATGTTGTAGGCGAACACTGGTCAATTTGTGATGAGTATTGTCCTACAAACAGCCATGAAGTGAATGACCAGTCAACTCTATCACTTTGTTTTGACTGTATAGAGAACGCAGAGAGAATGAGCTTCAAGAGGAGTACAAGAAAGCAAGAAACCCTGAAGAAGCTCAAGCCATTCTGAAACGATACTCTCAGAGATTTATCATCAGCGAAGCTGTTCTGGAAAGCTTGCAGTTGCCAAAATGCCTGGAGAGAAGCCAGTCTGTAGATTCGGACTCTTCATCCTCACCAACAAAAGATACTAATGTACTCAAGTACTTACGGCAACAGTCTCTGCCGGCCCAAAAATATACTGCCACAGTCGAAGCAATGATCATTCCCCCCAGCCAATCGCAGCTGAATTTTTCCACAGGGTTAACATCTCCGACCAGAACTGTTGCCTCAAAGGCAGTGCCTATGTTAACTCCCAAGCCTTATTCACAACCAAAAGATTCACAGACGGTGTTGAAATCATTTAAGGTAGGAAAAAAATACCCATGTAACTTTACAGTCATCAGGCTTTATCTCATGGTCTGGGCTGGATTAGCACCCAGGCCCGACTGTGTACCCAAAGCCCCAACTATTTTAAATTTACGAAGAGGAAATAAAAACTTAAATATTGTATAATAGCTTGGCTGTCTCCACCTCAGAGGACCATGTAGCAAAAGGCACTTGCGGAAGCAATGAACCTATCAGATAACTAAGTGAATGAAATGATTGCCTCTTTTGCTGAAAAAGCTACTTAAGAGTCATTCATATTTGGCCCTGAATAAGTGTTATTTTATTTACATTTGGTTTTAACATATCATGTTTTGTAATTCACATTTTTACGAGAATTGTATATTTTCTTGAGGTTACATTCAATAAGGTACAGATTTCAAATTTGCAATTTGTAGGATACTCGTTTCTGATTTGATGACCTTGCAAAAACTTCAGAGTGTTGTTTCACAGATCTGGGGTGAGGGGAACTGACGATCTAATCTTAATTCTTTTTCTTTGTAGGTAGACGGAAAAATTAAGATGAATGGAGAAACCAGCCCGACATTTACCAGAGTTGAAGGGAAAGAATGCACATCTGTGGTTTCTGCTCTATCCCTTACCAAATCACAGATGTTTGAAGGTGTAACACAAGTGGACTGCCACCCATTAATATCACAGACTGATGATGGCAAGCTTGCGGCCAGACCTGAACTTGTGAATTGTCTTTCAGTCAACAACAAGGAGAATAAAGCTACAGAGAAGGTAATGCTGGAATTTAATAACAAGCGGCTCCTGTCAGAATGCTTTGCCTTAGTCCCTTTGGCACCACTCTTAAGATCTGGCCTTGCTGATCTTCTAATCAAGGATCCTTTATGTTGCCAGGTTTAAGAAAAGGATAAATACTGTGATGTGAATTCAGCTGTTTGTAACAGTTTGGGGTCATGACTACATTCATGAACCAATGGCACATTTCTGGTCCAAAGCTTCAAACCCTTCAAACTCAATTGGAAAGCTGTCATCATTTATTTACTGTAAACAACATCCGTTGACAGCGGGTAGCTGCCAAATGATGTCAGTCTCACAATGTGTTTGTGCATGTTGTTTAAGGAGCATTACTTTACAGTAAAGTAACGTACAGTAATGCTTCGAGACATCCTCCTGATGTGAAAGGCACTGTTTCAGTTGCAAAGATTATTACAACAACTTGGCTTTATATAGCACCCTTCATGCACGATAGCTTCTCGGTGCGAAAAATTGGGATTAATTAATCCTGCTGAGGAAGAGAGAGAGAGAGCACAGCTATTAGAATTATTAGGCCTAGAAATACACATTCACTGCATTTCACAGAAACTTTGTGAAGTGTTTTGAGATGCCCTGTCTAGGTGCTATATCTAATACAAAGTGCGAAATGCAAAGCTTACCATTTTAACTAGGATTGTTTTTTGTTGAGTTAAACTTCATTTCCATTAACTGGCACTTCAATGCTGCGGATCACTAAGTGATGGTTTGGGCTTGGACAACGTGATGGAGTATGTGGATAAATGAACACCACAGGCTGTAACTTTCACCCCATTATGTTCAGGCTGAAACTTTTTTATATAGCACATGATGTTCTTAATTCTTCATCCAAATTTTTTGAGAGTTATTTGATGCAATAGCGAATTCTCTTGTATCTGCTACTCTGTGGGGAATTTATTTCCTTATCTCTAGTCCTAGCTACAATATAACTTTTTAATTTCAAACATAGCATTTCATTCTACTCTCACTGTGTAAGCCAAATATCCTACTCGCATCACAGCATTTTAAAGATCTTTATCAGGTCACCCCCTCACACTCCCTGTGTGTTTTTTCTAATGAAAACACATTTGATCTTCACGGTAACTTTATTCTGTAACTGATCACTCCTTGTGTGTGCACATTATGTACTTTCATTGTGGTGGAGATGTTTTGAGTTATGTTGGAATTTCTCACCACTAATCTGTGGCTGCTTTCCTCTAGGAGGGCACTGAGACGTCAGTCAGTATTGCCATCACGCAAAAGATAAGCACAGAGGAGAAATCTGACTCGAACTTGTCCTGTAATGAGATTGAAAGACAGATTGCAGTGGACGCAGCACAAGAAGGTATGAGGCTTATTTTCAAACAATCGTAAAGAAGCTTCTAAGTCAGCGTGCCCTGATGTGATATTGTACAAGTTTGGACTTTCTTCAATTAACTGTTTTCAGAACAAATTGCTTTGCTTCTATAAGACATTTTTCACATGTTTGTATTTTAAATTAGATCTTGGAATTTGTTTGAAAGTACTAGAGAAACAATTTTGTTTGGGGTTTCTATAAATGTGCATCTGATTGTGTTACCGACATGCATATGTGCTTGCGTAATGTTGGTCATCATGACAAACTAGTGATTATTCGCCTTGGAAGGGACGTAAGTAGGGTTTCCTTGGAGATGAGCTGTCACTCTTCTGTGGTGGTCTTGGTTGTCTAACTCGCCAACCTGCATCTAGTATTTTACACTATGAGTGGGGGATGGGGGTGGATCATCCCTGCAGGAAAAGAGTGTGCATTCCATCCCAGACACAGAGACATTTTCATGCTTAAGTTGCATACATATGTGAAGCTGTCAGTCTGAGTTGGATACTCTTAAGCATGGTGATTGGTTCCCGCAGATGTCAGACAGCCGTCTGACCAAAAAAATCCATTCCTATTTGCCAATGATCTCGATTTTTCTTTTTGATCAGCCCAGTGTCTGACACACGAGGAAACCTATCATTATACTTAAGAGTATCCGAACCAAACTACTGATTATTTAAAGGGAATTTTCTGCCCAACAATCCTGCAGATAAAATTGGTCATTTTACTTCATCGCTGTTTGTGGCACATTGTTATGCTGCTGTGTTGACCTACAAAATACACAGTCACTACAAAGCGCTTTAAGACTCCTACAGATATGAAAGACTCTTATCAAATACAAGGATGTTTTACTGAGATTTCATGGATTGAAATGTCTTCCCAAGGAAGGAACTGTCAGTTAAGGCAAGGACCTAAATGGAGCCTGGATCTATGAAACTGACAAATGAAAGATAAAGGCATTGGAAAGACTTGGTTGTTCTGAAAGACAAACTCATTTAGGTTTAAACAATTTTACTTCATGGCAGATTGTAAGGAAGACCATCGATGTTATTCAGAAACATCAACTCCACATGATGTGTTTTCAAGCAATTTGGATCCAAAGAATGCAATTGTGACTGAAGGGGTCACTGATAAAAGTGTCTCCTTAAATCATGAAGGGGAAGAGCCCAGGGAGAGTGCACAGAAGTGGCATGTACAAGAGGTAAATACAGATTCACAATCACAATAGAGGATTGGACGAGGAAGTCCCTTTGCCCCATTTTATTTCATCCTTCCAGAATACCCTGTTATAATAATGACTGTTTGTGGGACACTGCTGTGCACAATTGGCTGTCACATTTCGCTCACAAAATATACAGTCATATCACTTTACAGTATATTCTGTGATGCGCTTTAAGACGTCTTGAAGACGTGATAAGGAGTTAAATCAAATGCAAGTATTATTATTACCCATTTTTATCTTTTTCCCATTACAGATTCAAGCTGTTTCCTAAGTGATTTGGTCTTTACCATCCTTCCTGAAAACCCACCTCCAGCAGTTAATCACCCTCTGAAACACTTTCTAGTGTCTGTATTGCGATTGCCTCGTGATATTTAACATGTACCCCATTATGCTGCTGCCCTGGGAAAGCTAAAAATATTCTTTTGGGTGTACTTTCATTATCCCATTTATCATCTTATGTACCCTGTACACAAGATGTACAGGATACATAAGATGAACCCTCGTGGAGTCCTGTAGCTCAGTGGTTAGAGCACTCGCTTTGCAAGCGAGAGACCTGAGTTCAATTCTAGGCAGAGCGAAACCTTGGGCAAATTTTCTTACTCCACACGCCTAATAATAATCCCTCCAAAACCAAAAACAATAATAAATTGGTCATTTTCAATCCATGACTGTTTGTGGGACATTGCTGTGCGCAATTGGCTGCCGCGTTCGCCCACAAATATACAGTCAATTCACTTTACAGTGTGTTCTGTGAAGCGCTTTGGGACGTCCTCCCGACGTGAAAAGCGCTATATCAAATGCAAGGATTATTATTATTAAGATGGTGTCTTAGCTTAGTGGTTGGAGCACTCGCCTTGCAAGCGAGAGACTGGGGTTCGATTCCCAGCAGGGCGATATGTTGGACAAGTTTCCTGACTCCACATGACCTAGCAGTAAGTAGGAACCGGATTTTTAGTTGATTGGCGGATCGCTTTTCTGAGGGTAATAATTCCTTCAAAAAAAATAATAATAATTGGTCACTTCACTGCATGACTCGCCACGTTTCGCCCACAAAATATACAGTCAATTCACTTTATAGTATATTCTGTGATGAGCTTTGAGACATCTCGAAGACATGATAAGGAGCTATATCAAATGCAAGGATTATTATTACCCCTAAAAGGTTTCCTCGGTCACGTTTTTTTAAGGCTGAAGAGGCTTAGATTATCCAGCCAGACTTAGATTATTCAGATGAAGTCCCTGATTTCAAAAGCTGTTTATTAAAATTTCTGGTTGTGTTGCAATAAGATATTTTCTTAAATAAGGGAAAACTTGCAGATTTTTGTTGGGGTTTTCCAAATTCCAGTTTTGTTTCTCCAGACTAACTCGTTGCAGAGCAATGCATTTTTTATGAGCAGAAAGCCAACCTTATCTGATGAAGCTTATAAGACAGCTCGAGGTTATTCATTGTGTTTTAAACAAAACAGATGTTGAACCAGGGATACTTCAACAAGATAAAGCAGGTGATGCGCTGGACTCAGCTCAGAGAATAAAAAATCCTGACAGTGAACTGGACGACAAGAACCATCAGCCTGCAGATGTTGCTGAACTTCAAGGTGAGGCACAATGAAGCACAGAGAAGAGAAGTTGTTGAGATAATTACTACAGTCTTCATTCCATCCAAGGGATAAAAAATTAACGGTGTGTTCCTATGGATGCAGTGTACTTTGTTCAAAAATATTGCTTTGATTTTAAAAACATTCTACGCTCATCCATGCACTGTTGCAGGCATCCTTACTCCAATGTGTCCAGTAACCTGACTGAAAGGTGACAATACTCCTTCATCTGGGAGGCTGGCACATTCAATAGAAAGGCCTGACCTTTGAATCATTGGCCAACCCGGTTGAATGAAAGTTCTCTGCCACTTATTATATGTATTACTCACTTAAAAATAACAGTTGCAAACATAAAAATCTAAGCAATATATGATCCCTGGATCCTTGGTCGATAGCGTTTGCTGAGGTTTGTGGTATTTGAACAGTCATAGAATTCAGTTTGGGAAATGAAATTGTCACAGGTGCCCCACACTTGAAGTGCTCATGAATTATACAGGAATGATTGGGAAATGATTATCTAGAAAGTTACAGCACAGAAATAGGCTGTTTGGCCTAATTAGTTTGTATGGTGTGGTTATACAAGGTTGGGCGAGGGGTTTCCACCCCTTCTCATTATCCCTCTGTTCCCACTGGATGATAGGTATATTTTATCAATGTGGATTTTATATATTTTTTGCTGAAAGTAATTTCATAAAAAGGTAAGCAATTTTGCTGCAACATTTGTTTTCACAATTCACAGGGATTTACACCATTAAACAGTCCTTATTTCAGTGACAAACACCATTTTTATGTGCTTCATGCGTGAATTGAAAGCTGTTAGCATTCACATTATAATTCAGGGATAAGGACAATTACATCCTTAATTCAGTGCACTTAAATTAAATCACAGGAAAGTGTTATTTTAAATATGCAGAAGATCAATCCTGTGTTACTTACGTGACAAGTATCACAATTGTAGAATGAAGGACAATTTTTACAACATCTAATTGTCTCAACTACAGTATATTTAAGGAAGATTTAAAAATACCCTTTTTCAGATAATGACCTGTTCACAGCTTTAGCTAGGAATTGGAGATTTTCTTTAGATAGTCTACACATTACAAACTATATAGCTGATAACCATCAGTCCTTGAACTGTCTCTCCATAGAGAGACAAGAGACGAGTATTTTTCTTCTGAAATCTCATGTTATAGATCACGTTTCTTTATAGTTATCAATGATAACTATAATTATGGTTCCAGAGAGATAACAGTGGGAAAATTGTAGTTATCAATGATATTTTAGCCAACAGTCTTCCAGATTAAAAATGTAATTCACTTCAGGGCATTTGTGTGACAATAACAACTTGCACTTATATAGCACACTCCACCACACAGATTAGCGTCTCAGAGCACTTAATTAAATGAATGTAACAAACTTTGAATTGCTTTAAGTGCATGGATTTTCTAAGCTTCACTGATTACGCTTAAAGATCCATTATCTGTTTGTGTGACATTACTGTGTGCAAGTTGGCTGCCGCAACTGTCTGCAAAAGCACAGTCATTACACTTTATAGAAAACTCTGAAGTGCTTTGAGGCATTTTAATACATCAAATGCCTGGTTTATTCTATTAATAGCAATTTAAAAATATTTCAAATAATGAGATTTATGTTACTTGTGCTATTTTTCATGACACGTTAATTGTATTGTAACCGACTGAATGGTACTTAGAATTTCAGTTCACCAGAGTGAATAGATATGATGCTGATTATTTTTTACCTTTTCCCCCCCATCTTCATTTGTCCTATAGCTCAGTGGTTAGAGTACTCGCCTTGCAAGCGAGACACCTGGGTTCAATTCTAGGCAGGGCGAAACCTTGGGCAAATTTCCTTACTCCGCACGCCTAATAATAATCCCTCCAAAGCAAAAACAATAGTAAATTGGTCATTTTCAATCCATGACTGTTTGTGGGACACTGCTGTGCGCAATTGGCTGCCGCGTTTTGCCCACAAATATACCGTCAATTCACTTTACAGCATATTCTGTGAAGCGCTTTGAGACGTCGAGAAGACGTGAAAAGCGTTATATCAAAATGCAAGGATTATTATTATTATGATTGATACAAGCTAAGGTTCCATGAATACTGTAAGGCTCTTATATCTCCCCAATTGTCCAGTCTCTAAGTGTGACCCAAGAAAGTGAGTTTCATCAGGTTATCAGACCATGGGAGATTTGTGCTTAACTGTGGTGTTAAGCACAAATCTGTCCACATTCAATATAGTTTCCATGAGGAATAATGGATTGTGAAGCAGAGTGGGGATTCTAGTTTATTTCTATTCTAAACTCTAACAAATTGTAGCAGTCTTCTCAGTGGCGTGGTTTAGAACAGCCAACTCACTGCAGACGAGCAGTAACGGATCTTCCTGCAATTATTATAGTAAGAGCAGGATAGTTACAAATCCAACCTACTAGAAGATTGAACAAGGTGGATGCATAAGAAATTACTTCTGAAAACCTGGAACAATAAAAGGCCGTTCTGCCCATTAAGGCTGCTCCCTCCACACCTCCTGCATGACTAGCCTAGCTTTGCACCCTCCTTGGTTCATCTCCAATTTCAAGGTAACTGTGCATTATATTAAGTGAAATGTGATGTGTAAACCGTGCTTCGGGCATTATTTTACATCCCAATATAAGAATCCTTAGTCAGTGGTGTGATTTACAATGTATTTATTAAATATTGAACACCAAATAAGAGGCTGAATTGGGTAAAGTTTTGCACTGGATTTAGGTATTTAATAATGGAGTCTAATTTGTAGTCTGGGCTAACAACCCATGGGGGAACATTTGTCGATTCAATTACCCATGTGCAAACACATACAGGTCTCCCTAATTATGTGACTAACAACTAATGAAAAGAATTATAGAATCACCTGAATTCTTTGCATTAACTGTTAATATGGAGACCTGTAGCTCAGTGGTTAGAGCCCTCGCCTCGCCAACGAGAGAGATGCCCGGGCAGGGCGAAAGGTTGGGCAAGTTTCCTAACTCCACACACTTCTGCTTACCTAGCAGTAAGCAGAAATTCGGTTGTTAGTTGATTGGCGGATCGCTTTTCCAGGGGTAATAATCCCTACAAATAAATAATTTTTAAAAAAAATATTATTTGGTCACTCAATCTATGACTGTTGGTGGAACACTGCTGTGTCCAATTGGCTCCATAGTTTCAACCATAAATTATACAGTCAATTCACTTTACAGTATATTCCGTGAAGCGCTTTGAGATGTCTTGAAGATGTGATAAGGCGCTATATCAAATGCAAGGATTATTATTATTAATTAAAGAGATGTGGAGTTCCCTCACTGAGTTTACGCATGATTAACCTAAGCCGCAAATTAGAACCCGTTATCTCTATGAAACTTCAAACTGTAGCTGAAATTGTGGACCCAAATTGTGTATGCTACAATCCTAGATCCATAATAACTGTTTTTACTCCAAATCTTAGATTGTCACATATGCAATACAAATACGAACCTTTGAAATGGGCGTGCAAAGTTCAGATATGTTCTCATATCTTAAGTTCCCAGAAACAAATAGTAGCATTTTGTTGAAAGACATTCTTTTATGATTTTTGTTCCTCTTTTATTTTGCTCTGTTACCTACCATAGAGCCACCTAACCCTGCCAGTGTTCCGCTTACAGTTCGGAACTCCTGGCGACGCTCAGAGTTTTTCTCACAGTCAGGTAAAATAAATGCTCTGCAGTTTCCTCCTTTTGGTTTGCTTCCTTGTTCCTGGGAATGCTTTGGGATACACTAATGATCACACGAGTCACCTTCATTCCCTGCTTTCCTGGACTTGCCTGAATCATCATCTACTGCATAGTTGCCAATGTACACCAAGCCAATAGGATCATAACAATTGTTACCTCCATTCTATTAAGCACCATATGGTTCCTAGCATTATTACTAACTATATTAAGGGATATGCTTCATTGCATTCAATAGGCTTTTCCCATTTTCGTACGTTAAAATCTTCTGGGCTCCAGATAACGGCAGAAATCAGACCTTCTCCCATGAGGTACAGGATAGGTGTCAATACTGTCTACCCATTGCTAAGCTTTCCAGTTCTTGTGTTTGTTGGTTAGTTTAAAGGATAATGTGTACATCATGTTTTGTGATTATCAGATGTCTCACTTCTGTCTCACATCATGTAATTTGCTTTTGTTTCCAATGCCATTTGGCAGCCCACAAAGCACAGTATGTAACTTGGTGAGGTTGGCAACTATGCACAATGCAAACTCTCCAAACTTGGGACGCAGATATGTTCACCCTACTAACTTGCTTGTTTTCCTATTTCAGGTGGCAAAAATAATTAGCAGGCGGCTAAATAAGAATTAGAACAGGATGTTGTCATCCCACAAATGTTCTAAGATCCAGAGCTGTGTTTTTAAAGTGGCTTAATATAGAACCTGCTGGTTATCACAAACAGCCGATAGTAGACTTCAGCTCTGCGCCTCGCTTTCTTTTCCATCACTTGCTCCTCAGCGGCCATCCCTGGAAATCATTCTGTTGGTGGCGGGTGGTGTATAATTAATTAGTCCTTTGTGTCCTTTTGTTGCTAATGTATGAAGGAAGCCTAGATTTCTGCCTGCCCATCAATGACGCCAACGTTTTCATTTGGTCCATGGCTGATGGCAGTAAGTGCGACTGAATAATCAGATCTCATTCGTCTCTCACCAACCTCATTTGTGTTCCATAATGCACTTAGCATGACGCTGTCTGTCAGCGGCAAGCGATTCACATGATGCAAGTTACACGATATGTCAAGGAAGGGACACGGTGTAAGTCTGTCATATGTGACCTGGCATCAGAGTGACATCTGCTGGCTCTTTGTAGTCATTGCATGTGTTTGGCCAGAGTAGCTGGACATGGGACATAGCAGAATGGTAACATTCACAAAACAATTACGTTGTCTAAAATCTCCTCAACGTGCCAAGACCAATTGCATGGGTGTCTTTTATGGGCAGGTACAAACTCGTTCCCCTGAATGTTAATCTGTTGTGATAAATCTTTTCTTTAACTTTCAGCTGAAATGGAGGCCAAAGAAAATTTAAATGTAAGTAAAGAACATTTTGTTGTATGTTAGATATGAAATTGTCTTTAATGAGGCACAATTTGTGAATCTAATACCAGCAATGTGTTCAAGGGTATACTTGATCCAATGTTGTCGTGTGACTGGCACTTCTGTGGTCACCGATTAACAAATCTTTTTACCAATTTGTTCCACGTTTAAAAACAACTTTGACGAGAAGGGTTTTGAAGATTGTGAATTGAGTGATGATAAAGAATTTGTGGTTAAAGCAAGCTAGTGCTGCATGAGAGGTTCAAATTGATGCCCACTGAGACTTACCTTTCTTCTGCCTCTGTGGAACCACAGAGCCTCTGGGCGTCCTCCCGCAATGACCTATCCTCCTCGGTCACCCTTCTTCACAGCTCCCTCTCCTCCACTCTCGATTCTCTCGCTCCCCTCTCTTCCCGAACCGTCTCCTACTCACGCAAATTACCTTGGTACACCAGCCACCTCCGCTCCCTTAAAGCCCAGGCGTATTCCGCTGAGCGCACCTGGCTTAAATCAAACCCGACTGTCCATCGGCAGATTTAGCTGGACCTTGTCAAATCCTACCGCTCTGCCATCATCTCCGCTTAATCTTTGTTCTACTCCAAGACAATCTTGGAGGCTAAGGACAACCCTGGGCTCCTCTTCTCCATCATGAACCAGCTCCTCCGCCCACCCTCTCACGTCTCACTCATCCTCACCTCAAATGCCAACTGCGAGGCGATGCTGGACTTCCTCAAATCCAAAGTTGAGGGAATCTGCTCAAGCCTTCTCTGCCCTTCCATCTACTACACCCTCCCCATCTTCTCCTCCCATCCCAGCCCCTACCCACCCCTTCCTCCACATCTTTGAACATGTCTCCCCCTCCTCTCTCATCACCACCATAACCCATATGAAACCCACCACCTGCTCCCTGGACCCCATCCCTACCCCTCTCCTTACCTCCCAGCTTCACCTCCTTGCCGCTCTACTCACTGACATCGTTAACCTCTCCCTGTCCTCTGGTACTGTTCCCACCCCTTTAAAAAACACTGACTCCAATGACTCCAGGACCACTGCTGTGCTGACAGAATGTCTGTTAGACATCAAGTCCTGGATGAGAATTATCTTTCTTCAGTGGAATGTCAACAAGACCGAGGCTCTCCTGATTGGCTCCGGTCAGCGCCTCCACACCTCAGACGCTGAGAGTATCACCATCCATGGTTGCACACTCCACCTCACTGAGCCAGTCCGGAACCTTGGGGTCTTGTTTGACCCTCAACATCCTTTCTCCCCCACATCTGCACCATGTCCCAGTCTGCCTTCCCCCACCTCCACAACGTCGCCCGGCTCTGACAGTCTCACACCGCAGGGCGCCGATACCCTCATACACACCCTCATTACATCGAGGCTCAACTGTGCCGACTCACTGCTTGTCGGCCTCCCCAACTCCTCCCTCCACAGGCTGCAGATCATCCAAAACTCTGCAGCCCGTGCCCTCTCCTGCACCAGGCTCCGAGACCCTATCACGCCCATCCTCGCCCAACTCCACTGACTTCCCATCACACAGAGGATACAGTTCGAGATCTTGGTCCTCACCTTCAAAGCCCTCCATGGCCTTGCTCCCCCCTATCTCTCCGACCTCTTAACCCCCTACCATCCTGTTGGCTCCCTCCACTCAGCGGTCTCCGGCCTGCTTCACGTACCCCGCCTTGTTCGCCCCACTATCGGCAGGCGGGCCTTCCACCACTCTGCACCCACTCTCTGGAACTCATTCCGCAGTCCATCCGTCTCACCCCCTCCCTCGCCACCTTCAAGACCCACCTCAAGACCCTCCTCTTCGCCCGTACTTTCGATCTCCCTGCTTACCCCCCTGCCCTCCACCCTCCCCCACCCTGACCCTCAGCTCGGGTCCGTAACTCTGTCTGTCCAGTGCCTTAGGACATCCTCCCGACGTGAAAGGCGCTTTACAAATGCAATTTTTTTGTTGTTTGTTGTTGTTGTTTGTTCTTTTAAGTGTCTTTGACAAAGTAGGCTCAGATCAGGATCTTGTCCTGAGAGGCACTGTGTGCTGGATGGCTCAGTGCATTGATGATGTAGCGCCATCTGCCTCTAGAGGCACATATTCACTTGCAGTATATGCTATCTATCTACACTCTCAATTACTGTACGTCCAGTTCAGCACATGCCGTACTGGAACTGTCATGTCTGCACTTCTCACACCTTCCACGTGATTAAGTGATCAGTAAGAGGCAAGGCAACACTTGTACATTATCAAGCTCATGACTACCTCCAGTGAACTCAGAACCTCTCCAACAATGAAAGCCTTCAGAGGGACATTAGAATAATGGGAACGGGAGCAAGCACAAAGATTGTGGAAGTTGGGAGCTGAACAAAAGTGTCACCAAACCAAGGTCTCTCCTGTCTCCACTACACTCCTACTGCTGATCTTTCAATCACCTTCTTGGGCAGCTGATAGGATCCCTCCTCTCCTGCAAGACTGAGATAATCAGACCGTCATTACAATAGTGATTAGAATGTTCATTTGATATTGCACTTTATCACTGCAATGTCTGAAACACTTTGAATGATGCATTTCAATAGCTGGTAAATGTAGGCAAACGTGCTAGCTAATCTGCACTAGTAAATTCCCACAAACAATGAATGACTACCTTTACACACTTTTTTTGAATTGGATAATAGAGAAATGAACATTTGCTAGTGATACTGGGAGAACTCGTTGCTCTCTAAAATAGTCCTATTTCTAACAATGCAGCAATTCGTTCAGTACTGGGTTATAAAATCAAGGCCTGGTGTGCAGTTCAAAGCCACAACCATCTTGATTCAGAGACAAAAATGCTACTGGCTGAGCCAAGCTGAAACGTCAATGTTTGTTAAACCTTGTTTTAAAATTTGATTAGTGCATAAATGCATTGTTTTCAAAGCCAGAAGGGAGGTTTATCAGTTCTAGTGTAGATATCAAACTTTCTTTTGGGTATCATTTTTATCAAACACATAGTTCGGCGATTAATTACAAAAGGCTCATAACCACTCTGTCACAAGACTTGAGAGGGTGCCAAGAAAATTCAATTTGTATATGATATACCTGAATTTTAATATAAAAAATGTGAGTTACCCTTTAAAAAACCTTATATCTTCTGTTGATTTAATTTGAATTTGCAGCAGTTGATTAAACAGTACTCTCCTGGACAAAACCTACTTGGCTCAGCAAGACGAAAGCCACATAAAATAGTTTATGTTGTTTGTAACTGATCCTGACACGGCCTCTGACCCCAGATAATTCTAGGTTGACTGCACATCAAGGTGTATCTTAAAATATTGAACTGAAACATATCCTTTAGTAAAATCTCTTTGGAGAAGTAATGATGCATTGACAAACTTCAAGAGTTGGAGAAACTGATAAATAGAAATCTGTGGTCAAGGCAAGCGGCATGTGAGAGATTCCCATTTGTATGGTTTCATCTCACGTTTCTGTTAAATAGAAACTGAACCACCACCTCCGCCCTCCATCCAAATAAAATTATCTCCACGAAAGTATTCCCCAATTAATAAAATCTAATTGAATAAGGATTAGTAGAAATTAATTAAAAATTGCATTTAATATACAACTCTTGATTACAGATGTTCAGTCCCAGTGGTGCTGTATTTCATATTCAAAAAGCTAAAACAAAAAGCTTTTTAATTTATTCTATTCTCTTGTGAAAAATTGCAATACCCGAATGTATTTGTTATTTTCTTGGGCTAAATATATTTTTGATAAGAGACGCATTGTATTCAAGGTAATTGGTCTTTGTTAGTTTAAGTGTGCATTCAATTCAGCTACAAAATACATGCCATTGATTTATTTGGGTGATCACGTATTTTATTGATTATGGAGACGATAGGTTTACATTGGACTGTCGAGCAGATGCTTCCAATGCTGCATTCCAGTGACACCATCTGAATTATTTAGGTTGTACCTTCATGAAATGTGTCAGTCCCTCAGTTAATAGCCTGAAGAACAAAGACACATCCTGCAGTTTGACTGGTTAGTACATCAGTCTGCCATGAAATGGGAGCAAAAAGACACAGCCAGGATACACCTATACATATGATACATAAACGTCAGCCTATGTACTATCATGACATATACATACAGTATCTACACAAGCTCCTATATACGTTACATCTAAGTATATATACACATAAACTCAATGGGAATTGTTTCTGAAATACAATTATTTTGCTGCCATTTGGTATAAATTCTAATTGTTTACAAATGAAATTGAACTTAACAATTATGTAGCCATAGTGTCTTAAATTGATGGAGTGGCCTGTTATACTAGTCCATGTGGGTATCAGGGACTGATTATTGAAATCAACAAAATCTTAAATGCTTATTTTGGCTTCACCCATCATTTGTTTAATATATTTCTCAGAAATGCTGTGACTTGTTTTCAAACTATTTCCTGGAACTGATATTTGTGCATTGACTGGCATGTTCAGATGGTGGGGGGAAGAGAAAGACAGAAAGTCTAAATATATCCTGTGCACCCAAATCCCAATGTGTGGCTTCTGTATTCAGTTGAATGGCATAATGGGAATCTAAGGAGCGGTATTCACAAAGTAGTTTTATTGCATTAATTGTACCTTCTGGTTAAATACAACAACAACAGCAACTTTCATTTATATAGTTCATATCATGCAGAATAACATTTCAGAGTACTTTACAGGGGCTGTGCTGTTGCAGTCCAAATATTGGATTGCAAGATTCGGAAACCAACAAATTGAGAATCACAAATTAGCAAAGACTGAAAAAAGCCAGCAAGTAAAGCATACTATTTCTCAAACAGATCTCACAAGTTTTCAATTTAGCAATTGTGGTATTTGCAGTATCTATAATGTAAGTTTCTTTTTAAAAACAACTTACGGAAGAGGCTTGATGGGCTGAATGGCCTCCTCCTATTCCTGTTTTCCAATTTTCCTAAAAGCACTTTTGCAACACCAGATCAGTGGAAGTGTGCAACTTTAATTGGGGTTTCAGTGGTTGCACAATGTTCCAGCACACTTCATGGAGTAGAAGGAAGTGGCAATCTGCTCATTACTCATCAAAAGCCAGGAAACCAATCGCTGGTATGCTGTTCAGCGAGAGGTGGCGGGAAGAGATGAAGGCTCACTCACTGGCCGACAGTGAAAATCCTCGCAAGAGAGGTTCAGAGAAGAAGAGAAGAGTTCCTTGCCATTCGATGTCACCTTTTCAGAATACCAATTCTACTATCTGCCCATTGTAGCATCAAGGCTTTTCTTACAACGGTGGGCTGTTCTTGTCGGCTAAAATGGAGAGTAGGCAACACTCCAAATGCCTGGGCCAGTGTGTATATCCCAGAATAGAGAAAAAGTGCTCAAACAGTACAAAAAAATCACCGTTATGGATGCCATTCTTGACGTTTCCAAATTCATATATCAAATGCAAGGATTATTATTATCTAATAAATGTTATTGAGTGAGAATTTAAATTAGAGCTAGCAATTGAATGACTGAGTGATTACCCTTAAAGTCATTAGTTCCATTGAAAAATAATTGTTAATGCTTGCTGAAGAACCTGTTGGTTATCAGAGGAGAATTCCTTTTGTTTAGCTCTCTTTCCCTGCTTACTTGAGAAGCTGTCAGTGTTGCTCATGCTTAGTAGAAGCATACATTTAAGAGAATTCATAAATGATGACAATAACCTTTTTCCTGATGTGGACTGTTAGATCCCAGTCGCTCCCTTAAATATCCCCAAGTGCTTTGAACGCTGGTCTTGGGATCCAGAAGAAGAACGCAAACGCCAGGAACGATGGCAGAAAGAGCAGGAACGCTTGCTCCAGGTACATTAACGTTGCTTGCATTGACCCTCGCTGTAAAGTGCTTCATCTGCTGCTGCTTGGCATGTAAGCTTGCATAGGAGAAACTACACCCACAATTCAGCTCTTCACACTAATCCAATAGGAAACTTTCTCCCCAGATTTGTTTCCCATCAACCAACCCTCAAACAAGCATCAAACTGAGGCAGCGAGTCAGTATTCTGACAGGCAGATAAGACCTGTGAATAAATGAAATTAAAAAGGCTAATAGGATTGCTAAATTGGAGGGAAAATTACTGTAACCCATAACATGTATTCTTGGAATTTGTATACAAAGTTTCATGCATTTGCTTAAGTTGAAATTCATGCTGCTCACATTTATTAATCATGTCAGCCTAGTCCTTATCAATGAATGAGCTTTAACTTTCTTCACTGACTTAAGATCAAATATATTCAAGAACAAACTCCTGAGGGAGACCTTTATTGCTAGCGTGTCTGACTAGGAGAGCTCAGGCTGAATGCTGCTAGTGATTGTTATCCACATTGGAGCTCCTACTCGGCAGCTTTCACTTCTTTTGGCCAGGCCAGAGAAGTGAAAGCAAGAGAAACACAGATGGACGGCATTTGAGCAAGTGTTCTTACTGGTTGGTGAAGTGGTTACAATGACAACACTCACAGACTTATTATGGGCTTGTACTGAACTGTCCTCCTGACCAAGCAGTGTGAGGAGACGGATAGAAAGAGGAAGACAATTCAAAAGTAAAGAAGTAATTTCATATTAGAACTTCAGTGAATTTTATTTAAATGTTTGACTCCTCTAGTAAGACCAGTTTATTAATAGCTTCATCTTTCTGCTGCTATCGCTACCAAATATAAAGCATCAAGACAACAGGAATTTGCTGAGTACTGCATTGATCAACTGCATTTGTCAATAGAGAGGAGGGTGCTTGTATTGAATTTCAAGTCGCTTGAAAAGCGACAAGGCTGCTAATGCTGTTTCAGCATAAAAACATACATAAATGATGCTTGTCACTTGCTGTGTAAGGTGATGGAAATTAAAATGACTCAACTGTGTCTGTGCATGATTGCAACATATTTTTATTTAACACAACTTTGCTCATCCATGTGATTGTTTGGCAGTGATATTTGCTTATCTTTGTTTCATTGTTTTTATACAAAAGTCTTCTGTTTATCAATATAATTGCTTAATAGTATCCGTCAGACAGCCTAGCACGAAAGAGCATGCATTCCATTCTGTGCTTGTGACCATTCCATTTAAATGATTGCCTGAGGTCTTTCCCAGTAATTTAGTACTATAGGACAGGGGGAGATGCTACCAAATGCTCTGCAAGTGAGATAACAACAATTTACATTTATATAGTGCCTTTTACAGAGATGACTGGGAGCCTGAGCTGGGAGGAGGGAGCTGAGCTGAGGAAGCAGTAGAGGGAGGTGGTATTTTATTCAGCCGTACAAAGGAAATAGTTCTGTGCCAATTTGATATAAGTTAAATAATCTTTAACATGTCGTGTGTCATGTTTGGGAAGCAGTCAAACAACATAACCCATAAAACATATTTTATAAGGGATTGATCTGTGTAAGTCCCACACATTGCTGGAATGGCAGTCACTTGGATGATCACCAGTGAGAATTGAATTGATTAGACAGAGTGGCACATTTCTCTGACTGCTTACCTGGAGAGGAGGAGGGGAGCAGAGAAAATAGGAGAGGAAAAAGTAAGAAAATTGTATGTCTGCTAGTGTTCCACCTACGGCTCAATTGATATCAATCTCAAAAACATGATACATATCAAATACAAGGATTATTATTATTGTATCTCAAACTAACATTTTACCTTTCATTTACTTATAATTTGCCTAGAAGCAAAAACAAGAAGGGAAAAAATATTTCCCTGGAAGGCCAAAAAGATGCACAATATCAACATTTAGCAGCCACTTGCACATTTGCTAATTACAAAGCTGTGTTTAAACTGAAGTATCATGAAATCAATATATTCCCATTCACTGTTTTTTAACTTATATAAACACATGCCTTTTGTTAACTGTTAACACTCAGAGCATGTAGCCTAAAGAATGATTACATTACACAATGCAGGTGAGGAATATCCATTAATACTTGCAGCCCTGACGGTCGAGTTAGTAAATATATTAGCCTGGTGCAGAATTATGCCATACAAACCAGATGATTGTCGATTGCAAGCTTCGTCTGCTAAGTTAGTGGATCTAAACACACAGTCACTACACTTTATCGTGTATCCTGTGAAGCAATTTGAGACATCACAAAGACGTGATAAGGCGCTATATGAAATGCAAGGATTAATATTGTTATCTCAGGCGGGGCAAGAGTTGGGGTATAATTTGGCCTCTGTGCCCTTGTTGGGGGTAGGAAAATCAATCAGGGTTCCTCTCTCTGTCCAGTCATTATCTACAGACCTCTGATGATGAGTGTAAGTGAGGATATCGGGTGAGTCCAAAATCAGGTGTCACCATAATGTTTCTCTTCCCCCTGTCAAGGTTCACCTTAAATAATGGCCCCTTAAGGGCAATTTGCAACAAAAAGGACTAAGGTTTGGATGGCAGGTACTACATCTGTATTTGTGCCTCTCAGCTCGATTGAGTGACTGGTAATGAAATGCAGTGTCTTACTCTGCTGCAGGAAAGGTACAGGAGGGAGCAGGAGAAGCTCCGCCAAGAGTGGGAGAAGGCACAGAAGGAAGTGGAGGAGGAAGAACGTAGGTACCACGAAGAGGTAAGCAAGAGGTCAGATGTTAAACTGTGGCATGATGTTCCGTGGTCAATTTTAAAATCATTTTCTTCTGAGACTAAGTGAGTTAGTGAAAATAAGGCAGTTAAACGCTTTCAGGGTTGGATTAGGGGTTTTGATAGAGTAGATAGGGAGAAATTATTTCCAGTGGTCAGTGAGTCAATAAATAGAGGGCGGCAATTTAAGATGGCAAAGGAGCAATCTGGGCAGCATTAGGAAATTTGTTTTTACGCAGACTGTTGTGGTGGTCAAGATACAATCTATATTAACTTTCAGGAGAGAATAAGTTAGATATCTTTAAAAAATAAGTCATTTGCACGTGTATGGCAGGGTGGGTGTTATGAAGGGATAAGATCAGATGAGCTGAAGAGGCTTCTCCATCCAGACCAACTCTGTGATCTTGTGATATGTTGTGCAGTAATTGAATGTGACACTGACACCTAGTGGTAGAACATGAGTACTGCTTTGCAAATGAACCTTCTATCCAATTTACAAAGTTGAACTCTTTATAGTGTCTGTTGAGGAAAGTTACACGTGCTCCTAAAAATAACCCCATCAGCTATATGAGAAGATCAAGAACATTGTCCTCCAGTGAAACATCCTGGTATAATACATTAACTAATTAATGGAACCAATGATAAACTCAGACTCCAGTGAGACCACTGCAGCACAGCAAGTCAAACACATGGAAAGCTGTGTGTATTATAAAGAGTACAAAGTGCCAGGGGCGAGTTTGAGGAACTCATGGATTCACGTTTCTCTGTCCGCTAACACCAGAAAGACTACTTGAGTCTATCACCACCTTGTAAAGCACTCCAGAAAAATCTCATGATTCAGAGCAGACACTCGGCAGATTTAACTAATTCTATCTCGTCTCCTGGAGGTGTTGGGCTACTTTTAATCTAGGATTGAATTTCCGATGGGGAAACCTCAGTCTTAATACCTTTACTGCAGTGTTCTACATACAACATTACACAGCCGTAAATTATTATTAACGCTGGAGCTAGTTACCTCTAATCCTGGATAGAGTATGTGAACCTTGTAAATAAACCTACTCTCTTGAATTTATACTCTATAAATCACACGATTACAGTAAACAAATACTCACAAGAATACAGATTACAATATTATTATAAATGTTACTGGAGAGTGGGTGGTGCAATGGGTTAGCATTGCTGTTTGTTATCCTCTGAGACCTGGCTTTGACTGAGATGAAAATATACTCTTTCAATCCGTTGTAATGTGTAAAATGGTTTGGGGCATGTTTAACATTGCTCTGAGTAAGTGTGAATTCACAAGAACTATAATTAATTGCATTTGGTCTGTAGTTACAAATGTTAGGAATAGAACCATGGAAATTTATAGCAGAGAAGACAGCCCATCATGTCTGTGCTGGCTCTTTGACAGAGATATCAATTCAGTCCATTTTACTTGCCTTTTCCCTAAAACCCTGCAAAAGACTTCTTATATATATCTATTATATATATATTTATATATATCTATGTACTTCCCTTCTGGGTTCTGGCCTTGACACCTGATCGACGATTCCACATCCTAACAACTTTGTGTGTGTAAAAAACAATCCTCTTAATCTCTCCTTTTATTCCTTTGTTATTTATCTTGAATTGATGCACTATCGTTATTGACTTGCTGACGAGTAGAACTAATGTTTTCCCATCAATTCTATTAGAACCCCTCATATTTTAAAGAATAACTTTTCATGCAGAGGGTAGTGAGAATGTGAAACTCACTGCACGAAGTGGTGGTTGATGCAGATGCATTTAAGAGGAAGCTAGGTATTCAGATGAGGGAGAATTTGAAGGACATTAAGCAATGGGCGTAAGAACACCATCTCGGACTGGTTTGGCCGAATGGCCTGTTTCTATGCTGTACAATCTTTGTAAATCTTTGTACACTTCTAACAGGTCTTCCCTCAAACTTCTCTGTTCTGATGAAAATCGGCCTACTGTCTCTAATCTCTGCTCATGGGTCATACGAATGTGAAAACTTGTCATTGATATGGTGAAGAAGATGGCTTCTCTGAGATTGAGACTGAAGTAGACAGTGACCAAGGCAATGCCAGCCCTGGGCATTCTTGATGTTGAAATAATGACTCTGTCCCCAAACCCAACGAACCCAAAGAAAAACTAAAACAATTAAGTTTTAATCACGAATTATAATATTTTGTGACATTAATTAGTAGATTATATAATAATAAAAATGCAAATGGCCTTGAAGCAGTTTCTGTAGCAAATGACTTTTGCTGAATGCCTCCTTCCACAATGATGGATATAAAAGTCAGTTTATAATCCATCAATGTGAGCTGACCTGATCTATACAAACAATTCGCAAAATCATTCCATAAACGCTCAGGTCATTGGCAAGACATGAAATGAGCAGTTATCTAGAAATGGCTGTAAATTATCTGGAAATCCACTTCTTCCAGGAACTTAAAATCATTCAGGAAACTGTGGCACCAATAACTTCACGATCAACTGGATTCTCAAACCAGATCCCCACAGAGTGGATCTCACCACCAATAACTGAGGAAAACAGAAATCCTGCGCCCATTGAGGAGACTGCAGCAGACAGGAAGCACAAACAGCTGGCTTTGCAGAATCAGAAGGTGAGAGGCTGGGAGTTTGGTGACTTGTAGCACTTACCTTTATTCTGATCATTTAGACCGTGCAATAAGGATAATGTTTGCATTGTTTCTTAATTATTGCTGGAATAAATAAGCTCTCATCATGTGGCAGCACAACGCTCCAGGTAAGTGATAATTACAAATTACAAATTTGTAATTGTAATTACAAATTACAGTGTCTCCTTTCAATTTGTTGAGCTGAGTGTTTTTTTTTGTAAATTGGCTAGGATATTTTTGTTGAATATTTATTTTCCAGCATTGACCTGCTGAGGATACCATCTGGTATCTCCCATTTTTGTTGATCTGCACTTCTTTCCTTATCTTCCATTTTCTTTTTTTTCCCTTATTTTTATTGATTTTCGTTTTTTGCGACTCTGGCCAGGAGAGTTTCAATCGGGTGATTAACTAATCTGTCACTATCTATTCTTACTGAATTACATCTTCTATGTTATAATGATTTTATGCTTCCTGCTTTGTGTAAGCTGTGCATAAAAACAATCAGTGGAAGTAATTGTTAAAAAAATGCATCCTTATAACTTGAAAAAACATCCCCACTTGACTATAATTTAGACTTGAAAAGACTATTTGTTCATATATCAACAAAAAACTGCATATTTACAAAAAAACTCTCTTAAATGTATGATGATTCATAAACAAGACAAAGTACAAAGTTCAGTTAGCAGCCTGGTGTGCCACTGTGCTAACATTTTAGCCAGAAAAAGAACAATGTTGTTTTAATCTTTCAACTGTTAACTATTAGCAGATGGTGGAAGCAGAGAATTGGCAGCCAAAGGAAGAGTGCCAAAGACTGGCAGAGGAAGAGAGGAACAGACAAGCAGCGCAAGAGAAAGGGGGCCAGGCAGGAGAACAGCAAAGGTTGACATCAGAGCAAGTGGAAAAACTGAGCTCTAAGAAAGATGAAAATGTACAAAAGGATCATTGGGATGACACCGCAAAGAACAAGTCAGAGAATTCAAACTGGCAGGAGGTCAATCAGCTGACAAATGAAGAGCAAAGGTAGGAAATTAGTAAAGTAACCATTACAATTACTTTCCAGCCTGTAAATCTAATATGATCGTTGATCCTTGCTTCTGTTACCATTGATATCAGTTTTTAATAAATTAATAATAATAATCCTTGCATTTGAAACAGCGCTTTATCACATTATTCCTTATTATCATGTTATTCCTTATTTAATTTATTATTCCTTATTAACGCCTTATCAGGTTAATGTTATTCCTGTAGATTATTAAAGTTATTGCCAGACTCAAGGAGTATTTAGACCCATCCAGACCACCGCTTCCAAAAAAGATTTGTTTACTGATATTAAAACTAACAATACTTTATTTTGCAACAAGACAGTAGAAGGAGAGGACACGAATCTAGAGTTCCAAAGGGCAATTCAGGACAGACAGGAGCCAGGAATGTTCATTACCCAAAGGGTAATTAACATCTGGAACAAATTTCCAGGAAGGGTGGTTGAAGCCAAGACACTGGACTCATTAAAAAATAGCTTGATGCTGTGATGGGAGACAGGAGGTTGTGTATTCAGGAATGATAAAATCAGACTGGACGAAGGGCATTCTTAATCCAAACCAATCTTGTAAAGATTGTTGTAAATTTGATTTGTTTAGATGGAGTGATAAAAATAATAATCCTTACATTTGGTATGGTGCCTTTCACATCGGGAGGATGTCCTAAAGCCCTTCATACGATATACTATAAAGTGTAGTGACTGTTTTGTGGGAGCATGCGGCAACCAATTTGCACACAGCAATGTCTCACAAACAGCCATGAACAATTTTATTTAGGGATTGTTAGCCAGGAAACTCTAGTCTCTTTTTGAATAATGCCATGGGATCTTTAATATCCACCTGAAGAAGTAGACAAGGCCTCCGTGTAACATCTCAACTGAAGAACAGAGCAACTGTAGCATTCTATATTGTGTTCTCCAGCATTTTCCACACTAGAGATCTTAACCTTCAGCCTATAATTTCCAAGCTCATGCCTAACTCTGTTAACATTTGGATTCCCCAAATTAGATGCAGTTCCAATGTTTAGAGATCCTAAAAACATTAGTCAAAGCCTCAATGAGCAGATCTGTAAATTAACTAGGGTTGACTTGGGAAACAGATACAACATTTTTGAAATATCACCCATCATTTTTCCCTTACAGTTTAAGGCTTAAACAACTTATTTGCTCTTAAAAAAAATTTCTTCCATTAACAGACAAAACATTTCTTTGTATTCGGATTGCCAACATGCATACAGTATGTTGAACGTTAGCTAAGTTCCACATAGTATATCTTGAATCAAATATGACCATATTTATTACCAATTACCATATTATCAATATTACCACCTTATTTCAAAATTATTTTACTGTTTTACATTTAAAATTTGAAAGTGTTTTATAATCCAAGAGCGTCTGGATATAGAATTGTTCAGTGCTGAAGATTGAGGCCCGAATACATTGATAACATATCTTCCTCACAACATATTGACTAAAATGCCATTCCTGCATGTAGTCAATAAAAATATTAAAAGAAATGGGCACATTTCAGTGGTCTTTCCTTGTCTTAAAATTTGCCAGGGTTTTAGTAGAAGCTATAAACAGCTTGGGAATACTAAAGCATATTGAAAGGCTTCTACGCAAGGAACAGTAGAGTGAGCCCTCTCCTGGGCAAACATGCTTAGAACAACACAACTACCTATTGAAGCCTCAGCAGTGCTAGCACAGTACATATCTGAATAATGGTCCTTGCATTTTATACAGCACCTTATCACATTGTTGGAATGTCTTCATGTGATTATACTGTACGGTGTAGAGACTGTATATTTGTAGGTTAATGTACCCTCAGAAACAGTATATGCAAATGGCAGAGATAATTACAATAATAAACTTTGCATTTGATATAGAGCCTTTCACATCAGAAGCATGTCTCAAAGTGGTTCATGAGATTTATTGTAAATAGTGTATTTGTAGACTGTATTTGTAGGTGAACACAGCAGCTATTTTGCACACAGCAATGTCTCACAAACAGCCATGAAGTAAATGAGTGATTTTGTCTGGATGATTGCTGGCCCTGATACCGGGAGAAACTCCCTTCACTTTTCAAATAGTGTCATCGGGTCTTCCACATCCACCTAAACAGGCTGAAGAGCCTCCTCCATCCGAACTTCTCTAGTGATACTCAGTCCTGTGCCTTTAGCAATGTTTCCCTTAACCTGCCACTCTCAAGTCAGCTGAGATTCCGATCTCTCTGTATGAGATATGTCAGTGATAAAGATTTGAGCTGGCACTCCACAACCTGGTGTGTTGCACTGAAGCATTGTCGGGACACCAGTCAAGTAAAAGGCATTGTGAAGGATTGACCAGTGTTGGAAATGCAAAGCTATTTTCAATGATTGTTTTGAATTCTCTCCCATCAGGTTAAATTTGCAGACTGTGGCCCACACCAATCAAATGGAGACAGAAGTTGTTAGTGAAAGACTGAAACACGCAGACTGGCAAACATCCACCACAGTCCACCAGCAACCCACAGCTCAGGGTAAGCCTATCTGTGCGCAAGGCAAAACGTGAAAGAAAGAAATATTCAATTGCTACTAAAGGTAGACACCATTGCATTTGGGTATAAATTGTGGAAGAAAGTATTATTACATTGATGTCCAGTTTTCTATCCTCTTTTTTACAAGAAAAGAAAGTGGCATTGAGTAGGAAAACCAACCAATACATAAAATGACATGGATAAGGGCAAGCAGCATCCAACTGGCTAGAGGGCAGGGGCATGTCTGGCATGTCTCACAAAAGAAAAATAAAGAAGCTGTACTAAGATGTGCTGTACCTGATAAGTTTCACACTGAATGGTGGTAGATGTTTGTTAAGTAGATGCTTGTTAAGTAAACATACAAGTAAACATACATGTGAAGTATACTTACCTATATTGTGTGAGTGTATGTAAGGTATTTTCTATTAAAAGTAGTGCATGTGGCTAAAATAGTATTGCCGTGTGCCCTCATGGCTAGTCAGCGATTTCTATTGATCAACACTGATGTAAACTGCACCATTCTGGAAACCTTTATGTGTGGCTCTGTAGTAGTTTGGTAAGTGCACTTGCGTTACCATTACTTGAAATACACTCTGTAACCATTTCAGCCGCAGGCTCCCCGGTAAATTCAGACAGAATTTGGAACACACAAGAGCTTCCACCATCGCTTGAGCTTCAGAGAATGAAATCACACGGAGTCCAGGATGAACAGAAGACCATGTCTCTGGACAGAAGCTGGACTCATCAGTCTAATACAGGCAACACAAAGCGGTCAGTAGTTATACTGTAATTGAGCCAGACTAGTTCAAAATCTTGAATGAAAAACTGTTCGGAGTGATTATTCCTAAAATGCAGCTTATACTTGGAACTACACAAGTCACATATTAGTCTGTCAGAGAATCAGATCATGCCAAATTTGGGGCTTGTATCTCACGTCTTGGATTTCCATGTTTTTTTTTAAATAGATTTAACACATGTCCTTTAACGTTACATGTCCCAGATCATCGTAATGATCAATGTAATGATGTTAAATACTAGAATCTGCAGCAGCGATACTTTAAACAAATAGATGTGTAACATTAAATACGAGATTAACTGTTTCTAAGGTATTCACATCAACCGTAGAGTTAGTGAATACCATGCTCATCATATATCTTCACCACTGGTGCATAAGGAGTTCAAAGTGCCTAGTAAATCACATGAAAACCATCTAGACCTACACAACCCAAGATAATTAGAAATGCTTCATTTCATCAGCAATCAGTTGGGATGATAGGCTAGTATCCTAATGAGCCAACATTTGATCCATTATCTGTGAATAATGTTTGAATAATGTTTTTGATTGTCTGCTGCATCACTGCTGTCCTGACTGATTGCCTGTCAGACATCAAGTCCTGGATGAGCTCCAACTTTCTCTAGTTGAATGTTGGCAAGACGGAGGCTCTTCTGCTTGGCTCCTGTCAGCACCTTCCCACTATAGGCACTGACAGCATCAAACTAATTGGAACCACATCCAGCTCCCTGTGTGAAACCTCTGTGCCTTATTGGACTCTCACCTACCCTTTAAATCCCACATTTGTGCTCTGACCTGCTCAGCTTTTGCACTAGGCTCCATGAGCCTATCATCCCTATCCTTGCCTGGCTCCATTGGCTCCCCATCTCCCAGTGGATTGAGTTCAAGTTCCTCACCTTAATTTTTGAAGCCGTCCATGATCTTGCACAACCTTACCTTTGTGACCTCCTCGAAACCTACACACCCAGTCGCTCCTTCCATTCACCAGCTACTGGCCTGCTTCATGTCCATCCGCCCGCCTCACCCACCCCACCATTGGCAGTCAGGCTCTCAGTTTATCTGGCGCACACTCTTGAACTCCACCCCGGAGTTTCTTTGACTCATCCTTTCCCTTGCCTCCTTCAAGGTCAGCCTCAAGATCTTTCTCTTTGACGTGAAAGGCGCTATACAAATGTAATCTTGTTGTTGTTTGACTGCACTTTCAGACATCTGTCCCTCCTTTGCCCCACTCCCAGTTTTTGGTTGGAAACCTTAGACTTCCCAGTACCTTGGGACATTCCCCCCGATATGCAAGGCACTATATAAATATTAATTTGTATTTATATGTATATGTAAGTGCTATACTTTACCAGGAGTTGTGGGGATGTATTTTAAAACAAACATACCTCCTCCTTTATTAGGCTGTTTGATGTACTGCAAGTTTTGATTCCTTCAAGACTTACCTCTTTCAATCGACTTTTTACTCCCCACAGTCTTCAGCTCCCCCCCCCACCCCCAGCTTGAGCACCCAACAGCAGTGTGAAGCACTTTCAAACTTTCACCCAACTTGAAACACACTATATAAATTGTACTGATACAATTCACATTCATCATGGCATTCTCCTTTCAATCTTATACAATCCCCAAAGGCTTCAAGCCCTTTCACCTCTCTCTGATCTTTTCGTACCCATTCTTCTGCTTGTCATCCTCCCATCCCCATAACCCCCCACCCCCCAACCATGGGAACCTCAGGCTTGCTGTACGGGCGACCCTTCTATGCACTTAACAACTGTAACTCCCCCCACCCACCCACCCCCACTCTACCCTTCAGTCTCACCCACTCTCTATCTGTCTTTAAGTCAAGTCTTAAAACCTACCCTTTCAACCAAGCCTATGGCTACCTGCCCTCCCCCCTCTCCCTTGCTCAGCGTCTTTGTAGATCTAAGATATTACTCTGTATGAAGGGCAATGTATAAAGTTATTGTTGTTAAAAGGAGGTCTGGGCATTTGTCTACTCATTAAATGTGCTGGACAGAGAATTTGATAACATTGAAGAACATCTCTAGAAACTTAATAGGTTCGCAAATTCCTTCAAATTTTCAATCAACTGAATTTCACCTTAATTTATTTAAAAACAGCCTGATGCTGTGATGGTATTCTGGGGGGATGAGATCAGATGGGCTGAAGGGCCTTCTTCATCCCAAACAATCTTGTGAATAACTGAACCTTTGTCTCATCAGCCTATGTTTCAAATATTGCATCCTGTTTATTTTTCTTGTTGGGATCAAGCCTCAACGCATTTTCTCCTACTCTTAACTCATTTGTTCCCAGGATCTCAAAACCATGAAGCTCTGCTCCCTCGGGTTTTCCTCCCTCTACAGTCTACAGGCTTTTAAAAAGAACCTTGATGGCACCTAACCACTTCTTCTTGATCCATCTCATCTTCTTTCCTACCCTTTTTAAACATGATGGTATCCATAGTGCTTCACCTTGGTTTCTGAATAAAATTAAATTGAAGTGCACTGGGAAAGTATCACCATCAATATTTGCTGAATCTTGTTTTTTTACTAGGTCTGGATCTCATGAAAATTTACAGTCAGGTCAATCTGTGCCACTTCCACACTCAACCTCTTCTCTGCAGCTCCAGTCACCTAGCAGGTGGGCATCATAGAATGGATCACTGAAGCATCTAAACAGTCTTTGCAATGTTGCAGTCTCTCCACACCCTGGTTCTTCAGTCAAAATGTTTCCCCAGCACAGAAATATTGATAAAATATATTAGATCACATTAGACACTTGAGACGTAAGTGTATTAAGGCATCTGGAGAAAAGGTAGGAAAATGGGATTAAAGATCTACCCTGACCTAATAAAGTGGTGAACAGGCTAAATGGTCGCCACCTGTTCGTATGTTCGTAAACAAAAAGTGGCAACCTGTTAAAGCAATATCGGAAATGCTAGATTCTTAAATGAGATGTACACCAACATCTCAATATTCTGAATTGGATTAAGAGCTATAATAGGCATAGATTTACCTACAGGGATATCATAACTACAAAATAGCACAACCAATATACAGCAGACACTGAAATGCTTATGGAGTGCAATATCCACAAACTAAAGGTCTGTGAGACCTTTGAACATTAAGTACAGGGTGACTCTGTAATAATCAATATTTTGGGACCACAAACTTAAGTGCCCAAATATGGTCATTAGGTTCTTGAGATTCACTTGCTGCATGTTACACGCTCACATGCTGTGCACAGGCAGTTTTGCTGAAGTCACTTCTGAGTCACTGCTGATGAGTTTCTGAGTGTGTGAGACATTTGACTGACTGCATGGAGAACTTGCTGTAGTTTTGTTTTGGATACGTTTAAGAATGGTGATGAGTTTCCAAGTGTGTGAGACGTCTGACTGTCTGAAAATAAAGATATAAGATCAGCACAATGCTATTACTAAATAAACTTAAAAGACAGGGTACATAACAATATTTTTGTGACCCATTTAATTTTGATATTTTGCTCAATTTTGTAAAATTCCAACTCATCTTTAATAAAGAGAATGGTAAAAACACAATCACAAGAGTGTTACACTGAAATAACGTGGCACAAACTGGGAGTTGGGCTCACTGCACGAAGATCTGTGATTCTACTGCATTTCCAAGTAATTGAACAAGGAGGTTCAGTTCATTCAAGATATTGGTGTTTTGTACAGTTTTCACAGATGTAGTAGGTAATAACCTCTGTTCAGTTTGATGCAGAGCTGTACCTCTGGATATGAACTGAGGAAGTGAGAATAGGTTTGATACTTAGCTGACCCAGCGATTTCCTTCTCATAAGAAATATGCAATATAAAACCGAGTCTTTTTCTCATGAGGTTTGTGTCAAGCCTAAACATTAGAAAGCCTCTTCAAAACTAAGCTGCCACAGTAGATTTATGCATTTCAAGCTTCTGATTTAAAAATCCTTTATTTTTACAATTTGCAAATCAGATGAAATTGACTAGATTAAAAACATGGCCACATACAAAGACATGTGAAGGTACACTGTGGGAGGTGTGATTATATGAGCTGAATGTATCTGAAGGGTATACAAATACAGTGGAATATTTAATATTGTATTTTGAAACTCAAACTGAATATCATTCTTTAATAAGAAAACTTGTCATACTACAGTAATACTTCTAACTCTTGGAACGTAGGAGATAAAGCCAGTTCATGTCACGCGGTGGCTTTGGTATGTTATCCCCTGAGTACCAGGAAAATTACTGGTTTGCATAATATGATATGAAAGAACAGGAATAATTCTCACAGTTTATAACAGAATCTCATAATACTGATGCTTATTGCAGTGGGAGTTGTAACTTTTTTACAAAATGATTTTGCAGTTGCTTTCATTCACAAACGTATTATAGAAGTACAATAAAAAATATGCAGTGAATTAAATCTTGAATAATATACAGTAATTTGAGGTTAATTTAACAAGTTATTACAGTATTAAAGTTAAGCAGCAAACAGTATAACTTGGCAAACCAAGTTAGTGCGTCAAAGTGAGAGATAATCTGAAGTCTTTCATATCATTAAATAATGTGTGCCCTGAGAGCAAATTATTATAGCTATATTGAATGTTTCAATGTATTTTATTCTGTAATGGATGAGAGAGCTACAATTCATACCTAAATTTGTTTGAGATTCCTGTTCTGACATCTCCATGTTGGAAGTTTTATTATTATAACCATCTGTAAATGATGAATTCATTCCAGGAGAGGCTTTGCTGGTTTCACTCCTTGTGTTATACCTGGTACAATTGTCCACTCCACAATGAACAGGTTTAAATCCTTGTACCCTGCTCTTCTACAGGTCGGTCAGTGGTAAAAAGCTATGTTCAACTTGTAGACTTCCCCTTGGGAAAGGAGCAGCCATGATCATCGAAACACTTAGTCTTTATTTCCACATTCAGTGTTTCAAGGTGAGTCTATCTACAAGCCTTGGTTCATGGTGTTAATGTGTTAATGTTACCACTGATGTGTAATGCAATGATGATTGGAAACAAGTGTAAATGGGGGTGAGGGCAATACAGTAAACTCCAGCTTTTGGTGTCCGGAATTTGTACCTAACCAGAATGGGACTGAAACGGAAACATTAAAAAAAATTGCCAGGGACTTGCACGTGTATAAACTCCCACCTGCCCACTCTCTTTACAGTACATTCTGTGAAGTGCTTTGAGACATCTCAACAATGTGATAAAGTGCTATATAAAATCCAAGGATTGCATTATTAGGATTATATTATATATTTTAGTTAACCATCTGATTATGGCAGTGCTTGTGAAGTACTTAAGATAACTAAAGAGTTGTGTTTATCATATTGCAGTGTGGAATCTGTCAAGGACAACTTGGAGACGCAACCACTGGGACAGATGTACGGATCCGCAATGGTCTTCTGAACTGTCATGAGTGTTACATCAGGTCCCGAAGTGAGTGATACTGAAGTATTTTCCAAAGTATTTTAAAAACCTTTAAAATTCTTTAAAATTTGAAGCTTATAATCAAAATGCTAAAACTAGGTTAACCTGAAGTTATACTTAATCCTGTTTGCCAGTAATGTAACAAGTTTCAGTTATTCTTGCAAGGCTTACATGCCAACTTTATCATTGCTTTCTGAAAATTCAAATGAATTATATTGACTGGTTAGCCCTCATCCGCTAATTGTTACTTTCGTGGATTTTTTAAAAATAAGGCAGAAGGTGCGAGTAATTAAATAAATAAATAAATAAATAATAAAAGTGTAGTTACTGCCATTTAATATCCACAAGCTGGGACAAGTTGGAGTCACAATTTCAAAACTGCAATCCTCGCATTCTGAGGAAGCAATTGGGTTAATCATGTTGATTGATGTCAAATAACTGAAGTTATAGAATGGAAATTATTTAACGTTGCGTATCATTGTAAGTTGTAATAAAGGAGCGAAATAATTAAATATACTTTAACATTGGCGACTAAAATGACCTTTGTTTTTTAGTTGCTGGACAACCCACTACTTTATGACCCTAATGCGTATTAACAACAGTCACTGGAAACCGGAAGGGACACAAGTGGACCGGATGCTCAGTGCTGCCCTTCGTGTTGACTGCTTAACTGACAATCGTGAATAGGAACTATCACTCACTGGCTTTTTCATTAAGAGAAACACTCAGCATTTTCACCACTTGTTATAACCTGTGTTACTTTGACAGCCTATACCTTGGATCATTTTCATGTTTAGTGAAACCCCCATTCTTTTGTGCGCATAGAAACAAAAATAGCATACTTTGATATATATTTGCTGTTGAAAAAGCTTTTAACTGGATTCAACAAGTATTTAATTAATATTGTGTGATATGTAATTTATTTTATTGCCGTTCTCCAATTATGAGAAAAGTAAGACGTAAAGGTGCAACGATTATGCGAATAAGTGAATAAAATACATTTGTCCTTTAGAGTTAGAAATAACCTCCTTTACCTGGATCTAACCTGAGCCATCTGTGTGACATTGAGAGAATGCAGCAATCATTCAAATTTGATAGATTTACAATTGTTCCAATATTGTAGAGTACTTAGTACCACAGGTATATTTCTTCATAATGTAAGAATATCATCTCAAGGTCTGGCATGCAGAAAACAAAAAGGATAATGAGGCAATAACTATGCTGTTCTTTCATAGTAGCTAATAACAAAATGCAACTACAGAATTTATAAATGTATCATAAATCACACGATTAAATAAAAATGAAAAGGAAAGCTTAAATCTTTTGTCTTCTAGGGAGAACTTGTATGTCAGTCTGAGGTTTATTGCACCCCGCTCGCTGTGTTAGAAGGAATATAGTGAATAATCCAAGCCTGTGCTCAAATATTTATTTGTCGCTGTTAGAGACATCGGATCTCAGATTTTCAGTATTGGATATCTTTCACCTATTGTTTAGCTAATTACTCCGAATTCTTGTTTATTTTCATTGCAAAAAGAAAACATTTAGTGGAATATATACTTCAAGATAGAGATTGGTGGGTTTGTAGTAAAATTATACTAGGGTACCACTTACATTCAGGCAACAGAAAGAGGAAGGAATTGACTTTCTCCCAGCCCATAATTAGGTTTTCCTGGAAATTATGGAGCCTGACTGTGTTGTAACCCAGCCAGTTCCCCATGTTTTTTTCCTATTTGTTTGTTGTTTCCTTATATTTTTCTCTGTATGCCTGTAAGTAGAGATCAACCAAGAAAAGTATTGGAACAATGAAATTCCAACACCATTTTAAACAGGAAAAAAATCAGGAGGTGAAGATGCCATGGTTCATAACAGATTCAGTGTTATGGAGTTTGGGATTTTTCACCCCAAGATTGAGTTGAACAGTGTCCCCAAATGCTTCATTAGCTCTTGTTATTTGAGTGGTAAATGTAACAGATTTGAAAACATGAGAAGTCTACCTTGGAACTGATCAGAACACAATGAACATTGATTTAGCATTTTTGCATTTCCCCTTTATATTGCTAAGCCCTTATTTCCAATACACAGGAATTCCTAAAGATATGGCAATTACCCCAAAACAAAAATAAAATTATTTTGGCGATTGTTGCACCTTTATTATTATAAAACGTTCTGCCTAACAGAGTATCAGAATCATGTTTTTTTTAATTATTAAAAAAAACTCAGCCTTTCTAAGCAGGGAATAATTGGATTGCGTTCAGCTAGTATAAATTATTTCAGGAGCTGCCACATCACTGCTGGAGTAATCGGTATGACTAGCGAGGACTTTAGCAAATGACTGTGGAACTGAAGACTCATTACTTGAAGTGGATGGACCAGCTGGAAATTGTGCTTTTTATTGTTTATGTATTTTTAGTTCTAAAATATCATTATATGCACCGCAGACTTTTAAAATGTCACTCTCTTTGATTTGTGATTAAAGTCGCCAAAGCAATCAAACAATTATACAGTAACTAGACCGAGACATACCATAATTCCTTGCTTAGCAAATAGATGGGTCTGAACCCGATACTTGGAAATGATTCTGTGGAGAACTGCGAGCACCTGATAAGCCAGCTGCATTGTATCTATCTGCCTCAGTCAGCCGCAATACAATAACACTTTGGTTCACTTAGATCCTAGACTTTAATGTGGGATAAATATTAAAAATGTGGCCCACCAAAATTGAACGACAGTGTTAAAGAGCAAGCAAATAAGCAGCCCTCTCTTTTCCTTGGTTGAGCAAAAAATATTTTTTAAATATTAAAAAAGGTTGGCATTTATTTATTGAAATAGATAAAGCCACGTTTTGCATGCTAATTGAGGCCTCGAACAGAGGAATCATAAGATAACTGTTTGCTGTATTTTTTTTTATTTGTAACCATTGCCTGATCGGTTTGTTGGAATGTTATATGTTAGGTTCTTTCACATTAAAACCGTGCCTTAGAAAATGCAGGCTGTTGCACATAGACGGTCAGAAATATTGAGCATGTATGTGAATCAGACATAATTGGTGCCATGTCTGCTAAGGATGTGCTCTGGAGTGAGCTGGGTGCAAGCGGTGCTAGGAAGCAGACTGGATCCTGAGGTCCAAAGGGCTTACTGCACGTGGTCAGCCAACAGTAGACTGAAGTTTTTGACCTTTCTGCATGGTTTCAGCAATAGCTGATGTTGCTCCTGCAGAGAGAGAAACATCCGTTGTGTAAAATACAAGTTTTAGCACAAGGGATTTTTAAAGTGGACTTTTTACATTTTCTTGTACTCGCGCCCTCCTGAGAACTTACGGATGTGGAGGAAGTCATGAACGTAAATGTAGTAGCACATTTTGTACGTGTTCCAATAGCCCCATTTACAAACCTGTTTTTTTTGTTTGTTTTAAAAATATATATATTTTAAATGGAGACACTTTGGACCAGAGTCACTAAGCACAAGTGGTAACATTACAAGTAACTTCCTGACCTGTATTGACTTGCAGTCAACACAGATTACTTAAATATCAATACTTAAAACTCCCACCCGACAGTACTGCAGGCTTCCCTGGAAAAGACATTGTGAAACACATTCCTGAATCGGGAATGATAGGAGCAGCACATTTGTATTTTGTGGTTGAGTGTGAATCAGAGAAAGAAATAAGGGTCTGTAGCAACGTGAATTGCAGCGTGAGTGCATGTCAAAGACAGAACAAAACCTGAACTAGCCTTAGCACAATAACAACAACTTGCACTTAAAATAGTGGCTTTTTTATAAGGCACCACCTTGAAGCATTTTACAGAGACGGAATAGAAGTCCGGGCATGTCGGGAGAAGGGAAAGGTAGGCATGAGTCAGGTGATGGCATAGTCGATGAGAGAGAATTTGAGGTGAGTTTTGAAAGCAGAGGCAGAAGTATTTTGGGAGAGCGCAGTAATGTTATTACCCTAAGCAGAGTTGATCCCTTTCATCAACCGATAGTGTGGGCCCCCCCCCCCGATAGCATCTGAACCAAAAACATTAGGATTGCTTCAGTACAAATAAAAAATAGCCAAGGCAAAGGTATTATTTAGAGGTTACATTTTGTTTTAAAAATGTTCCACTTATAGGTTTGGTTGACTTGCACTGAATTTGGTAAGTGTAGTAAGTCCATGTTTGGCTCAAATGTCAACATTAAGCTTTGTCAAAGGCTCATGCCGTATTTGTACCAGATTGCCACCAGACTCCGAAATTCATGTTTGCATGATTGGATGCAGTATTTTAACAGCAGCATGCAGTGATTCTCTGCCACCATTGACCAACATGAATGTCTGCATAAAGAGCTCATAACTGTACTTGGTTAACAAGGTTTGTCCAAAGCATGCTTGACCAAACATGGACTTAAGCTGGTGAATAATTGTAACTGGGGCTAGTGTTCAAACATAAATGATTGAAACTGTCTGATATATGCTACAGTTCAACTTATTATGCTGTATTTATTGTGATTTGCCTCTAGAAATAATAAAAAGTACAATGTGTTCAAATAATGCAACAGCTTTTATAGTACATGTATGTTGTTTATAAATAAAATGTTTAAAAATTAACCTGTTGCTTAATGATTTTTGTTTTCCACTGATTGACTTTGTGACTTTATTACACATGAATATTCTACATGAGGTGATTTTGATTGTGCTGCAAAACAGGACAAACCTCAGAAGCACATGTGAGGGCAGAGAACTCCTGGCCCTCAAAGAGCGGGTCCAGTCAAAAAGTATGTGTGGCCTGCTAGTACCTGGCAGTACTAATAAGGTACTTGAAGGCAGTAGCCTCTTTAAGAGACCTGACCTTAATGCTGTGCGGACAGTGTTTGTGCATACATGGTGTTTGATGTGGTGTGTGATTGGTGATGTGTGTGCATGCATGCATCTGGTATGTTTGTGCATGTGTATCTGTGTGTGATGTGCATTTGAGAGTGCATGTGACCGGTGTCTGTGTGCACATGTGGTCTGGTCTGTGTGTGTGTATCTTGTGTATGGTATTTGTATTTACCGATGTACCTCTGGTATGTGTTCTGGTGTGGTTTGTGATTGTGAGTGTGGTGTGTGTATGCGTGTGATGGTTGTATGTATGAGTTTCATGTTTGTGTTTGGTGTTTGTGTGTATGCATATGATGTTTGTGTATATAGTATGGTGTTTGTGTGTCTGTGTGTGTGTGTACGCATGTGTGTGTGTTATGGGCATGTGTGTGTACACGATGGGCTGAGGACTGCTGTTTTCATTTGGTGATGTTTATTTTGATCTATCAGTGAACAAAAGGCTTATTTTAGTTCCAAAAGCGACTTTGCTGTTTTGCTTGCAGGCTCCAGCACCACAATCTCTCACAGGGCATCTCCACCTACACCAGTGAGACATTTTTCAGCTCACACAAGAACCAGCCCAAGACTGCTGAGATATGACTTAGACCATGATTCTAACACCATGAATAATAGTGTAAACTATAAAATTATAATAATACGATAAAAATGTCAAAAGTCATGGAAATCATAGTAAAAATTATGGAACTCAGAAAATTTTAACAGGAGCGTCATTACTAATTGGAAACTACTGTTATTTTGTTGGTGGTCTTTTTGCATTAAAATATCACAAAGATTCTATGCATGCACAAGATAAGAATCAGGAAACCTTTTTTTAATTAAAGATTTTGGCTGCAATATGACCATTTTCAATATTAATTTGTAAAACAGATTATTGTACTTCCTAAAAAGAACTAACTTACAAATTAAGACTAAGTTTAAGAATTTTATGCAATTCTGTGGGACTTTTAAATCAAAATTGTCTTTCATGCTAAGATAAGGTAGAATTTGGGGACTTATAGTACACAGAACAAGCAGGGAATTGAATTAGTATACTGTATATAGATCCACTTGATGAGCTAGCAACATTATAGGCTTGATATGCAAGAGTGGCTAGAGTTTCTCTGATTGCCTGAGAGAAAAATACTCTTCACCTTCTGATTGCATAAAGTGTCATTTTTCCAAAAAGCAAGATTTCTTTTTCAAAAAATGATTCACATAATAGATTTCAATCATGATCTTTCACTGAAATTTTGACTGTAACATGACATTAAATTTCGGTGTCCCATAGTTCAGTGGTTAGAACACTTGCCTCGTAAGCGAGAGACCTGGGTTTGATTCCCGGCAGGGCAAAATTTGGGGCAAGTTTCCTTACTCCACGTGCCTCCGTTTACCTAGCAGTAAGTAGGAACCCAGTTGTTAATCAATTGTCGGATCACTTTTCCAGGAGTAATCATTCTTTCAAAACAAATAATAATTGTTGACTTCAATCTACCGCTGTTTGTGGGACACCGTTGAGCACAATTGGCTGCCTCATTTTGCCCGCAAAATATAGAGTCAATTCACTTTACAGTATATTCTGTAAAGCACTTTGAGACGTCTCAAAGGCGTGATAAGGTGCTATATCAAATGGAAGGATTATTATATTAAGCACAGTCTTCTCTTACTTTGTATAGAGTCTAACTGGTCAAAGAGGAAACTATGGTATTCTACATCTAAAAGTGAGTTAGTTATCTTCATCAGTAACTGTATATCACTTTCCAGTCAGCGCTCCCTTTGAAAATACAAACAATTTGATCTCAATGTCTTTCTTTGAAGCCGTATGTCAAATACTGCCTAATGAACTTGACCAGATTACCACAATTGTTGCAGTGACATTCATTTGACTGGTTATTTATTCACAAAACCCATTGTGCTTGCTGTTTTCCCTGGTTCAGTTGCAGTTATTTAGATTCCAAGGATCAGCAAAAAAAAGCTAATTAAAAAATTACTGTGGCTTAGCGATCAGCTCTTTGGAAAGGCAGCTGAAAGGGTTCAGCTGAGGGCACCTCAAAGTAAACTGCTACTCTTTCATCGCAGGTGACCTATGACAGCAGGAGTGTCATTGAAGCTACTCGTATTTTGTTTGGTAATCATTCTAGATTAAAAAAATTCACAAAAGTTCTGTGCGCAATTGGCTGCCGCGTTTTGCACACCAAATATACAGTCAATTCACTTTACATATATAAACAAAATGCAAAATACTGCAGATGCTGGAACTCTGAAACAAGTCGCTGGGAACACTCAGCAGGTCAGGCAGCATCTATGAAGAAAGGAAAGTGAGTAACGTTTCAGGTCCATGACCATTCGTCAGAACTGGGGCATGTTGGGAGGGAGAGGCTTTTACGTGAGGGGGGAGGCAGGACAAGGAAGACAAAGGAGAAAATGGGGTAGAGGATCGGGGATGATGGGTTAAAGAAATGTTAATAATGCAAAACAAAGAGGCGGCGGGGGAGGGGGGGAATTGCAACAAAATAGGCAGACCAGAGAGAGAAAAGGTGTGTCAGGGACCCAGTTGATGTGGTAATGGTTACAGAAGAGGGGGAGGGGGAAGGTGAGGTGTTATGGTCTGAAATTATTGAAATCAATATTGAGGCCAGAGGGCTGTAAGGTCCCTTGCAGATAGATGAGGTGCTGTTCCTCGAGCTTGCGCTGTGGCTCATTGGAACAACGAAGGAGATCATGGATGGAGAGGTCAGAGTCTGAGTGGAAGGGAGAGTTGAAGTGGCAAGAAACTGGAAGTTCAGGGTTGTGCTTGAGGGCACAAATCGGTTTCAAGCAAATGCAATATCCAGTTACTTAAAAGTGATCATTCCTTTGAATGTTCATATGCAAAGAACTGTAAAAGGCATGAAAGCAGGCCTTTGTACAGGCAACACAGAATTGGTTTGCAAATGCTTACTTGGAGTAAACAACGTTAAACATACAAGTGTAACAGTCTGACCTCGTCAAATGAGAAGAAACGACAGTACATTTAGAAAATGCTAATCCAAATCATAGCGCTTTAAGACATAGCGCTCAGCGACATGATAAGGTGCTATATCAAATGAAAGAATTATTATAGACAGAGACTTGACTCACAGAATACACATGTTATATGTATGCTGTATAGGTCAGACCGAGAGAGTGCAGCCAAAAGACAATTTATTTTCTGTGAGCTGGCAGGCTCCAACCATGAATTTAGAAACCTATGAGTCAATCACCACTATCAGAGTACTAGGGATCAAGAAATGGCATGATGAATAACTGAGGTTACGACAAAAATAATTCACAGGAGATTCTGGGATTATTTTTTAATCAAGTGTTTTACCTTATTGAAATTTGGGAGTAAAATTATAATTTATTTCCATTTCCACTTTACCACCTTGTATGAAAGTTCCAACATATTCTTCTCCTCCTTGTGCTGCTTGTTCTAACCAGAGCTTTAAGTGGTATCAGTTTCCTCCTTATCGCGTGTAATGTATTTTTTATTCAATTATGGGCCAAGCACAATGGAGCAGGACCTATTCCTTCTGACATTGTGCTGAGTGCATGTAAAATGCCAGGATGAAGACAAACCTAATAACACACATTATACAAGGAAATGCTGAGGCCGTATCATTCTCCTGCAAAAATAATTTACGAATGCTAATTATGCTTTCCCGACATAATAAGGCAACATTTTCAACTAACAGACACAATTATGAATCATTTGCAAGGCATTTTAATGTAAAGTTTCCCTTGTTATAGCACCTGGTGCTACATTATTCTATGTTAGTCTGCAATGCCTTAGCCAATTTATTGTTTAATAAAAGGTTTGTTTGCTGCAGACAATGAGGTTCAAAATGTGACATTCGCAAGTTGGTGTTACTGTATGTTATAAATAAATACTTGAATACCCACCCTACCATCTTCCCATTACAATATCAAGCTATTTCTCAAACAAATCCAGTGTCCTAATCTCAACCACCCTTCTTCAAACCCAATTGCAGCTTTTAATATACATGCATGTTAGTGTATTTTGAGCTTGTAGACAGAATGCACTTGTAGCTATATATCTGTATATGATGCTAAAATCAATTTATAGGTTAATAGAAATGACCAATCTGTGATTTTTTTGTTTCCAGAAAAACAATCAACAAAACAATATTCCAAACTTAAACCAGCAAAGTGCATCTCAGTGTATGAGAATGCCTGTAGGAATGAGGCGGAGGTACATTGCAAATGAACAACTATTATTAACACATATCTAGAAAATGTGCCATATTAAGGTCCTGAATTTTATGTGCAACCTTAATTGTCCAGTTTTTTATGAGCTAATATGTAACACCTAACCGTCTCAATATTTAAAACTCATTAAGCAGGAAACATTCTATGTCATGAAAATTTGAATATCTAAATTTCTCATTCTGAAACTGCCACGAAAAGTAATTTATTGATAAAATAATGTTGCCAATGGCAGATCACCCTGCAATAGGGAGAGGAGGTACGATTGAAAGGAACATTCTGTGTCTTTAACATCGACGTTGTCCACAAACACTAGAGGGCGACAAACACTGGAGTTAGAGAGTTGGGCTAATTTGAGGGTTGACATCCAGTCTGTTTGATAGAAATCTATTCGGACATGAGGAATTGTCACGATTTGTTTGATGAGAATCCATTCAGACATCATAAATTAGCTCCTAGGCAGTTTGATAGGAATCAATGGTGGGATCAGAGTCGGGCAATGTCTGATAGCGATCAATGGGAGGGTTCAGAGACTGATATCCCCCTGGGGTGGGTTGGGGGAGGTAAGTGGGGTCTCCTTGGAGCTGAACTGGCTCCAAGGTGACATGCCTGGCAACGGAGTGTCGGAATCGAGCCAACCCTCTGTCCTGGTGTCGGTAGTCCAGCTCCTGAGCCAGGTGGATCCGTAGTATTCCAGGGCAAGGCTGATGGCAGCACAGCCGGCCTGGCTCATTGGCCAGACCTGGAAGGGCAGACCAGTCACTGAGGGAATCATCCTGCTCATCTCCTGTTAACCCTACAAATCAAAGGCTTAATGGGTTGGATGGTCCTAGCTGAACAAACCGTGGGAAAGCTTGACAGACAGCAATATCGATGGCAAGCTATGGGGTTTTGCTGGTTAGACAACTGTAATTTTGTTGTTGTTGTAGACTCCAGCAGTTACCCTAACGTACACTCTGGGGTTCCCAAGCCTTGGCTCTTGCCAACCTGCACTAATACTTTCCAGAATAAGTAGGATGTGTCCCTCCAGGGAGAGAGTGCACATTCCATTCCAACCATCTATCTCTGGGATTTCCATGTGTAGTTGGGATGCATGGAAATCTTGGCTTGGCCTGGATACCCTTAAACATGGTAATGGGTTTCCTCATGTGTCAGACACCCGGCTAACCCCAAAAAAGATATTCTCTGATTGGAATCCATGTGGGGGTCAGAGACTGGCACTGTCTGTCTGGTGGGAATCTGTTGAGGCATCAGAGATTGGCATCTACACTCTGTTGGTGAATGTTGTTGTTGGAACATCATGAAATGGGCAGCATTTTTTTTCAGTGGAGTTCTCTATTTGCACTTGCATAGAGAATTGGACTTGATTATTTGGACCTGCAGAGTTATGGATAATTTTACTTCACTGCCTCCAAAGGATATTGGGACAAAAAGCCTATTTCACATACCGATAGTGGGGGGGAAAAAAATCGCAAAATCATTGTATGAGGAATGGTACCTTTCCGAAGATGACAATTTGTTTGTATTTGTCACTGACATAAAGGGATTGTTTATGTTGGTGCCTTTCATATTGTGGTACTCATAGGTCGGTGTTATTTTATGGATTAACTGCTTATTGCATCAGGCTGGTCACTGGCCACTGAATGTGGGAGATTTCCCATCGGATTTCAAATGGAGGAGCACAATTCGTTTTAAGGTGTGACAAATATTTCTTTCTTTTTTAAAAAAAAATGAAGAGGAGGATCTCAAGACAGGTGCAAAAAGGCAGCAATAATTTCGAGCAAAGGTATTGTGGTTTGCGTTTGTTTGATCTGCAGCAGCCAGAGTGGTTACAGCCAGAATCCGAGATCAGGCGCTACATGCAATTCATTTTCTTTCGAATAAGAGGAATGTCAATAAGAATTTATGCAGCAGAAATTCGTCATTTGGATAAGTAACCACGGGTCGGAGAGTCAATGAAGTCCGGATCATGTTGGAGCTATTTCTTGCCAGAATGCCGGGTTCAATCTGTTTCTCGGGAGCCCCTGAATGAAATGCACATCTCTCCAGGACGGTTTCACCTCCTCCTGGTGCACAGACACTGGGGAAAGAAGTCGCTCTTAAATGCAGGTTGCGAATTCCACAATTCCCAGTCTTGCAAGTGCAGTGACTGCAAAGGTGACTTGCACGCTGTGCGCCTGTGACCCCAAGTTTCTTCTTTTATTCTGTTGCCCCCCTGAAGCACGTATTCCCCCCACCCACCCCTTCCCCACACTCCGGTTTTCCTCCCAGGATTCTGGAAATAAAGCCTTGCCTCCCTGCCATTTATTGCGAGAATCTGCACCGGTTGTAACTTGATTAAATGCAAACTGTTGAAGTATAAATTGACGCACCGCATTCTGACTGGCAGTGCGGTGCCGGTGCCTGTTGCCTGCTGCCTGCTGCCTGCTGAAGGCTTCTGGCATCCGACCACACTCTGTCAAACCACCTGTTCAGGCGCTGCTAACATTGCACACGGACCAAATGTAGTTGAGACATGGGCCAGGGAGCCCCATATTGCTGCATAACCACCTCCAGCAGCTCAGCCTGAATTATAAACCATCTCCCCCTTTTATTGTGTTGTTTCTGAGCAATGTACCCAACCGGCGCAGCAGAAGATGTTGCACTGTGCATTGATCAAATGTTTGACAAAGGAAATCTGCTGTGTCTTCCCGAGACTTGTCCTTGAAAAGATTCAACTGATAAACCACCCAAACCTGTTGCAATTATGCGCTGAGGGTTAATTGGCAAATGGACATTCAATTTACACCCATGTAAATGGCACTAAATGGAAAGCTTATTATTTGTGGAATGTGAAATGATTAGATGACAGAGGCATTCTGGAAAATATTCATTGTGGAGTTTTGTTTTGCAGCATAAATAAGTACAGATAAGACCCGAAAAATCCCGAGAAACCAACGATTACGGTTCTCGGTGCACTTGCTGATCGCTCTACTTCCAAAGTCCTAACATGAGTAAATTGTGGCGAGTGTTTCTGCTACTTACCCGTCTGTACTACTAGTCCAGGAAGAGTCTCAGATTAGTCGTAATGGTGTGGAAGAAAATAATAATCTTTGCATTTGATAGAGCGCCTTATCGCGTCTTTTGGACGTTTTAAAGCACTTCGCAGAATATGCTGTATTGCGATTTGACTGTATATTCGTGCACATTGCCAAAAAAAGGGGGTAAAATCTCAGTCGTTTAAAATTATTCGTTAAATGTTAAAGGAATTGTGTGTGTAAAAAAAACATATTGGCTGTAAGATCTGATTGCGAGATCCCATCCCATCAAAAATCCACTGTGGAAACGTTATTGTGGAACTGGAAACGAGAATAAAAGTACTCTGAGGTAATGCTATCCAGAGATGTTGGCACTTGATAGAAAGGTAAGTCACAAGGCTGGTGTGGATACCGTACTGAGACGCATTCACATTGGATGAAGTCTATTTTATTACAGTGGCTTTGGTGCCTAAATTTCAAACACGCAGACAAGACAACGGGAAAGTGTAACATTAATGACCAGATCTGTTTTGCCCCTTTTTTTTATTTCACAGTTTTTCTTTCGTCGTCTCTCATATTTTCCATCAAACATGACTTTTTTTTTAAAAAAAGAGAGAAATCTAGTACAATCACAATATGTTTATAAATACTATATTTCCGACGATTCATTTAAAAATGTGTTTCGGCCTGTGCACACAACGGCGAAACAGCTATTAACGTATTATTATTATTATAATAATATTTACTGTCAGTGGCAAAACAATAAGCTTTTAAATAAAAAATCACATCGACGTTCTCCAATAGTCTACCCTGTGGAATTAGCATCACTTGCCTTTTGCTAAAACTCAGAGATATAACTATCACAACATTAATTTTATTCAACAAAAAGGAAACAAAATAAAAGCAGAAACCATCTTCCAACCTTTGCTTCGCATTTTATTATCAACAATCAAGTTAATGGTACACTTTTGGAAAACTATATGCACATGTAGAAATATTTTTGCCTTATTTAAATATAAGCATCCATTATACCACATATAAATAATTTCTGAACTCCTGAACATAAACGTATGGAGATTATGCTCACAATAATTTCCAACGGGACAGGAAAAAAAAAATCAGACAACATGCATTTAACAAAAATATATACCGTTATATATGAACCAGTTTTACCTAAACAAAAAAAAACTGAACTTGGTAATGATCTGTTGTGTGTGTTTCTTTCTCACTCTCTCTCTCCATAAAGACACGCCATATCGACTACAAGGGGACAGGTAAGGGGACGTTTTAAGGGTCAACTATAGAGGACAAATTTATACTCAGAATAACACTTTACATTTTAAGCACAGAACACGGTTGTAGAAAGACACACTAAAAGTTTTTTTTTGTTTGCTTTTTTGTAATGTTTTTGGATTTTTTTAAATTATACGTTTGCAACCATTTTTAGGGAGGGGTGGGTGTGGGTGAGGGTAAGGGCTGTGTGGGTGAGGGCTGTGGGTCTGAGGGTATGGGTGAGGGTGCGGGATGTGTGGGTGTGGGCTGTGTGGGTGAGGGCAATGAGTGTGTGGCTTAGGGTGTGGGTGAGGGCTGTGAGGGTGAGGGCTATGAGAGTTTGGGTGTGGGTGAGGGCTGTGAGGGTGTGGGTTGTGGTGTGGGTATGCGCCGTGAGGGTGTGGGTGTGGGCCGTGAGGGTGTGGGTGTGGGCCGTGAGGGTGTGGGTGTGGGCTATGAGGGTGTGGGCTGTGAGGGTGTGGGCTGTGAGGGTGTGGGTGTGGGCTGTGTGGGTGAGGGCTGTGTGGGTGAGGGCTGTGAGGGTGTGGGTGTGGGCTGTGAGGGTGTGGGTGTGGGCTATGAGGGTGTGGGCTGTGAGGGTGTGGGCTGTGAGGGTGTGGATGAGGGCTGTGAGGGTGTGGGTGTGGGCTGTGTGGGTGAGGGCTGTGTGGGTGAGGGCTGTGAGGGTGAGGGCTGTGTGGGTGAGGGCTGTGAGGGCTGTGAGGGTGAGGGCTGTGTGGGTGAGGGCTGTGTGGGTGAGGGCTGTGAGGGTGAGGGCTGTGAGGGTGAGGGCTGTGTGGGTGAGGGCTGTGAGGGCTGTGAGGGGTGTGAGGGCTGTGAGGGTATGGGTTAGGGTGAGGGCTGTGAGGGTGAGGGCTGTGAGGGTGAGGGCTGTGTGGGTGAGGGCTGTGAGGGTGAGGGTTGTATGGGTGGGGCTGTGTGGGTGCGGTGTGTGCGGGTGGGTGTGCGGGGGTGTGTGCGGGGGGGCTGAGGCTTTCCCCGGTGTGGGCGGTGTGGGTGGTGGTTGGGTGGGGGCGTTGTGGGGTCGGTGTGGGTGGGGGTCGGTGTGGGGGGGTGTGGGGTGGGGGTCGGTGTGGGTGTGGGGTGGGGGTGTGGTGGGGGTCGGTGTGGGTGTGGGGGGGGGGGTGTGGTGGGTGGGTGTGGGGGTGTGGTGGGGGTCGGTGTGGGTGTGGGGTGGGGGTGGTGGGGTCGGTGTGGGGGTCGGTGTGGGGGGGGGGTGTGGTCGGTGGGTGGGTGGGGTCGGTGTGGGGGGATGGTGGGGGTGTGGTGGGTGTGTGTGGGGGTCGGTGTGGGTGTCGGTGTGGGGGTGGGGGTCGGTGTGGGGGTCGGTGTGGGTGTGGGTGTGGGTGTGGGTGTGGGGTGGGGGGTGGTGGGGGGGACACACAGATCAGAACATGGTGCTTTTTACTAAAGTGGCTTTGGTGGCTCCGGGTCTCTGGAGGGAGGACAGGACACTGGCGAAGGGACCGCCTAACGAGTCGGGCACCGCGCTCACGCCGCCCGGGGCGGTCGCCCAGCCGGTGCTCGCCGCTCCCGCCGCCGCAGCCGCCGCCGCCGCCGCCGCAGCCGCCGCCGCCGCCGCCGCGGCCGCTTTGCCGGACTCCCCCACCGGCCCCCCGCCCGGCACCCCCAGCAGGTTGCCCTGGGAGGACAGGCAGCCGCCGGGGCCCGTGCTGTCGGGGTCGGCCGGTTTGGCGTCTTTGCCCTCGTCCTCGGTCCGCGAGTCGGATTTCTTGGACGAGCCGCTGTTCTTGGCCGCCGCCGCAGCCGCCGCCGCCGCCCGCTCCTGTTTGCGGAACTTGGCGCGGCGGTTCTGGAACCAAACCTGCGGGCGGGGGGGGGGTGAGGGGGTGAGGTGAGGGTGAGGGGGTGACGGTGAGGGGGTGGGTGGGGGTGAGGGGGGGTGAGGGGGTGAGGTGAGGGTGAGGGGGTGACGGGGGTGGGGGGTGGGGGTGAGTGGGTGGGTGGGGGTGAGGGGGTGGGGGTGAGGGGGAGGGGGTGAGGGTGAGGGGGTGAGGGGGTGGTTGGGGGTGAGGGGGTGGGTGAGGGTGAGGTGGTGGGTGGGGGTGAGGGGGTGGGTGAGGGTGAGGGGGTGGTGGGTGGGGGGTGAGGGGGTGAGGGTGAGGGGGTGGGGTGAGGGGGTGGTGGGTGGGGGTGAGGGGGTGGGTGGGGTGAGGGGGTGGGGGTGAGGGGGTGAGACAGGCACAACATCACTGCCGCTGCCGTTGTTTCTGGTCGTCGTCCCGTTGCTATTTATTTGTTTATGCATTATTCTTCTTCTTATTCTTATTATGATTTATTGTTATTGTTATTGTTTAGTTATTGCGGGTTCGCGGTCCCCCGCGTCTCGCGGATGCGGTGCGCGGAGAGTTTAAGTGCATTGGGGGCGGACAGTGGGTTTTTCCGTCGGGGGGGGGAAAAAAAGGCCAGACGGGAAAGGGTTAAAGCGGTAAGACGAGGGGAAGGAAAGGAGAGAGGGAGAGAGGGAGAGGGGGAGAGGGGGAGAGAGGGAGAGGGGGAGAGAGGGAGAGAGGGAGAGGGGGAGAGAGGGAGAGAGGGAGAGGGGGGATTGGGGTGGGGGGGGGGTGCACCGCTGTGCGTGTGTTGGTGGATCAGGTTTGTTAGTAATCATAATATATAAAAATCTTTGCATTTGATAGAGCGCCTTATCGCGTCGTCGGGACGTCTCAGAGCGCTTCACGGAATATGCTGCGGGGGGGGGGGGGTGGTGGCTGACTTCGGGCGAAGCAGAACAAGATCAGAAAGGGTTAAGGAGGCAGGAAAAGGGGAGAGAGAGGGGCTGAGCTGCCCGGGAATCACAGCCCTGGCTCTCAAACTGACCCGCCCGCTCACAGCACAGCACAGCACAGGACAGGACAGCACAGGACAGGACAGGACAACACAGGACAGCACAACACAGGACAGGACAGGACAACACAGGACAGGACAACACAGGACAGCACAACACAGGACAGGTCAACACAGGACAGGTCAACACAGGACAGCACAGCACAGGACAGCACAGCACAGGACAGGACAGCACAACACAGGACAACACAACACAGGACAACACAACACAGGACAACACAACACAGGACAACACAACACAGGACAGGTCAACACAGGACAGGTCAACACAGGACAGGTCAACACAGCACAGGACAGGACAACACAGCACAGGACAACACAGCACAAGGACAGGAAAACACAGGACAACACAGCACAGTACAACACAACACAGCACAACACAGGACACACGTCTGAGAAGTTGGAAGATATGAAAAAAAAGGGGAAAATAAAATACGTGGCTTTTGCAGCGTAAATGTTGCTTTTGTTCACATGTCTTTCTTCCTGAACCATTTACAGCTGCGGAACCTGTACTCCGCGCTATGTCTGCTGTGCGGGGAGAGAGAGAGAGAGAGAGGGAGAGAGAGAGAGAGGGAGAGAGAGAGAGGGAGAGAGAGGGAGAGGGAGAGAGAGGGAGGGAGAGGGAGGGGGAGCTGCTGGTGTAAATAACCCAAGCGCTGTATGTGCTGTCAGAAAATGTTGGCCTCAATGGATCTTTGTCTTCATCGATTTTTATAGCAATAACGATTTTTGTACGTGGACGTATATTTCTGTCCATTTGTATATCACGACATATGTGTGTGTTGTTTTTTTTTAAAAAGAAAATTTGCATCAATATTGTGCGGCTGTGTAATATGTAGATGTTGCTTTCAATCTCAAAATCAATCTCAAAATTTTGCCACAACGAGATTGGGTCTGTGTTGCGCTTCCTCCTCTGTACAGCGCTACAGGAGTGTATATAAAGGGAGAGAAGACTATTAAATGTAAATGCAGATGCCAGAATAGAGATAGATAGACATACAAGATGTTCCGATTGCAACAAGGCCTATATCTCGAGTCAGTGGCTGTGTGTGAAAAAAATCTAAAGCGCCTTATTGACTGTGCAGTAGTTGGTGTGATGTACCTGCACTCCTGGTCCCACCTAACCCGCGTCCAGCATCAACTTATATCCGCATTGCAGGTGTGTGCTCAGTTGGAAGGAAATGCTAAAGGTAATGGATATCCTAAAGACATATTTTGGCCGTACCTGCACTCTGGCCTCCGTGAGGTCTATCTTTAGCGCTAGTTCTTCCCGTGTGTAGATGTCAGGGTAATGGGTTTCTGCAAACACTCGTTCCAGCTCCTTCAGCTGAGCGCTGGTGAATGTGGTTCGTATCCGCCTCTGCTTCCTCTTCTCATTCAACCCGCCGTGATCGGTGAACAGTTTGTAGGGTACTGAAACCAGAGAGCGAAGGGGAATTAAGAGAAGCCCTTAAACTTAAAAAAAAAATAACAAAACGCATTTTACAACGCTGATGCAGAGCAACGAGAAGACACCTGCGTGTGGAAAGGAAATCGAGAAATGTACTTTTTAAAACAGGTGCTCACAAAGCAATACCCCACCGCAGTGCTTAACGTTGTTGAATTCACATCAGCTACAGAGAAAACATTTGCAGTAAGATTGCACACCTTGCAGTGAGATTAATTCGCTTTATAATTAGGATAATGAATAAATTAAGAATAAATGATTAAAAAGTTATCAACCTGTTAAAAAGCAATATCAAATATTAGCATCATATTCTTATCTAGAAATGCTTACCCCCAAAATGCAGGAAAATGCGTAGCACGAGATAAATAAAATTAGTTGCATTTGAATCGATTGATGCATTTTATTTTTATATTTACTAAAAGGCAATGTATTTTTGTGCCAAATTGTTCCTAAATTGGCTTTCAAACTTTGGAGTCCTTCTAAAAGTTCATAGAAAGCTTTAAAATGATCACAGCATTAAGTCCAAGACACTGTGTTTTAAAGACACTCTGGTAATGAGCTTTAGTCTTTGGTTATTTAATTACACCAGGACAGATTTTCTAAGCTTTACGTATCATCGCAAAGTAAATAAATTATGCCTATCATTTTGGCAGCTTAAGATAATTTTGTTGGCGGTTCGGGTGTGACTAGTATAGTGTAACCCTATAACTGAATTACCCATTGCCTGCAATCGCTTCTAACGTGATAAATTCTTTCATTTGTGTAAGCAAATTTCGTTTGGTAAATACTAAACACATTTCAATTTTCAAATGCAATCAACCTTCCTATATACATGTTTGTTGCGGGGAGAAGGGGGTACTCTTTGGAAAGGATTGCTGGAGGTCCTTACCTGCTGCGTATGGACTGCTCTGATGGTCCCTAAGAGTTCCAAGGCTGCAGGATCCTGGAGTTAGAGATGGACATCCCGAGGTGGCCCCGAATGTGGTCCTTATAGGATTATATTGGAATCCACTCGCCTGGCTGCAAGAACTGAAGTCAGCATAGGCTGAAGCCAGGCTTGATGTGTCCATACCAGCCATACACGACTCGTAGGCAGAAGAATTGAGGTAAGAATATTCCATTTTATACATTGAAAAAGCTCTGGGTATCTAAAAGCCAAAAGGAAAGAGAGAAAGAGAAAGGGAGAAGGTGCCTTTGTGGGTAGATGTGCACAGCACAGAGCCTGCTTTACAACTGGGCTTGTTTCTAAGAGGAGAGCTTAGTTTTATCAAAATGCCTCCTATGAGCTGCCTTGCCTCAGGTCTCTAGAGCATATAGTCCTCATAATAAACTTGGCTGTTTCCACTTGGACAATAGCAAAGCGGTGGTCTTATTGCCTTCGTTTTTACATGACAATAACTCATCAGTCTATTGGGCTGGCACAGGGGGACTGAGCGGCCCAACCTCCCTATCATTGATTCCTGCATCTCTAATTAGAATTTAATACCACACCATTACGCACACAGTCCCCTCCATCATCCCTCTAACCATATCCCCTGCCCTTAATTCAATCAGACTACTTTTAAATAATGAAAGTTGGGTGACGATTTTCCCTGATCCAATTTCTCTGCGCTTTTAAAGCTTTTTTAAGCGATCAGAGCCCAGGCACAAATTGAGATATTTGGTGTTTTGGGGAAGGAAGCCCTCGGTGTCACGGTCCGCCTATTTTTTTTAAATAATGTTACACGCTCAATTTCACAACAAGTCTCCCCCCCGCTGTGCGTGAAATGTTATCGCGGGTGGACATTCGCTGGACGCGGGCTCTCGATGCAAAATAGAGAGCGTGAGTTAGTATAGAAAGAAAAACAAGGATTTTTTTTTTATCTCTCTCTCTCTCTCTCTCTCTCTCTCCCCCTGAACACACACCTGTCTGAGAATTGCGCAGGAAAGCCATTGCACGCGTTTTGCAATCGTGAGGATTGCACATTGTCGGATAAAAAGATTTCACTTCGGAACCGTAATGATTTTTTTTTATCCCCCCACCCCCCCACCCCCCCAAAAAAAGATGTTGCGATCTCGTAAATAATACATGCAAAACAGTGATGCCCTATTTATGTTGCTCACTGTGAGGCTTTGCGGGATCCCGAAGGGGATGTTGTTTGCGGAAATATTTTCACTTCAATAAACACGACCGACACAAATAACGACTGGGTTGAAATAATGCATTTCACAAATACTCGGATCCCGTCTATTTTGGACGAAAGCTTATTATTAACTATTGTGAATGTCATTTTTTAGAAAAAAACACACAATCACAATACAAAATGAGAGAAACATGTTTTATTTTTGAAATGACGGGCAATCAGTGAACAGGAACACCAGCGAATTAAAACAGCGGCGATTCCCCTGGAAAGCGCACTTTTTTAAAAAAAATTACGAAATTCAGTTTTACTTTATTTAACCCTATTTGTGCTTCCAGACTTGCGCGTCTCAGCTCTCACCTCTCCTCTGCAGTGTGCGTCTCTTGTGGTTTTTTTTGGGGGGTGGGGGGTGGGAAATGCGCTAATGCGAGGCAACAGTTGATGCGATTTTAAATCATTATAAAATTAGTGTAATTGCATCCACAAAAGCCTTCCCCGCGTTAAATACCAAGCGAAATGGAACCGTGTTATTCTCAATGCGGAGCGGAATATAAACTCGGCCTCGTTTGATATCTGCGATGCATCGCTTCTCAGTCGGTCTTTAAACGTGATAATCAGCTGCAAAACAAACTAACATTTGGTGCGAATAAACCATCGCCACAGATGGACTGACAACAAACGCTATGATTGTAAGATGCAGCGCCTAACCCTAAGATGGTTCGCCTTAATCAACAGAAGACTACAAAAAAAAAGAAGCAGGATTCAAGCGAAAAAAAATAACAAGCCAACGGTTTTACAATCCGTTTATTAATATCGTTTGCACAACAAGCAAACAAACATACAACGAATAACGCCCGAGCAGCTTCCGATCTGATTTATGATGTTGCGCCTCATTTTCGAACAGTTTAACAGCAAGACTAGGAATCGTGAAAGAGAGAGGTTGTCGAGGGCTGTAGTTTTATTGATGATGGGCGATGTAATCTGTGTTGAGTTGTGGGTTTGATAAAGAAGGACTTTCTTTTGTGCTTTGTACACATTGTGTTTTTTTTGTTTACTGGGGAAATGAAAACAAAGTTACAGTGACGCTGGGAAACAAATTGCACATTGCACTAAATTGCTTTCTCATCATCCGTCTCCAGCCAGACTACAGAGGCGAGGGGGGCATCAGTCTTCCATCTCTGTTCAGTCTCCAACTTAAAGAGCTGCAGAGACGAATGTGAATCCGAGCATTATTGCAAGAATTTATCTTTATTTATTTGCGCTCTCATGAATATGAATGCAGTTCTCTCCCCCCCCCCCCACCCCACCACCACCCCACCTTTTCGACAGAGCAATAATAAACATCTACAACAAATGTGGAAACGATTTTGTTCAAGAAGACAAATCCCTTTACTCCAGCTCTTCTTCAGTCGCTGCAATCTTAATGTCATAAACCGATCACACAATCAGCTTTTACTTTTCTCCCTTTTTTTCTCGCTCGCTGTTCGCTGTAATTTAAACATTTAGGCAAAGAAGCTGACAGCGATACTGCCACAAACAGCAATATTTCACTCAGCCTTACGAAATGTTACTCAGCACTGGATGCTCGCGGATTTATTAAAGGAGCCTCTGGCAATCGTGGGCGCGCGTGTTGAATGGACTGGTCCGGTACAGTTAGGTCCTGGTCAGTTTGGGCTTTCGTTCTCGTTTGAGAAACAAAAGATAGTGATTATTTGACGCTTGTCATCTCTCCCGTGCAACACCTCTGCATTGGTGTCTGTCCCCGGTTCAAAGTTAAAAGGTAAAACCGTTATCAGCCTTCAGCCAGGCAATGGGAAACCAGAGGGCGATTTGGCTTTGCTTTATCACACACTGTGTGTTCAACACCGTTTCTGCACAGCCACCTGCACCTCTGGGCGCTCTCCTCTCACTCAGATCTACCAGTAGCATCAATTCGGTCGCTTCCGAATTGCACGGTTCCTGACTGCAAAATAACCAACACCAAACAACAACAACAAAAAAACAACAACATGATTTATTTGATAAAAGCAAAGTTGAACAACTGCTAATTCTGAGCCGCGATCATCGACTTTAATTGGTGCGTAACGGCTCAGCACACGAAGTCGATGAGACAAGGAACATCCTATCGTGCGGCTGTACATTTGATCCGTCGAGAAGTCCACATCCTTCCCTCCCTCCCTCCCTCCCTCCCTCCCTCCCTCTCTCCCTCCCTCCCCGTTTCAGAACCTGACACACATCAGACAACAGGCAGAGAGAGAGAGAGAGAGAGATAGATAGAGAGATAGAGAGAGAGAGAGAGCAGAAAAGCAAACGCTATCTGGAATCGCTCTGTTGCGCAATCGGAGGCGTTGTCGCTTTCTTGCATTCGTGAGTTGGTTTTTGCAGCAAAGGGAGAAAAGAGAGAGAGAGAAAAAATCTTTTGTGGCGGCGTTTTATTGGGTTGTGAGATAAATGAGTGCGGCTGACAATCAGCGGCCGCTGGTGTTTTGTTCAGCTTGAGCTCCCCACGCGAGCTTCTGGCGACCCTACTCCGGCTGGAAAGTTGTACCAAATGGCTAATTCAATTACTGCAACTATAGACCAACTGCTCCAGCAGCCATCCACCACGCGTCTGGGGAGGAGAGGGGAAGACCGACCCCCCCCACCCACCCACCCATCCGATATAATCTAATAGAGAGCTGCAGACGGGAGCGACCCGCTTCCCACTCTAAACCGGGACCAATACAATTACAGGCGCAACAACAGGAGCCGGAGCCAGACTCTGAGCACTGTCTGTACTCTCACAACCAGAGCTCACACCCGTCGCTTCTATTGCTCGCCAGATGTGAATCGGCAAACGTCCTGGCTTTGCCGCTGCTTAAGTCGTTTGAGACCGTTGTTCTTTTCTCTCTCTCTCCCTTTTTTTTGGGTTACAAAAAAATAAATATCATTTTTTTTAGATATATATAAAAAAGGGTTAAAAATCGAGTCGTTTCACGTTCATTCTCTCGTCGAGTGCACACACACACACACAAAAAAAGCTGTCCCAGCGTGAGGTGAGGGTGTTGTTGCATTGGTAAATCAGCACTCACGATTTAAGGGGAAATGCATTTGAACTTTTTGAATGAGGAAGTGTGGTAATGAGAACGGTTCAGGGCTCATGTGACAAAACTTTAAGAGGGGGGGGGGGGGGGGGGGAGTGACAAGGGAAAAGCCTTCTTCCCATCGCGGGAGTGATTCGTAGGACAAGAGAGGGGATTTCTCTTTTTTTTTTGGTGGGGGGGGGGGAAAAAGGTTGGAATGTTGAAAGACAGCGAAACAAAACAATTCTCACAAAATGCCATTGTATCCGTGTTATGTGTGGACTGAGCGCGTCTTGTCAAAGCTTTGCACAGGCGTCTCACTTTAAGGAGATGTTTCACTCCAGGCACACAACAAAACTTGGGACCAGCTATAAGGTTGCAAAGCCCGAAGTGAATGATTAGGAAAATCGTTTCATCCCCTTCGGTTAAAACAGCTCACACAAAAAAATTTAAGTCGCAAAATGCGAAAGGAGGTCAATGCAACTGCATACGCCGTTTTATAATAATTTTATACCCAGTTGCGGTGATGTTATTGTTGATGAGAATCTTTTTTAATTCCCAACACTACAAACTGAGAAACTTTCTCGAAAATGTGTGTTGGGTTTAACAAGACTCAACCACTTCTCGTGTTAACCACAACAAACACACACAGGATGGCTTACAAATGAGTCAATATTTACATTTGATTGCAACAAACACGTCCTGTTTACAAAAATAAAGGGCAGGGAATTGAGGCCACGACATAATGCGAGACAAATTGACTTTCAAAAAATGCAGGTTTTCTTTACAAAGGTTATGATATATACTATGTTAATATAAATGTATGTTTGCATATACATAAGTTAGGACAGATGAAAGAAATCCACTGATAGGATAGGCATGTTATACACACACACACACATATATATATCTATATCTATATATAAATGTCCATAAGCTCTCTGCCAGCTTCGTAGCAACTATAAGAGCAGGAACATCTGCTGAGCTTAAAGAAACAGAGCGTTTGAAGAGAGGCACAGATGTAAAGTGACATCTGCCCATGACAAAAGAGGAAGAACGAAATTCAATTAGTGAGAGGCCTTTTGCCGGCTGCCATATCAAAAAAAAAGTGCCTAAACCTGTAAGAAGAAGGCGCACACTGGCAGCTACACCCGCTGCCTGCTCCCCATGCCATTCCTCCCTCTCTCTCTCTCTCTTTCTTCGGGTCAGTCTGTTACCTTCTTTAATCGGTTTCATTTATTTCACCGTCAACAGCAAGGCTTTGGACCTACTGAGCCCAAAGTAGCACACACAGGTCTGAAAGTGCACATCACTCACACCCATTATGGTTATGATACTCTCAACGATAACAATTCGAGAAAAAAAAAGTCTCATCAGAGCCCATGACACACACACACACACACAGACACACAAGTCTTTTTTTTTTGGTCAGGGATGAAATTACATTAAAACAAAGCACCTGGTTCTCCCAAGTCGTGGCTTTTGAAATAATTGATTTAAAATAAAGAAACATCGATTACCATTACCCTCGTCACTTTTTTTTGATGGGGGGGGGGGGGGGGGGGGGTGAAGACTAACAACAGTTTTGCAAAGCATCACCTGCAGATTGCTTGTGTATTGTGCAATATTGTAGCTATTTTGTAAAGGAATTTGCTGGATGTTTGTCACATCTGTGGTTTAGTTTTCTCTCCCCCCCCCCACCTCCCCACCCCCACCACTACCCCCCTTTCCCCATTGTCCGCACCAAAGGGATTGTGTTTAATCGGACCATTTGCATCAGAGTCCCCTGTGACCAGGAGACAAGTGCTGCCCAGGAATTAGCATGGTAATTTCATTCTGATGGATAAAATTAGCAAAGTTATTACCCGAAATGTAGGCCTGGCATTGGAGAGTCGCTGTGCTTAGAATCAATTACTAAATTACACTGAGCTTTTAGAAGACATTAACAGAAAAAAATTGCTATCGACCTTAGACGGAGAGATAAAAATCCGCGATCATTAAATCTCCCAGTACTAAACACGAATCTGATTCATAAGAAACTGCACAAATATGATGGAATTTAATTTTCAACGGAATCCGTTGTCAACATTTCATCTATTCTTACAGCGTTTTAGCATTGTCGTGCTCTTACATGATTTTCAGTGCTTTAGAATTGAATCCGAGGTGGATGTTACATCCCTTTATCAATAAGATAAAGACATTAAGGTTCAAATGTCCATGCCTTTCAATTTAAAGCACATATACTGTGACAAAGTAGAGTACTGGCACACACTCGTCAAAGGCAGAAAACATGCCACATTAGAAAACAATCTTTCAATTATTCTGGTTTGACGTTCAATATACAATAATTGTACCACTGGCTGCTGTACAAAGAGAGATGCTCACACACACACACACACACACACACACATATATATATGCATCAACATACTATATATACCCGTTATATATTTGCACTTTATTATCTTTATTACTATTATTATTATCTTTAATTCAAAATGCGGGCCCTCATTGGCAAGTTTAAATAGACTGAATATAAATACCGCCTCCAACATGCTCCTTTCAAAATGTAGTCCTTATCTCGAAAATGAACTGTTGGTCAGCATTTGCAAGAGATGTTAAACATGAATTAATGCATTATTTTGAGGACTCGGTTTGCACCTTTCTTTTGAAGGGTTTGGGTGAAACAAAGGCCTGGAATGTTATCTAAACAATAATAATAATAATGTTTGCATTTGGGATAGTGCCTTTCACGACGGAGGGACGTCCCAAAGCGCTTCACATGACATATTGTGTACATGTGGGCGATTCAGTCGAAACGTAGAATTTACTCACAGGTTATTGACGTGGGTCGGTGCACCCACCTGAGTTGTTGAATGCATCAGTTAAGGCGTTTTTGTGCTGATACAAGTAGATTGCCAACAGTCACTACATTTGATGTACTTACTGTGAAACACTTTGAGATCTGATACAATTCTATACAATGCGAAGGTCTTTCCTTCATGTTCTTTATATTTTTGTTGATTTTATAAGTGCAGTACTTTCAACGCAGTGAACATACGTATGCATGTACACACAGGGTATTATGTATAATATAAGATTTAAAACTAAGATTCGGGAGTTTCAGAATAAATACCAAACAGGGACATGGGGGACAAGGACAGCTAGACGAAATGATAGATATGATCGTGGGGGCTCTTTACGGCACTAAAGCTGTCAAATTGCCTTTGTATTAGTAATTGACATTATTATCAGTATTATACACATCACCTGTCAAATCGTTATTAAGCATCAATTGGAGTGCTGTTGGGGGAGTCTGGGTCAGGCTCATTAACCAGCTTCTGTCCTGAGTTTTGCATGCACAACCCCTCGGGCAACCTGGCTGCTATAGAGCTGTACGGAGGCACACACAGAAAGGACATGCACAGAGCCCGGCCACATCCATTACTGCTCAACAACCAGCTATTGTTTATCCAGAGGTTCAGTGGAATTAACTGATTAGTGTCAACATTGCACAATGAGTTCCGCCTACGATGGAGGAGCAAATGATAGTCACTTTTAATTCAGGCTCTGGGTTCTTACTGTACATCTTCGGCGCGGATTAAATGGGCGTGTAAACACATTACGACCATGCAGTATTCCTTTTGTATGAGCGCCTAAACATAATTCTAAACGTATATCATTATATATATACATATATATATATATGTAGGTCCCAGAATGTGCACAATTTGGAGTTAAGTCACACGAATTGCAGATATCAATTATTTTTGGGCGATACAGCCTTAATTTCCGCAATTTTTGTTAACAATGTTTTAGGTTTAGATTGCATTGATATTTTATGTATACTCACAAACGTAAATACCCGCACAATATATATGTATTTTCATACCCGCATTACAGACGCAGCATCCGGATGAAGCAGTAATACAGAAACATTCTGTTTGTGAGCTGGAGTTTCTACAGTGGCATTTTTGCCAGCTGTTCGTAACGTTATTTATTCATTAATTTGATATCTAAATAAAGCTGAAGGAGAGCCCGCGGAGGTTTGCATTCCCTGCTACACGCGTTTAACCCCGACCTACTGAGCTGCGTTTGCGATATTGCTGCACTCCCCCTCACATGCTACAGTTAACGGTGGAAACTGGGATTGAAGTATTGCAGGATATAATTCAGGAATATGTTTTATAGGCGATGGGGCAATACCAATGGAACAGCTAAGAACTACAGCAGTAGATCTACCAATTGAGAACCATCGCTAACAAAATCTAAAGAGTATTATCGCTGTTACTAACCTGCTGGTGTTAAAATAATATCAACGTTTTTGCAATACAATAATAATAATAATTATTATTGTTAATACTAATAGAACGATCGCTGACATTATGAGAAACTGGGTTGGCCTCAGTATCTCAATTAGTATGTGTGAGTTTATTGAGGCAAAGATGATTCTGCACTGAAAACAGGTGTCTTTGCCAACAATGAGACGCCCGGGGATGGGGTTTTAAGCAAGAAGTTGAGTCTCAAAGTTGCCTTGTTCTAAAATACACACAGTCCAAATAATTAAATCATTAGGTTGTAAGAATGAACCCGACTGGGTGAACAAACTTCACATGGGTGAAAATAATTTCTCACCAGTGACAAGATGCCCAATAATCTTAATTGAATGATTTCAACACTAAGAATGGGATTGGAGGCTGTACAGCAGCAATATCACAAAGACGATTCCCATTCACAGAAGCTAATTTAGTCCATAGCCACAATAGAACAAACACCGACTTTAGCTCTCGGACTCCAGTTGGCGAACTTTTGCCCTTTAGATTGCAGAAGTGATTTTGAGTGCACAGTGATGTCCCCAGGCCTGTGACATGTTCGAGTCACCTCTCTAACCCTCAGCTCAACACTTCTACAACCGCAACTACCATTAACATATTAAATTTAACCGAATGGAGCCATTTTATTCTGTGCACATGGGACTGTAAAGAACTTTGTTTTCTATTTATATGTAAACCTGCTAAGAACAGCATCAGTGCTTTGTTTCAGCTAATTGCCCAAGTCCACTTTTCCTCTATTTCTGCATCATCTGACTTCACCATTACCTCGACCCCCACACAGCCCACACCCTCATCCTCACCAATGTCACTTCCAGACCACATTTCCAATATCTTGTTCACCGCCTTCACAGTTTCATTCCTAAACTGCAGACCATTTAAAAACTTTGCAGCTAGCCTCCTCTCCCACACAAGATTCCAAGACCAAAGGCTATGCCTTGGCCATACCCTACCTCTGCAATTTCCTGTGACTTTAACTTCTCCTACTGTTAACTTAACTCCTTCCGCTCCATCATCATTGTGGAGTCCCGTAATGTAGTGACGAGAGCGCTCACCTCGCAAGCGAGAGGACCCGGTTTGATTCCCGATCACAGCGAAACCTTAGGCAAGTTTCCTTACCCCATACTCGTCTGTTTATCTAGCAGTAAGTAGGAAGCCAGTTGTTAGTCATTTGGCGGACTACTTTCCGGGAGTAATTAATCCCTTAAAATATAAAAAATTTGGTCACTCAATCCATGAATGTTTGTGGGATATTGCTGTGCGCAATTAGCTGCCGCATTTCGCCCACAAAATACACATCTATCCACTTTACAATATATTCTGTGAAATGCTTTGAGACATGTCAACAATGCGATAAGGTGCAATATCAAATGCAAGGATTATTATCTCCATCACCTTCTGCTTCATGCCGAGCATCTCTGGGCTGCTTCATGCCTCCTCACCTGTTCCACGCAACCATTGGCGGGTGAGTTTTCAGCCACTTTGCTCTCACCCTCTCAAACTCTAATTCCTCTACTTCATACCCTTCCTTTCTCCTTTCAAAACATGTCCGAAAGCCTATCTCTTTGACTGTGGCTTCAGCCAACTTCTGCCTGCCCTCTATCTCCCTTTCAGCTTGAGCTCATACTCAGTCTTTGCAATGTACTTTGATACATTCTTCGAAATGAAACATTCTTTGTAAAGTGCAAATTTGTATTGCTCCAGAATCATAAACCATCATTTACCTATTGTCTTTCTCTTCCTGTGGCATCAGGTGCTCAAGTTCTTCATTACCCTTAACCTCCTCACCTTTCCTTCTAGTCTTTTTTCACAAAATGGGCCAAACAGCTTACATATATAATGCATGGTCTGGGATGAATTTAAAATGTATAAGATTGAAAATGCAGTATGGATTATCAACATCATTATAATTAACACACTGCTTATTGCATTTCACCCCACATTTATGTTTTCTATTGGCTTAGAGCTCTATCAAAATATACAGTCAATCAAGTTATAGTATATTCTGTGTAGCACTTGGAGGTGTCTCAAAGATGTGATAAGGCACTAAAACAAATGCAAGGATCATTACTATTATCAGGTCTTCAATCATACAAATTATATCTGAACATTGTCTCACTATTCATCCCTGGCTCAACACCACTGGATACATCTGGTAATGTACAGTGAGTACAGTGGGCATGCAAGTGTCAACCCAAGTAATAATTACCATGATTTATATGCATGAACTTATTTTGCTTATTTTATTTTGCTTATGTCACTTACGTACATGACATATTGACATATTGTCATTGCATCTCCATGACTAAAAGGTTCATATCTACCATAGTCTGATGTGAAGAAAATCTCCTGTAAACTGTAAACTGTATGAGAGTTTTACATTAAATTCATCCGGATAATCCAAGTCCAATCCCCAAAGAGTGTGAGATCTAAACACATTGTAAAACAAACCGAGCTTCCAAATCAAGATTGAATTAAAGTTTCAATAGAAACAAATGGAGAAGGTATGATTCTAAAATAAAACAAGTTGATATAATCTTTGCGAAAGCCTTGATTATAATGCAATATAAAATCGTAGAATGATGCAATTTCAATGATATACTTTCATTGAGCAATGCAGAAGGTTCAAGTAAAGAACAAGGATAATTGCAAGATTTAAACAATTAGCCAGTCACACTGCTTCAAGTATTGCAGTATTGTCAGTGTGCATGTAAGCATTTGAAAACCATCTCTAACAAAGGTAGCATCAAAATATAATAACAGCCAGACATAACAGGATAGGGTCCACAATTACACTTTATTGAGTAGGCTTAGAAGGGCAGCTCTTAGGTGAGTTGACAGTCCCTGGCATTAATCCATAGGACATTTGCTATTCCCAACCCTTCTCCAGACTTGTTTTTAAGAATTTAGCATTAATATCATCTACACTGTTACCTTACCATTAGCAAGGCAATGCAGTGTGGAGTCCACTTTATCCCAGCAGATTGGATCATTAAGGCCTTTGAACAACACCTTCTGCCAATTTTTCCAACCTCAATGCAGTTTCCAATCTCTTGTAATGCTGTTAATCTGTTGCCAATTTAGCATAACATTCCCTCCAGGCCCGAACAGCACCCTCATGGACCCGTTTCAGAATACAGGACTGAACACTTGGGACCTCTCAGTTCATAATAAAAATGATGATAATAATCCTTGCAATTGGCATAGCACCTTCCAATCAGGAGAATGTCTCACAGCACCATAGGATTTATTGCAAAGTGTAGTGAATGTATACTTTTGCAAGCAAACGCAACAGGCAATTTCTGCACAGCATTGTCCCACGAACAGTTATGAAGTAAAATAAATATGTAAAATAAAATAAGTAAAATTAAAACTATAGAAATCCTTGGGAATGCCATGTTTCGAATGTAATATGCAATTTAAACCTTTAAACATGCTTCAAGTATACTACTTTAAGTGCTTCACTCCTGACTTCAGCCTTTTTGTTAACCCCTCTTTCCTAGGATAGGCTGTACAATATTTCGGAGGAGCTGCCTCTGATCACAGTACTCCATCAATAGGGTTGGTCATTAGGCACTAGGAATTTTTGTGTGCATTGACTTTACCCTCAACTAAATTCCAGTTAATCCCTTGAAGCATTGATTCACTGTGTACTGCATTTCCTTTGTGGAAGTATACTTGCCCCCTATTGAGCCACTGCACTGAGCATACTCACTACTCCAACCTCATTCACCTCAATACCTTATGTGCCAAAGCTGATAATTTACAGGAGCCACATTGGTGTTTGAAGTGAGGGCAGTGGAATTAATGATATTTATAAAACTAACTTCACAGTTCTATAGATCTAATTTGCAATATTTACAAACCTTGTATTGCAAACCAAAAGTTACAATTAACAGACTGAATTTATTTTTGGAATATTAGAAGTTAGACTCCATTGTTTGGTAACCACTATTCACATCCAGGTGGTCAATAATATTCAGGTATTTGGTAACATATGAAGTGAAACTTACAAAATTGACCTTTTTTCATTGGAGAATTGAAATGCAGTTGGTGAGAAAACATGATTCTCCTAATTTGTAAGGTATAAAATAAATATAAGTTGTTATAGGCAAATATATTATATTTCCCCACAAAATAATGAATATGTGGAACAGATGTTCACCGAAACAACTACTGCTTTGTTGATTTACTCCTTTAAAACACAGGATGAATATCCAGTTAAGAATAGGATCAAAGGTTATGAGGATGATAATTTTCACACATTTTAAATACTCTAGAACATGATACAAAATGTGTTGGAATAATAGGATTGCCATCTGAAGGAAGCAACTGGTCGAATAATATACACTGTGATGTTTAATTGATATAATAATAATAATAATCCTTGCATTTGATACAGTGCTTTTCAGGTCTTCAAGACATATCAAAACGCTTCACAGAATATACTGTAAAGTGAATTGATCGTATATTTGAGGGTGAAACGTGGCAGCCAATTGCGCACAGCAGAGTTTTTGTTCAATTAACTTTGGTGATCAAGGAGAAATATCAGAGGTTAGTCTTCACAGAAGATATATTTGTGGTTTAGGGATCTTGGAACTGCCACACTAGGTATGGCTCTGGCTTGACAGCTTTTATAAGATTTTTTTTTATTTTGGGTTAAAAGCTGCAAGTGTCCAATGATATTTGTTTAACCTTAACATATTTTTCTGTAAAGTGAGATATCGCCACAGCTGTCCCTGCTTGACTGTCCTTCTGTGCTTATTTAATAGCCTGAGGAGATTAAATACATTGCAAGTTCATGAAAACACAGAATGTCTGGACTGTGAGAAGAACTCTTCTCAGTAAATTGAAAGCCTTTTGCCATCCTGTGCTTTCTTGTATTTATTTTTATGAAATTATAGTTTGGTTAGCTTAACACCCATGGTATTAAATGTCCCAGAAAGTAAACTAAAGGGACCATATTCATGATATCCTCGTAGAAAAATGAAAAGAAAGAAAATAGATTTATTGATAAGTGACTATGTTTCACAATTCTATTGCACTTTTTAAATGACAAACATTAAATAATAATAATAATTTTTTTGCACTTAATGTGCTCAATCTTCCTTGACTTCCATTCCTCTTGGCCTTGGTATGGGAATAAGATAGGTCCAAGCTTCTGGAAAGCATCCAAAGGCACTAGAGTATCCTGGCCTCATTCACCTTTCCCTGCAACCTGTACAACCTGGCAACTGTTGATCACCTGCTGAGTAAACACAAACTTTCTGCTGCCTGTCCTGAAATGCTCTTTACAACTCTAAACCTATGTCCTATTGGCCTACTGTCTTGTTGCATCCTAAAGTATTGAACTGGGTTTAATTTTTCAAACCCATTTAAAATTGTGTACACTCCTGAGGCGTCTTCTCTCAAAACTGAAAACCCCCAGTTTATCTAATCATTGCTCGTAACTCATTTTCTAACACTGAGGATCATCCTTATTACTCTCCTATGCACTGACGCTAGAGTCTAGGAAGCCCACGTATGTTATGGAAATGAGAACTGTACACAGTACCATGGTCACAACCCGACCAGAGCACTATGTAGCTTGAATATAACTTCTGCAGTTCTGAACTCAATTGATTTGGCAATATAGTCTACCATTCTGTTTGCTTTGTTTATTGCTGCCTCACATTGGTTTGACACAGTGAGCGATGAGTCAACTAACACCTCTAAATCTTTTTCAGCTGCCTTTTGGCAAGGTCTGTCCCATTCATGGAACACATATGCTTCTTATTTCTACTTCCTATATGTAATACCTCGCATTTATCTCCACTGAACTTCGTTTGTCAGTTATCATCCCAGATCATAGCCAATCAAGCTCTCTTTGTAAGACCTTTACTTCCCCATCTGATTCCCCAGTAACCCCCTTCCCAGTCCAACTTGGCGTTATCTGTAAATATAACTACCTAACTCTAGGGCTGTGAATTCCGATCAATATATTCAAGGAACAGGAGGCATCTGAGAACAGATCCCTGAGGCACTCTGTTTCATACTTCCTCCTAATTTGATCGAGCTCCCTTAACAACGATCCTTTGCTTTTTTCCCTTTAGCCAATTCTGATTCTATGTCCATGTCTTGCCCTTGATACCAATTGACATTAATTTCTGAAGTAGTCTCTCATGTGGTACTTTGTCAAATCTTTTTGAAGTCTCGATACACTATGCAATACTTGATACGATATGACTTTCCACAGTTGATTTCGGCTATCACTCACTCAAAATAGTCTATGAGGTTGGTCGGATGAGATCTACCTCTCCTCTGGATCCATGCTCAATGTGATTTATTTGATTATTTACATTTCTTTTTAAGGGTTGACTCCATCAGTTTTGCAATTATTGAGATCGGGCAAATACAACAACAACAAAATTACATTTATAGAGCGCCTTTCACGTTGGGAGGACGTCCCAAAGCGCTGAACAGTCAGGTGTCAGGGCCTGAGTATGGGGGAGGGGTGGTGTAGGGGTGAGGGAAGGTAGAGAGGTGGGAGCGCGACCGAAGGCACGATCAAAGAGAAGGATCTTGAGACTGGCCTTGAAGGAGGCAAGGGAGGAAGCGAGGCGAAAGGACCATGGGATGGAGTTCCAGAGTGTGGGGTCATAGAGGCTGAAAGCCCGGCCACTGATGGTAGAGCGGATCGGGCGGGAGACATGGAGCAGGCCGGAGCCCGCTGAATGGAGGAAGCGGGCAGGTTGGTAGGAATGGGTCAACAGTTGGCAGGTAAGGACCTGTCACCTTTGAATGTTGAATATTCGTTGAACGGTTACTTGCTTCCAATCTTTTGAAACCTCAGCAGTGGTGATTGACTCCCTCATAATACCAGTGCTACATAAATATTCTGCTTATCTCTCTAAGTACCCTGGGGTCCAGTACATCCATCCTGAGGGATTTGTTGGTTTTTAGCCTTGAGACTATCTAGAACATGAGCCTCCTTTTTGTCAACATCCTGGAGTATAAAAAGTGTTTGCTGTATGTTGAGGTGGTATGTTTTTAGTACTGTCCCTCGTAAACACAACCTTCGCTTTTTTGAGTCATTCAGTATTCTAACATCCTTTCCTGACTACACTCTTACTCTTATAATAATGAATGGAATTTTTGGATTTATGCTTTGCATTTGCTGTGTATCCCTTTCCAGTTTTCTCAAAATTACCCTAATCTCTTTTTACCTCCTTCTGCACAGTTTTGCAGTGGGCTAAATGTTAACCTTCTTTTTAATAATAATAATCCTTGAATTTGATATAGCACCTTATCAAGTCTTCAAGAAGTCTCAAAGTGCTTCGCAGAATATACTGTAAAGTGATTTTTTTTTCAAAGAAGTTTTGTAAATCTTATTTTTTTTCTTTTAATTTTTTTTCCTTTTTTATTTTCCTATTGATCCATTTTAGAGTATTTTTTGTTTAATTTATCTCAGTTGCACTTGGGTTTGTGCTTGTCCTGCAGGCTCTACGTAATGATTCTTAAGGATATCCATTTATCCTCAACTGATTTGTCTTTGAGTAATGTCTCCCAGTCCATGTCACTTAGTTCAGTTTTCATATCCCTGAGGTTTGCTCATTTAAAGTTGTATACTGTAGTTTGGCTGTGTGCTTGTGCCATTTTCCAAGTCAAATTGAATGTTATTGAGCTGTGGTTACTGTTACCTCTCAAAGCACTTCACAGAGATGGAGCAGGAGCCAGAGTTGGGAGGAACAAAAAGGTGGTGAGCAAATATCTGAAGACACAGCCAAAAGATAGGTATTTGACAATTTGAAAACGAGAGAGAAGGAGTAAGGCAAAAGGGTATCTGAAGAGTTTAGAGGCAAAGTGGCTGAAAGCTTGCCTGTTGGTAGTGGATAGAGCAGGCACGGGGATGAAGCAGACCCGAGTTGGCGGAATAGAGGAAAGTAGGATCAGAGGAGGTCACAGAATTATGATGGTGTTAGGCCATGGAGGCACTTGAAGGTAAGGATGATCCTGTGTCAGCCTGGCTCAGTTGGTAGCACTATCGCCTCTGAGGCAGACGGTTGTGGGTTGTATGCAACCGGGCTGCCACGTTCACCCACAAAAAACACAAAGTCACTCCAGTTTACAGTATATCCTGTGAAGCACTCATCCACGTCAAAGGACAGCATCTCCAACAATGCGGCTCACTCCTAGCACTGTATTGGAGTATCAGCTAGACTATTTGATTCCAAATCCCAATGTTGCGGCTTGAACTGACAACATAAGAACATAAAGAATGCTAGACAAAAAAAGACCAAAGTCCATCTAGTTCACCTTCCACCTTCCTGGCGGTCGCATGCACCTATGTCCTGAACTACCTATGTACTGTATCCAATAATGTTATTTCCTAAAAGAAAACTATCTTATCTGTGTTTGATAACCTTCTGACACAGAGGGGAGAATGCTACCAACTGAGCCAGGCTGAAACACACTCATGCTTATCTTCAAAAAACTGCCTTACAAATTTAGACTGAATTTAAAATTGCTCTAAAATTCTGTGAAATCTTAAATTTTAAGACAAACCAAGGGTAAATAATTACAGAGTGACTTTTGTGGGTGAACAGGGGTAGCCAATTGCGCCAGCCAGCATCCCACAAACAGTCATGGATTGAGTGACCAAATTATTATATTTTTGGAGGGATTATTACCCCCAGAAAGCGATCTGCCAATTGACTAACAAGCAAGTTGGTACTTACTACTAGGTAAACTGAGGCGTATCTGTGGAGTAAGGAAACTTGCCTAATGTTTCGTCCTGTCTTGCTGGTAATCGAACCCGGGTACTCTCGCTTGCGAGGCAACCGCACTAACCACTACAATATAGCTTAAATACGGAAACTCTCCTCCCTCCACTCAATGTATTGCAACCAAAAATATACATCTGTCCCAATGCCCAGTAGAGACTGAAGGACTAAACTTCCATTTCGATATTCTACATACGCTCCGTGTAGATGGTAATTTGAGGTCTTAGCTCACATCACTGAATAGATACTGACATGCTCCAATAAAGGTATGAAGCAGTGGATGTAATGTAAATTTCAAAAGAGCAGACATCATGTAAAATATCTGGTTTCACGGAGTAACTTTAAGGCTGCAATTTGATTTATGGAAGAAGGAAAGGTCAGATGATGTTCAATCTATTGTCCAACAGCTTCAGAGAATGCCACGCTTCCTGGACTGGTGTATTTTAAAACAAATACAGTATATATACTGGGAAACTGAAAAAGGCCATTTTATTACAGGTATAAAAGCTATACAAAAACCCTATATAATGAAATAAGTGCATTTAAATTTTAGTTCATTTGTTTATATCACTATTAGTTTATTAGCCTCTGTTAGTAAGTAGGAACCTGGTTGTTAGTCGATTGATAGATTGCTTTTCTGAGAGTAATAACCCCTCCAAAAATGAATAAATAAAGTTTGTCACTCAATTTACAACTGTTTGTGGACACTGGTGTGTATAATTGGCTGCCGCATTTTGCCCACAAAATACACCGTCAATCCACTTTATAGTACATTCTGTGAAGCGCTTTGAGACGTCTCAATGAGGTTGATAAGGCGCTATATCAATGCAAGGATTATTATTAGTTGCAATATCATCCTTTGTTTTAATCTTCTAAATTCACTGAGGCATTTTGACATTATATGCGCTGTGTCAAAAGTAAGGTATTTCATTGTCAGCATTATTTCTCATATAGTGTGATTATTTAAACTTTTAAAAAATAAAATACTATATGTTCAATGTTCCATACCTTCCTTCTTTTCTAATATTTTGAGTGAAAATGCTTTACCTGTTTCCTAGCGTCTCTGGGTTCCACTATGTGTTTTGAAACTGTCTCCCATATTGGCTTCAGATTGGCTACTAAATGCTGAAAACAAGCTCTGCAGGTTGTTTTGAACCAGTTGAGGCTCAGAAGAATAAACTCAGTCAGATCATGCCATTGAAGCAATTAGGTCAATCTTCACATGTCTTTTTGAGGTCAACACATTGTGCTCCAGGCTTGCAACAAGATAACTAGCAGGGAAACCCTGTTCAAACAAATTATTTCAATGGCGATATCCTGGAGTTAAAAACCACTGGAGCTTTGCTCTTGTAGGTTAGATCATCTGAATATCTTGATTAGATAACAGCTCTGTAACTCACTGCCAAACATCCATTGTACAGTATATTGATGATTACTGGTTAGTATTATATGCATTTCAAAGAGTCAATAGAACCCACTTTTTCATTGAAACCAAGTTTCATATGTGTTTAGAAAGAAAAGTTTGATCCGTTGTGTACCATGTTGTAATAACTGGAGTGTTACCCCATAATAATACAATACAAAATTACAGAATTACATTTGTATCACGCCTTGCACATTAGGAAGATGTCCCAAGACGTTGGGAGGATGCCCCAAGGAATTGTTAATGATAATAATAATCCTTGCATTTAATACAGCACCTTTAATGTGGGAGGATGTCTCAAAGAGCTTCACAGCACATATTATAAAGTGTTATAATAATAATAATAATCCTTGCATTTGATATAGCGCTTTTCACGTCGGGAGGACGTCCCAAAGCGCTTCACAGAACACACTGTAAAGTGAATTGACTGTATATTTTTTTTGTGGGCGAACGCGGCAGCCAATTGCGCACAGCAATGTCCCACAAACAGTCGTAGATTGAAAATGACCAATTTATTATTGTTTTTGTTTTTTGGAGGGATTATTATTAGGCGTGTGGAGTAAGGAAACTTGCCCAAGGTTTCGCCCTCTGCCTGGAATTGAACTCAGGTCTCTCGCTTGCAAAGCGAGTGCTCTAACCACTGAGCTACAGGACTCCTGTGTTGTGACTATAGATAGTGTGTGTATGTACTGAATTTTGTGGGTGAACATAATCCCCCAGTATAGGGGTATTAGAAATCTATATTCTTATGTCTTGAGATTACTCCTAATAATATGTTTACTCTAATGAAAAATAAATTAAAAGGTAGGACTGAGATCAAGCAAGTTCTATATGAATGCCAAAGAATCCTTGATACTCTGAAACAGCATTGATTATTGGTTTCAATTATTGTAAGCGTTTTGTAATTTTTTGGACAGGTTAGTTTCATTAATTTCTCAAGCACATTCCCCAGTGAGGTTGTCTACATAGTAATATTGAAATTACTTAAATTCAGGAGCATCTAAATCCGCACGGACATCCTCTGGCACAAGCAATAGCTTGCACACATTGAAATTGATTCAAAGCCCCTGAACCGTTGCTATTCTGTAGTTCCTGCATCCAGTTGCTGTTTTGCAGCAGCCTTGAAAAAGCATAATTCACAACTGTGCTTTCCTTAATTCCTCTAAATTCAATTGGACTCCAGTAGTAGGTGACAAAACTGGTTGATGAGTTGATGCATATACCTATCATCACAGTCAAAACTACAATTTAGGATTTTTGCTTAACTGGTAACCCTGATTTCTCCATAATAATTAATAATAAAATAATTAATTTAAGAAATATATGTGCTTAAGTAAGTCTCAAGTTTGTTAACTGTGTTGTTATAAACATATTACAGTTATTTGCTTCAAAAAAATGGTCTTAAATCAGGAGACCTGAAAGCTATATATTTATTTAACTGATCACAATTACAAAAGAAAAGCTCAAATTGCTATTATCAATGGAAAATTATATTGGTTTCAAAATGTTGGATAACTCAAATATTAAAAAACAATAAACAATAAAGTATATTGCCCCTTACTAAGTCTGGTAAAATATTGAGGAATAATTTGATTCACAGTAATTTAAAATATGATTTGTTTAAAAATATATATATTAATGGGACATGTTATTGCAATCTTGCCTAGTAGTTAAAGGTAGATTCTATTTGCTTATTAACATCTTGATGAATGTTATTAATTTGACTTCTTTTGCCAAAGTGCCCCTTTTAAACCTTCTTGAATCAATAGAAATCCAGATCTGAACTGCCTCAGCACTCATTGCACCATCAGTTCCATTGGATTGAAGATTTAAATTAATTTCTTTCAAAGTACTCCAATGTGACTTACAGCACAGATGTCAAATCTACTAAGCGGTTCACACATTCTCAGTCAAGCAACCAACACAGAAAGGAAGTAAGGCTGAATCTACAATGATATTTCTCATTTTAATGCAGATTGCTAAAATCACAGCCATCACAGTTAGAAGTCTCAATCAGAGGAAGGGGGAAATCAGTTTAAGAGACTTTTATTTGCAGCAGAAAATAAAAGGTAAGTTAAATTTTTTTTGTGTGATGCCAAGAGGTAAAACAGAGAAAGAAATGCTGAACTTTTACAGGGATTACATTTAAATTGGCAAAGAATGTGTAATCAGACATTGAAGCAAGAACACAGAACGTGTTCAGTAAAATTGTAGTAAGATATCTCTTTTGAATTTTTTTTTGTGTGTTCCATCGTTTTCTCTGCCTGTTAATATAATTGTATAGTATTTACTATTTGTGGAGGCAAACAACAATCTAATAACAATGCATTATTGAATGCACAACAGCAGTTCTACAATATCAAGGGTTGTTTTTACTGATTGCTGGATTTTTCCAGATATCTTTCTTCCATTATACGTGTTGCCATGCAGCAGGCTGCTGTGTTGTGTCTGAGCACACACCAGCACTGACCTTTGCTGTAAGATGCACTATAGGCAGCACAAGCTCTCACATCAATTTACCAGGATTGGATGTGGCATCTTGTGGTTAATTTGATTTAGGAAAAGATGCACCTGGCCCTCCATTTCCCCAAGGGTTGGGGAGGGGGTCTGGGGCCTTACAGACGTCATCCATCTGAGTGGCCCATGTGTCGTCCAACTGCTGAGCAGTTTATCTTCATTCTCCAACTTTTAACCCTTATTATACAGATGACGGTCCCAATTCACAAAGATTTGTTTTTTTTTCTTGACGCTTTCTGATACATACATTTGAAGATAAAGGCAGGGAAATACAACAACATCAACAACAACTTGCAGTTATATAGTGCCTTTCACATGGGCTAGTGTCTCATAGCGCTGAATGCATACATTCAGAAACATTTACACATGAGGTCAGACAAATGATCAAAGGCATTAAACTTCTGGTTAAATGCTCTGAATCTTTGGAAGATAAAAGAAAAGTGGTCTTATCAAGGATTGAAATTGTAGATGGCAGAATGGAAATTATTGAAATGTAACAGGGTTTGGTTCTCTCTTCTACCTTTATATAATTTTCACGCACATAAATTTCCAGTCAGTAATCCAATGATGGGCTTTACGTGGTGTCAAGAACCGCTGAGAGTGACACCTGAATGGTTTGTCAACAACATGAACCCCAAGATTGGATTAGTGCTTTAGTGGATTAGGAAGCAGTAGTTACTATGGTTGATAAGTAAAATCGTTTTTGTCTAAATAAATTGCTTTCCTTACCTTGCTGATCTGTTAGTTGTCTGCTGCTGTTTGAGGATGGAAGCAGCAATGCATGACACAACAGAAGGCTAATACTAATTCAGTGGAGCCTTGATTATCCACTGTAATGGAGAGAATAATTGATATTGGTGGGTTATGAAGGCCTCATATACTCACAGTTTTCTGCTTCATATTTAGATACAGTGCTACCACCTAGTGGGAACTGTGGTAGTGAGATGAGTAGATGATAGTAATGGAAGAACAATCACATTCTGTACTAGAAAAGGCAATATTGATTGGTTTGTAGGCAATATATTTACTTTTATCCCACTGAAACCATTAAGATTTATTTACTGCATCCATAGACCTTCTGCATCCACTGTCTCGTGCAGTGTTCCTCAGGGCTCTGTCCTTGGTCCCCTCCTCTTCAACCTCTACAGGCTCCCCCTTGATGACATCATCCGCAGACATGGGGTAAATTTCCACATGTATGTGGATGACACCCAACTCCATCTCTCTGCTTCCATCCTGAACTCCAGGATTACTGGCGTCCTGGCCGACTGCCTGTCCGACATCAAGTCCTGGACGAGGGCCAACTTTCTCCAACTCAATGTCAGTAAGACTGAGGCCCTCCCGATTGGCTCGTGCCAGCGCCTCCGCACCTCAGGCGCTGGCAGCATCAACCTCCACGGCTGCACACTCAACCTCACTAAGCCAGTCAGGAACCTGGGTGTCTTGTTTGACCCTGAACTGTCCTTTCTCCCCCACATCCGCGATATGACCGGCATTATATTACCAACATACATTACTTCCGACTATACACATGCACAGTACAGCAGGAAGTGATGTCAGCAGCAAATTTTACCCAGTTCAGCTTCCCACATCAAAAGAAAAAATGGCCAGCCTGCAGGTCAGCAAACAGGAAGTGTTGCTGGCATTGATCTGATGACCTGGAAGCTATCAATTTTTAGCGCGGGAACACGGGACCACAGCTGACTACGCAGAGGTGCAGCAAGGTTTGAACTAGAAAGTTCAGTTTTAAGGGAATCTGTACAGTGTCTGGTCAAAAGCATTGACTGGACACCAAACATCCGACATTGCAATTTTCAATCTTCTATAGAGTGTCCCATGGTTTGAATAGTTCTGGTGAGGCTGGAGCATGCACACGCTGCCCAACTACTTCCTGCTCTCACATGCAAGGTTTTTTTAATATTGCGTCCCACTTTAGCCAGCTCATGGTGCAGGGTGGATGGGCGGCGGATGGGTTCTGAAATAATATATTTTTTTCATTTGGAATGTCTTTCTAGCAATCAACCACAAGCAGTGAAGCAATAGGTTGGTGGTACTGTTTTTCTAGGCAGGCCAGCGACAGTCTGTGAATTGACCCCGAGAGCCAGTTTTGAGAAACTGGAAAGTTGGTAAACTTAATGTGCAGTGAAGCAAGGTGTCGCACCTCGCTATAATGTGTGTTGGAATTTTATGAATCTCAAACCTCACATTATAACAAAATCCCACTGTATTTGCCTGTGAGTCGAACCCAGGTCTTCTCACCTGCTCGGTGAGTGCTCCAACCACTAAGCTACAGGACTCCACAATACTTTGGATGTGACCTGATCAAAACTAATTAGCAGATTCGAGCACAACTTCTTGGCTACCCCTCTTGTATCCAACCCCCAGCTTGGGTACAAACTTTCACTTGTCAGGCACCTTTGGAGTCCTGTAGCTCAGTAGTTAGAGTACTCGACTCACAAGCGAGAGATCTGGGCTCGATTCCCGGCAGGGCAAAATGTTGGGCAAGTTTCCTTACTCTACACGCCTCTGTTTAACTAGCAGTACGTAGGAACCCGGTTGTTAGTCAATTGGCGGATCGCTTTTCCAGGGGTAATAATTCCTTAAAAACAAATTGGTCACTTCAATCCATGATTGTTTGTGGGACACTGCTGTGTGCAATTGGCTGCCACATTTCATCCACAAAATATACAGTCAATTCACTTTATAGTGTATTTGGTGAAGTGCTTTGGGATGTCTCAAAGATGTGATAAGGTGCCACATCAAATGCATGGATTATTATTATTATTATTATTATTACTTTGGGACAACCACCTGACGTAACAGATCCTACATAAATGTACTTTTTTGTTGTTGTCCTCCCAACGTGAAAGGCTATACAAAAGTGAAATTTATTTGTTTGATTAAATCCTGTGAAGCACTTTGAGATTTCCTCCCGACGTACATGAAAGACGCTATAATAAATGCAAGGATTATTATTATTGTTACTAGTGGTTGAAAAATGTAATGTTTTTTAACACATTTGATATGTTAGCGAATGTGTTGAATGCATCGCAAATTTCCACCAAATCCTAAAGAGTAGCCACTAATGTGAAGTCCCCTCTGCAGACTTTGGTTTGGACACCAAAACACTTTCCAAGATTTTCACTGCCACCTTCTTAGTTTCCTGCTGCTGGCCACGATTTTTGTTTCCAGCCTCAAAGCACAGCACTTGAATGATGCTTCACAACCTGACTTAGGCTGGTGGCATGTATACCCTCCACATGCTCCCGGGTGACGTCATCCGCAGACATGGCGTAAATTTCTACACGTATGCGGATGACACCCAACTCTATCTCTCTGCTTGCACCCTGAACTCCAGGTCTACTGGCGTCCTGACCGACTGCCTGTCCAACATCAAATCCTGGACGAGGGACAACTTTCTTCAACGCAACGCCAGCAAGACCGAGGCCCTCCTCAGGTGCTGGCAGCATCAGCCTCCATGGCTGCACACACAACCTCACTAAGTCAGTCAGGAACCTGGGTATCTTGTCTGACTCTGAACTGTCCTTCCTCCACCACATCCACGCCATGACTGGCACTGCTACCATCACCTCCGCAACATTGCCAGACTCCACCACTGCCTCACCCCTCAGGCTGCCGAAACCCTCACCCATGCATTTGTCACCTCAAGGCTTGATTACGGGAACTCCCTCCTCATCGGCCTTCCAACTCTTCCCTTCATAAGTTGCAGATCATCGAAAACTCTGGAGTTGTGTATTCTCACGCACCAGGCTCCGTGACTCCATCACTCCCACCCTCGCCTGACTCCACTGGCTCCCTATCCTTCAGGGGATCGAATTCAAGATCCTCGTCCTCACTTTCAAGGCCATCCATGGCCTTGACCCTCCTACCTCTCTGACCTGCTGACTCCCTACCAACCTGCCCACTCCCTCTGTTCATCGGACTCCGGCCTGCTCCATGTTTCTCGCCCGACCAGCCCCACAATCGGTGGCCGGGCTTTCAGCCTCTCTGCTCCCATACTCTGGAACTCCATCCCACGGTCCCTTTGCCTCGCTCACTCCCTTGCCTCCTTCAAGGCCGGTCTCAAGACCCTTCTCTTCGACCGTGCCTTTGGTCTCCCTCCCACCTCTCTTCCTTCCCTCAACCCTACACCATCGCTCCCCCATGCTCGGGCCTCGACACCTGACTGTTCAGCATTTTGGGATGTTCTCCTGACGTGAAAGGCGCTCTATAAATGTAATTTTGTTGTTGTTGTATTTTTTACAGATGGCAGCGCTGAGGTTCTTATAACTAGTTGCAGATCCAACCAGTGTGCCAAAGTCAGTAAGGCTCATACTGGTCTTGAAGCATAGATGGGAAATTGCAATGAAGCTGCTAAAACACATTATATTTGTAATTTCTAGAACCCAAATATACACAAATTCATTTTGAAATTTGAAGTGCAAATCATTTTAAATCACAGTCAATTCACTTTACAGTATATTGTGCGAAATGCTTTGAGATGTCTAGAAGACATGAAAAGCGCTATATCAAAATCAAACATTATTATTATTATTTTACGTTGGTTGCATCTGGGACTATTTGGCATCAGTTAGTAATATTATTTCTCAGTTCTCTGTCTGAACAGTAAAGTCTGAAGTGGTGGGCACTGTTAATATTGTTTAGAATGCTAGCAAATGAATTGGCCTGTATGGAGGGAATGCTGCTCAATATGATCAGTGGATTGGCTAGTTTAGGGAAACGTTACCAAAGTAGTTTATAGATAGATTACGTTTTACTCATTAGTGGAGCAGCATGTACCATAGCTGTGTTACTGGAGCCCTATAAATGGACTGGATTTTAATTATTATCATAATAATGATAATCCTTTAGATATCGTGCCTTATTACATCACTGAGACGTCTCAAAGCGCTTCATAGGATATACTGTAAAGTGGTTTGACTGCATATTTTGTGGGTGAAATGCAGCAGCCAATTGCTCACAGCAATGTCCCACAAACAGCCATGGTGTGAGTGGCCAATTCTATTTGGGGGATTGTTGGCCAGGACACTGGGAGAAACTCCCTTCTCTACATATAGAACCATTTTGCTTTTAGTCAGCCAGATGTCTAACACATGTGGAAACCCATCCCCATCCAAACTAGACTGAGATTTCCAAGCATGTCACCTACACTTTGAAATTGCCATGCCTGCAGTGAAATACACACTCTCTCCCTAGAGAAACTCACCCTGGTTACCTAATTCAAAAAGTATTGGGCACAAGGCTTGGGGACCCCAGAGTGTGCATAGAGGTCCTTCCAGAGTTTAACCAGTTAAAACCACATAGCTTGCTATGAATAATACTGTCTAGCAAGCTTCCCGCTGCTTATCCAGCTAGGATCACCCTACCCATTAGGGGAACATGTAGAACATGTCCCCTGAGTAACATGTAGAATGTTACTCTGTCAGTTCACTGATGGATTAACAAGTGCAGAGGGTTGCATATGAATGGCTGTACAAATGAGATATTACTCTGATGGCTCACTAATAGATTGGCTTCTGAAGACAAATTATTATTCAAGAGTCACATTAATTGAATAGCTTCTACAAAGGAATTGGTATTCAGAAAGATCGTATTTGGACTAACTGATAGCATCTCCTCATTGGAGTATTCCAAGTGCTCCGAGACACTGCATGAAAGGTGCTATGTAAATGCAAGTTGTTGTTGATTATGGAGTAAGGTTTGTGGAATTCTGAAATGTGTTGTTTCTTGTTTAAGGAACACATTTAGAATCTTGCAAAGTTTACCCCATTTTGTTGTCCTTGAGTCTATTTGTTTAGCAAGGAATCTATTGCATTTATATTAGAACCATTTGTTACAGTAAGTCAAGATTAAACAGAAAATCTATATATTTTTGGAAAGATCCACCTTAATGAAAACATTCAACTGGCTCACAATGCCAAGGTTGGCAAATTTACCAGCAAGCAGATATTCATTTTCTGCTGCTTTTTTTTTGGATGAGACATTAAACTGTCTGCTTATCCAGGTTGACATTAAAGATCTCATGGCATTATTCGAAAAGGAAGGAATTTATCCCGGTATTCTGGCCAACATTTTCGCAAATAATAATAATAATAATCCTTGCATTTGATATAGCGCTTTTCACGTCGGGAGGACGTCCCAAAGCGCTTCACAGAACATACTGCAAAGTGAATTGACTGTATATTTGTGGGCGAACGCGGCAGCCAATTGCGCACAGCAATGTCCCACAAACAGTCGTAGATTGAAAATGACCAATTTATTATTGTTTTTTGTTTTTGGAAGGATTATTATTAGGCATGTGGAGTAAGGAAACTTGCCCAAGGTTTCGCCCTGACCTGCCTGGAATTGAACTCAGGTCTCTCACTTGCAAAGCGAGTGCTCTAACCACTGAGCTACAGGACTCCACTTGGTCACTCACTCCGCGGCTGTTTGTGGGACACTGCTGTGCAATTGGCTATGTTCACCCACAAAATACACTTTACAATATATCTCGCGAAGCACTTTGAGATGTTTGGATGATGTGATAAGGCAGTGTTTCAAATGGACGGATTATATTATATTATTTTCATTGTCTCCATTTTCCTCACATGCTCCTCTCAATTGATTCTTTTGCCAGGTAAAGTTCCAAGAATATGAGATGATTTCTGATACCTCATCCAAGTATCTATTCTTTGTGTGTAAGGTAGGCAGCGAGTTCTTGCAGGATATTCAGCCACTACTAAGCCCGATGCTATCCTCACCTAACATCAAAATACATTACCTCCAATAGATATCCTGGATAGTAATCAGAGGTGAAAACCAACCCTGGCTGATTTCCTCCTCCCTAACCCAGAGATGGTGAAGGCTAAAGATAATTGTAGTGCAATGCATGTGACCCAGGTTGAGATCAACAATTCAGTAAAAAACAGACAGAATTCAAATCTGTGATCTTCACGTAGGGTGGATGCTATATATTTGTTACTTCTAGGCTCGACTACGCCAACGTCCGCCTTCCCAACTCTTCCCTCGACAAGCTGCAGATCATTCAGAACTCGGCAGCTCGTGACATCCTGCACCAGGCTCCGTGACCTTATCACCCCCACCCTCGCCCGGCACCACTGGCTCCCCATCCCCAGAGGGTAGCGTTCAAAATTCTCGTCCTCGCCTTCAAAGCCCTCCTGGCCTTGCTCCTTCCTACCTCTGTAATGCCTTATCGACCTGTCTGCTCCCTCTGCTCAGAAGACTCCGGCCTGCTCTATGTCCCCCACCTGACCGCTCCACCATCAGTGGTCAGGCCTTCAGCCTCTCTGCCTCCACCCTTTCGAACTCCATCCCACAGTCCCATGATAATCCATTACTGTAGTGACTTCAGCATCTCATCCGACATTTATTTTATTTGTTAAAAAAACCCCAAAACTTTTGCCTCACTAAACCCACAGATTTTCGCTTCAACTTTATTTTACAAATTGCCTGAAGCAGTGTACTGCTGCTGCTGTGCACACTGTGACAATGGGTTATCATTGATGCACGACTCAGTCAGTGCAGCATGGATAGTTTTAATATGTTGCTGGTGTTGACTTTAAAGTGGATTTCCCTCTTTTCTGCCTCCTCAGTCTCAACATGAACCAGAAATGATGCGTCACTGCTAATAGTATCCTTTAAAATCTGTTGCTTTGATTGAGTGCAACTAAATAGTGTTAGTGTCACACGTTGCTGTGCTAATATCGTTTATCAGTAGTGTACCAATAATGTCTTGTCCACAGATTAAGCCATGCTCAAACAATAATAACCTCTAGGCTCTACAGTTTACAATTATATATTTTTTGGCCTACTTACGCTTCAGTTACAAGATACGGTATTTAAAATCTATCTTCGTCCATTTTCCCTGTTAAAAGCTCAAGACAATCTGCAAGTTTGTCTCATCAAAAACAAGTCTGAATCCTGCAGATCCGTTGTGCAACATAATAACACCATATGCTGTTGTCATCAAATGCGAGTACATGTACTGCAGAGACATTAGGGAGATAGATAGGTAAAAAAAATGGTGTCATGTGAAATTGTCTTAGTTTTTTAAATTTTTCTCTTCTTATCAACAAAAGAGATGCCTTTTTAAATGCTAATAAATCCCCTTTCGCTTGGATAACAAAGGATAGCGTGCTCCATATTATTTTGTTGCAAATCCTTTTTGATGTAGTGTCCTGCAGCATGCACAGTTCAAGGTCAGATGAGGTTACTTTCATTTCAAATTTCCTGGAGTGATACAAGGTCAGTCGACACTCTCCCCGCTCACCATCACCAGCGGGATGACAACTTTTCTTGGATATGAGTTGCCCTTGATCTTACTATAATGGGTGACCCCTTAACAGCCAGTGATCATAACTGAAAACAAACTGCCACAGTAACACTGGTGCATTTGGATACCAAGCACAGAGCCTGTCTCTGACCCTGCTGTGCTCCCATTACAAAGAAGTCAAAATGCTGTTCGGACAAGTGCAATTGAAAGACTGATGAAGCAAATCACAGTCAAAAAAAAAGCAGGTGGTTTTAAGCATTGACTCTATAATGTTCTATGAAAAATAAATAGTTTCTAACTGTATAACAACAATGAGAACACATATACGATATGATACTGAATTGTAAGCATATACGTATTACATGCCTGACCCTATGACACCTAAGAGAGTACAAATAGTGTTTCAAAGTAATGTCAAAAACGGTGAATCGGGGTTAGAAACTAGTTTCATACACAGAAGGAAATAAAAGACTAAAATTACAAACTGAAGGAGGTAAAGTGTTTAATCCTTGTCAGAGCAACTAATAAAGATGTGAACATCTTTTTCCTAAAATTTCTTGTTCACATGTGTTGCCATCTCTTTCAGATGTAGGAAGTTATGTATAAACTGTTCAAGATTTTGTGTAAGGTTTTGATTGTGGTAAGAGCCTAAAGGCTGAAGAAAGTCTAGTTAGTCTAACATCAGTGATAGGAAAAATTTTAGAATCATTGATGAAGGATGTGGTAGTGCGGTATTTAGAGGAGCACAATATAATTAGGCCAAGTTAACATGGCTTTACAAAAGGGAAGTGAAATTGGGGGGAGCATATTAACGTGGATTGGGGAATGGTTAACGGGTAAGAAACAAAGCGTAGGGATAAACGGGTCCTTTTCAGATTGGCGGAATGTGAGTAGTGGAGTGCCACAAGGATCAGTTCTTGGGCCTCAGCTATTTACCATCTATATCAACGATCTAGATGAGGACATCGAAGTTAATATATCTAAATTCGCAGATGACACAAAACTAGGAGGAAGTGTCAACACAGAGGATGACATTAAAAAAATGCAGCGCGACATAGATAGGTTACGTGATTGGGCAGGTAGGTGGCAGATGAAGTATAATGTAGGGAAGTGCGAAGTCATCCACCTCGGTAGCAAAAACAGTAGAGCGGGTTATTTTTTAGAAGGGGAGAGACTGGAATGTGTTGGCGTCCAGAGGGACTTGGGTGTCCTTGTACACCAATCACAGAAAGTTAGTCTGCAGGTGCAGCAGCAATTAGGAAGGCGAACGGTATGTTAGCATTCAGTATGAAAGGATTAGAGTATAAGAGTAGGGAAGTCTTGCTGCAACTGTATAGGGCCCTGGTGAGACCACACCTGGAATACTGTGTGCAGTTTTGGTCTCCTTATTTAAGGAAGGATGTACTTGCCTTGGAGGGGATGCAGCGTAGATTTACTAGGTTAGTGCCAGGGATGAAGGGGATGAGTTACGAGGATAGGCAACCAATTTGGGCCTATATTCTCTGGAATATAGAAGAATCAGAGGGGATCTTATAGAAACCTATAAGATCATCAAAGGGCATGATAGAGTAGATAGTGGGAGGTTGTTTCCTCTGGTTGGAGAAACTAAAACCAGGGCTCACAACCTTAAAATCAGAGGCCAGCCCTTTCGCACTGAGTTGAGGAAGAACTTCTTCACTAAAAGAGTGGTGAATGTATGGCACTCGCTACCCCAAAGGGTTGTTGACGCTCAGTCCTTGAACATATTCAAGACTGAGATAGATAGATTTCTTATTGCAAAAGGGATTAAGGGATATGGGGATAAGGCAGGGTTAGGTTATTAGCTGGAGTTAGATTAGAAGATCAGCCATGATTGAATGGCGGGGCAGGCTCGAAGGGCCGAGTGGCCTACTCCTGCTCCTACATGTTATGTTATGTTATGTTATGTTATGTTATGTTATGTTATGTTATGTTATGTTATGTTATGTTATGTTATGTTATGTTATGTTAAAGGATTCCTCGACTAGAAAACCCTGGTAAGTTTAGGGTAACTGCAATTGAAACTATTTTTAGAATTTACAGACTAAATTAGACCAAGTTTAATAAGAGCTAGAGTGAAGTGGACATCCTTCTGATTTGCCCCTTCCTTGCCCATCTCCAGATAGCACCTAAATATCTTCCTCTTTGACACAGTCGATCACTCCATATTACTCCACCGCCTCTCTTCCCTCATCCACCTTAGTGGGACCGCACTCGCATGGTTCAAGTCCTACTTGACTAACTGCCAATAATACATCTCGGCAAATGGTTTCTCCTCCTGCCCCCGCCCGGTCACCTGCGGGGTACCCCAAGGCTCCATCCTTGGCCCCCTACTTTTATAAACATGCTCCCTCTCAATGATGTCATCCGCAGAATATGGGGTCAACTTCCACATGTTTGCGGATGACACCCAAATCTACTTCTCCTCAACCAACTGCAACTCCCATTCTGCTGATGTCCTGTCGGCTTGTTTGAAGGACATCAAGGCCTGGATCAGCGGAAATTTCCTGCAGCTGAATATCGGCAAGACGGAAGCCATACTCTTTGGCTCCCATCAGTTTCTTCTCTCCTGTGAGTCTGAACTCCTCAACCTTCCCAGTCTCTTCTTCAGACGCACTGAACCCACGCTCAGCTTAGATGTCAGGTTTGATCCTCAGCTTTCCTTTCTTCCACCTCTGCCACATTGCCTACCTGCATCCATACCTCACAACCAATGCAGCTGAAACCCTCGTCCACTCCTACGTCACTTCCCAGCTGGACTATTCCAATGCCCTCCTCGCTGGTCTCCCCAGCTCCACCATACCAAAATACAACTAATTCAGTAACACCGCCGTCCAGATTCTCACCTGCACAAAACTCCGTATCCCATCCCACCAGCCCTTGCCTGGCTCCACTGACTCCCAATTACTGAACAGATCGATTTTAAGATGCTTTCACTCATTTTCAAATCCCTTCATGCCCTCACACCTCTCTACCTATTTGATTTGCTTATCCCTTACACGCCCCCTCCATTCATAGAGTTGACAAGAGGGATGATCTTTGTTGCATAGGGAACAACAATTTTCTTGTATCTTTAGCTTGCAGTATTTTAGAGATTATATTTGTGAGATCATCAGATCTGCTGTTCATTCCATTCTAATGTGAATGGCATAGAAAACTCAACAATATTTTTCAGATGTGCAATCAGATCTTCTGCAAGTCAAGTACGTACAGTATTTAATTGTCTCCAACTCAACAACAACAACTTTCATTTACATAGCACCCTTCACACAGGTAGCATTTCGGTGCACTTAACAGGTGTCGGAGCTTGACGCTGAGCCAAGGAGAGCGAGAAGGTGACCAAAGGCACGGTCAATAAGGAAGGTCTTCATACATAAAAAGGAAAGTTCTGTCCAGAATATGTAAATTCATAAGAAAGTTCTAAACGCAAATATTTATCAAGACAATTTTTTTTTCTTTTCCCAGTGAGTGACGCTACCCTGCGTGAAAGGCGCTATATAAATGCAAGTTTTTGTTGTTGAATATATAGCCCCTTGGGATGTGAAAGGTGCTATACAAATGTAAATTTGTATTATAATTTTGTATATATACTATGACCTGTAGTGTGCATACTAGTTATAAGCAAGCTATTGAATTTGACGAGATCTATCTTACACTGATCACTAAAAGTAACAATCTTTTCACTATGTTTTATAATGAGATTTTCCTTTGATGGATTTCCCATTATGAGGATGTATTGAAAACAATGCTATTTTTAGCAATTAGCGTATGATATGTACCATTGTATCATCTGCAGCAAACTATTAAATACAACATGATCCCAATATATTCCCACTGTATTCCTATCTCATCTCTAAATGGTCTTTTGCCTTTGCTTTTAGTAATCTGCTGATATAGTTACTTGGTGCAAAATCATCCATTTTGATTAAAATCACTAAAAATTGCATTACATGGAGTAAGAAATCTGTGATATGTTAAACTGAGCAATTTACATTGAAATTGAGAATGCAATGCCTTTAATTCGGTCCAAAAGAGAGCTATTTGTCAGTGAATGAGACGTACCATACTTGCAGCAATTCAGAAGATACATTTATTCTGAATATACTTTTCTTGCATGAATGATACCCCTAAAATATCTGAGGCAGACTGGAGGAAACTTTACCATCACCTTTGCTTTGTTACTGTAGTGTTACATGAGTGACTTTGACCACAATACGAGACATTATAATTACATTAAAGGGGACAGTTTGTATTTCATAATGTGACAACCTTGATGTGGTATTCAAAGTCCATGACTTTCACAGATGGCATTTAATAATGAACAGATTCAAGGTAGCTTGTTTGTAGATTGAGAGCTACGAGAGATTGTATTATTCAGTCTGATCCAAAAGGTTTGAAGGTAGATTTTAATACAAAAAAGCGTGTAGAATATAAATTAGGCAGTCTTAGTTGTACCAGCCTCTAACAGTTTAGCAATATCAGATTTGGAATTTTGCCAGTTCCTATGTTTTTTGACCAAAACAAAGATGGGGTAGGGTCAGGAAAATGTCAATAACTTTGTTAACTTAGGGTCAAACTTCATAAATCTGCTATGATTTTGTCAGATATACTCTGCTCTTTAATAATTAAGCAACTGAGCTACAATTCATATGACAGTGACATCATCACAGGTTAAAGGTCATGGAAAACATAAAAATTCAGTAAGTCATACTTTTATTATATACTAACATTATCAATAACATAAACAGTCAACTGTATTTACCAACAGTAATAATATTACTTGATTTACCAACAGTAATAATATTACTTGATTGTTAGATATAAGAGCTAAACCTAAAGGTAATGGACCTTCATTCAATGTCATAATTGGATTCATCAGAAGAAGAAACTCTTTTGCTTTCATCATCAGAATCATCAGGAAATAATTTGTCATAAATTGCACCACAGATATCCTGCAGGATTTGTCCACTTTCAAACCAATTGATCATGTATTTGCCATCTAGTGTGTCCATCCATACTGGCATGGATTAAGCTGAACAGGAATGTAAGTCTGGTTTCTTCCACATACAGACATCATAGTTCAACCATTTGGTTTTCTGAATAAAACTGAATGTGCTGGAGGCAGAAGTCTAGAGTCAGCACCTTTCATCTTCTTCAGAGATTCATTCTGATTTGTTGGAGCATACTTTTCTCTGAAAATAGCATATCGTATTTCCTCAAGTTTTCTAAATTTGGCTTGCCATACAGAGCACAAACAAACTCCTCTAACATTTCTGTAAGCTGATCAACATTTTCTGACGATCCAAGATTTCTAAATGAAAGGGAATGAAAGGGAAAGGTTCATACATGAGAGCTGGTTGAAACTGAAGGTTCATAAAACTGGCAGCGCAGTAAAACATTCTGACCACAATGTTTTACCAGTCTATGCAGTCCTCTTGTGTGATCCCATCGTGTCGCACTCCATTCGAACCTTTGAACGTAGCTTGTTCATGTAGAACAGCAGTGCAACCAAAACATCAGTATCATAACAGTGCACAACTACATTTTGTATCTCAAGGATCCTGGAAACTTAGAACAAGTGGAACCCTATCCTGGTATCAACCTCTTCTTGTACACAGTGAAGGTCTGGTATGTCTTCTCAAATCACAGTACCATCTTGTATGTAGAAATGGTAACATACTTTGTCAAAACCTATGTACACTTTCCGATCACCAAGAATTGATGTTTATATGGCAGTTTTCCATTTATCAGCTAGAAACAAAAATAATGATGTCTTGAAAGTTCCTGAACATAGGGTGCTATGAAAATCTTTAGGTTGTGTTTGTTTACGTCCATTAACCTTCAGCTCATTAATTATGGAGCCCCGTTTGTTTCTTTCAACGTTCTATATTGATATTGTTGAATGTATCACATACTAAGTATCTGTCCTGCCAAACCACACAGTATGGACAAAATTATTTTGGCAACTCCACCAAATGTTACTGGCAAATCCGTCAAGAAATGTATCGGGAACATGGCATCTACAATGCAAACAACAGTAGATATAGGTGACTCACTCATAATTTTTCATTTTTGCCATGAGCTTAGAATTGTCTGTTTTCTTCATGGAGCCATCAATCTGAGCTACAGATAGTGGCACTGGTGCCAATGGAAAGCTGAAAACTTTCAATAGATCCACTTCCATAGCAGTTGCAAGATACAGCTGTCATCCAAATAAATCTCCTCAGACCATTTCTAACCTTTCTCATCACAGTTAATCAGGTTGTCACTTGTATCCTTAGGCATAACACAACCTTTTGATATGGAGTCGGGATTATCATCACGGGAATTCTCTGCAAAGGGATCCATTGCAGTCTGTATACCGCTAATGAATTTTTCCAGTCCGAGTTATCTCATGATATTCGATAGCACTTTCCTTGTTGGCCAGCTTCCTTTTTTTTGTTCATACCTGCTTTAGACAAAAGATGCCCAACTATTGTGCTGCACATTGATCGGGTAATCATCCAGCGCTAAATGCAGCAATCCCTGTTAGTCAAGATGCCGCATTAGCATTCATAGTTTGTTTGAGTTTGCTCTTTTGAGCTCAACTGGATTTTTGGCAAAGAAATTGTGCCTGACTGTTAAAGCACCACTGTCCAAGATTTCTCTTACACCTGGATGTGGTTGTCCATATCAAGCAAATTGAGGTGTTACAGTGTCGCCCACAAAACATGAAAAAGTATATTCTGTGAAGCTCTTTGAGATGTCTTGAAGACGTGATAAGGCACTATATTAAATGCACGGATTATTATTATTATTACCCATCCTGTATAATTTGGATGACCAGCGGCAAGGAATAAAGGGAACCTCTTCCCCAGACAATATATAAACACTTCCAAGTTGTTGGTACCACATGTCCTACTGAACAACAGAACAGGTCAATGTTAAGGTTTCAGGACATTGGTGTTCTCTCATGATCCCCTTTTCTTGTTTTGCTGGTATCAATCTCATACTGGTTGAGAATGTCTTCATATTCTTCCGTCACTTTAAATATTTCCATTCTTTTGGGGTTAAGGTTGTCATGTAGCTGAGATAAGACTGCTCTGAAGTCTGTGGGTAAGGGGCACGTCTTCTTTCAAATATATATTTGATATATAAATATATATATCAATATATGTTTGAGATGTCTCCAAGATGTGATAAGGCACTATATCAAATCCAAGGATTAATATTATATTATTATATAAGAATTTTTGAAAGTGCAATTGCTGAAATGCCAAAGCCAGGAGTGGGTGGATGCGTTTGCAGTGATTAAAATGTTTTCCTCCAATGAATACATTGAGTTAGAAACAGCCAATATCGCTGAACTAGAGATTTATCGATATTAAGCTTTGAATTTAACCTCCAGTAACTTCAACCGAATCAATTATACTAACACTTGCTATATCTGTGTGCATGCAGCTATATGTTTTATGTAAAATTATAAATGTTTTTGGTACTCTTACCTGCTAATGTGCCATATATCTTTGTAGTATAAATAAGACATAATTCCTTGGCAGATTCTGTAAAACTCTACAGGATAGTACAACTACATCTGCCTAATTCATATTCTACACACTTTTTTTTATTAAGATCTACCTTCACATCTTTTGCAGCAGAAGAAACAATAAAACCCCCATAACTCTTGGACAATTGGTTGTGTACTGGACTTGAGGTCAGAAGCGCTCTCAGCCTGAGTCTACGTGTGTCTACTTAGCCTTTTACTCTTTCAACAATAAAATGAGTACTATGGATAAAATAATAATAATAATTATTGCATTTGATATAGCGCTTTTCACATCTTCTCGACGTCTCAAAGCGCTTCACAGAATATGCAGTAAAGTGAATTGACTGTACATTTGCGGGCGAAACGCGGCAGCCAATTGGCACAGCAGTGTCCCACAAACAGTCGTGGATTGAAAATGATCAACTTATTATTGGTTTGTTTTGGAGGTCCTTGCGGCAGGAGTAAAGTAGAATCTCCGTTGGCCTCAAAAAGCTCCAAGGAAGCAAGCCAGATAGGTCTACATGATGACTGACCCGCTTGTCTGTTTTATCAATGCATTGGAGACATGTAAATCTGTGTTGATTAGTAGAAGTTCTTCGGGTCCTTCGTCTAGTTGTTTGGTGTGAGGGGGGAGGGGAGGTATTGGGTTTTGTCAGATCTGGCAAGGTGAACCTTGCTGCCAAAAGGGAGAAATCTGTGAGCTTGTGTGTGGCATGGGATCTATGGCAGTTACCCAAGTATCAATGGAATTGAGTTCAGGGCAAGAGTAAGGCCAATCATTATTATATTGATGACTATGCCCTTTCCCAGAAACGGTAATGAGGACATGATTGTGTGAGAAGCAGGTTTGGCCGCATATCTGTAGAGTTCATTGCTTTGAATCAGGTGATTTTATTAGCCTTATTTGTGGGGTTAGGTACATACAGTTCAGGATTCTCATTTGTTTGAAGGAAAAGCTAATGGGAACAACAATCAAATAAAGCTTAAACCAGAAGAGTGCAGTCCCACTAAGGTGGATGAAGAAAAAGAGGCAGTGGAGGAGGATGGCATGATTGACTGTGTCGAACGCAGTGGAGAGGTTCAAGAGGACAAGGAGGAAGAGGGGTCCCTGGTCACGGAGACAGAGGATGTCATTAGTCAGTGGCAGCACAGATATCCTGCATTCTCTATTGTCGTAAAGGACGTATCAAGTGAAAAGAGATTAATTTTTGAGGATGTTCCTTAACTGAAGAGGATCAATTGTAATGGGTTGGCTGCCATTAGAGTATGGTGAGCATGGTGAAATTCTGGAGGTAATGTCAGGTAAGATATAACTGCAATCATTACATTTCATGTAGCGTCAAAGCATGCTTCACAGAGTTTTTCTGTAAAGCGTAGTGACTGTGTATTTTTAGGTGAACAAATAAACCAATGCCCCACATTCATGAAATGAAAGATTTTTTTTTAATCTTGGGTATTGTTGAATAGGACACGAGGAGAAACTCTATTTTGCTTTCGAATAGTGAAATGGGATCTTCAGTGTTCACCTGAACAGGTAGATGGGACTTCGGTTTAACATCTCAGGCAAAGTCCGTGTCTCCAACAATCCAGCACACTCTCAGCACCAGAGCCTATGAGCTCAAAGTTGCTATCCTGCTATCAAATGAGCCAGGTTGACTCTCACATTCTACTGAAAAGGTACTGTTGACATTGTGGAATTTGCTCATCAACTTACAAAAGGATCTGATTTGGTCCTTGTGGTGCAGCCTACCACAAGGTTTAGTGTTTGCTTCCCCATTGAAAAGCCTTGCAGACGTTTGTAGCAAATGTTTACATGTCGTTGTCACACCAGAGCAGGAGTGAAGGCTGATGAGGAAGAACAGGAAGAATGGACGCTTGTATGAGATATTGTAAATCTCTAGCAACTGTGCAATTATTCCCCAGCGTGTGTCGGAGTCTTCAATAGAAAAGGAAAAAATTTGGAGTATAAAAATACCATTTTTTCATATAGCTGTGAGAACTTTAAATACAAATGAGTGTTGAAACCATACTGAGGCATTATCATGCAATCATAAAGCAACAATGTCTCCGCTTAAACCCGTATGTGCAACATGCCTGTTTACATTATATTAACAAGTATATTTTGAATGGATTTGTAGGAAATGTTTGCAAATAAAACATTTTTGTGAAGAAGATAATTTATACATTCTGACTGGTGAAAAAAGAGGGAATATGTTATAATGTACTTCCTTCATGAATATACAGTATTATTGAAAGGAGGAAAGACGAAGATTCATGTGTAGCAGAACATTTCAAATACTGGAAGGTGCAATAACAAGGCATGCAGGCAAAAGTTTCCAATCTGTGTATAAAATGATTTTGGATGACTGACATAGAAGAAAAAAGAGGGCATGGAAAAGTGAAACAAGAAAAGGACAATATTTCAACAAATGACCATATATACAATCTCAGTTTATCAACGAATTGCATATTTCTTTCATTGTTTTAATTAAGCAGAAGTCTGGTTTTTCAAATATGCACAAAAATAATGAAGGAAATTGTTTACATATAATAGCATATTGTAACAGTATTTGTGTCCATTTGTTCTGTTTCAAATTCTAGACAATAACTGACCTTTCATCTTTGGGAGGACAATCACTAGGGGCACCCTCTACAGAGTCATAATCTGCGTTTTGGAGGTGCATTGGCCATAGAAACAGGAGGTCTGAGAGTGTTGAAAGGGCATTACCTGACCACTAGGCCTGAGTGTTTTTTTGAGTGCTCCATTTTTTTGATAAGTTTACAATATATGACAAAATAACATCCTCAACAACAACAACAGCAACGTGGATTTATATAGTGCCCTCCATGCCGGACGGCATCTCAGAGCTCTTCACAGTAACGGATCCTGGGGCCAAGCCAGGGGGAGGGGGAGGAAGGTGACCAAAGGCACGGTCGAAAAGAAAGGTCTTCAACTGAGATCTGAAAATAGGAAGAGAGGGGGCGAGGCGAAGGGAGTGAGGAAAGGAGTTCCAGAGCCTCAGGGAGTAATGGCTGAAGGCACGGCCGCCGATGGTGGAGCGGAGGATTCGGGGGACAAGGAGGATGCCTGACCCGGTGGAGCAAAGGCAACGGGCACTATTGTGAGGAGAGAGGAGGTCAGAGAGGTAGGGTGATGCAGAGGAGTGGAGGGATTTGAAGACAAGGGTGAAGTTGATCCTCTCTGGGAAAGGCAGCCGGTGCAGTCTGGCAAGGACTGGGGTAATCGGGGAGCGGAGTTTGGTGCAGGTAAGAATGCGGGCGGCAGAGTTTTGGATGACCTGGATTTTATGGATAGTAGTGGAGGGGAGACCGGTGAGGAGGTCATTTGAATAGTCCAGTCGAGAGGTGACAAAGGTATGGACCAGGGTTTCAGAGGCTTTTGGAGTGAGGTATTGGCAGAGATGGGCGATGCGTCGGAGGTGGAAGAAAGCGGTGCTGATGAGGGACCAGATGTGGGAGAGGAAGGATAATTGGGGGTCGAACCTGAGGCCTAGGTTGTCTAGGCGCCTAGGAGAGTTTAAGGAGTAGGTCGGGTAGGTGGAGGAGGTGAGAACCATGTGATTTTAGACGTTGACGAGAGCCAAAGAGTATGGCTTCCATCCTGTCAACATCCAGACAGTATCTTAGAATCCTCAAGAAAATAAGAGAGGAAATAGCTGAGATACTCAGTAATAATAGTAATAACAGCGCTTCAAGACATCTCAAAGACGTAATAAGGCGCTATATCAAATGCAAGGATTATTATTATAATAATTTTAGCAGCAGCATAAATACAAGGCTGTACTTGATAAATGGCTCATGTAATCCTTAAACCTTAAACCACATGTTAAAGAGCCATGCGTTGGACTTTCAATAAGGGTTACTATGGTTGATCACTGAATAAGGGAGAAGATATAGATCCCAAAATAATATGGGAATATTTTGAGGAAGTAATTATTTTATATGAGAGAAATTTGTTGAATCTCTTAACATCTCACAGCTTAAAAATAAATATAAGAAAAGGGAATAAGAAGTGTGCAAGATTTTTTTTAGTAAAAAAGGTACCAGGCAAGTGGAACAAATTGTCAGAGAAAGTTGAATAAGGGACAATAAAGGTTTTCAGAAACAAACTAGATATCTTCCTACGGATTAAAATAATTTAAGGTTAAAGATGATGAGATATGAGTGTCTTATCGGAAAGTTGGGTGGGTAGGCTTGATGGATGTACTCCTGCCTAATATCATTGTTATGTTACTTTAGTGTGTATGTGAATGAAATATTCAAATGTGACCTGATAAGGTTTAACATGAAAGCATTTTAAAGGAGATAAAGAAATTAATTACAAATAATCTGGTTGGATTAATAATTGCCCTTCACAACTTTGAACCTGTGCCCTCTGTCCCACTGCTTTGGCCTATCTGAAAATATGGTTCTGGGTTTACTTTATCTATTGTATCTTGCATTGTATACACTGCTGTAAAGTGCTCTCCGAGATATCGCTTTTGAATACAGAAGAGTTCTAACTTATATAATCGTTTCCCATAGTGCATGCCTGTAACCTGGGGATCAGCTTCATATCTTGGAATGCAATACCTTGGAATTTGTCTGCTTTGAACTTTATTTGCCATTGATCATTCCAGTTGAATGCCATCTCAAGCAATCTTTGTGAGACCTTAGCTGCCTCTAACTCCACATTTATTGTAACTTGGTGGTATCTGCAAGTGTATCTTCTGTACCTGGGTGTGGAAATCTGTGTTAATCATGGATATTAGGAGCAGGAGGCATCCTAGCAAAAGCTTCTTGAAATACCCCCTCATTATCTCCTCCCATTTTGATCTGACACCCTTTATAATTATTTTTGTTTTTCTTCCGTTTTGCCAGTTACTAATCCACATCTGCACCCTGACCTTTAATGTGCACTGATATCAGCTTGAAAAGGAATTTCTTTCATGGTACTTTATCAAAAATATTTGAAAGTCTAGGTACACTGCATTATATCACTTCTCACTGAGTGGAGATCCCCCATAAATATTCAATGTAGTATTGATTAACTCATTTGAAAAGAGGTGGGTACAATTTGGTTATGAAAGGATATAGGGGTTATAGCAATAGATATTGACATGGACAAATACTCTATGGAATAGTGTGATTCTCGTCCTTTTAGAACCTTTGGAATATCATCAGTGGGTTGGAAGTGTTCAGAGCTGAATAATGCAAATTGTAATGTTAGGTTGATATGATTGGGTTTATTCAATTGTCTTTGACGGTCAGGGAGAAATCTCACAGAATTCTTTCTTCTTGAAAGTTTCACCTGCGGTTATTTATTTCCCTCAGGACATTAAATAAAGAGAGGATACTTCCTGGCATTGAAATTCTACATGATCCACTGAAAAGGGTGTGCCAAATATTGTTGTTTATTTTGTTCAGTGCTCTCCTTGCTTTCTCTGTTTATAGTTAAAACAAAGGAATTTGCATATTAACACTCACAGAGGGACCTAATTGACAGATACTTAGCCTTCAGCGGGGATTATAAGATCCAGAGATATAAAAAACATCAATTTGGATCAGACACACACTCTGCCAGAGCTACCAGAAATCAGAGATACTCTATTAAACCACTAGGTGATGAATAAGAGTTCATTATTGAACACATATCTTTATTCTATATAAGGTCATTCAATAACAGTACATCTTGGATTATACTTATATTGTGCACATTTGCTTGTGACCATAGTAAGACCACGTGTTTTATGAAGCTGTGGTGGCGTTCTGCCATTTAATAATTGGATCAGTTGTGATTATTATCATTATCAAACATACAGAATTATGTAATGTTGCAAATTCAATGTCAATCCTTAACTTTTGCAGGTATCAGTAACCCAACCCTGCTATAAACAAGACAGATCAGCTTTTCACATGTTCTTTAAAAATTTGCATCTGAATTGAAACTGTATCCCGTTTTATCTGCATTCGAATGCCAATTGTTGCAATGGGGATAATCTTTAGCATGGAGAACTCCAAAGGGGCAGCCATTGTACCGAGGTGTGTGTGTGTGTGTGAGTGGCCGGGTGATTTCCCAGCCCCCCAGCAGGGTGTTACAACACAGACAATAGTTAAGAAATGTTAATGTTTGATACATACATGATGCCACACAATTTGGAAACTGACCCACATGGGTCTTGCTCAATTCCGTTGTCCAGTTAATACCTTGGTTAGCTTGCCAATTCATGAATGCTTAAAATCTTTAGTCAGTGATGTTCAGTATGCAGTATTGTTACCATATACGCTTACAATGGTGTGTTTATTTGATGGTAATAAACCCTTTACAATAATTACATAGGTCACATTTTCCTCATTAAATTAAGTCGAGCTATAATAGATATTTCATAACAAATAAAATTCACAATTAAGCCAACTACTGTTGGGTTGACCTGACTCAAATAAGCCAAGACTATTTCATGTGCTTTTATGCATGCTGAGTATTGTTAGTCACATTTGAATAAGGGCATGATATTTCTAGTGCAGTATGAGTTTACCGTAAATCTCACATAATTACAGCTAAATATGAGTCTGTTGTGAGTTATAAGTGTTGTGAGTAGCATAAGAATTTTTATGATGCTCTCACAGGAATTTTAGGATTTTTAAACTGCATATGATTTTTTAAAACATCTACCAGCGGTGGTTATATTGCATTACAGTATAGTATTAATTTAAAGCTCCAGACTATGACAGGAATAGAAACTTCACTGTGTGGAGCTGCTTTGTTATTTACTTAACACAAGGAAGCCACTTTCTGCATTCATGTATTAAAGAAATGAAGAGAAAATGGATTCCACGTTATGTATCAAAACACTCCATATTCCTGATCATACAGGATACAGAGTCCCTCACAGCTTATACTCCTCAATACATGTTTATTTCATTTTGAAATGGTAAGTGCTTTTGAACTACCATGGAAAAAGCACGGAGTGAAGAAGCAATAAAATATAATACTTGGTTTTATAAAGCTTTGGAAAAGGACATTGTCTTTTGTACCATTTTTGCATAAAGAAATATTTATTTGGTGGGATTTATTATAACAATAGCTATAGGGTCAGCCTAAAAAGGGAGTTTTTCATTTAAAGACTTAAATTTAACTATCTTCCTTGGAAGGGCATAAACAGGGTCCCCTTTGAGTTGAGCTATCTCCAAGGTGACGTGCTTGCCGAGGGAATGTCAGAATTGAGTCAATGCTCTGTGGCGGTCTTCGAAGTTGGCTCCTGAGCCAGACTGCTGTCATCAGTTTTGAGATGTCTCAAAGACATGAAAAGGGCAATATCAAATGCAAGCATTATTATTTTTATTATTATAAGCTGCTAATACTGCTGCTTCCAGAGCAGTGCCGATGACAGACCAGCCAGCCTGGCTCATCAGTAGTACTTGGAGGAAGAGTCCAGTAACTGAGGATAAGGATTCTCCCATTTGGCTCTCTTTAACCCTGCAAACAAAAGCCCTAGTAGCTAGGGTTGTCTGAGCTGGTTAAGCAGAAGGAAGCTTGCCAGACAGTGATCCAGCATGACCTCAATGCACACTCTGGGGTTCATAACCAAACTGAAATTAGGTGAGAGTACATATCCCATTCTAGACACAGGGACATTTTTTACATACATATCTAGAATTTGTAGCCTGTTTTGGATATTTTTATGAATGGGAATGGGTTTGTTCATGTGTCAGACTCCTGGCTGATCAAAAACAGACTTAAGGATGGATAGAGATGTGGCAGAGTCATTTAGATGGATATAAATGCATGATTTATAAATATGTATTTTAAAGAGGTTTTAACTTTAATAAATGTGCTTTGCTTAAATTTTTAAAATATTTTTAAAATGTTCTGAGGCCTGACATTTCCCATGGTCTTAGTCAAAAGACCATTGTCTTAAAATGTAAGATTGTACAGGATTTTAGAAAATTCTGAAATTCCGTCTAAATTTGATAACCAGCAATGTTCCGCTTCCAGATTAAGGCTGAATTAAAAGTTTTCCAATTTTGTACGATCTTAAATTTTAAGACAATTGTAAGACCAAGAACTTAGATGTATGTACATAAAGTAACATTAACATTATATTAGTTAGCATTAATATTAACAATAAAATAATTTAATTAGCATCCAAATAATAAATATTGAAGAGTAAGGGGAAACAGCAGGAATTGGTGCAGATAATTCCATTTGGGGGAACTAGCACCAGCACAAACACGATGGTTCAAATGGCCTTTTGTGCTGTAAACTTTCTATGATTCTTTATATATATATATACTATATATATTATAATCCTTGCATTTGATATAGCACCTTATCACATCTTCGAGACGTCTCAAGGCGCTTCACAGAATATACTGTAAAGTGTATTGATTATATATTTTGTGGGCGAAATGCAGCAGCCAATTGTGCACAGCAGTGTCCCACAAACATGGATTGAGTAACCAAATTATTATTATTTTTTCTATTTTTTTTAAGGGATTATTACTCCAGAAAAGTGATCCGCCAATCAACTAACAACCGGGTTCCTACTTACTGCTTGGTAAACAGAGGCGTGAGGAATAAGGAAAATTGCCCAACATTCACCCTGCCTGGGAATCGAATCCAAGTCTCTCGCTTGTGAGGTGAATGCTCTAGCCACTACACTACAGGACTCCACATATATTATGAATGACATCATATAATTTAATATGAAGACAATTTCGTTCGAGGAAGGTAAGGACCATTGCTGTCCATTGAGCTACTCACATCAAAGTTTTTAAGAGTGCAATTGTGGAAAAAAGAGAAAAACAGTGAAATGAATGGTGTGATTTATATCCAAATTGAATCTTCATTTGAGAGAAGAATGTTGAATTTATCTTCCTAATGCAACGCAAAAAAGCTCTATGCGAGAATATTTTGCCTAAGAAAAAATACCCTTGTGATTATTTTAGACAACATTTTTAATTGTTATTAATGGGAGTTTTGCAAATAACGAAGGATTAGGTCAGTAAACAATCTTATGGAGCAGAGAGTTCAACCTTGTTCAACATTTATTATGAAACAAGATAGACAATTACAACATTCATCTTGCGACATTTAGATTATTTTAATTTTGCATATTTAATATTTCCTTTTCATCTAAAAGCTTCTTGCAACTTGTAAAATAAAAACAGTGCCCTGTTCTGAGATATAACCTCTGATAATGATGTATGCTTCAGATAATACTAAGTTTCATTTTTTTTTTTAAAAAGCAGAATGCTTCTTTTCTCAACAAACTAAACTCCAGTGTCAGGAACATGAGAGTAAGCAGCTAATTATACAAAGGAATAAGTGGCTAGTGAGTTGTGATTTTTTTTCCAATAAATATATTTGTCATAGGTTACTGCTGTTCCTAATAATATATTTTATCCATGTCAGATCTTGAACTTTTATGTGGTTATGTCTGTATGATAGTGCTTCTACATGTTCGAAAGACCTTAGTTACAAAAATGTCTATCTAAATACGAGCCAAGAAATGTCCCTTCATATTTCTTCAAATGCAGGAGGAGCATCAAAGGCATTGCTGAACCCATTAGATTGTCATCCCAATGCAATGAAAATAATACCATGCTTTATCCACAAACTGGTCTAGTGCCAGCCCCTGTGAAAATTATGATACCATTATTGGTTGCTCCCTGTTGTTCTGCTAATGGTATGATGATAAGATGTTCTCCAGTGATAACTATCAGTGCCACAGAGGCTTTATTTTAAATTACCTCCAACTAATACACTCATGATGCAGGAAACAAGTGTGAGTCAATTATCAAAAGTGTATAAAATTTTGGCAGTTATTGATCTCTTTCAATTCAATATTTAGTAAATAGATGACACACATAAGTCAAAAAGGCAATGGATCGCAACGGGATTTACAGATAGCAAGTCAAAGTAAGTAAGAGGGAAATCTGCCAGTAATTGGCATTGCGTTATGGTGAATTCATGGCATTGCGGGATCTACTTTCAGAACTTCAGAGCATGAATCTTATGAGTTGGCTGTGGCAACATGAGTCCCAGAATTGTGCAGCATGGAAAGGGGACATTGGTGCCAGCCCTCTGGAAGAGCTACACATTTTAGACAACAATCCCACTCTCTGACATACTGCCAGTTACTACAGTATTCCCTGTTAGCATCTCCCATTCACTGTGAGTAAATCCAATTGTGAAGCCATGTTTTCACCTACAAAATACACATTCACTCCACTCTACCGTGTACCATGTGAAGCTCTTTGAGACTTCCTCCTGACGTGAAAGGCCTATTTCAAACGTAGAGATTTTCTATTAGGATTATTATTATTTTTGACTCCACTATAGCTTGTGCAAACTGTGTAAACAGAATTTAAGATACTTAGCAAACAAACAAATGGGGAGCTCAGGGATTTTTTTAATGCACAGAGTTGTTGGGATAGGGAATGCCCTACCAGGGCGGTGGTTGAGGCATAATCCATATTGGCTTTCGAAAGGGAACTGGATAGATATCTAAAAATGAATCAGTTACAGAGGTATGGGAGAAGGCAGGTAAATGAGACTGAAAAGATTGTTCTTTAGACCAACCAACAAAGATACAATGGGCCGAATGACCTTCTGTCCTATAATTTCCTATGGTTCTAAGAGTGCAACCCTAAAGATTTACTTTTCAAAGAAACCACAGCACAGGCTGACCAATTGTAGACCATCCTATGTAGAAGGTTGTTCTCTAGATTATCAATCAATGTATCGAAACAGTTTCTTCCTGGAAAGTTTTATTTTATTTTCAGATAGACGATGAAAGATGTTTTTGCAGATAGATGTACGCTTCTCTCTCTGTATAGATTCCACTCCTCAGACAGTGTTCAGATCGACTTCTCCTGTGGTAAGTAACTCGGTGCATCATAGAGTCTAAAACCATAGAATTGTGCAGCACAGTAACAAGTTGTTTGGCATCAAGTCTGCACTGGTATTTTTCTCCTCATGAGCCACCTAATCTAATCCCATTCTCCTGCTCGCTCCTCATTATTCCAAGTGTCTATCCAATTCCCTATCAACAGAATTTGTGGACTCTACCTCACTAACAGTTTGTAGTAGAGAATTTTACATTCCCAACCATCCTATATGTAAAGATTTTTTTTTCCAACCTCATCTTTAATTATTTTGTCATTATTTTGAACGTGTACTCTATTGTTACTGCCTTCCCATCAGTGGAAATATTTGACTGTTTACCTTTATCAGTGTCATATAGCATTGATCTAGCTTTTTGGTAAGCTTGCGTACAGTAATTTCCACATTGTAACAATTTTTGTCTGTCTGCACTGTCATTTCCCCCCTTCCATGTATCATACATTTCTTTGTGTTGTTTTCGCAGATGCTCCTTTCTTGAAATTGGTTTCTTCAAGAATTTCCTCAACATCTGCTGGCTGGAAATGAACAGAACTCCTTGAATGACTGGATTACTGTTGAAGTAAATTTCCTTTTCATTGGGAAGAAATCATTTTCTTCAGAATTAGGATAAATGTTTTGTGATTGCCTCTCCCCCGCCACCACTTTTGCCTGTCATCTATCCCATTTTACAATAACAACAACAATTTACATTTTATATGGTGGCTTTCACTTCTGGGAGACTTTTCACACAGCTAACTTGGAGCTGGCATTTAAGCTATCCCACTGAGAGGATGGAGAGATTGTTTGTGCTGGCAGTATTGTTATCAAGGTTTTAGCCATCCAACGTATAGAACTAGAAGCCCACTACTATCATGAGATGCTCCATCTAGTTGTCCAGGTCATAGTTTGGCTTAGTTAGAGTTAGTTTAGAAGGCTGTGGGTTCAAGCCTTGTCAGGTCTTGAGCTCACAAACTGGGCCAACAATCCAGTGCAATACCAAGAGACAGTATATCAAGATCATGCCTGCCCTTTCTGGAGGACTTTAAAGATCACTGCACATTAGTTAAAACAAAGGGAATTGATACTGGTGTCCTGGCCGCAACTCTCCAGAATAAGTCATTCACCTTACGGTTGGCTTCTTATTGGATTTTGCCAGCGCAATGGTTGGCTCATTTGCCTTCAAAAGTAGGCACTACACATGACAGTAATTGTCCTTGAAGCGCTTGAGGCATTTCAATGCGATACGGCACTGTAAAAATGCAAGTTCTTTCTTTACTTACTTAAGAATTGGATAAATACTTCCATTGAGTGCAGTCGAGTTCAACTATGAGTCAAGGCTGGGATTGAATCCCATGACCTCTGCATGGGAGTGCAATGCTCAACCGCTATAGCTATCCCACTGAGTGAAAGCAAATACTTAACTAAACTGAATATTTCAGGTTTTACTTTGTCATTGAATCTGCAATGACCTCATCAAATAGGCATTCAAGTCTTTCTCCAATACAATCTCATCCAGACAGAGATCTTTTAGACTTGGGCTAGTGGGGCTATCAGAAAATTACTTGTTTGATCGGAGTAGAATTTGTAAAATTGGCCAGAAAGCCCATTGAAAAATGATACTGCAGCTTTAATCTGGTTTAGTCATATTGGGCAGGGAGTGATTCTGTTCATTGTCTTAGTTTACTACATGACCTTAGATATAACCTGAAGGAAAAAATACTAAGTAGCCATCCCATTACTGCCATTGTAAATACCCAGGTATGTTCTTACTAATATTTCTAACATTGTTTGACATCTAAATTCACTTTCAATTATTGGTAAATTGATTTTTTTTCAAGAAACTTGCCAAGAAATACCTCACATTCATTGCATTTATCATGCATTTTCTTCTAAAAGGATACCAAAATAATTTGTATTACCTTAAAATGCCTGATATGTTTTCAGAGGAAACTGTCTGCAAATATTTCCTTTGCAGAGCTCCTGTTGATATTTGTATCTTATTACTTTTCTTATATAAGATTGGCTGATAGATTCTAACAAAAAATCAGATTTCAGTATATTTTATTGAACAAAATTGAATATTGCAGGCACTAGTTCAATCGTTTTCATCACAGTGAAAACAATAAAGACCCAACAGACTTCAACTCAGACATGTATCACAGAACACCATGTATTGTGAAGTGAGGAAACAGGCAATTAAAGGAAAATTGTAAGATATTACCTTTAAGACTATATGAGTTGATAAGTTTACTTTCCTTTTGTTTCATATGTTTTTAGCAACGAGATCCTTAACAGAAGAAGGGTACCGTAGGTGTACTGGAGTTCTGTACTTCAAAAGCAATACAATACTCTAACAGTCTGCTTTATTTGTCAGTATGACAATAAAAAGCCTGTAGTGTTGCCACAAAATATATAAATGAAAGGATATATTATACACACGAGGGAACACCGTGCATTCAGCTTGAAGTGGGAGACAACAATACTTTTGTTTGTTTTCTATTGTTAAATTAAAAAAAAATTAAAGATGCCTTTTTCTTGCCTGGGTATATTTGAATTTCTACTGTAATAATTGGGGATGTACCTATCCGTAGAACTATAATATTAATATTGGTAAGGTAATTTTAAGAGACAGTGCATTATTTAATTAATGGGTGCTATTATGTTATTTACCTCTGTTTTGCCTTCTCTTGTACGTCTGTAGACGTTTCTCTGCTAATGATTGCTTCCATTACAGAGATCCTGGCTTTGGCAGCCTGCACTACCAAGATATTTAATAATGATTTTAGACTTTCCAACTAAATTGCAGCTCTCTCTCTCTCTAGAAAATGGTAAACAATATTACATACTAAAAAAAAAGAAATAATCAGATTTCTGAGCCGATTTTACTGCTTCGGAGACTTGCAGTGAACGATGTGTGCTTTTATGGAGATGGACGATGCAAAGCAAAATAATATCTCCCAACTCTGATTGTTCAAATATATTCTACAATCCAGAGAGCTGCAAGCAGGCTGGAGCAGGCACGGGGCAGGAAGGTTAAGTAGAGAAGAAGGCACAATACTTCAGATTGGCAGCAGACTGCAGCAAGAATAATCTAATCAAAACTAAATTCAATTATCTATTCCCAGGGCAGGCTCCCGAGGCTGCTGCACTGAATGCTAGGATAGCTCCTCCTAGACATTTTTCCCAGTCAAAGTCGCTTGATGAATGCAGATGAAATTTGAAATATGAAAATCCGAAATAATTTATGGAAGTTGTCAGAAATTTGGACTGCTGGTGGTGTAATTTCCTCAGAGACAAGGCAGACTGGCTCATTGCTTCTAGTTTTAAAGCAGGCCCTGGTCTTCTTGTAGATGGATCAAACCTTCTAAAATGCTGTTTCAGACAAATTACAGCTCATTACAAACAGCCTTGCACCATGCCATTATGTCACAGGAAATCTTTTTTCATTTGCACAAATTTGTCTGGAATTCTTTTATTTATTTGAGTATCCATTATCGAATCTGAAATTGAATTACTCACAATTATTTTCTGGGAAGCGGATGTTTGTGTACATTCAATAAGTGGGCACCATGCGATTGCAAAATATTGCACTGTTCTTTTTAAATATTTGTACTAGTGTTAAATGTATCGACTATATAAGCATTCCAAAGAGTCGTGGTTTGGACAACACTGAAGTATTTGACCTGTCACAATTATTTTTTTCCTCACAAAGGAGCATTTAAACCTTGTAGAAAGTTGAAGTACAAATCATATATTTTATTATATTCTTATTATATAAAACAGCACCAAACATAGATAATATGTTTATACAATATACATAAATAAGGTAATACAGGAGTTAATATGCTGTACTGTAGACAAACATGTCTGTATAAGAAAATACCATTGTGAAATCATTGTATTCTTTATTTATTATAATGCTAACACAATCAACAATGACTGTTTCTTACACTTAACACAGTAATGAGAAGAATCCTGCACTAGGCTACATGGCCTTTCCAAGTGGGGGTTCAAATACTCGTCAGATGTTTTGAACCTTCTCAGCAGCCCACTACTGCAGGAAACTGTGTAATAGCACTTAAATAAATAGAGGGGCAGGGAACGAGATTATTGCTTTTATTATGCTATTGTATGTATGTAAGACATAGTTGCCCCATGGTCTGACACAACCACATGAATGTGGGACAAGACAAATGCAATGTATGGCTGTGGGGTAGTATTGAAACATGACCCCATATCTGGAGGGTTGAAAGTTATGGATCTATTGATTGCTCCTGCAGTTTTGAAGTGTGGCTGCCAAGATTTGCCTGCTGGTAGCTGGCTGGTCCGCCTGTCTGCCTGTTGGGTAACAAAGTGTTTGAATGGAACCACAGGCAGCTTTTCTGCAAACATCCATGAAGCTGGGCTTTCTTTTACAATAACTGACCAGAGAAAAAGTGGCCTCTATCAAGACAGAAGAAAAGATTCATAGAAATGATGTGTCTGGATAAGCTATACTAATCCCTCTGGAATTTATGTTAGAAATGGTGTTTTGTGTAAACGTTATGTTTTAAACACTTTGTAATAATTAATGAATTCTGGAAACGAGTTGCAAATTCTGTTCCAATAAAATCTTCATTTTAGAAGAGGAAAGACTGCCAAATGTTAAAATGGTCTACATTCTTACAAAGAAACAAAAGATTAGCGTGCAGCCTAAAACAGTATTTTGAAAGGTTTTTGTGTTTGGTTGGTTTAAGTGGATATACAGCACAAATGAAAGGATCCTATATTTTACACTTTGAGCCAAAGCATATATTTTCTTTGCATGCAAAGAAAAGAAAAAAGAGTGATTCCAATTAAACATAACACAACCACAGCAATAAAACATGGTGTTCACAAAAGTTTAACACAGGTATGTCATTTCATAAATATGAAATGGACATTGGGAGACCTGAATTAAATAAAAGACCGAATATTGGAAGCAGGAATCATTTTGCTGTTGGGGTGGTGATGTGCAGATACATACACAAATGTTTGTTTTATGACTTTTCTTAATACTCGCAAAATTGTGCTCTTTATATATGCAATATAAATCTATCACAGATATTAATATGTTAATGCAATACATACATGTTTCAGGTCGACATAAAGCATTGAGTGCACAAAGGGTTAATCCATATTGCAATAGTGGTTGTAGTACTTACTCATGGTTCAATTGATGCAGTCATTAGGAGTTGCAGCTATTCAATAAGAGCCAGTATCAGAAACACTGACTCTTAAAGCTTCTATTTGACAAAGAGAGATATTTTGTGGAATTCTCCCTTAATAATAACTGAGATTGAATCCATACTGGGGCAGAATGTGGTCTGGTCTTTGCAAAGAATGAACTTGACGGTCCAAATAAGCTTTTCTCACTACATGCTTTCTTTTGCTCTTATCTTCATAAACATTATCGCTGTAACATGCTTTAAAGATTGACATCAAGCTTCTGTTGGAGTAAAATATATTCTATTTGCCAGCAAGCAGAACCGGAACGAAGAGAAAAAAATGTAATAGCAATAAAGTCACTAAATAAGTAAGCCATTTATTACTGCATTTGGCATCATCTACACTGTGGGATCTGGTGCCAGAAAAGCAGTTGATAGATTCGCTTTATTGTAGCTTCACAAACTAGTGAGTAGCACAACCTTATCAATGTGTAGGAAATATTTTAAAGGGTCATGATAGGGACTCAGGCTTAACCTGAGCATCTGGCAAATGTAATGATATACATTTCTTTTGTTCAGTTTGTCTGAGCTCGATATGCTTTCTAAAATTCTTAAAACAAAACGATGAGAAAAAGTAGAGGACCAAATCCTTTTCCTCATCTACATGTTCTACATGCTTGGTGACATAATCCACAACAACAACAACAACAACTTGCATTTATATAGCGCCCTTCATGCAGGGTAGCGTCCTGCAACGCTTCACATTGGCAGAATCTGACAACGAGCCAGGGAGCGGGGGGAGTAGGTGACCGTAAGCACGATCAAAAAGGAAGGTTTTTAGGTGGGAATTGAAAGTGGGAAGGGAGGGGGCAAGGTAGAGGGATAGAGGAAGAGAGTTCACAGACCTGGGGTCCACTTCCGTATGTATGTGGATGCAAACCACACTGCTTCCACCCTTGTTTTCCTTGACTTACCTTTCTGTCTCTACCCTTGATTCCACGTCCACTGCTGTCGGATATCTTGTGGAGTCCTGCAACTCAGTGTTTAGAGCACTCACCTAGCAAGTGAGAAACCTAGGTTTGATTCCTGGCAGGGCAAAACCTTGGGCAAGATTCCTTACTCCACACGACAAATAATAATCTCTCAAGAAGAAAACTCAATAATAAATTGGTCTCTTCAATCCAATGCTATTTGTGGGACACTGTTGTGCGCAATTGGCTGCCGTGTTTCGCCCACAAAGATAAAGACACTTCACGTTACAGTATATTCTGTGAAGCACTTTGAGACATTTAGAAGATATGAAAAGCGCTGTATCAAATACAGGGATTCTTATTATATTATTATATAAATTCTTGGATTATCCTTCATTTTCTCCAACTTAACACTGTTAAACCTCAGGCTATCCTGCTCTGCAATTTCTCATTCCAACTCACAGAGCCTGTGCAGAAACTTATGTTTTGCTTTCTCCTCAGTTCCCCTTTAAACATTTTGTCCTGTTTCTAAGTCTGCTTTCTTCCATATCCGCAACATTGTCCGCTTCCGCCACTCACTCATCCCCAGCGCAGTTGAAACCCTCATCAACACATTTGTCACCTCCAAACTTCTACTTTCTAATAATAATATAATAATAATACCCCGCTTGCCAGGCCCCCAAATCCACCTGTCACAAACTGCAGATCAGACAACCCCACTGACCACATTCTCTCTTGCACTAGATTTCACATGTCCATGACTTCTCCTCACCCTTCCACTAGTTTCATATACCCTCTCAGATTAGCAGATCAACGTTAAGGTAATCATCTTTCCGTTCAAATGCCTTTAGGATTTGCCCACCTTATCTCGGTGCTCTCCTGCAAACCTAATCCTCTGGCCACTGCCTACACCCCGCTAGCTCACACCTGCTTCATGCCCTACCCCCACCCAACTACATCCACCATTGATGGGCAAATGTTTAACCACTTTGTCCCACTCTCTGGAAATCCCTTACAAAAGCTTTTCTCCTCTCTCTCAGTTTTCAAATGCATCTAAAAACCTTCATTTTTAACTGTGCCTTCAGCCATCTCGCCATATGCTCCTGTCTCCCTCCAAGCTCAGGCTCACACTCAGTCGTTGTAAAGCACATTGAGACATTCTCACTAAGTGAAAGACACAATAAAAGTACAAATCACTGCTGTTGTTGTAGGATTTGGGATAAAATGATCTTCAAAATTCGTCTCAACTTTGTTTCATAGTGAAGAAATATATTCAATATCTCTGATGATGAAACAATGTGGAAAATCGCAGTGAGGCTCGCTCACAGTTTGACTATTGTATTTGCTTCTATCCCATTTTCATAACTTTGTTTCCAACTGTTATTTGTCACCCAAATCTGCCTGCTACCCTTGTGATAAATGTGTTAACTGTCAAACCACTAGGTGGAGCATCTTATGTAAGGCTGGGAGGACACACTTGGACAGGCTACCTACAGAACCAACCTCTGGCTGTGAGCTCACCACAAAAAGACACTGTTGAGACAAATGGAGACACTGTGTACCATTCCTGTTATCCTGCCTGGAGGAAAATGAATACCGGCAAATATCCCTTTCAACAGAAAATGGGGAAAAAATCTGGGGAATTCTAGTAAAACAAATAAATGATCAATTTGCTTCATTTTTGAAAAATAGAAATAAAATGGAAGGTTTTAAAAAAAGTATAAGGTATTACCAGCGGTATTTATTATATGCATTTTTCGACATTGAAGATGACAATATTTCACTACTTAAAAGCTCCATCTCATTTTCAAGCGTACCAGAGGCTTATCCGCTCCTATACTTTTGTCTAGTTTTGTCCCTAATTTAATGAGGTAACAGTCTGCCATATAATTCCTGCTGTAAATCTTTGAACTCAGCACTAGTATTGTGTTAGTTATAGAGAAGAGATAACCAATTTAGGCAGAAGAGAACACAAGTCAATATGCATTTTCTTCAAGAAAGCTAAAATCTGATTTTGTTTAATTCTGTGAACGTCTTACAAGGTTCCTGTTATAGTCTATTAAACTAATAGATAGCGACTAATTAAATATTGTAGCTAGTAGCTGCTTACAGAGCTGTTTTATGCCTCCATATACTCACTTTAATACTGTACCCTCAGAAATGTAATATACCATTTAAATCTTGCTGAAATCTAATTCATTTCCATATAACACTTCATTGGGAGTATTTTACATGTTAAACTCTACAGAGAATGACACTGGGGAATATTTCTTAAATTTTGGGTTGTTTTCCTTTTTCTTTTCAAGACCTTCAAATGTGTATGTTTGTGTAACATGCAAATGTGAATTTAACTCTGCCAAATAAAACTCACTTTGTACCATGTTCCAATTTTAAATGGGGAATAACATTACATCTAAAGTATTCAGTCAGTCAGTGATGAAATATATTTTATGTTAGTCCCTATGCAAATTCTATGGAAAGATTTTTTTTAAGTTTAAGCACAACAGTGCAATTCAATTTTAACAGACGTAATAGCTTTGAGATAATATTTGATATTCTGGGTTTTCATTTGATTATCTTTGGTGATCAAAGAGTCAGTGGGTCAATTTAGCAGTACTTAGATATTTATCACATCGAATGTGACAGAGGCTGACCTCTGACTTTGTTCTCAACAGCAACGTGTGAAACCGGGTTTTAAAATCAATAGACCCCGGATTCCATCCGCTATTGTTAGGATCATGCCTCAATCCAAGTGAATACAGGACTTTCTTAAGTGCCATAGGATCCCAAAATGTTGCCAACACACAGAATTAGAAGGAAGTCTATCTGATTTATATTTTCCCCTCACCGTTAGGATAGAGTGAAAATGTTATATTTCTCACCCCCTTTTATTTTTCCAGTTAATAAGATTCAAAGAATCTTGTTTTAATAGAAACTCAGTCTGAGATGGAACACAACATGCTAGAACAACATAGCAATTAATCATGAGCAGTTGTTTCTAGAAACTGAAGAAAAATTTGAAAACACCTCCAAATCTCATGATACAAATTAATATTAATAAAGACAATATTTTATGTTTTGCTCTACTACATTGAATTAATTTCAAAGCAAACCAACCTAAGATCTCAACTAAGATTTTGAAGTGGAAACAGCTAATGATATACTATTGAATGAGACCTAAGTTTGGGTGCATTAATTAGTGATAGAACCATTGATTGAACCCGAACATATTGTATCATACTAGACCTAAAATGACAATGCAGTTTGCTTTGACTTTGGTGGGAATAGTTTGTTTTGTCTTTGACACCTCTTCCCTTGCTGAACTTCTCATTCATAATTTTTTGACTCACTTTCCTTTCTCCATAGATTCTGTTTGACCTGCTGAGTGTCCCCAGTGACTTCTGTTTTTGTTTCAGATTTCCAGCATCTGCAGTATTTTGCATTTTGTTTATTTCTATAGTTGTTTAACACAAATATTCTGCCCTCATATTTCTGTTACAATTTATGCGGATTTTATTCTTCCTGTTATCTGTTTTTGATTTCCTTGTTTTGGTTATTTTACATCCAGAGTTGCAGCGAAATTGAGGGATTCTGTTAGCCAAAACATCTCAATTTATTTTTAAATGCAATTGCTCCCATTTTCAAGGCACTTTCTCTTGCTGGGGTATAGTTCCATGGAAGCTGGCATATCTTCTGTAGCTTTCCTTAGATATCAGTCTTCATTCTGCTCACAAGGTAGTGACTGTCGGCGGGCTATTTGACTATGATGAAAACCACTACAGGAACTGGAACTACTGGAGTTCTCAACTGATATCGAAACAGGTGCACTCTCCAGTAGAGGTCACCAGATAGAGATCAACAGCAGAAACTGAGTTTCTCCTATTTATAAATAATAATAATCTCAAAGCACTTCCCAGGATATTGTTATGAAGTATAGTGACCGATGTATTTGTAGGCAGCTGGATGCTGAGGAGATAGAGGAAATGGATGTTAATGTTAATTGTTGTGTTAAACTGCTGCCTGGTACAGATTAACTAAATCATCACACACTGAGAATCAAACCTTTAACTTTCAGCACTAAATGCCTTGCTCTTGCTACAGTGGACAGTGTCTTTGTCCATGCGTTTATCATTGACACAATTGCATTTAAAGTGCAGGGCAGATTGACCTTCTGGAGAGTAAAAAGGTGAAGAAAGAGATTTTTTTTTAAAAAAACGTGTGTTTTCTTTTACATACAAAGCCATCTCATACATATGCAGATTGTTTTGCACGTACAATTTTTTTAAAAAAATCACTCCTTTTTATCTAAATTTTTGGATAGCCTTACACTATTTTCATATCAATTTTTAAATAGCCAGAAGCAAATCCTTATCTGAGATAAGAACAGTTAAGCTAACTAAAATGGAGCCTTGGTGGAACCATTAAACCATTAACCATTCACCCACAAGAAACACAGTCACTCCACTTTACAATGTATTCTGTGAATGACTTTGAGATGTTCTCCCAATATGATAGGTGCTATACCAAATGTAAGGATTATTATTATTACCACCTACTCTGAAACTGAGCCGCACAGTCCAAGAAGATTCTAAATATTATTCTCTGTATGTGTTGAATTCATTGATCTCATCCAAGGGAGAAGTAGAGGTGCTGTAACTGGCCCTGGTGCCCAAGGGGAGGGAGGGGAATCATCAGTTAGGGTTCTGCTAGCCAGATTGCTAACTAGTGACTCCTGATGAAAAGTAAATGTGCATGCAGCTGTTGGATAAGGACATGATCAATTCAATTTAGCCCCCCACCCCCATCAGAGGTACTATCCTTCAGATGAAATGTTAAACCCAGGTCTCGTTTGCTTGGTCAGACGGACGTTAAAGCTCTCATGGCACTGTGTGAAAAGAGAAGGGAGTTTTCCCTGGTGTTCTGGTCAACACTCCCCCAAATGAAATTGTTTATTCACTTATTACTATTTGTGAGGCACTGTTTTAATTTAAATTAGCTGCTGCATTTGCCTACAAAATGACACAGTCACTACACTTCACAGTAAAATCCTGTGAAGCGTTTTAAGAGGTTTTTGATGATATGATACAGTACAAGGATTATTCCTCCAGGTCCAACCAACTTCACTTCAAGCTGCCTTGTTGATTATATTGAACAACTCCCTGCTCACAGCACATTTGGTGGGAAAAAAAGTTATAACATTATTTCCCTCCATAACACGTCATGTTCTAAAATGTGCTGATGGCAATTCACTCATCATTTGTACCAGGACAAAAATCCATTTATCATTTCACACCAGAGAGCACACCAGTATTAAACTAGCGATGGAGCCAGAGACATGAGCAGTGAGATTTTAAACTGGATTTGAACGGTTTCCCTTGGAATATTTACACTGAGCACTTTGTATTGATATACACCCAGTATTGTTTTTAAGTGTTTGGTGTAAACCTTCAGAGTTCATTTATATCACTGACTGATATACCCCCCCACACACACAATCATATTGGTCCCTGCTCATCAGTGCACAGGAAAAAGCTGATAAGTACATGCATGCCCACCGACAAAAATCACATATGTCCAACATGCTGAGCCTCCATTTTTCTTAAAACTCTATCTGGCTGTAATTTTCCCAAATTCAGGTTCAGAAAGTCCACAGCAAAACTATCCTTCCACCCTACTTCTGGCTCACACTCCTCTGCCTTCCGTCACCTCTGCAACACCACCCACCACTACCTCTTGCCCCTCGCTCCCGAGACCCTCCTCCAGACCTTTATTATCTCCAGGCTCAACTAATTTAATCCTGTCCTCAGCGATTACCCCAGCTCCTCTCCACACAAGCTCCTCCTGCAACCCTACTGTTCTCGCTACTCCATCTATTCAGTCTGCTGCATGTTCCCTACCCACTCCACCCCACTATTCATGGGCAAGTGTTCAGCCATTCGGCCGCACTCTCTGGACCTCCTCGGAGTCCCTACACCAAGTCCCCTCCCTCCCTACTTTCAAACCCCACTTAAGACTTATCTGTTTGACAGTGCTTTTGGACACCTCCCCCATGCCTAACCCCTCAGCTTCCCTCTCCAAAACCCTTCAGCTCTGGTTTCCAATCAGTTGTTTGAGACATCATCATGATCTGAAAGGTGGGTATATAAATATAAATTGCTGTTGTTTGGCCTTGCTAATCGGGTTAGTTTGGTGGGTAAACAGTTTTCTGGTACTAGTGCAAATTGCCAGTGGCGGTTAGGCCAGTGCTGATGTAGCCCGTGACTCACATCAATTACACTGCAGAGCAGAAGCTGGATTGGGCACAGATCCGGCGTCTGTGAAACAGCGACTGTCATGATGCAAATAATAATCCTGGCATTTCATATAGGCCTTATCACATCACTGAGATGTCTTTTTGAATAGGGCCAAGGGATGTTTAACGTCCACCTGATCAGACAGATGGGACCTCAGTTTAATGTCTCATCCAAAGGATGACAAAACTCACCTCACCAACACTACATTGGAGTGTCATCTTAGACAATATGATTCCAAGTCCTGACATGGGGCTTGAACCCACAATCTTCTGACTCGGAGGCAAGAGTGCAAAAGACTGACACACAACATCCTTGTACATATAGTGGCCATTTATCCCTTTGCTAACTGAAGGGGTATGCACAGAGATGTGGACTGATCCCAAACCCCTGCTTGGGTCCAAATCCCTAACTGTCCAGCGCCTTGGGATATCCTTCCAATGTGAAAGGTGCTTTCAATGGAAGGCCTTGTGGAGGGGATCTGGAGCAATTGAAAGTGAGCGCTTGTGGGGATCAGTAGTGGATTGGTTGTGTAGTGAGTCTCCATCGCCTCTCCCCCCTTTGCCCTTTTATTCCAGGCTCACTATGTATGTAACAAGTGCCTTGGGCTCATGCTGTGCTCTCAGGCAGCTGGAGGACAGCTCATGCACTTGTGTAGTTGGGGGAGGGGACAGTATTAGTCTCAGCCTCCCCTTTCACCCCAGTTACTTCCTCTCCACTACTTTTCTTGTAGCAGACGGCTGGTGGCTCGATGCATAAAGATCATTAACTAACAACTGAGCACCTTCCTTCTCTGTTTACGCTCAATGTAGTTGAGTAAAGAGGCTTTGAGTCAGTCCAGCCCCAGTAGTATGCAGCCATTATCAGGAGCTGTATTAGGCTTTATCCAGCGAGGGCTCTGGTTTGCCCTGGGCTTCATCAATCATTTGATCAGATCCCCTTCATACAATCATGCCTCATTTAATCGCATCAAGGAGTGGTAAACTGGGGATGCCTGTACACATTAATGTTTCAGTGCTTGACGTTTCTAGCAACTAAAAAGGCCCTTAAAACAAAACAAATACTGATGAATAAATTAAAACGCAACATAAAAGTCAAGATTTAACTGTTTTAGAATTTTGATCTTAAGGAATTACAAATAATAAAATAGACTTTTCATTATTACTTCATTTCCCCCCTTCCCTCCGGCATATTCATTTTGATAATTTTCTTAAAGGTTAGAGTAGACCTGCAACAACCCTCATCAATGCTAAAGTACTTACAGGTAATTCAAACCTCTGGCTTAAAGTGCACTCACTGGAGGCCGCGTTTCTCAGAAAAAAAGAACATTGCAGTTTTTTTATTTTTTTCAAAAGGCTTTTTATTGTGTTACAGGAAACCTAATACAGACAGAAACTCTCCAGACCAGCGACAGCACAGGGTTATTAAGAACTTTAATAAGAATTAGTCCAGATCCAAAAGTACCAGACAATTGTCCTCCTCAGCTCTGAATGCTCACAGGCATCCTTTAATGCTCAGTGAAAGTGTCTGATAGCCGATCGAACTTGGGATGGCTTTATGCTAGCTGTTATATTGTATGTCTCGGTAATGCGCTGAATGTTAACTTTAATCTACTTTTCGCCATTAATGGTTCTTCGAAAAATGTTAACGTGCCCTTAACTTTACGGCAACGCGGTTTTACTTCATTCTAATCGAATGTGCTGGGATTATGTCCAGGCGAACTCCCGAATCTGAACACATTTGTATTTGAGCAATTTACTCTTGAAAATGAGCGAAACCAAAACTTGCACGAATAAAAGCGATTTGATTTCTCGGAAGAAGCTGCTTTTATTCCGAAGACTTTGGTCAAGTATGAAGTGAAAGGGGAAAGAGAGAGAGAGAGAGAGAGAGAAGGAGAGAGAATGGGTGGGTGGGGGTGCAGGGGGGGGGGGGGGGGGAGAAAGAAAAGAGACTAGCTACATACTCCATTTAAACGTTTTTAATAACGATTGTTTTCTGTGCAGCAAGCTCACACCAAATCCTGGAGGAATTAAAGATCTGATTAACGTTATATTTTCCACCAGACAGAATGGAGCAATAAAGCAAACAGCGCGGAAATGGAACTTCACCCATCAATTAGATATCTATTAGCAGCCAATGCAGGCTTCGCCACAGGAAATGTCACTTCACAGGAACATCCAGTGCTTTCACTTTCCTTGTCAAATTAAAGAATTCTTCATGGCTCGAAATATCACCCAAACAAACCTTTTGTTTTAGCACACCACCTGCTTATTCCACCCTTCTAAAACACAACCCAGTGTGAGTGAGCAGGTTTCCCTGTGCACCTGCACAGAGGATCTGCCTTTAATGTGCCAAGGAAAATCATAGCCTGCACACGCTCTTTCATTAACAACTACACTCTCATTATTTTTCTAATCGTTCCCGTTTTTGAGACAAACTGCGGACCCCGAAAATGTAGCGTTATGTCCACCTTCCCCTACCGCTCAGTGTCAATCATCTTTATTATTTATGGGCATTTCGTTAAAAAAAATAGTTTACTCAAATGCAATTGCAAAGAGTCAGATATACTGTATTATAATAATAGTCAGGAGTCTCCAAGAGTTTAAACACTCCAAATAGCCAAAGAGCTGATATAGTATTTAATAAGTAAAATGGATCCAGAGAGAATTGTGATATGAAATTAGTAAATACATACCCTCTCATCTGTAGTTTCTAGCAGTCTACTCTCAACCTCACCTAAGTTCTTGGCTTTGTGCGAGAGATCATAAAGGTATTGGTTGAAACGTCTCGGTAAAACTTCAAAGAAAAAGTCGAGGAGATAACTCACTTGCATTTCACTGATGATGAAAGCGGTTCAAAGCTTTAAAGAGCGAATTATAAGGTTTTCCCCCCACTTTGAATTTGACAATAGCGTTCCCTTCCCGCTCCCAACGCAAATGCAGCACTAAAGATACTCACCTTTTGTCTAGTGCATTGACTGAATGTCTCTTTTTCTTCCTCTATATAGCTCAAATCTAGTACTTTTCACACAAAAAATCCCAACAACAGACGAGGGATCATTTATCATCAATGATAGTTTGGCAGTATGACAACTGTGTCTCTGCTTTACAGTGACAAAGACTGAATCTGCCTTATAAACCTCCCCCACTCCCCCCCCCCCACCCCCCAAAAAAAAATCAAGGAACTTGCGAAGCAGAAAAGTTTCGGTATAAAGAAAGTACTGTTGCTCCATTCAAGGCAGTGAATCGAAATGGGTATTTACAAATAAAAAAAAACAGCTGAAGACGCCGGTCAATGCATAAAAGCTGCCAAGCAGCTCAGATGGACATGCTCTGTGGCTAATATTATAATTTTCATAATGCTCTTTTATGTTCTGCCAGACTCCTCCGGTGAGGAGCCCGCAGAGCTGGTCAAAGAGGCTTTGAGAAGTGAGCAGAGGCGGGCAGCGAGAGCTGAAACCCCCCGCCGGAGTGAGTGGCACTGTGTGGCCGGGCCAGGGCTGCTCCCCCCCCCCCCCCCCCACCCCACGCCTGCAGCACACAGCACCTCGCCTCCCTCCCTCCTCCTTTAACGTGCGCATTTGCCACAGTAAAGGGTGGCCGCGTCAAGCACCTTCACCACTGTCTGTCTGTCTCCCTTTCTCCCCAGCGCCTGGGCGATCCTCTCTCCCCCCCCCACCTTGAATAAATTCAATGCTCCTTCCCTTCTTCGTCCCCTGTGTCCCCCCCCCCCCCGTGCATTCTGCATTTGCTCGTGTTTCTCCAGTTGACACTGTCTCTGCTCTGCTCTCGACGCTCTCCGCTTTCACTCACTCACTCACTCACTCAATTGTTGCATCGGCGTACAATTAAAGCCGTTTTATTTATTTTTTGCTTCAGCTTTTCGTCCCACGGAAAGGCACGTTTTCTTCAAATATTCGCCACGCACATGCATGGTTTTCCGTCACTTTTATGCTGCTGCTGTGGTTTGCAGTCGCGGTGCCGCTGCAACTGATCCCCGACTGATTTCGTCCCGTCTTTCACGTTCATTTCACGTTAAAATGACTTTCCATCTCTTACGCGCCCTCATCTCTTGCGCTGTGCGAGCTGCACCTTATGAGTTATAACTATAACATTATAAATCGAGCAGATTTATTTTCCTTCGTATGCTTCACGCGTTAATTGCACACTTGTTCCCCACTTTGTCTCTTATTAATTCTCTGATCTGATTTTGGTACGTTCCCACCTTCTCCCTTTTCGCACATTTGGCCCTAACCCCTACCCTTTATTTCATTCCCCAGCCCAGAACATGCAGTTTTCAAAAGAAATAATTCAACATAAAGGCCATCTCGTTAAACACACCCTCGAAAAAGTAAATACCCGCCGCCACCACCTAAAAGACTTGGAAACACTTTGAGTGGATTTGGACGCACAAAGTGATTTATTGAATACCGGCTTTGGTGGCGATGGGCATTTTTCTTCTTAACTGCTTTTATAGTACACAATAATACAAACCTGAACCCCGAATTACATTCATTGATACCATGTTGCTATAGTGGGTCATTATCTATGGCACCGTGGTAATCCTTACTAACTTGGGAAAAGATAACCCTTTTATTGTAATTCATCACGTTTGGACATCCCTTTGTTCCCTTTTCTTGGAGATTTAAGCAAATACAGCACACAATTGATTTGCTCTAAACGAATGTCCTCAGAATGACTTGAACTATTTATGTGAAATTTATTAACATTTACTGCGTTTAAATGAATTATTGCGATTTCCACGTGAGCTCTTTAAAGTTAAAACAGTTGCAATCGCTGCTTCTGAAGAATGTGCCTCCATGAATCAGTTTTAATTGTATTCGCCAGGGTAGTATATTTACCACTACTAAGGCTAGACTCGGGAAAGCGAGAGAGATACTTCAGCATTGATCATTTTAATGTCTTCATCGAGCTTGAACTGGGGAGAAAGCTCATCCTACAAAAGAGTGTGTATATATGACTCAAGTATATCCGTAATCAATGAAAGTGAAACCAAACTAAAACTCTTGTTTTATTTGCCTGAAAGGGCCTCCATTTATCATCTCACAAGACAGCTTCAATGATCTTTATCTGCTTTGCCCAGATTCTGACCCAAATTCAGCATTTTTATGGAAAATTGCAGTCAGTTTGATTGATGAAATCTAAAGGCGCCTAAAACGGCACCAAAGCTCCCCAGCAGTGGAACTCCAACTGAGTGTATCAATGTTGGCATTGTCCCTGCAAAAAAAAAAGTGGAAAACGGGTAAAAAGTTAGTGATTTTTTTGTTTAAAATCCCAAATTTCAAAAGAAGATACCGAACCCTATTATCTCTACCCGCACGTGCACACAGATGTTATCCATATAATCCTCATCGAGTCTGAATTCGAAATAAACCACGTCTGTGCAGATGGACAAATTTACAAATTTACACGACTGCGTTTATTCTCGGCATGCAGATTCATTTTACTTATTAATGTAATGAGAGAGTATTGATTAAATTAATTGTTAGAGCCAATTTTATATATCCGGTAACTGGTTATTGCCTCTGTCCTCAAAGGGTGCACATCAGGGTCACAGCGGTAAGGTCGCCGCTAAAAACGCAGCAATTATGTGTGTTAGTTCTATATTGACCATATTCTGTTTGATAAACAGAGATTGGGTGAGAGGTGTGCATTATTGCATCATTTATCAGGTATTACCAAAATTGATTTATACATCGATGCAGGACGCTCGGAGGCACTGTAGAGTGTGGGCAAAAGTAATAATGAATTAAATACTTAATGTGGCTGAATTAACCCAGTATGCATAATGCACATTTCATTTGCCAACAACAAAATAAGATTGCTTCAAATTCTTTGCCAATAGCCCACGAATCAGAATGAAAACCATCTTCATTTTCGCATTGGTTAAAAGCAACAACGTAACTTGGTGATAACTTTTGTTTTTTTTTGAAAGAGTTAAGAACTAATTGTAGTGAACGTGTTTGGAAAAAGGTGGTCAGAAAACAACTCATTGTTTCTGTTTGGCTGCGCGGTGCTGTAAAATCATGCTCCGGTGGTTTTTAGGGGGAAAAAGTATCTGGATGAAAATCAGATGATTTGAACTTGGAAACCCAAACTAAACATGCAACACTCAAACAATGTCTGACAGAGTGCACCGTGTAGTCAACGCGTTTGAGCAAACGGACAATGCATCTCATATACTGAATCGTTACCGTCCATGTCCTGTCTTGTTTGCTTTGATATATTGCTGCAAAATATTGACACCTGCCTAATTGTTCTAAATTGCCACCTCTTACAACTAACGGGGGGATCTGGCTCCCAGACATGCTGATAGACTGAAAAGTTGATGAATGTAATGCTACTAGGGGAAGATTTGGGTGGCTGTCTCCTGTCACATTACCCAAAGGGAATTTCGATAAATCTTCCTTCGGTTTTAACCACTTTTGCCCTCATACTCCTTCGGGCGAGTGATGCTGTGTTAAGAGTGTGCTGGTGTGCCAATGTTCAGGAACAGCTGCTCCTAAATACAGACAAGCCCTTGTCAATTAAGGCATTGACAAGCAGGTCCACATAGCCCTGGGGCGTTTAGCAGCCAGCAGTGTGCAGCCCCGACAATTAGTATCAATTTTTACAGAGACCTCGAGGGCACAAATGCACAGCCCCAGTAAGAAACAAAACAACAGGCAACTCCAAGGCTAGAATCTGCCGGAAATTCAGATGATACTGAGCAGATGACTACTCCGAGGCCATTTGTGAGTGCGTTCCCTCCAGAGTCCATACTGCAAAGCCCTTTTTTTTTCCTGTGCGTGTCCTCACTCTGTCTGCCAAGGCTGCAAAAGGCTGTGGCACGCACCAAGCCCCGCAGAAGATGAATGAAGACATTCTTTATCGTCTATATGAGCAAAAGTTATCCCCTTCCCGTGTCCTTTGTGACCAGTGTCACCTCCAGCAGCTGGTGGCATGCATCGCTCCCATGGTCCTGCCCTTTGGCCCGGGAGGGTTGGACAAGGGAGCCCGCTCCAAGGAGCAAAACTGAAATGTCTCAGGTCAGAGAGGCCAAGCTACCAGCAGGACTGCAAATGCATCAGGAGTTGAAGGAAACAAAACGCAAAAGGACAAGGAGGCCTGGGGTATCATTAGTGGAGGTGTTTGTTTAACTAATTAGGAAGCTGGTAGTCGGGGAAAAGTGGCTTGTTAGACATGGCACCGCTGAGGGAAGGCAGGGTTCAGCATACAGGAGGACAGGGGACATCACAGCACTGACTAGGTGACCCTGTGAAGTTCAAGAACAGAACAAACAGCACATGCCAAAGGGAACAGCAGTCAACTGGAAGGCAACAAAGCACATGACATTGAAAAAAATGATTCAGTATTAAATATGGGAAAGTTTAGGGACAGGGGCAAAAGGTCAAGAAAAGTCAACAAGAGAGCAGTCTTAGTGAATGGAGGAATTTAATATCAAAAATACATAAATCTTCAACTGAGGGCAGCCACACAATGAACACAAAAAGGGATGAGTGTCCGAGTCAACACTGATTTGATAATGGCACGAAAACGGATTGCTCCATCTTGTTAACATGCGATGTAAAAACTTAACAAGAGATAAAAGCTGTGGTTAGTCTTAAGGATGACAGGCGCAGAACTGCTCTTCTGTGTTTTTGCACATATTACAAAGCGAGAGGTGCGGGAATAATCCCGTTTTACAATACAACTCCTGACATAAATGGAAAACATTTAGATGCATGCAGAAGGAAATAAAGAACTGATAATGATTTCAAAAGGTTCAAATCACTGTTCACCTCATCATTGTTAACACTGTTCATGTATTCAATGTTTCAATGCATTGCACATCGACCTGTTTGGAAAGACTCATTGTAGCTATACCATGCCACGTACAGTACCGGATTAACTCAGAACCCATGTTAATAACAGGATATAAACATATATCTATGTACCTGTTATATGTAATCATCACGGCAACTCGCTTTCAAGTTTTAAAAATCAAATTACGACGTTTTTTTTTGGGGGGGGGAGGCTATGAGAATTTAAATGATAAAGTTTGGAATTGTTTATCAGATTTTGAGCATGTCTTATTTCTTCTGTAACACATAACACTGTCAATTAAAAAAAAAACACCATGTGTTCGTGTACACCTGCTGACGCTAAATGGTCATTCATGAATGACCAGTGAGTGCACCTATAACTTCGATGAATAGGATATGGTGTTTCCTGGTCTGGTCATGATGACCTAATGCCTTGGCTTTAGCACAGGATATTGTCGCCTGTCTATATAATTCTGGGGTGTAGTGTAATACAGAAAATTACAGATTAGATCATCTGGGTGGCATGTTACACAGTGCGCTGAGGTCAGAGGCAGTCAGTCCATCCATTAGGAGACAGTAATTGCCTCAGGTCTGACACAATGTCATGCACTTCTGCAGACACCATCAATCTCCATCCAGTTATCCTATTGTGTACGGTTTGCTAATCCGGGTCATCAATTCAACATTTTACTTATATTTTGCCCAAATCACCGATGATTGTGCAAGTATTTAACCATAAGCACAAAGCGACTCGTCTCAAAGTTCTGTATTCTGGTCAGAGCAACAACCCATCCCCAGCGCTCTACTTTCCCTTTTCTGTATCTATTTCTGTCAATTTTATTTGCCTCCAATTGGCTTTGTCTTATGTGTTTCTTTTCATTTTAGTTTTGAACATTTTCCCCGTGCTTTCAGCCTCTTCAATTCGCTTATACTTCCCCTGTCCTCTTCAATTTTCCTTCCCTTGCTTTCGAAGCTTCTTTGGAAATGTAATTGTTCTTCATAACTTTTTATACCTCAATCTCCCCACACATTCACACCTCACACCCTCCCATCCTTTACCACCCCCCACCCCCACCCCCCTCTTTTTCCCCCCCAGCCACCTTTGTCCCTTCCGTTCCACTGCTTCATATTTCTTCATAAAAACGTTATTATTAGGGAAATCCTTCCTTTTCTGACAATTTAATAGTGCAAACTAATCATCTGTGTGACATTCTCCATTCATCTACCCAGAAGCCGAAAACAAAGAACGGCTTTTCTTCAGACAAACCCACTTCCCAGTCTATTTTAAGACCAATTTTAGGTCAACAACTGTACACAATGCCACCTTTATGTGTTTGACTGATCATGTTTATGAAACCAATATTTCCGATGTATTAATAGGAGTTTGTGCTCCTTTTGAACGCGATGTAACCTACAACCAAACAAAGATGAACTGTTCACTCTTCCAACAATTTGTCAGATGCACTTATGTAATGTGTGGCTCATTTACAACAAATGTAGTTTTACAGCAAAGTTGTACTCAAACTGTTTATGGTATGATGATGGAGTGTTAGCCAAACAGCTCAATTTAGCGCTTGTTTAAAGCACTTCTTGAAGCATTTTCCAAAGGGAATCGCCGGCACAAAATTATTCCAACGGGACTTCACCTCAAGGAACTCTCCAATAACGTCAATTCTGGCAACAGTAGATTAGGGGATAATTTTTAATATATATGCAATAAATGTTCACTTTGTTACAATGAATGACAGAAAATAATATCGGCAAATCTTAATATACATCTATTACTGACAAATGATCTACACGCATGGTATATTTAAGTTTTGATTAATTTATTTGCAGATTATTTTTGATAAAGCAATAAGTATTACGGCGAGCTTGACATTTGCTCTTCATTGCGGGTGCTCAGAATGAATATCCCTCATTAGAGGGCGACGATTAAGTTGTTTAAATGCTATTAATAATTAATTTCTTGCAATTAATTTCCCACATTGTTGTGAAAAAAAAATGGGGGTGGGGGGGAATCGATTTTTATAAGGACTGACCGATTATAAGGACTGACCAAACGAACCCCCGATGAAATACGTGGCAATCGATGAGCAATGTCTTGTGCACACACAGATTGAAGTCTCCCAATCCTTTATCCAGAACAATTATTATTTATGGGGATGATCTTGTTGCATGCATTCGAATGAGAAATAGATTTCGTATATTGTAAAGTCACAAATATTTGAGATTGCAATACGAATAAATCGTGGAGCGTGTCCAATACCAGCAGAAACTAGAGCAGAGTAATATTTGTGTGGCAGAGTAACTTGCATTGTGCACCTGTAATGTTCAGCACTTAAATTCGGTCTTTAAATAGAAACTCGGGTGGTTTACAAGTCGAGGCAGTTCGGAAAGCAAAAGAGAGCGTTTGTTTTTTTTCCCCCAAAGTTTGATATTGTGCAGTGATCTGCGGGTTTTTTTTTGAAGTAAAATGATCATTTGGAATACGCAAAGGCCACGATTTTGTCAATTTCAGAACGAACGGGAAACCAGCGGCGAAAATGTTTCCCTGAATTCATTCACCCTTTGAGGATAAAGGGAGCGCCCAGTTGAGGTATTGCTTAATGGTTTTTACCTGTTCCTTGTGGGGGGTGAGGCTGTCTCTGTGCACCCACCCGGGATTAAACAAGTCGCCCGACTGCATCAATTCCACGTCCTGAATCCTGGACTGACAATATATCTCCTTTCACAAAAAGAAAGTTGCACTATTGTTTGTGATCACATCTAAAGGGGGTTATCATTAACATCCTATGTACTGTACAGTAACAGATAGGGATAGTCAGTTCCCCTCTACACATGTGGTATATATATATATATATCGTAGCCGACGTTTTCAGCTTCAAGGTTGTGGGGGGAGAGTTTCATGAAGTATCCAAACAACTGACCCAATGACTTCCACTGACTCCCATCAACAACAACTTGCGTTTGAATAGCGCCCCTCACGCAGGGTAGCGTCCCAGAGCGCTTTGCCAGTGGTGGAGCCTGATGCCAAGCGATGGAGAGTGGAGAGGTGACCGTGGGTGAGCAGGGGGGGGGGGGGGGGGCTGCAGGCGCGACCTGGAGATGGGGAAGGAAGGGGCCAAGGCGGGGGAGGGGATAGAGGAAAAGTGTTCCTGAGTTTCCAGGGAATAATGGCTGAAAGTGCGGCCACCGAGGTCACGCCACAAAAATACACATCACTTTCTTTACTCTCACTTTCCACTGTGTCACTTTCCCGCAAAGGCTCTCACAGTCTCATCGCCATCACTCACTCACTCACTCATTCGTAGCGGAAAACACTGTTTCTTTTTTCTGGTTTGACCCTTAAAAACATGTCACTCGGTCCATATGTCCGTTCATCAACTTCACGCCACACAAACTCCCCTCAGCTCTGCTAATGGCCGGAAAGCCTCTGGGAGGACCCGCCACCGTGAGGAGCATCTCTCTGCTCGTCGGCTCATTTGGTGATTGTATCATTTTAAATGGTTCACCTTGAAAGCTTGTAATGGGGGATAAAACCATATCAGATTGGGAGAGAAGCACTTTGTGGCCACTCCTAAGGCTATCAAACTGAAAGCCACACTAAAAGGAAAGCGATGGGCGCTATTTAGCCCAGATGGACATCAGGTGCCCAGTGCAACCTGGTACAACTATAAACCCAATGGAACTGAGAGACACCACTCAGCTCAGCGAGACTGATGGACACAGCAAAGGCCACACCATAAACGTCAACAAGTAAATGCTTCCAACTTTAAATGAAAACATTTTACCCATCACCATCACTCCGTCTGCCCATCGCTTTTTTGTTGTTGTTGCTGTTTTATGATTGCTTCGCTCACACAGATGGTTTGATTCCCCGAAAGCCATCGGGGATAATGCTTTGCCGCCCCCCCCCCCAAAAAAAAATGCAAGAATTATTATTATTATTATTTTTGTTATTATTATTATTTCGAGAATCTCCAGGTAGTGTGGGAGCTGCCGCAATACATTTTTATCCCCCTGTACATGCTGTGCGTACAGTAATCTCAGCCCACGAGCAAACAGATATGAGGCCAACAACGGGACGCCTGAGTGAAGTGTGTTATGTCTTCATCAAAGTTGTGAAGCTCCTCCCTGCCCTGGTACTAACTCTGCGGAATCCTGTCACACCACGGAACACACGCAGAGACCAGACAAAACAACTTTGCCTGCAAATGGACAGATCTCACTTCTCTTGCACCATTCACCCGCAATCCCGCATTCATTCTCTCTTTTTTTTTGCAAACAAACGAGATGCGATTCTCTCACCAACAAGTGTGTGTGTGTGTGTGTGTATGGGGGGGTGGGGGTGGTGGGGGTGACTTAAAACGCGACTATATGACCCACGCCATTTATCCGATCCCTCTGAACGGACAGTGCGTCTGAAACTATCTAAAACCACGAGGAAAGCTGAAGAAAAGTAAAATAAATATGCAGCTTTTAAATTGAAATCCGAAACAAATCGACCACTGGGTATAACAATTTGCAAATTGCTGAGATCTGTGGGGACACCAGCATTTACCGTGAAGATTTTGCAACTGCAGAATTTTTTTTTTAACAATCGTATTAAACTCAGTTTGCTTTAATTATTGTTTTAAACAGCAAGGTGATTCCGTTAAATGGCCTTTGAAACGGGGACCGATGCATTTAAGGAAGGGGAAGAAGCCGTTCAGTGGGATCCTATTACAGTGTATAATCCGATTAACATTAAAGAGACATGTTTGCATTAAACTTTGTCTATCTTGACATTTCCAATGAGTTTGCTGCTCTCTTTTTTTTCCGCCACTGTATTCAACTACAAAGGAAATGTATTCATAAGAATGTTTCCTTCCCCCCTTTTTTTTCTCCTCTCTCTATTTTGTCGTTTGTATTATCTGGTTCTCTTTCTCTGCTCTGTTTGCTTTGGTGAACTTTTCTTTACAGCCGGGAGAAGAATCGGAGCCTTTTATTTTTCGATTTCATCTGAATTCCTATTTTTGTAGCTTTGATTCTTCTATTTACTGCCTTTGACTTCTCTTGTCAGTGGTGTCGAGTCGTGAGCTTTTGTCTCCTCCCACATATTCTATAGGAAATTCTTCAGAGAACGCCTGGTACCCGGTGATGAATCAGCTTTAAAATGGAGCAAACCAAACCGACACTGAAAAAGCCGGTTTCCGTAGTAATTTCTCTTGTTTTGGTGAAAATGCAATGGAAGAGTTTGGGGTCCGATGTGGGTGCATCACAGCAGCGGGGGGTTCAAAGTGAAGATTGGAGGAGAGATGGGGTTTGCTTTCAGTCGTTATTTGGCATTCGCACCGTATGAATGTTCTCAGAGTTAAGAGAATGGCCTTAGATGCGACCCAAGTAAATATTGTACACACGTAAGATACAATCACACAACGCAAGGTGTATTTCGCTAAGGTCAAAAATAGAGCACTTAGCATAGATTTTCTTCCAAATGAAAAAAAAATCCAAGTGTGTGCGTGTGTGTGTGTGAGAGAGTGTCTATATATTTACTGACACTGCTTTCCTCTCCATATAGATATATCAGTTTTTCAGAAAGACACGAACAGAAACACTATTGCTATTTTCACAGCATAAAGGAATATATACAGCCTGAGCCATTAGTAAGTTTCGGTCAGGGCCTTTATAGTTTTAAAACTGCGATAGACCTTCCTTCAGCAAAATAAGAACTTTCTTTTTGTTTCTCTTGCAAAATGCTGTGCAGCAATTTGATTGTTTGGGAACCGTACAGTTGTGGCATTTTACTAACACGAATAACCTTTAATAAGTATTTCACACAATGATGTGTGTGTGTGTTGTGTGCGTCAGTCAGTACACACAGAACAATAGATTGCCCTCTTAAATAAAAATAATAGTTTTACGAAAGGATATATTTTTGTCTATGTTTTCTCGCCCTTGACGTTTGACTTTATTGTTTTCAAGGTGACAAATAACACCAATATGGCACTACATTACGATTTTATTTCTTTTTTTGTGGAGGAAAATAAATTGATTCTGATTTAGTAAGATTGCAGAGTCCCCTATATTCGGCAATTTTAATCAAAAACAGTGTGGAGTAAGGAATCTGCAGATTCGTTTTGTACATCGCTATGTATGTAGCCATGTACTAAGTCATAAAGAAAGACAGGTTAAACATTTTACAAACCGATACATTCTGAACTAATCCCATTTCCCTCTAAAACTTCCAACAAGTCTAAGGGGGAAAAAAATGTTCAGATACGACCGCTTATCGATAAAGTCTAATTTGACTCTTTAAATTTAGAAAATGTACTTTATATTAAAATATTTGCATATACATTTGCAACGAAGCGATTCGTTGGATTGCCCCCCCCCCAAAAAAAAAATCACACGCAGTATTTTCATTTCAAAAACATACCAGGGCAAGTCACACAAGACAGAAGATTATATATTTTTTTATTACTGAAAACAGAATTATCTGCTGGAAAACTCCCTGCGTCCAAAGTGACATCTCCAATGGAGTCTGAGCTCATAGCATGAAAGATTAATTCGGGTTGGATTTATTTTTAAAAGAGAAAAAAAGGGGGAAATAACCTCGTGGTGAGGATTTGCAAGTGAGCGCTGCAGTAATCCATTCAGAGCGCCTGACGACTAAAAAACGCGTTCGAGAACAGGAAAAAAATCGGAAGCATTTGGTTTTCTCATTTCATTACAAGCTTTTATTCTGGGCGGGGGCTAAACCTGGGTACAGCATAACACAGATGCAGAGCAGGTAGACTGCGAGACAACCCGCGCGTATCAAAAGCACAGGTAAAAAGGTATTGCGTGAATTAAAAAGAAACACATTGATTGCGGTGCGCCCCAACGCGCCGCGCAGACACACACCGACTGTGTCGGGGCAGCTCACCACTGTGGGAAAGCACAATATTCTCGCAATTTAAATCAAGCTTACTACTGCACAAGAGGAAACACAATGAAATAGGTTTTGAAGAGCTAAATACTCACAGGATGGGTGTGGGCGAAGGGGCTACGGTCAAGACTGGTCCACTCCCTTCGTGCAGAATGTGTAACATATTTCTGTTACTGTCCACACATAAACAATTGTGGGAATTTTGCATCGTGCTGCACCGTTTTATACATGATGAGGCACCAGTAATAGGATTATTAAACAAAAAAACAGTCTCAGGCGCTGGCGTTAACCTTTTAAAATGGCTAATTAAGTTTTGCGCTGAAAAATTAGATTTTACATTGCTTACCATTTTGGTGGTGGTTAAGCTATTTCCAGACACACTGAATATTAAATAAAAGCCCCAGATCTTTCTACAGCTCTAAAGTAGCCTGCAACTTTACATTTTAACACACCCCGACATTTTTGCTGTGTTTGTTTCTTTAGAAATAAGTTGTGATTATTAACCCACTCCATGAGCTAATGTTATACTGATAAACTAATTACCAGTCGCTGCTGCCTGTGTCAATTACATGAAATGTAGAGTTTCACAGCGACCTCGTGTGGATATAAACTCGCTTTATCCCCTCTCCACACAAGCACAACCTCAGCAAAACGCTATGGAAATCTACCAGCAGTGCTTTGGGATCTCAGGCTCAACACCATGAATCGCAAGATCCACTTTTATTTCTCAGATCCTTCTGTTCAATTAGTGCTCTAATATTTTAGGAAAATTAACCTCTTGTCATCAGTGATTGCAGAATACGACATCTCCAGGCCTATAAAAGCCCATTTCCCCCTGTATTGGAATGTTGTTCACAATATTGCAGTGAAAGTAAGATAAATAAATTGAAAGCATACGACAGTATAGTCCATGGGTGATATGTTTGTTAACAGTTGGATATGATGTGTCTTTATATACGAAAGGAAGCAGATTTGAATGGCATGACCAGATTTGTAGCAAGCATGAAAGAGACATTTTATACAAAACAAACTACTGTGATATTAAACTTTTTCTTGATTTTATAAAGTGCAATAATGGAAACTAAATTTGGTAGACGGCAAAATAGGGGTTCACACGTGACTTTATTAATTTAAGTGACTATTTATATAATTGAACAGTAGTTTCATGTTCTATTAGAGGGTTGGCAGTGATTCCCACGAGAATAAGATTAAAGGATGTGGGAACAAATTCATCCTCCTCGATTGTCCACTGTGTTTCTTTAAAGGTAGAGTTAAGATTTCAAGGACTGTTCACTTTCACCTGATACACAAAATTCTGTGGAGTTTGACTTCCACACAATACCATAACCTATAACAAGAGCCGAGTTAACTATCATATCCATTGTTTCAGCATCAGAGGTCTAAAACATCACATGATCTTAGCCTTAAGGCCATTTTCTTCAAATTTAAGATCAGCGGAATTTGGAAACACATTTTCAAATTTGGCCTTCCATTAAAAACTGTGGGGAATTGGCTTCCCGTAGTCCAAATTTAAGATCGTTATCCAAAATTTTTCACAATCTTAAATTTTAAGGCAATGGTCATAAAGTTAAGACAATCTGATATTTCAGGCCTTCAGCTCTTTAATGAACCTTTTCGATTTATCACAACTGGATTTACTTATGCCAGTGTGAATCTGAGACTTGAGGTTTTTAGCATATTATCACATGCAACAATAACTTGCAGTGATATAGCACCCCTCATGCAGGGTAGTGCTCCAGAGCGCTTGATACTGGCGGAGCACTACACCAAGCCGGGGAAAGAGAAGCATCTATATAATTTGGTTAAAAATATAGATTTTTTTAAAAAAAATCCTTAAACTTCTTCCCCTCATCTCCTGAAGATGTTAACCTGTCCTGGTTTCATGACCATCTTCAGGTAACTTACTGAAGTGGCCATTCTTCACGTAAGAGCCAAAAGAGTGAGTGTTGTTAGCTTATTGAACTATGAGAGGTATTATAGTCCAGTCTGATCCTGACCGGGGGAAGAAATCTTCATAGTTACTTGACTTACCAGCATGAGCCTATAATGATGTAATTCCATTATAAAAGCACTTTAGCAAGACATTAGTATCCAATGGACTTTCACCTTCTAATGAACATACACACACAAACTTTCCAGTATGGTCACTGAATAGCATTCAGAGGCAGAAATCTTGACTATTTTTAACTAATGGTCAAGTCTAGGACTTTCCAGATTTTCATACCAATTGAGCTTAATGTTTTGTCTCAATATTCATTCTAGCTCCCAGTGGTGGGTTAACAATTCCAGCACCGATAGCATTGTGATGCTATTGGAAGAGGCCCATTCAGTGCTAGACTGGTTATACGGGAAATCAAGAAATTTTCCAAGCATCCCTATAATAATAATAATTCTTGCATTTGATATAGCGCCTTATCGCATCATTGAGATGTCTCAAAGGGCTTCACAGAATATATTGTAAAGTGGATTGACTGTGTATTTTATGGGTGAATTGCGGCAGCCAATTGATACCACCAACTCTAATGCATCATGTTCCATTAATTTACTTCACAAAACCCGCACAAAGGTAAGTATGGTAAGTATACACTGTATTGAGAGTAAATATGGTACGTTTATTGATTGTAGCTTCATTTTACTTCTCCTTCTCTGAATTTACAGGTTCCTTTTGTCTTCTTCCAAGGTTAAAGTGTTTATTTTTTTCGTTGTGTTAATTATGTCATTCCAAAATGAAAAACCCAATAAAACTTTTTCTTTAAGAAAGGCATTATCGAAAGATAACTCCTTGTATGTTGCATGAATATAAATATACTAGATGTACCCATTGCAGCTTCACTTGCAACAAAAGGATGCAATATAGAATGTAGATTGACTCACAGACAGACACACTTGCTTACCCTTGAAAGGTTTGATTTTCGCTTTGCCATCTTTATAATGATAAACATAAATGTATAATCACTGGGACGCCCATCCAATGCGAAAGGCACACAATGCCACAGCACCACAGTCAGCCGGTGCAGCCACTAGGTGCCAAAGGCCACTTTGACTCGGCGGCTACAAGGTGTAACTTCAGTGAAAAACGCAAAACTGAAATACATTTTAGGTCATAACTCATAAACGTTAGGAGATACCCAAAACAAATATGCCCATGTCACTCCAAGATGCAAGACCTTTCTGATGAGGTACAAATCATGTCTCTATGTCAATCGTTTTTTGAGATCCTCCTTGAAGCGCAGACAACAGACACAGACAACAATAACAACAACAAAATTACATTTGTATAGCGCCTTTCATGTCAGGAGATGTCCCAAGGTGCTGGACAGACAAAGTTACGGACCCGAGCTGAGGGTCGGGGTGGTAAAGAGGGGAGAGCGGGGGGGGGGGGGGGGGGGAAGCAGGGAGATGGAAAGCATGGTCGAAGAGGGTCTTGAGGTGGGTCTTGAAGGTGGTGAGGGACCAGGCGAGATGGAGGGACTGCAGAATGGAGTTACAGAGGGTGGGGGCAGAGTGGCAGAAGGCCCGCCCGCCGATAGTAGGGCGAGCAAGATGGGGGACGTGAAGCAGGCCGGAGCCTGCTGAGTGGAGGGAGCGAACAGGGTGGTAGGGGTTAGGGGGGAGCACTTTGAAGGTGAGGACCAGGATCTTGAATTGTATCCTCTGTGTGATGGGAAACCATTAGATTTGGGCGAGGATGGGGGTGATAGGGTCACGGAGCCTGGTGCGGGAGAGGATATGGGCTGCAGAGTTCTGGATGATCTGCAGCCTGCGGAGGGAGGAGTTGGGGAGACCGAGAAGCAGTGAGTTTGCATAGTCGAGCCTCTATGTAATGAAGACAGACAGACAGACAGACAGACAGACAGACAGACAGACAGACAGACAGACAGACAGACAGACAGACAGACAGACAGACAGACAGACAGACAGACAGACAGGCAGGCAGGCAGGCAGGCAGACAGACAGACAGACAGACATTGTCGTTTTATTAATATAAGATATACAAGCTATAAGATATGTTGGGAAACAATGAAATATTCAATGTTTTAACATGGTCTTTCTCAAAAGTGAACAATTTTCCATTGTTCCCCATTAAATCTCATATTCATTGGTATGAATGATGATTTCAGTCCTCAATATCATCATAATCTTTGCATTAAAAATAACCAGAGATTATGTAATGGTGGCATTGATGGTGGTGCTGATGGTGGTGAATATACAAAGAAAAATGTAGAAGTCAGTTTGATTAACAGGTCAAACCTTTTCTGCTATTTTGTTACTTCATGGTAAATCTTTTAATCTTATTTATTTTTGTTTTCTCCTCATTGTTTCACACATTTACTTCTCAAATATTTTTCTACTTACTCTCACTATCTGTCTGTGGAGTCTTTTAGCAATATTTTTTCCTCTTCTTCACAATTAAATCTACCTCCTAGTTTAGTGTCATCGGCGAACTTGAATATAATCCCCTTTTTCCTATATCAAGGTTATTGATATGCTGGGGTAAATTTCAAACACATTATGTATTATTATGTAACATCACTAAATTGTTCCCATTCCTTAGTTATCTTCTATCTCAGTAAACCACACTGACTGAGTTGAAATTGGCTTTTTGCATTAGTTCACAAACATTGCAGCACCGTCTTTGAATTTTCACACTATTACAGGAGTTTAATTTGAGGTCCTAAAGTCAGCATATGAATTTTGCTTTCCAGGACATCAATTTAAATCAGATGGAATCCTCTTTCATTTGTATTCAAATATTGATCTTCGTGATGGTGGTAGTTTTCAGCATGGATATTCTCAGGTAACCATTACCAGACACTGTAGAGGATAACAGTGGGAGGCTTCACAGAAAGCAGGTGCCAATATCAAATGTAAGAATTTATGTAATTAAATGTAATTATTATTATAACATACTATCCCATCAAGGCACTTCTTGTTTCTTATCAAACTTCACTCAAAACCGATTAAGGAAGACAAAAAAAATGATCATGATTCCCTTCATTCTTTCTGTCAAGTATCAAATCCCATTAACACTATTAACTGGGGAACACTTTATTTATGTTATAGAAGCAAAGGGTAATCGATAATGTCCATAATAAGAGTGAAGTGCTCTTGCTATATTCCGTTTAGTAAGAAATCATTCCTATATCCACCCTAAATATTCAATCTAGATATTCAATTTTGTGAAGGCCATCATAAGCGAGGATTGCATTCAAACAACAGCTAGCAGAGCTGTGTCAATGACGTCTTCAGTTTAAAAGAGCTTGGAGATTAAGCCAAATTCAAAGGGACTGCAACTGAGAGTATAGCCCAACTAAATTGAAATCATACACATTAATTTTGCATTACCTACTATTAATAAACTTGTACTAATCTCTGCTGATGTGATCACATGCTCCTATGGTATACTTTTATCTCTTTGCAGATAAACCTGGACCATCTGGAGTGACAGAATGTGCTGCACAGCACATAGCACACAGTGCAAGCAGCACATCTGCACACCCCAGCTCAGAGGATCAGCAGCTGCACCAACACTAGGACAGAAGAAATTCCATCTGTCTTTATATTTACTCTATTTCTGTAGCTGTCAGAGCATACAGAATCTGGCAAATTCTTAAATATTATCCAAAAATTGAAGCTGATTTTCTCTAATTTCTGACTTCAGACATAAGGCAGAGTTCAACAATTTACCAAATTCTGGGTGTTCTAAACTGTGACGTAAATAGAGTAAATCTTGATCCTGGTAGAATTTCTCCCACTGTGTCGTATAACTTTCCATTAAGTTTTTGGGTGACCCAGAGGGTATAGCAACAGCAGTGCAGGAAGCCTGTGTTCGGCTGCAGGTGTGTCCTGAACATCAGCCACACATGGAGCAGAGGGGGAATGATAGATCAATGGCAATGGTGTAGCAATTCCACTTAGATTTACTCTTTTTTCATAGCATTTCAAAGTGTTCAGGATTTGGTAAATTCTTAAATATAGTCTGAATTTTGAAGTTCTTTCAAGTACTATAGAAAACTGGCTTTAAAGTTAATAGTAATAATCCTTGAATTTGATACAGCACCTTATCATGTCTTCAAGATGTCTAAAGCACCTCACAGAATATACTGTAAAGTGAATTGACTTATATTTTGTGGGTGAAATGCAGCAGCCAATTGCATACAGCAGTGTCTGAATTTAACAATTTGCCATATTTGCATGCTCTGAAACATTTAAAAAGATTAATTTTATACTAGGTGGAATTTCTCTCCTACTATTCTAAAGAAATGTGATGTATGAAGCAGCAGGAATTATATCCATTCAGTTCGAGAATGTGTCTTATCTGACCGGCAGTAAGGAGAGATTGTTTCACATAAAAAATCCAATAGCGTGAAAGTTTCTTCCATCTCAAAAGGCACCACCTGCAATAGAAAGTGGACAGTTATTCCAGAGTTTCTCTGGACCACCTTTAGGGATTACTTGAAATAAACTTTTCCTCAGATGATTAAATAGGCAGGGGAGAGTCCATAATAAGGTATGTTGTGTATAGTCTGTGAAAAGAGTGTTATGATTATTCTATACTTTCTTTGTGTAGTTAGTTTTAATCAGGGCAATAAACCATTCACTGAGATTGTCGAGTTTACAAAATCACAGAGAGGTTCCGTTTTAATTTCACCTTTCCAGAATACCAAGTCTACTAGCTACCAATTACAGCATCAAGCTGCTTCTTGAATTGTTTACTTCTTGAAGATTTCTGATTCTAGAATTGCGGTGCAATATTTCTAGTCTGTGGAATTCATCCTTTTTTCCCACGCAAAATATGGATTTTACATTCTGCAGATAAAACACCATTGGGTTGAAATAGATGGTGTTATGGGTAACATTTTTGGTGATGTTGGTCTCTCATGGGAATTTCAAATTATAAGTATGCATTACAAAGTTACCCATGACATTGACCATAATTTCAGTCCAGTTGAATAAAGGAGGTCAAGGTCACCCAATGGACATCATTTATCTGAGCAGGAGTAAAAGTTCCTGATAAGGGAGGGTCGGTTGTAGTAGGTATAAATAATCCTTACATTTGATATAGCTCCTTTCATGTCTAAAGGACACCTTAACGTGCTCACAGAATTTGTTGTAAAGTGTAGTGACTGTGTATTTGTAGGTGAACAAATATGGGGAACAATGGCATGAGTTGGATTGCAACATAATGTGAGGGTTGGCTTCCTGGAAGGATGAGATCGAATGAGCTGAAGGACCTAACTGATTTTGCGATCTCTTAATGATTTTATGAGTGTTGCAAAGGGAATTCTAGGAGAATATGTATTAGATTAATGCATGGCCTCAAGAATTGGAATTTTTAGGATTACTCCTGGTGGCTAAATGCTGGGACAGTTAGAGAGAGGCAGCTTAATGTGTGTGGTTTGAGGAATGAATGAAATGAAAGGCTTGCATCCCGACCATTTGCTGTCAGATGCTGATGGGACTTGCTGCGATTATAAATGTGATTTCATCTCCAGCATTGTCAAGGGCTGGGAGGTTAGTCGGCTTGCTTGCTTATGTGTTATATATACAAAACAGGAGGGAATGAGAGGTTAGGGGCGTAGAATCTGAAAGCAGGCGCACGGACAGGGTGGCAATGTTGCCCAAATTGGGGTGGGTTCATGCCCAATTGGGCGTGCTTTGTTGTCCTGTGAGCGTGTACCCAAAGAGGCTTTGGACGGGTGCCCCGCTTGGAAAAAAAAAGTCATTTAAACCCCCAGGACGTGTGGTTTTTTTTCCTCTTCCTTTGAAGGCCTTTCTATGACCCAGTTTGAAAAGCAACTGAGACACCCGAATTGGCCCCCATGTGCTCCCAGGGGGAGGCGGCACGTGATATTGGGCTACTTTGGGGGGCGGTCCATTAACTTTGGGCTACAAACCGCTTCTCGGCGGGGCGGGGGAGCTGGGCATGCGCAGAGGAGAGGGGCGGGGTTTCCGGTCCGGTGATCAGTGAGGGCTCAGTGAGCGGCGTTACCTCCTCCTCGACCGACCGACCGACCTCCTGCTCCGCTCCCGGGGCCTCTGACACCGGGTAAGGCAGGCCGGCCTCTCCCTCCCTCCCTCCCTCCCTCCTCGAAGGCTCGGGCTCAGCACGACACTTCCCGGCGCCGCTTCTTGCTGAGGTGCCGCCTCGAGCGCTGTGTCGGCCCCGCGGGGAGGAGCTCCGAGGAATGTTCCAGAAGGCGGCCCAGCTCGTCACCGGCCGCACAGCACAGCCCGGGCCTGGGCCTGAGCCGGGCCTGGGCCTGGGCCTGAGCCCGAGCCAGGACTGAGCCGAGCCTGGGCCTGAGCCTGAGCCGAGCCTGAGCCTGGGCCTGAGCCTGAGCCCGAGCCCGGGCCCGGGCCTGGCCACAGCTACCCATTCACATGTGAAGTGACTGTGACCCGAGCCCCTGATAATGTGCGCTCACTCACCGCAGCCCCGTTACCCCCAGGAACCCCAGAGGGGCTCTGCATTTAACTGAGATGTGATGTGTGTCCGACGCGGTGTCGAGTGACCTGCAGTGGCGGAGGTGGTGGGGGGGGATCTGTTGTCGTTGTTGATGCAGCCACACGGAGAACTTTGTAACCTTGATCTAGAACTGACTGTCTGACTGACTTAACCTTATTGCTCCTCACCTAGAGGTTTTCTTCCAGCAAAATCCTCAGCCATGGCAGATTCAACTGGAAATGGGCCCCAACCTGGTATCCTGGTGAGTGCAGAAGAGCGACCGACACCCACACGCGGAATCACAGAACCAGGAGTAGGCCATTCAGCCCCTCGAGCCGGTTCCGCCTTCCTATAAGACCCCAACAGCAACAATTTGCATTTATACGGCTCGTTCAGCGGGCTCCGGTCTGCTCCATGTCTCCCGCCCGACCCGCCCTACCATCAGCGGCCGGGCTTTCAGCCTCTCTGCCCCCACACTCTGGAACTCCATCCCACGGTCCCTTCGCCTCACTCCCTCCCTCGCATCCTTCAAGGCCGGTCTCAAGACTCTTGTCTTTGATCGTGCCATTGGTCGCCCTCCCACCTCTCTGCCTTCCCTCACCTCTCCCCCACCCTCATGCTCTGGTCCTGACCCCTGACTGTCCAGTGCCTTGAGACGTCCTCCCGATGTGCACGGCGCTCTATAAATGTAATTTTGTTGTTGTTGTACCCCTCACACATGGTAGCATTCCAGAACGCTTGACAGTAGTGGAGCACGACACCGAGCTAGGGGGAGGGGGAGGTGACCCTAGATACGGTCGAATAGGAAAGGGGAAGAAACGGGCAAGGCGGAACGATAGAGGAAGAGTGCTCCAGAGGTTTGGGGTGTAGTGGCTGAAAGTGCGACCACCAATGGTGGAACAGAGGGCACGAGGGACATGCAGAAAGCCGGAGCCATGGCTGATCATGGCTGATTTGTACCTCAAGTCCAATTACCTGCCTTTGACCAGTATCTCTTCATACCCTGACCTAACAAATATCTACCCACCTCAGTCTTAGAAGCTGTGAATGGATCCAGCATCCACAGTCTTTTGAGGAGAGAGTTCCAGAATTCCACTACACAGGTGTTCCTTGTCGCTTCAGATTACAGCTTTTACATTGCACGAACACAACAGCATCTAAGATTTCTTTTTAACTATCCTCCTTTTGGATGTGTTGGAGTTGATGAAGGTAGCACCAAGGTGACAATCTCGGCAATGGAATGTCGGACCCGAGCTAGTCCTCTATGGTGGTCTCGGTAGTCCGGTTCCTGAGTCGGTCAGATTCGCAATATTCCAGGGCACTGCTGATGACTCATTGACAGTACTTGGAAGGGCAGACCAGTCACTGGGGGCAGGGAATCGTGCCACTCAGTCCTGTTAACCCTGCAAGCCAAAGCCTCAACAGGCAGGGTTTGCCTAGTTGGACAAGCAGTGGGAAAGCTTGCCAGACAGTGATAGCAATGGCAAGCTATGCAATTATAACTGGTTAGACTCCAGCAGTATGTTAACACACACTATGGTGGAGTCCTGTAGCTTTGTGTTTGGAGCACTCACCTCACAAGTGAGAGACCTGGGTTCGATTCCTAGGCAGAGTGAAACGTTGGGCAAGTTTCCTTACTCCAGATGCCTCTGTTTACTTAGCAGTAAGTAGGAACCCGGTTGTTTGTCGATTGGTGGATTGCTTTTCTGGGGGTAATAATCCCTGCAAAAAAACAATTGTGGTCACTCAATCCACGACTGTTTGGCACACTGCTGTGCACAATTGTCTGCCATGTTTTGCCCACAAAATATACAGTCGATTCACTTTACAGTATATTCTGTGAAGAGCCTTGAGACGTCTCAAAAACATGATAAGGTGCTATATCAAATGCAAAGATTATTATGGGGTCACAAAGGCTTGGCTCTTGCCAACCAGGGCCTAAAACTTACCAGAATTAGGTAATCCGGATATGTCCCTCCAGGGAGAGAGTGCACATTCCAATCCAACAATCTATGGAGGATACATGGAATTCTCAATTTGGTTTGGATACTCTTACGCATGGAAATGGGTTTCCACATGTGTCGGACACTGGGCATTTAGCGCTCAGCAGCCAAAAGGTTGGACCACCCTGCTCCATGTGAAACAAAAATCTTCCAAGAGTTTATATTCTAATAAAACAGTTCTGTCTTGAAATAAAAACAGAAGTCACTGGGAACACTCAGCAGGTCAGGCAGCATCATTGGAGAGAGGAAAGCCAGTTTTATGCACATGAGGTACAGTACTGTGCAGTACTGTATATCAAAATAATGGGTTACCATAGCTTTAATATGCATTTAATAAACATGGTATAGAAACCTTGCCCTCATGTCACCAGTCCGTACAGAACTTGTATACTGTAATTGTTATGTGAAAATCGTATCAAATCCAATTTGTACATAACTTTACATAAGTTGTATATGATACGACATATGCAAGTTTGACATAACTCATACTTTGCATAAGTCATATTAAATATTTGGTCCCAACTGACACGACTTATGTGAGGTTTACTGTAATTGTAAATTTTTTTGTTGTTGCACAGATTTAATGCTAATTTGTTGCAATTAAGAGGACACTACAGATAGCTGTACATAGTGTATTTATGAATGGGTGTTCTGTGTTTCAGCAATTCATGATGACTAACAAACTGGAGGCTGCAATGTGGCTTTCACGACTTTATACTGTGTACTGCTCCATCCTGTTCATTTTCCCATTGATGGGGTAAGTGTTATTTGGTAAATCATCTGTATTAATGTTTAACAAAAATGTCTTATTGTTTGCAATTAATTTAAATTTATAATATTTTAATTTACGAGTGATTTTTGTATCAAATTTACTATGTAGTTGTGAAAGATGTTACAATTTACAGTTACAATGTAAAATGTGGTGGTGCATTGAATATATATTTTATTATTTGAGTGAGCAGTGGTACTGTAAAAGATGAACTGAATTTGATCCTTTTGTTTTACATAGAATACATGAGGCTGCCAGTTTTTACCAACGTGCCTTGCTGGCCAATGCCCTTACCAGTGCACTTCGACTACACCAGCGGTTACCTCACTTTCAGCTGAGTCGAGCCTTTTTAAATATGGCTTTGTTGGAGGATAGCTGTCACTATCTCTTGTTCTCATTGATCTTTGTCAACTCCTACCCAGTTACAAGTATCCCTTTTACGTAGCCTGTAAAGCAGTGAGGTTAAGGAGATGTAGATAATGGGGAAATGTATTAAATGTTAAGAAATTGAATATCCAAAATTATTTTATAACTGTAACTTTGGGTATAGGGAGTACAATTTCTAAATTTGCAGATGATGCTAAGCTAGGAAAAGTAGTAAACAGTGAGGAGAATAGTAGCATTGATGTGCTATAGTGACTTCTGGCAAATAGATGAACTGTATTGTGGTGTAATTTGCCTCTTTTTCTCCTTCAATCTCCACTTCACCATTCCTTTATGGTAATGAGTATTGATGCAGAGCGACCATGTGATAACGTCGTTGCTGAGGCACAATATCTCAGTGGCTGTGTTTAAACACAAAATGGGACAAGTTAATAGTTGTCGAGTCACTGCTGCACATTCATTCTCTGCTTGTGGCACTTCCTGTATATAAAAAGCAACATCAGCAGTGCTTCCAGCGTATTATGCCCATGCATGCAACATGCAGGAAGTGATAACAGCAGCCTGATGGCCCAAAAGGTGACCACTTGTTAGAATACAATCCAAAAATTAAATTTGTATAGCGCCTTTCATGTCGGGAGGACGTCCCACTGGCAGTGCTATAAAGTGAAGTCGATATATGGGGGAGGGCGAAGCCTTTATCACTGGGTTTCCTGAATGTCCCAGATTCATGTTGCTGAACATATTTAAAAGTTCTTGAACAATCAATATTTGGCCTGTGATAGGCCCTTCAAGTTTGCACATCAATGATGGAATATGTTTTTCATTTGATGAATTTTTTCCTAACTGTGGAGTTGTAGATATAAATAAATTAATATGACCGAAGATTCAAGTCTTAGAACAGTCCAGTTTCCACTGGTTAATTTTTTCAGTGCTATGGAAGGTTGGGTAATAGAGCTTATGAACTCTTTAGTATTAGGAGTAAACCCTAAAGTCAACATTTAGTTGCAGCTGTCTTGAATTAAATAAATCACACTGAAAACTAATGATTTGCTAAAAGATTGTTCAGATTGTTATTTATTGATGTTACAGTGATTTTGACACAAGTTGAATATTGCTTACTGCATTGCATTTTTAGTCCATTGATTTGAATTTATTTAAATATGCAATGTTAATATAATGATTAGTTTATTCCTTAAACTTCTACCTCAGTGAGCATTTTCCCAGTTTTCCTGTTTTCTTTGCTACATACCACGGCGTACACAAAAAAGATTCTTGATGTAAGTATTAATAGTTTTGATGTTTTATATTTTCATGAAGATTTTGACACATCCAACAGTATTGCTGTGTTTATGTAGAGCACAATGCTAAGAGAGTTACATGTTTAAATCCTGCACTTAAGTTTTCTATCTCAAACTGGGCTATGCTAAGGGTACTATAATTAGCCTCAGTATCTATTGGGCTAGCAAGAGGAGAAAATCAGCTAGGGTTTCCTTACCATAAAACTGTTGTCCAATAGAAATCACTTACTGCGTGTCTCTTGCCCCTCTGCACCACCATCGGCGGCAGCACTTTTAGCCACTACACCACAAAGCTTTGGAATTCTCCTCCAATTCTTCCACCTTCCTCCCTCCTTCCACTGCTGAAGATCTTCCTCTTCGACTGTGCTTATGGTCACCTCCTCCATTTCCTACCCCCCCTCCCCCAGGTTCAGCATCAGGCTCTGCCAGTGTTAAGCTCTCCGAGATGCTGCCCGCGTGAAGAACGCAATATAAATGCAAGTTGGTGTTTATTGGAGTTGCTTGATTATAGAAACTGAGGACCACTATTCCCAGATGTGTCAATTCAATTTTGTCTGAGCATAAATACAGTATAAATGATGAGGCTAGTTTATGTTTAGGAAGCTTTAATTATATCCTGAAGCATTTTACAGTTATGTTACAGTCAGAATTGCATTGTTTACATTTTTATTGTTTACACCACTTCCCCCCTACCAGCTACTGGGCCCTGGAAGTTTGGGATTTTTGAGATCCATCTTGGATAAACTTGCATCCAATCAGCAAAACATTTTGAAGTTCATTGCTTGCAATGAAATTTTTCTGATGCCAGCCACCGTCTTTATGCTTTTAAGGTAATGCCTGATATTGAAGATACGTGTGGAAACCTTTAAATTGGATAAATTAAAATAAAGAGATTATGGGATTATTTGATATTTAAGCAGTTTAGTTACTTGGTTTAAATTAGAAAAATTCTTGTTCAGTGTAAATGTGTAATAATGTAGTGAATGGGGTTGGAAGAGCACTGTTCTTGATCCTCATGCTGTACATTCCTTGTTCTTAAAGTGGCCATGGAAGCTTGTTGCAGCCTTTCATTTACTACAGATTTCTCACACTACGATACTCCTCCCGCAGAAATCCCTATTGCAAGTAAGTATTTTTATTGTGATATACTTCTGTTGTCTGTATTAGCCACTGTTCATCGTGTACGTAAATGATTTGGACTCAGATATAGGAAGTATTGTTTTCAAATTTAGAAATGTTATCAAATTGAAGGATATGGTAACTAATGAAGAGGATTGCAGAAAGGTACTGGAAAACCTAAACAAACTTGCAGAATTGGCAGATAGCTGGTAGATGAAGTTTAATACAGAGAAATGTGAAGTGATTCACTTTAGTGAAAGGGATAAAGAAGCTATTTATACCCAGGGTGGTAAGAATCTAAGCAGTATAGAGAAGGAAGGAGTGAAGGTATAATATTCACAAGACTCTTAAAAATAGCAACACAAATTAACAAGGCCAGAAATAATCCAAATTGAGTCCTTGGATTATGTTCACAGGAATAGAGTATAAAGTGAGGAAGTAATTTAAATTAAAGAACCTTGGTAAGACCACATTTACAGTATTGTGGTCAATTTGGTCACAATATTATAGAAAGAGTACTGTAGCAATGATGAGAGTAGTGTAGATTTACTAAGATGTTACCAAAGGATGAGGATACAGCTATCAATAGACAGATTAGAGCTTTTTTTCCTCTGAAGGTGAGCTGTTTAAAAGGGGACTTGATAAGACATGTTTAAAGTTATGAATATGTTTGATCAGCTGTACATAAATGATCTATTTCCACTTGCTGGTGAGTCCATAGCAAGGGGAATAAATAGCTACCAGCAGATCTAAAACGGAGTTTAGGAGGAACTTCTTTACACAGTGCTTGGATGAAAATGTGGACAATCCTCTCACAAAAACATTTTAATATTCGCTGATAGCTGATGGTAGCATCATATGCTACTGTATATGTGGACTTTTCATGCTAAATTAGATTCCTTCTCTTTTTGTAGTTTTATTTGTGCTTACACTGCGAGTGAACACAGTTATAGGTTTATTTCAGTACTCTGAAACACTACCGCTAATACAATTTGTTGTTTATATAATGTGCTAAATCCGTGCCTTTTGTGTCCGCAATGAGGTTTTCATGTCTCACAAAGGGAATATACTGTAAAGTAAATTGACTATATATTTTCACCGTACAATCAATTCACTCTCACAGTATATTCTGTGAAGCACTTTGAGATGTGTCAACAATGTGATAAGGCACTAAAGCAAATGCATATTGTATATGTAACACTCAAAATTATAATTTCCAACAGTTGAAAAAGCTGACTCAGTACAAAATATTTTGAATCACTGTTTTATAATTGTATTGTACTTGAAAATGTTTTTTTTAGAAAAAAATCTGACAATATTAATGATTTTTTTATATCAACAGAACTCTCTTTTTAGAGTTGAAAGTATTACTGGAGCATATGATTATGAAGCCTGCCTGCCCCGGATTTTTGCGGAATATGTTTCTTAACTGCATTTCCTTTGTATCCCGGTTGGCCCCTGCTCCATAAATTGGAATGATCTGGAAACAGCGCATATTCTTCAAAATGTGTACCGAGCCACTGGTTCATGATCATTCAGAGTCCAGTTATATTCTAAAAGGCACCTCATCTCTGTATTTTTATAAGAAACCTTTCATATGAGATTTGAACTTTTTAGATTGAAACAATTCAACTTAAGAAGCTTGCAGATAAATTCCTTCACTCAAATAATCAACTAAGTTGTTGAGCGATTGAAATGTCAGAAGCAGCTATACATTTTAAAATAAGCCTTTGATTCCATGAAATGATGGCCAAATACATAATTAATCAATTAGGCGAGGAGGAAGAATTACACCATAAGGTGGCCGTAGTGTGAACTTGGTTGTTCATATACTGTACTTTATGTTGTATCTTTTTGTAAGCCTTTATTTTATAACCTGTGGTTCAAATATTGTCTTTCCTGTTGATTCTTGCATAGATTACATAGTTATAAAGCTCGCCACACATGTCGTCTACAGGACCTGGTAAGGTAATGCAATGCAGAATTTGCATAATCGTCAGGTATCTGTTTCCAATCGAGCCCGAATCCATACCAGAATCCATTCAGACTAATCCTGACTATAATGCTTCCAGAAGGCAAACATTACCAATATATGAACACCAACCTATACTAGTGTCACTGTGGAATACATTTTGTAGGGAAATTAGGTATTGAGCACCTCCAACCTCTTGTAAAATATGAAGTGAATTGTTTCACATTATCTCATGTGAAAGGGTCCATTTTGATTTATGACTGAATTTCAAATCTTAAGTGATATATTATGTTTAATGCATGTAATTGTTGGTGTTGGTGATTGCACTGAAATAATACTTTATAGTTGGCAAACTATTTTGTCTTTCATGTGAGAACCTGTATGCGTACAGATTATTGAAAATAATGAGAATTGAGCTAAATTAGCTAGGACATTTAGAATTTTTTTGTTGTAAAATATCACGTTTAAAGTTTGATACTTTTCAAACCAAATATTTATGGAACCATTTTCGTATGCCTGTGAATACAAGAATGACTGTGATATGACAGTAAGTTGTTACTGGTTTTCTGAGGTTTGTTCTTTTGACTGTTCAAAAAGATATTACAGGATATTTTATTGATTGAAGTTCCTACACCTAATGAAGCAGAAATATTAAAGGGGCTGTATTCTTTTCTCAAGTGGAATAAAGTACTACTAAAACATGGACCCTAGCCCTGCCTGTTTAGCAGTTTCTTAAATGGATCAGAAAGAAAGCAGACAGTACTTCATTATACAGTGGGGGCGCTATGCCAATACAGGAGAGTTGAGGAAGATCTGTCTTCAATTCCTTCCTTATAAGGGTGAGTGCTATGCAACTTCTCCCCACCCCATTGATTTTTAAAAATAAATAATAAAAGATGATTGAAGCTAATGGAATTTGCTACAACCATTATAACTTTTATGTAATAAGTGTTAGATTTATTAAGTATTTGAGGTCTGTTAAATTCCAGGAGAAAGGAAATTCCAACTTTTTTCACGAATAAGTTGTGGTTACTTCATTTTATAAATGTGCTTGATGCTTAGCAAGATGAAGAGTGTCAGAGCAGGAATTTATTTACTCAGCTAAGTGTGACAAATGCGGAAACCCTTCATCATGCTTTAGAGTACAGAGTAGAGACCGGACCGAGAATTCCACATAGGTATCCCACAAGCCAAGCTTCCTGATGCTCGTCTAGCTAGGAGCTAGGACCACCCTACTTGTTAGGGTTTTGGCTTGCAGGGCTAACTAGAACTGTGTGTAGGAATAATCCATGCTCCCAGGATCTGCCTACCTAAGCCCTGCTGATGAGCCGGCTGACTGGTCTAAGCAGTATTCTGAAGTACTGCAGACTGATACCACCACAGAAGGTTAACCTGATTCTGACATTCAATTACAAAGCGTGCCAACTTGGAGTTCCAAAGAATCCCCCGTTTACTTTCTTACCCCCCTCCCCCCACCACCCAAAAAGTCACTAGATGGTGACTACCACATACTGATAAGATTCAACAATTGGGATTGATGCCTCTTACAATTACCATTCAATACCACCAGGGATTCATCTCGAGCCAAACAGAGCCATGTTGCTGTAGTGTACACCAGATCAATCGGTGAGTCCACCAACAGCATGAGACTATTATATCTATTAATCCTCAACAATACACTTGGAAAAAATACTGCACAAGACCAAAGGCGAGTGTTGTGTAATCCCTGTATGTTTAATATTTTGCTTCACATCTTTCTGATCTATAATTCTGATCACATCTTTCAAACTGATTTTGTGGAAATAAAAGATCATTTTGAAAAGTGACAATCCATATATGAAAAAAATTAGATGGAGGTAAGGTATCAAATAAAACTACAAACAAAATACAACCACAAAATAATGGTTGTACCAAAGGTGTTGAATGGAGAAGTTCTGAAGAAATTGGTGTCAATCATACACTAACTACTGGCCATATACAGTCAAGAACTTGTCCAGCTGCAAAGTGACTGTCCTCCGAGGCGGGGGCTGCATGCATGTTGCTGAACTGATTCCAAGGTGACAAGCTTGGCAAACAAATGTCAGTCGAGTCAATCCTCCGTGAATGCCTTGGTAGTCTAGTTTCTGAGCCAAGCAGGTGCGCAGTATTCCAGAGCACTGCTGATGACGGAACAGCAAGCCTGGCTCATTGGCATGCTTGGAGTGGCAGACCATTCACCAGGATAAGGATTCTTCCTTCTGATTTTAGCACTGTCACATACACTGAATCACAAATGGATACCAAGCCAAAACTGGGTGAGGTTTTTAGATCCCTGATGTTAAAAAAAACAATCTGGATCAGGAAGCATAAACCTGGCTTTCTGCTGCACATTACCATTGTACTGGATGTGAAACAGCTTCACTCCTGGCAGTATGGCTGGAGCATTAATCTCCTGAGGGAAGGTTCAGCAACAAATCTCTCCTTCAAGGGTATATCGAGAAAAAGAATGTCTGTCTAGCCTTACAACCTGCATTATTCATGTCAGACAACTTGATTTCAATTAGGGTTATCTCTACCTTTGTCTTTAGAGTCTCAAGACTTTTAAAACCTGAAAGGAATGCAAAATGTATAGATTCTGCAAACTTGATGAACTTAATCCTTAAGAATACTGAAAGATACATATAATACTGATTGTTTTCCATTGTTTTCTGATTCCTGAGGAAGAATATGTTTAATATTTAATAATTTTACCAACATTAAGTACAATATATTATATAGCTTGGTAGGAAAGACAAATTGAAAGTGATGTCTAAAACCATCACATGGTACTATTTGAAACGAGAAGGGAGTTTCTCTCACAGATAAAATTGATCATTAATAATAATAATTGATCATTAAAATAATAAATTGGTTACTGAATCCATGACTGTTTGTGGAACAGTGCTGTGTGCAATTGGCTGCTGCATTTCACCCACAAAATATAGTCAATTCACTTTACAGTATATTCCATGAAGCGCTTTGAGACACCTCAACGATGTGATAAAAAACTATATCAAATGCAAGGATTCTTATTATTATCATCATTGGCTTTGTCTGTTTGTGGGTCATTGTTGCTGTGTTCAAATTGGCTGCCATTTTCTAACAAACTGGCAGAGTGGACTGGACAAACCAAATAGCCTCCTATATCCCTAATCACTGGTGTGGATGGGAATATCTGTTTTTTGGGGGGAGAGCATAATTTAGTGCCGCCTAGAATCCTATACACAACACATACAATATGGGGTAAGTGGAACCTAAATTCAGGGTCCAAAAATATTCATAAATACTGAATCTTGCACATAATGTATAATGTCACACTGACCAGCTGCTCTCACTCAATCTTCTCCCGAGTGCATCGTAACAGAGTTTCCGTGGTGTGGTATGACACACATTGTTGCTTTCAGCATTCAATGTTTATGTTGCAAATAGCACATTTTTAATTGTTAAAACTCTTGAACATGCCCCTCAGAAAAGGCCTGAAATGTCGCTCACTCTTTGCCTGCAAGAGCATTTTGTCTGAAAAATTTAAATTGTGGAATATCTTTAAACACAGTCTTAATTTAGAAGCTTTTTTTAAAGAACTGTGTAAAACTGGTTTCTAAATTAAGAATGAATTTAAGCATTTTTCACAATTCTACAGGATCTGAAATTTTAAGACAAAATGGTCTTACAGGCTCACACCAGGTGGAATTTCAGGCCTCATGAGTTCCCAAGCATAAACACAGGTTTTATAATCACAGAAGATATGGAGTTTTCTTGCACCAAAGTTTGCTGGACCGTTACATGAAGGGATATGTTCATACAGCAACGGAGAAGAAAAAAAGAAGTCAATGGGGACATGGTCAAATATGAAGATGTTTCTAAAAAGCAATGTGAGCAACAGGGGAATACTTTCTATCAGAATCAGGGAAAAGATGTGGATGATGCAATCTGCTAATGTACATTAGGTCAGGAATTAACTGTGCACTCTGTTGAATTCGTAGGTTGATGCCAAAACTGACAGAATTGTTGATCACAATGTACATTGCATTTTACTGTATCATTTACGACTGATATCTAAAATGTCCTAAGATGCTGATGTATATGCAATGAAGATTATTCATTTGTGATATTATTCGCAATAATGTTAAGAATTATCTTATGATTGATGTCTGTCATTGACAATGTCCGCATAAATATCTAACAATGTCACACACCAGCTGTGTGTTCAGACACTGGCAGCTGTCCTGCATACAATTGTAACAAACGCCGCATCATTAAATGGTGCAAATGCATTTGCTCTTATTACAGAATAAGAAGATACACCTTGCATGACGAGTTCTAAAGCAGCTGTGAGTCCCTGGCATTCAGATCAGGCCAACATGAACAGTCTAATTTGGCAATTCCCTTGCCTAACTGGTTTATTGTCCCGGATCAGTAACTTAATTTAGGTCTGACCACTTTGGGGACAGTGCCATGTAAATAGAGCATAAGATCAAAATGAATTTAATCTGCTGTGTGAATGGATGGACTACATGTGTTCGATTCACTCTGGCACGCATTTGGCCCATATCTTCCTTAAGTTATTTCAGGTGGAAGTACTGCAACCTTTCATTTTGTGGCCTTTTTTGAGGATGTTCACCAATGAGTCATGGTACGTTGTATTTTTTTATAGATGTTTACAAATGTTGCTAGGAAATCCTAATCTGCTTATCTAATTTGTAGAAATCAATATCATTTTAATGTTGCCCCTGTGTGAATAATCTATTCAAACTAAATTATGTTAAGTAATAATAAAATTAAGGATAGAAGTACACCATTAGAATACAAATAGAATATAAACATTACTGAACAATACTGTAGAAACAAACAAGTGCTGTTTTGCCAAGGACTGTGAGAAAATAACAAGCAACTAGAAGTGCAAAAAAATGTATTCAATTCAATTGTTTACATGTAGACATGAATGAAATAAAATTTCACCTAGGTCTAGATTTACTCTGTTAATACAGCATTACAGAGTGTGCAGAATTTGGCAAATTGTTGAATTCAGTTTTAACATTAAATCCTGGGAAGCGATTTTGAGATGTTGTCCTGATATGAAACGAATTACATGTATCAAATGGAAGGATTATTATTAGTAGTAACTTTAATGTCCATTTTCTGCAGTTCTTGAGAAAGCCTGTAGAAATTTGGCTTCAAAATTAAAGACTATTTAAGAAATTGATAAAGTATATGTTATATGTTTTGAAATATTATATAAATAGAGGAAATGTAGACCCAAGTGGAATTTCTACTCAGAAGTATATTGACGTTGATGTGCCTTTAAAGTCCTTGGCGGCGAACTAGTCCAACTACAAAATGTGGTTATGCATCATTGCAAGCAGCATTATAGGCAGTGTATTGAAAATATTTTAGTGATATTAAAATATTTGATTTTGATGTACACTGACTGTGCGGTAAAAGTGAAGACATTCATTACAAAATGTGTGGAGCAAACACCCGTTGGCAGTTTAAGAATTTTATGCAGAATGATTTGCATAAGTGCATTTTGCCTACAGCCTGAATTGTATTTTTTTAATATTTTATTGTACATTTTTTTGAAGAATTGTATCTTTTTCATATGCTTTATCAGTAGCAATATATAAGAAAGGAGGATTTGTGCTTAAATACTGTACTCCTCAATTGTGAAATACATATCTTTCACATAAACTTGTCAGGCAATTCAATGGTTTCAGTTAGACGCGAAGAACGTGTTTCTTAGCATGCAACCTAATTTAGATTAGGTTTTCACTCAGCTATTTTTCTCTCTATAAAAGCATCATATTCGTTAACCATGTGATTTAAAAATGTCGGCTTTGTATTGCCCTGTGAATTATTAATCAAATTATTAATCGAATGGCACTAGAGTATCAGTGTTAGATACCAGCAGATATTGAAAGATCAGGTGAGTGGGCAGGAAGTATGGCAAATGCACTTCAATGTGATCAAATATGAAGTACAGCATTTTAGCTGATAAATAAGAGAGGAGGTTGGTCATATAATTTATTGCAATAGCCAATCAGGAACTCTGTGTTATTTGTTTCTAAGGTTTTATCTTAGTTGAACTGGACTAATTCAGTCAACCTAGGTAATTTAAGACCAATTTTGGACAGTGTAATCAGTTCAATTGTACACTTGCTTCACATAACCTCAGCTCAGGCTTCCCTTGGTTGATCATGGAATCTTGCCTCCTTTTATTCTTTGTAATTTCTATTTGTGTGAATTGAGTAATGTCTGCTTTTCAGACTTGAATGTCATTTGGCAAAGTTGCCTTAGTTCCTATTGCAACCAAAGCCATACAATGATTGTAAAAAATTATACTGCCAATCATGAAAAGAGCAAAAAAAAAAGTCCCCTAAAGATTCACCTTCAGTATATAAAGCCCAACTTGTGCCTATAAATGCATAATCACTATACTTTTGGAAACTTTGTGAATGCTTTGAGATGTTATTGGTCCTATAACAAATGCAAGATTTATTCTTGTAACATATCAGGATACTTACAACCTTAGCCACAGGTATTACGTTTCTAAATTTGCTCTGTCATTGTATTCAGAATTAAAGCAGAATGAGGAGGTCATTTTTGTAGGCACAGTGCCAACTAATCTGAAAAACATCTACAAGGGTTCAATTGAGGCTCCATCTCTCACTTTGTACCAATGCTAACATATCAACAGTTATTAGAGACAATTGGCTTTTCACACACAACAAACACAGATACTTAGACATGGTTATTCTGTATTTGATTAAATAGTTTACCAAAATATTTGTTAAAGCTACAAGCATGTGCACTAACTATATTCCACAGAACACAAACACAAATTATATTCTCATTAAAGAGGAGCTATAATTGTGACTTGACTTACTGCATGGGCGAAACTGCATTACCCTTCATGGATTTCCTTTATTGGAGAATCAAAACTAAAACTTCTTGCAAGATATGTGCATTGGTTAAACATAATTAGAATCATTCTATTAACATTATTTTAATTTAAGTTAAAAACCTTTTAGACAGACCAATTTATTTTACAGATCTGGAAGTCCTGGGAGCAAATTAAATCCATAAATTAAAAAGAATAATCATACAATTATTTAACACATCGGAAACTCAAAATTATGGAAATAAATAAAATTACTACAGGCAAATAATGCAAATTCCCTGCAAACTGAAAGCTTGGCGTGTCTCTCATATAACTTGGAATTTATAGAGACTTGAAGATGAGGGGACTTTGAGACTTTTCAATGTGACAAAGAGTTCTAAAAATCTAAGTTTTTTTTGGCCTATTGAGCTAACCTGATAGTTTTCAAAACATATTTACCTTCTAGCTTTGCCCTTTCATACATTGTGATTTCCAAACCATTAAGAAGGGGTAAATTAATTGTGAGTGACAAAAGTAAGAATGCCGAGAGAGATTTCAGAAATGAAATAATCATTGTGAGAAGCTGTCACATAACCTATCATTGTGAAACAACAACAACAAATTACAGTTGTATAGTGCCTTTCATGTTGGGAGGACGAAAATTTAATCCTTCAAGGAATTTATCATTGACCAGAATCATTTGCGTAAATACCCTATTAAGCATGGCTGGCACTTGTTGCACAAGGTGCAGGGAGGACATATCCTCCCAATGTGAAAGGCACTATATAAACGTAAGTTTGTATTATTATATTGATCTGCTAAATGGTGTTTTCTTGCTTTATGCTTTTTACATGTTCTTGGGTAAGTGCAGAAAAATCAAATCAAGCAATATCTTATTACTGTATTGTAATAATTACTGTACCACCAATGAGATGTATGGAATGTATGGTGTTACATTTCACCAATAATTAAATCATAATGTCTAAAAAAATACAGTCGGATGTTTTGGTCAAATGCGTATATTGCAACAAACTAAATAGCATTAAACACTAACCAGGTCTGAGTTAATTACATAGAACGTACGTCTGAGTAAGGATTCTTTTCACTCAGCTTCTGGTAATCCTGCAAGCCAAAGCCCAAGGGTAGCGTGGTCCTAGCTAGACAAGCAGCAGGAAGCTTACCAGACATTGCTCTCAATGGTACGCTGTGCGGTTTTAGCTGGTTAGACACCAGCAGGAGTCCAAAAGATACCCTGAGATCCCCAAGCCTTGGCTCTTGCCAACCTGCGCCGCATACGCTCTGAAATTAGGTAAGCAGGCTGCGTCCCGCTAGGGAGAGAGTGCCAAACAGAGGAATATTTCCATATATAGATGGCATATATAATAATAATAATAATCCTTGCATTTGATATAGCGCTTTTCACATCTTCTAGACGTCTCAAAGCACTTCACAGAATAGACTGTAAAGTGAATTGACTATATATTGTGGGCGAAACGCGGCAGCCAATTGCGCACAGTAATGTCCCACAAACAGTCGTGGATTGAAGTGACCAATTTATGATTGTTTTGTTTTGGAGGGATTATTATTAGGCGTGTGGAGTAAGGAAACTTGCCCAAGGTTTCACCCTGCCTGGAATTGAACCCAGTTGTCTCGCTTCCACTGAGCTACGTGCAACTCTCAGTCTGGTCAGGATTCTCTTAACCACGGTGATGTTTTTTTGTGTGTCAGAAAAAACATGAACATTACAGCATGGAAACAGGCCATTTGGTCCAACTTGTCCACGCCAATGTTCATTCTCCACTGAAATGAAACGTGACTCCATTGATGTTTGCTCATTGCATATGAAAGTAATTAGTATTAGAGATCCCGATTGATATTGTATTTAATGTTTACTTTTATGTATATAATTTGACCTATTTCTGTAATAAAGATAACACAAAGCTGAGCTAAGATCATATCCTATGAAGACGCACAGAAACAGTTGCCATTAGCAGCTGATAATGGCAACAAAATGGCGATGTTGAAATCTTTGAACCAGCATCAGGCTAAAACCTTTATGTTAAAGTTGGGATGGGTGGGGATAAGGGGGGAGTCACACCCACAGGCTTCCATGATAGATTGGAAATTGTGATGTTTTTAACAGATTGACTACAATAATTATCACATCTATTAAGAATCATCATAATTTTCACCCAAGCATGTACCTGTAGTAGCTTTTGTTTTTGGTCTGTCTGCACTTGAAGGCAATGTCTGGGAGTGGGGGTGGGGGGGGGGGGGAGGGGGAGAGAAACCTTCAAAAATGTACTCTGAAAATAAAATTCTGTTCATCTAGATCAAAGGAGCCCGACTTCATAAAATAACTATGGCTTGGGATTTCACATATCCCATTACGTTCAACCTGGAATTGAAAAATTACTTTGGTTTATCTACTATTATGGTGCAGAAATGCTAATGTGGGCCTTAGAGGGCAGGTATATTTCCCCTGCTCATTTGACAAAATGTGAAACCCATTCAGTAAAATCCAATAAATGCAATAATCACAGTCTGCTGACACTAAAGAAAAAGGACTTTATTTGCTGTTTCTTTTATGCAGCAATTACAGGTCCCTATAGATTTCCAAATCGGATCAGCACAGTGAATTAGACTTGCCATTACCTGTGAATGTGAGCCTTTGGATCCATATTTGTTTTAGGTTCTGCTTAAATCAGCAAGAATGATAAATCTGATGGTGTAAAATTGGAAATGTCAAGGGCATTCTGCAATGGCAGCTGTAATTTATTGTGACCCATCTTTGTACATGCATTTTATTGCAAAATATGAGACAATGTTTGTTTCAATTTAAATTAAATTATCCTTTTCATTATTTTGTCCCCGTTGCTGTCACCACTGTCAGATTTTTATATAATTTTTATTTTAGAATTCCCAATTTGTTCATTGTTTCTAGGCCTTGTTCAGAAAGACATGTATTATTTAACAGTTTATTTCTCTACTGGATAAAATTTATACAATTTTTCAACATTATTCGAGGTAATCACAGAGGGAGAATTGGATTTTGTCCTGGATAATTTTGAAAATATCTGCTCAAAAAAAATTTAAGTGAACAAAAGATTGCATTAATAAATAAAACACTGAAACTCAAACTTGTAAATTAAAGATTTTTCAAGTGATATAAACTAACTGTAGTTTTTAACTCTAAACCTGCAAACCTTTCAAAACTTGATGTGAAATGAGACCAGACATAGATATGATATATGGGATAGTTCAACTGAATGTGTGGACTGCAAAACAGAACTCAACATGTCCAGTGTTGATTAACCCTTCACTTGCTGAAAATAGAGAACCAAACACAGCTCAAAGCTGTGACTATCATTTAAAGAGAGCAAAAAGAGGATAGTATTATTGTTTCCGTCTCAAGACATTCCTCTTTGACTGTGTTTTCAATCATTTTTCCCTTCCTCACTCCCTTCAGTTTCCACTCTCAGCTTAGGTGCCCAACCAACAGTCTTAAGGATTTCAGACATCCTCCTGATGTGAAAGGTCCTAAATAAATGTAAATCATATTGTGGTGTATTGATACGAGTGTTATGGGGTTCTAGTTATATGTCGATACTTGAAAGGAAAGCAAGGACTATTTTCACTAGAACACAAAATATTAAGGAACGAATCTAATAGCAATTTTCAATATGACGAATGTATTGGTAAAGTAAATACAGAGTGAGAGGGAATATTTTAACTGCTCTGTGAGTAGGTAACAAGCAGGCATAAATCAAGAATAACCATCAGAATAAAAAGCGGGAAGTTAAAAGATTTTTTCCACAAAAAGCTTTGTTGAAATGTGAAATACAATACAAATTTACATTTATAAGATGCCTTTCATGTCCGGAGTATGTCCCAAGGTACTTGACAGACCTGGCTTGGCATCCGAGCTGGGGGTGATGAGGGAAAAGATTATGGAAGATGCAATCAAAGAGAAGGTCTTGGACAGAATTAGAAAGATCTTGAGGAAGACCTTGAAGGAGGCCTTGAATTTCAATACCTTGAAATTTACAGTGCAGAAGGAGGCCATTCAGCCTATCAAGTCTGCACTAGCTCTTAGAGCAAGTTGTCCATTTAATCCTACTGCCCTGCACCAAACCTTTATTTATATTAGGTTTTGTCTCACAGATTTTGTGCAGCAGTCCCTCAGATAAAATAAGTCAGTTGGGACATTACTGTGCCCAAATTGGTTGCTGTATTCTTCTACAAAATGCACAGTAACTACACTTTACAGTAAATACTGTGAAGTGCTTTGGTACATTCTCCCAAAGTGAAAGGAGTTATATTAAATGGAAGGATTATTAAGTTCTGAGGCACTCTGATTCTTAAGCAAAATGACATTTAAGACTGTTAAGTGCTCCAACTCACTCAAACTACTGGCAATAGATGTTGCTGCTGTTTTATTACGCAGCTAAATTATTCTCTATGTTGAAGTGCTATCTAGCCCTACTTCATTCGGCTTTTTCTGTCCAGTACAATAACACTGATATTTGAGAATATTTGAGATGGAAAATCACTAGCAGGCTTACTTACAGTTTAGATACAAATCCAATAATCAGCTCAACTGGTGATTTCCTACTTTTGTCTAAATCTATTACATGTATAATTGAGTCCCAGTGCAAAACACAACATAGTGCATTTAAATACAGTATACAGTAATAAAGTTAGTGTTCTAGTAAATATCACTGAGTACTGGAATAAGATGATTGCCCCTCATATTCTTAAGGGCAGGAAGGATATTTCCAGGAAAACATCTTGTTTGGATATATTATTTTCATAATGCTTAAGAAAAAACATTTAACACTGTAAAACATTTAATACTGTGGTGATACTTCATGAGAGTGCAGTAACAAATGTATTCTATAAAGTTGTGTTACCTTTATTTATGCGCAAGCAGTGACAAATTCATGAAACATCAGAATGCTTAGAATACATCACAAAGATATTCAGTTAATGGAGAATAATCGCCATCATACTTTGGAATAATCTATTCAGAAACCTTTAAGTTGCTCCATTTCTAGTTTTATTTTTGACTAAGGTGCTATTTATTATTTAACTCAGGCAGCCAATATTGGCCTGAATCAAACAATTTTAATTTGTGTAATATTGTCACAAATGTTAGGAGTCTGTGTGGAATGAGATTTTTTTTTATATACTGTTTGTTCCTATGATGTATTGATTAATCTATCCTTGTATTGGTTCATTTCAGTTTGTTTTGGCTTCCTCTCTCCTGTTTGAAATTACCTTGTCTTTGAAGAACGTCAGATATTCAAATATTGGCAATAGTGTACTTACCTCTGGAAATCCATGGTTAGATGTTCATTGAGTATAAGAAATGAAGGAATACCCATCGTCTTATCCATAAAGGAGAAGCTGCTGTTCAATACAATCCAATGTAGAATTGCTTCAAGGTAATTGAGAGAGAATAGCCTATAGAGAAGTCTGAAACTTCAGCAGGGCACACAGCAACTAGTTAGAATGTCAACCTAGATTGTGCTCTGCACAGTTTACAGATAAGGAGAAGGGTTTTCTCTTATAGAGTTATTTCTTATATTCAAGGAACATCTAACCATCTCCAGAGGCAAGGTGCACTATTGCCAATATTTGAATATCTGATCCAGACAAACTGGAGAGCACTCACTGTCAGGGCTCATACTGTCAACGTGACATACAACACGCTCATGTCTGGCTCAGTTGGTACCATTCTACATCAGAAGATTTTGTGTTTGAGTCCCATGTTGGGTCTTTGAACTCGCAATCTATGTTGACTGTCCGATGAGATGCTGGGGAAGTGCTGCATTGTTGGATGTATCATCCTTTGGATGAGACGTTGAACCAAGGTCCTGTCTGCCTATTTAGATGAATGTTAAAGATCCTAATGATCCCTCAAATAAAATTGGCCATTTACTTCACGGGTGTTTGTGGGACGTTGCTGTGCACAAATTGACTGCGGTGTTTGCCTACAAAAACATAAAGTAACTACACTTCACAGTGAATCCTGTGAGCAGCTTTGAGATGTTCTTCCAACATGAACAGTGCTTTGCCAAATGCAAGGATTATTATTAGACACGGAGAATGGACATTTGGCTGAGGTACCCTTGGGCAGCTAGCTGGTGCTTGTGGAAACATTAGGATTAGGCAGGAAAAGAAAGATAAAGCAACAAAATGATGGTAAGGAAACACTATGTACATTTTATGAATGATATATATAAACTGATAAAGTACATGATGAAGTGAAAGTGCAGACACAACAGACTGTCTCATTCCTCAGACTTCCTGCTGACTGTTCAATGGCACAATACAATGACATTGAATCTCTTTTAACGGGTTCAGTAATAAAATCAGTCATTAGTGTGTCTTGCATTATATGTGCATTCATGAATATTAATCCTTGCATTTGTTATGGCATCTTATCACATCATCAAAATATTTTTACAGGATTTTACTGTAAAGCGTAATGACTGTATTTGTGGATGAACATGGCAAATAATGGTTACACAACAATGTCCCATAAACAACTATGAAGCGAATGACTAATTTTATCTTAGCTGGAACAACCCCCCCCCCACTTCTCTTTTCTAATCGTGCCCTTGGGATCTTTAACATCCATCTGAACAAGCAAACAGGACCTTGGTTTAACATCTCATCCGAAGGCTAGCACCTCCAACAATGCAATGCTCCCGCAGTATTGCACTGGACTATCAACCTAGACTGTGAGCTCAAAGTCCTACCATGAGGTTTCAACCCAGAACCTTCTGACTCAGAGTGCTACTAACTGAATTAGTTTGACACCTAAATATTTCTTGTCCCACAATGGTATTTAATTGGATCATGGAACTCGACCAACTCTTGCAGTGGGCATGTGTCGGCGCATCAGTGTTTCATTATGTTTGGCCTTTTAAATTTGCATTTTTAAATGGTTATGGAAGTCAAAACTACAATATTTGCATCTTCTTCCAAGTGTGACAGAACAGTTTCTAAGGGTTGGGATAACACAAACGTGGTTACTGGCAGATTCAATATTTAAGTCCTTTTTGAATCCTGTTGGGAATGCCACATTTTAACCCCGCAATAACTTTTTTTTATAATTGATGGCTAATAATTATCTCGATACTTCCCCCCAGCCCTTAAGAAAAATGAGAAGGTCTGGAGGGAATTTTCACTTACTGTGCTGAACACACTAAGGGAAAAGTGAACAGAGACCAATGATGGTACTACTTAAGAGAGGCAGGATGGACCTCAGGAAGTGTTATCACAAAGCTCACTGACGGACAGCCTTACCTGCTTGTTTTAATTGTTTTTAAAATGGAAAGTTTAAGCAGCACTGACATGCCATAAATGACCCTCAGTAAGATGTGGTGGTGGTGGCTGTCGGTGATAATAACATCCTAACAACAGACTGAGAGAAAATCTTTAAACAACAGTGAAGATGACCTAAGATGGAGGATGATAAACCGATTATGTATTTTACTGTAGACTAACGGATCGCCACTTGATATCTCTTCCGGACAATGTTTTTTTGGTCAGCCAGGTGTCTGACACAGGCAGAAACCCAGTAACAAATAACCAACACGACCAACAACAACAATTTGCATTTTCACACTTTCACACAGGGAAAATGCCCAGTGCTTCACAAAGATGGAATGGCCTAAGCTGGCCACATTCACCACCACTTACACAGTCACTACACCTTACAGTAAAATCCCGTGAAGCACTTTGAGACAATCTCCCAACGTGAAAGGCGCTATATGAAATGTAAGAGTTATTATTATTTTATGGTGCCAGCAGACAACATGCCTGTATTCGACACTAACTTGCTGAATTCCTACTCCTCAGAAATCTATGTTAACATCTTTTAGCAACAACGGAGTAAAAGGCCAATGTATCTTGTTAAAGGGATTAGGAAAGTGATTAGGAAAGTGATTGTTGCTACATTGCTCACTAGAAAAGAAACATTTAAAAGTGGGTTATTAACAGTAGGTTTGATCTGGTCCTAGTGAATTTAGCAGCAGCAAAGATTTCAGTTATTATATCCACAGCAGCTAGAAATGTAGAGCTCAGTAAAATAAAAGATAAACAGATTTTTTAAAAAAATGGGATTTATTCACTGGAGGAGAGAATTTTAAAGAACTGTTCTGAATTTTCAAAGGTTTGAGAAAGTAAGTAGTGAAAGATCATTCCCTTTGGTTGATGGTTAGTGAATCAGCAATAAAAGGCAAAAACACAAGTTCATTATTTATTTGTCACATCCAGGCTAGATTACAGCAACTTTCTGATTGCTGGACTATCCGTCTCTTCTCTTCACAAACTGCAGATAAATCAAAACTCTATAGCTTGTGTCCTCTCCTGCACTAGGCTCTATGAGCCTATTACCCCCACCCCCTTACAGTATATTCTGTGAAGTGCTTTGAGAAGTCTTGAAGACGTGATAAGGCGCTATATTAAATGCAAGGATTATTTTTATTATCCTCATCTGGCCCCACTGACTTCCCATTCCCCAGCGGATCAATTTCAAGATCCTCACCTAATCTTGAAATCCCTCTATGGTCTTGCCACACTCCTCAAAACCTACTAACCCAGTGTTTCCCTCCACTCACAAGGCACCGGCTTGCTTTACATCCCAAGCCCCACCATCTCTTTTGGCCTTTCTTCCCCAACCCATCCTGGAGACCCTTCGACTCATCCCTTCCTTCACCTCCTTCAAGGTCTGCTTCAAGACCTTTCTCTATAACCCCATTTTCAGCCATTTTTCCCCTCCTCGTCCTCTATCTCCTTGGGCCCTACCTCCAGCTCAGGTGCAAACCTTAGACTGTTCAGTAACTTGTGACATCCTCCCAACACGAAAAGCACTATATAAATGTAAATTTCTATTGTATTTTATAGATGTATAAGGAGGGAGGTTGGATTGTGGAGTGTTTTATAAAGTGGCCATTCGAACTAAGGTAATTATGCCATTTCAAGGAAATTAGATAAATACTTGAAAAATACAAGGGGAGAAATATCACCTGGGCTTAGATTTACTTTATTAACATTGCATTCCAGCGTGTGCAGAATTTAGCAAATTGGTGAATTCAGTTTTAACTTTGAAGCCTATTTTCTGTTGTTCTTAAAATAAACTTACAGAAAACCGACTTCAAAATTAATAACTGTATTTAAGAAGTTGACAAATCCTGGAATCTCTAAAATGTTAGGATATTAGAGTAAATCTAGACCCAAGTGAAAATTCTATCCAATATTGTACAACAGAAAAGGTTTGTAAATAGAGCTTACTTTCAGCACTTAGTTTGTTTTGTTTCACAGATTAAATATCAATACTAAAGACTAAGAATAAAGTGGTGTCACTTATTATGGTGAACAAGGAAAGCATTTTGATTCAAACGATTTACTAAGATCTAAAATTGGTGGAACAGGCTCGATGGGCTGAATGGTCTCTTCCTATTCCCATTTTCCTATTTTCTCTGCTCTGGGGAGTGTGCTTGCTTGTAAAATGTGTTTAAAAATAAAACAAGAAAGCTATTGCTACACTATTTTGTTTCCTTTGTTCTCTTTTATGCCTAGATAGACAGGTCACTTCTATATCTCCCAAGGGCAAACTCACCATCTTGAGAAAATCAATGAGAGCCAGAAATGCATGGAACAAAGCTTTACCTCTTACTGAATCTAGAATCCCAGAATATTACTATTGCTATTATATTTAGTTTGTCCACAAAATATACACATCCATATCACTTTACAATATATGCGAAGTGCTTTAAGGATACTTTAAGGATACTGTAGTAAAAATAATAATAATAATTATTTGGTCACTCAATCCATGACTTTTCGTGGGACACAGCTGTGCACAATTGGCTGCCGCATTTCGACCACAAAATATACAGTCAATTCACTTCAATCGTCTCAACAAGGTGATAAGGCGCTATATCAAATTATTATTATATTATTATAGTAGTAGATGTAGTATTACTAATTTTACTATTACTAGTATTACTACTGCTGCTGTATCTAGTTCAACTTGTGTACTTGTTGCAATCTTGCATCTGCCAACTAGTTTGTTTTACAAATGTAATTGAAAATTTTTACCACACTAAAAAGTATCAACTGTGACCATTGATGCCCTCTTGTGACTAAAATAAGTAAATCAGCAGCAAACCCTGAACTGTATTATTCTGAATACTGCCCTCTACTGGTCACATATATCTGAACCACTCAAAGATCCATTTCAAAGGTTTGCAAAACCTTTCCATGTGTTTTAGAAATATGTGATTTGTTAAGGTAACGCAGTTTGCATTTATTTTAATGGACCGAAAGTCTGACCACAGGAGTGTGAATGAGAAGACGAGAGGGAAAATGGAGGGAAAATAATTAATCACACACAAAAAAATCCTCTTTAAAGAGGAAGAGAACCCATGTATTTTCAAAATGTACCCTTCAAGGGTTTATTAGATCTTCTTTAACCCTAAAATATCCAGCTCACAAACTAATAGATGAATAATAACAATAGCTTACACTAATCTTATGTCATACAATGTCTCAAAGCATTTCACAATGATGATGGGGAATCATTGAGTGGGTAGGAAAGGAGTGGGAACTTGAAGGCTTTGACCAAAGTCAGTCGAAGAAATGGGGTTTCCAGGCAGGGAAAGAAGGTAAAGTTAAAGGAATTGCAGTGCAAGACATTTATCTGAAGGCTTATCCACCAATGGTAGAAGTAGGGGATAGGCCTTGGTTTAAAGTCTCATCCAAAGAATGTCACCTCCAATAATATAGTAATTTCCAGTACTGTTGTACAATTGGCATCTTCTTAAAGTTGCTCTTCCCACACTAAACTTGTGCCCTCATGTCCTGCGGCTTTCGTAAAACTGAAGATCTCTGGGTTTACTTTCTTCATTTCATTTAACATCACATTATACTGCGTGGGGGGTACTATTATCAGAAAGGGGGGCATGGATCGGCAGCTGAGACTGTGGGAGGTCACCCTGAAGTAGAGTCAGATATACAATGTAAGTTAGAGATGTATCCAATCATATTGGGCTCATCACAGGCCGGGAGGCTAGAAGAACACACTGCTCCTCTCACTGGTGAGTCCCTGGTGGGTTCCAGGGTTATAAAAGAATTACTAAGGTGAGTCTGGAGAAGAGCAGTTTAGGATATTGACAACCCAAGTGGTTAGTGCCTTCAGCACATAGCTTTCTGTGTCTTAAAAAAAGTTTACTTTTTGGTTGCAGATCATGTCCTCCATTGATTATTGTAAGTCCAACACTTCCTACAACAATGTATAAGTCTTTAAGGTTCTCAATATGCGTGGTGCCACATTCAAATGTAAATTGTGCTCAAAGAATGAATGAGTCCAATGCAGATGAATGGCTGCTCACAAACACATCCAATTTCACATTTATCAAAGGATGGACAGCTCATTAAACAGGAGGAAGTAGGTTGCATAGTAATCACAACTTGGCCCTTATTCATGTCCCGAGCCCATCATTAACAATCTCTGAAATCTCAGAATTCAATTCTGTTTATCACGAATTATGCTGATATCATTCATACTTGTGTGATCTTTTAGTGCCTTATCACATCAAAACAACTAAAGTGACTATTGTTCACAAACACAGCAGCCACAATATAGTGAATAAATTATGACCAGTATTCAAGAACAAAAAGTCCAAAACTAGAGAGGGCTGTCGTCAAGTTTGCAGATTAAATTACAATAGGATATATGTGAACTGAAAATCCCAAAAAAGTGAGTGGATGGAACAATGGCAGCTGCCGTTCAGCATACAACAAGTAAGGAAATACACTTCAAACACAAGAATGACAAAGGGGATTCTAAATGGGGAAAGACTGGGGGTAAATGAATGAAGGAATTATGTGCCAAAGGTTCGTAACTCATTAAAGTTCATCCACAGGTGCAGGAAACAATAAAGAGGCTAATGGAATGCTGGGCTTTATCACAGGAGGGCTGCAATATAAATCAAGAAAGTACTGCTCTAGTTATATAGAGATTTGGTCATACCTCATTTGGTGTACAATATTGTTCAATTTTGGGAGGCCCTTCATACTAGAGTTATCCCAGACTCAGGAGCAGTCCAGTGATGATTTATCTGGGTTGAAGGACTGCTCCTTCCCTATATGTCATAGCACCTCACATCTTCTCGTACCCCATTCTTCCACTCAGCAAACTTGTACCTGCTATGTGTCCCACTCTTCTCCCCATCATTGGTGGCTGAAGATCCACCCACTATCCCCCACCCGTTGGAACACCCTCCCTCTATCACTCTGACTCGCTCCTCTCTATCTACCATTAAATTCTGTTTCAAATCTTATTTCTTCGACCATGCCTTCAGTTTCTTTGCCCCCTCCTCCTCCTCCTCTTTCCTGTTCAGGTCGGCTTCTGTCTCCGTGAATCACTCTGAGTCGTTCTCCTAAGTGAAGGGCCAAATATAAATAGAAGTTATTGTTGTTGTTTGTGCACCTGAATACACAACTGTTACTTGCAATACAATGTAACAGGGCTTGAGTGAAGAGGTTATCATAGACTACCTTGTATACAGATGCAAGCCACGTATTAGATTTTGTGGTGCCCACCATGTTTCATAATACTTTGCAGGATGTCTACATCAGAATAGCACAGTTACTGGGTTTCATTTGAACTCATTGGAAGAAGTAAATAACTCTGTTCCATTAAGAACATTAAGAACATAAAATGCATTCGGGAGGCAGAAACCCATCCAGCTGAAACTCAACTATCACACCAAGCTTAGGAGTCAACCGGCACGTCCCATCAAAGGAGAACATCTGCTTCACAACTGGCCCCTTCATCACTCATACATCAAAAATAGGGCTTGTGCCAACATTAGGGCAGGAAAATGAATGTGAAAGACTGTGCAGGGAGGACAGAGTGCAACTGTGAGGGAATTGCAAAGCAGAAATGCAATCAATAGATTTAGATGGCATCAACATCAACTAATTTGAATCATCATCTGAGACCTGCGATTGGATTACTGCTTTGAATCTGCTTACAGCCATTAGCGTTGTTCATAATACATAGCAGATGATAGATTTTCACTTCAAGCTGTTATTTACCATTCCTGCAGTTCAACACTATGATGTAAAGCTGTCAAAATGATGAAATTAGAGGCACTGTAGTGCATCTGTGTCACTTACAAAATGCACAATTATATTTTACTGTAAACCCTGTGAAGCGTTTTGAAACGTCTTCCCAGCATGAAAAGTTTTATAACAAATGTAACAACAACAACAAATTACATTTATAGAGCGGTTTTCACATCAGGAGGACACCCCAAGGCTCTGGACAGTAAAGGATGAATGATTTTTTAAATTGATAAATGAGAATGAATTTTTTTTATCATCATTTTATTATGTGGTCTGGGACAAATAGCGTCACAAACCTGACAGCACAGGTTTGGTAAACTCTTGTCTATAGCATTGCCAGGTTATCATGCCAGATTACATGCAAATTCACTGACTGATAAACGATATAAATAAAACAACAATATGACTTGATGAAAATGTATGAATGGTCTTGATACCGAGAGCACCTCAGAGAATACAAGTACAGAATACTTTGCAAATTGGATTTTTGGGGGCGATGTGAACAAAATGAGCTTTTTAATTTAAAAATTATGATTAAAGCAGAACAGAATATGGGCAAAAATAATCTTTGAAATTGTGTCAATACTAACCATCTGAGTCGCCCATGGACATATGCAACAAGGCGATCCAATTATTTTTTAAAAATGAAGCCAGGAAAATACGCTTAGACTGTCCACATTTCTTCATCAAGGCAACTTCTAATTACATGAAAACAAAATGGGATTGCAATGCAGCCCTGGGCAGAACCAGATTAAGGAAGATAGTGTCTGGAATGTGAATTGCTGTTGTACTTTGAGCTATATACCAATCACTGTCATCCAGCAGCTAGCATTACCATACTCATTGGGGCTGGCGTGGAATCAATGAACATTACAGCTGTAACCATAAGCAGGGGAGCAGGGATAAGAAAGTTTTAAATGGAGTTATTCAGGATTCCAGGCACAATCTTGCACCTTCTTTTACAGACATCAATCGGCCTTCATTAACAGATTATATTCAGTCTTCTGTGTCAGCGCTGCAATGTAAATGAAGTGAACCTGTTGTCTTGAGACAGGGGAAAGGGTGTTATCACCATGTACCAAGGTGAGAAGGGGGCAATACTGACCCACTCATTGGCCTGGCTGAGTTGGGAGGACTCTTGCCTCTGCGTCAGAAGGTTGTGAGATCAAGCCCCACACTCGGACTTTGAAGTGATAGTCTGTGATGCTGGAGGAGTGATGTATTGTTTGAGGTGTCTCCTTTGGATGAAACGTTAAACCGAAGTCATGCCTGCCTATTCAGATGGACTATGGTGCAATTCAAAAGAGAAGGGGTTGTGGTATCCTGACCAACAATCCAACATATAGTAAAAGTCAATAACCTAATGGTTTTGTTTGACTTTGCTGTACACAAAATTTCTGCCAAATTTTCCCACCAAAGGTCACTACACTTGATGGTAGTTACTGTGAAGTGCTTTGAGATCTTTCAACACCATAAAGACTATGAAATATCTTGCAATATGAGCAGGCCTTGAGTTCTATACAAGAATTCCCACTGGTTCTTATTAATCAAATGTGAGAAAATGGATTAAAGCACTTGCACTGGTATATTTTAAAGCCCACAAAATAGTGTCATAAGTATTTACAATTAATAAATAAATGAAATACTGGCACCTCACTTCACAATAAAAATCCTGTGAAGTGCTTTGAGATGTCTCGATGATGTGATAATATCATATCCAAAGATTATTATTATAAATTCTGCAACATTTTCCTCCAACAAATCATCCACAACTTGAAGGTATGGGTTTAATATCCAATCATATTTTTTGGTAGTGTGTGTCTCTGGATCAAGGATCCTCTTCTTTCCTTTGCATTTTGTCAATATAGTATTTTCATTCCTGAACCAGTGACTTAGCAAATTGCAAAATGTTGCATGAGAGGAAATATCTGTCACGATTTGTACTTTTGATCACTATTCAGAGTGGCTCCTGCTAGGAAGTGCATGTGAATGGTCAATTTCCCTACTGGAACTCACTGTGGGCCTCATATATGGAAGAATGAACATTTTGGCCAAGGTCATGTACACCACAACCACATTGCAGTGTGCATAGTGCGTTCAAGAGAGGAAAATTGACAAGCACAATTTATTCTGTTGATAATAATACAGGTGAATGATTTAAAGTTTCCCTTTTCTAAATGAGTAATAAGAGATTTCTATGCACGTCAGGAGAAACATGTCCCAGTAGGAGAAAAGAAAAACACACAAAGTAAATTCACAAAGATGAGAAATTGCTACAAAAACCTAGGTAAGCAGAACTGTAAGTGGCCATTGATAATGGGGGAAACCCATTACAAAAACACAGAGTCAAGATCAGTCTTCCAATAGTGTCTATGGGCATCGTGCTTTAAGTTAGAGGCATTTTTCCTCAGCATCTCCTTCATGATCAGTTCCACTTTTCTCTCTGCGAATCTTGCCTTTTTAAATCTTTCAGATAAAAATGTTATTTTCTGGCACTTTATTCTTCTGACTCACATTGTGTGACTCGAAAAGCAGCTCTCAATTCTACCAGATGCTTTCGAGTGCTTCAGTGGTGCTGGTGTTTCATTGGGTTTCCGAGTTTTACTGTAACATAGCAACAGATGGCAGTCCTGGGAGACAGTGGGCGAAATTGACAAGCTTACTCAAAATAACAGGAACAAATGGTTTTACAACAGAATTACAGGGACAATTTTCACACCACACAGAACAGTTATGATCTGGAAATATTATAAATTGTTGACATTCCATTGATTTACACTCAAGTTTACTTTAGAAAACGTAAAAGACTGTGTAACTCATTTTTCCTATTTCTATACTTTGTGTCAAACAATTAATTTATTTGAAATTATGACGCTATGTTGAACACATGGTCATGGTGGATTACTGTACTGATTCTCTCAGAGCTGTAGAGAACCTCCAAGAGGATTATTCTCCCCCACTGACTGGAATAAGAGAATAGTTCAACCTTGTGTTCAGAGATTCTTCTCACGTCAATAATACCACACCAGTCAACTTCACTTACCCCACCCTATCCACCCCACCACTGCTGGGTGAATTTCAGTCATCCTGTCCCTACTCTCACGCTTTCAAAACTGTCTTAAGACTTATTTCTTTGACTGTGCTTTCAGTCAATTTTCCCCTCCCGACTCCCATCCCTCCAATTCCCCCTCTCCTGGTTTGAGTACCCAATCTGTAAATTGCTTTGAGATGTCCTCCTGACATGAAAGGGACTATATAAATGTAACTTTTATTTTATTATAATTATAACTAAAGTGCAACCTCAGTGACAGGAACTGCTAACGGAGAAAAGCTATTGTGAAAAATAAAAGAGAGACAATCTCAAGAGAGACCAAAAACTGTCAAACAACTGCAGCACATAAAGAACTGAAACTGAGAAACTGGTGTGGTATACTGAGATAAAGGCTTAGAGGTCAAGTAGGCAAGAAAGGCCTGAGGAACATATTAAGATTGTAGAGCACAAGGAAAATGAGCATGGAAATCCAGCTTAGGGTTAAGGTTAGGGCTAATCGTGGAGTCCTGTAGCTCAGTGGTTAGAGCACTCGCTTTGCAAGCGAGAGACCTGAGTTCAATTCCAGACAGGGCGAAACCTTGGGCAAGTTTCCTTACTCCACACAGAGCCTAATAATAATCCCTTCAAAAAAACAAAACAATAATAAATTGGTCATTTTCAATCTACGACTGTTTGTGGGACATTGCTGTGCGCAATTGGCTGCCGCGTTCGCCCACAAATAAACAGTCAATTCACTTTACAGTGTGTTCTGTGAAGCGCTTTGGGACGTCCTCCCGACGTGAAAAGCGCTATATCAAATGCAAGGATTATTATTATTAATGGCAAGATATGCTAATATATCAATTTAATTTGTTTGTTATCACACAGAAATATTATAAAGTCTAGATCTATAGTATGATATGGAATATAATGAATAGGATTAATGTTTTTATTATTATTTTCTCTCGAGAACTTTCTTCCTTTGTATCCTGAAGACTGGGGTTCAATTCCATGGGCACATTGGCAACCTATGTACTTCATCCAAAGTACTATTCTTTATGTCTTGTTCTTGCCCCACCTTTCCTCCTTGAAGCCTACCAACCCAGTTTCTCCCTCCGCTCAGGGGGTATCAGGTACATTAATAGTTTCTGGAATAGTGTCAACTTTCTGACAAGACAGAAGCCATTATTTCTGGCTCCCATTAATGTCTTCTCATCTCCAGCTCTGACTTCCTTAACCTCCCCGGCCTATCCCTCAGACTTACAACCTTGGTGTCAGGTTCGATCCCCAACTGTCCTTCCTACCCCATATCCAGTCCCTGACCAGGAACGCTTTCCTTCATCTCTGCTACATTGCTCGCCTCCAACTGTACCTCACATCAACCCAGATGAAACCTTTATTCTAACATTTGTCACTTTTGCCTCGATTTTTCCAAAGCCCTGCTTGCCGGTCTCCCCAGCTCCACCACCCACAAAGTCCAACTGATCCAAAACTCTGCTGCCAGTGTTCTTACCTGTACCAAACTCTACACCTCCATCACCTCAAGCTTTCTCTGCATGCCCCCTTCGCTCAACTGACACTGGCCTTCTATGCATGCTTCATCCCCTCAGCTACCCTTTGCTCCACCATCAGCGGCTGCGCTTTCAGCAACTGCATCCCAAAAGTATGTAAATCTCTGTCTCTATCCCACTAACTTGCCCTCTCCTTGCTGGTGTTTAGATCACATCTGAAGACCTTCCTCTTTGACTGTGCTTATGATTATCAACCCTCTCCCAGGCTCGGTGCCAGGCTCTGAGTTAAGCTATCCAGTACAATACCCACGTAAATACAAGGACACTTTATAAATGCAAGTTGTTGTTGCTATAGAGTTCTGCTTTCAGGACTGAATAGCCCTTATAAAGGGGACATATCTGGCCTGTAATGGATATCTCTCAGTTGTCACTCGTTATAGTATTTTATTCATTTGAACTGCAAGTGAGAAGTAAAGTGAGAGCAGTTGTGTAAATAACTCACCGTGTGACATCACAGGAGGGGAGAATTGGAGAGATCAGTGGCACTGAAGGAGAATGACATCTCAGCACAGTGTTCCAGTCAAAGGATCTGTTCCCAGACTACCCCAGAACAGTAACACGGAGCCAATAAGCCAAACTGAAAGGCATCAGCAGATGTGAGGACCTAACCCTTTGGAACGTTGAGCAGTTCAGCGGACTGCACTTCTTGTTTAAGATCCAATGGCATCACTTCTGAACTAAGCTTTCGAGTCTACGTTTGAGTCGTGGTGAAAGGTCCAACACTCAAAAGGTCAACCCATCAGCAACAACAAGATTACATCTTTACATCACTCTTTTGTAGAAAGCTGGTAAACATGCTGTGCTTCTACAACATTTCTGTTTTAACATCTATGTTCAGTGGTGTTAGTGCTGATCTCAGCAAAACCTGCCGTGACTGTCAGCTGTCATCCTGTAACACAATAAGTCACTTTCAGTGAGACAGCCTCTCTCTGCTAAGTTGTCACAGACAGGATTTGAATGGAAAAATAGCGCTCAGTACACTTAGGCATTCGTTTTTTTAAAATAAATGTTTTCTGAATTTTACGCTCATTAGGATGAGAGATGTCAAAATTGAAAAACTAATTATTTTTCTATTTTGGCACTTGCTGTCAGCATTTATCCTCACTATGTCATGTATTGCCTGGTTAAGTACAGAGTCACTTCCCTCTCCTCTGTCTACCAATGGTGTTTTACTCATGGCAGTAAATTTACTGAACTTTGGCAACACGTGCTTTATAATAAGTGGAGAAGAATATGGACTCACTGCCAAAAATGGGCAAATTAATCCTTGATGTTCCTTAATTTCCAACTTTAGAATTACAACTGCAAAGGACTGCTGTGTTTTCTAAAATATTACTTCTGCGTTTCAAATACTGTAATCCAATTTGAATGTAAAAATAATTACAAGTATATTTATTACAACTGTGCAGTAGACTTGTAGACAGAGTCAGCTAATTTATTGTGTGTCTCTACATACTGCCAGACTCTCTTATCCAAAGTGGTTCACCGTAATTAATACAATCCCTTATTTAAGAGAGAAACTCCAAATTCCTTTACTTGCAAATTCTATAAAGTAACTTGGAGTTATATATTGTACCAATGACCACTTTGAGCAAAATTGGGAATTCTGCCAAAGTTATAAGTAATTCTACCCTGTGGACATGAGCAGGGAGGATGACTGCTTAAATTCAGGATCATTGAGACCTCAAGAGTGAAGAAACTGCTTGTCAGCCTCAGTTGGATTCACACCAGACCAGCCTTAGTGAAAGGACAATGTTCTAACCAACCAGTGGCGGCCAATCATTTGGGACAGCCAACAAAATAAATTTTGATTGAATATTTCTTGATTTATGCCATGAATCAATAAATATTAAATCAAGAAAAACCTGGAATGATACTACCAATCGAGAAATGGACTTAGTTAGATTCTGGCGAATATTCGGGGGTGGGGAGCACTTAGGATGGCCCTGTGGAAGCACTTCGCAGGCCATAGTTTGACCAGCACTGTCCTAACTCATTGTCTTGTCCCCTTGTGGCATTCTTCTTTTGTATAACCCAGCTTCTTGTCAAACTTCTAAAATTGTACATAAATGTTTTGTTTTAAATAGAGGGTAGACGTTCCCATTTCCAAGCACAAGAACATAATATTAATCCTTGCATTTGAGTGCCTTATCATGTCATTGAGATGTCTGAAAGCGCTCCACAGAATATGCTGTAAATATGCGAGTAAATTGACTGTATATTTTGTGGGCGAAACTTTGCAGCCAATTGCACACAGCAGTGAGCACAAATGAGAATAATTGTGTTCACATTTCACCCATGTCCAAAAATAATCCATTGTGTTTAACAAGTTAACAAATGAAATTGTAAACATATGGGATTGAATATGTGGCCCCTTTGTGCTTTTTCATGTGACATTTTCTCGGCTGTGTGTTGGAGCTCCCAAACTTTCTCTTTTAAATTATTATAAAAATAGCTTTATTTTGCAAACAACTCAATAGATTAATATCCTGATGGAGATTGTGATCTGTTCCTTTTTTTTATGAAAGAATTATGGTTCCACATGTTTCAAGTTAGCCTTTATCTATGCCATCTTTGTTCGGGCTCTTCAATGATGAAGCTGAAAAGGGAACTGTGCGTTGGAGCTCTGGTAGCTGATTTGAAATTTTCCATGGTGGATAATTTCAATTTACGATGCTGTTATATTAGAATCCAGTGCAATTTAACCCTTTGTGCATCTCATACCAACTGGTTCATAACTAACGGTTGGGAATGTATTCTCTTGCTCCAAGAATGGAGCCAGAGAAGAATTATTCAGAACCTCTCCTTCCATAATTTGCCATAATTCCATTATCCTTAAATCTTAAATCCCTTAAGCCTCACATGTGGGATTTTACTTGGAGAATTTAAGTAAACTGTATATATTGGGTAGCCCTATCAGTTAGTAACTGCCTCAAAGAATTACAGCAGATTTCTGAGGCATGATCAATTGCCTATTAACTCAGGCTGACTAATTCTTACAGCCTTTGTGTTATTTCAATGAACATATAGTATTTTTAAAACACTTATCAAATGCTTTCTGAACGTCAAGATATATATCGTCCATTGCAATAACCTCATCAACCAAGAGTTTGAATACTTTTGACAGGCGTAGCCTGCATTTCATAAACCCATTCTAGGTTTGAAATACTTGGCCTGTTAAACATTGCTGATTTGTTTCTTTTATGTCAGACTCAATTTTTTTTCCAATACAGATTTCAAGTTAACAACTCTGTAATTTCTAGGATCATGCTTCCTAACCTTGTTTCATTTACTAAATAGCACTGACTAATTTCAACATGGATCCTGTATTTTACAAATGTATTATTAAATTATATAGCCTGAACAAAATTTTCTCCCCCTGACTTTCACTAAAGACACATTACGTAATCTATCTGAGGAAATCACTATTCTAAAGATTGCAACATGTTTCATTGTGTTATCTCAAGAGCTGACGGTTTCCAGAGGAAGTTTCTGTAGCCCGTGAGAGTCATGTGGTTTTCTATAATCTTATTTTACACAGTCCTTGTAATTAAGTTTACATTCTTTTAAAAATATATAAATGACCAAGTGGTCCATTTCAAAATGTTGCAAACAATATTTTGATCATTCAACTTTTACGTTATAAACAAGATTATATTTTATTTGACCACTCACCCCCCCCAAGAAAATGCTTAATAATGGAATTATAATGGAATGTTTTGTCCAGAAAGAGGGTTGCAGGCTGAAGTGCACAGATGTAATCCCTGGTAAATTGTTAAAAATGTATTTTGCAAGACGCAGAAATATAGATGATGGTGATGCATTGTAAGGCAAATTCTAATATGTTTGGTGTAGCAAGTGAAGCATTTGTATCACATTCCACAACAAAAATGTATTTAGCTTTTTTGCCACTTGCATTTGCTGTGTTATGAATCTATTGCATCACATTCAAAAGAGTAAATGGAAACTTAATACTGTATGATACAAATGTATTAGGCTTCAGCCTACAATCCATCATGGCAAAAGTAGAGGGGAACAGCAACAGTAATGCAGTGTTTATATGCTGGGAGCAAAGAAGGATGGAGATGTTGAACAGAAAGCCTGGTTTATATTGCCTGCTCCACATTACATAACAGCAAGTCTGTTAAACAAACTACTTGTTTTTGATTTTGCTGTAAGTAATTTGCACCAAAAACTGACAGTGTAGACAGTGTAAACAGTGTAGAAACCCTGCATAAGAGAAAGCTGCAGAGGGTGGACACTATATAGAGAGAGAGGAGGCTGGATTGCAAAGTGACCTTAGTTTATTTGGAAGTCTGTGCAAATAAAGACAAATGGTATGTAGAACTGTCTCTAGATAAAGCATAAAAAGTCACTTCTCATTCATGGTAACAATTGAAATACTTATGTGCGTAATAATAATCATAATAATCCTTGCATTTGATATAGCGCCTTGTCACGTCTTCGAGACCTCTCAAAGAGCTTCACAGAATATACTGTAAAGTGAATTGACTGTATACTTTGTTGGGGAAATGCAGCAGCCAATTGCGCACAGCAGTGTCACAAACAGTCGTGGATTGTAGTGACCAAATTATTATTATTATTTATTACCCCTGGAAAAGCAATCTGGCATTCGACTAACAAACCGGTTCCTACTTACCGCTCGGTAAACAGAGGCATGTGGAGTAAAGAAACTTGCCCTACATTTTGCCCTGCCGGGAATCAAACCCAGGTCTCTCGCTTGCTCAAGCCTGCTCTAACTGAGCTACAGGACCCAACGTGTAAAGATGTATCAGGTCACAGTGAGGGATGTGACGATTATCAGTGGTGTCACATCACACACCACATTTTATTGCATGTCCGCATGTTCATTAAGTCTGGAGGACAAAACATGTTATCACTGACATGCTAGTAACATGCTTCAATTTTCACTGACCTACTAACAACATGTGTCAGCCAACAGAAAAATATTGCACTGGGGTTTTTGTGGACAAGTCATAGATTTTCAGAGCTAATGCCTGAGCAGTAAATCAATGTTAGAAAATGATGTTTAGTTCACATCTAAATTTTTGTATAAATACACTGGGAGGGAATTATACTGATTATGTCAGATCTCTTGGGGTGTCACAATTGTCTGAAGTTGCTAAATTCTTAGATACTGTATTTCAGATGTGCTGATAACAAAATTGGGGAAATGAGATGTCATTATTGAGTTTAATTCTGTGAGGAGACTGAACTTTAATAATAATTTGACAATGCCTTTCACATTGGTACGACATCTCAAAGTGTTTCACAGGATTTACTGTAAAGTGTAGTGACTGTGAATTTGTAAGCGAACATGGCAGCCTATAATTGAATAGATACTTTAATACAATACAAATTTATATTTATATAATGCCTTTCACAAATAAAATGGAACCATCTGGGTTAATGACTGTGGGGTGGAGAAAAAAACCCAGTTCATAACAGATTTGTTTTCATCCTATATCCTAAAAGAAATTAAGAAAATATATTGGGAGAGGAAAACAACCGGATGATCTATGTGTCATATTTCTCAATGTAACATCATATATAAGTGATATATTTCAGCCAGTATTAGCTGATACCCTAATCCATGCATTCATTACGTCCAGGCTTGACTGCCAACTTGCCAACTACCCAATTCTTCCCTATACAAGCTGCAGACTATCCCGAACTTTGCAGCCTCTGTCATTTTCTGCCTTAGGCTCAAGGAGTCTATCACCACCATCCTCATCCAGCTCCATTGGTTTCCCATCTCCCAGCAGATCAAATTTGAGATCCTCGTCTTCACCTTTAAATCCCTACATGGTTATGTGTTACCTTACCTTTGCTCAGTGAGAACCAGCCTTCTCTATTCCCCTGCCCTACCCACCCACCCTCAGCAGTTGGGATTTCAGTTTTTCTGCCTATATTCTCTGGAACTCCATCTTGGAGTCCCTCCAACTCTCCCCTCTCTCATTTCTTTCAAGGTCCGTCTCAAGTCCTTCCTCTTTGATTGCACCTTCGGTCATCTTCTCCTTCCCCACCCTCAGCCCCCGCCTCTCTCAGCTTGCATCCCCAGCTCAGGTGCCAAGCTAGGACTATTATGACCTTGGGACATCCTCCCAATGTGAAAGGCACAATATAAATGTAAATTTGGTGTATCACTGTTGTGTCCTGTATTTGTAACCAATTGCAAAAAGTTTGTCAAATATTTCTGCAAAGACCCTGTTGTTTTAAATTAGTTCCTCTACATCAGTTTTGTCTAATAGAAATTACTGACTAGCCAGAGATTTGGCTACGGCAACATGGTTTTAGGCACGTACACTAATTTTAGAAGAAAACGCCTTAAATACAGTCACACAATACAGGTAAATGCACATCACATGTATGTTAACATGTATATTGACTTTAAGAACATCTACTTAACTAACATCTATCACCATTCAGTGTGAAATTTTCCAGTCTTTCTCTTTCACAAAACTTTGTAATATATATAGGGACACATAACAGGAGTAGGCTATTCAGCCCATCGAGCCTGTTCTACCATTCTATTACATGGCTGATCTGTACCTCAATGCAAAATAATTTTTCTTATGTGAGACCCGCCAGACCCTCCCCTGCTCTCCATCCAACACAGTTGCCCTTTGCCAAGACGTGCCCAGTTGGAGCAGCACCTTGGGGCATCCTCCTGATGTGAAAAGTGCAAAACAAACATAATTTGTTGTTGCCTGTTATTAGCTGTGTTTCTTCTTTTGGCCTGGAGTGGTTATTCCGATTGGTCGCGCTGACCACCATTGACAGCTGCCCTCTCCATACAATATAATCCTACTCCCTCCCTCCGCTCAGCGGGCTCTGGCCTGCTTCACACCCCACATCTCGCCTGCCCCATTGGCGGGTGGGCCTTCTGTTACTCTGCCCCCACCCTCTGAAACTCCATCCCGCAGTCCCTTCGCCTCGCCCCCTCCCTTGCCACCTTGAAGACCCATCTCAAGACCCTCCTCTTCGACCGTGCTTTCGATCTCCCTGCTTCCCCCCCTGCCCTCCGCCACCCCGACCCTCAGCTCGGGTCCGTAACTCTGTCTGTTCAGCGCCTTGGGACGTCCTCCCAACGTGAAAGGCGCCATACAAATGTAATTTTGCTGTTGTATTGCTGGAGTTTCCATGGTACTGAAATCTGGCATTTTCCTTCATGTAACACACCATTTTAGCAGATAACCAATCAGCAGTAACCAAGGAAATAAACCACACAGAACGATCAAAACACACTTGCACACCCTGCTTTTCATCTTACTGTTTTATCAACAAATGCATAAAAATGTCAAAGTACACATGCATACACTGTTCTGCCCAATTTACTTTGTTGTTTGCTTTGGGCATCTGTTTGTGAGTCAACAAACCTCACTCATTGGAAATGACAAATTACTGATTATGGTTTGATGCATGTTTCTTTTACCTAACACAGTGGCAGCCAGCTGTTTAAAATCCAGCACCTTGGGACGTCCTGCCGATGTGAAAGGCACGACACAAATGTAATTTTGTTGTTGTTGTTTGCAAACCAATCGCACTCATGGTTAGTCACTACGCATCACAGTGAAATCCCTTGAGGCCATTTGAAATATTTAAGCGATGTGATAAGGAGCCATATGAAATGCAAAGATTATTTATAAGGAACTCCTAATAATTTTCTTCATGCACTGCTGACATTTCCAACAAAAACCACACAACCCCCTCCCCCGGTTGTCTAACCATGTAAGCTGACCCAACATTTTTGGTGGATTATTTTTCTGGGGGTAATAATTTCTTTAAAAAATTAAAATTGGTCACTTCAATCCACGACTGTTTGTGGGACACTGCTGTGCACAATTGGCGGGTTTTGCCCATAAAATATAGACAATTCACTTTACAGTATATTCTGTGAAGCGCTTCGAGACGTCTCAACGACGTGATAAGGCGCTATATCAAATCCAAGGATTATAATAATAATCCTTGCGTTTGATATAGCACTTTTCACGTCTTCTAGACGTCTCAAAGCGCTGCACAGAATAGACTGTAAAGTGAATTGACTGTATATTTGTGGGCGAACGCGGCAGCCAATTGTGCGCAGCAGTGTCCCAAAACAGTCGTAGATTGAAAATGACCAATTTATTATTGTTTTGCTTTTTGGAGGATTATTATTAGGCTCTGTGTGGAGTAAGGAAACTTGCCCAAGGTTTCGCCCTGCCTGGAATTGAACCCAGGTGTCTCGCTTGCGAGGCGAGTGCTCTAACCACTGAGCTACAGGACAGGAATCCAGGACTGTTCAGAATAAAAGATCAATATTATTATTGATGTATAACTAACATTGAGGTAACCGTGAACCTATTAACCCCATCCTCGCCCGACTCCATTGGCTTCCCATCAAACTGCATCACACAGGATACAGTTTAAGAACCTGGTCCTCACCTTCAATGCCCTCCAGTGGAGTCCTGTAGCTCAGTAAGTTTCCTTACTCCACACAGAGCCTAATAATAATCCCTCCTAAACCAAAAACAATAATAAATTGGTCATTTTCAATCTACGACTGTTTGTGGGACACTGCTGTGCGCAATTGGCTGCCGCGTTCGCCTACAAATATACAGTCAATTCACTTTACAGTGTGTTCTGTGAAGCGCTTTGGGATGTCCTCCCGACATGAAAAGCGCTATATCAAATGCAAGGATTATTATTATTATTATTATGGACTTGCTCCCCCCCTACCTCTCCAACCTCCCAACCCCCTGCCATCGTGCTCGCTCCCTCCGCCCAGCGGGCTCCGGGCCGCTTCAGGTCTCGCCTGCCCCACTATTGGCGGGTGGGGCTTCCGCCACTCCGCCCCCACCCTCTGGAACTCCATCCCGCAGTCCCTCCGTCTCGTCCCCTCCCTCGATGCCTTCAAGACCCACCTAAAGACCCTCCTCTTCGACCGTGCTTTCGATCTCCCTGCCCTGCCCTCCCCCACCCCGACCCCCGGCTCGGGTCCGAAACTCTGTCTGTGCAGCGCCTCGGGACGTCCTCCCGACATGAAAGTCGCTTTGCATGTGATGTTGTTGTTGTTGTTGTTGAGGTGACACTGCACACAGCTGCTGCCCCGCCCCGCCCGGGAGGCCCCGCCCCGCCCGAGAGGCCCCGCCCCCGAGAGACCCCGCCCCCATGGAGGCCCCGCCCACTGGCACGGCATTCGGCAGCATTGTGACGAGCGACGTAGCACGTTGGCACTGGCCGCGCGCAGGCGCTATGCGGCTCGCCCATGCCCGCTCTCGCGATGTTTGGCGCTCGCAGGCATGGTGTCCGGGAACTGAGAGCGGCGGCTGGAGCACAGTCAGCGAACGCGGCCCGAGCCCGGCACAGCCCCGGCCCGACATAGCACAGCCCCGGCCCCCAGCCCGGCACAGCACAGCCCCCGGCCCGGCACAGCCCGATCCCCGGCCCGGCACGGCACAGCCCGAGCCCCGGCACAGCCCCGGCCCGAGCCCGGCACAGCACAGGGGCGATGAGTCAGCGGCACCTTCACACACACGGGCAGGTAATGGTCAGGACAAACCCGGCCCCGGGTATTCCAGCAGCTCAGCTCCGCGAGGCTCAACTGCCATTGGTTTAAATGAGAGAACGTCAGAGCACGAGAGACAGAATGAGAAAGACACAGAGAGAGTGAATGAGAGAGAGACACAGAGAGAGAGTGAATGAGAGAGAGACACAGAGAGAGAGTGAATGAGAGAGAGACACAGAGAGAGAGTGAATGAGAGAGAGACACAGAGAGAGAGTGAATGAGAGAGAGACACAGAGAGAGAGTGAATGAGAGAGAGACACAGAGAGAGAGTGAATGAGAGAGAGACACAGAGAGAGAGTGAATGAGAGAGAGACACAGAGAGAGAGTGAATGAGAGAGAGACACAGAGAGAGAGTGAATGAGAGAGAGACACAGAGAGAGAGTGAATGAGAGAGAGACACAGAGAGAGAGTGAATGAGAGAGAGACACAGAGAGAGAGTGAATGAGAGAGAGACACAGAGAGAGAGAGAATGAGAGAGAGACACAGAGAGAGAGAGAATGAGAGAGAGACAGAGAGAGAGAGAATGAGAGAGAGACACAGAGAGAGAGTGAATGAGAGAGAGTGAGAGAGAGTGAATGAGAAAGAGAGAGAGAGAGAATGAGAGAAACACAGAGAGAGAGAGTGAATGAGAAAGAGACACAGAGAGAGTGAATGAGAAAGAGACACAGAGAGAGAGTGAATGAGAAAGCGACAGAGAGAGTGAATGAGAAAGAGACAGAGAGAGTCACAGAGAGAGAGTGAATGAGAAAGAGACACAGAGAGAGAGAGAGTGAATAAGAAAGAGACAGAGAGAGAGTGAATGAGAGAGAGCGAGAGAGAGTGAATGAGAAAGAGAGAGAGAGAGAATGAGAGAAACACAGAGAGAGAGAGTGAATGAGAAAGAGACACAGAGAGAGTGAATGAGAAAGAGACACAGAGAGAGAGTGAATGAGAAAGCGACAGAGGGAGTGAATGAGAGAGAGTCAGAGAGAGAGAGTGAATGAGAGAGAGTCAGAGAGAGAGAGTGAATGAGAGAGAGTCAGAGAGAGAGAGTGAATGAGAGAGAGTCACAGAGAGAGAGTGAATGAGAGAGAGTCACAGAGAGAGAGTGAATGAGAGAGAGTCACAGAGAGAGAGAGACACAGAGAGAGAGTGAATGAGAGAGAGACACAGAGAGAGAGTGAATGAGAGAAAGTCACAGAGAGAGAGTGAATGAGAGAGAGTCACAGAGAGAGAGTGAATGAGAGAGAGTCACAGAGAGAGAGTGAATGAGAAAGAGACACAGAGAGAGAGAGTGAATGAGAGAGACAGACAGAGTGAGAAAGAGAGACAGAGAGAGTGAGAAAGAGAGAGTGAGAAAGAGAGACAGAGTGAGAAAGAGAGACAGAGAGAGAGTGAGAAAATGGGAAAGAGACAAACAGACAAACGGAGAGAGAGAATGGGAAAGAGAGACAGAATGAAAAAGAGAGAGAATGATAGAGACACAGAGAATGAGAAAGGAGTGACGGTGACACGATGCAGGGTTTGTGATTGAGCCGAGTTTAAGGGAAAATGCACTGATTCAGGAATGTACATTGTCACATGGCTGCAGTTTGACTGAAATAGCTCATTGATAATCAGCCTATGAGATGGGTCTTTGGCCGACTGATAGTCTGCAGTGTTTGCTGAATGTATTAGTTGGTACCGAATACTGTATTTGTGGCACCAGCTCATTACTCAGCACATAGATTGAAAAACACTTCTATATACTATATTCTATATAATATATATATATTCGATATACAACTGTTTGTGGGACACTGTTGTGTGCAATTGGCTGCCGCATTTCACCCACAAAATATAGTCAATTTACTTTCCAGTAGATTCTGTGAAGCGCTTTGAGACGTCTTGAAGACGTAATAAGGTGCTTTATCAAATGCAAGGATTATATTATTATATTTCTGTTTGCTTTTTTAAATGATTGTATATTCCAATCCCAGTGACATAGTACAAAACAACAGTTTTCTGTGGGCTATATGCTACAGGACTCGATGCAATTGATTAATGCCATAAATGCAAATGATGGCATAAATAATCCAGAAATATTCAATCAAGAAAATTTATTTTGTTGACCGAGCATAAAGGTTGGCCACCATTGCTCTAGGGTAAATCCTGTGAAGCGATTGAGATGTTAGATGATGTAAGAATCAAGTATGCTGGTGCATATATATTGGAGCCATGGTGTATTCCCAGGAAAGCTGTTGAGATTCCACATGTGTCAGATACAACGACAAATTGGAACTGGGTTTGATTCCCAGGTAGGGCGAAATGTCAGGTATCTCCTGAATTGAAAAGGATAATAATAATAATCCTTGCATTTGATATAGCGCCTTATCCTCCGTTCCTCTGGCTCCGGTCTGCTCCACATCCCCCGCCCTAACCGCCCTACCATCGGTGGTCGGGCTTTCAGCGTCTCAGCCCCGAGGCTCTGGAACTCCATCCCCCAGTGCCTTCGCCGCTTCCTCCCTTTCCTCCTTCAAGGCCGGTCTCAAGACCTTTCTCTTTGACCGTGCCTTCAGCTCCCCTCTCGACTCTCTACCCCCTCCTCGCTCCCTCCCTTCCCTCCCCTCACCCTGACCATGTCCCCCCCAAGGCTCGGGTCCTGACCCAACTGTCCAGCGCCTTGGGACGTCCTCCCGAAGTGAAAGGCGCTCTATAAATGAAATCTTGTTTTTGTTGTTATCACGTTTGCAAGACGTCTCAAACTGCTTCACAGAATATACTGTAAAGTGAATTTATTGTATATTTTGTGGGCGAATCCCAGCAGCTAATTGCGCACAGCAGTTCCATCTCATAAGCTGATTATCCACTACTCCACTGTACTGTAAATCCTGCGAGGGGTTTTGACATATGTCCTCCTCAGGTGAAAGGCTTGTAAGGATTATTCTAGATGGCGTAAAAATTCCGCCTTTCCATTTCTGATCTAAGGAAACATCTTTACTGTAGATTGGTGACTGTGTATTTTGTTAATACATCGTGGAGCCCTGTAGCTCAGTGGTTAGAGCACTCGCTTTGCAAGCGAGAGACCTGAGTTCAATTCCAGGCAGGTCAGGGCGAAACCTTGGGCAAATTTTCTTACTCCACACACAGCCTAATAATAATCCCTCCAAAACCAAACAATAATAAATTGGTCATTTTCAATCTACGACTGTTTGTGGGACATTGCTGTGCGCAATTGGCTGCCGCGTTCGCCCACAAATATACAGTCAATTCACTTTACAGTGTGTTCTGTGAAGCGCTTTGGGACGTCCTCCCGACGTGAAAAGCGCTATATCAAATGCAAGGATTATTATTATTATTATTATCAATGAGCTATTTCAGTCAAACTACAGCAATCTGACAATGTGCATTCCTGAATTAGTGGACCTTCCTTTAAACTTGGCTCAATTACAAACTCTGTATTAAGATTTTTTTGTTGGTCAGTTGGGTATTTTCCGAATTGAAAAGCAGTATATAAATGCAATTTGTTGTTGTATCTCATCCATGCGTTCATCAAATCCAGGCTTGGCTATGCCAACTCGCTGCTTGTCGGCCTTCCCAAATCTTCTCTCTACAAGCTGTAGATCATCCAGAACTCTGCAGCTCGTGTCCTCTCCCGCACTGGGCTCCGTCTATCACCGTACCCTTGCCTGGCTCCACTGGCTTCCCATCCACCAGAGGATAGAATTCAAAATCCTTGTCCTCGCCTTCGAGGCTCTCCACGGCCTTGCTCCTTCCTGCCATTGTGACCTGTTAACCCCATATCAACCTTTCGTTCCCTCCACTCAGCAGGCTGTGGCCTGCTCCACATCCTCCGCTCAGCCCAGCCCGGCCCACCATCAGCGGTCGAGCCTTCAGCCTCTCTGCCCCCACCCTTTGGAACTCCATCCCACATTCCCATTATCTCGCTCCCTCCCTTGCCTCCTTCAAGGCACGTCTCAAGACCCTCCTCTTCAACTGCGCCTTCAGCCCTGCCCTCCATCCTCCCTGAAGAGTATCCAATCCAGAAGTGGTCATTCTCTGCAGTGGTCGTCATTCCATTGCCTAGACTCATGCACATGTTTCTACTTCTTAATGGCCCTGTTTGGCACAGGTTGGTCACTACTGGCATAAAGTGTAGGGAATGTATTTTGTAAGGGAATGCGACAGGCTGTTTTGTGCAGAGCAATATCCCACAAATAGTTGTGAAGTGATTGACCAGGTTTGTCTAGGGGCTTGATGGCCAGCTCACTGGGAGAAATTCCCTTCTGTTTTCCAATATTGCCATGTACAGGCAGACTGGCCTTCGGTTTAATATGTCACCCGAAGGACGGCATCTCTTAAAATGCAGTGTACTTCCATACTGTTTATATTTACAAATGGTAACTTAGTGTTGTACTCTGAACTCGGTAGCTAACTTGGCTCCTTGAGCTTTTCATCCCCATTTTCGCTCGGCTCCATTGGCTGCCCATTCCCTAGCAGGTTGAGTTCAAGATCCTTATTCTCACGTTTAAATTCCTCCAGAGCCATGTCCCACCTTATCTTTGTGACTTCCTCCAACCACACTATCCCAGCTGCTCACTTCACTCAGCGAACACTGCTTGTTTCATGGCCCCACCTCATACGCCCTCCAATGACAGACAGGCTTTCAAGTACTCTGCACCCATTCTCTAGAACTCCGTTCCAAGCCTCTCTGAATTGCTCCTTCTCTCCCCTCTTTCAAGGCACTTATCAAAAGGTACCTCTTTGACCGTGCTTTAGTTCCTTTCCGTTTCTCCATCCCTCTGGGCTCCAACCCCCAGCTTGAGTACCCCCTGTTGCTATACCCTCCCCTTCCCCCCCCCCCCCAAAGTAAGAGGTGATATATAAATGTAAATTGCATTTATATCAGAAATCCATTCTATGACATCTATAATAAGTTTACATTTAATTATTTTCAAAGGAAGAACTGTCTCCTAAAGCCAAGTGAAGATGTTTCTTGCTCTGGCACATAAACCCTGGTACACGTTGTGCAAGTTCTACCTGCAACATGCTGTTGGAGTGAATCGAGTCCAATATGGTGAGTGTAACACAAACTTTTCCAAACTGCTGGAAAATTTGTCCTAAAGGGGTCAGTAGTTTTTGTCCAATTACTGGATAGGTTGATCAGTAGAGTGTATTAAATTCTTAAAAGGCACAGTAAGTTCTATATTTAACAGGTATTTTACCCATCTGTTTGTATACAATTTGTGAATTATGATAGCAATATATTGGTGATTTATAATCATATTTGTAAAGCTTAATATTTTGCTGTTTACAAAATATTTGGAAGCCCTTTCTATAGAAAGTTAAAACTTGTTTTGCAGATTAAGAAGTCATAATTGTTCAAATGGGTTCGAAAATATCTCCTTGAAGTCAAACAACAATAACAAAATTACATTTGTAAAATGCCTTTCATGTCGGGAAATTAAAGATATTAAGTTCATATTTATAGAAAGTATGTATATGCTTCATCATTCTACCTTGATGTGCTGTAGTGTACTAGTTTGAGCAATTGCCCCGCAAACGAGAGGATCCAGGTTCGATTCCTGGGTAGGGCGATACCTTAGGCAGGTTTCCTTACTCATTCTACCTTGATTCATCACCTATATCAAATGCAAGAATTATTATTTTTATTATTACCTTACAAAGTTTATACAGCTATAGCCTTGTTAAGTGGAAAATGATCCTTGGTGAGTTATACATTTCTTTATGTGATGATCTTTTCATTTCTATTTTTAGTGTACCAGGGCCCTGTGACCAGCAGAAACCTCTGGCGCAGGATACCATCTAGTCTACTTCCTATCAGCACTGGTGCCCAACTACGTTTATATTCCTCAGACGACCAAAAGGATGGCACTTCAAAAGGAGCTGTGGAAGATAACATCAATACCTCAGCATCCACATCGGAGACCTCTACTGCTCAACAAAGCCCCAAAAAACCTAGTAAGATCACATTTTTTTCCATTGGAAATTGCTACTGACCTCTTTAGAAGGTCAACCATCTTTTTTTTCTCTCTTATTGGCTCTCACACCTTGATATTTAATTGAATACACTAGTCTATTTTAATATTTTTATTGAAAAAATTCACCTGGCTCACACTGTCACACTAGTGCATCTGATTTTGTTGCAAATCTACAATTGTATTAAAATATGAAATTTAAAGTATAGAAACAAGGCCAGTTACTTCTGATTCAGGCATCTAGCTAATAGTTTTCTGAAATTGCAGTGTGACTGAACCTAATCACATTTGTTTAACCTTTCTCCTTCCCAGTTTCCTGAACTAGACCATTCTTAATGTTTGTACCTAAACAACAACAACTTGCATTTACATAGCGCCCTTCATGCGGGACAGGGGCTCAGAGTGCTTCAGCGTTGTGTTGGCATGCTGGAATATTTGGCAAATGGAACAATCCAATTCTCACTTGAATCCAAAAAAAACTCATGGTTTTCGACTTAACATTATTGTCTTAAAATTTAGGATTGTGTACAGTTTTGAAACTGTTTAAATTTAGTTTCAGTTTGCAAGCTGATTGTTGCAGAAGACTGACTTCCAAATTCAGACTGAATTTAAGAATTTTCTAAAATTTTGCATGATCTTAATCCTTGCATTTGATATAGCGCCTTATCACGTTGTCAAGATGCCTCAAAGCGCTTACATTTTAAGGCTGAAACCATGGGGCGTTTGGGGCCTCTGATGTCTACATTTGCACTTACCAGCAGAGGTCACCAACAACAATAAGGAGTGGAAACCTGAATGATAATTCCCTCCTTTCCACACCAAGGGATACATGCATGAGGGCAACTCATTGCGCTGGCTGTGATCACGTAAACTCAACACAATTAAACCCAGGATTTTCGTGGTTTATAAACTCAGTACCATGTTATGTGATGCACTTACCAAGAATCATCAAGGAGTTCAAATTTGAAATGTTGATTATTAATGCTTCATTTTTATCGTAGCTGAATTGAGATCAATTGTTATGACAGCCAAATAAATTAATTCAAGAGAGCTAACTATTCACTTCAGTACCTTCAGAGTCTTGACTGTATTCAATTCCTTAGATTTCCTAAAATAGAGTCTGCAATAAACGTCTAATTTCTATTTATAGTTATATAGACATCATTATATTTATATTAACCGTTGTATTCTGGTTATAGTTCTATAGATTTGACTCTTTTCAAATAATTGTTTGTATTTTCTGAGTATCAATTGACATTACTTGTTTCCACTTACACAGAATTGAGTGGTTCTGTTCAACCTACTGTGGAGCAAATTCAAGTAAAAGGTAACTATTTTTAGTTTTGTTAGTTTGTCAAACTGTAGTTGCAGGTTCCTACCTAGCACAGTTGCCGCAATTGAACGACTACAATGGTGATTTAAGAGCATAGAATTAGTGTGTGTATGCTTGTTTTTTTTCATTTGTTTAACATTGAACCCATCAAACCTATTCTGCCAGTTTATTAGGTCATGACCTGTGCCAATAGAAATGTGCAGAAATATTTGCCAAAACTTGCGAGGAATTTAAATATTTTGTAGGGGAATTTGGGGAATTTGACAAATTTTGATTAGTGCTATTGAGGTACATTTTACTACCATCCTACATTTTTTCCCTTTATTGATAAAAACTACAACAACAACACCAAGATTACATTTGTATAGCGCTTCTTAGTTGGGAGGATGTCCCAAGGCGCTGGACAGTGTACAGCATTTCAACAACAATAACAACTTGGATTTATATAGCGTCCTCCACGCCGGACGGCGTCTCAGAGCACTTTACAGTTTTGGATCCCGGGACCGAGCCAGGGGGAGGGGGAGGAAGGTGACCAAAGGCGCGGTTGAAAAGAAAGGTCTTCAGCAGAGACCTGAAAATGGGAAGGGAGGGAGCGAGATTAAGGGAGTGAGGAAGGGAATTCCAGCGCCTCGGGGCATAGTGGCTGAAGGCACGGCCGCTGAGAATGGAGCGGAGGACTCGGGGGACAAGGAGGAGGCCAGACCCGGAGGAACGAAGGCAAAGGGTGCTGTTTTGAGGAGAGAGGAGGTCAGAGAGGTAGGGGGGTGCAGAGGAATGCAGGACTTGAATACGAAGGTGAGGATCTTGAAGTCGATCCTCTCTGGGATAGGCAGCCAGTGCAGTCTGGCAAGGACTGGGGTGATCGGGGAGCGGAGTTTGGTGCGGGTGAGAATGCGGGCGGCCGAGTTCTGAACGATTTGGATTTTATGGATGGTAGTGGATGGGAGACCGGCGAGGAGTGTGTTAGAATAGTCCAGCCGAGAGGTGACAAAAGCATGGACCAGAGTTTCAGCGGCTTTTGGCGAGAGGTATTGGCGGATACGGGCGATGCGACAGAGGTGGAAAAAGGCGTTGTTGGTAAGGGACCGGATGTGGGGGAGGAAGAATAATTGGGGGTCGAACCTGACGTCTAGGTTGCGTACGGGTTCGGAGAGTTTTAAGGGAAGGTCGGGTAGGTAGAGGAGGTGAGAACCATGAGATTTTAGACATTGACGAGAGCCGAAGTGTATGGCTTCCATCTTGTCAATGTTCAGCTGAAGGAAGTTTGCGCTCATCCAGACCCTGAGGTCTGACAGGCAGTCTGACAGAACATCAGGGGACTCGGGGTCGCAAAGAGAGGTGGAAAAGTAGAATTGTGTGTCATCTGCATATATGTGGAAATAAATTTACCCCATGTCTGCGGATGACATCCCCAAAAGGGAGCATATAGATCAGAAAGAGAAGGGGGCCAAGGATGGAACCTTGGGCTACCCCGCAGGTAACCAGGTGAGAGCGGGAGGAAAAGCCGTGTGTCCAGATGTACTGCTGGCGGTTTGTGAGGTAGGATTCGAATCAGGCGAGTGCGGTCCCATCGAGGTGGATGATGGAGGAAACGCAGTGGAGAAGAATGGCGTGATCGACTGTGTCGAACACGGCAGAGAGGTCCAGGAGGACAAGGAGGCAGAGGGAGCCCTGGTCACAGATGGACAGGATGTCGTTTGTGACTTTCACAAGCGCAGTCTCTGTACTGCGGGCAGGGCGGAAACCGGTCTGGAGGGGTTTGAAGAGGGAGTGGGAGGAGAGGTGTGCGTGGAGTTGGTTGGCCACAACCCGTTATAGAGCTTTTGAGAGGAAGTGCAGGTTAGAAGTGGGGCGGTAATGACTGGGGTTTGAGGGATCTAGGGAGGGTTTTTTTAGGAAGGGGGTGATGAGAGCAGTTTTGAGGGGGGCAGGGACTGATGTGGAGGAGAGGGACTGGTTGATGATGTCAGCCAGTAGTGGGCATAGGAGGGGGAGCTGGGTGACCAGTGTGTGTTTCATGGAGGTGATGGGTGAGAGGGAGGAGGGAGAGATGGTGAGGAAAGAGTGTAGAAAGGGGGTGGTGGTAGGAGCAGATGATGAGGAGGGTGAGGGGGACAGAGAGGGCGTGGTGGTGGGTGACAAGGGGCAGGTGGATGAGGCTGCCTGCGGATTTTAAGTATTTTAGCAGAAAAGAAGTCCATGACCTCTTCGCACTTGGCATTTGATGTGAAGATTAAGGAGGCCTGAGGGGGGGCACGGAGGAGGTAGTGGGTGGTGGAAAAAAGGATTTGGGGATTGTTTTTGGCCTCCAAGATGATGTTGGAGTAAAAGGCCGTCTTTGCGCGTGTCAAAGAACGGCGGTAGCTGTGGAGATGCTCGGGCCACAGTTGGCGGTGACCTGTCAGGCCAGTTTTCCGCCATCTGCGCTCGAGCAGACGGGTTTGGGTTTTTTGGCGGCGGAGATGGTTGTTGTACCAGAGGGATCGGGTGGGTTTGGAGATGGTCCTGGATTTCAGGGGGACGAGGGAGTTGAAAGTGGAGTAGAGATGATCATGGAGCAGCTGGAGCGGCTGCTTCAGGATCTCTGCGGGTGGAAGGCCGGACGGATAGGATGTTTGATGATGAGAGGGCCTTATGAGGGTCTCGGGGTATCCTTTTCCAAGGGTGGTAGAGGATGGTTGAGGGCTTGGTGGAGGAGAGAGGGATGTGAGAGGAGAAGGAGATGAAAAAACGGTCCGAGATTGTCTTGTCTACTATGCTAAGGTCGGAAATGTCAAGACCGTGGGTGATGATGAGGTCAAGTGCATGACCATGGTTGTGGGTAGGTGAGTTTATATGTAGTGTAAGGTTAAGGGAGGAGAGGACGGCAGTGAAATCAGCAGAAGTGGTGCAGGGGGCGTTTAGGTGGAGGTTGAAATAGCCCATTATGAGCAGGCGCTCGGAGCAGAGGGACAAGGAAGAGAGGAGAATGGAGATGTCTGTGTGGAAGGAGCCGGGGGGCTTACGGGGGCGGTAAATGAGGATTTTCAAAGGGAGAGAGGGGTGGAAAAGTGTGAGGTACTCAAAAGAGGGGAAGCAGTCAGAGGAGTAGGGGGTGAGGCCAAGAGAGACTTTGGAGATGAGGGCCACCCCGTCGCCACGTTGGTTTGGATGGGGGTTGTGGTGGAAGGTGTAGCCTGGAGGGGAGGCTTTCACTAGTGGGAGAGGGTCATTGGGGTAGAGACAGGTTTCAGTGAGCCCAAGGATGTCAAGGTGCTCGTCCAGGATGAGGTCATGGATGGTGAGGGCTTTGTTTGAGAGGGAACGGACATTTTCAAAGGAAATGCGGGTGGGTTTGCTGGAGGTGGGGGAGGGAGGAGAGAGTGATGCGGAGAGGATTTTGGGGTGTACAGGAGAGATGGTTGTGGAGACTGAGAACATGTAAGGGAGGGGGAAGTTGGATTTGTCTTAAAGAGGCGGTTTGAGCGGAGGGAATGAATGTTTGGACACATGGGGTTGTTGCTCTGGGACAGCCAGTGCTGGGAACCACAATGGGCCCAGCGGAGGATGCCCAGGCTGGAGCAGAGGGAAGTGGTGATGGGGTCGAGAAGAGAGAGAAGGCGGGGAGGACGGTGTGAGAGAAGGACAGAGGGGGAGTAGCGGATAGGGGGGGGTGGGAGGAGAGACGTAGAGGGGCGTGGGAGGAGAGACGTAGAGGGGGAGGCTCGGGTCGGGGCGGCAGCCAAAATGTGCACGCAGAGACCGGGAGCGAGCGATCAGTACGACGGCATCAGCCCTCAGGCTTAGCCTCCCAAGTCATGGCTGGGATGGCAGCGCCAGGGGCCGGAACATTGTTGCTGTTGTTGTTGCTGGGTTTAAAACATTTATATTTTTTATTTTTCCTTATTTCGTTTTTATTAACTGTGACGTCACGCCGACGTCACTTTGTGAATCACTTACCACCCCCCCCCTCCCCCCCACTCTCCTACCTCCACTCCCAACTGAGCTGGGGTCAGGGCGGGAGAAGGGAAGACTAAACATGAAAACACATATTAGATTGTTGCAAAAGAAAATTATTTCTTCTTTAACAAAAGCTGGACGGCCCATTTGGGGTGGCGATGATATACCAGCGCAGGCCCGAGGGCCTGGAGATCCGCCAAAAAACAGACACTCAGGACCAGTGATCTGACTGCAGGGCTACAGGAACTCACCATCTCCTGCCTCTCAAGGCCCAGCACCACACAGAGACCCAGAGAGAGAGACACACGCACACTCAGACACACAGAGAGGGACACACACTCACAGACAGAGTTACTGATCCTAGAGGCATAAGGGAATCCATTCATTTTCTTGTATTGATTTTGATAAGTTTAAATTTTTTTGAAAAAATTAAATAGTTGAAGTGGTCATTCTCTGCAGTGATCCTCCTGACGTGAAAGGTGCTCTATAAATGTAATTTTGTGTTATTGTGGTCGTTATTCCATTGAAAGTTTTGGAACTGCATCAACCAGTGCCAGGTACCAAATGTTATTTACCATTGATTGGCACAGTCCACAATGTCAACACATGCTAGATCTAAGGCTATCTAAGGCTAAGTGCAGAAGAACCTAATTATCAGAGCTTACCAAGAAAGATTCTTTAGGTGTCCATCTTCTGAAGCTGCACAAGGTTTCATGTGGCATAATGTTTGAAGTTCCTGATCTGCACCTACCAGGACCAGCTGTATAGGCCCGAGGCAATCCTTCAACAACAGATTCATGTTGCATCCAAGCAAAGTGCATGGCAACAAGTGAATGCCCATCGATTATGGTACTGATCCCATGTGAGCCATGCCACTCGACACTGGCAGGACTCACTAGATCCATTATCACTGCCCAAGGTAGAAGGCATCAAAGTACTCTTCTTATCGATGCCATGCAAAGACTCACATCATTTTTAAACATGGGAGTTGACTGGTTTCATATCCTGTGGGACAAATCGTCTTGCTTCCAGAGAGGTTTCATAACTTTCATGCTCTGATATTCCCCTTCATGTGATGGCAAGAGCTAACTGTGTAATTCCAAATAAAATGATTTTCATGAGATATCAAATCAAACTTTCTCTCATTTGTTTCTAAACTAATCTCTGTTGAACCAGTTTATACAGATTGCTGGGGCTTCGGCTTTGAATATGAAGTGATAGTCTCAGGAAAGAATCAGAAGTAGAAATAAGACCAGATTTATCCAGTTGCTTCTTTTGAACATCTATGGGGGAAAGTTGTCTTGCGCCAAGTAATTCCTAGTTTTTCACAAGCTAATCTTTCCACTTGCTCTAACTATGGTGGAAAAAACAATAAAACTCCCATAAGTCTGATTTGTATAAATCGTATAATCGCCTGAATCATACATACCCCAAGTCCCATTCAAGCGTTTATATTCTGTACAAGTTTGACATAACTCATGCTTTGCAGAACTCACATTAAATGCATGGTCCCAACTGATACAACTTATATGAGGTTTACTGTATAGATTTTTACATTGTTCAGATACAATTTTTTTCACTTCAATGTTTTTCAGTTAAAGCTATTCTGAAGAAAAGAGATTATGGATCCAAATACACTCAAAACAACTTCATCACTGGTGTGCGAGCACTGAATGAATTCTGTCTAAAGCCCAGGTATTTAACAGTATTAGCAATAGTTAATGCAGTATTCATTTTTATTGATGCACTGATGATTTTGAATTAACATTAGCATATCTAGATAATCCAAAGATAGTGACAAGTTAATGATTTTTACTTGTAAATTCATGTCCTTAGGTTTCTTTGAATGATGGAAACATTTTAAAATTACAAGCTTAAGAACATGGTGAATGAAAGACCATTTATAAATCTTGTAATTGAAATGACTGATCTAATTAGTGAGAGTTGCAAATAAGCACTTTGTGATAAGAGTAAATTCAGAGGGAGCATGGCTGAGTCCATGTCTATTGTGGATTTTTTTTATTTTCCTCTTTCTGTCCTCCCCATCAATTTCCTCCCCACTCCTCCTCTGCAGTCCTTTGGGGAGTTGTTCCAGTAAATGCCTCCTTAGCAGAGTATAATTGATGTTTGGAAATGTTTAACAGACAAATGTTTCTAATCATTCTATGTATCACATGGTGAATTTCCAACATACTGCACCATTATGTGCCTTTAATAATTCTCAATAAATATTGATTTGATGTTTCTTTGCTTTGCCTAATCAAACATGAGATATCAAAAATAAAAAAATAAAAAATCTTGCTTCCAGCCCCCAGCTCGGGTGCAAACCCTTGACTGTGCAGCTCCTTGGGACGTCCTTCCAATGTGGAAGCTGTTATATACACGTAATTTGTTGTTGCCTACAGTGACTTGGAGCAATTGAGAAGGATTCGGCGACGAAGTCCACATGATGATACCGAGGCATTCACTGTATACCTCAGATCTGATGTAGAAACCAAGTGAGTAGAGATGAGTATCTTTTCATCTTGACAAACAATATTCAAACATTAATTGCTTAAACCTCCCCTGGCTCATTAGATAAAGGCAACACTAAATTTACTGCAAAGTTAAACAGATTCAAATCCTCATCTTTTCAGTGAACTGATCCCAGCCAGGGCAGCAATTGAAGTTTTACAATTGTCTTTAGTGCCATCTGAACTGCAGACAGATGCCAGTTTACTGTCTCATTAGAAAGATGGCACCTCTCACAATGCAGCCCTCCCCCAGCACTGCAATGGATTGTCTTAAACTATGAGCTCAAAGTCCTTACATAGGACTTGAATCTGCAATCTGTTTCAAGAGGCGAGAGTGCTACCAAGTGAACTAGCTGACACTTATTGCATCAAACATTAAGGAAAAGTTGGCAAGTGTCTTTCTAGCCTGTTCAGTTCAGTGCAATAGATTGTATGTTTGCAAGCAAGTGAAAACTGGTTATCCAAACATATTATTCCTTGTCAATAAAAATAAACATTATTAAGCAAACAACTAAATACCATAAGTACTGGGAAAAATGTCTGTTTGTTATCTTTAAGATGGATAAACATTTGATTAAAAAGTTGAATAGAAGAAGGGACCAGGGGAAGAGCAGTTAATTGTGCTTATAGTCATGAGCTGGCTTCAATTTTGACTAAAACAGTTTGAATGTTCTGATTATCGAGCTTTATAGCAAGCATTCTACTGACCACCACATTTCATCAAAAGCCATGTTTGTTGAAAGGTGAATTTTTGCTCCGCCACTGTCAAGTACTCTGGGACGCTACCCTGTGTGAGTGTGCTATATAAATGCAAGCTCTTGTTGTTGATTTCTAAAGGGACAACGTGACTGAAGCCCTCCTGATTGGCTCCCATCAGCGCCTCCACACCTTGGGCGCTGACAGCATCACCATCCAAGGACGCACACTCCACCTCACTAAGCAATCCGGAACCTTGGCGTCTTGTTTGACCCTCAATTATCCTTTCTACCCCACATCTATGCTCTACCTTTCCCAACCTCCACAACATTGCCCGGCTCCGCTACTGTCTCACACCGCAGGCCACTGAAACCCTCATACACACATTCATAACATTCAAGGCTTGACTATACAAACTCCCTGCTTGTCGGCCTCCTCAACACCTCTCTCCATAGGCTGCAGATCATCCAGAACTTTGCAGCCCGTGTCCTCTCCTGCACCAGGCTCCGTGACCCTATTATCCCCATCCTCGTCTGACTCCACTGGCTTCCCATCACACAGAGGATACAGTTCAAAATCCTGGTCCTCACCTTCAAAGCCTTCCATGGTCTTTCTCCCCCCTACCTCTGCAACCTCCTAACCCCTACCAACCTGCCTGCTCCATCCGCTCAGCGGGCTCCGGCCTACTTCACGTCCCCTGCCTCGTCCGCCCCACCATTGGCAGGCAGGCCTTCTGCCTCTCTGCCCCTACCCTCTAGAACTCCACCCCGCAGTCCCTCCACCTCACCCCCTTCCTTACCTCTTTGAAGACCCTTCTCTTCGACCGTGCTTTCGATCACCCTCCTTCCCCCGCCTTCCTGCCACTTCCCCAATCCCAAGCCCCAGCTCGGGTCCGAAACACTGACTGTCCAACGCCTTGGGACGTCCTCCCGACATGAAAGGCACTTTACAAATGTAATGTTGTTGTTATTTATGAAAATATTGGCATTGTAGCATTAAGTATATCTGTAGTTTTAAACCTTGTTAATCTTTATTTAAGGGCCCTTGAAGTACATGGTACCACAGAAGCTCTTACAAGGGCAAAGAAGCACCGTAAGGAGGCAGAAATTGCATATAAAGAAAGTACGTATGTGTAATAAATATTCTGTACTATTTAAAACATGGATTCTAAAATCTTTTCATAAGGGTCAGTCATTTGAATTTGGACTGGTTATTAATAATTTGATTGAGATGCATCGTTTGGTAATTCATGCTTGATATAGTGCCTTATCACGTCGTCAAGACATCTCAAAGTGCTTCACAATTTTACTGTGAAGTCCAATGACTGTATTTTATATGAAGTGCAGTGACTGCAAATGCGGTAGCCAATTTGGGGGGATTGTTAGTCAGGACACCAGGACACCTCCCTTCTCTTTTCGATTTGTGCCATTGGAAATTTAATATCCATCTGAATAGGCCAATAGGGCCTTGGTTTAATGTCTCATTTGAAAGATGGCATCTCCAATAATACAGCACACCCCCAGCACTGCATTGGAGTAAAGCTGCATGATTGGTGACAAGTTGCAGTACTTTTGACAGCCATTTGTTGATGAAAGTCCAATATGAATGTGGTTTCAGATTTCATTGTAGCTGATCTCACAAATCTGCTGGGTGGTTCATATTCTCTGTTTGGAGAATTTAGATTTTCTTTTTAAGTCTGGTTGGTGTATATAGCACTGCACTTGCTATATAACACGGTCACTTAAAGGACTGAGCGCAAAACAGATTCCCGACTGATGGTAATGTGAACGGTAAGTGGTTTTCTTCCTGATAGTGTAAATGCAGCATTACTGACAGTACAGATTGTGGTTGATCAGCAAACTTCACAACATGGTAGCTACATTGATTTTTTTTCCAGAAAGAGACAAAACTTCCTATTTGTAAAATACTTTCCTTTGTAATATGAAAGAAAATGTTAAAGTAAAAGCAACTATCTTATGTTTATTACTACAGTGTCAGTTTTAAGAAATAGCAACAAGCATATATTTTTGATATAAGTATAACATGTTTCTGATGATTTGTATCATACTAACTCTGTCCTCGGTCCCCTCCTCTTCACCCTCTACATGCTCCCCCTTGGTGACATCATCCGCAGACATGGGGTTAACTTCCATACGTATGCGGATGACACCCAACTCTACCTTTCCTCCTCTACCCTCAACTCCACGACCACCGATGTCCTGACAGCTGCCTGTCCGACATCGAGTCCTGGACGAGAGACAACTTTCTTCAGCTCAATGTGAGCAAAACTGAGGCCCTCCTGATTGGCTCACGTCAGCGCCTCCGCACCTCAGGCGCTGACAGCATCAGCATCCAAGGCTGCACTCTCCACCTCTCAAAGCCGTCAGGAACCTCGGGGTTCTGTTCGACCCTGAGCTGTCCTTTCTCCCTCATATCCGCGCCACAACTGGCACCGCCTTCCATCACCTCTGGAATGTCGCCAGACTACGGCACTACCTCACCCCTCACGCTGCTGAAACTCTGGTCCACGCCTTTATCACCTCAAGGCTGGACTATGGGAACTCTCTCCTCGCCGGCCTTCCCGGCACCTCCCTTCACAAGCTGCAGGTCATTCAGAACTCTGCAGCTCGTGTACTGTCCCGCACCAGGCTTCGGGACCACATCACTCCCACCCTCGCTCGCCTCCACTGGCTCCCCATCCCCCAGAGGATCGAATTCAAGATCCTCATCCTCACCTACAAGGCCATTCACGGCCTCGCTCCCTCCTACCTCTCCGACCTACTATCCCCCTACCTACCTGCCCGTACCCTCCGTTCCTCTGGCTCCGGTCTGCTCCACATCCCCCGCCCCAACCGCCCTACCATCGGTGGCCGGGCCTTCAGCCTCTCAGCCCCGAGGCTCTGGAACTCTATCCCCCAGTGCCTTCGCCGCTTCATCCCTTTCCTCCTTCAAGGCCGGTCTCAAGACCTTTCTCTTTGACTGTGCCTTCAGCTCCCCTCTCGACTCTCTACCCCCTCCTCGCTCCCTCCCTTCCCTCCCCTCACCCTGACCATTTCCCCCCTACTCGGGTCCTGACCCAACTGTACAGTGCCTTGGGACGTCCTCCCGACGTGAAAGGCGCTCAATGAATGGAATCTTGTTGTTGTTGTAGCTGGGTTATTTTCTGCCCACCAGCTACAAAACAAATTTTTCTCTTACCAAATGCAGTGTGTTTTTTTAACATAACATAGGAGTGATTTCAAGGTAGTAATCTTATCTCTGGGTTCAGATGACTGATAAAAACTGTTCAAATTTTCTTTGTGCTTCTGATACCACTGAACCCTTTGATAAGATTAGTACCTTGTGATCTCTATAGTACATCAATTAAAAAAAACATATAAATGTGCTCTGCTTCTGAAAAACCCACGACAGAATTGCTAGGCATGATGCTGCTTGTATTTTCGTCTATGTTATTACAGGTATCCACTTTATTATCTTATTTACATTGTTTGCATAGTGTTCTATAAATAATGGCAAGTGTCTGGGAGTTAAAGGTTTTTTTTGGTGTCTGACACATGCAGAAACCCATCACCATACTTAAAAGTATCCAAACCAAACTGAGATTTCCATGCATCTCACCTACACATGGAAATCCCAGGGATAGAGAGAGAGAGAGACATTCACACACACGCACTCAGAGACACAGAGAGAGACACATTCTCACAGAGAGAGACACACACACTCATAGACATAGAGACACACGTTGTCACACACACACACACACACAGACAGACACACACACACTTATAGACACATATTCTCAGAGAGAGAGCGCGAGAGAGAGACACTCATAAACACACATTGTCACACACAAAGAGAGAGACACACAGTCATAGACATAAGAGAGATACACATTCTCAGAGAGAGAGACACACATGTACATGTTCACACAGTGACACTCAGATACACTCACAAACATACATTCGGAGGATAGAGACATAGACACACTCACACAGAGACACTCACAAACAGACACACATACAGAGGAGACACACTCACATAGACACTCACAAACACACACGCACATACAGAGGAGAGAGAGACACACACACACTCAAACACATATAGAGAGACATACTCACACAGACACTCACAGACACATAGAGAGACACACGCTCAGACACTCACAAAGAGACACTCACAAACACATAGAGAGACGCACAGACACTCACCAAACACAGAGAGACACACAGACACTCGCAAACACATAGAGAGATGCACACAGACACTCACAATCACACTACTTCCCAGACAATCACAACAGTGGGGCAGCCATACTTTTCAATTGATCCTGCTGATGAGCCAGGCCGGCTGTGCTGTCATCAGCAGTGCCCTGGAATACTGCGGACCCGCCTGGCTCAGGAACCAGACCACCGAGACCGGCACAGAGGACTGGATCGATTCCGACATTCCATTGCCGGGCATGTCACCTTGGAGCCAGTTCAGCTACAAGGAGACCTGCTTACCTTTCCTCCCCCCCTGAGGACACTCACTTCAACTAGCAAGAGAGTGGGAGTTTACTTCCTGTTCACAAATTAATTCATTTTTGACCACGGTATTAGAAATGTGGAATTTTGTCTCGTGTAGATTACTGGAAGGCCTGTTTTTGACTAATGTGTACACTTTTGTGCAATCTACCTACAACAGGTCATTATAACATTATAGAGTTTCAAACTCTTAGATTATGAGGAGAGATTTCCAAAGCCAAACTTTTATTAATATAAAAAATGATTGAGAATAGATATAAATGTAGTCAGACTATTTAATGTAGACTGCGAAGATAAAACTACAGACCGTATGTTTACAATTAAAAGGACTCGAGTGGGACTGGAAATCAGATTTTATTTTCCCTGGAGTGGCAGATATATCGGAGTCCTATAGCTCAGTGGTTAGAGCACTCGCTTTGCAAGCGAGAGACCTGAGTTCAATTCCAGGCAGAGGGCGAAACCTTGGGCAAGTTTCCTTACTCCATACGCCTAATAATAATCCCTTCAAAAACCAAAAACAATAATTAATTGGTCATTTTCAATCTACGACTGTTTGTGGGACATTGCTGTGCGCAATTGGCTGCCGCGTTCGCCCACAAATATACAGTCAATTCACTTTACAGTGTGTTCTGTGAAGAGCTTTGGGACGTCCTCCCGACGTGAAAAGTGCTATATCAAATGCAAGGATTATTATTATTATTGAAGATTCACAACAAAAGCAGTTGCTGCAGACTCAATTAACTCCTGTAAAAATAAGTGGTTTACTACTTATTTGTGAACATTATTAGAAAATAACAGAGAAATGCAAATTGGTTCACTGTTTCTGGAGGTGGGAGGTGGGATGGGAACAATATGTGTAGAGAGAAGTCGGCTTTGTTTAAATTACAGGGATGGTAAAAAAAACTTATTCGACTCTTTTGGGGTTTTCACATAGACGAAAAGTGTGTTAATCTCCACGAGGGAGTCGATTTTGCATTGACAGTCGAAGAATAAAGCTTTGATGGGATAAATAGTGTTTTTATCATTTCACGTTTTCATATATTCTTCTGAACAACTGAGTGGTTTGAATTTTGGTTTAATTGATTCTCTCTTTCTATTCCCCATTGCAGAACTTTTCAAGAACCAGAAGTTACTGAGAGAATACAGGGACTTTTTGGGTAACACTAGGGTAAGGTCAATTTTAGCCAAAATTGTTCCGAACAAAAACGTATTGCGTCCGTGTTATAACACACTTCGTTACAGCTATGACCTGTTTATAACAAGAATGGCGTATGGGCCCCACTCATTGCATATGCACACAGCTGGGTGTCCAGCTCGGTCCTTTATATCTGTCAGTTTCCAGGTCAATAGGTTATTGCCAATGACATTTGCTAAGAGCTGCGCATGCAACTATGTTTAAATATTTAACAGGTAACTGTTAAATGCATAGTGGAACTGTATATTGCAGTCTCGTTATAAATCGGATTGGAATTATAAATCAGATCTCAATCACCACATTATATCAAGGCTCCTCTGTATTAATTTTTGAAATTGTGCATTTTAGTTTATGGAAAGGCTCAAGAAACAGAAAATTGTGCATACATGTTTGACACCTTCAAAATCTGTTAATTAACGCTGATGTTATTTGCAAAGGGCTTTTTTGACATGCTCTTTTTGCCATTTCTATCGAACACAGTTTTGAAACATCTAACATAGCAGAGTCATGTTAGCCAGCATGTCGATTAGTGTTTTAAATTATGTCATAAACAGTGAAAATAAATTTCAAATGTCTTACCAATATTTTAGTGCTTGAAACAGCTCCCACTGTTAAATTGTGTACCATCTGATGTTGACTAAAATTATTATCAGGATTGTTTTTGTGCTGTAACAGAGGAGTGTAGCATACCTGCTGATATGTCAGTAATGCATCAATTAATTTTAGTTTGCTGCAATCCATTAGAGTTGAATTTGAGCAGTTCAAGCTATCTGAATTTTTATTTTGCTACACTGAAATGCATTTTTATGTGTACGTTTACCACACTGGAAGGAAATGGAAGTTCCATCTAAGTGCAGTAAAATTAGTTCAATTTTAAACTGATAGTAGGCTTCATGAAAATGAGTATAACATTATTCACACAGCAATATTATAGCTTCATTTCACAAAATACTACAGAGGAATAGGATTCCTTAAATATGTTAATAGAAAAAGTCTTGTAGAATGTTCATCATGAGCTACGATTATATGTTTACATCTTGTAATCTTGCTACAATTCTTCTGAAGTTCTTTTTAAACCTTTTTATGAACATTTGTTACAATTATTAGCAGATACATTTGGTATAATCTGTAACAGCTATCAAAACTCTTAGTTTTAAAGGAGAAATAGTCTGCAATGGGTATTTGAGCTTCCACTAGTATAATGAAAACAAATTATTGGCATAAAACCTCATTTGAACATGATATATCAATTTTATTTTCAAAACTGAGGGCCTGAGCCACCCTGGATGCACCCAACCATAGAGACATTTAATGTTAGTGAACGCATACACAATTCACAGGCACTGACTTCCATTAAACTCATGAGAGATGTTGAGGGAAGTCGTAAGTCCTTTGCATAACACATTTATAATCCTTGCATTTGATGTAGCGCTTTTCACGTCGGGAGGACGTCCCAAAGTGCTTCACAGAATATATACTGTAAAGTGACTTGACTATATAATTGTGGGCGAACACGGCAGCCAATTGCGCACAGCAATGTCCCACAAACAGTCGTAGATTGAAAATGACCAATTTATTATTGTTTTTGGTTTTGGAGGGATTATTATGTTACTGGAATAACTAGTGTAGGAGGAGGTTGGTCATAAAGTAGTCTGTCAGATCATTTATTTCTATCTTAAAAAATGTGTGATGTGTATCCAATTGGGTCTTATCCTACTCTGATTAATAAAACTTTTCCAATGACAAAAATCATTCATTATACTTATTAAAATGTGATGATGATGGATGTTTTGAAATCAGTTTAACAGCACAGTGTTCAGTATTTTCCACTGCAGTCCATCGTAAGTGATTTCCCATGGTTCTGGTATGAGCCAGCTGAGGGATGTTGAAATATTTTTGTTTCTGATGCTCACAAGTTATTGCTCTTAACAAGGGTGGAAATATTTTGTCCTGATAGTGCGTGGTAGAGGACCAGCGGTCTAAAATTGGAAATGTAACATTTGCTCAGAAAGGGTGTTTGAGATGAGAAATTTATCTCCACAGCAATAATCTTTAAAATCAGAGCTGTCAGCAAGTGTTTGGCTATCTTTTCATCATTTCACATATTCAGATAAGCTAAACTTTCTGATTTGGACAACTGTTGAGATACTGAGATTTCCGTCCAATATTTTCATGGGAGGTTCTATATTAGTTGTGTGATGTTTTTACATTTAAAAACGGCTAATTATGCTTATTTTTAGAATCGGTAAATTATTTTGCTAATGCTGACTTTTTCTGTTGAGTAAAGAAAAAATGGGAGATGAGCTGCATTTCACAAAATTAATGTCTTACTGAGTATAATTGCAGTGTTGGGAAGCTTGTAACAAGACTACAAGCGTTTGTGGTTTAATTCTATGTCAGTAACCATTTGACATTTCATATATCCTTTCAGCCTCGTTCAACTACATCAAAACCATTTCTACAGGGACCTGCAAAAGTGGTAATGGTTGCAATCTGCATGTAAGTCATTGTTTTGCAATGGAAGACTCTTTTTAAAAAATGAACAGATATGTTAACGAATAAATAATTATTTTGGGAAAAAATGAAGAAGTAGATATGAGAATAATTGTTTATAAGTTGTTCGAAATAGGTTTATCTTGTCCATGATATCTTAGATAATGCAGCAGAAAAGCTTTTTGTCCGGTTTACATGTACTGCATTGGAAAATAAGAATAATGCTATCTTTTTCAGTATCATATTATTGGGTGGCCAAACCCATCACCATCCTTAACAGTATCTAAATCGGACTGAGAGTTCCATGCATGCCACCTACTCATGGAAATTTCAGTGTCTGGAATGGAATGCACTCCCTCTACCCGAAGGGACATATCCTGGTTGCCTAATTCTGGAGAGTATTAAGCAGAGGTTGACAAGAGCAAGCCACGGGACCCCCATAACATACGTTTGGGTACTGCTGGATTGAACAAGCTAAAACCACATAGCTTGCCATTGAAAGCACTGTTGAACAACCTTTCTGCTGCTTGTCCAGCCAAGACCACCATAATAGTTAGGGCTGTGACTTGCAGGATTAACAAGGAGAAAAGAAGGGAATACAGGGGGAGCCCCCGTGATAGCACTCTTCTCTTTAGCACTTCCCCGCTTACCGCACATGGGTCAGCTGTGAACAGTTTCACACATTAAAAACCTTGCCGGCTTCTAGGTCATCCAATCGCTGGTGACATCATTTTCTGAATGTTGCGAATTATGCGCAGGAAGAACTTTACTTTTTAATACAACATCTCTACATTGCTGTCTACATTAATATACTTATTTTCTTCTGTTTTTTGCTCTCTTTAGCAATGGGCTGAATTTTATTTTCAAACTTCTTGCCTGGGTTTATACAGGCTCTGCAAGCATGTTCTCAGAAGCTATACATTCACTGGCTGACACCTGTAACCAGGTAAAGAAGTATTCAGTTTATTACCTGCAATGTACTGGCAAGACTAATGGTGGGGAGGGAGGGTGTGGGGGGGAGATCCAGTCTGGTGAGCCACAATTTCCGTCTCAGCATAATTACAATGCCCGGTACCGGCATTTACCGCATGGCCTCTAAATGCCGGCAAGGATGATGAGGAGGGGTTGCACGAGAAAAGAGTGGGCCAGTGGTAGTTTACACACTTTTGGCTAGGTAGGAATACAGATACCTGGAGTCCAGTAAACCGGGAGTTTACAATATGTCTAGAATTCTGAACTAATTGTATTGGTAATTTATATTAGAAACAAGGAAGACACATTTGTATTTTCCTGATGTTAACTGGGCTAGGAATTATATTATTATTATATCAGCAAACATTAGAAAAGTATGATACATGGAGACTTCATCAATAATCTTTGCTATGAAGTTACACTATTTCAGCTTCAGTTTTATACGTAGACATAATTACTATTTGCAAACTGCAGTTCTGATTATTAAGAAGTGCAACATTTCCTATTTTGAAAAAAAAACGGAAGTCGCTGGGAACACTCAGCAGGTCAGGCAGCATCTATGGAGAAAGGAAAGTGAATCAACGTTTCAGGTCCACGACCCTTTGTCAGAATTGGGGCATGTTGGGAGGGAGAGGCTTTTAAGGGCTATCAGAGGGGGGGAAAGGGAGAGGTTGGAATTTCCTATTTTAAATTTGGGGCCTCCGTTTTTTCAAGATTCCATCTGTAGCAGTAGAATGGATTGGAAAACTTTGTACCCAAGTGATCCTTCAGTACAAATAGAGGAAACATATTATTGGCACTGTGGGTTCAATTGGTCAGCTAGCAAAGTGTAAAACAGTGTCTGGCTTCCAGTTTCCCATTGATTTCACTTCCTGCCCATGGGCAACATGCTACTGATGTTACTTCTTGCATGTTATACATGTGCAAGAAGTGCCATTGACGTCTCTTTCTTATGAAGTCATTTCTGCATGACTTCTTGTGCGTAGAACGAATACACAGCATGAATAAAGTGATATAAATGAAGCTTCCTATGCAGCGACTTCCTATGCATGCAATGCGCACAAAGTGACATCAATGATGAATTGAACACCCAGATATTGGAAGCCAGAAAGTGAGCGCTTTAATGGGGAAATGTTATCATCTAACGACTACCTAGAAAAAAGCTATTTTTTTTTCTTTTAATTTAGTTGCTATGGGGAAAGAGTTTCATTTTGTAATTAGAAGCTGGAATTTTAGATTTTCCTTGTCCATAGATTCATCTAAAGAAGCAGTGCACTTAAGGCACAACAATTCTGGTTCATGTGATGATTTGTTGCAGAAGTACTTGTTTGCTTACAAATTTGTCAAATGAAGAAATCCTTAGAATACCACATTGATGCAAGTCTCATCAGCATTTTGAATATGACACATGGGCAGATTTTATTGGATTTGTGGGGGGAATTTGCTGCAATCCTAAGACGCATCCTTTTTATTCACAGGAAAATAACTTTGTCTTTCTGTCACGAACATCATTTGTATAGAGTTTATGAGGGAAGAAATTATGATAGCTTGTTTGTCTGTGAATGTGCATGGATTTCCAGGAAGTGTGGAATTGTTCTATTTTATTGTACCTGTCTCTCCTTCACACACTATTTCTCGCTCTGTCTCTCCTCTTCTGTTTATTTTACTCTCTCTCATTGACTTTCTTCCTGAATTTCTGTGTCTTTTTCTTTGTACGTGAACGTCTTTCTCTCCTCAATCCCGCTCTAACTGTTCTATTACAAATTACTAAAAAAAACTCATATTGCTAGTTCACAGTTGCACTGTTCTGCTAACTGTTCCCCTCTTCCTTCAATATTCCACCCTAAAATGGATGTAAAATGTTTCTGTACAGGCTTTGCTAGCAGTGGGCATCAGCCAGTCTTCAAGGACCCCAGACCCTGGCCATCCGTAAGGAGACCCTAAATTGTTTTTTACTGTGAACTGAAAAATAGGACACTGTGTAACTTGATCTCTGAAATTGGTTTTAATACAATGAAAAGGCATGCAAAGGACGGATTAACCACTGCCAAATGATACAAGCTTTGGAATCAAAATACTTTGTTAATTTAAATTTAGTAGTACACAGTAGACTTTTTTTTATAAACCTCCTGTCCTGCGAACCTGCACTAAATCGTGGAGTGTAATAACAAATGTCCTACCACAAGATTTTTTAAAAATAATGCGGTTCTACCATATGTGGGGTTATCTTCTTCCTCTCCCCCCCCCCCCCATTCTAGTTGCATAGGCAAACCGAGTTTGTGTGTTCCCCTTGTCTTATAATCCAATTATAACCTTTTTTTAAAAAAAGGTATGGATTTACAAATATGCGCTACATTGCATCCCTAATAAGTGGAGTTGGAATCTTTATGATGGGTGCAGGACTTTCCTGGTACCACGGAATAATTGGACTTTTACACCCTCAACCGATGGAATCTCTATTATGGGTAAGTTCTACATTTATCAAATACTACAGAAATAAGTTGTGGAATAGATTGAGTAAGGAATAAAATATATTCAACAGGTCCAGGTAAATGCACACCCGATCCAAACATAGATTTCAATGTACCAAACCTTTGCCACTGTATAATCCAGATTTTTTCAAATTCAAGTATCAATTAAATACAAAACCCTAGTACTTCAAGCTTTAATAACCCAATTTTAAAAATGTTATGCAATTTTTTTGCTATTGTTGGACTGAAGCACTGAATGAATCATAAAATAGCTTACATATAAACATTTTTTAAACAGACTGTTGTGTTCAAATTATAGAAATAATCGTCCAAACATCATTCTAGTGTCTCAGTACAAAATACTGGGAAAATGAACTGACACTAATTTGCTAGTGTTAGAGATTTGCTCAAATTTTCTACACAAATAAGTACATATGCAGACTGTGATGTGAAAACTAAAGACTCGGGTGTACATAATCCCAGATGCATACAGTGAATACATTGATGCATTGTGACTATTTTATGCTATAAATATGTTAAGCAATATTATTGTATGCTTGGTTTCATGTGGAAAAGTGTTGAGCAATCTAACTTGTAGAAATGAAAAGAGGTTTAATGAAATAAATCCGCTGCTAATAGGTACTGAATGAAAATAAAAATTGAAAAGGCAGTGTAAAAGCTACAGAAAAAATAAGAAAATGGTAATTCTTTAAAATAAAATGTACAGAACCAGAATTAGAAAGTGCATTACAAAGTGTAAGGTAAAATAGTGGGAATAGTTCAATATTTTGGAGGAGGGTTTCTTTTAGACCATCTTTGGGAATCTCTAGAGCTATCCCAAGGAGAATGAATAATTCTTCCAATAAAATTGCCAAATGGTTCCATGTTTTAGCTTCTTTTTAAATGGCTTTGACATTTGAACATTTAGCAAAGCAAATTACAGTGGAATGACATAACCCTGGTTTGTATATATTTGGTTGTGTAATTGTGTGAGTGCTGGGAAGTTTAATTCATCATCTTGAGGTTTTAGTTTTTACTTTATTCATCATCATCAACAACAACAAAATTGCATTTATAGAGCGTCTTTCATGTCGGGAGGATGTCCCAAAGCACTGAACAGTCAGGTGTCGGGGCCCGAGCATGGGGGAGGGGTGGTGTAGGGGTGAGGGAAGGCAGAGAGGTGGGAGGGAGACCAAAGACACGGTCGAAGAGAAGGGTCTTGAGACCGGCCTTGAAGGATGTGAGGGAGGAAGTGAGGCGAAGGGACCGTAGGATGGAGTTCCAGAGTGTGGGGGCAGAGAGGCTGAAAGCCCGGCCACTAGTGGTAGGGCAGGTTGGGCGGGAGACATGGAGCAGGCCGGAGCCCGCTGAACGGAGGGAGCGGGCAGGTTGGCAGGCAGTCGGCAGGTCAGAGAGGTAGGAGGGAGCAAAGCCATGGATGGCCTTAAAGGTGAGAACGAGGATCTTGAACTCGATCCTCTGGGGATGGGGAGCCAGTGGAGTCGGGTGAGGGTGGGAGTGATGGGGTCACGGAGCCTGGTTTGTGAGAGTACACGAGCTGCAGAGTTTGGATGATCTGCAGCTTGTGAAGGGAAGAGTTGGGAAGGCCGATGAAGAGGGAGTTCACGTAATCAAGCCTTGAGGTGACGAATGCGGAGTGGGGACTTAAGTTGCCTCTCGGTCCTTCCTCGTACTAATAGCTCACCTGAGGTTAGGGACTGGTGGAAAATATGGGTGAAAGTTCAAGTTCTGCATTGTTGGTTGTTTTGTTGAAACAGTAATGAATTTAAATATGTTGACTATGGTTGATATTGTTTCATAATAATAATAATAATCCTTGCATTTGATATAGCGCTTTTCACGTCGGGAGGACGTCCCAAAGCGCTTCACAGAACACACTGTAAAGTGAATTGACTGTATATTTGTGGGTGAACGCGGCAGCCAATTGCTCACAGCAATGTCCCACAAACAGTCGTAGATTGAAAATGACCAATTTATTATTGTTTTTGGTTTTGGAGGGATTATTATTAGGCTCTGTGTGGAGTAAGGAAACTTGCCCAAGGTTTCGCCCTCTGCCTGGAATTGAACTCAGGTCTCTCACTTGCAAAGCGAGTGCTCTAACCACTGAGCTACAGGACTCCATTGAAATATTTGGACTCAATTTGATTACATGTCTATTTTAAAAAGAAATCTATTTTAAAAAGAAATCCATATTTATGTTTTTTAGGCATATTGTATCCTCGCTGGATCATTAGTATCTGAAGGAGGTATGGATGTGCAGGCATGGACTATTGCTCTCTAGAAAAACATTTAAACTGTTTCAACAATTTCTATGAATGTGTTTTCCCTTAACTGCTTTGTGCTTGTGCTCTTGATAATCAACCTTTTGAAAGCAATAAAGGTAAACTGATTTTTTTCAAATTGAAAACTAAGTCCTGCCTTGCAGTTTTTACTCTTGAGCTGCATCCATGGATTACGTTTTTGGTAAAACGTGTTTTAATAGTTTTCACCTCGGTTTAACCCTTCGATTGCCAAGAGCTCTAGGTTCACTTGTGTCTCACTGAGACAGCTAGATTTGTACTATTCATCATGTACAATAGATGCTAAAGACAATATTTGTATTGCAATAAAGCTACTCAGATATCAGAGAAAATAGTTCTGTGTAATAGTAACCCCAAACTATTAAACCTGTTTTAAATTTTAAAATATCAACACTTTGTCTGTTTGCATGCTCTACCTTCTTCCTTTTTTACTCTTTTACTTTCAATCTACTGTACCCTATGAGCATAGTAATGTTCATAGTAATGTTCAGGACCAGAAATGATGATTACAATCAATCTGGCTCGTCTCATTTTCAAACAACTACCCAATCTTGCATAATCCCAATTTACGTGTCAGTCTGGTTCAGTTGGTAGCCCTCTTATCTCTGAGTAGGAATGTTGTGGGTTCAAGTCCCACATTGGGACTTTGAGCTCATAGTCTAGGTTGACAGATACCAGGAAGATTTTCTTCACGCAGAGGGTAATCAATGACTGGAATAGGTTGCCAGGTAAGGTGATAGAGACCAGAACACACTAGACCTATTTAAAAAACAGCTTGAAGCAGTGATGGGGTTTTGGGGGATAGGTTGGATGTTCTGGAGGGATGAGATTGGATGAGCTGAAGGGCCTTCTTCATGCAGACCTATCTTGTGATTCTCCAGTGCATTGCTGGGGGTGTGCTGCATTAACGGAGATGCTGTCCTTTGGGTGACACTTTAAACCACGTAAACATAAAAAACAATAAATGAAGCAGCTGCCAAGGATATTTATTGGGGACGCTGTCCTGTTTAAATTGTTGCTTTCAATCAAATTTAATGACCTTTGCAGCAATTACCTTTTCTCTGTTTGTCAATATATTTGCTGCATTTGGTGCTTATGCTGATAATGGCGAAAGTAAGGCAAATTTACCATCAAGAGGAGAATTCTCATTTTTTTAAATGTGTTAGGCAATACGCGTAGTGAACTGAATTGCCTGTTTATCCAGAGTTTTAGCTCTCCACTTGACCTTTTCTGATTACACTGTTGGAGTTAATGCCTAACCACTCGTTCCCAAATTGCCTAACTTTTTTTTACTCATTGTGTGGCAAATCTGATCAGATAAACCACATGTTGTATGTTTGCAGTCATGGCTTTTTGTGTGAAATAATTCAATTGTATTTTCTTTGCAGCAACTCTGCTAGTAGCTGTAAATGAACTCCGCAAGAGTGCTCGAGTTAAAGGAATAACATTTTATCAGTATGGTAAGATACTTTCATCTTTTGAAAGTTGCAATACGTTTTGGTACATATTGGGAAATAGTTTGCTCTAGCATAAACTCTTAACAGTACTGAATAATGTTCAGGGTTCTTTCTGTTATGTTTTTAAAGCTATAGCCAGTCAGTCAGTGGGCAAAATCTAGAATACGGCTTCTAAACAAGTATTCACTCGAAATGCGGCTGCTAGATGGGTTTTTAATTCTTATCTGCAGAGCTTCTAGCAATACATTTTTGCTTTTAGAATTTTATTTAACAACAACAACAAAATTACATTTGTAAAGCACCTTTCATGTTGGGAGGATGTCCCAAGGCGCTGGACAGACAGAGTTACGGACCCGAGCTGAGGGTCGTGGTGGGGGAGGTGGGAGGGCAGGGGGGCAAGCAGGGAGATCGAAAGCACGGTCGTAGAGATGGGTCTTGAAGGTGGCGAGGGAGGGGGCAAGATGAAGGGACTGCGGGATGGAGTTCCAGAGGGTGGGTGCAAAGTGGCGGAGGGCCCGTCCTCCGATAGTGGGGCGAGCAAGGCAGGGGATGTGAAGCAGGCCGGAGCCCGGTGAGCAGAGAGCGAACAGGGTGGTAGGGGGTTAGGAGGGCGGAGAGATACAAAGGAGCAAGATCGGGAGGGCTTTGAAGGTGAGGACTAAGATCTTTAACTGTATCCTCTGTGTGATGGGAAGCCAGTGTAGTTGGGGGAGGATGGAGGTGATAGGGTCACGGAGCCTGGTGCAGGGGAGGATATGGGCTGCAGAGTTCTGGGTGATCTGGAGCCTATGGAGGAAGGAGTTGGGGAGGCCGACAAGCAGTGAGTTTGCATAGTCAAGCTTGGATGTTATGAATGCGAATATGAGTGTTTCGGCAGCCTGCGGTGTGTGACAGTGGCGGAGCCGAGCGATGTTGTGGAGGTGGGGAAAGGCAGAACGGGTCATGGCACGAATGTGGGGTAGAAGGGATAATTGAGGGTCAAACAAGACCACAAAGTTCCGGACTGGCTTGGTAAGGTGGAGTGTGCAGCCATGAATGGTGATGCTGTCAGTACTGTTAAGAGGCACTGACGGGAGCCAACCTGGAGAGCCCTTATTTTACTGACATTCAACCGACGAAAGTTAGCTTGCTCCCTCCAACCTCTGCCACTTCCTAACCAGGACTGGATGAGCGCTAACAAATAGACCCCATGATCAAAAAATCGACAATTTGGACTCCATTGTTATGAGAGTTATAATAATCCTAATCCTTGCATATGGGATAGTGCCTTTCATGTCGGGAAGACGTCTCAAAGCGCTTCACAGAATTTTACGTAAAGCACAGTGACTGTATTTGTAGATGAACACAATAATCCAATTACGCACAGCAACATCCCACAAACAGCAATGAAATGACTGACCAAAGACAGATACAAGCTGAGCAGTAATTGTTCCTATGACCACATAAGTCAGGGAAAAATTACAGGTATTGCAAATTGGGCAAGGTACTGAAGGGTACATGCGAAACCATATCATAGCAATAGTCAGTGTCTTCCAGGACAAAAAAGGTTATGTTGCCATGACTTTTATGGCACAGTATGATCGTACTTCTCACACCGCCTGAATTTCATCTCTTCAAACGTCTTCTCCTCTAGCCCAAGGACCATATCGTGTGGTGTTCCTCAGGGCTCTGTCCTTGGTCCCCTCCTCTTCAACATCTTATATGCTCTCTCTTGGTGAGATCATCCGCAGACATGGGTCAACTTCCACATGTATGTGAATGACACCCAACTCGACCTCTCTGCCTCCACTCTTGACTCCAGGACACTGCTGTGCTGACAGAATGCCTGTGAGACATCAAGTCCTGGATGAGAGCTAACTTTCTTCAGTTGAACGTCATCAAGACCGAGGCCCTCCTGATTGGCTCCGGTCAGCGCCTCCACACCTCAGGCGCTGACAACATCACCATCCATGGTTGCACACTCCACCTTGCTAAGCCAATCTGGAACCTTGGGGTCTTGTTTGACCCTCAACTATCCTTTCTACCCAAGATCTGCGCCATGACCCTCTCTGCCTTCCCCCACTTCCACAACATTGCCCAGCTCTGACACTGTCACACCGCAGGGCGCCAAAACCCTCATACACACATCACTACCTCTCCTCTCACCTCAACCTTCAAGGTTCTGTCCTCGAATGGTTCAGATGCTATCTCACACCAGCTCCACTTTGTCTCCACAAATGGCTTCTCCTCCAGCCCCCACACCGTTTTGTGTGGTGTTCCTCAGGGCTCTGTCCTCGGTCCTCTCCTCTTCAACTGGTACATGTTCCCTCTTGGTGATATCATCTGCACACCCAACTCTTATCTCTCTGCCTCCACACTCGACCCCAGGATCACTGATGTCCTGACAGAATGTCTCTCAGACATCAAGTCGTGAATGAGAGCCAACTTTTTACAGTTAAACGTCAGCAAGACCTAGGCACTCCTGATTGGCTCCCGTCAGCGCTTCTACACCTCAGCACTTGCAGCATCGGCATCTACAGATGCACACTCCATCTCACCAAGCCAGTCAGGAATCTAAGCGTCTTGTTCGACCTTCAACTGTCCTTTTTCCCCACATCCGTGCCATGACCCACTCTGCCTTCCCCCACCTCCGCAACATTGCCCACCATTGCCTCACCCCTCAGGCTGTCAAAAGCCTCATACATGCCTTCATTACGACCAGGCTCGACTATGCCAATTCCCTGCTTGTCAGCCTTCCCACTCTTCCCTCCACAAGCTGCAGATCGTAGAATAATGCAGCACAGAAGGAGGCCATTTGGCCCACCGTGTCTGTGCTGGCTCTTTGAAAAGAGCTATCAAATTCAATCCCACTCCCTGCTCTCTCCCTGCAAACTTGTCCTCCCCAAATAATTATCTACTTCTCTTAAAAGTTGTTATTGAATTGGCTTGCACCACCCTTTCAAGCAAAGCATTCCAGATCCGAACAACTCGCTGTGTGAAACCTTCTCTGCTCCAAGGAGAATAATCCTAGCTTTTCTAGCCTCTCCTGATAACTGAAATCCCTCATTCCTGGTACCTGATCATCCAGAACTTTGCAGCTTGTGTCCTCTCCCGCACCAGGCTCTGTGACCCCATCATATCCACCCTCACTTGGCTCCACTGGCTTCCCATCCCTAAGAGGATCGAGTGCAAAATTCTCGTCCTCACCTTCAAGGCCCTCCATGGCCTTGTCCCATCCATCTCTCCGACCTGCTAACCTCTTATCAACCTGTTCGCTCCCTCCGCTTAGCAGGCTCCGGCCTGCTCCATGTCCCCCTCCCGTCCCGCATCACCATCGGCAGTCAGGCCTTCAGCCTCTTTGCCCCACTGTCTGGAACTCCATCCCACATTCCCTTCAACTCGCTCCCTCCCTCCTTTGCCTCCTTCAAAGCATGCCTCAAGACCTTCCTCTTTGACAGTCCTTCTGCCACCCTCCTACCCCCACCCTCCGTGCCCTCCACCTTCCCTGATCCCAAACCCCCACCCCCCCACCCCACTTGGGTCCTAATCCCTGACTGTTCAGCACTTTGGGACGTCCTCCCGGTGTGAAAGGCGCTTTGCAAATGTAATTGTTTATTGTTTGTATTTGTGATTACCAGAAAGAGCCCTGCACAATCATTCTGGCAAAATAACTAAAACGCAATAAAATGGCAATGAAGAACATTGACTGTATGTAGCAGTTGTGTCATTTAATACTAATCAATGATAATAATTAAAATTTAATTTTATGTTTCAGTGATTGTTATGAAAAACTTAGCTTTACTCTTCTGTTTTATAATATTTTCTACTGGCCAGATTATTTTCTAGTACTTTATATCAGGTATCGAATATTCTCTCTAATTTTGTTATGTGGACAATCTGGTCCATTATTATAGTACAGGCTGGGATGAAATAAATTAATGTCTACCAATCTGCTATAACCTGTTTGTTCTCATTCTATTAACATGTAAACATGTTTTTTTCACAGTGGTGCACGGTCACGATCCCAGCACTAATGTTGTTCTGTTGGAAGATTCAGCTGCTGTTATAGGAGTGATGTTAGCAGCTAGTTGCATGGGACTGACATCTCTTACTGGTAAGGCACAACATAGAACAGTAGCTCAATGACTATTTTGCTAAGTTCTCCTTGACATATTTAGATACAGTACGTGATTTGTTGTGGAGAGATGGTACTAGAGAGCAGGGAATGTAAAATGTTATATTGGATTGGGTAGAGATTACATTTATGATTTAACCTTACATCTAAGCACTTACCTTAAATTGGCTTCTCAATGTTTGCAGCTTCCTCTTTAATCAACTATATAAAACAGTATGGTTACACTTTTATATTTCTATTGTTCCCAAAGGTTATAATATAGATTGAGGGTTTTGCACGTCATGTGTTATCAGGACGTTGATCATTTGATAACTTGTAGTTAGTAATCTGAAGGCAGATGTCCGCCAGATAGCTGATGAGGAAACTCTGAGGCTTGGGGCGACAGCTGTTGGAAAGCGTTACCTGGAGTTCGAGTTTGTAAACACACATTCATACATCCAGTGCCTGGAATCCACCTTGATTGGCCTGCAGAGAGGTAAGCACCTGTTGCTTAAGCTCCACACCTCAACTGGTGGAATCATCGCTTGATGGCGAGGAACATGTGCCCAAGCTGCAGACAGGAAGATGGTGGCAATGCTCTCGTGCATTTCATGCTGAGCTGTTTTGCCCACCGGGAAGCTTGCAGGGAGTTCCTGGTACCTACTATCGACCTAGTGAGGGCTCAAACCTACACTTGTCAGATGTCAAATGATTAACTAGTGACTATCCTCCTGTGGGGGAGGTAAGCAGAGTCTCCTTGGAGCTGAACTGGCTTAAGGTGACATGTTTGGCAATGGATCCAGAGTAATCCAGGCCACTGCTGACAGCACAGCCAGACTGGCTTATCGGCAAGACTTGGAAGGGCAGACCAGTCACTGGGGGCAGGGGTTTCTCTCACTCAGCTCCTGTTAGCCAAAGCCCTAATGGGTAGGATGGTCTGAGCTGGACAAGCAGCAGAAAACCTTGCCAGGCAGCATTCTCAATGGCAAGCTATGTGTTTTTAGCTGGTAAGACTCCAGCAGTATTACTCCAACACATGTGAAATTTCTTCCATGAATCTTGCTAACCACGTTCCCTGGTGCTCAACCTGAATTGGGCTAAAATAAGTAGACTTTTACACCCTCACACTACAGGAAATTAATGTTAGGTACTGATATGTCCCTCTTAGTCTCGGCCAAAATACATTTTCCAAAACAACTGAGATCGTCCCATTGACTCTTTGTTGGAATGTGCAGCTGGTCTTAAACAGAATTTGATGTACCCATCTATATCTCCTGGGAAAAATATTTTTTTCCTGAAGTCAATGTTATCTAATTGGCACCTCTTAGCAAAATTGTTTATTATATTTACTCAGACAAAATACTCCCAGGAACTTTAGTGCTTAATCAGCAACCTGAAATTTAGCTGAATTTAACTCTTTGTACACTGATTTATGTAGCTTATAGTATTCAGAAACCTCTAGTTCTGACAAGATGCACAAATACAACAACAAGATTCCATTTATAGACGCCTTTCACGTCGGGAGGATGTGAATAATTTGAGGTCGACAAAACAGTGACTCAAAAAAGCAACAAATTTCATTGATATAGCGCTTTTCACGTCGGGAGGACTTCCCAAGGTGCTGGCCAGTCAAGGATTTGGACCCGAGCTGGGGGTTGGGATCAGGAGGGTAGGAGGGTAACCGAAGAGGAGGTTCTTGAGACGGGCATTGAACGAGGCAAGGGAGGGTGAGGTGAAGGATGGAGTTCTAAAGGAAGGAGCAGAAACGCTGAAGGCCCAATCGCCGATTGCAGGGTGGGGGATATGGAGCAGGACAGAGCCCCCTGAGCAGAGGGAACGGACAGATCAGTATGGAACAGGATCACAACAGGATTCACTAATAGCGACTCAATTGCTAATGAGAAATGCTGCCAGTAACTGACATATCATAGAAATCCAATAGGACTAGACACAGATACTTTATAATCAGTCCTGTTCAGGAGGAGCCTAAGTGTGAACTCAAATTGCTATTCATGAGCACACTCCGAAGCATCGATAGTAGATCAGGGAGTTACCATGCATTCGTCAGCAACAGCAAATTACATTTGTATAGTGCCGTTCACATCGGGAGGACGTCTCACTAGCTTGCCCAAGTGGCAATTGTTTATGTATGAGCCTTGGCAGTGAATGATGGTAGCCATCTCAGTTGCAGAGGGCATCACAGCCAAGCCTGGACCTCTCCCTACCTGGCTGGCACAACCAATAAAGGGTGCTGTAGAGAACCCAAGACCAGGAATCCTGGCTGGTTTTCCCTGGGCAAATTTAGCTTCCTCTTGTCTGAGATCAGCAAACTCGGCATGGACCTTGGTTTTAAGAGCTCCTGGTCCATAAGCTGTAGTGTATCTACAACACCATCAGGGCTGCCCCAATCAGCAAGTTCTTTACTGTCCTTCAGGTTGAATCAAAGGTGTTTCCACACCATGTAGATTTGAAAATCCATTGATAAGTTCCTCAAACTTTTGGTTCAGTTATCTTTTATCAAGGAACCATATCTTTGACCGTCAGTTTTTCCAAGTCCTCTTAACATCAACATCCAAACCCTCTCAACATAAACATTACAACTTTTCTTGTTTTGATAAATGTTAGGTGCTATTCTATCTCAGAGACTAAACATGGAAAAGTGCGAGCAATTGATTTGTGCACCAAATTGACGCTCTCCTCTTGTATTTGAGCTCATGGATACCCATTTTCCACAACAATTATTCCTTCCACTCCTCCTGAATACCATTTATTATAAAGCATTGGCATCTAGCTTTATTATTTGGCTAAAAGTAACCATTAACTTAAAAAAAAAATTGGTCACTCAATCCACGACTGTTTGTGGGATACTACTGTGCGCAATTGGCTGCCACGTTTCCGCCCACAAAGCACACAGTCAATCCACTTTGCAATATGATCTGTGAATTACTTTGAGATGTCTCATCAACGTGATAAGGCAGTATATCAAATGCAAGGATTATTATTATTATATTGTACTAAGGAATTGAGAATAAATCATTCTGAAAAATATCATCAAAACTACCCGGTGACCACCATGTTCAGTTTTCTGGAACAACCTTAAGTCATGTTACCATTTGATGACAGTTTCAATTAATATTTGAGCTGTTATGTTTATACAGCCTTTTTTGTACCTTTTAAAAAAATTGCTGCTCAACCCTAATCAATTGTGGAGCCAAGCAGAAAATGTAGTCAATCATTTGGACCTTAAAACAGAATTGTTAATGTAGGTGTACCTCTAGCTGTTTGATGATATTGGATAATGTGATCTTGGATTCAGCTAAAAGTAGGTTTTGTTGAGGTGATACCATGTAAGTACCCAAATAGTTATAAAATACTATAATAGAAAGCTATACTTTCTTGAGTAATTGAATAACAGTAATGAAGACAAGGCTGTGCAGTTAGTTATAATTTGGGATTAGCACGATCATTCAAGTACATTATTACTTAAATATTTCACTTTTTTTGTTCTGCTTCCTCTATTCCAGGTAATCCATATTATGATAGCCTAGGCTCTCTAGGTGTTGGAACACTCTTGGGAGCAGTATCTGCATTTTTGATCTATACCAACACAGAGGCTCTGCTTGGGAGGTCAATTCAAGCAGAAGAAGTACAGCGACTTACTGAGCTGTTGGAGAATGATCCTTCAGTAAGGTAATTGGGTTTCCTGGGTTAGGGTTACTCACAGACCAGTAGCAGTTGAGGAAGTCTAAGGAAGTTGGTCATCCTCCCACTCCCAAGCCCCTTGCCCTCCACCCATCTTGATTCCAAACTCCAGTTTGTTTGCAAACCCTTGAATGTCCAGCACCTTGGGATGTCTCCCAACGTGAAAGGAGCTATATACATGCAATTTGTTGGAAGCTAAATACAATGGTCAATTCAAAATGATGAATCAACAAAGCATTATATGGATTCAATGTTTTGCATTGATTACTGCCTGTGAAGTAAAGGTAGTAACAACGTAATATACATAAGAATGTCAAAATATCCATTCTTTCATAACAAATAATTAATGCTACATTTTTGATAGCGATCTAGAATAATTTGATACAAGTTCATTAATTTGTGTGAATCTATCAAAAATCACCAACAGCTCCTTAAGAGTTGTCCAGTCAATTAAACTGAGGATTGAAGGGTAATGCAGAATGCAATAGCACATAAAACTGGTAGTAATTAGAATAATGAACCTTCAGAAGATCTGGTGTGACTAAGGTAGCAGTTCTTTTCTGGTCATTGTGAAATGTATAGCGAAGAGGGTGGGGGATGAATCTTTGTCTTGGTTATAATAGGTATAGCATTAGACAAAATACAGCACCAATCCTACAAGTTAAGATGAGCTAGTGGAACAATATATTGCATTTTATCATGTGCGAGAGTGGGTTTCCTACTCTGATTCCCCATACAACTGTAAACTTTAGCTGGTTGCAAATATGGACGGCCAAGAGGATACTGTAGGATGGTTTTGGGTACGTAATGGCAGATTATAATAACATCATTACCTGTATTACCTGTGTACAATCTAGATGTCTAGTTCAATTGTCTTTCGTACACCACATCTGGTACCTGATCAGGAATTTCTCCAATGCACCCCTCACCAGTCTCCCCAGCTCTACCATTCACAAAGTCCAGTTGACTCTACTGCCTGTATTCTCACCCGTAGCAAACTCCACATCACAATCTATCCAGACTTTGATAGGATCCGTTGGCTGCCTGAAGCAGAATGGATCGATTTAAAGATCCTCATGCTTCCCTACAAATCGCTTCATGCCCACCTCCCTATCTCCGCAACCTGCTCATACCCCACTCATCTACACTCCAGCCCTTTTTGCTTGGAGGCTTGGGCCTTCTGCATGTCACTTGAATTCTCTGCTCCACCATTGGCGGCTGTGCCTTCAGCCGCCACACCCCGAATCTCTGGAACTTCCTGCCTCAATTCCTACACTTTGCCCTCTCTTTATCCATCTTCAGAACCCACCTGAAAACTTTCCTCTTCAACTGTGCCTGCGCTCACCTTCCTTTTCTCCCGTCTCAGTGTCAAACTCATTGCCATTGTTCAGCGCTCTAAGATGCTATCCTGTGTGAAGGGCACTGTATAAATGCAAGTTGTTTTTGTGAGTGGTTACCTTAATTGAATGCAATATAAAGTGATGTTTACTGTATTTGTTCAGTTTACTTTTTCCATCAATATATTTCTGGATGCTAGAGGATATCTACTTTAAATTTCAATTCTATATTAAATCTCTCCAGGGCTTTACATGATGTGAAGGCCACTGATTTGGGTATGAATACAGTGCGATTTAAGGCAGAAGTCGATTTTGATGGAAGGATAGTGACGAGGTCTTATCTGGAGAAGCAAGACATTGACCTGATTTTAAATGTAGGTAAAACAATCTATGAAATACTAACTATGTAATCTTTTGCCATTCTTCTGCAATGATTAAAATTATTGTATCTGCTAGAGTTCAAATGTATTGCATGGGGAGATGGTGAGATGAGACATTATTCTCACTATTAACACTACTATAGCAGGGAAAATTGCAAATGGGGCTATCTCAAAAAGCTATTGCTCTTCCACATGATTTTTGTCTCTACCCCTCTCCATCCTCTCCAATCCCGACCCACAGCTCGGGTCCAAAACTCTTGACTGTCCAGCGCCTTGGGACATCCTCCCGACGTGAAAGGCGCTATACAAATGTAATTTTGTTGTTGTTGTCTTTTGTAAGAGAAGTTGGAAATGCACTAAAACGTATTACTAAATTCTAATGTAACTGTTCTCCATGGTTGCAAATATTCCTGAGCATGTTTCAAACTGGCACCTTTGAGCTGAGGTTGGTGTATCAGTTCTACTAAATGTTAGTTTAGATTTTGCTTCAACAAAAACTGACCATTGTTGGGCTCTGCTTCGTGTCATAGAAGTACTGCAATGGACAGATTGAAATCTGTTTTTTTTATGTTGCATAAATATTATGCAATAACAACAGCAAACATTGCTCCTGATGAGGGAGGTAGTTTTGGGATAATACAGTATAAAGGTGTAACGTGTACACCAGATTATATAAAGTGTTGTATCTACTCATTTTAGAAAATCAAATGTTAACAATAAAATTGAAGAGGATGGTCATATTTTTACTTTTCAAAATATTGATTTTGTTAATAATTTTCTATTCCTGTCTTCTTATTTCTTGTGCGAATTATCAGAAACATCCATTGTTGCTGTGACTGTTTTGATAAACTTGTGATTTATTGTAAACCCATTTTCATTTATTTTACAGGAAATTCAGCAGGTAAAGACTCCTGAAGATTTAGAAATATTTATGCTGAAACATGGAGAGAACATTATTGACACCCTGGGAGTTGAAGTTGACAGACTGGAGAAGATGCTGAAGGTGTTTTTATTTACTTTTTTATTTTTTTGCACTGACATAGACACATGCTGAAACCCATCACTATGCTTAGGAGTTTGAAAACAGATTGAGAGATCCACAAAGGTTTGCCACCACACATGGAAATTTCCCTTTATGTGGAATAGAGTGTGCATTCTCTCCCTGGAGGGATGCAACCTGCTTATCTAGTTTGAAAGAGCCAAGACATGGAGGTGCATTGGGAGTACTGTTGGAGTTTAACCAGCTAAAACCACATAGCTTGCCATTGAGAGAACTATCTGGCAAGCGTCCACTGACGATGGAGTCCTGTAGCTCAGAGGTCAGTGGTGTGGAGTCCTGTAGCTCAGTGGTTAGAGCACTTGCTTTGCAAGCGAGAGACCTGGGTTCGATTCCCAGTAGGGTGAAACCTTGGGTAAGTTTCCTTACTCCACACTCCTGATAATAATCCCTCAAGAAAAAAATAACAATAATAAATTGGTAATTTCAATCCACGACTGTTTGTGGGACACTGCTGTGCGCAATTGGCTGCCACATTTCACCCACAAATATACAGTCAATTCACTTTACAGTCTATTCTGTGAAGCGCTTTGAGATGTCTAGAAGACGTGAAAAGCGCTACATCAAAATGCAAGGATTATTATTATTATCCAGTTGAGACCTCCCTTACCTGTTAAGTCTGACTTGCAAGGTTATTAGGAACCAAATGGGAAGAATCCCTTCTCCCAACAACTGGTCTGCCTCTTCAAATCCTGCAAATGAGCCAGGCAGACTGGTCTGTCATCATCAGAGCCCTGGGTACTGCGGACCTGCCTCGCTCAGAAATCAATCCTACCACAAACTCAAACTCAACTCTGACAATCCATTGACAAACATGTCACCTTGGAGCCAGCTCAGCTTTGAAGAGACCCTACTTAACTCCTTTTCTAGGAGAACAGTCAATTGACCAACTAGTGATCAATTCTTATTTAAATGGGCTAAATATGATTCATTCCATGAAGTTTGTAACTATTTAAGATACAAAGAGGATATATAATCGAAAAACTAACAAAACTCAGAGAGGATAAAACCCCTGGTCCAGATGGATTGCATCTGCTTATCTTAAAAGATTCGAGGGAAGAGATAGCAGAGGCACTATTACATATACATAATAACTCATTAGAAAAGAAAGTAGTGCCAGAGGACTGGAGGATAGCTAATGTTAAACCTATATTTAAAAAGGGACATAGAACAAGCCCAGGGAACTATAGACCTGTCAGCTTAACATCGGTGGTAGGAAAGATAATGGAATCCTTACTGAAGGAGGTAATAGAAAAAACATCTAGAAACGGAAAACATGATAAAGAGTAGTCAGCACAGATTTCAAAAAGGAACCTCATGCTTGACCAACCTCATTGAATTCTTTGAAGGGATAACAGAAAGAGTAGACAAGAGTAATGCGGAAGATGTAATATATTTAGATTTCCAAAAGGCGTTCGATAAGGTACCACATAATAGACCAATGAATAAGGTCAGAGCATGTGGAGTCAGAGGGAAAATAGCAGAATGGATAGCAAAACATCCATTCAAGCTGGCTGCAAAAAAAAACAGAGTAGGGGTAAAGGGTAGCTTCTCAGACTGGCAAGGGGTGGGCAGTGGTATTCCACAAGGATCGGTATTGGGACCACTGTTGTTCACAATATACATTAATGATTTGGACTCGGGAATCAGCAGTACAATTTCAAAATTTGCAGGTGACACCAAATTGGGGGGGTAGTTAATACAAAAGAGGACTGCCAACAAATTACGGCAAGACATTAATAAACTTGCTGAGTGGGCCTTTAAATGGCAAATGCATTTCAATGTAAAAATGTGTGAGGTGGGACATTTTGGTAGAAGGAATAAGGAAGTCACAAACATCCAGGAAAATAAAAACCTAAATAGCGTAGAGGAGAAAAGGGAACTAGGGGTACACAAAGACAATTCACTAAAAGTAGCAATGCAGGCTAATTAGGCCATAAAAAAGGAAAACCAGGCATTGGGGTTAATTTCTAGAGGGATAGAAATGAAAAGCAGGAAAACTTGTATAGAACCATTGGTAGACCACCCTTAGAATACTGTGTACACACTTAGAATACTTATAGAAGGGATGTAGAGGCACTGGAGAGGGCGCAAAGGAGATTCACAAGGATGATCCCAGACCTGAGAGGTTATACCTATCAGGAAAGGCTGAACATGCTTGGACTCTTCTCTGGAAAAGAGGAGGGTAAGGGGTGACCTGATAGAGGTTTTTAAAATTATGAAAGGTTTTGATAGGGTAGACATAGGGAAGATGTTTCCACTTGTGGGGGAGACCAAAACCAGGGGCCATCAATATAAAATAGTCTCAAATAGATCAAATAGGGAAGTTAGAAGAAATGTTTTCACATAGAGAGTAGTGAGAATGTGGAACGTGCTACCACAAGGAGTTGTTGAGGCAAATAGCATAGATGTATTTAAGGGGAAGCTCGATAAGTACATGAGGGAGAAAGGAATAGAAGGTTATGCTTGAAGGCTTAGTTGAGGAAGGGCAGGAGGAGGTTCATGTGGTACATAAACACCGGCATAGACCATTTAGGCTGAATGGCCTGTTTCTGTGCTCTATATTCTACTGTATTCTAATATTATGTATTTTTGGCAATGTAAGGAAATATGCAAAGCAGTAAGTATTAGGCTAATGCAGTAATCCATCCGTTAATGCAAGCATCTAACAACATGACTTGAATATCAAAATATTTTAGTTTATTTATGCTGTTTCAGAGTTTGTTCTTGAGAGTAATTGGATTCACCCTTTCAAAAATATCTAATTATATGGAAGAAAAAGCTCAAGATTCTATAAATCTAGGTTTTGTATGTATTAAAGATAAAATGGGTTTGCTAGTAAGTTGCAATTATGGCATCCTTGCACTACAATTATTTAATAAGATTTGGGGATTTCGTTCTGCTGGTTATATAAATTATGGAAATTGTGTGCAAAATAGCTGCTGTTTACCCACAAAAAGTAAAACCTTGGTTAGACCACACTTAAGAGTAATGTGTACAGTGCTGGGCCCCACATTCTACAAAAGATATAGAGGGACTGGAGATGGTGCAAAGGAGATTTAGAAGGATGATACCGGGACTGCGAGGTTATACCTATCAGGAAAGGCTGAACAAGTTTGGACTCTTCTTTTGAAAAGAGAAGGGTGAAGGGTGACCTAATAGAGGTCTTTAAAATTAAGAAAAGTTTTGACAGGGTAGACATAGAGAAGATGTTTCCACTTGTGGGGGAGACCAAAACTAGGGGCCATAAATATAAAATAGTCACGAATAAATCAAATAGAGAAGTTCGAAGAAACTTCTTTACCCAGAGAGTGGTGGGAATGTGGAACTTGCTACCACAAGGAGTAGTTGAGGTGAATAGCATAGATGCATTTAAGGGGAAGCTATATGATGGAGAGAGGAACAGAAGGTTATGCTGATAGACTTAGTTGAGGAAGGGCAGGAGGAGGCTCATGTGGAGCATAAACAACGGCTTAGACCATTTGGGCCAAATGGCCTGTTTCTGTGCTGTATATTCTATGTAATTCTATGTAAAAACAATCCTTGCAAAGGACAGTAATTACTGGTGCAGCATTTTGACATTAAAGATAGCAAAAATATATTTAGAACATAAGAAAAAAGACCATCTAGTTTGTCTTCCACCTTCCTGGCGGTCTCATGCACATATGTCCTGAACTACCTATGTACTGTATCCCATAATGTTATTTCCTAAAAGAAAACTATCTAATCTGTGTTTGAAAGAATCAACACTTCCTGCTTCAACCGTCTCCCTAGGAAGCCTGTTCCACAGGTTCACTAGTTGCTCACTATTATTTCATCTTTATGTAACTAATACTTGTGGTGCAGTGGATCAGTAACAAGTTATTTAACGTCTTGGAACTAGATTCAAATTCAATCAACTGATGCAATGGAAGTTCTTGTCTAGCTTGTCTCTTAAGGATCTTTCATAAAATGAAACTTTAGTTCTGAAAGGTTGGATTATACTCAAATTCTAAGGTTTATCATTTGAAATATAATCTTTCTAAAGGGATACTTTCATTAAAACCTGGATATTGCATTAAATAATGCATTTACATTATTTAAGCATGATAGTGAAATTCCAATACATATTTTAGTTGTGCAACATCATAGAATTTTTTGTTACCAGACTATAAATGAAGCTTTGATCTCTAAAATATGTTGGTAAGTATAATTCTTAAAATGCTCCTTTTGTGTGAATTAAGTTATTAAAATGATAAAAGTAGAATAAAAAATTCATAATATTATGTTTTTATTTTCAGCAAAAGTATCCCGAAGTTCGCCACGTTGATTTAGAAATCTTATGATTTACTGTGGAAGTGAAGAAACCATTGATGTCTACTGAAGAACACCACAAAATAGATACACAACGTATAGCTATTATAATACCTAGCACAGTCTTTTCAAAGCTGTTATCAGTTTTTTTCTCTAAATATTGTATTTAAAGACATTGAACAATGTGATATATGACAATGACGGCTTAGTGGATTGTTGTGCTATCAAGTAATCTCTTGTGGTGTAACTACCATATTACCTGGATGAAGAGCTACTCCTTTTGTAGGATATTGGCACTGGACCAATTTGGATTTGTGATGGTGGTGGGTTGTAAGGGAGGTGGAAAGATAGTAGTTATCTGCTTACAAATGGGGTTGATTGTATCACCTACTCAAGAGATGCAATCCTTATTGGTCTGCATGAGCTGTACTAGATAGAGCTGTCAAGATTCAAACCCTACACCATACGGATTCATTCTGTTCAGTCTTGCATATTGTGAGGTTAGAGTGTGATATCTGCACTGTGCAAAACAAATCTTTTATTTATGGGGCCATTTAAACTAATGGTATAGTAATCTGCAATGTTCTGACCAAACTTTTACAGAAGCTTTTGGGAGTGACAATAAAACATTATTTAATAAAATGTCATTTTAATATATTTATTTAGAAAAAAAACTGAAATATCTTGAATAGAGTGAGGAAAAGAATACAAGAATACTTGTTTTAAAACTTGGCCAATAGTTATAATGCTAGTAAAGCTTCCATGGGCATGAGTAATTATTTTATAGCTGCTTAAATAGTAAGATTTAGTCAGAAGAATTTGATGAGTGAAAAATGAAAAAAAATCACTTTGAGTGACTCTTTTTCTTTGGTTCATTCCTTATTTTACAAAGAATAATTTGTATATAATGATTATTATATATAAATTGTTTAGGTGGGAAATTTAACAGCAGTGCTTCATGAAAAGAACTGCAGTTTTCCTCTTTGTCTTTGCACTTTTTTGGGGTGGTTGATATCCACAGAAACACCAAAATCAGTGTTTTTTTTAGGAATAATAGGTATTAGATTAAAAAGCAACAAGCCTGGTGTTAGGATGTGGGAGTACACTGTTTACATGCAAAACAAGAAACGCGTTATTTCATTGGTCCATTGACCTTACAAAGTTAAATACCATGTCATTTTGAATTTCAATGTGGTATTGCTCTAGAAATGTATATAATAGTTTGATTCATAAATACAAAATGACTATTACATTACAAGCTGCACTAGAATCGTTACATTCCCCCACATAACATGCATGTTACAACTGACAGCCCAAAAACTGTTGTGAAGTGGTGAACATCTGGGATATTGTTTTTTTCACTGAATGCTGTTTTTTGGGGGTTTCCTAATCTCCATGAGTAAGAAACTAATCTAAGAGGCGGTGGCTCTGTGAGAAACCAACTGTCTGTTTAGACCTAGGACTTGAGTGCCAGAATAATAGTCTCCTTTCTGCAAGCTGAAGCGGGATCTACATAAAATGAATTGAGTTGTCTTATTCCAGGTCGTAATGGCTATTGACCATTGGTAATAAAAACAGATAATATTTTGGCCAATAGGATGTCTAGTGAGAATTGGTTAAAACACTCACTCGCCTTGCAAGCGAGAGGACCAGGGTTCAATTCCTTGACAATGCAAAACCCTAAGCAATCCTAACTGCACAGCTCTGTTTACCCAGCAGTAAGTAGGAACCCGGTTCTTAGTCGATAAGCGGATTGCTTTCTGGGGGTAAAAAAATCAAAAAATAATTATTATTATTTGGTCATTCTATCCACATCTGCTCTTTGAGATGTCTCAACAACTTGATAAGGCATATATGAAATGCAATGATTATTATTATGTTCTGTGCAGACTTCATTTTTTTTATCAACCTGATAAAGATGTTCTCACAGTATCATTAGCTTCATATGCAAGTAGTGCGAGAAGACTGGAATGTAAAGAATAGTGTCTTTAACTCAAGCTGTGCAGACTGATGGAAGGTTAGTCTTCTGTTTAGTTGTAAATATTTGTGATATATGATGCAAATACTGTAGCTGTTGCAGAATCATCCCATCCTAAACTTGCTGTAGTTAAATAGGATAGAAAATAAAACTATTAATTAACTGAAAGTGTAGTCGACTTCATAGTGTAATAAATTAACTGATCTACCAAACCCTCAACAGTTGGGTAGATGTGTTACTAATAGTTGAAGAAGGAACCTGTGAAATGCTCAAGTCTTACAAAAAGATAATGGTGCTATCTAGTTTACATTTACTGCTTCATGTGAAGTTTTTAATGATCCATTATACAGGAGTACATGATTATGAAATTATTTTAGGCTATTGATTGCAAACATTTTTACAGTGCTTTCTCATCATTTGGCTAGTTAGCTGGAACAAAAAAAACACTCCAGTATAGTCAGGTTCCACCTTTGATTTTCCCAAAGAATCTTTTCGATACATATTTGATTCGATTTTATTTTTTTGTATTCAAAGGTTTCTTTAGAATTAGATAAGCATTCTCTTTTCAACTTAATATAGGCAAAATAGACTGGAATGAGGTTCACAGGAATATGCTTTTAAGGCAATAGTATAGTTGTGTAGCTTTTCATAGCTTAAAAAAATACATTTGTATAGCTGCTGTTACGTCAGGAGGATGTCCCAAGGCTTTGGAGAGTCAGTGTTTTGGATAAAAAAGTGGCGTTTGGCAAACCTTCTTGTGTTTTGATGCTTCAATTAGTGCCGTGCCAAGCCATGGATCATTTCCAATGATACTATTGGGCACTGTTCTCTCTTTTTCTCCACTGTATCTAGAGAAAGGAAATAAATCCATTTAGAACCACAGAAATTCACAGCAAATCCTGTTAAGAGGCAGTCTTACTGCACTATCCATAGAAAAAGTTAAATGGCAATAGAACTATTGGACATGTAGGGGTTTTATTCTCCCTTTCTGCAGGAAAGTATCTGCACGTGGCAACAAATGGTCGATAAATTTACTGGCTTAAATTCTAGGTGTAGATCCACACTTTTAACTAAAGAATATTGAAACATTTATAGATCTAAAGCAAGACACTGGAATTGTATTTTTTTTAAAAAAACAAAGCTTGAGTAATACTGGTAAAGGAGTGAAAAAAAACTTTTTTTTTCTGTTTTTCATCCCACACTATCTACCAGGATAACAACTCAGATTGAGATCTTCGGTTATTTGGTTTACTTTTCAGGTAATTTGATGTAACCGAAGATCTCAATTTGAGTTGTTATCCTGGTAGATAGTGGACAACGTGGAAAGTTAAAGAGATTCTGTTTTAGGTTAAGCAATGTTGGGAGAGGTCAGAATGGTTCCTCAGTTCTTAATGCACCACCACTTAATTTCAGTGGATACAAACTGGATTCCCCAGAAATCATTCCTCCTTAATAATCACAGAATAACTCACATCAACAATTTCCTCAGATTTCAAAACTGGTAATATTTCTGCAATTATTTAAGGTGTGAGGAATAATTTCAGATTTAATTTCCTGCAAATGATGGAATTATTCATCAAACCACTGTTATCCTAGGTATTTGCATACTGTATATTATGTTTTATATTGATATTTGTTTCTATTGGCAGTTTTGTCTCAGTTTGACATAACATTCTGTGGGTCTGTTGCACTCTTATTTAATGTAGATGTAATGTACTAGGCCTGTCTTTACACCTAAACTGAAAAATTAATTGCTCTGATGGGAATATCAGTGTTATTTTTCAAGGTGTGCAGTGAAATTGAATTTATAAAATTGATTCTTTAAAAATTGGATTTAGTAAAGTTTAAATAAATAGTGATGTATTTAATCAACATTGTATATGCAATTAAAGACAGTGATTAAAATCTAGATAATTGTGAACCTAATGATTCTCAAAATGTTTTCCAAAGTCATTTAAATGTTGGATTAATTAGGCAACATTTCTTTGTTTTATTTCATCAAACCGTATTTGTTTTATCTAACAGTATTTTGTTGCCCTCTGCCGAATCTTCTTGTTCCCCAAACACTTGCACAGTTATATAATTGAAAGCTCTCCTACCTAGGTTTGCCTGGAATTTTCACTTCTCCTCAGTACCATACCCTGTGCTGCAACCACACTATATTCTGCAAGTATAACATTTTTAAAGTATTTCTACATTTTCCTTTGGTCTGACTTATACATGGAAATTTCCCTGTGTCTGGAATGGAATTCACACTGTCTCCCTGAAGGGACGCACCCTGCAAAATCCAAGCCATGGAGATATTGAGTTTTGCTGGAGTTTAACCAGCTAAAACCGGACAGCTTGCCATTGAGTACACAGTGGCAAGTTGCATTTGTTCAGCCTAGCAAGGTCCATGCTACCTGTTAGGTCTTAGCTTGGAGGGTTAACAGAAGCTGAGTGGGAAGAATCCCTACCCTCCAATCCTGCCGTTGAACCAGGCTGGCTAGTCTGCCTCAGCAAGTACAGTGATGGTTCCTGGAGTACTGCGGCCTGGCTCAAGAATCGGACTACCAAGTCCGCCATAGGCAGTTGACTTAATTCCAACATTACATTGACAAGCACATCACCTTGGAGTTCGCTTTGTTTCAAGGAGAGCCTGCTTACCTCCCTGCAAAGAAGAGTCTGCATCTACAACTGATGATGACATGCATGTCCATGATTTTTATTTAGACGTTGATGCTTTTCCAATGCTTAAAATGGTTAAATATTTCAATCAAGTATCCATTTGTCTGATTTTCTTACTTGCCCCAAAACCTTCTTTTGGACACTTGGTGACATACTTTTAAAGAGACATCGAATTCATCGAGTACGATGAGTTGCCTGCTTGTAAGTGATTGATTTTGTGCCTTTTTGTTGCAAATTTCTCGAATGAATTTCCTTCCCATTCGGAGTCCTGTAGCTCAGTGGTTAGAGCACTCACTTTGCAAGTGAGATACCTGAGTTCAATTCCAGGCAGGGCGAAACCTTGGGGGAGTTTCCTTACTCCACACGCCTAATAATAATCCCTCCAAAACCAAAAACAATAATAAATTGGTCATTTTCAATCTACGACTGTTTGTGGGACATTGCTGTGCGCAATTGGTTGCTGCGTTCGCCCACAAATATACAGTCAGTTCACTTTACATCGTGTTCTGTGAAGCGCTTTGGGACGTCCTCCCGACGTGAAAAGCGCTATATCAAATCCAAGAATTATTATTATTAGAGTGAAAATTATGCACAACAAATCTAAATTTGTCAAATTGTGCTGCTGGGTTTGCCAACAAATACATAGTAACTCCATTTACAGTAATTCCTGTGAAGCGCTTTGGGACAACCCTTCTTGTGTTGTAAGGCGCTGTATCAAATGCAAGTTTATTATATTTTTGGAATCACTACAGTCGCTTCCCACCTCGTTCCATCTAATGCTTATTTTCTTATGACATGCATTTCAAATGTTAGCCATCTTCATTACTGGAATTTTTTTTCTTCAAAGTTGATAAGCTTGGGATGGCAATGCAGTCTTGGTACCTTAGAAACTATTTTTTTAATCTCCGACCAGGCCTTTGGTCAACATCTTTAAAGCTCTCTGTTTACAAGAACTTTTTACATGAATGATAGCACACGCTCAATAAACTAAAAGTATTACTGTAGAAGACCAGTAACTTGTATCCTGTTGCATTTATAATAAAAAATGTTCAAATTAGCTTTGCTTTTTACTGACAGTGAACGTTATTCTGAGCCTATTTTATATTTCAGTTGAGCAATTAGTTTAAAGAAAGATATAAAGACATATAAATATGTCAATCTGAATCATGAATAATAGAGAATAGTTTTGAAAACAATCCAGAACGCTCATAATATTCATACCTTGTCTCATTGTAGCACATGTATAAATCGGGAATAAATTCACAAAGGCCTGCATGGATATTGCCTAATGACTTTTCACATATGCAATTCAACTGTTTTTCTTGGTTATTTCAGAAACTATATGAAATTGTGATTTTGAGTCCGTACTTGATCATCACATTTGTAAATGATGCATTTTGTATAATGCTGAAATCTGCTTGCCACAAATATCAGTTTGCCATGCTGGGATGAGGATACATAGAAGGATATAATTAACATTTTGCTAAATAAGGCTCTTTTTCAAGCCAAAATATAAAAGCCTATTGCCGTTTGTATAATAATAATAATCCTTGCATTTGATATCCCACTATATTACACATCTCAAAGTGATTCATAGAATTTCAGTAAAGCAGTGACTGAGTATTTGAAGGTGAGCACAGTAATTTCCCACAAATAGCCATGAAATGAATAATCATTTTTTTCATGTGGTGGATTGTTAGCTATGACTTGGGAGGAATTATTTTCTCTTTTCAAATTGTGTATTGGGATCTTTAGCATCTCAACAGACAGACAGACCTTATCTTGTGGAGTCCTGTAGGTCAGTGGTAGAGCACTCGCTTTGCAAGTGAGAGACCTGAGTTCAATTCCAGGCAGAGGGCGAAACCTTTGGCAAGTTTCCTTACTCCACACAGAGCCTAATAATAATCCCTCCAAAACCAAAAACAATAATAAATTGGTCATTTTCAATCTACGACTGTTTGTGGGACATTGCTGTGCGCAATTGGCTGCCGTGTTCGCCCACAAATATACAGTCAATTCACTTTACAGTGTGTTCTGTGAAGCGCTTTGGGACGTCCTCCTGACGTGAAAAGCGCTATATCAAATGCAAGGATTAATATTATTATCTCAGTTTAACAACTCATCTGAAAGACAGCACCTCTGATGATTTTGAATTCCCTTAGCACTGCATTAAAGTGTCAACCTCGGCTATGAGTTCAAAGTGCTGATATATAGCTTGTACTCACAAACTTCTAACTCAGAGGCAAGGATGCTACCAACGAGCCAGGCTGACGCCTTTTAAAGTCTAAATGTGATAATTTCAGTAAAAATAGCATTTTGGCATGGTGCTGTACAAAAATAACAGATCATACAGCATATTCTTGTGTGACATTCAATGTTTCCTGCTGACTTTACCCATCTGGTTATCAGTTTTGCACAAAGAGAGTCTCATCTGTGTCCTTCTAAAAGTGAAGCTGTTGAAAAGAATTCTGATTAATCTCAACATTATGTTCCAGCTATTTAGTTAAAATTGTATGTGAAAAATGACAATTTCACTGAGTCTGCTACTTCTAGAGAGATGTAATAACTAATATAGTTGAAATGGCCAGTTATAGTTGAAGGCCTGTGGATTAGTTCTTTCTTGGAAGTCAGAATGTTGTGGTTTCAAACCCCACCAAGGCTTTGACCTAATGGTCTCGGCTGATAGCGTGTTGCATTGTGCGAGGAGCCGTTCCTCAGATAACATGTTAAACCAAGGCCCCATTTGCCTGTTTGGGTGGATGTTAAACTTTAAGATACCACAACACTATTCAAAATGAGAAGGGAGTTTCCCCCGATGGCAAGGCCAGCAATCCCCCATCTACAACAACAAGATTGCATTTATGGATTGCCTTTCACGTCGGGAGGCCGTCCCAAGATGCTGGACAGTTGGGTCGGGACCCGAGCAGAGGGGGAAATAGTCAGGGTGAGGGGAAGGAAGGGAGGGAGCGAGGAGGGGGTAGAGAGTCGAGAGGGGATGGCAGACTAATCTCTTAAAGAAATCTAAAACTGATCATTCATTTAATGGCTATTTGTAGGACGTTTCTGTGCACAAATTGGCTGCTGCATTTGCCTTCAAAATATGGTCACGACATTCTATAGTAAATCCAGTGTTTTAAGTGCTTTAAGGTTTTATCTTGACATGAAAGGCAATATATCAAATGCAAGGATCTTTTTTTTATTTATTATTACTTCAGATCCAGTACTGTCCAGTGTAGCTTTACTGGACCATCATATTTCCTTCCCTATGATATTATGACTGATTACAAATTTTTTTTAGATCTATAGTTTTACTTGGAAGTGGAGAGTTTATTTGTTTTCTATGGGAGTATTGATTTTTTAAAAAATAAAATGAGAATTTAAAGTGACGTATTTAGATTGTGTGCATTTCTTTAAATGATACTTAAAATTATTCAAGGATTGGTGGAGGAATACTTATCTTAGAATGGATGGCAGACTAATTTCTTAAAGAAATCTTTATTGAAGTATATCTGCCAAAACTCAGAGCACCCACTGCTCAGGTTTTTCTCCTCTACTCCATAACCATAATTCTAGTAGTTAATAAACAGTCAGAAATGATGCCAAGAATAATTATGATGTAGTAGGGCAGAGAATATTTAATTAATGTTCAAATAGATTTATGCTTTTGGCTTTGTACTGAATATGTTAAATATGATCTATGGGTTAAATAAAATCACAAGACATGGTTAAATTTTATCCGTTTATAATTCATGTTGCTTTATGTACAAAGTCGCACCAAATAAAATAGGTTAGACATTTTTTTAAATGTGAAATTTATATCGCGGTGATGGAAGAAATTTAACTGGTAATAACAGTCTGTTCTACATCCCAGGAACCCATTAGGTGGATATTGTATTTACTGCAGCTGTGCAAGGTGAGTGTAAGCTGCAGCAAAGCCTTCACAATAGCACAGAAGGAGTCTGTTAAATGGCACATTAGCCTTTTAGAAAGAGGGGTCACAGCTTTGTGCATCAAAAAGATCCAATAAAATAACTTCTTGCCAGTGACTTGGATTACCATAAGATAAGAAATGTTATAGTTCAGTAAGTTTTACGTTATAACATTCACCCTTAAAAAGCAGTCGAATTACTTGAACAGATATGTAATAGGAAAAATGTTCTTTTTTTTAAATCAACAAAGCAATGGAGTGTAATTGGATATGAAAGTGTATTTTGTATAAGCAGAGAATTGTATGGTACTTTAAGGCTCTACGTGTACTTCTTACTTTCCAAATGTCACTTATACAATATAATCTAAAGTTATTCAATTTCTTAGAGTATGAAGATTAGAGGTAAAGAAAGTAAGTAAACAGGGAGGGAAAAAACTAGTGCGGAATGCAAACCTTTTCAATTCCATGTTCAAGTTAAATAGCATAATTTCACAATAAAATGATTGGTAAAATTCATCACAACTGCTAATTGGACAGATGTGAAGACAAGCATTGCTGGTGACTTATTACAACTTTTAAGATGATATAACTATAAAATGTAATGATTCTAAGATGTCAAATGAGAATCTGATATAAATACATGATAGGACAGTGATAGATACCTGTAGATACATTTTATTGTATGTTGCTGGTATCAAGCCAGCAACCTGAGAAAGTAGGAACTACATTTAGACATATACACACATTTTGAAAATAAAAAGCAGATAATTGACGTATAACAAAAAGTCTCTGTTGCAAATTAGTGCACACTTTTTAAAGACAGAGAGAAGTACACTTGTGAAAATGCTAACGTGTTACTACTCCTTCACAACAAAACGGGTTATTATATAGGTTTAATTTTCACTGCACTGAACAGTCACTCTTGACGCCGCATAAGACACAGGAAACAGTGCTCAACCTGAATGCTTAGAAATTATCCCACAGGTGATATTTCTTACCTAACTTGGGGGAGGTCAACATGTCTGAAAGAGTGATCAAATGGGAAAGGGGTGGAGTCAATAACATGATGATGCCTGATGTATTGGTTTTCAAAATTTATTGAAATCCATTTCATTGTTTAGGTGATGATTTCTTAATTTACCCTAAGTCCAGAGACGTAGAGCAATATTTAGGGCATTGTTATCTGCCCAGAAATCGCCTGTCAACCTGTGCAAATTAGCATGCATCTTGCAGGCTTGTGGAGAAGTCAGTTTCGGGTGTGACTGAAAAGCAGCAGCCTACTTGGAAGCAAAACAACTGCAAAAGCTGTAGTCAGATACCGAACTATGAGTTGGTTAAAAAAATGTGCACTGCTGCGGGTCCCTAAATGTACAGTTTCTTTAAAAAAAAGTAGTTTTAAATTAAGCATTGAAATAATGGTTCACAGTGAACAGGTTTGATTTCTCATTGGTTTTGAGTCAGTTGATCTCTCTTGGTGTGGTGATGGGATTGGTACGATAGGCTTCAGGGCTCCTGGAATATAGAGGAGAAAAACAAGCCATAATCTCTAATTTTGGATCAACCTTTTTTTGCAGACGACAGTATCAGACAAGTGCAAAGCGCTCTGGGACGCTATTCTGCCTAAGGAGACCTATATACATGCAAGTTGTTGTTGTTGGTTGTGAATTTCAATGAGTTAGTCTTACTCTGCAGACTCACGTGCAGAACGGCACGAGTACCAGGAAGGACCATTTCACTATGACTCCTATGAGAAGGGAAGATGGGGAGAAATATCTGTTAGTCAAAAGGGATGAAATAATATTGCACAAAATCACCAATAATATCTTAATGATCTGATCAAAAATAAACCTGGCAGTAGTTTGTTGTCTCTTTCATTTAAATGGGTGCAATTGGACTTATTTATAACTACTATACCATTTCTTACAAGGTCAAGTAGTATCGCTGATGTCAGGCCTCAGGTCTGTCCTGTGTAATTATTTATTTGTTATGTTGCAAACATTAACACAAACAATACCACCAGCTTTAACCTTAAGCCTAAACAAAACCAATGAAATTGGTCATTCCTTCCCATGGTTTGTTTGTGGAACATTGTTGTACAAATTGGCTGCTGTGTTTATAAACACACAGTCCACTACACTTCATTGTAAAAATCCTGTGAATGCTTTGTAAGGTCTTAATAATGTGATACCAACAAATTGCATTTGTATAGCACCTTTCAAGTTGGGAGGATGTCACAGGGTGCTGATAAGGCCCTAGAAAAAAATACAAGGATTACTATTATAATATTTCTATCAGTCCTTGGTAGAAAGAGGTCTTTATCATTGTGTTCCAACAAGAGAGAAGTTGGTAAGTTTACAGACCTTTAAACTTAAATTTAAACTTTCATCACAAAGGACAATATATTTACAGACCAGTGCAGTATAAGATATTGTTGCCTATTAAAATCTGCAAACATACTTTCCTTCAAATTATTGCCCTCTTGCATTTTAAAATAAAAGTACTGTTTACCAATTAAGGTATTAAAATATAGGGACCAATGCATGATGTCAGGCAGGAACCACTTTTAGATACACTATATTCTAGTGGTGGGGGTACATTTTTCTGTTCTGAAGTGTGTATTTGATCTGTGAGAAATGCCTTCTGCATCTGCTCTTCCTTTGCACTTAAGTATTTTTTCCACTCTCTTCAAGTTATTTTTGTCAGGTAGCATAACCTCTCCATCATTGATCATCTGTTTTGAAGCTTTGCGTGGATGGCTACCCTTTCTGATTTAGTGTTCACTGAATTGTTTTTGATTTTAAAAAAGATTAACAATGGTTTAGAGAAACCAATCACATTGTTGACAATGGGAAATGCTTTGTCATTTTGTCGTCACAGGTGTCAGTTTAGATGAGAAATACCTCCTATGGGATAAAATAATCATTGTTTGCCTTTTAAAATTTATTTTGCTTGATAAAAGTACTTTTAATACAGGTACTACACACACACCACAACATTCACCTTGAATGCACTTGTATATGTGGACAGAAGGTATTCAATCAAAGTGCAATATAACCATGGTCTGCATCTGAGATTCCGGGCGGGCATGGGAGCATTTTCAAAGGAATTCTAAGTCAATGCTTGTTTTCTGCCCGCAATTTGTTTTCTGTCATTGGTATCAATTGAAACATCATATTTCTTCTCAATTCCACAAAAGGAGGGCTCCATTTCTGAACTGTTACCAGGCACCAATTAATATTGCAATCAGAAAGTATTAAATGTCTGGAGAAAATATGTATTTTTATGCACTACAAAAGCTGGCCAAATTCAAATTATATTACTGCAAGTGGTGTAAAACACCATCACAACTATAAAGCCAATTCCAATTTTGAAGCCTTGTTCGATAAATCAATTCAACTGAACAGCTATAAGAGCTCCATAAAATGTTTCAGTTTATATGCAAGTTGGTTGATGCTCAAATACCCATATGGTCATATTCTCAATACTTTGGTCATTTTAGCTTTCAGAATATAACAAATTTGTATGCAGCTGTTGTAATAAATTCTGCACAATAATACTTTATGAAAATTTGGAATTTTAGTTCAACGGCCATTTCTGGCATACTTTGGCTGGATGTTGTCAATGTAATATTTAATTGCATTGTTTAAAATTGGGCAGATTGAGTGAAATTCCTCAATCCCAAGGCTGGGGATAGCAATTGGGGTGTCTAGAAAAATGGATATTAACCAAATTAATCACAGTCACACCAGGTTAACCTCTGAGGTCACGTTTGGTATATCTTCTGTAGGAAATGTTATTTCAGCTAAACATTCTAATTTAAAATCAATTTGTATCATATCTAGTTGGTGTCAACACCAATACACCCATAGATTAATATACATTCATTTTCTACAACAAAGTGGCAGTTCTGGAGCAGTGGAACTGTTGTCCATTCAGTCTGCAGATCCTTCGTGAGATCCCTTGTTAAACATTTCATCCTGGGACATCTGATGGTCAAAGCCTTCATAATATGAACCACTGCTGGTGCTGAAGAAAGTTGCCACAGCTCGTCCTTGGCGAGCATGTCCAACAGCATCACTGAACACTTTGTTAATTTGCTCTTCTGAAGGCATCCACCAGTCTGGATTGGAGGTGCAGTGCATTCGAATGAACTCTGCAAACACATCGAAGTAGAGAAACACAAAAATGATTCAAACAAAGAAAATAAATCTTACAAGAGAATACAAAGATCAAGCTCTGTCAGTAATTCTGACATGTAAATAAAATTGTGGTTCAGGAATCCCGCATCACGTTTGCAATAACAATGTCATAAAAATGTGTTTTTTTCTTGACTTTGTCTGAATCTATGTTCCAAGACAAAGTATTGCCTTCACAGCTTTTCGTTTTACTGCCTTAAATCCTATATGAAATGCTTCGCCAAAACTGACTATATTGAGGGTGAGACCATAACAGTATTTTAAAGGGAATTGGACAAACATTTGAAGAGGATGACTATTGGAGAATAGGGGGAAAGAGGTAATTGGGATTCGGGTACTTAACTGCAGAGCAAAAAGTTAGACTCAATAGGCTGAATGCCTCCTTTTTTGCTATAATTTCTATGATTCAACATTCAAAGTAGGGGCAGGAATGTTTCCACTAAGTGTGCACGTAAACTTAGACCTGAAAAGGACTTAACAACATTGCCTGATACAGCCTACTGAACCCTTTGCTCAGATGGTGCACTGCTAACTGCTGGAAATGTTCATGCTGCAGGTTACATTTCCATTCACACTCGCTACAATTTAAATATTTTGTGGTGCCATGATGTCTTTGATTTTGTCAATTTTTCTCCTTCAACTTTTTTCCTAAAGGTGTTTCACTCCTTCCTTCTGTTGGTGTGAGGCCCAGTGAGTTCCGGGTATCATCTTGTAAGTTGTGAAAGTAGCCATTATCATGTCTCCCCCACAAATGCTACCAGCTAACGCAGCACATAACACATTTTGAGCCTGTGGACTTCCTGGGCCATATGGTCCACTGCCTTTACTCACTAGGCCATCGGAGCTCACCCTATCTCCAACCACATTATTACACATCCATTCCCAATATAAATATTCCACGATACTTCAACATGCTTGCTCAACAACTCGCTCAAATTTAGCTGCAGAAAGCATAATATTATGTTGTTGTATGATTTACATGGCAAATAATTGGCCCATTATACAAAGAAATAATTTTGGGTGTGGATTCCTTTAAGGCAACCAACCTCCGTGTGGAGCAGGAATTGGCTGAGGCAACTAATGATGACTGAAGGCAAAATGCTCTCTACGTTTGCTGGTAAAATTCATTGCCTACTTTTTGTACAACCTTGACATTAAGGACCATCATTTCTGAACACCTGTAATCTAATAGCTATGTGTTTTGGGTATTGTAAATCCTTTCAGGATTTAGGGATTATGCGGTTTGCTTGTGTGACAATAATAGTGATAATAATAATAATCTTTGCATTTGATATAGCACCTTATCACGTCATCGAGACATCTCTAGGTGCTTCACAGGATATACTGTAAAGTGGAATGAGTTTGTTTTGTGGGCAAATGTGGCAGTCAATTGTGCACAGCACTAAAAGCTATGAAGTTAGTGACCATTTTTTTTTATTTGGGGGATTGTTGGTCAGGATACAGGGAGAACCTCTCTTCTCTTTTCGAATAGTGTCATGGGATCTTTAACAGCCACCCCCCATCTCGCACCTTACTCCGGCTGGCGCTCTGTCTCTAAGAAGGACGTTTTCCTTCATGTAAAGTACTGTATAAGTGTACAAAGTTGTTGTCGCTTTCTTGTTAAAGCAACTCATAAAATTGCAGCCCTGCATAATTCCTACCTCGGAGACACGTCACTTTGACAGGATCAAGGGGCCGCCGCTCTGGGCCTTGTTCCCCTAGTGGTACGGATCGTTTCCTTTTCCCCAGTCCACATGAATACTTCAGTTCATCTGTTGTAAACACAAATCTGATGAGATAACGGAGAAGCCGGCGACCGTCCTTTTTAGAGGAATTCACAGCCTCGTCCCACTGTTTACTAGTGATATAGACTGGATAGTTGTTCAACAACTGTTTATTTCCCTGAAAATCAGAGATAAAAAGATTTGAAATAAATGTTATAAAGAAATTAATCTAAAGTAGATCAGATAACAATACTCAGACACTTATCAGAGAAAACAATCTGCTCATCGCCCTCTAAGATTTATAACATATATCAAATAGTCCCTTCCTCCTTGAGGGGAATGTAAGCTGAGTCTCCTTGGAGCTGAACTGCCTCAAAGTGATAGACTTGGCAAACGGAATATCTCTGTGGTGGTCTCAGTAGTCCAGTCTGAGCCAGGTGGATCTGCAGTATTCCAGGGCACAGCTGATGACAGTACAGGCAGCCTGGTTCATTGGCAGCACTTGAAAGGGCAGACCAGTTACTGGGAGCAGAGATTCTTGCCACTCAACTCCTGTTAACCCTGCAAGCCAAAGCCCTAACAGCTGGTTTAGTCCTTCCTAGCTGGACAAGCAACCAGAAGCTTGCAAGTCAGAGCTTTCAATGACAAGCTATATAGTTTTAGCTGGTCAGACTCCAGCAGTACACCAAAACAGACTCTGGGGCCCCGAAGCCTTGGCTCTTGCCAACCTGCGGCTAATACTCTCCAGAGTTAGGTACCCAGGATGAGTCCCTCCAGGGAGACAACTGAGATTCAGGTTAATTTCCATGTGTAGGTGACTCAGATGTAGACAGAAATCTTAGTCTAATTTGGATACTTTTAAGCATAGTGATGAGTTTCTGCATGTGTCAGACACCCAGCTGACAAAAAAAATCAGTTGCTCGATAGATCAGCTATACAAGACTGAAACCTATAAGGTATTATGATCTAATATGCAGTGATATCCAATGAGAATATTTAATAAGGCAGCCAAGTAAGGAATGTTTCTGGTAAATGAAGGTACATCATGCAGTCCAGAACCACAACAACTTGCATTGGTATAGCCCCGTTCATGTGCCAGAGCTCATGTGCAGGCTGTTCTTAGTTAGATTGTGTCAGAGCAGAGTTCCAGAGAATCTGTGTGTTGGACCTCCAGTTTTCTTACCAACAAATCCCATTATAAATCGCTGCACATCCAACCATAAATTGTCTACAGCTACTCAATTAATAAAATATGTGTACAAAACTGCCTCATTATTTATGTCCCTGAAGAGTTACTGCCTCTGATTACATTATAATTTATGCAGAATATTGTGAGCCCTAGTAATCAACGGCAGATTCAAAATAGTTTTTATTGATTTCAAGAGGAAGCAAAGAACTTTATCATGTTTTGCTTTATGCAATGGATACAAGGGACACTGGCAACAACAGCACAACTCAGAATTGAACAAAAAATCAAATAGGTTAGGCTTTTTTTTGCTAGAAAAGAGATGTTTAAAGAAGTACCCAACAGAAGTGTTTAAACTATAAAAGGACTTGTTAAGGTTAACATAAATAGGCTGTTTTCAATGGTCTGTAACCGGGGACCGCAAATATGAGATAGCGACTAAGGGATCTAAAAGAGAATTTAGGAGAAAATACTTTACATAGAGGTGGTGACATTGTGGAACTCACTGCCTGAAGCCATGTTTAATCAGACAGTGCAATGACCTTCAATATGATGGAGAGAGGAATGGCAGGGTATGGGAGGGAATAGAAACACTGGCACGGACAGGTTGGGCTCAGTGACCTCTTTCCGTGCTGTACATTCTTTGTAAGTTATATGTGCCACATATTTAGTTGAGGCAACATTGTAATTTTTGGGTTCAGGTTGGAGCTAGAACCATTTTGTATCACAGTTTGTATTAAATTCATTCTCAGCCATCTACTCACTCACTGGTATTCATTATTCTATATATATTTTAAAATTCCGAATTTTCTCCCTTCTTTCTCTCCTAGGCACTGACTTTTCCTAGGAGTTCAGTTCCATGGGCATTGACCACCCTCCAGTACTTTTGTTTCGGTCAGCCAAGTGTTTGACACATACAGAAACCCAACTAGACTAAGAGTTTCACATTTGCATGCCACCTAATCATAAAAAAATTCCATTTATGTGGAATGGTATGCATTTGACTTTGATATCCAGCTACTTTGATATCCAATGCTGTGATCCAGGTTTACTCAACACCAGCTGCTTGCTCCAGGTCCTCAGAAGAGGGTACTTGGCAAAGAGATGTGCTTGCCATTAAGTCAACTCTGCCTCCAGGCTGCTGGGCAACAAGTCAGTGTAGCCATTTCCTATAAAGCCACCACTTGCACCATTCACTCCTCACAAGGATAGAATACAGCCTACTCTTTCTTGATCAATGAAATTCTTTGATACTTCCTTGGTATCAGTGCGATTGAATGAACTGGTTCTGAGAGCCAACGGAAACTTGATGGATTGAATGGCTTCCTTCTGTGTTGTAAGTGTCCATATTCTACAATTCTCAGTCTCACTCGGGTCACTTTCCTTGTTGATAGATACCACACTTGCACTCTGGAACACTGATGGGGTGCATGTGCCTCAGGGAGAATCTTATTGACCAGCCTTAGAAGAGCAGCTCCTAGGAAGGTCGACAGTTCCTAGAATTGATCTATAAGACCTCCTACTCAGAGCAACTTTAATACCATTTGGTATTAATACCATTTATCCTTGCTACTCGCCAGGTGATGCAGTGAAAAGTCCACTTTCTCCCAATTGACCCTCCAGTACATCCCCATGTGGGTTTTTCACCTGGTCGTAACACAGCCAAATGTGCACACGCACTACCTCAGCAGTGTGCAGGGGTAGGGAGTCACTGGGGAATAAATGATCGAATATGAATTGAACATACATAAATCTACAACTTTAGTTTTAATTTCAGGAGCACCCAATTGTAATATTGAGCTGTTGAAGGAATCACAAGGAAAAGGCTTACACTGAAGATACAATATGTTTCAATACAAGATGTAGCTTCAATCAGTTCCATGTTGTTCTACCCATGTACAATAAAGAATAACCTGCCTACGGTTCATGAATGAGAAAGCTAATTCAGGATAAGCACTTGCATCAAGAGTTATCCTGCAGCATATATAATTCTCATGGTTTTAGCCTTGAAACTTTGCCTTAAAATGTAAAATTGTGTGGAATTTGGAAACATTTCACACAATCGCTAATTTTAAGGCAATGGTATTAAAGCTAAGATCAAGAGAATTTGTGGGGCCTTTTATTTCCCAGTCAGTTTCTTATCCAAGTATTCCATGTAAAGTTGGGTTTTATTATGCTTGATTAGCATAGACACCATTAACATTGTGGAATTTTAGCCCCTTCACAAAAGTGTCGAAGTATTGTACCTTCTGCTATATCCTGTAACATCTTAACACAGCACTGGAGCTCACTCTTCCCTCTTATGTTTGAAATATCCAACCTCAGATAATTAGATTTTTGCTTCCAAATATATGGTTGAATATGCAAATCCAAACTCTCCTATATGCACTGCCAGTTTAAGATGTTACAAGTTAAGAATGCAAAACTACTGAAAATAACACATGGGCAAAATAGCTTGCTGATAAAGTAGTGCAAATAAGCAAGTAAACTGGGCAATCCCAAACACACATTATCACATATCACATCTAGTCCCTAAAGTCAAACTGCACACCTCTTCATGGTGTTTAATGTAGCTGCTAATTTCTACAATTGCATGCAGAATATATCCTTGCAAACAAAATAAGTGAAAAAAACAGACAAGCCTCCATGATTAGTTCGAAAGATGGGTAATTGTTGAATTTCCCACATACTCCAATTATACATCAGGGAATCAGGACTTAGGGAAAACAAAAATCAAAGTGGAGAGAAAGGTGATACGATGAGCTGTAATCTCAATTCTCAGCAGTCCTGCTAAATAAGTTATAATTTTCCTAAAGCATGGAAGAACTCAATGCAGGAGACCATATTCCACCCAAAAGTACCTCTGTTGGCTGCTCATCTGGGACTGGTTGAACAAGTTGGTTGTGATGCTGGAGTACAGTCTTGTAATAATCAAGAACAGTCTGGCAGGGCACTGTATGAAAGAAAACCAATGCAAATAAGCATATAGCACAGTCATCGTATGCATCTTAACAGAATAGACCATGGCATTCACTAAACAAATGGGAGAATATTGTCTCTTTTTGCCTGGGTCGATAATACACTGTATGTAGATGTAACAACTGTATCCCGTAACCTCATTGTAAATCACCAGCCTATCTAGCCTTCAGCAAAGCAAAAGATCTTTACCTAAAAGAATATCTGGCTGTCCGGAAAACTTTTACACTTTGCTGACGTCAATAGATGAAAAAGGGTCTAAAACATTGTGATTTCTGTTATGGTCTCAAATAGTCGCAAATAGGGATTGCTCCTGGTATGTCAATCATTTCCAGTTACTAAAACTCTTCTCAGAATATAGATCACGACAGTCTTACAGCATATAAATTAGGTATAATTCCTCACATCTGTGACACCCACCTACAAACATATAAATGTCAGGGATTATGAGCTTGCTGGTCTTAAATAATTTAACCACAGGCGGCCTTGATATATAGTTAATTGGCCTGTATACATATACTATTCAAAGAGATTGGAATGTGTTTTTGTGTAGGTGAAAACAGATGGCCAGGAATCTTAGGTGTGAATCGCACACTCCAGGAGATAAATAGGCATGTGGTCTGATTAAAACAAGACTACAAAGCAGCCATTAGGAAGCTAAACAAAGAGTTCTACATATATTGTACACAATGGTGGCTTTTGAAGTCTCTCTTGCTCAATTCATTGAAGGTTTTTAACTACATAAATGGCTACATTTTAATATTCTCCAGTTATCTTGAACCTTTTGGAAGAGAAGCAACAAGCTTCTCGGGTTCATTAGCTGCAGACAAAATCCCAATGCTGTGATTGGGCTTGTTGAATAATTAGCCTTTACTTAGTTAAGAATTCTTGCTTTGAATCAGATCAAACTTTCAGCAACTTAATAATGAGGTAACTTGTATGAATCTAAAAGGTGTGTTTTGGCATTCTATTTAACTGCAAGGGGCAGTGCTGATTATCACAACCGAGTGTGATTCACATCCATGTTCATACGAATTGTATCAACTGTCCAGTTTGGGGTCTCTGTATAGCAATCTGAAGCCCAAAGTTCCCTTATACTTAGCCTGCAAGGTTATTTTGCTTTAATATTTAAGATTGGACAGAATTTGTGTAAAACTCTTAAATTCAGCTTTAATTTGAAGCCAGTTCTTTTAAAGAACTGTGAACAATAGGCTTCCAAACACTGTATGAAGTTTAACAATTTATCATAATTCTGTATTTGCTTCAATTTGAATGGAAAATAGCCTTAAGGCCTTTTGGGTGTAAACAAACTGGCTCCCATCGTTTGTCACCATCCTACTGAGCTTGTCAAGTAATTGATCTTTATTTCATTCCTCAGAACAGGAGGCTCCCTGGGTGATTTTCTCATTTTTTAACACAGAGGTGCTCAGGGCAATTACAATGTCCCAGTTGCTGCTCTAACTGAAGTTAGTCAGTACGGTGCAGGCCAGGATTAGTACATCGAACCTTCTTACCTGTATGGTTTAATGCTGAGTGCTTCCTTTATCCACTAATCTCAATTGGAGGAGTCCTGCAATATCACTTTATAAGTAAACAAATTGTGCTGTGAATTCTGGGGTTTGTTATCATGTTTGTTTAGTAATATTTAATTTTAACTAGAAACCAGGTTTACAAATTCCATAATTGTGTAGAATGGTTCAATACCAATGTTTCCACCAAATCATACAATATTCACATGAAAGGTGACCGTTAGGGGCAAAAATCAAAAGAGTATTAAAACCTTCAGGTTAAACGTTCACACACCTGGAACGATATCCAGTGTTCTCCTTAATTCCTCATTTTCTTGTTGGAGTGAAATTACTTCCTGTTCCAATTCCTGGCACCTCTGACAATAACCATCTTCCTCTTCCTCCTCTGGAAGTGTGGATGATGGATGGCCATGTGATTCAGATGTTGCTGGGGAGGTCCATCCACCTAATGTATGGGTAGGAGAGGTGGAATGTGGATCCATTTCTGTCACAAGGCCATATTCGCTCATTCCTACAGTACTCTGTGAAGGCCGTCCTCCAGCCAATAGGTAACTTTGTAGGGAATCAGTAAACACACGGAGCAAGGCTGATGTTTGGTGTCTTTTTTGTGCGTAACGTGATTCCATCTCCAGGTTGTTTGATGTCCATGACTCGTTTGGGATAACTTTGGCTAGCTGGCAGTGCCCTGTGCACTCATCGTAGCATCCACCCTCTTTTTTCACACAGGACATGACTTGAGGCTGGCTGGTATCCAGTAGTTTCCCATTGTCCTTCAGGAGAGTCAGGACTCGACTACATTGCTGTGCAAAGGCATCAAGTATTAAACGGCTCTCTGTGTGGGGCAGAAACACAACAGTATGGTACTCACAAACAGAAAATAGTCTTGCAGCAGTCAAAGACTAAACCCCCTTCATTTTTCACCATTTATTCTGTGCTTAATTGACTTAATGGAGTTCAGAATGTGAAGTGGTTTAGACTAAAGGCCTATTTCAATGAGGACAATAGTGCCTTTCACGTCAGATAGATGTCCCAAGGCACTGAAATTACATATCAGGGATGTGAGGGGGAATTGGAGGATTGACATCAGAAGTATTTCTTTAAACCGAGGGTAATTAACAGGTGATAAGGTGACAAGGAAGGGTGGTTGAAGCCAGTTCATCGGATTCGTATCAGAAACAGTTTAATGAGAAGAGGGTATGGGTGATATTCTGGAGAGCTGAGCCCAGAGTGGGGTCCTGTAGCTCAGTGGTTAGAGCGCTCGCCTTGCGAGCGAGACACCTGGGTTCGATTCCCGCCATGGCAAAATCTTGGGCAAGTCTCCTTACTCCACATGCCTGATAAATAATCCCTCAAGAAAAAAACCCAATAATAAATAGGTCACTTCAATCCATGACTGTTTGTGGGACACTGCTGTGCACAATTGGCTGCTGCGTTTCGCCCACAAATATACAATCAATTCACTTTACAGTATATTCTGTGAAGCGCTTTGAGACGTCTAGAAGATGTGAAAAGTGCTATATCAAATGCAAGGATTATTATTATTATTATAGACCAAATGGGCCGAAGGGCATTTTTCAGCTGAACCTCTCGTGAAAAATGTTACTTTCAATTGATAGAAAAAAATGGTGCTTATACTGAGACAAGATAAATATGTGAGCTTCCAAAAATGAATGCTTTGCCAAATGCAAATGCTACCTCCAAATTAGTTTACCGGACAAACACATTTCAACTGTGGATATTCCAGCGTTTAAAGTATGAGACACTTGCGGGATTAATTCATATTGATTTGCGAACTCACAAATTTTATTTCACCCGGGGAACAGATTCATGTACACATTTCAGGGGCCCGTAATACCATTTCAAATTCAAAATTCAAAAAGAGTTCAAAATTCTCTTCCTCACCTTCAAGGCCTTGCCCCCTCCTACCTCTCTGACCTGCTAACCCCGTATCAACCTGTCTGCTCCCTCTGCTCAGCAGGCTTCAACCTGCTACATGTCCCCTGCCTACCCCGCCCCACCATCGGTGGTGGGCCTTCATCCTCTCTGCCCTTCTGGAACTCCATCCCACACTCCCTTCAACTTGCTCCTTCCCTTGCCTCCTTCAAGGCATGCCTCAAGACCCTCCTCTTCTACCATGCCTTCAGCCGCCCTTCTACTCTCTTTGTCCTCCATCTCCCTGATCCCATCCCCCCACCTCGGTGCCTTGGCTGTCCTCCGGATGTGAAAGGCACTTCACAAATGTAATTTTATATTGTATTTAACTTAGTGATTCAGTGATGGCCAAACTGTGGGAGCCGCCAAAAAGCGTTACCCCAAACGTTTGCACAAATCTGGGTAAGTTTGTGTTCGATCGGATGCCTGTAGTGCATGATGTTAGCACTCTCAGGATTTTGTAATATTCTTACGAGTACAGATAATTGTTCTAATCAGTTCAGAAGTGTCTGTAATTATGACGACAGATATCATAGTTGGATTTCCCTAAGATTTAATAGACAACACAGTTACACTATTACACAGATACCAAATTATAAGAACAGTCAATTCAAAGACAGGAGTTCTCCCTCTTTCACAAAACCCTTTTGCGGTTGGTCTCTGTCTCCCCAGCTATTGATCTCCCAGGCTTCTATCACCACCACATCAAAAAGGACTGTCATGTCTCAACCCAACAATTGGGTTTTCACACCTAACAAAGTTTCAAAAGCAGAGGTTAACCTTGCTGCAAAACATATATCATTTACTATCCACATAACTATAAAATAAGGCACTATATCAAATGCAAGGATTATTATTATTATTACTAACCACATATCTCCATTTGTTACTTATTGTTCCATATCTAATCAACTTATCTCAAATAGAATGACCAGGGGCTCCTTCATTTGGAGACATCTGAAACCTTTACAATTCATGTTCCACATTTTCCTATAACCGTAGCTCAGTGGTTAGAGCACTCGTCTCGCAAGCGAGAGACCTGGGTTCAATTCCTGGCAGGGCGAAACCTTGGGCAAGTTTCCTTACTCCACACGCCTCTGTTTACCTAGCAGTAAGTAGGAACCTGATTGTTAGTCGATTGACAGATCACTTTTCTGGGGGTAATAATTCCTTTACAAAAAAAACTAATAAATTGGTCACTCAATCCACGACTGTTTGTGGGACACTGCTGTGCACAATTGGCTGCCACATTTCACTCACAAAATATACAGTCAATTAATTCACTTTACAGTATATTCTGTGAAGGGCTTTGAGACATCTCAAAGACGCGATAAGGCGTTATATGAAATGCAAGGATTACTATTATTACATCTAATAAAGTCTACCGTTATGAGCCAAGAGCAGTTGTGATGAGCTAAAATAATTAGCTCATCAATTTGTTGGCCAGAAATTGACTGCTAGAATCACCTAGACAGTAAACATACTTTACAGTAAAACTCTGTGAAGTGGCTTGAGATGTTTCAAAGTCATAACATACTAAATCAATTTAAATGTATTTAAATTTGATGAATTGGTCACTCTAAAGATAACTGATGCCATTGATGGGATTGGAACATGTATTACACCCAGCATCAATAAATTACAGATTAGGTGCAATACATAAAGATCACTTTGAACTACCTCATAACAAATGTTAGTGCAATATCAGAGGCACACCTTAATTGCACCACTGGCATTTCCATTTCTCCCACTGGCATTCCTTTGATGTCTTTGAATAAAATGGAAAATTAACATCAAGTAATGGGTAGAGAAGGAAAAATTTGATCTCGTCAGTCTGAGCTAGATTCAACTCCTCATCCCAAATATAAAAGTACAACCTACTGTGGCAGTCAATCTTTCAACTTGCTGTTGACCTACCAGTGGATTGGTATTTTTAATAAAGCCAAAGGCTCAAAATTACTCAAGATCATAGCCTGAAGACCGCTGTCTGAAAAATTAAGATTGTGCCGAATTTTAGAAAATCTTTAAATTCTTTAATCTAAATTCAAAGCCAGTTTGCCACTCTTCTTAACAAGAAATGCGGAAAACAGGCTTCTAAATCAAGTCTGAATTTAAGAATTTTCCACAATTCTACACAATGATAACTTTAAAACAATGGTATTAAGACTAAGATCACAGGGATTTACGGCCTCCAGTTCATGGCAGGATACATGACAAGTTGCTGCTTAAATGTAACAGTCGTGTGGTACCCATAACATTGGATAATGGATCCAGTGTTGGACCATTTCATGAGAAACTTGTTCACAATCCAAGCAAGCAGAAAGCAGCTGCCATGTTGCTATACTTGTGCTAGAAATACTATGTTATGAATTGCATTTCTCCACATCACTATTCAGCTGTGGAGAGTTCAGAGCCAGACAATTCTGTTCATCAATAAGCTATTAGAATTTTTCATTTGCTAAAATAAGATTCCATTGCCCTTTAAATTCTGACGTCTATAAATGTACAACAGAATGTCAAAGTACAGAACACATATACTGCAGCATTACACTGTCAGAAGCATTCCTTGGTATGATAAAAAAAAACAATTCTGCTGTTGTCACATTTTTAATAAGGTGTGCAGATGTTTCTATAAACCTTTTAGATGGTTAATTATGCATCTTATACTTTAGCTGCAGTATCTGATTGAAGAAAGTCAATTTTTGTGCCAAGTACACAGCACGACAGATAAGATTTTGCATACAGAACTCCAGCTAGAGTTATTATGCTTTAAATGCTCTGAACAGTCATCACTGATTGGCTGTCATTGATGTGATGATTCATAAATATGTATAAGGTGGTGTACAGGCATGTCTGACACTCTTTCATCAGCTGAAATAGATACGGTACAAAAGGTCTGATAGTGGGGCTCGATATGCATACAAATAAGACTAATAAAACTGGAATAAAAATCACTGCAGTATCCGTAAGCTAACATTGGATTTATAACAATTTGTAGACTGATTTTCAACCTGCTTAAATGTCATTCTGAATCTTTTGCTTGTCAACATAAGGGATAATGACAGAGACTGAGAATGGAACTGTTTTCCATTTTGTAACTAGCAACTGCGTTAGCCCCTGTCGCTTTGTTTACTTTCACTTAAACAAAGACAGAAAGGTGATATGCTCCTGGCTGCCTTATATTTCTGTGTTTATTGGTGATGCAGCAGTAACAATGTTTGACAACGCAGGGCATAAATTACAAAAATTACTATGCACGGTAAGTGCTTGGATAAAATAAAATAGGGGATATCAATGTTGCAATGTTGACTCTCTTGAGCCAGAGTGCTGGATATTATCCTCCCAACCCATGATGATGGAATTTCTGCCCTTGCTAACCACCGTATCTTCTCACAGAAAGCATCCCTGAATTCATTGTTGAAATGCAGTAGTTCTGTTCTGGGCTAAACCAGAGCAGAAGCCTAAATTGATTGTAAACTAGATCATCTACATAAATCAGGGGATTTGAGATCCTGTGTGAATCCCACCTACCCTTACCCATTTTAGGGCATCACACTAACCTCCGATCTGCCGGCTGTCCAGTGTATTTTTAACAGAAAGAAAACAAATTCAAGAACATTTTGCTGATCTCCACTACAGACTCACTTGTATTAAAATGTAACTGCACAGCTCATTTCAGTTATGACCTCAAATGTCAGCAGAGAAAGAGAGAAAAAAAAGCATCCTCTGCATGGCGTTGATTGACTGGTGCATAGAGGATAGAAGGCAGCGCACGGTTGACATTGTATTAATACACTGTGACATGGTACCTGCCATCCTTTGTATGGTGAACACAGTAAATACGTCTCATTTCCACGACTTCCTTTTACAAATCAAACAACATTAAAAGGACTTTAATTCATTTTGACATCTTTTTGTTTTCGTTTTTACTAGATGTGATTTAACAGTGAGCATTATCATTTTATTGTTGTGAACTGGCTCAGTGAAGGCACTACTTGCACAGAACAACAAAACTCATTTTTTGCATTATTGGGCAGAATTGGCATGACACTCTCACAAACGATTTGACTGCAAGTTTCTAGTCAATGTAGATCTTTTATCAACAAAGACAGTCAAATATAAAATTACATCAAAGAGGACAGTGGACTGTAATTTGGACAACATTATTTTAACTTTTATGAAGACACATTTGGAAACCTGTGGCCAACCACTTTTTTTAAAACAAATGATTAGATGGAAAGGGATCAGAAAAGAATAGTTTCAGGACTCAGCTCAAAGTTAGGAGATGAGACTCACAGAGCTGAAAGTGTATTCATTGTAAAAAAAAAGTTTGAAGGGAGAAGTGTGATCCAACTCTTTAAAATAATTAGTGCATATATAATGTAATGCATTATACTGTATTCCACTTAGACAGTGAAAGAAGAAATTGAGTTAAAATTAAAAAGTGGAACCAGAGATTCAAAGTTGTTTTTCTTCTTACTTTCGTATATTTAAACTTTGGGTAAGTTTACTTACTCCACATGCCTGATAGTAATCCCTCAAGAAAAAAAAACAAGAAAAAATTGGTCACTTCAATCCACGACTGTTTGTTGTACACTGCTGTGCACAATTGGCTGCCGCGTTTCGCTCACAAATATACAGTCAATTCACTTTACAGTCTATTCTGTGAAGCGCTTTGAGACATCTCGAAGACGTGAAAAGCACTATATCAAATACAAGGATTATTATTATATTTAGTTGAGCTCACAATGTGGATGGATTTGTACGGTCGGTTGAAGGAGTGGGCTTGAAGAACCACAAAGGTATTTCCTGTTCCACACTTCCTAATGATTTATTTCTCCTTTAAACTTAATTCAGGTGATCTCATGCAAAAAGCTCAAATTACTGAATAATTGATATTTAACCACAAAGTTAACACTTTTCACCACAAAGCTAAAAGCCATTCAAAGTGGACGGCTTCCTGTGGTGAGTTTTGCCAGTTCCCAGCAATGACAATTATAGGTGCATTAATAAGAGAGAAGAAGTAATTTTGATTAATATGCTTTCCACACCACAATATGGTTTGATGTTGGCTTGACAAGGAGAGCCATTAAGAGCAATCATAGAGAATCAAATAATCTGTATCATCTCGTCCTCATGATCAGAGGTTTAAATGTGGAGACCTCTTGCAGCAGAAGATGAAAAATGAAGAGAAAAGAAATCCATCTATGGAATTACACAAACAAACATTTATAACAAGTCTGGTCCTAAAAGAAGATTCAGGTTCTGCTGAACAAACTGAATAAAGTTCACAGTCACACAATACAATTCATTAAAAGAAATGGGGCCCACTGGCCATTGCAAACTTCTTAATGATACATTTGAATATTAATGTGAAGAGAATTATTAATCTTCTAGGTACAATTACCATCAAACTGCTTCCCTGTGACAAGCAAAAAAGCTTAGTAGAGATTGTGCAATGCCTTTAGTATGCCACAAATTCACGAAATAAAATCAGAAACTCTTGGAATATGCAAAGTACAACAGGTACTTTATATATACAGGTCAATCAACATCTGGAAGGAAGAGATACATTAGAATACATTAGAATATACAGCACAGAAACAGGCCATTCAGCCCAACTGATCTATGCCGGTGTTTATGCTCCACATGAGCCTCCTCCTGCCCTTCCTCAACTAAGCCTTCAAGCATAACCTTCTATTCCTTTCTCCCTCATGTACCTATCGACCTTCCCCTTAAATACATCTATGCAACAACTCCTTGTGGTAGTATATTCCACATTCTCACTACTCTCTATGTGAAAACATTTCTTCTAACTTCCCTATTTGATCTATTTGAGACTATTTTATATTGATGGCCCCTGGTTTTGGTCTCCCCCACAAATGGAAACATCTTCCCTATGTCCACCCTATCAAAACCTTTCATAATTGTAAAGACCTCTATCAGGTCACCCCTTACCCTACTCTTTTCAAGAGAAAAGAGTCCAAGCATGTTCAGCCTTTCCAGATAGTTCCATAGCAGTTTACCATAACTTCCCTGCTTTTCATTTCTATCCCTCTAAAAATGAACCCCAATGTCTGGTTTGCCTTTCTTATGGCTTTATTAAGCTGCGTTGCTACTTTTAGTGAAGTATAGGTTAAATGTTTGGAAGGTTAAGATAGGTTAAATGTTTGGAATATATTGGAATACAAATTTACGAAATAAAATCAGAAACCCTATGAAGGGTTACACCTGAAAAAAACAATTTTGTTTTTCAGATACTAATTGTGCTATGCTGCTTCACTAGCATTTTCAGCTTTTATTTCACATTTTCAGCGTCTGCAGATGTTTTTATCCAAAAATTGATGCCCAACATGAGATGTAATATTTAATATTAGTACTTTGCAATGATATAGTAATTTAACAGTTTGCTGACCAATGAAAAACAATAATAAATACTTCCAAAGAATAGCAACAACATCAAATTGTCTTTATATAGTGCCTTTCACGTCGGGAGGAATGAAGCAGCAATGTGAAAAGCATAAAGGTGTGAAAACAGCCTTGGGCTATAGGCTGGAGGAAATCTACTTGGACAAAATGACCAAACAAAGGAACCACTTATCTATCTATTAAGTTCGACACTTGTTTTTCATCTTTATTTTTTATTGTGATGTAAGAGTGTTTGTTTCACTGCAAAACCAGTTTGTTCACCGATCATCTGAAACTGCTGTCAAGTGCTTACAACCAACATAAAAATGTGAAAAAAAACTTGGAAGAGGAGAAGCCATTGAGAGCCCATGAAGCCCACTCCTGGACCGTGTGTAGATGTCAATCCCTTTATATCAGAACAATTTTGGCCAAAGAAATTGTACAATAATAAAGATAGATAGGTATCTTTGGCCAATTTTGCTAACCTGTTTGTTGG